>NC_080402.1:38697000-40023000 GCF_030265065.1 Corythoichthys intestinalis
TATTTTGAAACTATTTTTCAGTTTGACAGGTATCTGTTTAAATCATCCGCCAGGCTGCAGCATGGCTTATTTCTTTCTGACAGTTCTGTTTAGGGACTAATAAGAAGGAACAACCCCTTAATGTGTGGCTCAGTATAAAATTGTGTTCCTTCAGTGCCTTTGTAATCTTTCTCCGCTGCTTTTCCACTGTGTAACTGTCAGTAAAATGGTGGGGGGTTAGACTCTGGAGAATGAATGACTGCTTTGTTGCTAGGGTTCTACAATAGCACTATGAGGGACCATATAATCAAACACCACATCAGTCCAAAATCACTCACAATTTTAGAAGGACATGTTGCATGGAATAGTCTCTCTCTCTCTCTCTCTCTCTCTCTCTCTCTCTCTCTCTCTCTCTCTCTCTCTCTCTCTCTCTCTCTCTCTCTTGAGATAGAGCGAAAGTATCATTTGCATTTTATTTACATGAATTATTATTAGTGGGGTCATATGTTTATTATTTACAGTGACAAAAATAAGTATTTGAACACCCTGCGATTTTGCAAGTTCTCCAACTTAGAAATAATTTTTTTAAACAATTTATTTGTTTTATACTGCTACAAATAAGAATAGAATAGAATAGAATAGAATAGAATAGAATAGAATAGAATAGAATAGAATAGAATAGAATAGAATAGAATAGAATAGAATATCCCTTTATTGTCATTGTACAGTTGTATAATGAAATTGTGGAGCATCTCCCTTTTCAGTGCAGGACAAGTAAAAATCTTGAAAGTGGCTTGAAAGAATAGAAGTATTAAATCTAAATAAATATAAAAATAAATAAAAATAAATATAAAGTGTAAAATAAATATGAAAGGATAAGTATTTCAACACCTGAGAAAATCTATTTTAATATTTGGTACAGTAGCTTTTGATTACAATTACCATGGTCAAACGTTTCCCGCAACTTTTCTCCAGGTTTGCACAGACTGCAGCAAGGCTTGCACCACTGCTCACAGCAGATCTTCTCTAAATAAATCTGGTTTCTGGGCTGTCACTGAGAAACACGGAGTTGGAGCTTTGATGAAAGATGTTCTATTGGGTTTAGGTCTGGAGACTGGCTAGACCCCTCCAGAACCTTGATATGCTTTTTAAAAAGCCACTCCTTGGTTACCGTATTGGCCCGAATATAAGACGGTGTTTTTTGCATTGAAATTAGACTGAAAAAGAGGGGGTCGTCTTATATTCGCGGTCTAGACATTATACTCATTTACGACAATAGATGGCGCCAGATATCATTGAAGCGATGTTCTGTCATGACAGATCTCAGCTACTAAATTTGACCAGTTTGCATTATTTTATTGCAATGTTTTTCCCTATTCAGATTTGTTTCAAGACTACAGTTACAGTTAGACTTCACTTTGATGGTTAATGCAGTTATTGCAATTGTTGTTTTATCACAATAGATCGGTTTATTTACATTTCAAAAACCAGAAGCCATTCATTTATGAATATGATTGCACTTTAGGTTACATATTTCAATGTTCAGATATTAAGAATTGAATGAGGCAAAATAACATGCTTTATCTCTCAAATATATATATATATATATATACTGGACTGTCTCAGGAAATTAGAATACACAATATTCTAATTTTTTGAGACAGTCCTGTGTATATATACAGGACTGTCTCAGGAAATTAGAATACACAATATTCAAATTTCCTGAGACAGTCCAGTATATATATGTATGTATGTATGTATGTATGTATGTATGTGTATATATATATATATATATATATATATATATATATATATATATATATATATAATCATTTGTTCCGGATGTACTGTAATTATTTTCTGTATAAAATTTAATTTGGTGTTCAAAAAGTCTTTTTTCAAACTTGAGTCTTGAAAAAGAGGGGGTCGTCTTATAATCAGGGCCGTCTTATATTCGGGCCAATATGGTATTTTGGCTGTCTGCTTCGGGCCATTGTCATGTTGGAAGACCCAGCCATGACCCATTTTCAATTCTCTAACTGAGGGAAGGAGGTTATTCCACAAAATCTCACAACACATGGCCCTGGTCATCCTCTCCTTAATTCAGTGCAGTCCTCTTGTCCCATATGCAGAAAACAACCCCCAAAGCATGAAGCTACCACCCCCATGCTTCACAGTGGGGGTGGTACTGATTGATCATTTTGTTTCTCCAAACACTGAGTTGAATTAAAGTTGAAAGTTGAATAAAAGTTGAAAGATGAATAAAAGTTCAATTTTGATCTCATATGACCACATGACTTTCTCCCATGACTCCTCTGGATCATCCGAATCGTCATTGGCTAACTTAAAATGGGCCTGGGCATGTGCTGGCTGCAGAGGAACTTTCCGTGACACGCATGATTTTAAACTATGATGTGGTAGTGTATTACCAACAGTAACCTTGGAAATGGTGGTCCCACCTCATTTCATGTAATTGACCAGCTCCACCTATGTAGTTCTTAGCCAATTCCTCACCATTCTTAGGATCAATACAAGGTAGATCTTGCATGGAGCCCCAGTCTGAGAAAGCTTGACAAACATGTTTAGCTTCTTCCATTTTCTAATAATTGCTCCAACGGTGGATCTTATACAGGGTGACCCCAAAAAAAGTTTACACTCAGTTGACTGCTTGTTTAAAAGCCATTGAAACATATCTAAATAGGTTGTCAAGCTTAAGTGATTCATTAAGGTCACTCAATGCAGCTGGTAATCTCTCTTCACTACAATTCCTGTGCTTCGGCTGAAAATGAAGAAAACTTTAGCTGTACCTGAATTGCTGCGTGCCGGTCTGACACCTACTGAGATTGCAGCAAATCTGAGAATATCCAGATGTGCAGTCTACAAAGTTAAAAAGAAGCTGAAAGATACTGGAACAGCCTCACGAAAACCTGGGTCTGGAAAACCCGATCTGTGCGGACCAAAAAGTTGATTGACAAGGTGATATGTGGCCACCCCAGAGTCCAGATCTCAATCCCCTGGATTATAGCATATGGGCAACTGTGGAGGACAGTGCCTGTAAGAAGCCACAAACTTCCGTGGCAACCTTGGAGAGGTCCATTGTTAGATCTTGGGAAAAGATGACAGCTTCCTACATAAAGAAGACCTGTCAAGCGTTCCGCAGGCGCCTGGAGGCTGTTGTGACACTTAAGGGAGGACACATTGAAAAATAGAGTGTACTGTACATGTTCTTTACAATAATGTATAATTTGTGATTAAATTCTAATTCTAAGATGAATAAACATGGCATTTAAGTTGTATTATGGCAGTGTAAACTTTTTTTTGGGGTCACCCTGTATTGCCATGCTGCTTGACAATTGCCCGTAACTCTGTCCAGCTTTGTAGAGATCTACAATTCTATCTCTGGTGTCTTTGGTCTTGGCCATGTTAGGAATTTGAGTCTTCCTGATTGTATGGACTGGGCAGATGTTCATATGCAGCTAACCACCTCAAACAGGTCAAAATAGTCACCACCTCCACTCCACTTATTCGTTCGACTTTTTAAAGGCAACTAACAGGTCTTTCAGACTGATAATTCCAGCTAACAGACATGTTTTTGTAATTATTATTTATTTGCTGCAGTATAATACAAATAAATTATCAAGTCATACACTGTGATTTCCTGATTTTTTTCACCTACCATGAAAAATTCAAATCCGCCCATCATTTCTAAGTGTGAGAACTTGCAAAATTGCAGGGTGTTCAAATACTTATTTTACTCGTATAATGTGATTCCAATTAGAGGCTTTGTAATCACAAATAACCTTCGCAAAAACGGATTTTGGGTGAGTTTTCAGGATGAAACTAAACCTTTGCGAGTGAATACACTTTTAATAGGCAAAAAGGATTGTAACGAACAGTTTGACAGTTTAGAAAAGGCCAAATTGCATGAACGCATGAAGCTTAAATGTGCATCACAGGGTCATCCTGAATTACCACCCAAGAGCAAAATTTCGCTTAGTTTTTGTAAGTAGTGTACTATTTTATTTTTACAGTTGTTTTGGCAGTGCACATTTTGCTTGCTTTTTACCCAGAAGCATCTAAGGCTTCACTATTATCATTGTGCTGGGAAATGTTTGGTGTCGACCAGAGAGCCAGGAAAAATTTGGGGGAGTAAAATATGCAGGCAGGGAAATATCAGCTGAGGCATTAAAATGCTGCCATCGGTATCGGTTAGTATTGAGAAATAACCACCCATGCTACGCAATATGTACTGTTCGAGATTTAGTTCCCAATTGCCAGTTGCCCTTCCCAACATGACCGCCACTTACAAATACCGCCGAAGAAGAAGCAAAAAAATTCTGGGTAGCAAAACTAATTTGGGAGCCTAAATACTAAACCTTACTTTTAGCGAAACCATCACAGCGTAATGTAAATAGAAGTAATTAAAAGTTTTACCGAAGAAGCATTAATGTGTGACATACTACCAATCCTTATCTATTAGGTAGCGAGCTGCATGTATACACTGGACTGAAAACATGAAGAATGCCTCCAACAACACAATAATATCATGGAACCGATGTACAATAGCATTTCAATTGTCATTAATTCAAATTCAGATCTATTAATATAGCCTTATAACCTGAAAGGCCCACATAATAAAATTGAAAAAAAAAAAAAAGCATTGCGCTAAAAGTCATTTCAACAAATCAAACAAAATAAAAATGATAAAATCCGAACACACAAGAAACTCTGTAGAGATAGCTTTATGCAACTTACTTTTCCTTTATCACAAGGATGCATGCCACACACAGCACGCACACCCTGTGAAATTGGCAAAGTTTATCTTAATTTGTTACAAATAAATATATAACAGTATATAACTCAGAGGACTGACAAAGAATCACTCAACTGCAGAGACGAAAAGACAAAATCAGATGTAGAGTGTGCTTGAGTGGGAAGCAGCTCTGAAAGCAAACTCAAAGCCCCCACCACCGCCCATTTCTAATATGTGTGCATTCTCAACACTTCCGACGAGGAAGCCATGTCCTTTTCTGTGAACACTAACCTTGAAAACGATTTCAGAAAAGCCATTATTCATTGAACTAGCCTCAGAGTTCAATTTAAAAACGTACCTCTACGACAAGCCAAACATGGCACTATATCACAAGATGAACTCAGGAGAAAATATCCCGTTATCTTTATTTGCTGTTTGCTCTTTGGAGCAAGAAGTGGTGAGGACGAGTAAAAGTAATAAGAGGTGGGCTTGGAGAGAAGGTTGCTTTTGGGATGGCGGGGAGAAAAGGAAAGGAAAACTAGTTTAGATATTTCCGTTGTTAACTGATTATGTAAGTATATAAGTCCAAATCAGGATGAATATTAAGTATTTCACTGTTCACCTCCTGACTACCAACTTGCACTGAGGGGATTTTTTTTTTCTTTGAAACAATCAATGGAATCAAAGGTCAACCCCTTTACATCTTTACATTTGGTATCATTATAATGGACTTAATTTCCTCCACAAAACACAAATGAATACAATTCAGTTGTATGTAGTGGATAGGGGATATTCAGGTTTTACAATGTCCTCTACAGAGGATAAAATTTGAAGTACTGATAGCCAGGAGGTAGTGATATAAACAAATTTGCATGCAACTCAATGCACTCTAGTCTGCCCATAATGTCCAATAACATTCTAGTCCAGGGGTCTGCAACCCAAGGCTCTAGAGCCACATTTAGCCTATTTAGCGCTGTTTGGAAATGGAAAAAGATGAGGGAGGGAAAAATATTTTTAGTTTTAATATGGTTTCTTTAGGAGGACAAACATGACAAAAACATTATTCTAATGCATTAATTTTGTAATGAAGGTAAACTTGTGGCTGCATCATACAACAGAGTAATCAGGTGGTGTATCATTCTCTATAGGATGCACTGCAAGGAAAATGAACATTTACCATATTTTCCACACTATAAGGCACATCGAAGCATAAGGCACACCTACAATGAATGGCCTATTTTAAAACTGTTTTCATGTATAGGGCACAATAAGGCACAGTAGTAGTAGTTGTAGTAGTAGTAGTAGTGTTGGTTAGTGTTGCGTTATACATCCACAAGATGGAGCTTCGCTAAATGGAATGTCATGCCATGATTAACCAATACTGAACCATATATGAAGGCATATCGGATTATAAGGTGCACTGTCGGCTTTTGAATAAATTGTAGGCTTTCAGGTGCTCCTTATTGTGCAGAAAATACGGAAATTATGAAGGCTCATTATGTATTTGTAGCCAACTTTGTTATTTTGATAGTACACTAATATAGCTAATATAGACACATACAGCATGTGCTGCCTTCATTATAAGGCATATATAAGACTTTCAATTTTTTTGTGGCTCCAGACATATATACTAGTATACTGTATATATATTTTTTGCTTCAATATGGCTCTTTCAACATTTTGGGTAGCAAACCCCTGTTCTAGGCAATAACTATGATTTAATCATTTAAAAATGGTGTTAATTCCAGGATTTTATAATCAAGTACTGTATGTGTACGCTGCTGCAGAAACCTGCTGCTTGCGCTCCATTTATCAGTCAGAAAGTCAGTGCCCCATGTATTTTTAATAGCTGTCCCGACCCACTAGTTGAGAATCGCTGCGCTGCAGTATATAATCACTATTATTAGTTTTATTTAATGATAGAAGACTTAGTGGAAGTAGCTGAGATAAATGGGATTTCATTTTACTTTAGCTGCAAAAACGCTACAGCATGTGGTCTGAACAGTTTCTGTTTCCACTGTATGCGGTTTTTGTCTGCGTTTACTTGCTTGAGAACACCAAACATGTTTACTTGACAGAGAATTAAGGATATATAGGATTTGTACTACCTAACAGTATAAACTATTTAAATGTGTGACCATATTGCATATGCACAGACAGATTTTAGTCCTTTTCATGAAAACTGCATGCCCGTTTATGCTCCTCAAGTGTTTCTGGTTGTTTAACTTTTCTTAGTAGTTTTGTATGCCAGCATGCATGAATGACTTTGTAGAAATATGTGTGTGTGTGTGAGAGAGAGAGGCATTGGGAATGAGCAGTCTGTCATGGCTGAGAGGAAGCCAAGCCTGTTTAAATTGCCTTCTGGCTTCCAAGCCTCTCATCTGCAAATTCGCACCTCTTCGTCTCCTGAACTCGCTCACTTCTCTATGTCCTTTCGTAACTTAGCATGTCTGACTGTCTTTCCCCCTGTTTTATATGTGTGCCTCTAGTTCATCCAACCCCATCATTTTTTAGCCTCTCTTCAAGTCAAGTTATACTCTTGTTGTCAGCTCATAGGACGTTTTTTACCCATACACCAATGACATTAAAAAGAGAGTGACGATTTTACTTGTCTTGTAATTACCAATATGCAGCAATAATCAAGTTAAAATGAAGTTTGAAAGCTCTCTGGTGACGGGGCCCTGCACTAACATTGGGGAGAGCACCTTTGAGTTGGCAGAATCGGTGCATGTCTCCCTTTTTAAAAGGACAACTACAGGGGAATTACAAGCCTTAGCTTCCCTAGTAAGGTCCATTTGTGGTGACTAAAGCATAGGGTAAATCGGGAAGTCGAATCTCATATTCAGGGGGAGCATTGTGGTTTTCTTCATGTTGGTGGAACAGTGATCCAGCTCTCTACCCTCTGGAGAGTTTTGAAGGATTCGTGGGAGTTCACGCATTCAGTTTACATATGCTTTGTGGACTAGAAGAAGGCCTTATACCTTGTCCCTTGTGGAGTCAAGTGAAGAGTGTAAGGCAAGGGTCGGGAACCTATGGCTCACAAGCCAGAGCTGGCTCTTTTGATGGCTGCGTCTGGCTCGCAGACAAATGTTTAATTATTAAGAAAAAAAAACATGTTTCGCCATACTCCTTTGCGCATTCCGCGAAACGGCAACGGTCACTGGCAACTAGAAAGCCGGTTCGCAGTAATTTTAGTGGGATAGTTGCAAACTTACATGTCGTTGTGTCTATCTATCCGTTTATCAATCTATTAAACACATAGGCAACACAGATGGGCAGAGACACTGTAGAAGTGGGGTTGCCATACTTTGCTGTCAAAAATAGCAGTCGATTTATGCATGTGCGTGAGATCAGGATGTAAACGTCCCTCATTTTCAGTTTCGTTTTCTGTGTTGTTAGAAATCCTTTCTTGGAGATGGCAAAAAGAAAAAAAGATGAGGAGTATCGTACTTTTCAGCTGGACATAAGGACATAAATGAGGCACCGTTTTTTTCTCGCGCTTTGATGAGTCAACAGACGTAAGCTATTTATCTCAGTTCAGCGTGATTGCAAGTTTTTGACTATGAAAGGCACAACAAGAGGGGAGGATTTATTCAAGTCCTTCAATGAGTTTGCTAAAGAAAAAAATCTACCGATGGATGGATAAACTTGTTTCGGTGTGCAGTGATGGTGCTCCATACATATGTTTCTGAACGCCTGCATGAAGCTTAACCCCACCAAGTATCAACAAGACTACAAAGCCATCAGCAAAACCATGCAGCACCAGAAGTCGCATTAATGGTAAGAAATATTCATCATTGATTAGCAACAGCAAAACAATGTTATTAAAAATATTCAGAGACTTAATGTACTTTAGAAGTGTTGAAATTACATATAATGCTCACATTGCTTGTATTTTTAGTTTTAAACATATTGTATGGCTCTCATGGAATTACATTTAAAAATATGTGTTCATGGCCCTCTCTCAACCAAAAAGGTTCCCGACCCCTGGTGTAAGGGGTGAAAAACCTATTTCCGAATGTCAAATGTTATGACAAATTTATCTTGGAGAGAAAGTTGCACAGTTGTCTCCCTATTTTAACCCACCTTGAGAGCACCAAAAGCCAAAGCTCCAAAATTTTGCTCACGAGTTGTGTGGCAAGCCTTCCTACGCATAATGCGTACAGGTGATGTAGTTTTGAGTTTTTCTATAATATTTTCATGCATGGTTAATTGAAATTTGCAATATGAACACAGTTGGCGTAATAGTGCTCCATTGTTTAGCATGTGGGTCAATTGATCGGGGCAAAGATAACATCTTTACGCACGTACATATGGTGCTCGGTAATTGAAATGAACGGAGGAATACAATTGTATTTTTGAATGGTGTCAATGCATTACCATATTAATCATTATTTGTCAGCGTGCTGATATGTTGTCAAGTACGGCCCTCGTCCGGCCATCATGTTACAAGAAACTAACCTGTGCTTTTAACTTAACTGTTTTTTTTAAACATCTGTGTTAATCTATGAGGGCCATTCAAAAATTAATCCACTCAATTGCATCGCTAGTACAGGATTTTACCAATCGTGTTTATATTTGGCACAAACATTATGGGACACACCTTTTTGCGATTGTTAGATGTTTTTTTCTTATTTTCAAATTTTTAAAGTTTAAACTAGTTTACAAAATGGCTACCCCTCTTGAAGCTCGTCAGAAACAAAAAGCTGTAATCAAATTCAGTTGTTGCAGAGTTGTCAATGAGACTCGACAAGTCAAGTTGACTCCTTGACTTTTTACAGTACTATAGTCTATGGCAGGGGTCATGAATTAAAAATCCTCTGGGTCCGAAATTAATAAATTACAACAATCTCGGGTCCGGAAATATTTTTAATGCTTCTTTTTTTTTTTTTTTTTACAAAAAATACAAACGTATCTTTACGTGGCCATGCTGATAATTACAACATTCAAAAATGTAAATAAAATATAAAAAATAAATTTTATAGTAAGTAATAATATCTAATAATAATTAATTAGTAATAAATAATAATGCGATCATATCGTAGCCCTTAATTCCGCTATTTTTTGAGAACGGATGGCAGAGTTCATAGGGAAACTTTGCGAAAAAGCTACGTGCTTCGTCTCATAGTGCCTTTTCAAATTGCTGCTTTTTACAAGCGCTACCGTTGTTCGGCCATTCCTTACTACGCGGCGAAACGTCTACACAACGCTCAGCGCGCTTGCGCAAGCATCCAAACGCATGCGCACATCGGTCAGAAGCGGCGAGTACTCACTATTTTTGTTTTTATTTAGTTTTTTAGAACCTTTTCATTTCCTCAAAAATACGTTTTGCATGTATTACCCTCTCATACTTTTAACCATTGTGTTTTTATGTGTTAGCTTTGAAGCAGTTGACCAAATTAGTCAAGTAGCGTATTTAAACCGTCCTTATTTATAACTGCATTTAAGTATTTTCTTAAGGAATTTTTAGAACGTTCTGCCTGTATGCATCCAAACAAAACAAGTTTAGCGCGCACAGTAGTACTTTGAGTGTCAAATTTGAGTAATGTAGGACGTTTCGCCGATGTAGCAGATTTTGGCGGAACACCGTCTCTGAACAGATGTGGCATGTGCTGCCGCCAGGTAAAATGAACAAAAATGTGTTGGTCTACTCCTCCTTAAACACTCTGTTTTCTGCATCAACCTTGCGTCGTTTTGAGCACGCCATTTGCCGTACCTTTTCGCCTTTTCTCCAACTTCATTCGGCTCAGTTTTTGGCTGTTACTCCGCGGAGTCTGGAAAGCAAGTGTAAGACATGCTGTTCTAAAAATAACTTTCAAATGCTTCACTCCCATTGGCTGGCACACGTGCGTCACCGCTAAGGTTTTTGTTTGTTGCCACCCTCCGCTCTGTAAACCCGCAGAAAAAAATGATTTTTGTTGTTGCAACGTGTATTAGCCCGGACAGCTTGAGATCCGGTCCAGACGGCTTGGGGGTCCGGAACCGGACCGAGGTCCGCGGTTCCGTGACCTCTGGTCTATGGTATCATCCTTGTAGACATTTTCCAGCCGGTTGTGAATCCTCAGAGGGGTTTCTCCCTCTGCAACAAGGAATTCGATTTCAGCTCTTTGTTTCTGAAGAGCTTCAGGAGGAACAGCCCTTTTGGAAGCTAGTTTAAGCTTTAAAAATCTGAAAATAAGAAAAACACATATAACAATCGCAAAAAGGTGTGTCCTATTATGTTTGTGTCAAATATAAACACGATTGGTAACATCCTGTACGAGCAATGCACTTGAGTGCATTGTTTTTGAATGGCCCTCGTAAAATACATACAGTAAACATCATTATCAAATAGGATAAAAATCACAGGTATGTTACGTGGATATAGAGAGTGACCCAGAGTGAGCGAGCTTCATGTGACAGCATTCAGAAAAACTTTCTCTACTTGTCACAGTGAATCACATTGGAGCCTTAAAAAAGAATAAAATATTTGATGAAGGTACTCAACAGTTATAAACAGTTTGTAGAAAGGACTTTTTACAAACACAATTTTCAACTTTTGTAAACAGTTGGTTTAAAGGACCTTTATAAACACAGCTGATCTATAGGTCGAGAGATTTAGTCAATACACCCCACACTCCTTTGCCCTCACTATTCATTGTCCATTCTTGCTCAACTAGTGCTTGGAGGCTGAAAATGTCTCTCATACTCAAAAGTCGAAACAATTGCCTGTACTTTTAGCAGCTCCTTCAAGACTTCAAAGTAGTTGTAGAGAAAAAAAACAAGCATACACAACGAATGGTATGTCTTTCTTGCTGATGTTCATTGATTGTTGAAGTATTGCAAACTGTGCCTTCAACTGTCCAAAGGTCCTCTGATGATCCTGTTTTCTATTTGAAAGTACTGCAATTGTGGGTTACAGATGATTACCTACCAATTTTAACAGACACCTGCACATCTGAAAGAAATAAAAACAACATGTTGGTATGAAGTGCCTCCATTGACATCACTTCCAAGTTTCCAAACTAAGACGATCTTATGAAAGGAAAGCCTCATTATATAAATGTAGGGACTCAGTTAAATTTAATCTTGTACCAATATTTACTCGTGAAAACTGCATTTTTGAAGGATTTTAGTGAATGAATGAATGAATGAATGAATTAAGTTATAGTTAGTTAGTTATACATAGTGATATCTGGTAAAAATGCATTTATATACATTTAAAAAAAAAAAAAACAAGAGAAAAACAAAACCTAACCCAACCTAAAATTAAATGTTATTTTAGGATAATTTAGTGTTTCAGAACAGCACACACTAGTCTGCAAAAGACGGACACACAAAATAGCACAAAGTCCACAACTTTTAACCAACAATATAACTGATGTTATTATATGGGCTAAGATTTGAGGTGTTAATCTTTAATTTCCTAATAATACAATATAGATTCTTTGGATACAATAAAATCTTTGACAAAATTACAAAGTCTGCCACAATTCCATTTGTTTCAAGTTGTTGAGAGAAATGGTGGAGGTTTTGTATTCATAAATGTGTCCTCGGTTGATGTTCAAATAATGTTCCTATTGCTTGTTATTATTGACATATTATCTTTTCGCCACAAGATGGCAGGACGGGACATAATTGTCTAAAGTGCTACTTTTATTACTTCATTGTGTTTGACTTTGATTACTTTGATTTGTGGGATTGCCTGTGAAGACAGCAATGAGAGAGGATGTATCCGCATGTCGATGGAAATTAAACACGCCAAGTTTTGGCTAAAAGACAACTTATTCTCCGTCAATTCTTCCTACGAATGCAACATTGAGCTGCAACCACCTCAACAGGTTATGGGCCCAGGAGTCATTCGAAGGTAAAGTCAGTTTCCACCGTGTAGAAGGTCGCGAAGGACAGCGTGCTCACGGACTGCTGATTAGCGGAAAAAGCTAACAAGCAACATGGATCCACGAGGAACAAGTAGGTTGACTCGACTGGCATTTGACGGAGATGAAGCTAATTATGAACTCTGGGAAACTAAAATTTTGGGACATTTTCATCTAATCGGGCTAAAGAACACAGTGCTGGTAGGACCAACCATTGAAGCCGAGAGAGAAAATGATGAAATGAAAAATGCGGACGCCTATGCTGAAATGATACAACTTTTCGATGATAAAAGCCTTTCGTTAATAATGAGAGATGCGCCAAATGATGGAAGAAAAGCTCTGAAAATATTAAGAGAATATTATGCTGGGAAGGGAAAACCCAGGATTATAAATTTGTACACCATGCTAACATCTCTTCAAAAGGGAAACGAAGAAAGCATAGTGGACTACATAATAAGAGCTGAGACCGCCGTCACAGCATTGCGAAATGCAGGTGAAACATTGGGAGATGGTCTTCTTATCGCAATGGTCTTGAAGGGGCTGCCAAAAAGTTACAAGCCATTTACAATTCATGTGGCACATACCGATGAGAACATGACATTACAGAATTCAAAACCAAACCCCAAAGTTTTGAAGAAACGGAAAAAATAAATGCAGCAGAATCAAGCGACAGAGTGATGAAGACTCAAGCAAGGGCTTCAAAGCAAACCACAAAAGCAAACGCTCGTGACCGGATCAAAGACGAGACAGAGTTGGTGTGCTTCAAATGTGGGATCAAAGGCCACCGTGCAAAATCATGTCGACAAAAGACATGGTGTAGTCGCTGCAAAACTGACACGCACAAAGACACCACTTGTAAACGCAAGGACAAACCGGACGGAGCAAGAAAAATTGCTGAAGATGGAGATCCTGACTTCGCGTTCAAGGTGAGAGATGAACAGCCCGACACTAGGCGGCAGGATACACACAGCATCCGGGAACGAGGCCTGATGGTGGACACGGGAGTGACATCTCATATAATCACCGACGTAACCAAGTTCAAAAGCTTCCAGGAGATGTTCAAACCAGAGAACCACAGCGTCGAGTTGGCAGATGGTACTCGGTGCAGTGGAGTTGCACTAAAAAGAGGAGATGCAGAGTGCTACCTGATTGACAACAGAGGACAGCAGCGCAAGGCAACACTCAGAAACGCACTCTTCATACCATCGTGCCCACAAGACATCTTTTCGGTGAAAGCAGCAATATCGAGTGGAGCCACGGTACTTTTCAAAGAAGGTGAAGACGCACTGATAACCAAAGACGGTCCAAAATTCAATATTCATGTGTATGGCAAGCTGTACTTTTTGCATACATATGGTGAGTCTGACAATTGCAATGCATGTTATGATATTCACACATGGCACCAAATATTAGGCCACTGTAATTATGAGGATGTGATCAAATTACAGAAAGTAGTTGATGGAATGCATACAAGGAAAATTTATCTAGACTCGAAATAGAGACCCAGATACTCGAGCAGATACACCCTTAAAATTGGTACACTCAGATCTTGCGGGTCCTATAACTCCAGAATCGATTGATGGTTACAAATATGTGCAGTTATTCACAGATGATTACTCTGGTGCAATTTTCACATATTTCCTGAAAAAGAAAAGTGACACTTTTCAAGCAACAGAAAAATTTCTCGCAGATATAGCTCCTTATGGGAAAGTAAGGTGCATCTGATCTGATAACGGGACTGAATATACTTGCAATGAGTGCCAAACATTGTTGAGAAAAAGTGAAATAAGACACGAAACATCAGCGCCGTATTCCCCACACCAGAACGGGACAGCTGAAAGAGGATGGCGTACACTATTTGAAATGTGTAGATGCATGCTAGTCGAAAGTGGGCTACCAAAATACCTATGACACTATGCAGTACAAACTGCAGCAATGGTACGCAACAGATTTTATAATAGACGTACAGGGCAAAGTCCTTACCAGATGTTGACAAACAAGAAACCAAATATTTCCAGAATGCAAAAATTTGGGTCTGTATGTTACACATACAAACAAGACAAGGGAAAATTGGATTCTAAGTGTGGCCAAGGACAGTTTGTTGGGTATGACAAAAATAGTCCAGCATATCTAGTCTACTATCCAGACACAAAGAAAGTACAAAAACATAGGCTGGTAAAGGTTGTGAACAAGGAAGTCATAGAAAAACAGACACAGACATGTGACATGGATCAAGATGAAGAATACAACATATTAAGATTACCAAAAACTGATGAAACAAATGTAGAGGTCAAAAACAGAACTGAAGATCCTATAGAACCAAGTGCACATAGTGAGAGTCATATGGAAGTGACAAAATGTGAACTTGAGAGTAGAAGGTATTCCTCAAGAGAGAGGAGATAACTGAGTCATTTAGAAGACTTCATAACAGAAGTCAGAGATAGTGATGGAGTTCATACCACTTTAGACTACTGCTACAAGATGGTAATTGGTATACCTCAAACATATGAGGAGGCCATGAGTTCAAATAACTCAAAAGATTGGTCAAAAGCCACGGATGAAGAAATTCAGCCACTAAACGAAAATAAAACATTTACCTTGACAACACTGCCAAAAGGCAAGAAAACAGTGGGGGGTAAATGGGTTTACACACTCAAAAAGGATGAAGATGGGAGAGATAAAGGTACTTCCAAAAAGAGCCTTAGTTTCAAAAGAGACGACAATGCAAAACTTGGTATACAGGCATATAGTGATGCTGACTGTGAAGCTGAATATATGGCACTGGCTTCAACCATACAAGAATGTCTATATTTGGAACAACTACTAGGTAGTATTGATCATTATCAGTAAAATCCAACAACTGTACACGATGACAACCAAGGGACAATCGCTCTTGCCATAAATCCTGTTAACAGACAGAGATGTAAGTACGTAGACATAAAATATCATTTTATTAGATCTACTGTGAATCAGGGAAGAGTAACATTGACGTATTGTCCAACGGATGACATGATAGCTGATATCATGACAAAACCTGTAACAAAGTTAAAATTGAAGAAGTTTGACAGTATTATTTTTGGAATTTGAAATGTAAAATGTCATTTGGTTGTTAAAAAGGGATCAACATGAGAACAAGTGGGGGTGTTGAGAGAAATGGTGGAGGAAATGTTTCGTATTCATAAATGTGTCCTCAGTTAATGTTGAAATAATGTTCCTATTGCTTGTTATTATTGACATATGATCTTTTCGCCACAAGATGGCAGGATGGGACATAATTGTCTAAAGTGCTACTTTTATTACTTCTTTGTGTTTGACTTTGATTACTTTGATTTGTGGGATTGCCTGTGAAGACAGCAATGAGAGAGGATGTATCCGCATGTCGATGGAATTAAACACGCCAAGTTTTGGCTAAAAGACAATTTATTCTCCGTCAATTCTTCCTACGAATGCAATGTTGAGCTGCAACCACCTCAACACAAGTGCATTTGATCACATGAATATGATATCACGTACAGATTAAACACAAAGCAATGAAAAACAATTATTATACTAAGCTTAAACTTCTACATCTCTGGCAATTTTGCTGCTCAAAAACATAAATGGAAATACTGTTTTTCACAAAACGGCATATCCAAAAAAATGTTGATTTGATGTCTTGCCTTTGACCACTTTCGATTGAATTGTGCTTAACCAATTGAATTACTGATCCAGATGTATTCATTTTTACACTCCTACCTAAAACTCCAACTAGCCTTGAAAAACATATTTTGCACGTTTAGCGATTGCTCCCGAACTTTTTCTTTTTGCCATGCACAGTAGTTACACATGCAGTATATACAGTTTATACGTGCTGATTTTTACTCTTATCATTGTATACTGTGACTCAGTTAGTTAAATGTTGACGACTCAGCATCTATTGTTGCCTGGTCATGCTGGAGGGGGGATCTGTGGCCCTTTCCAAGGTTTCCTGTTTTACCCTATTGGGATTTTTTGGATTTACCATGCTCTTTTAGGTTTTCAAATCAGTGGACGTCATCATTGTCTGTCAACTGTGGGCCTGTGAAGCCCTATGAGATATTTGTTGTGATTAAGGACAATATAAATGTAACTTTGACTCGACTCGACATATTTTGACATAAAGTACATTTTGAAAGAGGTGGCCTTTCCGTTCCTGTGTTTCATAGAATGTTGCAAGATGCAATATTGTAGTGTAGGTTAGTGAGGGCTTATTTTTGTCCAACTATAAGTGTGTACATGTCTGTGTATATACGTACACATCTCTTGAGACACCCATAATAACCACTTTTTTTGTCCTTCAATGTAATGGCCTCCATAAATCACATCATATTCTCCTTAGTGATTTGCCGCTGGGCCCTTTGCTCCATCTCATATAGCCTTGTGTCTCCCCCACCAACCCTACCTCACAAACACTCCTGCTTCAGCTCCTCACATGGATACTGCCTTCGCACCCTCATTCTGGCCTTTTTCAGGGTTTCTGATGAGGTCTGCTTGATTGCACTTGTTGTTTGGAGGCCTTTTCGTTTATCATACTGACTCTATTTTTCTCCTGCCATTGATTATCACATTAGCAAGGCTTGATGTTAAGTCCCAATACTCAGCGTTTGCTTGCTCCAAGGTTATGGGCTATGGCAGTACACGGGTGAAAAAGCCACATGTCAGATGGAGGGATTAGTTTTGTTTGTGAAATGCTCTTGACCACATTGATACACAGTTCACTTAGAGAACAAGTGGATATTGTGCTTGTCTGGGTACGTGCACGTGCGTGTCCAGGTGTGTGTGTGTCAAAGATTAAACGGTCTTCATGTCTGTCCTTGGATATGCAGGTGTCATCTAGAATTTTGAGAGCTTTAAAAACCTTCAGGCTTGTTAAACCAAGGCTGCTTTTCCACATTTTTAAATTTCTCTTCATCATTCATTGACCTTCTTCTATACTTTTCTTTTTCTGTGAGCCTGTTACATAGAACTTTTGTTGTAGAAACGTACGCATAGACTCACACAGTATAGTACACAATCTAACACTATTATTCATCCTATTCATGATGACTTCATCTCTTGTACAGCACCTCCAAACAAAGAAGCACTGAAACACACAATAGCACACGATAACGTTTACATGTTCACTGATTCATAATGAGTGCCCTCTACACTCCAAAGAAGAACAACAAACTGACTAAAGGAGGCAGTCTTTCATGTCTTGCATCATTAGAATAAGCATAAAATAAACTTACTGACCTAAACATGTGAATGCTCTTGCGCACATTTTAAAGTTAACGGATAATGCAAAATAGACTGGTCATACCATAATTATTAATAATCAGTGTTGGGCACGTTACTTTAAAAAAGTAATTAGTTACATTACTCACTACTTCTTCCAAAAAGTAACTGAGTTAGTAACTGAATTACTCTATAGTAAAAGTAACTACTTACCAGGGAAAGTAACTATTTCCGTTACTTTAAAAAGAACTTGTATGTCGAAGAATTTGAAATTTTCTGAGCAGTATTCGAGTCAGTGGAATAGAGAAGAACAGACAGGTAGTTAACTTGTTAGGTGCTTCAGCAGATTTGAATTGCTTACCACAGATGTCGACAAAAGCTTTGCCCCGGGACATAAATTACACATTACATGCAGGTTCTTTCCTTTAATTTGGACAAACTTGAAATAGTGTCTATATTTCCACCTCTTAAAGGAGAATTTTTCTTCCGAATGCTCTGCCCTGACCCTGTGCATCTGTTTTGCGTGTGTGTGTTTGCCGCACGCGCTGTTCCGGTTTGCTTGTGAAATCACCGGCTCTGATTGGCTTACCACGACACATGACTCTAACCCTCAGCCAATCACAATCACTTCCATCGCATCTCTCGAGGGGGTGCATTTAGGTAGGCTCGTTTCCTGACAATTCACGTCACCTTCAAAGCGTCTGCCGTCCTCAAGATGGAAGCAGAATTATTGCTGGCTGACAGTGGGAGATGAGAACGAGGCTAGCATCAGGTGTAGCAAACACAGAAACGTTACCAAACTTTGGAAAGCATTGTCTAATTGAATGAGCAGGGACAAACAGCTTGGAGTCAGAAGTACGTGCTCTATTCTCGAACCTGAACGCACCCTTAGTCTTGGATGACAAATCAACAGAGCAGAGAGTCGACTCGACACGGCTGGTAGTTTCTTTAATTTATTCAGAGTAAGTAACGCACCGCTTTTGATCGTCGGTAACGGTAACGGCGTTGTAACGGCGGAAAAAGTAATTAGTTAGATTACCCCGTTACTGAAAAAAATAACGCCGTTATGTAACGGCGTTATTTATAACGGCGTTACTCCCAACACTGTTAATAATAATAATGAAACCTTACTGTCAACTGACAAGGTGGTGTCAGTGTGTGTGAGTGGTTGGTACAACGATGGATAACCACTGTTTCATGTACAAAAGATTTCACAGTGTTTTCAAATTCATATCCACAGCAATGAAGGTCCAAGAACATTGAATACATTACGCACGTAGTTAAATAAACCCAAAGATTTTAATGTGAGCTTTATAATGGAATCTTTCAAAGGGAATGAGAAGTTTGGTGAACAGGGAACTAGTGAATTTTAATTGGAGAAAATTGAGACTTTTTTGTGGTTCTTCAAATGAAGATTCTTTGTGAGTCCGAGTTGAAAGTCAATAGGAGAGAATGGATAATGTTTTAGGTGTGTAAATCAGTGACAATGTAATTGAATGAGCCCAGAATCGCCTGCTTCTGTCAACTTCAACCTGAACCAACTAGCTTGACACACACATGCGCACGCACACACAAACACACTTAGACTACGTTCATACTACAGGTCTTAATGCACGAATCCGATTTTTTGTCATATCCGTTTTTTTGGCGTGCCCGTTCAGACTGCCTTTATCCATTGAGACCGTTCAAGTATTACGCATCGGCACTAATTCGCAGTCCGACACGCGCTAAGCAAGAAGACCCGCATGCGCAGAACCATCAAAACAAATGACAGACGTCATCCGTCATTCCAGGGATATCATATTTTGCTTTTCAAAAGGTGGACACAAATAACAGACATAAATAATCCCCGTTTAGGCTTATATTCAAAGTTTATATGGATCGATAGCTTGCACACACTGTCCGTGCACGTCACAAACACATACGGGCAGTTTGTCCCGACTCTCGGCCGTGGAGGCAATGTTGAAATATTGCTCACTCGGAACAGAGAGAAAACTGAGCATTCTCAGGCTTATCCTCAACCCATTTTTATTTTTTATGACTGTTGTCAAGCTCAGCCCTTTCTCAAAAGCCGTGTTCACTGCAAGCTAGGCGCTAATAACGCACAGGTGCATCGCTACGGTAACGACTCTCTCGCTATTTGATGACGTAATTGCTGCATTAAATCCGATTTGCGGGACTGGACAGTACAGACCGCCGCGACAGTCTGGAAAAATGCGGCCCAGATCGGATTTAGACCACATACGAAAGTGACCCAGATCGGATTTGAAATGGTCCCGTTCTATGCGACTGTCACGTTCAGACCGTCAAGTTAATGCCTCACTCGAGTCGGAAAAACAAGAAAAAATCGGATTCGTGCATTAAGACCTGTAGTATGAACGTAGCCTTAGAGGAATGGAGGCAGGCTCAAAGTCATGTGGCAGGAGGCCTAACACACAAACAAAGAGAGCATATTTGGTATGCTTTGACTTCGTCAAAGTGGCCCTGCCATAATAGCCACCATATCCGCATTGGTAAAGAAGTGTGAACCATTTACCAATTTCTACGTTTGTCCCATGCTTTAAACAGCTTTGTTCTAAAGGTGAAATCGCATCCTTTACTTTAACGGCAGTCAATGGAGGATTGCTCTGTTTTGATAGTAGCTTCCAGTGGCAGTCCGCGGTACTGCAGTTTTTTTGTTTTGTTTGTTTTGTTTTAAACACTACTTGGGATTCAATTTCACACCCCATAGGTTGGCCCTTGGCTAGAAACCACCATTCATTTCGTTTTTTATTTTTGTTTTGCTTCTTTAACCGGTGACTGTTGCCTGGTGGCAGGGGAAGGATAATCCCTGTCACCTCCTGCAGCTAATAGTTGTTACCCCATGCGGCTGTTGTCAGGGTTACTTCTTTCCCCAGCACATGTACTTTGCACGACAGGGCTAAAAACAAATGTTATTTTATATTTGCTTTAGTTTTTGGCCAGACATTGCCTGTCCGTGGAACAAAGGCCCACATCACACCGGTCCGTGGTACAAAAACGGTTGAGGACCCCTGCTCTTGTGGCACATTCCCTTAGCTGAATTGTGATTATGTGTTATAAAGATATGTGTTTTAGTGTAACTGTGTTCATACATCTTATTTATTTGATCTCATTATTGTGCATTAAGGAGGCCAGCTGGTGTTTAGTGACACTCAGACAGTAAAAGTCAACTGCAGATTTTTTTTTTGTTGTTTTCAAATTAAATGTGCTTCAATGTGTAAGCTCACACTACCACTGAACAAAGCTATAACAATGACAGAATAAGCATCATTGATGATTGTGATTATTTTGCTATTTAATAGTCTGTACCAGATGACCAAGGTCATCTTTTTGTAGGTTAATATGACTGTTATTAAAAGTCATTTTGAGTTATTGATTTGACCAAATGCATTACAAGCACAAACCTATGCTGGAAAAGGAGTGTAATTCCGTTAATACTGATGTTAATAAATTATGTCTTTTTCTTTTACGTGAAACGCAAACCATAACATTTTGAAGCCATTCCAGAACAAGTGGAAACTATTATTTTTCTGCCAACACTTAAGGTTTAGTGACTATATACTGTATAAGAAAAAAAATAGGTAATTATTTTTAAAAAACTATAAAATGTGATTGTTATTAGTCTACTTGTAATGATGAGGAATCATGAAATAATTATGAATTACAAATAATTAAGAAATTGCATTGAACAAGTTACGATAAGTGTCAAGTTAGCTTGTTCTTCCATGTTATTCATGTTCTCCTGTTGTGTGTCAGTTGCCCTCCTGCATTCAACAGTAACATCAAAATATTATTCATTAAGTATATGACTTATCAAATAACACTGTTTTATTATAAACCGAAGAGGCAGAGTAATGGGAAGCAGTTACTCTGTATTTTCCATGAGATTGAAACCATTACTGTTGGATTATGCATGTGAACACATGGTAAAATAAGATGATGGAAACAAACTAAGTAGTGATGTGAGAGAAATTAAAAGAAGCAATTGTTTTTGAATTGTCTTTAATTGCATCACATTATTAGGAAGTACTTCAGGCCAAACTGAAATGATTTCTCATGGCCTTGTATTCGAATATTATTTTCTCCATTTCCATTGCTTGCATTTTCATTGTCTGTTGCCCAGATACATCCCATTTGCTGTTCCCCTTACATCTTCAACTCACCCTCTTTATGCAACTCCCACCAATCCTTTTCACCTTAATCCCGTCCACAGCAGTTGAGTGACAAACCTAATTGGAGTGTAGCGAAGGTCCAGAGGGAGATACGGCATTCTGAAAAAATAGACACTCACTGTATGAAGATTCAATAGCGGCCAGACTGGTGGAATAGAGTGAGAAGAGATTAACAAACAGTGTTTTTTAACTTTTGTGTTTGTGGACGTGTGTATGTATCTATGTGTGTTAGAATGAGAGATACCTTCTTTAGAGCTTCAATGTAAAGGTTCTGCCTTAATGATTTCAATTTTCTATATATTAAATTTTTGTTCCAGTCCAGATTTATACATTAACTCATGTTTAGGAATATCTGATAAGAATACAAGGTAAGGCCAGTTCAGCCTCCTGCCCCTAGCCACCCCCACAACCCTCCTAACAGTGGCTGGAACATCTTACATGACAATGAAATATTTTCATTTTCTTTATTGTGGCTGTTTTGGTATGGTCCTGGACAGGGGCACTGGAAGTCACAGTAAGCGATGCTGAGGATCTTTTTTTGTTTTTCCAATTCAAAAACAGCCGTTCCGGTCCAAATTTGTCATGCTCACGCTTTTCTCCATACAAGGCGTGCACAATGGCAGTACACATGCATTCTGGATAGACATGCTACGACTAGGCTACTACAAAGACTGCGTTCTAGTTCACCTACAGTGTGTGTGTGGGAGTTTTTATGCTGAAAAAAAGCGCCATGTAGTATAATTCAAATCCCCACAGCTAGATGGTGCAATGATTTACAAACACATTTAAAAACTAAAAGGTCCAAACAGCCTTGGTTGAGCACCCACTTTTTCACAGGACTCAAATAAGCACGGCGGCAGTTCAACAGCAACAACAGACAAAAATATGGCGATAATGCAAGCGTGTCTGACCTATTTGAAGTTCTCCACGGTCTAAATCTGCAGCTAACTTTTCCTCGCTGGGCGCTATTTCAGTATAAGCTATTATAATCATCTTCATTTTCGACCTGGAATTAAATTTTGGAAAATTTGTTTTTGTGCCATGTTAACACGTCCTCTGTCGACAGTTAATTTTTCCGCTCTTCAGAAACAAAGTGTCAGGTGGATACTATGTCATTAACAAAAAAAACTTTTTCAACATAGATATATAAACTGCAAAATTAAATATGCTATTGTTTCAATATGTTTTATGTATTGATTTATGTTTAACACACACAAAAAAGCGAATCTATCGTTCATTTACCTACCATATGTGTCCCCCTCCCCAACACCAGGGGGTGCTGCAGCACCCTCAGCACCCCACTTCCCGCGCCACTGGTCCTAGAGCCTTGAAGTCCGTCAGTATAAGATCCAGCTACCTGCAAAAAAAACTAAATAGGTTTACCGTATTTTTGGGGCTATAAGGTGCAACGTCAATAAACAAGTGAACAAGTTGCATAACTGCACTGCATTTGTCACTTGTTTTTTTTGTCTTTTATTAATGTATTAATCATTCATTTATGGCTTTGAAGAATGGCTGGTGTAGTGTAATATAGTTATGCTCCAACAAAATATGTTCGAGATCATTAAGTACAACCATAATTCACACATTTGGATTAAAAGGCAAACTTTCAATTTTTGGGAAAAAATAAAGAATTTTAAGTCTTTCTCATAGTCCGAAAAATACGGTATGTTTTCATTTTCAATCATAAACTTTGTCAAGATGCCCCTCCCAAACGTCTATGGCATTTGTTTTACTGATGTCATTTGGCTCTTTGAAATTTAAAATGTATGTTTCAGTAAACATTTTCCAACCACATCAGTGAAAAGTCTGTATACTGGGGAGGATTTGTGGTTTTCGGCAATGATTGTCCACTCAGCTTGTCATCTTAGTAAATGCAGCATTTTACCATCTGTCATCTGAAGGCATTCTGCGTTGTAAGCAAGCCTTTCTTGAACTTGAGGGTGAGTGGCGAATGCAAAGCCTAGAAAACCCTACTTTAGCCGTTTGATGTACTCTAGACCTGTTTTCATGAAATCAATCACAGGCACCTTTTTCCCTAATGCGTCACTTCAAAGTGCCCTCCTATCCCAATACTGTTGCTGGGGCCTCTCTCCGTTTTCATCAGTGGTACCATGTGATTGCAGCCGGTTCTGCAAGATCCTGTTCTCTGATTACACCTCTCTTTGTCGAAGGACTGTTAATGAAACGTAAAAATAACCAACCCTGAAAATGTGGAGGGTGGGGTATTTTTTTAGCTTCCTAATAGCCCTATTTGAGGAAAGGACACAAGAAATACTGCAGTGCTAACACAAAGAAACTAGAAATTCTATTAGTGAAGACCACATATCAGGTAAATTCTTTCCTTTTAATGTTTTCCACTGAGTTTAAGTGACTGCAATTAATAAAATCAACATTTCCACTATTTTGTATTGTATACAAGAGTGTTTCTCACTCACAAGCATACAAACTAGATGCAGATGACTTCACATTAAAGATGGTATCCATGCTGAATTTAGAAATACAGTATATCAGTGTAAAACATAAATTAATAAATCATAGTAATATCAAAAACATCCCACCGCGTTATGAACAAGAAGAGATTGAATCAATTCAATCCTATTTATTTTACACTGTAGTAAGGCGACCAAATAACCATGTCCTGTTCGCAGCATTGGTTTTGTGTCGGGCATTGTGCCTTTAAAATTTACAGTATGCGCCTTTCAGAACCATCATGGTAAATAGAGAGAATACTATAAGTTCTTTTATGAACTGCATTGTATGACAAATAGTTTGAGTCATAGACTTCATAATGTATTGACAGGACACGGGGCGCGTAGCCAATTCATAGGGGGCTTATTTCCGTCAAAGCTGACGATTGGAAATGCAAAGAGCTTTATTCGTTGAAAGTTCTTGTGAATAAATGCTTGAATCCCTGAATTCTTGATAAATATGGATGTACTGTAAAACAGTCTTGATTCTTGGTTAAAAGGAAAAAAAAAACATAGCGGTAGCATTTATTTTACGTAAATTTTGCGAACTGTGGGGCTAGTCAGTAAGGAAATTAGCGGCCGCCATATGTAAACAAAGAGCTTTTTCCGTTGAAAATGTTTGTGAATAAATGCTTAAATCCCTGAATTCTTTATACTAGTAGATATGGACATAAAACAGTCTCGATTCTTGGTTAAAAGGAAAAAAAAAAAACATAGAGGTAGCATTTATTTTACGTAAATTTTGCGAACTGTGAGGCTCGTCAGTAAGGAAATTAGCGGCCGCCATATGTAAACAAAGAGCTTTTTCCGTTGAAAATTCTTGTGCATAAATGCTTAAATCCCTGAATTCTTTATAGATATGGACGTAAAACAGTCTCGATTCTTGGTTAAAAGCAAAAAAAAAAGTCCAGGTAGCATTTATTTTACGTAAATATTGCTAAGTGTCATGCCAATGTTGTAGCGGCTAATTTCTTCCGTTTATTTTTTTCACAACATTTCAAAATGCATGCATGGTACGAAAAATATAATAATTACCTTGAATCCTCGAACAAATCAGTCCTGAGACAATCCTTCCTTTTTGTATGCAGTACAGCTTACATGCTTTTTCAACCTAAATCCGGCGTTAGATCGCTGCATGTGACCGACTGCTAATAAAGGAAGCGTAGTATGGGATGACCCCCTTCGGGAAGGCGTGACGCAGTGAATGGCGAATGTGTCACGTCAATACATTATAAAGTCTATGAGTTTTTTTTTAAATCACTGAATTATTATTTTACTACTTTTAGTTGTTCAAAATTTCTACATTTGCATGGTCTTTTAATCGTATTTGTTTAGGTGTAGCAAGGACAGTTGGAGCACCCGAAGGCTGAGGGGTTCAGTAGAAACAGGTGTTGTGGGAGTAATGGTTTTTAAAAAGGAAAACAATGGGTGGTCTTCATGGGTTTACAGAGAACTAGTTCCAATGACAATATACTACAGAATGTGTTACGAATCTGTTTAATGTATTATTAAAAGCATCCCGGTTTTAAGCTCTTGCCATTGTGAAAATAAAGGAGACGGGGATGAAAATGTTATTGTGTGTGCATGCAGTTATTTCACATCTTGACATTTTACGTCCAGCCCATTTGTAAACTATGTTAAGGTGCCAGCTGATAGGCATCCATGGAATAATGTGGTCTTTTCCCTTGATACAATCTATTTTGTGAGCTGCAGTTTCAAAATCCATTTGCCTGTTGGCATAATAAAATGTGATGCAGAACCAGAAAAAGCTCTTGTCTGAGAGACACAAAGGCACAGACGGTAGCACAGGCAGAATTTGGCAAAATATATAGACATAAGGCGACCAGAAACAAGAGTCCAGCTGCTCAGCAAGACAGCTAGGCAGAGAGACACCCTGCAAGTTAGGGAAACAACTCCATATTTTTCATGTTGTCTTACATTAATGACTCGAGAAGAATTATTCCTGAAATTTCTCTTACAGGTATAATGGCATTCATTCTCATAAATTCTGGAAAAACGTACAAATAAACCTGCTTGAGCAAAAATGTTTTGTGTCTTGTCAGGGGATATGAGCCACTATTGTGTTTGAGTGTGTCTCTGGTTGTGTCTTTCTACCTTCAACATACTCAAAACACTTGACACTATTTCCTCATTCACCAACGGATTCTGCAGCATCAGGAACAATGTTTCTTGCTGTAGTATACTTTGACATGTCACCGGTGTAGGGGAATTGGACCCATAAACCTCTGGGTTGGGGAACGACTAATCCACTACTGAGCCATGCTGCCCCACAACATTGGCAGCAAATTCAGGGTGTACGGTCCAAAGTCTGCGAGGATAGGCTTAGGCACACACACATGGACCTAATGAGGCTATGCAGCACCGAGAATGGATTGGTGTTTTTACTTCATTTTTTTCTGACTTGATAGAAATTAAAAATACTTTAAATTCCAAAAAGCAGATTTTTGTCATTCAAGAGCATTAGCATCTTGACCATGATAAATCCACAAGACACTGTGTGGACTCCAAAGGCAAACCTTGAACCAATGCGCTAAAGCAAGGCAAACATCAGTCAAGCAAAAGAATCACGTGCGAATGCGGGCATGTTTTTTGACACATACCCAAGAACATTTGTATCCAACTCCATACATTTAACCACACAAATTATCCCTTTAGTGTGTATATTTCTCTCCAAACTGCTTCATTTTCATTTCTTCACTTTTTCCCTTCCCTGCAGGGGTGGACTGGTAATCTGTAGCTTCTGGAGGATCACAGAACGGCCGGTGCTCTGGACGGCTGGCGGCCGCCATACATACTTCACTGTTCCCCCCCCCCCCCATCCTCTATGATTATCTACAGTTCGCATCCAATCCGACAGGTGGCAGCAATGCACCTGGCTGTTAACCGCCAATCTGATAGAAGAATGTGACATAATGGTATTCCATGTTATGTTGTTCTATGTTGTGGCACTGTTGGATCCATGCTGCTGTATTGTTATATCTACGTTGCGATTGTCTATGAGCCAGAGGGCCGCTGAGGCTAGAGAAAAAAAGAGCACCGCATTATAGCTATTAGCCGGACTGTTGGCGGTAAGTTCGTTGAATGCAATAAATAAAACGTTGAACACGGCACTCGAAGTCTTATATTTATTCAAGACAAGATAAAACAGAGAAGAACGAAGAAAGTACAGAGTAGCCTACTTTGGTACAGCCTTACTCCTTGTGGAAGCAAAATAGCAACGAGCGTGGATAGACAGTATGGACGGTGGTCACAAAAAAACAAAAGAGGAAGGTGGCACGGAGAAGGTTAGACAGGAAAAACTGAAGAAACTCAAGAGTGAGGCATTGAAATGTCACAAGTTGACACACATGTTCGCAAACAGCAGTCTGGCTGCAACGGCCGCTCCGGCTAGCAACGAGCCCAGCCCTCGGCGATGATGAGACTGGGAGCGGCAGCCGCGCTCACGAGCAGCCGGTGTTCTGACTGGAGAGGGTAATGATGAGCTGGTGGAAGTTCCCCAGACAAGCGCAGGGCAAGTAAGAAGGGCTGAAGAGGGTTACTTGTCGTTATATTGGCAATTGTTAGCCACCAGGTAGCTACATTTTAAATGAAATAAATGGCAATTAAATGGTTAGTGCCAGCTAGTCCATGTCCCCGTTTGCAATCGTGTCAAGTTACAGTATGCTAGTCTTACTATCCCTCTCCTAAGAAAAAATATTTTAGCTGTAAAACAACGTATGCACACGCAGGAACAATATTAATTAAGAAGAATTATTACAAAATATTATTAAAATGAATGGTTTTACTTAAAAGTTTAGGTAGTTAAATTGACATGATATATATTTTTAATCATATATCGTTTTGTTTTCTGGTTAAGACTTTTCAATGAAGGTTATGTATACAGGATTTGTCTTGAATTGTTTATTGTATTTTCATTGAAATGTATTATTTGTGTGGCAAGATTAATTATGGCATAAGCAGTGAAGTCATTTTATAGACACAGGGGGTAGGTGCTATTATAATGAATTGGATACATAAAACTTGCTTTACAAAATAAATTCTTTCATTTGTTTATTCAGGTTGATCATAGAGCTAGGGCAGAAGATGAATCCAACTCCAGTTCAGCCTTCCAGTACTTTGAGCGCCCCAAGTCAGACAGTCACAGTCTAGACACATTTTTTACTTACCACCCTCAGAAGAAGACAAAACACCTGACTGTACAAAGAGTATTCATACGCAAAGATGGCACAGATAGAAAATGGCTAACATACTGCAAAGAAAATCATAAACTATATTGTATATGTATGATAATGCAATGTGTAGTTCTTCATAGCCGCTTCATTTTTCTCTCAAAGTGCACGAAATTGATGCATTTTACAATAAAATGTAAAAAAAAATAAAAATAAAGAAATAAAAAATAATCTCCCAGGAGGGCATGCCCTCGGACCCCCCTACAGGGTCTGTGTTTCCCTTCGTACAGCGATTGTTGTGGGCTGGGCTAAATCAAAGTCCAGGACTGCTTTTTAGTCCCAGTCCGCCCCTGCTTCACTGTAATGCATGTACAGTACCTTGTTCAGGTGCATTTTTTATTTTAAAACAGAGTTTATATATGATTAAAATGGCCATTATAGTTAAACGTGTCACAGTTTGCATCAAATGGTATCTAGTTGGGCAACCCAAAGATACAGACGCTAACCTCCATAAGAAAGGAGATTATGTCAGATTATGTGTCTTCAAAAATGTGCGCAAGACTGATATGACACTCAGGTGTTCAGGTTTTTTTTTTTTAACCCTTAGATGCATAAGTGGGTCAAAAATGACCCGGTGAGGTTGTTTTCTTGAAATATCTTCAGAATGAAATTTTGTTATCAATTCATATTCCAGGTATTCCTCAAAAAACATGTTTTCGACATAATGCCATTCAAATTTTTGATTAACTTTTTATACATTTGAAGAAATTGTCCTTTTTGTATTTGTACCCTAAGCTTCCACAAGTGGGTCAAAAATTACCCACATGCATTTTATATGGAATCCAATGGGAATCTTTAATTATTATCAACTTTGGCTGTCAGGAATAAATTTACCCTGGACCACACAGACTAGGTATGTAAAAAGTGACATCCCTTAAGAAGATTATTTTACACAGCAAGAGCTGATACGTGTACTGTAAGTACTATGTCCATATAGTATTTTGTGTGTGTGTCTTTCATGACTCTATATTATCATGTATGAACAAATTAACCTACTTCATAACTAGTTAGCTAACTAAGGCTAGGTTCATACCGCTTGTCCTAATGTACAATTCCGATTTTTTGTCATATCTGTTTTTTTGGCGTACCCGTTCAGACTGCCTTTGTCCATTGAGCCTGTTCAAGTCTCTGATGTTAATTGCTGCATGAATTCAAATTTGGGGGACTTGACAGTTCGGACTGCAGCCACATTCTGGATAAATGTGGCCCAGATGGGATTTTAACCACATACGAAAGTGACCTGGACCGAATTTGAAAATGGTCCACTTTTATGCGACTTTGCCCGTTCAGTCCAGTCAGAAAAACACGAAAAAAATAGGATTTGTGCTAGATTTACAGCCGAAATGGTCCTACAGATGTTGGATAATGGAGAGGCAGTGACGGGGTTGGACTCAAGGGTCCGAAATTTCTGATGATGAGGACCCAAACTATTGTCCAGGTGGCATTGGCAGTTGTCCACCTGGAAATCCAACTGAACAGGAGCAGTCTGACTCATAAGACTCCACTTATGTGTCCTCCGAAGAAGAAAGTGTCCAAATCATGGCCAACAGAATGAGTTGGTAGGGCTCTTACTAGAGAGAATTACCTCCCACCCAGGGCAGAACACAGAGCCACAATATCCACTGAAATTGGTCAGTGCCTCCACAAGGGCTTAGCACCGCTGTCTCACCAAAAAGATGCATGGGAGCTCTTCATCATTGATGATAAAATACAAAGAAGGATGATGTCTATTGCTGTTTTTTTTTTTTTTTTTAATGTTAATTAAAGCATAAAGATATTTCAAGCATGAAATCACTTTTGTGTGGCCCTAAATATCATACTAATTAATATACAAGTAATTATTCTTCACCAAAATGGCATAAAAACACATTAGTTCTAATATGGGTCATTTTTGACCCACTTATGGAAGAGTGTAGGGTCCAGTAACTTGTGCATCTAAGTGTTAATCTTTTTGATCAAGTGCATCCCAACAGAAATTATCCTGTTTTGGGGCTTGAAAAATATCATTTACAATTTTCTCCTGCTTAATAATGGAGAAAATTGTCAGTAATAAATAAGCCAATATTTTTTGGAAGTAGTCTGAATGCCCGTGATGTCAGATACACCCAAATTCTCCAAGGTTTTTCTTATGGCAATGTTATTTACATGCAAGTCATCACTTCTCCAGTTACATATACACTCATTTTACTCTAAAAACAAAACAAAAAAAACTATATATGAAAAGAAAATGCTGTATATTTTCTCCTATTCACGTTGCTGTAGGTTAGCCTATCTTGTCATACTTTGATTTGGTGGAGCTATCTGATGCTCGAAGTCTGCCGCTCTGTAGCTATGCTACCACTCAGTCATGTAGTGCAATGATTCCCAACCACCGGGCCAGGGACCGGTACTGGACCATGGCACATTTGCTACCGGGCCACAGAGAAATGATAAATAATTTGTTAACGACCGTAATCTGGCCTGTGCTTCTTGACACATCAATATGTATGTTTACTCTATTGACTAATCCGGGTACAGATTTGTGTATGTCGCCCTCTAGTGGTTGGCTACCATTACTGGGGTGTTTGCACACCAATAGCAGCCCTGCATCAGTCAATGTAAACAATAATGTTAGCTGGTGTTGACTGTGTGCTGCGGGCGGAAACTTATTTAGATAGATTTTTTACGAAAAAGGCCACCTGATGAGCCGTCAAGTTTTAGGAGAGGCCGCTGTTAAAAAAGGTTAATTCAGCGTTTGGTGAGTTACATTTGCCCTGCACTTAATGTTCGTTTTTATGCCCGTCGTTTTATTTCATATTTACTGTAATTTTCTGCCACAAATTGCCAGCCTATGAAAAAGACTCCCACCGGTCTGTGGTGCAAAAAAGGTGGGGGACCACTGGTGTAGTGTATAATCGTTTCATGCGCAGATTATACTTAAAAAAACAACAGAGAAAGAAAAGGAGAAGGCAATGTCAATATGCCACATCTCTCATTCTTTAGCTTTCACTGCACACACACATACAGTCTTTCTAATATTTATGCTCCCCAAAACACCCCAAGAAACCAGTGGACTTCTGAGAGTTTTGCTTCTAACCCCCTCAACTACTGTAGTAAAGATGATACAATGTGTGTCTGTGTGTGCAAAGTTCCCCTACCATGGCCTAATTGGAGTAGTATATAAGACGGCGGACAATGGAAAGTGCGGTTATAATTTTGTTTGTGGTTCTCAGACAATAGCATGATAGTGCTGATGCAATTAGTAGTAAGACTATGTGTGCAGGGGTGTGCGTGGGCGTGCATGTGTGTGTGTGTGTTTAAATAATGTTCTTTTTTTTTAAAATTATTAGGGCCCGAGCACTAGGCGTGCGAAGGCCCTATTGTAATGCAAAGGATTATTATTATTATTATTATTATTATTATTATTATTATTATTATTCTTCTTTCTTCATGGCAAATGAAAATGGCCAATTTGGAGGCCTGAACATGCACGAAAAGTCACCAAAATTTGCACATACGTGCAGATTCGCGTAAAATTTGATAATCTTGCGTCGTTTTGAAAAAATTTCAAAAAATGGCTCAGTGGCGCCCCCTTGACCCTTAAAATTTTCAAAAAGGCCTCTCCTCTCAGGTTTTCAACGTAGAGCGATGAAATTTGGGGAGTAGATACCTTATGCCTAACTGTTCAAAAAAGCCTCTTGCACCCATATTCCAAATCCGACAGGAAATCGGATATTTTGGATCAAATGTGAAATTTTTTCGGTTCACAGTTGGAGTTTACGTTTGGAGGCCTGAACATGCACGAAAACTCACCAAAATTTGCACATACATGCAACTTTGCGTAAATTTTGATAATCTACAAAAAAATTTAACAAAATCGCTCAGTGGCGCCCCCTTGAAATTTTCAAAAAGGCCTTTCCTATTAGGTTTTTTCAACGTAGAATGATGAAATTTGGTGAGTCGATACATTGCGTAAAACTGCTCCAAAAAGTCTCTTGCACCTATATTCCAAATCCAACAGGAAGTCGGAAATTATGGATCAAATGCGAAATTTTATCGATTTACATTTGAGACCTTGTCGCTGAAGAAAATAGTTGGATCGTCTTCAAAATTGGTCAGACTATACAGGAGACATATGAGATCTTAAGTTTTCAAAATGGTGAGTTTTCATCCAAGGGTCTGGCCTGGGCGTAGTCCCAAAGTTGGCCATTTTTGGGCAAAACACCAAATTCAGAAAATGATTAAAAACTCCGTGATACAACGTTCAATCTTTTTCATTTCTAGCAAGTATATGAGATATCCCAGCCTGAACACGACTGCATTTAAATTTTACCCATTAGGCTTGGCGCCCCCTAGTGGGAACAGGAAATGGCCTTCTTTACGAGACAGGCTCCTCCTCCAAGGGAAAAAAATCTATTGACCTCAAACCTGTTTCAGGGGAGCCTCAAGACATGTGTTCAGGTGCCTAATGAAAAATATTGAGGTTTTGTAGAAGCGGAGAGGTACAAACTGGAAGTGAAAATGACCGTCAACAATTTGTCTCGCCAAAAACTTTGAACAGTCATAACTCGGCAGATATACAACATATCTGCGCCAAACTTCCCGTGTTTGTTGAGAGTCATACCCTGAAGGTTCGTGTAAGGGTCATTTGCATCAACTCTACAGTGCCAACTAGTGGCGACAGAAAGAAGTTTTAAAAAAGGCCTTTCCTATTGGGTTTTTCCAACATAGAGTGAGGAAATTTGGGGAGTTGATACCTTGTGCAAAACTGCTCCAAAAAGTCTCTTGCACCCATTTTCCAAATCCAACAGTAAATCGGGTATTTTGGATCAAATGTGAAATTTTTATCGGTTAACAGTAGGAGTTTACATTTGGAGGCTTGAACATGCACGAAAACTCACAAAAATTTCGACATACATGCAGCTTTGCATAACGTTCAATAATCTTGCAACGTTACGAAAAAATGTAACAAAATGGCTCAGTGGCGCCCCCTTGAAATTTTCAAAAAGATCTCTCCATTTAGGTTTTTTCAACGTAGATGGATGAAATTCGGAGAGTCAATACCTTGTACAAAACTGCTCCAAAAAGTCTCTTGCATGCGTATTCCAAACCCAACAGGAAATCGGGTATTTTGGATTGAATGTGAATTTTTTATCGATTTACAGTGTGCACATTTTACACCTTGGCACCTAGGGAATTAGTTTGATCATTCTCAAAATTGGCGAGACTGTTCATGAGGCATATGAAATCTTAAGTTATCAAAATGGTGTGTTTTCATTCACGGGCCTGACCTGGGCGGGGTGCCAAAGTCGGCCATTTTTTCGCCAAAACACCGAATTCGGAAAATGACTGATAACTCCCTCATACAACGTTCAATCTATTTTAAATCTGCCATGTGTGTGAGGTATACCAGCCTGAGCACGACTGGATTGAAAATTTACCATTTGTGCCTGGCGCCTCCTAGTGGGAACAGGAAATGCCCTTTTTTACGGTGACACACTCCTCCTCCAAGGGAAAAAATTAATCGACCTCAAACCTGCATAAGGGAAGCCTTAAGACCTGTCTTCAGGTGCCTGATGAAAAATATTGAAGTTTCGTTGAAGCGGAGGGGTCCAAACAGGAAAGTGAAAATGACTGTCAATAATTTTTCTCTCCAAAAATTTTGAACAGTCATAACTCGGCAGATATACAACATATCTGCGGCAAACTTCCCGTGCTTGTTGAGAGTCATACCCTGAAGGGCCTTGTAGGGGTCATTTGCATCAAACCTACAGCGCCAACTAGTGGCAATAGAAAGTCACTCGTTTTTCCAATACATGTTCAGTTCTTTTCAGGTTGGTCATTGTAGTTTCAAGACCTATTAAAATACTTATTTACGGCCCATGTCCACGTGTCTCTGTCTGTTGCCGTGACGACCCTTTGTTCGCCATTTAAAGGAAATATTTTTTTTCAGAGACTCAGGCAGCTTATAGAGCCACAGTATTTGGCACACTTGGTTGAATTGGCCGAGTTAGAAGATTAATTTTGGGTTTTGAATAAGGGCTTGGCTGCACAGCTCAGTAGTGGCTCCTTTTTTGTAGTACTCTCTCCAATAGGGGTTTTTATCTCTTGGGTGTGGGAATGTAAATAGGCGACTTTCGAGCATGTTAGGTTCTAATGAGATAATTAGAGAGGAGGATCTGCCACCAGCCTGACCTGCACACAGTCCGAGTTGCGTGACGTCCGAGTTGCGCTAGATTGCGAGGGCCCGTTCAGTCCTGCTTGCAGGCCTAGTTATTATTATTATTTTTGCATGTATGTGTTTTCTTGCTCTCTTGTCTGACATGCTTTTAAAAGGGAATACTATTGTTCAAGTCTGTTTGTGTTAAAAGAATGACACAGAGGATACTAAACCACTTGGAAAAATAAACGCTTGCTAATCCTGCATTCAATTCTTCACAATTGCTGAAACATATTTCTTGAAACCTCCGCCTATTTTCAGTCAAAGAAAACTTAAACACACAAAATAACTTCATGTGTATAAAGTTCTCTCCATTTCCCATTTTAAAAAAGCCAAAAGGTCAAAGGACATTCACAAAACTTAGACCTCTTCCTTCAAAAGCAAACTATTGCCCTAGACCAGACACCAAGTCAATTTAAAATAAAAACACCACTTGATAGTCATTACCTGACTTCGAATTTATCCATTGTCATTGGTCAAGAGCATACCAAAAGTGAAATAACAGTATAAACAGAAGACCTGTACAATCAATGAATAATAAATAAATATATATATAAAAATAAAATGGGTGAAAGAGCAAATGCGTAAAAAAGTGAATAAATACGTAGGTGTGTGCCATCGCTACTTCTACCCATCATGTTGACTTATGTACAACAGCGAAACAACTACGCAAGGCTGTTCTTCTTATACTCACTCGGCTTTTAACACCATCATCCTTTGCAGTTTGCTGAGTAAGCTGGTGGATACGCCATCACAACATCTACTGCTGGTTCATGGACTTTCTGGCAAACCACTTTCAAAGGCTGTGAGGAGCCCACCTGTCTTCAGCCCTGAGCACCGGCTCCACAAAGCTGTGCGCTAAGGTCCCTAAACTTCACCCTCTACACCCAGAAATCCACTCCCAGTCACCTGATCAACACCATCATCAAATCAATGGAGGATAACATGTTTGTGGGTCTTATTAACAAATTGTATTAATACACGTGAACATTGTTTAAAGGCTTGGCCAAATCAGTTTCTGGTTGCTGCTAGATACAGCAATGCATTAGTCTCTTGGGGGTATGACACTTGACTACCCCAATCATGTAGCTTAGATGCTTTAACTACTAACGTTGTCTGAACCGGCCCAACTCATCAAAAGAACTGCACACTGTGCATTTGTGCAAGGGGCGTTGACTCAAAGAAGTCAAAAATTGTGTGCGTGTGTGTTTCCAGATGTACAGTTCAGCCGCCTCCTAAGAGAGCCAATGAGAACGTGAAAATCACTGACAAGGTCAGGAAACAGCCACCACATTATTGTGTATAACCTTCAAAGTAATAGTGCTGGTCGCATCTTGACACCCTTGCCATTTAGCCAGTGGCAAGCGGTTGTGACTCTTGGTCCGCTGTGTTTTGGTGGTGTGGATTTGCAACCCCAATAAGTTAAATCAGGCCATATAATTATAAAAACAAAGCTTATGCCATTGATTAAATTATAAATGGCTCACACCTTTACCTTAACTGAATGACCTCAAACATTTTAGCCCAACACCCCCTAAAAAAAATACTTGCTGTGAGCAGGTACCACAAATTAACCAATGATCCCATATAGGCATTGATAATTTGCTGTCCAAGCTTTGACATCAAAGGTATACATCACTGTGCAAACTGTAAACTAGTCTTAAAATAATAAAGGATTTTTTGGTAAACATTTATGTTGAGCAGCAGTTAATTGTTCACATTTTTGGTCTACGCAGTGAGTCACTGTATACTCATTTCCTACTTATGGACAAGAAAATGTTCTGCAAAGGTTGCTGTTCTTCAATCTGAAATACAGTGGTACCTTGACATACGATCGCTTCAACACACGATCTTTTCGACATCCGACATAAAATTTCACTCGCCATTTGTTTCTATATCCGAAGACATGCTCGAAATACGCTGACATGACAGCACCGAAGACGGATGCACGGCTGACTTTTTTTGTGAGAGAAATCAACACAGGTTTCAAAAAGTCTGGTACATTATGGTGAACCAACGAAAAAGGTGAGGCTTACCTTTTAAATGAAGATGCAAATTACAGAAAAATATGAGCGTGGGGTGCACATCCGTGAACTGGCTCAACAATACATCTCTACGGTCCTCCTCCGACCACCGTTCGCCAGTCTTTATAAGTTGGCAATTATTATTGTGGTTACATCGCCAAAGAAATTGCCAGCTTTGTCAGGTTTTTCTCATTTATTTCAGAACTTATACAACACAAAACACCTGCTATCCGCCGCAATTGACTGTGTACTCAAGAAAACATTGAAAGTGAAATTAAACTCAACACACCGTTCCTCTCTGTGTCAGGTCAGTCACGCGGTGGGCTCAGGTACAGAAAAAAAACATCAACCACATTAGAACCCGATTTGTTACATTATTACAAGAATTGTTATTATTATAGTAGTATTCTGATTTTTATTTATAATTAATGTTTTTGCAATGTGTACTAAGGTCGTCTGGAACGGGTCTTCTGCATGTTCCAAGAACAAGAACCAAGCAGGGTGAGGCAGCATTTAGTTATTATGCTCCTCACCTCTGGAACAAGTTACCCGAACGTCTGAAGTATGCTCAAACTGTTAGCTCCTTTAAATCAGGGCTAAAAACGCTTTTGTTTAGCACTGCATATCCATAACTGTCTATATATTTCAATCTACCTGCCTTCTATTCCTCTTGTGCTTATCTCCATTGCTGATTTCAATGATTATTATTAGTAGTAGTTTTTGCTTTATTTCTATTTTTGTTTTAATTTTTATTTATTTATTTTTATTCTGTGATTAAATGCGATCTTTTGTCTTGGTTTTTACGTTGTGTTGATTTAAATGTGATTTTTATGGTTTTCATGTGATGTAAAGCACTTTGAATTGCCTTGTGTTGAATTGTGCTATATAAATAAATTTGCCTTGCCTTGCCTTGCCATTTGTAATTGTACCAGCAGCAGGGGTCGCGTTAACCGGAAATTTTCCGTCGTTGAGCGGTTTTTTAAAACGGTGACGGAAAAAACTGAAGTCCGTCAGTCATTTTGACAGGTTGCAATTCACACCCCAGACCACAGTGTGGCGAGTTAGCATATTAATTAGCTATTGTCTCTCTTAATGCATGACGTCGTTGGCTATTCTGTCAGAATATTGTAGCGTAACCGGGGTCTGGCGGCGGCACCGTGATTGACACATCAACACGAGGTTCTTATTGGTGCACCCGGTGTGCCAGCGCGTCATCCAATTGATGGACAAGATTGCCGCCTGTGTATAGACCCTACCCACGTGACGTCACAACTCCGCTCTCCTGAATGGTACCGCCCACTTGTCCGTCAAAACATAGTGTTAACCTGTTACGGCTACGTACATTTCTCCTATTTACGGCGTGTTTTTCTGCTCCTTAACATTAATAATCAAAATGGTGAAGGCGTGTGTGGCTGTTGGTTGCACTAACAGAGAAGATGGAAGGAGAGACTTGAAGTTTTACCGTATTCCGAGGGATCCAAAGAGAGCGAAATGGACGGCTGCAATTCGACGTGAAAACTGGGCACCAAAAAAATCACCACAGACTATGTAGTAGTCATTTTATATCCGGTAAGATGCATTTAAGATATACTTAGAGGGTTTTGGGCTGACAAATAACCACAATTAAGATCATTGCGAGGCTAATCGCCGACAACATACGACGTAGTACGACATAGTTTCAAATTCAAGATGTTTGTGACTTCCCTTTCTTCCACCATCGTTATTTTTTGAATAATATTTAGCTGGTACCAAGTGAAAGAAACTGGCCTCGTCTACGGGGCTGACAAATAACCACAATTAACATCATTGCGAGGCTAATCGCCGACAACATACGACGTAGTACGACATAGTTTCAAATTCAAGATGTTTGTGACTTCCCTTTCTTCCACCGTTATTTTTTTGAATAATATTTAGCTGGTACCAAGTGAAAGAAACTCGCCTCGTCTACGGGGCTGACAAATAACCACAATTAAGATCATTGCTAGGCTAATCGCCGACAACATACACGTATGTATGTAGTGAGAGTGCTATCGCTAAACCATATAAACATTAAAAGCCTTAACTCCATTGACAAACGACATGAAATACATTAGACTTGACAGTGGATGTTAGCAATAACAAAAGATTTTGAATTGAAAATTTCGTAACTCACCTTTCCAAGCACAAGATAGATTCCTGCCGAATTTTCGTGGACGAGGACCTGTTTCACCCAACCAGCAACGAAGTATTTATAAGCCTCCAAGCTCTTGAAGTTTTTCATATTTTCGTGAGAATAGGCTGATTTAGTGTGGACAAGATAATTGCAAATATCTGCGTAGCAGATGTCAGGCAGACAGGGCGAAGACAGTGGGTCGAAAAACATTGATTTGGGCATCAAATATGGATCTGGCGACTGTATAGAACGAAGCTTTTCCTCATAACGCCTTTTATGCAACAGATCCAGTGAGTTTGCGGCATCAGAAAGCACCGGGTCTTCCATTAAATGCATTTTAAATTCCGCCATCAATTGAAAACAATGCTAATACAGACTCAAAATGACGGACAAGAGGGCGGAACCATACAGCGAGCACGTGGTTTTGTGACGTAGGTGGGTAGGGTCTATAGACCCCAATCACATGACGTCACAACTCCGCCCCCCTGACCGGAGCCGCCATATTGTGTGTCAGCCCGTCATGTTTATACATCACCGCTACGTACATGCCTCCTATTACGGCGTGTTTTTTTGCTCGTTAATATTAATAATCAAAATGGTGAAGGCGTGTGTGGCGGTTGGTTGCTGTAACAGAGAAGATAGACGGAGAGACTTGAAGTTCTACCGTATTCTGAGAGACGCGAAGATGAGAGCGAGATGGACTGCTGTAATTCGACAAGAAATCTGGGCACCAAACGATCACCACAGACTATGTAGTAGTCTTTTTATATCTGGTAAGATGCATTTAATATATATTTAGAAGATTTTGGGCTGACAACCACAATTAAGATCATTGTGTGACGTTGGTGATTGGGGTCTATATCGTTGCCTCCTTTTCTTTGGGGGCGGAGTTGTTGGCGGTAAGCAGAGTAAAAAGGGAGAAAAATACCACGACTTCCGTGTCTAATTTTTCACCGCCAAGCAAGCGTTACAATATTAATTAAAAATGAATGAAAACGAAATACTATTGAATATGTCATCATTATCATTTTAAAAATTTAAGTGACGGGTAAAAATAGACAATGACCGGATTTTTATGACCCTGTCAGTCAAAATGACAGACAACGAAAATGTCTAGCGCAACCTCTGACCAGCAGTATTTATTAAGGATTTAGTGTAGGTTTTTGGGCTGTGGAACGAATTAATGGAATTATAATGTATTCTTATGGGAAAATCCTGCTCGACATATGACCGTTTCGACTTACAAACAAGGTCCTGGAACGAATTAACTTAGTATGTAGAGGTACCACTGTAAGTATTTGTTTTTGTGACATGTCATCGCTTTTTTTTTCTTCCCCAAACACCTCTTACTATTAATTTGTCATCTTCTTTGACAGTTTTCAGAAAGACAACAGTTTCTGCTACACTCGCAATTGTAGAACCATACGACAGCTACATTTCAAAATTACAACCACTAGTCATGGAATAGGGTTTATAGGTGTCAGAGGTTTAAAATCCCCCTAAAAAGGTGAAGGCATGCAGATATCTCCAAATCATATATGACGGAACAAAAAACAAATAAAAACATGAGAGGTAACTAGGTTACTATTACTTTGGGTTTTACACACTAGAGAGATATTTGTTAATGACTAATAATTATCAGTAATTGCAGAGGAGACGCAGCGCAATGAAACAATGCCGCTTCAAAGTGTTGAACTAGGTCACATTATTCAGTATTATCTTTTAACCTGCGTAACCATCGTTTGTATCCCTCTGCCACCTTCTCAACATAACGTAACAGTGAAATTCATTAACATGACTTGCACTAGTTCTTCTTTGCCTCAAGAGGGTATTTTTATGGACATGGAACCCTCACCTCTGTAATTAGCAGCCAAATTAGTTTTTTGTGTTGTTCATCTTTCGAAACTTGAGGGAAAAGTGGTCAGTAGAGCAGAGGGACAAAAGCATTGCAATAACTGCCCTGTAGTGATGATATACAGTATAACAAACATTTTAAGTGCTGATCGTACATGCATGCATGTATGCAAAAACAAACAAAAAAAAACTGCATGAATTTCTTTTTACGTACATATAATACTCAGTATTTCTGTTATAATTAAGACTTGTCCTGCGCTTTTGAGAATAATATATGAATCATATGGAGTTTATTTTATGCTCAGCAATCCTTTGCATGATGTTTTATAACTATTATTTAAAAACTAATGGGCCACGTTTTACCACAATTGTGTGGACATGAACATCAGCCATGGAATTTCACGGAATCAATTTTTGTTCTCGTCTAGTAAAGCAGCACATACATTGGGCTAATTGTCATCCATTTTTATGTTTTTTGTATTTTCGTTAGACTAGCTTATTTTTTTTAAGCATATTTTATTACATTCTTTGAAATAAATGGCTCATATCCCTTCCTTTTGAGTCTGTTTGAAAAATAAGATTGCAGTAAAAAGCTATAATTAAGAACAAAAAGTGAACTCTTGAAATCAATGTCAGCCAACACAGCCAGTTAGAGTCTCCCATTCATGTCAGAATATAGAGGAGGAGAAGAGGGTTTTTTGGGGCTTCTCATTTTACCTTGTTTCTAACTGAAAAAATGCAAAACAAAGATACAATCAGTGGTAATTATAAGACTGCAAGGGAATCTCAGCTTCCCCTAAAATGCCAAAAAATAAGTGATCAAATTTATATCGTTGTGTGTACATATAATTTCCTATATACGTGCTACAACGCGCTCAACTTTTGTTCAGAATCAGGTTCTTATCATTGGTTACGAAGCGGCTTTCTTTCCATTTATTCAGGCAGCTTCACAGTGCTTTAAACAGTGTGAACACTAAGCGGCTACAGAGTTGAGAGTGTGTTGTTCCACTGCAGTGAAACGAGACATGTCATTGAAAAGACTTGTCCCGTCCATCGGGCGCCCAGTGTCTGTGGGGTCTATGGGGCTGTGGCCGGGCTCGGCTGGTCCGGACACCCAGCTTCTTGGCATGATGATTGGATAATCTGTCTGAAACTGAATTCCTTTGTGATTGACAGCGAATCAGCTATCTTGTGGTGAATTAGTTGTAGCATTTTTTAATTCAAACCAGAGGCTTTCCTAATCATTCTAGCGACACTTTCTATGTTTAAAATTGACGAGCTTCCACTGTAGGTGTTTTTTTTTTTCTTTTTTAGCTGCTTGTGTTTGGAGACAGACGTCTGTCACTATACAGTTTCTGTCCCTACCGAGCAGCAGGTGCCCTTGAGCCCCATCACCATCACAAAGAACAAAGTGTACAACTTACGTATTATTAAGTGGGTGCATTTTATTATGCAGACAGAAATTGAGCTTACCCTCCAAGAAAGACCAGCATCTGCCACTCAATTCAGTATGTCCAGAAGTGTCAGCTCAGTATGGATGACTTGTAGTCTGCACAATTTGAGTTGTAGTGCAAGGGGAGGGGAAAAGGATTTAGGTGAGTCAACATCTGGACAGTGTTTTAGGTGAAAATGAGGACAAAGCTGTTTTTGTATATGTTTACGCGCTCTCTAAACCGAGAATAAAGTGGTAACTCGACATACGATCGCTTCGACACACAATCTTTTCGACATCCGACATAAAATTTGACTCGGCATTTGTTTATATATCCGACAACATGCTCTAAATACAACGATCTATGACAGCACCTTATTTGATTTCTTTTGGTTTCTTTGATTTCCCGCAAGAAAGACACACAGCAGATTTTCTTGTGAGAGAAATCAATATGGGTTCCAACAATGTTAGTGCAGGTGGTGAAAAAAAAGTGATGCTTACCATTGAAATGAAGATGGATATGATAGAAAGATATGAGGGTGCGCATCCGTGATATGGCTCAACAATACAGCCGTAGACGGTCTATGATTTCGGCGGTCCTCCTCCGTTTGCCAGTCTTTATTAGTTAAGGAGACAATTATTTAGTTATTGTGGTAACATTGCCAAAGAAATTACCAGCTTTGTCAGGTTTCTAATCATTTATTCCATCAACTTGTGCAACACAACACGCCGTGTCTCCCGCAGCAAGTAAACAAAGTGAAAGTAAAATGGCTCACTCTGTCAAGCCAGCCACGTGATGCGTTCCGGTACACCACACAAAAACATTCGCTACATTAGAACCCGATTCGCTACATTATTACAGGTATTATTATAATTACTACTATTATTATTCCAATTTTTATTCATAATTTATTTATTTTGGTCTGTGTAATTGCTATTTACGATTACCAGCAGTATTTCTTAAGGATTTAGTGTAGGTTTTCGGGCTGTGGAACGAATTAATTGATATACTGTATAACGTATTGTTATGGGAAAATCCTGCTCAACTTACGACCATTTTGACTTACAAACAAGGTCCTGTAACTCATTAACTTCGTATGTAGAGGTACCACTGTATATTGTTGATTGCTTTATTTGTACACATAAAATGTATCGGGGTAAAAGATGTTATATTGCATAATTAAAAAAAAAAAAAAAAAATCCCCCTAGAAGTAAAAATATAGGCTCGTGGTAGAGTACTTTTTAGAAGGAATCAACACATTTGCGGTGTCTGATGAGGGACTCAAAAGTAATAAAGCTGCTCCTCTAAAAGATTAAAAACCTAAAAAAAAAGAAAACCTGTTGTACTTAATGAAGTACATGGCAGGACAGCTGCTGCTAATCTCATTAAAATGATGACTAGAAATAAATTGTTCCTCTTAGAAGAATCAGTGATGATAAGGCGCTTGTAATTTGTTGTAATTTCGTTTGCTACACTTTTACAGTCTGTGATATGCTTCATTTTATCATATGTTGGTGTTGGTGATGTCTTTTTTAAGTCTGGCGTGGTTGCATTTCTTATAACTAGCAGATTAAGAATCAATGCAGCTAGTACTGTACTAGTTTTTTTTTTTTTTAATTCCCAGCGACTACTGAGGAAGTGATGTGCTGTTTTTTTGTTGAAAAACCAACTGTCACATACTGAGGAAAGTATGGTCTATTACAGTCATGCCAAGACAAGTAGCTAGAAGTGCCACTTCACTCACAAAAACTATTTACAAATGTGGTCTCTGACAGCACACTTTGTGTATCATTCAAGTGTCAGATCTTGCTCAACTTCAGTATCCATTATGTGAATTAGATTTTAAACAAAACGTGTGAGCCAGGTATGTGGGCAAAATAAGCAAATGTCAGAAACATGCCAGGTTTTTTCACTGTTTGTATCGAAGTGACTCAAGTTGTCTGGTTTGGAGATTGGCGCCCGTCTCTTTAAAACTCCTGGTTTAAGAGATAAAATGACCTGAAAAGGAAAAGAAATCTACTGCCAAAGCATAACATAATAACACACTTACTGACATGAAAACATAACCTCCTTGGTAAAGGTAAAAAGGGTAAACGAATTATTACTTTCCGCAGGAGGAAGAATTGCCCTGCTGTTGACAGTGTTGGGGTGTGTCTGTGGGTGTCCACCTAATTTCATTTGTGGGGGTGAACAGATATGTGTCTCTGTGTTTGTAAAGATGTGCATTGGCTGACTAAATATGTGTGTTTATGGGGCTGTTATGTTAGTTTCTTACCCACATTCAATCCCCTCTCTGTTGCTCTGCTCTGTGGCTAAGCCAGCATGAGGTGAGACAGTGTAGGTTTCATTCCTAAGCTTTCAAGTAAGGGCGATTCAGTGAGTGAGAGAGTGTTTGGGAGAAAATGTGAAGTGGAAGCACAAAGAATTATAATTTTTCTATGTTTTGTATGCGTATGCATTTACACTGTAATTCAGAATTACCTCTTCATGAAAGTGCTTACGTCTCAGTGTTATATTTTTTTCTTTCCAGTAACATTTTATGTGTTGTGTGTGTATCCATGAACTTTAATTTATGTCTCCATGTTTACCTTACCTCACAGCTGTCTGATCCTGGGCTTATGCTCTAGTCAGTGTGTGGCAGTCACCACCATTCAGGAGCTCACTCCTTGGGGCATATTTTACGGGGGCGGCTTAGGGACACATCAATTCTCAAGGCTTAACAGTATGAGAGGAGGTATGTTTGCAGCATGTTCGTTTGCACATGTGTGCATGCATACGTGTTTTCAATAGATGCATTTTGTTACAGAAAAGCCACACTAAAATGTGTATTTTTGTGTGTGTTGGAATGCTTTGTCAGATTTTAAATCGTGCTATAATTAGTGTATTGAACCAAATGTCACCATAAAAGCAGAAAGATTTAAGGGGATTTAAGCCTTTATAAAACGTTAATATCAAACATGACAACTGGGACAAAATTCGGAATACAAATGATTTTCATATCCCCAAATGAATATCACAGTCTCGTGAATTACAATGATAGTGCCATTTTATCTTTTTCTCATCAGTTTGCACAATAAATTATGAAAAGATAGTTTAGAATACTCAAAGATGAGCGGTTCTTTTGTCCTTTGTAGATTGCATTGTGCATCTTAAGTCAGTCCTGTCAGAAATGTCATAAATATTTAAGACATGGCATTCACATAATGGAGAACAAAACATGACATTAGATAGGTGTCTCTTTTCTAAATTGATGATAAAAAAAGCCCTTGTTTGTCTCCAAAAATATTGCACTGGAAAGAAACGGGGGGGGGGGGGGCGGGGGGGCAAACAAAAGAAAACAAGTTAACAAATCCACTTCTGAGGCACAATCTTCACTCTTTCATGTTTTCTCTTTCCTAACATGGTGCACTATAATCAAACATTAAAAATCTATATAGCTTCTTTCCACACAGATGATTAATCACGAATTACAGGCAATGAAATTAGTTCATCTAAACCACTTTTGCTGAATGTAAATCCCACAAAGCATTCATTTTGAACAACATCATCATTATTTAATTTTCCCCAGCAAGTGAACAACACAATTTCGTTTGATTACGGGCTGTGCACTCATGCATTATAAACGAGTCAATCATTTCATTACATTTCAAGTCATTGCAGGGGAATGGTGCATGCTAAATCAGTATTCATCAGTCTACATTCCTTGTTTGATGATAATTTTTCATTTCTCAAGATTAAACAGCATATTATCACCAAAGACCTACAAAAATTGGGCTCAATTTCCAAGCAGTAATGCAAAAAGGAAATTATGGACATGAAGATTACGCTCAAATCCAGACTGTTTGGGATATTTGGTTTGGGTGTTTTAATAACTAGTTTGGTTCCCTAAAAATACAATTTTACACAGTAATACTTGCCAGTGTGTGTATGTACACTCTCAAAAAGTAGGAACATGATTGGGGTCTAAGAACCAAGTGTTCCTCCCTCAGCATCCTGTGAGCACACACCAGACAGCACTTGTCCAGAGTGCCAGTCGGAATATTTAGGTTCACGAAGAAGGATCAAAGAGTGTACGTAAGTACCAAGGGATTTAATGTCCCCATGATGAGCGGGAAGAGAGAATCAAGGAGACGGGCTAGGGCAGTGAAAAGGGGGTAAGATGGAATCAGGGAAATAAACTGATGAGGGCTATGAAAGAATGAAAGGGAAGACGACAGCAAAACTGGAAGCAAAATAGCTGAATGAAGACAAGGATGTGAGAATAGAAGATGAGGAAAAAGGAACAGAGGGAGAATCTGAGGAAAAGGAACAGGGATAGAGAAAGGCGAGGAAAGCACTATTAGTCAAAATGAATGGAGAACCTCAGGCTGAAAGCTTCTTAGCAGCATAAGGGATGATTGCAACGATCACATCGTCCTCATCTTTTTCTCTAAAGTTGCTGCGTTCTTCCAACAATGCATACAGAATAGATTGGAATGATGACTAGGGAGTGAGAAGTGGGCCAAACAGAGTCCTGAAAGAGGAAGGGCAGTTTCAATCTCATTTTGGCTTGAAACCGGCTTCTTCATTTTCAATCCTAACTGACCCAGCTTCTGCACAGCCCTAACTTTGTATATATATTTTTATTTGCCAAAAGTATTTGACTGTTGTTGTCCCCAGACTACTCTATTACAAATAAAAATAAGGTAGAAAGAACTAATGGACACTTAATTTCATGTTTTATTTTAAGATTGTGTGCGCTGTTTTTGGGGGTGTTTTAAATGATCTACTAGAATTGCATTTTTTTTCTAATATCCCAAAAAGACAGGTGCAGATTTGTGTTGGGTCAATTTAAGTAGAGAAAAATTGGTCAGCCCCAGTGCTGCCCAATGTACACTACCTCTGCATCAAGTTTGACAAAACACTACAATTTAAACAAACCTGGACGGCGCCATGGCAAAGACCACCATCCCTGCTGCACTGATATGCCACACACAAGAAACTACAAAGGCACTGCACATTTCCTCTGAAAACTGACTCCTCACAACTCCTGAGTATTGTGATCCAGTTTGGTGTCAAAGGCCACATGTATACAAGTTGCACACTGCACACAGTGATACCGTATGGACTGTTAATGCTGGCCTACAGTGCACTTCAACTCACCAGTTGCATGTCCTTGCCGGTATTGCGTTTTCTTGCCAATGTCAAATGAGAAGGATATGTGAATCCCATCTACTCCATAAAAAAATCACAGAAGGACCACAGCACACGTATGCATTTGCCCGACAGTCTTAAAACTGTTCTGAACAAATTCAGCTAATTTCAGCTCAATGAATAAGGCGAAAAAAATCATCCAGACTTTACCACAGCATCAAAGTACCCCCAGATAGATGCCTCTATTCAGCACCTGCAGCAGTGCAAAAAATGACTGTTTATGCTAAAAACAAAACAACAAAATGCTAATTACGCTGTCAATGATTAAAATACTGGGGTATATGGTGCTCCAGGGCAATAAGCTATCATACTACAACCTTAGTTCAGTGATGAATTTCTAAGGTTTGAGACTCTCTTGGCATTCAAAAGAGTAAAAAAATGATTTTCAAGCAGCTTTCGGTTTATTATTAGAGAGTAAAAATATTAGATTGCGACTGGCTGATAACCGGTTCTTGGATGTAACCTGCCTCCTGCTCGATGTTAAATAGTATAGGCTCCAGGACCCCAGTAACCCTTGTGAGGATGAGCAACTCAGAAGATGAACGAAAAAGTTGATCAAGATTCATGCTTCGTGGCTCCCTGAAATGTCAGTTGTCTAACTTAAAATTCTGCTAACATCAGCACAAATACAAGCTTAAAAACAATGCAAAGTCCTTTTTGGGGGCACATTATTTTTTAAAATTCTTGACTACAAAATAAGAGCCAATATCTGCTCATCGTTTCAGACCCTTTAACAAAATAAACACATTCAAATTCTCATTAGAATTTTTTATTTAGATTTGTCAGCTATTTTGTGACCCTTATTCCAACAAACACAAGCAAGTGTCTCATGAGTTTATTGTCCATGTGTGATTGATTTCTATGACAGTGCGTGTAATGTGCTTTCACTGTCATGTGCCCTGCATTCATTTATCCACCCAAGAGCATGACCATCTAAAATGGGAACCCACTCAAATGTTAATATTTTATTTGGACTGAGGGAAGCCCCACATACAGTATACAGTACATCGGGAACCATGATAATTAAACAAATGCGAAAATTCCTTGAAATATCCATTCTGATGGTTTTTCCAACCCATTTTGTGACTCTGCTCAGTCCTGATGTGATCTACTCTCAACATGTCTCGAGGTCTTAGTTATGCTCTGTAGCACCTCCAGAGGCAAGCTGTCACACTTAACGTCATACACATAATCAGAGCGCACAGAGCTTATGCACATAAAACAAAACACCCACAACCTCACACCCACTTCCACCTTCTGGCACTGTGGATGTGTGACATCTACTGTTGTGAGAATAAAATCACGTGAAGTTTGGCATATACTGCATGCACTTTGAAACAGAGACAGAGTAAGCATATTTGTAGACATACTTTCAAGGATTGTGTCTCTCACGAACATCTAATTACTACGTAATATCTTTGTGAATACACTAATTATGTAGTACTGCATTCTGTTAAAAACTTAAGATGTGTGAATCAATGCGATGACAAAATTTTGGAGAAACAAGAGTGACCTTGTAGACAAATATATAACACCCGAAGAATCAAATTGGCAATCCAAAAATGGAATTGGCTTAATGTGCAGTGGCTCATAACAACCGCCAAGTGTGTAGTATTTAAGAGGGTACTGGCAGCGAAACAGAGTGTGCGTGTGCCTGCTACTGTTTATATAGCTGCCAGTGCCTCGTTCCTGGCTAAATATTTATAACAGAGAATGGCAGTAAGTCAGTCAGATGAACACACACACATATGCTCAAAAAAGTGAGGGTAATAGAAAACGGGAAAGAAGAAGGGAAGAGCTTATTATTTAATGTTATATTTGGAAGAAAGCTGTCAAAAATCACAAAAGTAAAGGATTGCCTAGCAGTAACATAACAAAATAATGTTTTTTTTGTTTTGTCTTGTTTTTTTTTCTTCTTTTCCTACTCAAGGCATGAACAAGCTTAATAAATTAAGAGCAGGACCCTTCTAGGTCATATTATGCAGACAATTTCTGATGCGGTTTGAAACCGTGAGCATTGTCAGCAATTTTCAAGCAGCACAGCGGTAAATCAAAAGGGGGGGAAAAGTGGCTGCTGGAATGATCTGTCTATTATGGATTGCTCTTTCAGGTGCGCGCGCACACTGACGCACACACACACGTGCTCACACATCTGCAAAGGCCATTACCTTCAGTAACAGTGCCCTAGCTTTCCAAACAATGGCTGCAAAAGTCAAATTAGCAAACAATACAATGTTCTCTTTGAGCATCTGTGATGGAAACATCTGAGCCAGGCCACATTCATGCCACCATTTTTATCTCCCCCTAACACACCATCAAACAAATAAGAAATGGGTCCATATTAGTGTGCACCTGTCTGTTTAAATATGTTGTGTTTGCAGTGTTGTAACAGATTACTTAAAAAACTAATTTAATTACTGATTACACCTCAAAAAAGTAATCTAGTTACTTTACAGATTACCTTATTATCAAAGTAACAAAGTAACTTATCAGTACTTTTTACGAATTTTTCTCCTTTTGCTTCCTCAACATAAAAATGACAACAGAAAAATGTCATCACATGTAATTGAATTTTTCACATATGTCTTAATCTTTGAGTTAGCGGGGGTTTAATTAGTCGATGGAGTTGATTTTGAAACTAACAAATAACTGACAAACTGCACGGAATTTGTTCAAATCAACTCCAACGACTAAATAAACCCCCGCTAACTCCAAGATAAAGCCTAATGTCAACAATTCTGAACTTCCCCTTTAAAATAAAGACCTAGCTGTTAAAATATTGTTTATAAAAGTTGTAAAGCAATAAAACAAACAACAAAAATTAATGAGATGAACAAGAATCGTACAACGTATTTCACAATGGGTCAAAATCATTTTTCGAGCAGATCATGTGACTAGCACCTTAGAGACTATCTTTTGCTTTGCTTAGCCAAAACTACACCTGTGGAGGCAAGATGGATATTTAGAATTTCTGTAAACCTAAGCTTTCAAACGCAACCAAGAACAACTGATCTTGAACAGTTTTATATATATGTACAGTACTGTATATTTTTATTATATTATGTATATACGGGATATACTGTATGTATATATTTTCCCCAAGTGGAAGCTTCCATGATCCTAATAAATTTAATGATTTTAAAAAAATATATACAGTACTGTGCAAAAGTTTTAGGCAGGTGTCCTGCCTAAAACTTTTGCACAGTACTGTATATATTCTGTATTGACCAAAAGTTTGGCAACACCTCAAAGGTGGATACTTTGAAGAATGTAGAATATAAAACCTGTTTTCGGTTATTTCACTTTTTTTTTTGCCATTCCACATGTTCGTTCATAGTTTTGATGTATTCAGAGAGGATTTACAATAGTAGTGAAAATATATAAAACGCAAAAATGATGAGGTGTGTCCAAACTTTTGACTTTTGTTTCAGAGTCATCAACATGCTTTGCCCCCAGTCCCACAAAAGTAAAACTCCGCCTATCGTTACAAACTAGGGCTGCGACTATCGAATATGTTTGTACTCGATTAATCGAAGAACTAGTAGCTCGAATAATCGAGGCATCGGATAAATAACATGAAAAATATCTGAGCTGGGTCTCAATCGGTACATATAAATATTTTTGTTAATGAGGATCTATGTACAACAAAAGAACAATTGGCTAACTTATATAGAAAAAGTCTGCTAGCTTAAATGCTATAAAATGCTAGTTTTTTTTTTCAATGCTCTTAACAAATGGTTCAGACACATATTCCCACAAAAAAACGGCTGAGTATACCCTACAAACAAAATTATGAATGCATGAAAAACATTAGCCATGTGATTCAGCCATGTGAAAAGAGGCAGACCAGAGGGCAGTGTATCCACCCTAATCAATAAACGTAAATGCATTACAACGCCACTTTAATTAAACGACTACTCGAAGCAACAAAATTTAATTTGAATCTTTTTTTTCTAATCGAATACTCGGGTTAATCGATTAATCGTTGCAGAACTATTACAAACACTAACAAGAAAATGTGCATAAAGGCTGGTTACAAACTGCAGAAGTGCTGGCTGTATTGGGTTGTAGGCTTTGTTTCGAGTTGTGACGCGTTGTGCTGTAATTCCACGGTGCTTGTTGAATTGGATGTAGAGTTTTTAGCGGCCGACCGTCTTTTTCAGCCAGCGCAAAGTTTGCAACCCAAGATATTTTTGTCATCCTTACTGGACAGAAATGTGCAGTAATGGCTGTATTTCCAGTGAGCAAAGGCAGCCATTTGGGGTATATATCCTGCCTTTCACTGTTAGCATTCTGACGAGGCATCAGGCTATGTTGTTGACCGCCGTGGCAGACAGCGCTCAAACAGCATGGTAATACACATGACCTGTTTTTTTTTTCCACGATGGGAAAACGTGAGATGTGATGTCACTCCCAAATTCAAGAGCAATATTTTCTATTCAAATGCTCTTCGTACATGACTACAGTATTCTTCATCCTACATACATTATGAGGCAAAAACAAAACAGTAACGCACAGGGACTAAGGAAACTAACTTTAATCGGATTACTTGCTTGGAAAAATGAACGCATTAGATTGCTCGTTACTGAAAGAAAGTAATCAGATTACAGTAACGCGTTACTTAGTAATGGGTTACTGACAACACTGTGTGTTTGTTCATGAAGCACCAGCATGCATGCCTACCTTTGCTCTTTCATGTTACCCATGTCTTTTAAGTGATTTCGGGCACCTCTAATTTATTAAGACAGCGCCGATTTGTTTTCTAGCTGAAAACTGAAGAAAAAAGGGTAGGTTTTGTTCAGTGGAGAGACACTAGGGGGAATTTGATTGGCCAGTCCAAAAAAAAACCTTCCTAGAAGACGGAGGGGAACTTGAAACGGCGAGGATAGCAGCAAATGGGCAAACACTGGGAAGAGCAACAGAGTATATGTTAAGGAAAGAAGAACAGGAGGATATAGAGACAAAAGTTGGAAGATCAAACATGGACATACTCTCTTATATGTAGTATTGTGTGATCTTGCCTGACTTTTAAGCCCTCAATTGGTGTGTGAGCGCGCGTGTCTGTGAAAACGTGTTTGTGCTGCTCAGTGAGGAATCAAAGCATATGGACCAGAAGTGAGAGAAGCCTAGTTTGTCTGATTAGGTCCCTCCAGGGAATTCAGAGATGCTAGTGGGAGGTACGCCACTACTGCGTTTGTTATAACAGTCTTTTACAGACACACAAACACACAGAGGCACACGCACGTCCCCACAGTAGAAATAGTGAGATGCACACATGCTCCGTTGAATGTAAATGTCTGTGATGTAATTTCTTTCTTAGTTTACTGTGCATAGAATTATCTTTGAGCGTCTTTAATGTAAAGTGTCAAAAGAACTTACTAAACTTGTTTTTTTTTTCTGACAAGTATAAATTGCTGAGTTATATTAACAATGTGGTAAACACAACACACAGGGAGAATAAATCCTTGGGCTTTTCAGCTAGAGAAACAACAGAGATGTGTACTTTTTATAGACAAATACACATTCCCACACGAATTTTACATACTGACTATATCTCTACAGTGCAATACAATACATTTTGCTATACAGAACACTACATACATCAAGTTGTTTATTCTATGTAGTCACATTATAATATTTTCAATGTAAGATGTGAACTCTGTAATACTATCATTGTTGCACTCACAAACAGAATTTTTGAGGATGTTTTCACATACAGTAATTCTTTTAGCGTTTCATGATGATGCATTCGTTTTCCATCTCTTGGAGGTCAGAACATGTGTTGTGCATCCATTATGTGATCAGATAGATAGATAATTTGACCTGCCCAGTTCTATCTCAATATGCTGACAGTGTCTGTTAATGTTCCCCTATCTTCACAAGTTGTTTTATATTGTGGGCCCTTCTGTGGAGTTTCTCAACAAACCCAGCACTTTGGTGTTCCTAGTTTTTAGGTGAACCTTTTCATGTGTTTCTAAGTTTCAGCCACATACAGTAGATAACGTATGCATTTTTTTTTTTCTCATGGTTACAGAAAGGTAGAGAGAATTTGGTTTCATTTAGACAAAGTTTTACTCATCTTAAAGCATATCAGTCCATCATCTATAAATTGAGCAATCCTTTTTGGCGAAGAATTCTAACAATAATTACCGGATACCACATATGTAATTTGTTTCTACTGTTTGGACCATAAAATAGAAGAAGAATAGAATAGAAAGCCTTAATTGTCATTGTACAAAGTACAACGAGATTTAAAGCTTCGCCAAAACGTGCACCACATAAAACAAAAGCAAAAGAACAATAAGGCTAATAGTGGACCAAATCGTGGAGGACAAAGAAAGAATAGTGCTGTCTATACATCATAAAAATCATGAGCCTCAGAGGGACGAGGATACAAGAGTGTGAGTTATACTCAGAACTGCAAGGCTGACACGTTAGCAACTTGTCAGCCAACCAGTAAATCATTTCAAAGATAAATATATGAAGTTCAACAATGTTTGGAGGTTTTTGCATAGACACTAAACATTTCTAATTGTATTGTGTCGTAAATTAATGTGTTTTAATCATTCTGAGTGAACCATGATTTGGTTGACTATTTTGTGATTTTCAGTTTGGTATCAATCATGATGTGTTGTTTACCAAACATGCTGTTCGACAGACTTTACAAATACAGTGATAGCTAAAATGCACACCTTCCAGCAGCAAGTGCACAAATTGTCGATTGTTAACAGGTCCCCTCCAATGTGTTTCACTATATTTGTTTATCTCAGAGGAAACAGTTAGGACAGATAAAGGACAAAATGTTGCTGTTGCAATATGTCTTGAACAATTCCAGGGTTTGTGCAGTCAATCTGTTGTAATTACCAACTCCAATATCGATCACAGATTTTAATCTTATCTATGTGGACAATTTGATAGTAGAGTTTATCAGTGCAAATGACTGGTCAGATATTTATCAAATCAAGGATAAACAAGGGTATACGAGGTTAGGTTCTTGCGAGATCTTTGGTAAGCCAAGCATTGATTTACAGTATTTTCTACAACTCTTCATATTAATGATCGTGGACTTGCTGAACCCTGTCAAAGCTGACTTTGCACAGAAGGGAACATAACATGGACATCTCCCTGATGGACATCTACGCCTCCCGATGCCTCAGCAGAGCTCTAAACATCCTAAAGGACAACTCAAATCCCGGTTTCCAGCTGTTTGAACTGCTCCCCTCTGGGAGACGCGATAGGTGTTTAAAAGCAAGAACAGACAGATTAAGGAACAGTTTCTTTGCTAAAGCCATCTCCACCCTGAACTGCCACATGTAACACCCCATCACTCAACGTCCAATATTCAGTTACATGCAATATTCTATGTGCAACACTTATTTATGTGTATTATTTATGTGCAACATTCATATTCAATGCCTCACTGTCAACTTTTGCTGCTTCACTTCTATTCACACATACTCTATGTGCAATACTTACTTACGTGCAATATTAACGCGCAGTATTCAATGCCTTCAATGTAAAATGCTGCTACTTCACTTTGATTATTTGCACTGCCAGAACATGGGACCACCCATACACATTTTATATTTATTTACATCTTATACATCTATACTTGCAAGTCACTTTGAGATTTTTACTTATTCTGCACTGAAAGGGAGATGCTCCACAATTTCATTGTACAACTGTATAATGACAATAAAGGGCTATTCTATTCTATTCTATTCTATTCTATTCTATTCTATTCTATTCTATTCTATTCTATTCTATTCTATTCTATTCTATTCTATTCTAAAGGATAGATCACCAAGAACAATAAGATACAGTGTTCATATATATATATATATATATATATATACACACACACACACACACACACACACACACACACACACACATATATACAGTGGGGAGAACAAGTATTTGATACACTGCCAATGGGTTTTCCAATCCTGTCAAAATTATCGCATTGACGGGCGGTAATTAATTTTTTAAATTAATCACGTTAAAATATTTGACGCAATTAACGCACATGCCCCGCTCAAACAGATTAAAATGACAGTACATTGTAATCTCCACTTGTTACTTGTGTTTTTTGGAGTTTTGTCGACCTCTGCTGGTTCCTGGGTGCAACTCATGAGCATTGTTTTATTACAGACATCAACAATGGTGGGCTACTAGTTTATTTTTTGATTGAAAATTTTACAAATGTTATTAAAACGAATATATTAAGAGGGGTTTTAATATAAAAATTCTATAACTTGTACTAACATTTATATTTTATGAGCAACAAGTCTTTCTATCCATGGATCGTTTTAACAGAATGTTAATGCCATCTTGTTGATTTATTGTTATAATAAACAAATACAGTACTTATGTACCATATGTTGAATGTATATATCCGTCTTGTGAGAAAAATATGGCATATTTTATAGATTGTTTGAATTGCGATGAATTTTCAGTTGTAATTAACTCGATTAAAAATTGTAATCGTTTGACAGCCGTAATATATGTATATATATACATATACATACATACATACATATATATATATACATACATACATATACATACATATATATATATATATATATATATATTTATATATATATACATATACATACATATACATACACACACACACACATACATATATATATATATATATATATATATATATATATATATATACATACACACACAGTGGGGGAAAACAAGTACAGTGGTACCTCTACATACGAAGTTAATTCGTTCCAAGACCTTGTTTGTAAGTCGAAATGGTCGTATGTTGAGCAGGATTTTCCCATAGGAATACATTAAAATTCCATTAATTCGTTCCACACCCAAAAACCTACACTAAATCCATAATAAATAAATAAATTATTATAAATGGCAATTAAACATAGCAAAATAAATAAGTTATTAATAAAAATCAGAATAATATAATAATGATAATAATAATATTAATAATAATAATAATAATAAAATAAAAATGATTCCGTTAATAATGTAACAAATTGGATTCTAATGTGGCGGACACTTTTTGCTGTACCTGAATGCACCGCGGGGCTGACGTCACAGTGAGATAGGTCAGTGCGGTAGAGACAATACTTTCGTTTTCTTGAGAGCACAGTCAACTGCAGAGGGCAATGGGCGTTTTGTGTTGAATAAGTTCTTAAATAAATTATAAAAACGTGACGAAGCTGGCGATTTCTTTGGCGATGTTACCACAATAATAATTGTCACCTTAACTTATAAAGACTGGCGAACGGTGGTCGGAAGAGGACCGTGGAGCTGTATTGTTGAGCCAGCTCATGGATGCGCACCCCACGCTCATATTTTTCTATAATTTGCATCTTCATTTCAAAGGTAAGCATCACTTTTTTCCTTGTTTCACCAACTGTACCAACTTTTTGGAAACCTGTGTTGATTTCTCACACAAGAAAATCCGCCGTGAGTTCGTTTGCGTTGCTGTCGTGTCGTCGTATTTCGAGCATGTCGTCGGATGTAGAAACAAATGGCGCGTCAAATTTTACGTCGGATGTCGAAAAGATCGTGTGTCGAAGCGATCGTATGTCGAGGTACCACTGTATTTGATACACTGCCATGGGTTTTCCCACAAGTATTTGATACACTGCCAATGGGTTTTCCCATTGGCAGTGTATCACATACTTGTTCTCCCCACTGTATATATATATATATATATATATATACACATAAATATATATCACAGATTTTGGAGAGTCGGGACTAAACAATTTTGGAAAAAGGTTTACATTTTCATGTAGGTGCAGGCTGCACATTAAAAAACATTTTGAAGAAATTCTTTATTCTTCTTAATTCTTAAGAAATTTTTCATTTCAAAACGTTATTTGTTTCTACTTCATCAGGCAGACTAAAAAGCATATAATTATTACAACCTAAAAAGAATCTTGATTTCTGATGTATGTTGTAATAGTGTTTCAGTAGTTTGATATGCTAAAAAAATATTCTTGGTTTATTTCACAGTTCTGAATACACAATTGTCTAAATATTTGCATTTTTAAAACGTCTTATTTTGTGGTTAAAGAAAAACAAAATCCTTAACTAAATGAGATCCGATGACTTTTACCTTAGCAACAAAAGTAAAGAAACAACACAGAGACTGATTTGACATGCTCTCTCGTGGCCATGGGAAAATCGACATTATTCATGAAAAATGTCAAAACATTAATGACGTACCTGATCATGTGTGCTTTTGATGCAATCACCATAGCCAATAGAAAGTGGTCCTTAAAGATATAGCTGACCATACTATTACTTAATTTAATGAGATTAAAATAAAAATCATGTTAATAAAAGTTGACAGAAACTTAAGACACAGCTTTGATTGGCAGATCTCGAAAATATTACTTTAGATCCAAAACATGAATTATTTTATACATTTATCACCCTTATCTTTGATTAAATATAAATGTTTTCACAATTTTCGACAATTTTTTGGGTGTGTTGAATATTTGGACCTCTCACAGAAGACAATGATAACATGGGTTGTCTAACCCCAGGTTCGACTTTTAAAAAACTAACCCCCCTCAAAAGGCAATTATTTATGCTAAAACGTAACATTTGGATTCATAATTCCTTTATACCTACCTTGGTAAGTAAGTTAACCATTACGAATTAATTTTGATTTTTTTAAACAAAACTTCTCTTTGTGGGACAAGTTTTGCCCCGACTTTGAAAAATCAGTGATGTGTACATATCTCAAACATTCACACTCACGACTTTGGTAACATATTCCATTGGTTTGCAGCTTTACAGCCAAATGCTGGTCCAACAAAATTGCTCAAACGAGAATGGGCCTCGACATTCTTTCATAACCAGAACCAAATATGTCAACGCTCAACCCCACCATCTTGGAAGGCCTTAAGCAATTGTGCAATGAGCTGAAATCCCTCCTAATTAAGATTAATTGCATTCAAATGCGAAGGAAATGGTCCCTTTATTTGCCCTTTTAATAAATGTCACAGTCATGAGTCACATCGTTTGGTCACTTAGTAAGCTTTTTAGCTGACAATATCTCTACATTTGCCTAGTTGATACATTTATTTTTTTGAAAATACTTTTGTTAGATGTATTTGTATTACAATAAAAACATAAATTCCATTGCATTCGGTAACATTAAAAATTAGGTCGCATACAGGGAGCACATACTGTATGTAAAGGTGTACATTATCATTTACTGGGATGAAATACAGGATTTTTTGTTTCAAAGCTACATTACAATATGTGCTGAAATAAATACTGCTGGATTTTGCTGCCTCATGCTCGTTATGTCCTCAAAATTAATTTGATGGCATCATAAGAATGACAGTTTGTCAATAGTTAAACTGACACCATAATGACTTTTAAACATTGATACCAGTAATTTGGTGGAGCATTTAATACATGAGAACAGAAGGCAAAAAACCTTTTGAAGTGTGATTCGCTAAGGTATATACAATGCTATTCGTTATAGCATTTTAAACTTGAGAAATGATAGCACATAAAGAATCGTTTGAATTTGTTCAATGGATACCAACAAATTGGTGAGTATTAATAAATGCGTACAGAGGAATGAAAATGCTTTTGAATTGTTATTTCTTTTATTTATTTATTTTTGGGAGGGGTGGTTATACATTGTACCAGAACATATTGTATTGTACTGACAAATTACTTTGAATTTACTCAATTCATATAGGTTGTTTGCACAACATTAAATTGTGCCAAAATGGCGTACAATTTTTTTTTTTTAAGAAGGAAAAAGTTTGCCAGCTTACCACATTTTATTCATTTGTCTGTATGAGTGGAATGTTTCCTCCCTTCCTCTTGGGCAATAGGTGAACACTTATTGGCAGACTCGTGCCGTCCATAAGGCGAGCAAGGCAAATGCCTAGGGGCGCCGCAGCGTCCAAAAGGGCGTTAAGAAAAATAATTAAAATAATATTTGATGACAGCAGTATTCAAAAAATTATACTAGACAACAAAACAAAAGAACAACAAAACATATCGTAATAAGTCTTTAAATAATAATGAAATCAATTTTCTATTGTGCCTTCTGCCCATTTCACTGTTTCCTGTGATGCAATAATTTCACCACGCACTCTAGTCTCCGCCCCGTCTCCCTCCCGCAGACCAGCGAGCTAGCTACCTGAAGGTGCTATTTTTAGCCTCCGCAATTGAACGACGTTACGGTGACGAGCCGACGTCATGAAAAGACAAAAGCCAACAAAACACCGGGTCGCACTTTAGAAAGATGGAAAAGGAAGAAGAGGAGCATAAATATGAAAAAAAGACAGAGGTTTGTTGTGATGATTTTGGGAAGGGATAAACATGTATACTTAGCACAACTGCAAGCTAGCAGTTATTTACATTGTTTATATGACATACTGCTAAAGCTAAATCATGCTGTATCACTAGCCAAACTAATGTTTTTGAAGTATTTTCAGTATTCAGCCAGTCCAGCACCTTCCCACACACAAACTGCCTGGGGAGAAAGAAGTGTACCTTCCAAAACAGCTGTCATATGATAGGGCAATAGATGCTTTTACATCAGTGAAGACACGGCGTTTAAGGTTCTAGGTCTAGGTAAAAAAAAAAAAAAAAAAAGTTGCATTTTAAACTGTTTTGTGTGTCTTAGGGTTATGTTGATGGGTTTTAATCATATTGTAATAACATTTGTAATTTATTTTATTTATTAATGTTTGTTTTTTTAAGTGTTTTTGATTGTTTTTGAATAGTCATTAGAACATGTTTCTTTTAATTTCTGGTGGGTGGGGTCAACAAATTTGTTGCCGAGGGTACCAAATTGGTCAAGAACGACCCTGTTTATAGGGGCCAGATTAAAGAGCATATGACACGAGAAAAAAAGTCTTAAATGGCATTATTATGTGAATTAGAATCATATTTTGAGACGATTCGACTATATACAACAATTTAGCAAAGCGCAGATGACGAGAAATTAGTCTTTTAATCTGCCGGTTAGCCACGCTTACCATTATAGGGCTTTAGCGTCCCCAACAGGTGGATGACGTCAGCGGTAGACTGGGCTCATCGGTTTTACTATTCAGCCCATTGAGGGGGAATTATTCAGAACGAGGAAAACGCGACAAAGAGAGCCGCAAAATGTCATTGTTTCAGTCTCTCTACTCCAATATTTTGACAGGATATTCTTTTTATCCAAGTATTTTTCCCCAATAGCTATATAAATGGCTTGAGAAGGACCAGTCAGCCCATCGAGGGAGAACTATTCACAACGAGGAAAACACGACGAAGAGAGCGGCAAAATGTCATTGTTTCTGTCTCTTTACTTCAATATTTTTACAGGATATTCTTTTTATCCAAGTATTTTCCCCAATAGCTATATAAATGGCTTGAGAAGGACCAGTCAGCCCGTCGAGGGGGAACTATTCACAACGAGGAAAACGCGACGAAGAGAGCGGCAAAATGTCATTGTTTCTGTCCCTTTAATTCAATATTTTTACAGGATATTCTTTTTATCCAAGTATTTTCCCCAATAGCTATATAAATGGCTTGAGAAGGACCAGTCAGCCCGTCGAGGGGGAACTATTCACAACGAGGAAAACGCGACGAAGAGAGCGGCAAAATGTCATTGTTTCTGTCTCTTTAATTCAATATTTTTACAGGATATTCTTTTTATCCAAGTATTTTCCCCAATTGCTAAATAAATGGCATGGTCATGACAAATAACAGTCTTGCGCTGAATGGAATATGAAATAATAAAAATGCATTCATTCAGGACGACATGGCAAAATTACTCCATAATGGTCAAAACTGTCGACTTCACCTTTACTGTCGCACCTCCCGAACGATATTTTATGACACCTAAATCGGACATATGTCATTTCCCTTCCCCGGCTTCGGAGAATGTAAACAAACCAGAAGGCGTGACAGCTAGCCGACATGCTAACCCGAACCGAGTGATGTTTCAAAGTCTTCGAAGCGGAAAATCACACATAACTATCCTGGATTATTTGACATGACGACCCGGTTGTCGATTGTCGTTGCGGATCGGCAAACCGCCCGGCGGAGAGCAATTTACAGTTCGTTCACCGGAGGAGGGTGACTGGAGTTGTTGTGCAGCTAACGTGCTGCTGCTAATGAGCATTAGGAGAGCTTTTTACATGCCTATCAATGATCAAACGTAAGTAGTCCTTCATTTAAAGGAAGTTTGTAGTGTTTACTTTGTAATCGCTGTATTCACATTTGACATAATACAAAACAAGATGTTTACTCACTTCCTCGTAAGTCCAATGGTCCCACAGTAAATATCCACGGTGAATGGGAACCTTTTGAAACTCCAAAAACGCATACGCCACTCCCTCATACAGAATGATTTTTCTGCAGCCATTTGGCTGGCGTGATGCGAAAAATAAACGTATTAATCCGCAAAATCAGCTGAATCCTTCGTCGTCATACACAACAGTACACTGTAGCGTGAAGAGGACGTCTTCTACCGTACACGTCACAGCGCCCTCCTCCTCAATGCAAGACCGAAGCCGGAAGTCACTCATTTTCATGGCGCGGGATTCAAAAAACTAAATAAAAATAGCGATCGCTTCCACACACATCCAAGCGGCCCATATCATTCAGGGGCATAAAATACCGCGTGTATTATGAAATAAACATGCTTTTTCGTGTCACAGGCACTTTAAGTGCTTGCAATATACTGTACATTTATTTCATTAGAAGAGAATGACAAGGGCCCTTTTACTCAAATACTGTATATTCATTCCTCCGTACTTTATCTGTGTCCAATTGTATGTTTCAAAGTTAGTTGGCTTTACTGTATGCAAATAATGAGTCTGTTCGAAAGCTGTTTACTTTAGCTGACAAAAAAACTATTTTTTTTTTATTTCTTTCGTTTACCCTTTCTGTAAAGTGCATTGTAAGATCTTAACGTAAAGCCAGTTTCTCTTGACAAACTGACACAGGAGTTAAACGTTCACAAATATATGTATACAGTAAATATCTATAAGCAGTTCATTTTTAAGAATGACAGAGAAAAAAATGGCTGCTTATAAAAAAAAAAAAAATCCTGATTTGACATCAGTAGATGTTCGTTTGAAACACAGGAGCACATACTCAATATTATTATTATTAAAACTAAGTCAAATAACAGCTCTCATAAATACAGTGGTACCACTAAATACAAAGTTAATTCGTTCCAGGACCTTGTTTGTAACTCGAAATGGTTGTACTGGTGTGACCACTACCTTATGACAGAATTCACCTGCGGAACTTGTGTGGAGCATGTTGTGTTCCGGGGGGGACTTTGATGTCGCACGCATTTCCGGTGTAGGTTCACTATCCTCTTCCCCTCACTATCCACTCGCTCTCGCTATATAAGCTACATAATTGGCCGAGGAAATGCTGTCCCCTGAAATGCCTGTTTAAAAATGTTCCCGTTGTTACTTCTTGCGTTCGCTTAAAAGTGCCCATTTAAAAAGGAAAAGCGATGGATGATACCCAGGAAAAGCGATGGATGATACTCCAGGCAGAGCGTATTATTAACAAATGTTAAAGTTGTATAAACATATAGCGAGAATAAGGAACGTCACTGACAAGCGCAGGCCCCCGCGAGTGTATAGTGAGGGGAATAGGGTAGTGCACCTACACCGGCACTGGAGACTGGAGAGTCGTGAGAGTCACTAGCGGCCGAACACAGCAACACGTCTACTCAACGAGCTATCGAGACTCAACAACATAATCCGCTACAGTACTAGTATATCGAGCAGGATTTTCCCATAAGAATACATTATAATTCCATTAGTTCCTTCCACAGTCCGAAAACCTACACTAAATCCTGACTTAATACTGCTGGTACTATTACAAATGGCAATTACACATAGCAAAACAAATAAATTATAAATAAAAATCGTAATAATAATAATACAGTATAATAATAATAATAGTGTATTGGGTTCTAATGTGGCAGATGTGTTTTGCATGCTGTACATGAACGCACCACGTGGCTGTCAACTGACACTAGGCATCTTATGTTGTAAAAGTTCTGAAATAAATGATTAAAAACCTGACGAAGCTGGCGATTTCTTTGGCGATGTTACCACAATAATAATTGTCGTCTTAAAGTGCGTACAACAGGATAAAAAAAAGTCTTAAATAGCATTATCATGTGAATTAGAATCGTATTTTGAGATGATTTGACTCTATACAACAATTTGGCAAAGCACAGATGATGAGAAATTTGTCTTTTAATCCGCCATCTAGCCACGCCTACCATTATAGGGCTCTAGCGTCCCCAAAAGGTGAATGACATCGGCAGGGTAATGGTTTCATCTGATTTACAATTCAGCCCATTGAGGGGGAATTATTCAGATGGAGGAAATGCAACGAAGAGAGCCGCAAAATGTCATTGTTTCAGTCTCTCTACTCCAATATTTTTACAGGATATTCTTTTTATCGAAGTATTTTTCCTCAATTGCAAAATAAATGGCATGGTCATGACAAATAACAGTCTTATGCTAAATGGAATATGAAATAATAAAAATGCATTTATTCAGTACGACAAGGCAAAATTACTACATAATATTCAAAACTGTTGACTTGACCTTTACTGTCTCTCCTCCCGAACGATATTTTATGCCACCGTGGTTAGTCAGGCTTTTGTCATTTCCCTGCCCCGGCTTCGGAGGATGTAAAAAACCAAGAGGCGTGACAACTAGCCGACATGCTAACCCAAACTGAGTGACATCTCAAAGTCTTATTTTTGCTTTTCGAAAAAAATTACATAAAACTAGCTTGGCGCATGTCACACGGTGGCGGGGTTGTCGATTGGCTTTGCCGATCGGCAAACTGCCCGGCGGCGAGCAAGTTACAGCTCGTTGCCCTCCTAAGGACAGGACAGCTCGCCGGGGAAGCAGCTGGAGAGTACCACCGGACAAACCGGCCGACATCGGAGGAGCACATAGCTGCCACATGGTCACCACGAATGTGGCGTAAAATAATGCTTTACTACACAGTAAAGACAAAAACAGAGAGCGGCTTGCAGTTGTTTTGCAGCTAACATGGCAGGAAATGTCTGAGGATAACTTCTCTACATGTCAGCCCATCATCAAACATAAGTAAATAGTCCTTTATTTAAGGGAAAGTTTGCAGTGTTTACACACAATGCCATTTTTATCACAATGTTGCAATTTTGATGGGGTTGAAAATTTGACAGAACGCCGGGCACACAGAGAGGGCAATAAGCCGAGTATAGAAGGGGGGGTGCAAACAAGCCGCTAGCCGAGGGACATTCTGGACCATCAGCCACAAAATGCAAGCCACCTCAATATTAAAATGTATGCCATGATCCCAGTACTTGACATAATACAAAATACGATGTTTACTCACTTCCTCGTAAGTTCAATGGTACCACGGTAGTAGGGCTTGTTTTGGCCAATATCCGTGGTGAATGGGAACATTTTGAAACCCAAAAAGGCTCACATGCCTCTCCTTGGTGCAGCAACAATTTTCTGCAGCACATTTGGCTGGCGTGATGTGAAAAATAAACAAAATTATCCGGAAAATCAGCTGAATCCGCAGTCCAACTAAAGCAATGCTGTATTGTGAGATACAGACCCGGGTGACGTCACATTCGCATTCGTCCCAGACCCGAGACTGAAGCTGAAGTTACTCATTTTCATGGCGCGGGATTCAAAAATTGAACATATAAAAAGATCGCTTCCACACACATCCAAACAGTCCATTTCATTCAGGAGCATAAAACACTGTGTGAAATATGAAATAAACATGCTTTTTGGTGTCATACGTACTTTGACGTATCAAGACTAGCAAACGGAGGTCGGAGGAGGACCGTCGGAAACGTTCACATTCTACGGCCGTATTGTACAGTCAGATACACACACCACGCTCATATTTTTCTATCATTTGCATCTTCATGTCAATGGTAAGTGTCACCTTTTTCCTTTTTTGACCTGTTCTAACATTCTCAGAACCCATGTTGAGTTCTCTCACAAGAAAATCCACCGTGCGTCCGTCTTGCAGGAAAACAAAGAAACTGCGGTGCTGTCATAAATCGTAGTTTGAGCATGTCATTGTAGAAACAAAGCAGAGTCAAATTTTATTTCGGGTGTCGAAAAGATCGTGTGTCGAAGCGATCGTACGTTGAGGTACCACTGTAACAGAATCCTTGAGAGAGAGACAGAGAGAGATAGACCTGGAGTGGGGGTGGTAGGTGTGTGCATACATGTGAGGAAGGGGATGCGTCAATCTGGTGAGCTGGATAGAAAGAATTAAGGTTTAACATTGAGTTTGTGCCGAAAACCTCTTAATGTGCAGGGGGAGAAGAATAGGGTTGTGAGGAGATAGGTGTTTAAGATTCATACAGTGACGAGATTAAAAAGGGTTGATGAACAAAAGTGAGACAGTGCATGGGAAACGGGTGTACAGTGGCAGATTTATCAGAGAATAGAGGAGACAGCAGGACATGATTAAAACAGAATGACGAAAAGTACTGGCGATGAAATATGATTCAAAGTATTCGTAAACAGATTTGAGGCCTGAACTATTAATCTGACACTCTTCAAAAAGGAATACCTTTTTCACTGGACACCCAATTAACTGCTCATCCCAGAATAATCTCACTATGTATATATTATAAACTATATATATATTTACTGTATGAGTTGTTGTACAGGATATATTTATTCACTGTTTTGAATTTTAGGGGAAAAATTTAATGGTGTCTTTCATACATTTTGTGTTATTGAATTGTGCATTTTTATTTAGATTATGTACTGATAGGACACTGTTATAAAACAGATCAGCCGGTTCACTGAAGTGATTTCTGCTTGGATGCCCATGACAATACACAGTTTGAATACCACTGGCAACAAGTTAGCTGTGGCCTTGAAGAATTAGCAGACTTGTAGCAGACTTTGAAAAATTAAATATCCTGTCCCCTCCATTTTATGTATTTATTTATTATGATTATCATTATTATTATTATTATTATTATTATTTTTTTTTTTTTTTTTTTTTTTTTTACAACAACCCGCACTTAAGCACAACAGTAACATCTCAAGTTCACACAATTTAACATTTCAAACTCAGGTCACTCAGGAATGTATTTTTTTCCCTACAAACTTGATAACTCTAGTCTTATAGGAAGTTTTGTTTTCTACAATGTACAAATATTGCAGACATGTCAATCAGGCTACACTAATTTAAGCGCAAATGATTACAGATTAATGGATGGACAAACTAATGAGCCGTTTACATGGTGACGCTGCGACACTAAGATGCAACAATTGTGTTGTAGAATGGCCTTTTCTATACATTATGAGAGCGAAAAACGGAAGGCGAAGACCCAAACTTTTGATATCGGCCTCCAAAGCGGATCGATTTGATTACGGAGATTACACCGCAACCATATCAATGGAACTCTCACGTTAGCACTCACACACATCACTTTGGCCATGCGCAGTTGCTGCCAGTAGACATTCAAAACAGCAAATATGGTTGGATGGCGGCTATAACTTACTGTTTTTACAATATTTTTAATTTAAATATATTTTATGTTTGTGTTTTTGTGCCTTTTGAGGCAAAAGGGAAAAAAAATGCTTGGAGTGGGCGGGTGTGTTGTCTTCCAGGCTGAGGAGGTTGTTGTCAAAGAAGTGTATCATTGGCTGTCAGCTTGTAACACTGCACTGCCCTCTAGGAACTGGCATGAATACTACATCGTTTTCATGCACAATTACGACATCATTCTAATGGAGACGGAACCAAGACAGAGCCATGTAAATGCAAACATGAAATTTGTCTTATTCTTGGAGCGTCACCATGTAAATGGCCCCTAAGAAGATGCTTTCATACAAATGCCTTCACACATCAAGTTAAATAAAGTAATTGCTTTTTTACATACTTTCATTCTTCCTCTAAAAAAAGGTTGTGGTACTAAAAAGAAGGTTGTGGTAAAAAAATAAGGGACACATAAGTTTTCTGGTCATAGTCAAGGTTAAGCCTTTCATAAATTCTAAGTACTGTTACATTGTAAACACCCGTATTCAGTATGCATTAAAAATGCAGTGAATACATGTGCTCTGTGATTGGCAGGCAACAACCAGCTTCCTGAACATAGATTGCTGGGATGGGTTATAGCACCTTTTCTAGTAAGAGGAAAAAAAGAGTGAATGAATGAATGAATGAATGGATTAATTAATTAATTAATTAATGAAAATTATTTTTGTCTCCACATATCTTCACTGACCATTGCACCATATTGATCTTTCACGACTTCACGGTTCACCTTTTGCGGATTCAGTGCATTGTGGGGTTTTAAAAAGTATTCATCAAAAAAATGAAAAAATACGCATTGTTTCATTTTGAGATGCAAGAGACTTGGGTTGCAGCAAGGCAAATATGATACAGGGGCTTTGTACATACCCACGGGCACTCATACAAGGCGTGTGATTCGTTCCTGCTGTGAGATTGACACATGACAGCACCAATCAGCACCATTGCAGCCTCTCCTATTATGATCAACCTACAAGATTGCCAATAAGAGTGGCTTCATTCCAGGATGTGATTGGCTGTGCACGATCGCAGCCTCCCCCATTATGATGGACGGACAATTCCACCAATAAGAGTGACCTTATAAATAAACCATTGAAAATCCTAACTCTCCATCCACTGCTCAGCAAAAATGGTAAGCACAGAATCCTATATTTAATTTCAATGTATTTTACGTTTTTATAATAAGCATTTCGACGTAATTTTCAACTTTAACAGTGAAATCCGAAATTTGGGTGTAGTCCCCGGTGTAGGAACGGAACTCGGTTCTAACTCGAGGACTCCCTGTAAATATGCTGTCTTCACTCCACTCAGCAACATTGCGGGCACATCTATACTTTTTGGACAATACGGTAGGCCGCAAATTATGGTGGAAAGAACCTTTTCCATTCGATTTTACTGTGCTCTAGTGCATACAGTAATGGCATGTATGAATAAGTTTAGTGTGAGAGGACTTGACAGACCTAACAAGGTTGTCATGTTCTGTCATTGTTGTTAGGGTTTAATTTTCATTTCAAGCCTATATCTTTCATGAAAGTTTTTTTTTTTTTTTTGGCTTGTGTAACTTGGACATTGTTGCAGCTCCAGGAAGGGGGGATTTTCATTCAGTTTTCCTCAAAAACAATTTTTTCCAGAAAGCGAAGACCTCCTCTTTCAACTACTGTACTCTTCTTCCACTCCTCACTCCTAAACCTTTTACTCTCCAAACCACCTCCAAACTATCCAAACTCTCAACCGATCGCAACTCTCTTTCAAACACCCACATTTTGAATGTGGCCTGATTTGTATAGTATATACTGTAACTACCTGTCAAACCGCACGCCGTAATCTGAACTTCATGAAACAATCACGTGGTACATCTGGTCAGCGAGGCGTTGGACATCATCATTAGTCCGGCCCGACCCGACCGTAAATAATCACACATAAGTCACTCCAGAGTATAAGACGTACCCTTTGCCAAGCTATGAAAAAAAACTGCGACCTATTGTCCGAAAAATACAGTAATTGAAAATAATGTGCTGGCTTCCTGCTGACTGTGTATTATCATAATGAAAATAGTGATGTCCTTGGAGACTACAATTATGTGCTCATCTGTCACTATCCATTCGAAATTTTTGGAAACCTTAAATTTATTTATTCACGGACTAAAACTTTTTAAGTTAACTGATGAAAAAACATTTTAAGTAATTGTCGACTAAAACTAATCGAAGACGAATACATTTTGAAATGACTCAAATATAACCAGTGCTGCCAAAAACATCACTGGCTAGTAATCCACTTGGGTCCTTGTTGCATCCTTGTCACAGGCCCTCTTGCCATTCTACAGTGACCAAGACTTCTTGTCCGTATACTGTAACCTAGTTTACCTCATTGATCTCAAATTTGAAAAATAAATAAATAAATAAAATAAATGCCATGACACTTGCTTGCATACGGCGCCGGCTTATTATGATACTACCAGATGCTGCTGAGACATAAAGTGTGAGAGCAGACAACTCAATCTTTAATCATGCCTGCAGTTTTGAGCTGTAGCTCACTGTCAAGAAAAGCCTTTAAATGTGTTTTGGGGGGGAACTATGAGTCCATATGCTCCAACCAACTGTCTACAAAATTATTAACCTGTAAGTTCATATTTGGAGTTTAGCTTTTTGTTCATCGTGTCAACCATCTGTTCACAGCAAAACATGGTGTACTTCGCACTCTAGTGGGATGTGTTCCAGAAATTCCACTGTGTCCCTGTCACTAAAAAAGCATTTGCTTCTATCTTTGCTTGTAAAACAAATTTCATGTTGACATTGTTTTGGGAACATGACAATCTTGTCAGTCTGTGGCCTGATGTGTTAAAAAGGGAACCTTTCATTTTATTTTTTAAATTGTTTTTAATTTATTTCAATGCAGGAAGTTGCATTAATTTTTACAAGTACGGCTCATCAGCTTTTAACTGGTTTACATTACAAGTAACAAAATTCTCTTTAAGAAGCTCATCCTATCCTGTATCCGTACGTCACCTTTAATTTTGTTTTCAAAGGTGTGTTAGGGGAGCAGTGTGACACACGTTGGAGCAGAGGAGGAGCTCAGAGAAAGAGGTGTAGGTGGCCACCACCTGGCGTTTCAGCAGCCCCCATCGGCATACAGGAGCGATTGGAAGATTTCTCAAACAGAGGTGATGTTTCACAAACTACTCGGTCTTTTTAACCCGGGAACGACCAGATAAAATGATCAAAAGCTCATAGTGATATTTGCATGTGACCCTGCCCTTAAAACAAATGATTACAGATGCGATTCTTAAAATTTACATCCAGTACCACTGGTGGTATGAAGACTCTCTCTCGTGTTAAGCAAAGTAATTACTGAAATTAATCTAATTGTATGTAGAAAAGGGACAGAAGAGAAAAACCTACAGGGACTCGACCGTTCTCGCTCTGATGCAAACTTAGGAAGGGAACAGTACTTAGTACTCTGATGATGTTTCATGAGCGCACGAGAAAACAAATATGGACAGAATGTATATTGAGAAATGGCCAGGGTACGCAGCCAGTGAAGCCTGGCTTTGAAGGCCGGTGACATCACAACACTGTACACTTTACAATCTCCTGTCCCGATTCATTAAATCATGAAGAGTTCCAAATTTTGCACATAGCCCAATCCCACAATGCTTTGCGATGCTTTGCTTTACTGCTATGGCTGCAATAGGTCTGTATATACAGTGTATCACAAAAGTGAGTACACCCCTCGCATTTCTGCAGATATTTAACTATATCTTTTCATGGGACAACACTGACAAAATTACACTTTGACACAATGAAATGTAGTTTGTGTGCAGCTTTATAATAGAGTTAATTTATTTTCCCCCTCAAAATAACTCAAAATATAGCCATTAATATCTACACCCCTGGCAACAAAAGTGAGTACACCCCTTAGTAAATACGTACATCCCTAAATGTCCAAATTGAGTACTGCTGGTCATTTTCCCTCCAAAATGTCATGTGACTCGTTACAGGAGGGCTGTCAGCATTGCTACAGAGATTGAAGAGGTGGGGGATCAACCTATTAGTGCTCAGACCATACGCCACACTCTACAACAAATTGGTGTGCATGGCTGTCTACCCAGGAGGAAGCCTCTACTGAAGACCGTACACAAGAAAGCCCGCAAACAGTTTGCTGAAGACATGTCAACAAAGCACATGGATTAATGGAACCATGTCCTTTGGTCTGATGAGATGGGAGGGCTTTCTTGTGTAGCATCTTCAGAAGAGGCTTCCTCCTGGGGAGACAGCCATGCACCCCAATTTGATGTAGAGTGCGGCGTATGCTCTACTCACTTTTGTTACCAAGGGTTTAGATATTAATGGCTATATTTTGAGTTATTTTGAGGGGAAAATAAATTAACTCTATTATATAAGCTGCACATAGACTACTTTTCATTGTGTCAAAGTGTCATTTTGTCAGTGTTGTCCCATTAAAAGATATAAATATCTGCAGAAATGCGAGGGGTGTACTCACTTTTGTGATACACTGTATACAATAGCAGCATATACTAAAAAATAACATATACATTATGGCAGTGGATGTATATTTTATGTATTATAATAATATTAAATTTTAGATATCAGTGATCTCCAAACTATTCCACATAGGGCCTCAGCATAGATGAAGTGTTCTCTTGGGATACCAAAGTTTTTTAGAATAAAGTTTACACATCACCTTTTGAAAAATTAGCAAGTAGACGAAAGACATTAAAACGAGGGATACACTGTGTTGTCACAATAATTTACTGTCACGTATTAAGGTTTCAGCCATTAATGTTTCATCATCTTGCATGTGTAATGTTTCAGCTAGTAATGTTTCATCATATTGCTTCACACTCATGCATCACAAAGCCCTTTATTATGTCATAAAGAATAACTGAGAACACTATATAAGCCTCGAGCAGACAACATCCAGTGTCAGGTCGTCAGTGATTCAACATATGTCTGCATGTCAACTTGCCATTATCGCTTGACCTGATAGTTTTCCCTTGCCTGTCAACATCAATAAAATCCTGTGTCTGTGATACGCAACTGGGTCCTCCGTCTCGTACATGACAGTACGACCTGACCAGAATGGAACCAGCGTATCAACCCTCTGTTCTGGACCGTCTTCACCAAACGGAAAAGGAGGTCTCCCGGATGTCTGGTGACCTCGCATCGTTAATCCAGATCGGCCACGAACACCAGCAGCAACTCCAGCAACAGCAAGAACAACTGACTCAGGTGATCCAAACTCTCACCAAACTGGCAACTCCATCGCCATCACAATCCCATGATCCCAGAAGCCTCGGCTCCGGTGAACCCAGCCTTGGCTATTGACGCTCCCAAGCCCAAGATTGGAAACCCCGAACGTTTTAACGGCGACCCAACTCAGGTACGAGCGTTTCTGACAAGCTGCAAAGTCCAATTTTCCCTGCAACCCTGGACCTTTTCAACCGAATGGGCCAAGGTTGGATACGTCATCACCCACTTGACTGGTCGGGCTCGGCTTTGGGGAACAGCGGAATTTGAGAGACAAACACCAGCTTGTAACAACTTCAATGCCTTTGCCGATGAAATGATCAAAGTGTTCGACGCGGGCTTTGCTAACACTGAGACATCCCGCGCCCTTATGACCATCCGTCAAGGCAGTCAGTCAGTGTTGGAGTATTCGATTGAATTCCGAACTCTGGTGAGGCAAAGCGATTGGAACATGGAAGCTGTGATCGATGCATTCTATCACAGCCTGGCGGACTACATCAAAGATGAGCTCGTCTCCTATGATTTACCCAGAACCCTTGATGAAGCCATTGCCCTTGTAAACCGCATTGACCGTCGGATTCAGACCCGACGGCGAGAGAGGGGAGGTCGGAACGCACCTGCTGCCTCTCAGCCTGTTCCAGTTGCTACTCCCACTCATTTAAACCAGCCTGTGCCCATGGAGATCGGCCGTGCTGCCCTAACTCCTGAAGAGCGCCAGTGACGTTTCACCTCTAACCTGTGTCTGTTCTGCGGAGGTGAGGGTCATCGAATCGCAACCTGCCCAGCAAAAGCCAGAGCTCATCAGACGTCGGGGAGATTCGGGTGAGCTCAACGTGTCTTCTGTCTCCCCCCATTCGTAAACCCCTTTTCCAAATTCGCCTCCTGCTGACTGACACCACCCATCACTTGACCGCTCTCATCGATTCTGGAGCGGAGGCCAACATCATGGATGTGGATCTGGCCCAGCAGCTCGGCATTCGGCGTCACCAACTTTCCCCATCCGTTCCTGCACGAGCTCTGGATGGACATCTACTCGGCACAGTGACCCACATCTCAGCCCCGGTGACCATGCTTCTGTCCAGAAACCACCACGAGTCCATTCAGTTCCATCTGCTCCCCTCACCAGGTCAGTCTCTCATCCTTGGGTATCCGTGGCTACGCCAGCACAACCCTAACATAGATTGGGAAACAGGAGTGGTACGAGAATGGGGCAGTAGATGCCACCAGACCTGCCTGAAGGAGGCGATCATACCCACCAACCCTGAATCTGTCAGTCCTGTTAACCCGGAATCCTGCCTAGTTTCCACGCTTACCTGGGACATTGAGGAGCAGGTTAAAGAAGCCATCCGGGATCAGCCTGGCCCCAGCGCCTGCCCCACTGATCGCCTCTTTGTTCCTGATAATCTGAGGTCCCAGGTGATCCAGTGGGGTCACAACTCCCACCTGGCTTGCCACCCTGGCGTCACACGCACCATCCACCTGCTCTCCCAGCGATTCTGGTGGCCATCGTTGAGAACAGATGTCCAAGACTTCGTGAAGGCCTGCCCCACCTGTAGCCAGAACAAGACCACCAGCCGTCCCCAGCCGGCTTGCTCCAGCCCCTGCCAGTCCCCAAACGCCCTTGGTCCCATATATCAATGGACTTTGTAACTGGACTCCCTCCTTCTGAAGGAAACACTGTCATTCTCACGGTCGTGGACAGGTTCAGCAAGATGGCCCACTTCATCCCGCTGCCAAGATTGCCCACTGCTAAGAAGACGGCACAGGTGGTTATGGAGCAGGTGTTCCGAATTCACGGACTACCGAGGGATGTCGTATCTGACCGGGGTCCGCAGTTTGCATCCTCTTTCTGGAAGGAGTTCTGCCGCCTCCTGGGAGCCACAGCGAGCCTTACGTCAGGCTATCACCCCCAGTCAAACGGCCAGTCGGAAAGGCTCAACCAAGAGCTTGAGACATCCCTCCGCTGCATGGCTTCACAAAACCCCCATTCCTGGACGCAACATCTGCTGTGGGTGGAATACGCTCACAACTCCCTTCCCAGCTCTGCCACCGGCCTGTCTCCCTTTCACACGGTCTTCGGCTATCAACCGCCCCTGTTCGCCAGCCAGGAAGGTGACACTTCCTGCCCTTCCGCTCAAGCCTGCGTACGGAGATGTCGTCGAATCTGGTCTCAAGCTCGTACCGCTCTTTTAAAGTCTGTTTCTGGTTATGTGGTCCCCAATGCGGCACCACCTCCCCCTCCTCACCTGGTGGAAGGCGGTCCTGTCTACACAGTTCGCCGCCTGCTCAAGTCACGCCGTCGGGGCAGGGGCCTCCAATATCTGGTGGACTGGGAAGGATATGGTCCTGAGGAGAGGATGTGGGTTCCAGCTGGGCGGATTGTAGATCGGACCCTCATATCAGACTTCCACCGCCTCCATCCGGACCAACCGTCCATCCGGCGGGGTCGACCTAGAGCGGCTTGCTCTCAGCCCATGACTACATCTGACTGTGAACCCAACCCTGTGCCATCGGTACTTGATTCCTCCACTGGCGAGGAGGAGATAGAGCCATTGCCCTCGGTGGATGAGGCCATGGACTCTGAGATTGAACCAATGCCCTCAGAGGATGAGGCCATGGACTCTGATTAGTAGCCCTCGGTGGGCTCAATCCTTGGGACTTCTGGAGCCGTCCCTTGAGAGGGGGGTTCTGTCACGTATTAAGGTTTCAGCCATTAATGTTTCATCATCTTGCATGTGTAATGTTTCAGCTAGTAATGTTTCATCATATTGCTTCACACTCATGCATCACAAAGCCCTTTATTATGTCATAAAGAATAACTGAGAACACTATATAAGCCTCGAGCAGACAACATCCAGTGTCAGGTCGTCAGTGATTCAACATATGCCTGCATGTCAACTTGCCATTATCGCTTGACCTGATAGTTTTCCCTTGCCTGTCAACATCAATAAAATCCTGTGTCTGCGATACGCAACTGGGTCCTCCGTCTCGTACATGACAATTTACAATATATATTCACACTGGTTATTATAATTTGAACCTTTTTAGGAGAGAACTGCTCAAAATGATCTCAGACAGGGGATGTTCTCTTCTTTTTCATTGTGGACGGTGCGTCCATTGCAAAACGAATCCGATTGAATTGAGGTTTGAAGATGCGAGTTGGGTGTGTCACTGTCACCTGTCAGCTCATTGTCCTCTCGGTGCGCCATTTTATTTCGAATCACCCGCGAAACTATGTGTTGGCGATGACGTAGGTAGCCCGTCTCGTGAGGCGTCGGACATAGCAACGTGCCTTCTGAGGCTTCAGGCGTGGCCACAAGCGTAATCAACACATGCCTGGATGCACGCTTTGCAGATTTTTTTCCGGTTTACTCGGCACACCCATCGGCGCCTCGGCACAGTAGGGCACATCACTAGCTGAGGGCCCCAAAACAGGTGAGGATTGGATGCAAAATGTTTATAAAGTGAAAAAGCAGTCAGCCAGGTGCGGTGCTTTCTGAGGTCATAATGGTTCGTAGAGTGGCGAGCCTGGGCGATGGTGGAATACGTGAGGTGAGGTCAAGATCCTTGAGACACGCAAGAGGTAGGTGATCAAAGAAGCAAGGCCAATGGTCAAAACGCGAGAAGATACTAACAGCAAACTGTGAGAGACGATCCAGCAACATGGTGGAGCTACGATGGTTTAAATAGGTAGGTGATGATGATGATTGAAGACCCCTGTCGTTGCTCCACCAGGCTGGTGCTGACCTTGTTGTTGAATGACACACAAACCTGCACACACGCTCAGCCCAGGACCTAAGAGAAACCTCAAAATAGAGACAATGTTTATTCTTTTTTTTTTTTTTTTTTTTTTTTTTCTCATCAAAATAACTCTTTGATTCCACTTCCATGATAGCCTGTGTATTTTGGTGACTAGTTGTGGTCATTGACCAGTGTTTCCACAAACTATTGCTGCTCATGAATGAATTCAATTTTTGTGCAGAGAAAAGCAGAAAGGACTGTTGTAATAAGAGAAGACTGCATATGCTGTCATTTAATGACAGCATATTACAACCTTAAGTAATTGGGAGATGATTTGCTGGGACAGATTTTTTTCCACTTAACCACAGGGGTTAAGGTTAATTGTGGTCATTCATGCCCAAAAATGTAATGGGACATTTACCTGGGGGAGGTATTCATTTGAATAGAAAATATTTAAAATCTAATGTATTCACATTAAACAAAAAAAATGTATTCAGACAGATCAGTGGGTCCTTTCAGGAACCGTTAAAGATTCATGTGATAGAGGGCAAACTATAATAGTTCTGGTGCACACAGTCAATATATCAAAGTGTCCATATCTTTTATCTTAATGTCACGTTTTAGAGGGTATTCAATTAGAAGAGTTAATTTAGCACTCTTTTTTATTCTGTTGCCCTGAGAATGGCTGCCATCCATTCGAAGTTGTAACCTCCCAAAGCAGATGTGTAAAACCGTGTGAAACGAATTTGAGCATCATCTCATTCCATGATTATTTGTTTCTAAAATTACTTCTAGTAAGGGTAAATTAGGAGTAAGAAAATAGCTAAAATTATGATGAATTGAAATTTGAGAAAACCTGAGTTAGAGTTGGAGAAGAAACAGATGAGCCTTCATTGTCTCATCTGGTTTCTCCTTCTCAAGTGTTGCTGGAATGTGGACTTTCTCAAATCCATCTCATTTGTCTCAGTGATGTTTTTTTTTTTTTTTTTTTTTTTTTTTTTTAGCCCATCTGTTGCTCTTAAGGGCCTTCGAAGAGAATGAAACCACAATAAGTGTCGCAAAATTGGAAATAATTAGCCCCCACGCGAGCGAAGACGACTGGAAAAAAGACGTCTTTGGAGATATTTTTACGGCGCAAATGATATTTTTACGGCGAAAAGGGTACCTGACGAGCCTACAACCTCGAAGACCCACGAACTGCGAAGGAGTGGATTCGTGACCTGTTTGTGAATAAACCGAGTGGTTCGAGAATGTCTGTGCAACAGGAAGATCAACTTGTAGAGATCGCAAATGACGGCGACCTTATTAAACGTACATTTGAGACAACAACTCTACCGAGGTTCTGGATTAAAGTCATTCTGGAATATCCTGACATCGCTACAAGAGTTTTGAAAACCTTGCTACAATTTCCAACATCGTAGCTTTGTGAAGCGGGCTTCTTAATGTTTAATGACAAGGCGAAGTTGTTAATGGTGAGAGCGGTGTGCAGTTGTTGTGTGCAGCTTACATGGCAGGATGTATCTTAGGAGAACTTTTCTACAAGTCCTTCCATGATCAAACGCAAGTTAATATTCCTTTCTTTAAAGAAAGTTTGTAGTGTTTACTTTGGAATCGCTGCATTTGTGCATTTTGCGGCTATGTTTAACATTACGCGCATGCGCAGAACCGCATCGTTGTAAATTTTGATGGGTTGCAAAATTTGTCAGAACACCGGTCCGTGAAAAAAATACCCAAATAACACCGGTCCGTGGTGCAAAAAAGGTTGGAGACCCCTGCCCTAATACATTCCAAGCCCCCCAAAATTAAAGACATAAATCTTTTATATTGCATAAAAATGCATCAAAACATGTATCAAATAAACCTAATAATTAGATTATGTCACAAAAAACATAAAATCAGAGTGGTGCATATGTTAAAAAAAAAACATGGATAAAGAATAAAAGTTAATACACTCTTATAGTTGTCAGAACACAAGGGACGAATGAAGTGGACGCTGGGATACACACATACAGTAGTGGTCCCTCTTAGCCAATTGGATGCCAGGAAAGCTAGGCAATAGCCAATGGCAGAGCAGCTATAAGTATGTTACGTTCAGTAAACTCTGTGAGTACCTGCCATACTGTATTTCTGCCTTTCGTATCCTGAAATTTCTTTCGTAACAAGAGGCAATATTTTCCCGTTGAGGCATGTCTTAACCTAAAACATTCTGTTTGTAGAGACATTCATAGCTAGACGTACCACTGTATATATAATATATACATTGTATATCAGGTGGAAATTTACATATATTACGCAAAAACACACATTTCATTTTTGTCTCACTGTCTGAAGTCAGACTAACCCTCTTTCTCCTGTCTGAGGTCAGTAAGGATTACCGAAATTATTTAATTTTATTAAATGTCTCATTACTGAAAGATAATGTCATAGAGAATTTTATATTTTCTTCGAGTTCAAAAGTTTACATACACAAAAAGTACTATGTATATAAAGAACATGGGAAGTCTAGATAATTAGGCCATGGCTTTTAAAGCTCCGGATAGGTAAATTGACAACGTGAGTTGATCGATAGCTCACCTGGGGATGTATTTGAAGCCATACCACAAACACTCTGCTTCCTTGTTGGAAATCACCGTAAAATTAAAAGAAAGCAGGCAGTAAATCAGAGAGAGAATTGAGGAGCTCCGCAAGTCTGGATAATCTTTAGGCACAATTTCCAGATGTTCAAAGGTGCCAGATTCATCTGTTCAAACAATTACACATATGTAGACATCATTCAGTTCAATTCAATTTTATTTGTATAGCCCTAAATCACAACAACGTTGTCTCAAAGGGCTTTGCAGAGGCAATATGATACACAATCAGAAACAGCAAATGAAGCAACACAGATGAATAAATAAAGTTCAAGTCCTGGGCATCCCCCATCCTTAGACCCTCCATGTCAGCAAGGAAAAACTTCAAAAACTCCAGAATCTTTGGGAGAAAATGAGAAACCTTGGGGAATACCACAGTCTGGGAGATCCACTCCCAGGACGGATAGACAGGTAGCACCAGGACTGCTAATGGGAATTAGCAGGCGAAGTTACAGTCCGTAAAGATGCAGTGGAGTAAAGGAACAAAAGAGGTCCATCTAGCCAGATGAGACGGGGGTAGCAACGAGGACGTCCATCCAGCCAGGGGTCCGGACAGTCAGGAGGCTGCAGCTGAAAAATAGCCCCTCCCCAGAGGGGAGGAGGGGGAAAAGGGACACCGGGTGACTAGTGATGAAGAGACTAGACAACTAGATACCAACATTGGTAAATAGAAATGAAGTAAGACAAGTGGTAGGTAGAGTGAGAAAAAGGAGATAGAACTCAGTGGCTGTACTTCCCCCTACATCTACACCCCTATATCTACATCATGAAGATATTATCCAGCCATCACACTGCTCACAAAGGAGCGAAGAAGGAGGATTGTTTTGGTCTGAAATGTGCAAATTAACCCGACAACAAAAGCTAAAGACCTTGTGAAGATGCTGGATGAAGCTGGTAAGAAAACAAGGGTGAAGGTTTGGTGTCAACATTAGTAGGGACGATATAACAGCATAACCTGCATGTACAAATTTTCTGGGGACAAGACATGAATAAGACCAAACAGATTGTGTTACATTTCTAATGAATATGAGCCTAATTCATTAATAGGCTAAACCAGGGGTCCCCAGACTTTTTCCTGTGAGGGCCACATAACTTTTCCCTTCTCTGATGAGGGGCCAGGGTCAGTTTGCAACAGAAAAGGTGTGACGATTGCAGGAGTGCCTAAATGTAAAAATGTATTGTTTTTCAGAAAGCCACAATCAAATAACCCTTTCTGGATTCTTCACGGAACAAAAGTAAATAATTGTTGTTTTTTTTTTTAATTATAATAACAATATAATACAATATAGTATAATATATAGGGCTGTCAAAATTATCGCGTTAACGGGCGGTAATTAATTTTTTAAAATTAATCACATTAAAATATTTGACGCATTTAATGCACATGCCCCGCTCAAACAGATTAAAATGACAGCACGGTGTCATGTGCACTTGTTACTTGTGTGTTTGGGTGTTTTGTCTCCCTCTGCTGGCGCTTGGGTGCGACTGATTTTATGGGTTTCAGCACAATTGTGTAATTATTGACATCAACAATGGCGAGCTACTAGTTTATTTTTTGATTGAAAGTTTTACAAATTTTATTAAAACGAAAACATTAAGAGGGGTTTTAATATACAATTTCTATAACTTGCACTAACATTTATCTTTTAAGAACTACAAGTCTTTCTATCCATGGATCGCTTTAAGAGTTAATAATGTTATTGGTATCTTGTTGATTTATTGTTATAAATATATATATATATATATATATATATATATATATATATATATATATATATATATATATATATATATATATCCGTCTTCTGTCTTATCTTTCCATTCCAACACTAATTTACAGAAAAATATGACATATTTTATCGATGGTTTGAATTGCGATTAATTACGATTGATTCATTTTTACGCTGTGATTAACTCGATTAAAATTTTTAATCGTTTGACAGCCCTAATAATATAATATAATATAATATAATATAATATAATATAATATAATAATAACACTATTAATAATATAATATAATATAATATAACATAATAAATAATAATAACACTATTAATTAAATCGATAATAACCAAATAACCCTCTCTGGGTTCTTCGCAGAAAAAAAGCCAGGAAATAATTAACACTATTGAGAGAAGAAAAAATTGTATTTATTTCAATTTCGATTTCAAGGGGCCGGACTAAATGAGGGGGTGGGCCGTATCCGGCCCGCGGGCCGTAGTTTGGGGACCCCTGGCCTAAACGATCAATGCAAAATAAATCTGTATTGACTTATACTAACTTTCATTTGTATTGGTTCAGGTGACACACTGTTCACCATTGTTTACAAAAACGACTAAATAAACATTTTGAAAACCTCCAGACCAAATGTCTTAATTTTATGGGCAAATTTAATAATATTTGAATAGAAATTGTTTTACACGATATACACGACATACACAATAAATACACACTTGTTAATAATTGCTTCGCTATACAGGAAGGCAAAAAGATAAACATTTGTCTTAAGAGTCAAGACCACTCAACAATGTCCGTCTATATCAGGGGTGTCCAAACTTTTTGCAACGGGGGCCAGATTTGGTGTGGTAAAAATGTGGGGGGCTGACCTTGGCTGTCGTCTTTTATGTAGAACAATATATTTAAGCAAATTTTAGCAAGCCATTCTGTGTGTTACATTTGCTTTATTATTTTTTTATTAATAATTTCAACAATCTCGCAACTAGCCCTTGTGGCGTTCTCTTTCGACTCTCGGGCTCTTGCGAAATGCTGCTGCTGTGAAATTAAACTAGCTTCAAGTTGCTTCAATTTCTCGCTACGTATCTTCCCTGTAATCTTGTCGTACATGTCAGCGTGTCTTGTTTGGTAATATCGCCGCACAATGAACTCTTTAAAAACAGCGAATATCTCTTTGCAAATGAGGCAGACAGTTGTTGTGTATTTTAGTGAAGAAATATTCCAATTTCCACCTATCCTTGAAGCGCCAGCCGTCGCAGTCAACTTGCTTTTTTTGTTGATTGTCGCCATTTTATAAAATTGGGAGTAAAGGGTCACACGGGGTAATGTTGCTTAGAGTGCTGCTGCCTTTTCGTGGGTGAATGAGGAGCAGCATTTAGTGTGTAAAATACTTCACATGCTGGTAGCAGTACTAGTGACCAATTTATTAAGTCTGTGTGTGGGCCAGACATTATTGATTTTATGACAGAGGCTGGGGGCCTGATGAAATTTGACCACGGGCCGCATTTGGCCCCCGGGCCGGACTTTGGACATGTTTGGTCTATATGAACGAATGAAATTAACTGAAAAGACGTCTTAGTGAGGGTATAACAAAAAAGAATAAAAATAGAGCCCTGCTTCAGGTAACACTACTGCTCTTGTCCACAAGCTCAGCTAAACTCAACGCAAAATAAAACCTTTTTACCTTTACTATGATTAATGTATGATTATCTGAAAAAATGTCTACTTAGGCTACTAATAAAAATATTCTAAATAAATAATGTAGAAAATAAATGTAAATACAATTCAAATGAATGCAAGTTATCATCCAATCAAATGGAAAATGGACCGGCACATTCAGCAAGTAAAAAGAGGTAAATGTATGTTTGAACTTGCCTGGTACACCAGACTCAACGCTGTTCCAGCTATTTCTCTCAGTGTTTGAAAAATACAGGGAGAATAGTCTGGCAGAGCCAGGCAATGTTTGAACATAATGAAAATAATTCACTTAACAATGGTAGAGTCAATTCCATCCTTACAACACAAGACAATCTAAATTACCTATATAGCTGAGCTCATGATATAATGCGAATAAGGATACTTAAAAGTATGTGGGGACAATTTAAGCATCCTGATAAGTTGGTAGTGTTATGTCCCTACCATCCCTAGGCAAACCTACGCCTTGTAAGAAAGTATCATTATCCACAAAGAAACGAGTCATGCACCGACATGGCCTGAAAGGCCACTCACCAAGAATGTAGCCATTACTCGTACAGAAACATTAAAAAAAAAAAAAAAAAAAAAAAAAAAAAAGCCAGATAACAAAAGAAAGATCTTAACTTCTGGAGACGTCCATTGATTGATCTGGAGGAAAAAGGGGGAAGATTCATGTTGTGGGGCTTTTTGTTTTTTTGCAGCAAGAACTGGAGCTCTTCATAAAATAGACAGCATCATGAAGAAACAATATTGCAGTGCAATTATATTGGCAACATCTCAAGACACTATCCAGAAAGGTAAAATTTGGGTGCAAATTGGACTTCCAAATGGACAATGGCTCTAAATGTACTCCTAAAATGGTTAGAAAAAAATTAAAAGGGAAGTGGCTTGAATACAACAATGTTATGGAGTGGCTATCACAATTGATTAACATTAAGTGTATGGCAAAAATGTTTCTGTATTTACACGGAATCAGCAATTATCCACCCTGGTCCACATTTATTCCATTATTCAGTAGTATCCAACCCCGGGGTCTCCAAACAGGTCCTCAAGGCCCGCTGTGGGTCCTGGATTTTGTTCATATTGATCTACCACAGACAGTTTAACCAATGAGGTTTGTGCTAAAACAAAGCAGCACCTGACTACAATCAACTGAAAACACTTGTAAGAACCAGATTGGTGCAAAAATGTCTTCCTGTTTTCTTGTAAACAAATCCTGCACCCACCACAGCCTTATGCTGAATAGTTTGGAGACCACTGATCTAACCACTAATGTTTTTCGAAACCAATATTTTTTTAAAAAGGACAGCATTAATGTGGTTGATTCAGCATTCCTTTGACTTCTCTGCAATGGATCTTACTAGAATGTTAAGCATGTAAGACTACCCTGTGGGTCAGAAGAAAAGCTACACCATTGCCCCTTCTAAAAACGTTAAAACACTCTTTTGAAGAGGGCCTTAATTAGGTGAGGTAGGGGCGATGGAGATTGTAGAGCTCAACAAGCATGTAGTCAAATATGTTAAATCCCTCGCTTCAAGGAGGCGTACTGGTAAGAGGAGACATTTTTAATCGAAGCAGGGTCATGCAGTTTTCACTTATTTGTTAACCTGGCCCACCAGATTGGTTGTTCCATATATCCGCTACGAATAAATTTCACACATCAATCTAGGAAAGATAAAATTGAGACTTGTTTCATGGGAGGAACCTGCAAAAAATATACGGCTGCTGATTGCACGATGAGTCTTCTTGTCACACCTGCAAAAATATATTCTCATCAAAAAAATATTTTTGTGACATTCTTTGTTCCTCGTTTAATGATGAAATGAAGTGCATTTCAGATAAAAATGTGGGAAATTGAGCTGTCTACAAAAAAAACTTATTGCATACCGTCATAGTATTCAAGCAGATAATCACTTTCTGGTCACATCTTCAGCTTCGCCATCAGAAGGTGACCACTACATATTAAGCGGAAGATCAAAAGCATCTTTTCCCTTCAAGAAAAGCTTTTCATGGTTTTCTTACCTCATCTTATAATGAGGAAATTAAGTGTATTTCCGACAAAATTTCTGAAATGGAACTCTTTTTATGAACCGCTTTGCACTCCAACATTGTATTCAGATAGTTGCTTCTCAGTTATGTCTGGAGATTCCGCGTCTTTCGCCTGATTGGCTTGAACATCAGCTGATCGGGGAATTTGTTGGACAGTTGTGGTGTGTAAGATTATACTGCATGATGAATCAATTAATCAGGAAGTGCCGTCTTGCATGCAAGGCTACTGATTTGCTGTATCACAAACACAGGCAAACATATTTCAAAGTATATCACAATAAATATTACAATTTTCTAATGCTATTTAGCATCACGTGGCATTGTGAGTTGGCACGGTGGATAAGTAGGAGCACTTTCGCCTCATAGGTCAAGGATTCAATCCTGGGCTCCGGCCTTCCCGTGTAGACTTGGCATATTCTCCCCTTTCATGTGTGTCTCCGTGTACACCGATTTCCTCCCACATGATCCACATCCCAAAAACACACAAGTAGGCTGGTTAAACATTCCAAATTTAATGAGTATGAGTGTCTGTGGGAATGGTTGTTTGACTCGTTTTTCCCTGCGATTGGTTTGCAACCAATTCAAGGTGTACTCTGTCACACAACTAATGTCATACCGTACTGTACCATACTGTACATTGAACGCTAACGATCAATGAGTTTCTGCATGTGTGTTATTTGATTATAAAGTAATTTCTCACGGTAGCCACGTTTCACTTTGACCGAGTGTGCCCAAAGTTATTTAAAAAAAAAAAAAAAAAAAAAAGATATTTGAAAATGACAATGCTATTTATTTTAACAATAAATACCATCATCATTTAGTTTCCAAGCCTTAAGCCTGAATAAGCCCTTTACTATTAAAAATATTTATTGTCTTTAATTTGAACTCTTCATGTTCAGTATTGTGACCATAAATTGTTGCTTTTCTTCTTTGTAAGAGGTAAATCTAGCACAACTAAAGAATTCCCTCTTGTCGTTGTTTCATGAGGACTGTTGGACTTTTAAATACTCAAAATCTGGGGATTTGAATACTGTACAAAAATGCAATTGTAATGTGCACAACCAACAAGCCAGGAGGAGGTTAATAACAAGACACTATACAGTGGTACCTCTACTTAAGAAGTTAATTCGTTCCAGGACCTTGTAATAATTTAAAGAATCGGGTTCTAATGTGGTGGATGTGTTTTGCGTGGTATACCTAAATGCACCGCGTGGCTGACCGTACAGCGAGAAAGGACTTTATACTTTCACTTTTCATGGAAATGAATGAATGAATGTTCAGCTGCGGCAGACAATAGGCATGTTGTGTTGCACAAGTTCTGAAATAAATGATTGAAAAACGGGCAAAGCTGGCGATTTTTTGACGATGTTACAATAATAATAATAGTCACCTTAACTTATAAAGACTGGTGAACGGAGGTCAGAGGAGTACCGTTGAAATCGTAGACATTCTACGGCCGTATTGTCAAGCCAGTTCACGGACACGAATACCACGCTCATATTTTTCCATGATTTCCATCTTCATTTTAATGGTAAGCCTGACCTTTTTCCTCTTTTCATCACCTGAACTAACATTCTTGGAACCCATGTTGATTTCTCACACAAAAAAAATCCGCCGTGCATCGGTCTTGTGGGAAAACAAATAAACTGCGGCGCTGTCATGAATCATTGTATTTCAAGCATGTCGTTGTATGTAGAAACAAATAGCGAGTCAAATTGGTCGTCGGAAAAGATCATGTGTCGAAGCGATCGTATGTCGAGGTTGCACTGTATATCAATATGCAGTGATAGGTTCCGTTTGAATGCTGCACAGGAGTGCAAAAAAAGATGAGCAATGTGCAAGCCAGGTAGACATGTGAGGTATTTGCAGTTTAACAGTCTAATGGCCACAGGGACAAAACTATTTGTGAACCTGGTGATCCTGCACCGCACGCCACAGAACGTCTTACCAGCAGGGTAAACAGTCAATGATGTGGGAGAGAGGGTAATGATGTTTACGGCTCGGAATAAGCAGCGCTTCTGTCCAATACCCAAATCAGGGGAGAGAGGTTACAACAATTTTCTCTGCTGTACTCACCACCCTCCTCAAACTGCGGCAGTCGGAGGCGCTGTATCCTCCACACCACACAAAGATGCATTTCGTCAGGATGCTCTCAAAGCAGCTTCTGCAAAATATGTTAAGGACGGTGGGGCAGGCAGGCCATCTTTTACAGGAAGTACAGGTGCTGCTATGCCCTCTTCACTAGAGACGCTGTGTTCATTGACGAGGTGAGTTGATCCGTGAAGTGTAACCCCAGGAACTAGGTGCTGCTGACCACCTCCACAGTTGTGTTGTTGATGAGAAACAGGGCATGGTTGTGCTGTTTCTTCCTGAAGTCGATGATGGTCTCTTTTGTTTTGTCAACATTTAAGATTAGGCTGTTATTTCTTCACCAGCCCACCAACATCTCCACTTCCTCTTCATAGGCCAGGTTGTTGTCATCCTTAATGAGGCCCACCACTGTTGTGTTGTCCAAAGGATGTTGCGTTGCATTTACCTTTCCAAACAATGTAAAAATAAAATCACTCCATAAATAATACAAAACAAAAATGCAACTCAAAACCATAGACTTGAAATGGGGCGTGGGGGGAGCGCCGTTCCATAGGGGGCCTATTTTCAAAAACATGAAATTCAAATATTTACAAAACCAAAGCCGCTAGCGGCCTAAAACCAAAGCGGGCACCTCCCTTAGGCATATACGAGTCCACATGAGCAGTGGCACCAAAAAATTCAAAATTGTTCCCTATTAAAATCCCGATCAAATATTATTTTTATATAACAAAACTTAAAATGGCTATAAAAGTCTCAGATTTTTTGCTAGATGCACAAAAATCACCAAATGCAGAGATAATCGCCTATATTTTCAGGATTAATAGCAATGTCTAACATATCACATAAGTTTTTACCCGAAATAGTTTTTTTTATTCAGTGTGATTTTGACGAAAGTTTTCAACAGCTAATAAATCACTCAATATTCACATCGGACTTCACTTCATTCTTGAGGAAAGCATGCAAAATCATCTTAATTTTAAATTTAATTTAGATAAATTAGCATTTTTCTAATACAATCACAACTTATTTAAGTTAAATTTGGATGTCTCTATTGGCTCGGAACATCTTGCCAGCTATCTGGCCGACGAGTAGTTTTTAGAATGAAATGTTACATAAAATAAAAGACGTAAAAGCAAAATTTGCTTTTTGTATGGACGCAGAAATGTCTGAAACACTATTTTTTTTCCCCAAAAAACTGGCAGTTGGCAGAAACTTACCTGATATGTAAAGTTACGCGATTGTGTTTAGATACAAAAACCAACGTGGCCGCTGTCACAAAACATAGAGCATTTTAAATTGAAAATTCTTGTTAGTAAATGTGTAAATCTCAGAATTTCTGTAGATATCAGTGTTGTTTTTGGCATTCCATGTAATTTTCCTCTTAGTCTTAAGTATTTCGGATATTGGATTTTGGTTAATACTTCTTCATCATACTATAGTCATCTCAAAATGTTTTTCGTCTACTTTTTCTTGATGAAAACTCAAGATTCATTTCTTCGAGTTTTAGTCGACGTGTACTAAATATGTTTCAGTCTGTAAAATTTAAAAAAAAAAAAAAAAAAAAACCTCCAAAAATAAATACATTTGCTGTTTGCTGTTTCCAACAGCTTCAAATGAACATTGACAGATGAGCACATACTGTAGCATCTGCAAGGACAATGCCAACTTGCTGATAATACATACTCAGCAGGAAAACAGTGCCTAACTAACTAAAATGTCACACCTTGTGACCATTTAATGGAAACTATGGTGCATTCCCATCTCATACTCATCTTGTCAGACAAAAATTGTCATTAGTCTTGTTATGTTTTAGTCTCCTAAATTACACTTTTAGCTCTTTATCGTCTTGTCTTGAAAAAAATTGTTCGTTGATGAAATATTTCCATTAAATTCATTGTTGACGAAAACAACACTGATAGATATGAACATAAAACCGTCTGGATTCTTGGATAAAAGCAAAAAAAAAAAAAAAAAACGGGCAGTCATCTTTCATTTTACGAAAATATTTCAAGCTGAAGTTATGCTGTTTTTTTCCCCATTTATTTAATTTTTGTCCGACAAAGTTTCAAAGTGCTCGCATGGTGCTATTTGTATAACAATTACCCTGAATGCTCGACCAAATCGCTCTCAAGACACTCCTGCCTGCTTGTATGCACAAAAAATCAAGTCCTGTTTCCACCTACATTCGGCGTTAGAATGCAGCATGTTTTTGAGTTTATCGCAGTGAAAGCCTCATCGACGCTCTGCCTGGCCCGGCACCATACGGGAAGCTGTGGTGCAATGTCTGTAAGAGCTGGCTCGTCAACTGATAGTGAAGTCTATGTTAAAATATAACAGACACTTGTTAAAATCAATGAAATTGCTTTGGCATAAATCTCAGTATATGCTTTTATCATATAACTATTACATATTTCAGTTTTCAACCTTGTTCAGCATGCATTCCCTTTACACAATCACTGATATTTTTATTGTCCATACATGAATAAGAGGAGAAAACAACTTTCTGTCATGATCCCAGCTTCATTATTGGAGCTGGATTCCATTCAGACAGTGGTGTTGACCCATGAATGCCCCCATCTTCCTTTCCAATTATTGCAGCCCACAATCCGGAAATGCAATAGCTACGGTATCTTATGTTGGTCTGTCTTATTACTTTTCCTTTCTTTCTCATCAGAATAAGTCTTTTACTATTAAAACTATTGTCTCTAATTTTTAACTCATGTTCAATATTGTGACTATAAATTGTTGCTTTTCTTTGCGAGAGGTAAATCCAGCACAACTAATTCCTCCATGTCATTTTTCCTTACCGTTTCTTTCCCTTTTTCCCCCCTCATTTGTAATCTGAAGCATGAAGGCATACATGTAGTCCTGCATGGATGATTTTAGCATCTTTATTATTCAATGCAACGTAGCACTTTATTTTACAATCAGATCAGGTCTGTGTTTAGCTGCGGCATGATTAATGGACTCAGTTGAAACTAAGCAGTGCTCAGACAATTCATTTAACTTCCTGACAATTTCTTATGTGTAAGTTGTACATTATAGTAGTTCCTTAAAATAAGCGCATTGGTGAGAAAGATGCACCCATTGTAGGCGTAAGTGTCAGAACTGGACTACAGGCAGGACCCAGATGCAGAGTTTTCTTGGTTAACAAAAATGATTTATTCAACAATGTCTCACTCAAGGCAAAAACAAACTATGCAGGTTCTTCAAAAAAAAAAAAAAAAAAAAAAAATCACTTCAAGGAAGGCAAAAACATTATCAAAAACACAAAGTAGCAAACAACTCATAAATGCTTACAATAGATTCACAATCAGAAGGCAGGTTCTTCAACAAAAATTCACTTCACTGAGGAAGGCAAAAATGTTATTAAAAACACAAGGTAGCAAACAAACTAAGAAATGCTTACAAAAGATTCAAGATCAGATTTTCTTCTATGGCTGTGGGCAAGAAGTGAGCTGGGGTGACACAGCGGTAGACGATGACACTCTGGCAGAAAACAAAGGGGAACTTGACTATATATACACTCACAGAAGGTATTGGGGAACAGGTGGAAACAATAGGTGATTAGGTGACAAGAGGAAGGGCAAGTGCTCTGAAACAAGGAGGGTGAGACTTACAAAATAAAGCAGGAAATGACCATGACACCACAGGACCTCACCACTGTGTGACAGTAAGTTGTAACTAATGTCTTAAAATGATAACTTGCGTTTCACATGTGCTGCTGTTTGACCCTTCGAAAAGTTTTCATGTGTGTGGTAGGGCACAGTTAAAAAGACTTAATGAAATTTAGTTGTGGGTAATAAATATGAACAGCGCATTGAGTTACTCATTGTATCCACCGCGATGATGTGGGTAAGGAAAGTGTATGGACTAGTGTCACAAACAGCAGCAGCTGGCCAGTACAGTCCTTGGCCTGACACAAAATTTTAAAAAGAATCATTAAATTATGACAGTGATATATTGTAAAATATGTCAAGTTTTATATGACAGAGATGCAAAATTGTTATGTTTCTCTGGTCTTTTATTGTTACATATTTCTGCTGTGGGGCTCAATAATGTTTACCCATTGAACTTTGTTCGAGGGAAAGACAACACCTTTATCATGTGCAGAAAGAATCTTTTTTTTTTAACAAATTGAAAAAAACAATTTCATTTTTCTGATGTATAATAGAAAAAAAAAACAGGAATAAAAGTCTGTTTTTCCCAGATGTAGGCCTATATCAAATGAGCGTTGGAAGACATTTTTAAATGCCATAACTGTTTTAACCAATCAAATGCAAGTATTTCAGACAGTCCACCAGTGTATCAGTTAATGACTAATCCAACTAGAGATTTGTTTACGGTTAGGTTAGGTTAGGTTAGGTTAGGTTAGGTTAGGTTAGGTTAGGTTAGGTTAGGTTAGGTTAGGTTAGGTTAGGTTAGGTTAGGTTAGGTTAGGTTAGTCTCTACTTGTTGGCTGCCATTACTGGGGTACTTCAGGGAGGCACGCCTCAGCAATGGCGGACAGGGTACTTCCGATCGTTTTGCTCGGATTAGTCAATACTCGTCATTCGTTTAGGCTGTTGCGATCGTGTCATTGTTTATACATGAGTTTCCACTTGAATAGACATCCATACATGGTTTTGCTTGCTAGTACTAAATAAATTAAAATTTTATGTATCTTTTCCTACTCATGTTTCTCTAGATTAGTCACATAATAACTGTTGTGCTGCTTTGTGCACGGAACATACAGGTGCAACATCCTTCTGTCTGTTCGGCACATTCTAACCAGCTGTTTTATAGTCGATGTGTTCATGAAAATTAGGTTAGAAAGCTCAGAAAGGCAACCGTAAAAAAAATGCTTGGCACATTGCCAATAGAATTGAAACCTAAAAGGTAAAAACAGGCGCAACGGTTAAAAGAGAAATACAGAATTTTATTTATTCTTTTATTTTTGGAGGATGGGTGTCACTGCTGACTGATTAATAGTGGATTTATATCTACCTACAGGTTACGAGTTAGCCAGTAGAGAGCATGTATGCAAGCACGAGTACCCAGATCAACCCTATGCAGACCAGGAGAAAATGCAATCTCCCCACAAAAAAGCTAGGACCAAACTTCATTCTGAGAACTTTGAAACAATGAGGCAGTGCATAAACAGATAAATTGTTGAACACAATTATCTAGTTTGAACTCAGCCGAGACAAATTCAACTGCTTGTATAGTACAGTCAAACTGAGATACTGGAATTTTAATCAAGTCTGCAACGGATTAATATTATTGGAGGGAGAAATTAATTCCCTTTGCATAGTTTCAGTCCTCATTATCAACCTAATTTAAGAAACTTACAGACGTACGGACACGTTTCAGGAAACACTGGGAGATAATGAAGATGATGATGGCAAAAAGATGAGACCTGTGTATATATTGTACCGCAGCGCAGGTTGCAGTTCACAAGTTGCCAGCCTTTAGATAGAAATGAAATATAGCAGTTTATATGCAGATTGAATGGTATAATGAGCACCTTTGGTAAAGCAAGGATTTGGACAGCTTTAAATGTGGATTTAGACTCGCCATTTATGACCAAAAGCTTAACATTGAACATATTCTTTCCATCTATTTTACAGACATAAAATCATCACAGCTGGTCCAATTCCCTTTCCCGCTAATCACTGTCTTCCTCAGCAGCTGCTGCTGTAGCTTGTCACATGTATAAATGAATACCTATCTGGTGTTCGTGATGTTCCTGCCACTCGACGCATTTCCACGTGTTAGGCTCAAATAAATAATGTAAGCTGACAAACTTCAGCTTATGTCAATTGCTTCTGTTCAAAAGTTAAGCATTATTTTAAACTGACGAATGTTATGAAATATAAATAGTGTGGATAATAAATTGGCTGCTATTCTAGGTATAAAAATCTCCAAACCAAAATAATGATCTCACTAGGTGGCTGTGTCCATACCACGGGGTATTTAAATTGTGACAAGCCTTGAAAATTGTATTTTTGGGTGAGTGCACTGTTTATGCATGTGTGAGAACTGGAATCTCACAATAAAATCTTTCGAAAAGCTATGTGGACCGTCAAAAAATTTAGATTTAGCGCTCTGCCATTTTATTTAGAGATTAATTTAATGGGTCTGTGAGGGTCTTTTATCCGTCTGTCCATCCGTTGTCAACGGTGTGCTGGAGCCTATCCCAACACTATACACTTAACTGGTCACCGCATAGGTGGAGTTTGACTTTTGGGACAGGGGGGGCACAACATATTGATGACACCGAAACGCAGTGACAGCAATAAAATTAACTTACAAGAATATTTATGATAATACGTTGACAATGAGCGTTGTTTCCCATCATTCTTGAGGGGAATTCTAAATCAGGCTGCTTAGGCAATACTTTTTGCCAAGATCGTCATCCATTGAATATGGTACACACGTTGGTGTTGTGCCAATGTAGTTACCCCAGTCAAAAATTGTATCCCCTGGGTGGAGCCATATGGAGGTACATTTGTGTCTTTATTATTCAATCCCAAAAAAGTTGCTGATTGAAATAATGTTGATTTGTGATTTGTGCAACATTTTGGCTAGGACATTTTTGTCTTTATTATTCAATCAAAAAATTAGTTGCTTCAAAAAAATATTTTCAAAAAGAAAAATCACTTCGATTAAAAAAAGAAAAATTTCAATCATAAAAAAAGTTTTTTAATGGGAAAAAAATATTTGAGATTGAAAAATTTACATTTGAACACTTAATTTTTCATTGAAAAAGTTGCCTTTGATTGAAGAAATCCTTTTTGTGTTTGGGCCATATTATGGGTAGGACATTTGTGTCTAAATCATTCAATCCCCAAAAGAAGTTGCTTCAATCAAAGAAAAAAAATCATTTGAAAAATAAAATTGCTCTCCCCTAATTTTTTTTTTTTTTTGAAAATTATGTGCAAAGCAAACGGCTGTCTAAGTTGCTAGTCACATCATCTTTTCAAAAAATAATTTCGACCCATTCTAAAAAATATATTTTTTTGTTCATTTCATTCATTTTTGTTGCAGTTTTATTGCTTTACAACTTGTATATGTACATAAAAGAGACAATTACATGCAGTGACACCTTTCAGCCACCATGCCCCCCCCCCTGTTAAAATCTGCTTATGGGTGGCCGGCCAATCGCAGGGTGCGAGTGGTCAAACATTAATAACCATTCACACAAATGAATTGGAATTTTGTGTACTCAAATAACGTGTCATAAGTGATTTTTGTTTTGTTTTGTTTTGTTTCATTTTGGTATTCGAAATTTCTTGGATCGAAGAAAAGACTAAACAAACCCGCCAAATTTGAATTAATAATAAATACGTTTCATAAAGGTTTCAAATGGGGAAAAATAAAAGTGGGCTATCAGGTCTCCTATGCTGTAGGCGTGTCTACTGATTGCGCTCAAATCATGTTGCATTCAAGTGGCAAATGTCTACTTGTTACCAAAGCGGGAGGCCCTTTTGACGAGCCAGGACACACTGGAGAGACTATGTTTCTTTGCTGGCCTGGAAACGCATCGGGATCCCGCTGAAGGAACTGGTTGAAGTGGCTGCGGAGAGGGAAGTCTGGGCTTCCCTGCTAAAGCTGCTGTCACCGCGACCTGACCCACGATTAAGCGTAGGTGATGGATGGATGGATGGATGGATGGATGGATGGATGGATGGATGGATGGATGGATGGATGGATGGATGGATGGATGGATGGATGGATGGATGGATGGATGGATGGATGGATGGATGGATGGATGGATGGATGGATGGATGGATGGATGGATGGATGGATGGATGGATGTTACCATAGCTTGTTGAAATGTGGATACTTTGTTTAGATGTTTCCCATGTCTACAAAACTCATCTACCATGAACGCAAGGAGAAGCAACTATCTTCTCATTGGGGCGAAGCAAGTGTGAAACAGCTGGATGGCAGTGAGCAGCAACCTGAGAAGTCCACAGGCAAGCCGCGGCTCGTGCAGCATTTGATGACAGTAAATGCTTACGGTCAGTTACAATTCACTTAAAATTTAGCAGGCCCTTGGCAGCATTGTAGTGAGGCTCTCTAAGTCGCAGGGACCCAGCGGTGCTGCTCACAGCGTGGCCGTTTGCTACGTTGCGCATTATTACCAAGAGCCCACATTCCATAATACACAGATGAACCCAGTGGAACATGTACTTTGGTTTTACGTTGTTGAGATTCACTCAACCCTTGGCACAACTGGAGCTGAACACAATGCGTCCTATGACAGCCACAGCTGCGCCAGAGGCCGTTGCTTGAGCACAAGTGTTTCAGGCCATTCCCAAACCTTATGCCAGCCCTTACATTTCTCAAATCCAAAACAATATAACTACCATTGTCATGATGCTAAAATAAAATTAAGTAGCATTATTTTTCAACCATTTAATTGATATTTGCCTACAATGACACACCTGTAACCCTCTACCTTCATGCATAAAATATTGACTACTTTGGATAGCAAACTATGGCAAATCCATTGGGACAAACTATACAACCCAATACTATCTTTTGACTGCAACAGGATATGCGATTCTTCATTGGATTGACAGATAAGCCCTAAAATGAAGCCAGCCTAAAATAATAAACACTTGTCTTAAAAAAAGGGAAAAAGGAATGCGGTTGAAGTATAAAAGTACAAGTGCAAGCATAAATTATTTTTGTTTATTCAATTGCCACAGTGCGCGCCAATAAAGCTGTTATACCAAGGGCTAGCGCTACTCGTTAACTCTGGGCCTGAGTATATCATGCTATGGCGGGAATTTTTAAGACGACTTCGTCCACTTCAAGCTTCGAAAGAAAGGTGAAGTGGTTTATATTTTGTCTTTGTAAACGTAGTGACCTGTTTCCTACAGTTTGGCTTTCGTGTCTGGCTCCCCCGAGTGACAGACCACTTCATATAAATAAGAACATAACTCGGCGTGTTGGTGCATGTTTGTTTGATCAAAAATATTTTTATTAACCAATCTGATATTTCTGTGTCACATCGCTCTTTGTAAATGTCCAATATTAAGACATTGACACCTGCAGCATATAGTCAGGTGATGCGTGTATATGGATTTGTTCATATATTTTGTGAAATTTGGGTGGTACAGCTTATAGTCAGGTGCACTTTATAGTCTGTAAATCATGGTACATACATTATATTTTGACTTCATGGTCACTGTGAAGGCCAGTCACAGACTGGGGGTGGCTCTTATGTGACCATAATTAAATTACAATTAAAAACTTCTCAAACAATGGTAATACTTTGGTCAGACATTGACTATTTTCACAAGCGCAAGTACAAAGATGATTTTTTTTTTTCGATCTTGAGGGTACAATCCATGTTTACACGGACGTCACACATCAATGCAAGCACAGGTATAAGTAAATAAAATAAAAGGACAAACAGGGATGATGAAAGTGTGTTTCCTCTGAATATGCATATTGCTGGAGACAACACTCATCATTTTCACACACTTAAAACGATTGTGCACCACACGGACACACACTGATGGAAACACAAAAGCCTGACAATTTTGAGGTGAGTTTAAAATTTAAGATTAATATCACAGATGTGATTTTTTTATCCCTGGCTCCCCTACTCTGTATTTTTCACGCTTGGTATGAATATTTTAGTGCATCTGCATCATTCAACTTGTTCTTGGCATTCTAAAATGTGAATGTTTAGGCTGTCCTCCATATTAATTGTCTATATGTTAAAGCAAATCTTGAACTTAAATCAACCCATTATGTATGGTGAGAATAGTTTAATGAATGCAGGATTTTATGTTTGTCAAATGGGAGTTGGATTAGGAAGTAAAAGAGTTAGTCTCTGCATTTCCCACGATCTTCTTTGACAGCCTTCAACTTCCTAAGGAAACGACTGTCAGGGAAGCTCCTTTTTGAACTCCAAGACAAGTGTTACCTCGATAGCTCGATTAGAGAAATAAATACGACCCCAACCATGGATTGATTTTCTTCGAACACTTTATAAACAAGAGCTCTTGGGTACAGAATGATGTGACCCAACCAGAAGCTGTGATCACCCAGAAAGTACGAAGCTCTACACTAGAAGCTGGGTATTTATACTTTTAAAAAGGGCGGTGCCGAAGCGAATAGTGAAACGAAACTTTACCAAGAAACGAAACTCATCATCTCACAAGCCTGGGTATTTTTCCATACAAAAACATATTTGAGCTGTGACCTTGAGCACTGGTCCCGGCTAGAACGGAGATAAGCTTATTTTGATAAACTACAGTCGCTCATTGTATTCATTTAGGGCATATTGGAAAACAGGAACATAACAGTCCGTATTTGGGCATATGGTGATACAGTCAAGGCCATCGGAAGGCACACTCAACAGATTAATGCTATAATGTTCTCATGCAAGGATAACAAAAAGCATACAAAATATAATGTATAATGGTTGTGTTTTAAGCATGAATAGAATTCTCTCACAACGACCATTCGGGAGTAATCTTTGGAGGTTTACGTTAATATGGGATAAGATTGCCCAAAAAATATATATACTATGTATCCAGGCAAATGTTAACTTTTTTGAGTATTAGTGTAGAGCCTTAAACAAATGGAAAAGCCTACTAAGAGTTGTGCATGTGGTTCCACCTAATTGTAATTAGTGATGACAAACTGACTGATATATATTAGTGACGGGATATGTCGTTCACTTTGAAGGAGAAAAGATATCGTCATCGCACACACCATATAATTGTTTGCATTAGTCTAACACATATATAGTCTAACACATACATATGGTACAGGTTTTTGTAGGCACGTCTAACTGTTTGCATTAGTCTAACACACGTAATATAATTAATCAGAAAATAGTATCATTTTCATATCTACGGTAGGACTACACTACTAATATAAAATAAATAGCACACCATAGTTTAATGAGAAGAAATAGAAGAGATACACAATGCCGTCTTATCACAAGATTGACGCACCAACTCGTGTAATCAGCTCTCCCAGCAAACTCCAAGGACAAAGTGCCTTGTCCTAAAACAAGTACAACCAGCCCGGACAGCAAAGTTGATAGCGGGCGTCCCAATCCGCGCACGAACCTAAGCCTCCCAAAACCGGCCACAGAGGGGATGGCCCAAAAGCAACGCCCAGAAACGCCTTCGACAAGGCCCGCCTCAGCAAAGACTTTAAAAAGACTGGACACTCAGATAACACAGATTTTTTCTGCTCGGAAACGTATAGCCTTGTTTTGGATCCAGAATTGTCCCTCCGTCATCTGTTTTTGCCTTGTTTTTACCATTGTCGACGAATAAATTGTCAACCTCTTTTCGGTGAGTGTTCTTCAAGCTTTTGAAACATGGTGTCAGTACAAAGGGTTAAAATAAGAGGACGCGCGAGATTCGGCCTTCCCGGCGGGCGCACGCGGGGCAGCGTCAGCCGAGCGGCACTTGTTTTGGTTGGTGCTGCCCGCGGGTGGCGTCTGGGCCGGGGGGGGGCGGCGAATTTCAACAACTTGAAGAAACGAATCCATTCCGGTTCGTTCAGTAAAAAAACTCGTTCAAACAAGTCGTTCAACGAGTCGTTCGCCCCCCCTTATTAGCACAACCCCACCAGCCCAAATGAATCATTCAGTTAGTCGACGGGAAGTGACATTGCTTAGTCCCTCCCCCTCTTGCACACAGGCTCCTCATTGGCCTCTCGTCGTAGATTCAGAAGTGAGTGACAGACTACATCATTCTGCTGCCTCGTCTCTACCTGCCGTTGCAATAGCGAGGAAGAAATTCCGCGTCATCTCTTGTATTTCTATGGGATCAAACTCATAGAACGTGCTTGCATTTTGATTTAGGACATGGTAAACATTATCCTTTTGTGGATTTGGGGTCGGGGGCGCACAGACTTTCTCTAGCATGATCTTGATCAAATATACAATATTGCCGCTACCAGCCTACGTGACACGCTTGCTGTCACGCAAATAAAAAAAGGAATCGAAAGTTTAATTTCTAATATAGAATGACCAACACATCATATTTACCCCGCGCTCTGTAGTGTTTTTGTGTTTATGCTCATCACTATTATTTTTGGTAACTATCGTTAAAACTTAAGTGTAAATAGCTGGTTGTCAAATGTATTGCCCTGAGATCATTGCAAATCATTATTAAGATGATCGTATTGAAATATCATTTTTGCACTGGTATTGATAAATAAATAATCCAGTCAACTCCCCTGTTGTCCCCTCATCTCAGATCGTCAAATGCTGACAAGAAATAATTGTTTGCTCTTTACAATGTCGCTTTTCCACTCTCATCAGTCTGTTAAGAAAAATGGTGACATATTGCTACATCGCCCGTGCCCGCATGTGTTGTTTTTGGGCACTTGAGTAGCATATGATGGACGGATGGTCATTAATTTGTCAAACCAACCATCACCCGACACGCTCTGACACAAAAAAAATTTATACAAAATAAAGCACTCGGAAAAAATTGTCATGGATATACTGTTACATTGCAAATCAGTATTATGGTGCTCATACTAAATATTCGTTTCCTGTGCACAGATGAGTTAAATTCGCTGCCATGAAGCCTCCATACATTGACAGTTCTCTCCCCCCTGCATTGCCGTCATGCGTCCGCAGCTCAGCTTTTGCTTGCCTCGTAGCTACTGACGAAAGAGTTTTAAACTACTGTAAATTTGATAGTATGTCGTCACATATCGTCCCGAGTCTGTTAAGAAAAGTAGTACACTAAACCATGCTCACTAGGTTTGTGTGGTGTTTTTACTGTGTTTGAGCAGCATATGATAGTCACATATTTGTCAATGTGGAGCCTGTCATTTCCTTTCATTTTTTGACTCATTCACTGCGTGACTGGAAAGTCAAGTTAACAGCAATCTGGATCAGGAGCCGGAGGACTGAGTAAGTGAACGGGAAGTGACATAACTCAGTCTTGACCCCTGCCTGCACGCTGGCTGCTTATTGGCCACACGTGGAAGTGAGCGACAGACTGTCTGATTCTGTTTCCGCTCCCTCCCCTGCCCGTGATGAGGCTGGTCATGCGCGATGGCAGAAGATGCTGCCGTTTGTTCAACGCCCTCCCACGCAGCAAACAAGCCCCAGCTTCCTAGAACTAATCAGTGCAGAGGGTGATTAGTTCGGTCTAGGTCACCCAAACAATTCATTCAAAAAGAACGAATCGTTCACGATCAATACAACACTAATAGCCTATATATGGTAACTTTTAGTGATTTAATTTTGTCATTTTGCTCTACAGTTCTTGTACTAGTACAGACATGGTTTGACTGTGGTACATGTAAACAGTTGAACAACAGAATTGTTCACATCTTTTTTGAAACATTGGACCTTTATTGTCTCAATTCTAAAACCCATAAGTTAGGTAATTCTTCATATTTTTTTTAGTATTAATCATGGTGGCAGATATTTTTGACAAGACATAGAATTGGGTGTCACTGATAAACCGAACTGCAGGATACCTTCATTTGAGAACGTTCAACCTGTTGCCTGACTCAGGGAATCATGCAAGACTAGAAATATCCAAATATCTTAAAGAAAATGCCAGGGAACGGGTGCGAGGAAGCCAGGAACTCACCAAAATCCAGGAAAAACGGTGAGGCAAGGCAGGTTTTGTCTCCAGTCTTCTTTTTTTTTTTTTTTTTAATAGAGAGGTTTCCGAGGTACTCCCGCATTTCTGCTCGCGACTTCCATTATACACGTTCTCTAACCCGAAACATCAATGAAACTGGAGTGGCATCACTCATCAAAATCCCTCAAAAAGACAATTTGGAAATTCCGCCACAACCAAAATACTTTGTATTTTATAGATTTAACGGCAGTGGAAGGAAACACAATCAGTAACCTGAAAGGCTCCGAAGCATCCAGTACCTGCAGATCAACAAAGTTGAATGTGTCCTTATACATGAACACGGGAATTTTGTGGTGACGAAGGCAAATGTGGAATCAAGACAGTGCTAACACAAACATCGAGACTGCAGATTGCACTTGTATCACAGGTCCCTGACTCCCGGGCATTCGTGTTGCCATGCTGCCGCTGTTTTATCGCAGGTATGTTCTAAATACTAAAGCTAAAATCTTGCGCGTGAAACAGCCGAGACATCATCAGCTTTGATAAACGTAGTTATATAATGATGAAGAAAACGAGCGATTACTGAATATATAGGCACTTCCAGGAGTTCACACAACCACGCACAGCAAAGAAAGTCGCAGAGCCTCATCTACGTCATACTGAATCCATTTTTAGAGATTCTGGATTTATTTTGAGTTTAAATTTGTCGACACACTGCTTACTTCAGCTGCACTTCACTTTGGTCTTTCTAATCCGGGAGTCTGTAGCAGAAAATGTCAAAGACGGCGCCTCCCAATTTTTGCACAAAAACTTGTCAATAATGTTGACTTTTGCTTTGTGATGCAGGCTTTTATTTTGGTACAGGAAGCATAGAGAAGGTAGTACTTCAACATGCGAGTAAGAATGCATGTACTCGCGAAGAAGAGCGAGCACAAGGAAGAGCGCAGCACATTTGCGCCCACAAAGAAGTTGTGCAGCTGAGTGGGGGAGAGACAGGAAAGATTACTGCGCACACATTTGTTGCTTGTGAAGCATCCACAGAAGCAACACCTGTATATAACACCTTTTGTACTTTATTGTGCTTATATAATGATGGTCAAAGACTTGGAGCGAGTTTATGTGATTGTTTTTGATGATGTGCGGACGCTAACTGACACATGCTAATCATTTGTGTGGATTGTTACTGCTGTATCAGCAGCTAATTATAAACACAAATTTGAATTGCTGTAATGCAAGAAACTGATTAATTTATTTTTTATTTTAGTTTCATTCTGCAAGTTTTGATGTCATGAGCAGCTAAATAAAGTCAGCAAACCACACGGACGTCTGACATTGTCATATCGGAGCTTAGCTTGTCCTCGTCTTGGCGAGGACGGTACAATGACGTATAATACATGGTTTTGGAAGATTATTTTGAAATTGGAAATTTGGTTTACATCATCAGTCTAGTAACAGAACTCGTTCCTAATCCGGGGACTACATGTACAAATCAAACCAGGATGTGAACAGAGGACTGAGTTTCAAAAGGTTACTAATCAGGGTACAGGAACACACAGGGCATGGACAAAGACTTTGAAGACTGACACAACAAGAAAGGACAGCACATGGGGAGCTTAGAGAACGACATGGGGTATGAGAGGAGGAACGTGTGGGTGACACGAGAGGAAGCACAAGTAACAGGCCACAACAGGTGAAATCAATGGGGAATCACAACTACAAGACACATTAGGGTACAAACTTGACAGAGCCCAATTCAAAACATGACAGAAAGAGTGCAAACTGAATGGCGTACCGCACGCAGGCTATTTTTAGACCGTGGCGTCGCATCGTAAAGCGGAAGTAAAGCCGAAGTGGGACATTATAGACCCGCCCTCGCATAGACACAACGTAATTAGTGCTACTTTTCTCCGGTAATCTTTCAAAAACGAACATGCCGATCACGCATTTCTTTTTTGGAACTTGTAGAAACGACTCGAGACATTACGACACATGAAGGATGTTTTCTTCATACGTTTCCGGAAAACAAAAACTCGGGAGGAAAAAATGTGAGGACCGAACCAACTTGCACTGACTTTAACACCAGCTCGGCGAATCCATTCACGTTTCATATGCAGTAAACATTATGTTGGGTTGGCATGGTCTTTCAGAGGACAAAGAGGTAAGCCATTTTTATATTTTTAACTTATTTTTTTAGCATAACGTGGTGCCGTACTGCTTCTTTCTGACAATGAATGACCTGACAAGAATTACAATGGTATCTGACTGCCACTGTTACCATTGCTGTTATATATATAAAAAAACAACTTTAGTAAGGGGGAAGTGTAAATAAATTATAGGATTAAGATGTGTTATCAATGAAAATATTAAAAGTTTTCGTTGGCTGTCACTGAGTAGAATATGCAATCGCTACACAAAGCTAACTAAATTACCCCCAAGAACGGTAAGAGACGTAGGACAACCAGAAGATATATAAGAAAGACAGGGCTGATGGTAAAGGATAGCTTGTTGAAACAAGAGAATATCATTGTCAGTTGCGTCGATAAAAAAGCTAAAGCTATGCTTAAGTCAGCTCGTTTTTCTCGTCTTTTTCAGCCTTCGACACTAAAGCCATCTCTTTAACTGAACATTTTTATGTTCTTTCACATCTATGCCAGTCAATTTGGCACCAGGCACATAATTTTCGGAGCGAATTGGTAGGTTTAGCTCTGTAAACATCTCCTTCATGCACGATTTCCATTCATTTCCTATTAGGGACAAACGGTGGCTTCTCCCTACTTAGCAACAGTAGCTAATGTCATGAATATTAATGAGCGGAAGTGATGTGTTGCTTGCGGTACGCCATTGCTCAAATCTTCTTCCTCTCACTCTGGACTGACCTTCACCTTCGTCCCCCATTCTTATTTCCACTGTTTCCCTGGCAACAGCTAAATCATGGGAAGGACACAAATTGGGAAGAATAGGGTTTGAAGGACAGGAGACTCCTGAGTTCAATGTCCTTTCCCGTTCACAGGGCCTCGGTGCCATAGGTGGGCAGGCGAGCGCCCCATGTCAGCTTCTTCCACAACTACAGTATGTGCTTCATGGCTGACCCCTGCACGTCCCCACTCCATTCAACCTTAAAATGTACTTTAATTTGGTGTGATGTCTTTGTTGGCGTGCTTTTCTATGTGATATCCCCCTAGATCTCTCAATTTTCTTCCTTTTGTTTAACCTACCAATGTATGTGTTGCATCTGTTCCCTTTGGCAAGTTGTACCTTGAATCAACTTCGTTGCTCCAAAATAATGTGAAATAAAAATATATTACATTCTATTCTATATTCAAGGTCTCACTGATGCAAAATGTAGCTAACAGTTTTGCTGAACTAGTTATAGCTTTGTAAGAATTTTGTAAATTGACATCCATCCATCATCTACCACTTAATCCGGGGTCGGGTCTTGAGGGCAGCAGCTTTAGCAGGGAAGCCCAGACTTCCCTCTCCCCAGATACTTCAACCAGCTCGTCCGGTGGGATCCCAAGGTGTTCCCTGGCTAGTCGAGAGACAGTAGCCACGTTTACATGGAGCCAAATATTCCAATTGCAATCGGTTTAGATGTTCAAACAGAATAAATGTGTTCCATATAAACACCTCATTCGGAATGAACAGGCCCAAACCGAATGAAATTTCATTCCGTTTCACAGGGGTGGAATATTCCTTTTCCCAAACCGATTAGAAGTAAAATTATATCATGTAAACAGGGAAGCGGAATGGTGTCTGGTTGCGTTCTTTCTGCACATGCTCAGTACTGACGTGGTGACGTCACTTGGTGACGTAAGTAACGTCACTTGCAACATGGCTTCCAAGCACACGCACAGCGCACCTATTTGGAGTCTGGCGGAAAGTTTATATCCATGAATCCCTCCACCAGCCCACACAACTTTTTAAATGAACGGCGTGTCATTCTGAAGTTTTGTTTCCACTCGAAAAGTTAAAACAGCAGCTGATCTGACGATTGATCTCCATGTTTTGCAACGTGTCGCTTTGTTTTGATTAATCTGCGCATGTCAGACGGCAGTTGTCAAACGTCCTTTCGGAATAAAGGCAGACACATGTAAACGGTGGATCGGAATAGATGAAGTGACATGTAAACAGCTGATATGAAATTTCCATTCGGAATTATTTGAATCGGTATGAATAAAAGTCAGCATGTAAACGTGGCTATTGTCTCTCCAGCGTGTCCTGGGTCGTCCCCGGCGCCACCCTCCGGTGGGACATGTCCGGAACAACTCTCCAGGGCGGCGTCCAGGAGGCATCCAAACCAGATGCACGAGCCACCTCAACTGGCTCCTCTCAATTCGGAGGAGTAGCAGCTCGACACCGAGTCCCTCCTAGATAACCGAGTTTCTCCTAAATTGTAAAGTGACATAGCATTTAATTTAAACAAAAGCAAATATAAAAATATAGTAAGTTAAATTATTTGTTTCCATATCATTTGCTTTACTGATTTTTATTCAAAGACGAACTTTTTGAGCAAAATCCTCCACAAGAATAAAGAACTGCTTTTTTCTTTATTAAAAGGAGTTCAACGTTGTTGCTGAAATCCCTCTCATATTTTGCAGTCTTAGAAAATTTCTTTATCGATTACTGAAAGCATTACACTTTCAGAGATTTTGTTTATTATATGTTGTTGTCTTTTGAAAAGTACATTTCTAACCTTTAAAGTGTTATGTTTAGAACTGGGTACTGAAACCTGGCATAAATGTGGTACTGGTTGCAAAGCAACCAGTTGTAAGTGAACAAAATAAAAACAAGCATTTTGATGCTGGACCATACATGTATGTGTTTATTTATGTATATATATATATTTTTTTATGTTTTTCTTTTTACCCTCTGAGCTATCCTTAATTCAGAATTGCACTGCAGGGTTGCACTGCACTGCTGTTAATGATAAATTCAGTGTTTATGTTTTTTTTTTCTTTCTCTTACCTGCATTGTCAATGTCTTGTGTTGCATCAGAATTAGAATTACCTTTACTGGCCAAGTACAGTAACAGTAACAAAAATTGAATTTGTCTCATGTTTGTAGAGGCACTGTAGTACAACAACAAACAAGCTACTATAGCAAAAGTTTTATTTAGGACATAACACATACGTACGTGTATACATATAGATATATGTATATATACAACATAACTGATGTGCAGGACAGCTACAAATACCTGGGGATCCCAGAGGCAAATGGGAACCATGAGGAAACAACTAGGAGGTCTGCCACAACCAAATACTTTCAGAGGGTGAGGCAGGTCCTCAAGAGTCAGCTGAATGACAAGAATAAGATCCAGACCATTAATAGCTATGCCCTACCAGTAATCAGATACCCTGCTGGCATCGTATCCTGGCCACTGGAAGAGATGCAGGCTACCGACATCAAGGCAAGGAAGCTCCTTACAATGCACGGAGGGTTTCACCCTAAGTCCAGCATCCTGAGGCTCTACACAAAGCAGAAAGAGGGAGGCTGAGGACTAGTGAGCATCGGAGCCACTATCCAGGAGGAAACTACATCCCTCCAAGAGTACATCATGAAAATGGCCCCCAGTGATGCCCTGTTCGGTGAATGCCTCAGGCAACAGAAGCCCAGTAAGGAGGAGGACCCTGAGGAGATATCATGGAAGGACAAGCCCCTGCATGGTATGTACCACTGACAAATTGAGGGGGTAGCTGACATGGGAAAGACAGCACGGAGGCACTGATCATGGCAGCAAAAGAACAGGCCCTAAACACAAGATCAATAGAGGCAGGGGTCTATCAAACCAGACAGGACCCCAGGTGCAGGCTATGCAAAGAGGACCCCTGAGACAGTCCAGCACATCATAGCAGGGTGTAAGATGCTGTCAGGCAAGGCATACATGGAACGACATAACCAGGTAGCAGGCATAGTGTACAGAAACATCTGTGCCTAGTAAGGACTGGAGACCAAGGAGTCAAGGTGGGCGACACCTCCAAAGGTGGTCGAGAAAAACCGAGCCAAGATCCTGTGGGACTTCCAGATCCAGACAGACAAAATGGTGATGGCCAACCAGCCGGACATAGTGGTGGTGGATAAACATCAAAAGACAGCAGTAGTGATAGATGTAGAAATCCCGAGCGATGGCAACATCAGGAAAAAAAGAACACGAAAAGCTGGAGAAATATAAAGGGTTGAAGGAGAGTTGGAGTAAATGTGGGGAGTGAAGGCATCAGTGGTGCCTGTAGTGATTGGGACACTAGGGGCAGTAACCCCCAAGCTGGGTGCATGGCTCCAACAGATACCAGGAACAACGTCCGACATCTCCGTTCAGAAGAGCGCAATCCTAGGGATAGCTAAAATCCTGCGCAGAACCCTCAAGCCCCCAGGCCTCTGGTAGAGGACCCGAGCTTGAAAGGAGAGACCATACCGCCCGAGTGGGCGAGACAACGATTTATATGTTCTCTGTGTTCTCTGTATATGCCATTTAGGTTAAGCCTGTATTGCACTGTGAGACATTAACTAGTTAGCTGCCATTGACACCGATAGATGTCCAATCCATTTTGACTGTGAGGGCAATTTGGACTGGACATCTACATTGATTGACAATTGAATACAAAATTGTGTCTTACCAGACTTTTGTGGATTTAATTAAAATAAATTCAGCATTCTTTTTTTATTTTGTTCATGGTACCCGCGGGTTATTAAAAGTATTAAAAAAGCATTGAATTTTGTTTTACATTATTAAAGGTATTAAAAGTATTAAATTAGCTGTTTTAAGTCTGGAATTTTTTCACCGTGGTCTTAATTTTCACGAACATCTCAGTGCAACCTAAATTACATCCGTGACGAAGTTTTTTTTTTTTTTTTTTTTTTTTTTTTTTAAATCCATAATGAAGATGGCGCATAGAATTTTTACGATACACTGCACTACAAATCGAAATGCAACTCGTGCGTGCTAAACCACCACAACCGGCAAAATGGAGAATCCATCCACCTCTGCATCAGGAATGCGTCCGTTTGTCGGTGGAACGAAAACCCTGCAGGCCGAAGTATTGTGGATTCTGAACACCAAAACAGACCACCATTCATATACTTCAAATGAGTCCATTCGTGATCTGTTTCGGATATTACGTCATTTTTGGTCGGCATCGGCTGTCACAATGTTGGTCATATTGCGTTTCGTTCCAGAGGGAGCGTTCCCGATGTCGTAACTGTCTTTTGTAACGAATTTTCAGTTGGCAGAATAAAAAACGCACATTTTCTTAATGTTTAAATAGTCTACATATTTTTATGATCATTATAAATGCATTTATACAATAAAATAATGCTGGAAAAGTTTGTTAAACATAATGTTGGTCAAATCGTGTTTTTTTTTCCGGAGGGAGCATTCTCGACCTCGTAACTGCAGCCAATTTAACCTCATCAAGACTTTAAGACAGAGGTAAAATCGGGCCTAAAAAGTCCAGCCCGACCCGAACTGGTCCGCGGGTATTAAAGCCCGACCCGCGTCTTGTGTGATAACATTTGTGAAGATGTCTGCATAAAAGCCTGTCTTTTATAACGAATTCTCAGTTGGCAGAAAAAAAACGCACATTTTCTTAATGTTTAAATAGACTACATATTTTTATGATCATTATAAATTTATTTACATAACGAAATAACGCTGCATTGAAAAGTTTGTTATAAATAAACAGATGCGGTTTTGCGGACTCGCAGAGGGGAAGATTAAAAAAGGGCGTACTGGCATGCTCTGGCTCTGCAATGACCATACAGTGCCTTCTTTTTTTTTATCCAAATTATTTATTTTATAACAAGTATTCCTTAGTTTATCATTCATACATCGTTAATATATAGTTATTTCAAAAAGCGAGAAAGAACCCTGGCCCGTCCCGACGTAATAATTGACATTTTAATTTTGGTCGTTTTCAGTTTAATTTAGCTGTTTCCAGCTTGCTACGTTAATTAATTGCGATGTTTGTTTACCGCTTTTCCTCTTACTGCGAAGAGGGAGGAAGTTACATCGGCCGCCGCTATGATAGTTAAGTCATCAGCCATCTGCTGTGACCCGGGAATTTAACGCCTGCTTTCACGCAGACTGCTTCCCATGTCAGTCGACACGGGAAATTGTTTTCACACACAACTGCTGCACGGTTAAGTCCCACGATATTCCCGTTGTTTTGGAGTATGTGATAGGGGCTCAAGTTACATCCAGATACTTTAGGTTGCAGTTTATGGGTCATGCGAAGGCAGTGGACCTGCTCAAACATTTCGGTTTGCCTTTCGAATGAATGTGAATTTCGCCATTTTAACTCAAGAGTTAGCCATGTTCACTGGGGTCTTGGCAGGTGCACTAGCGGCTAGCCTGTTACAGAAAATGGCTGGTCTGAGTCCTGTCCTCCTCCTGTTTTTGTCCATAATTATTGTGTGCGTGTGTGTGTTTAAAAAAATTCTGACAGACTTTATAATGTTACTTTAAATGTTTTTTAATTGTATCTTCAATGTATGTGCATTCTTTTGTCAAACACACTTAGTAATTGAGGTTAAATTTGATGTTCAGTGCTTTATATATTTAATATGATTCAATATGATCTAAATAATGGGTGCGAGAAAAGTATTAATTTTCAGTTGAAATGGCATTAAAAAAAGTCTTAAAAGTCTTGAATTTAGATTTATCAATCCTGGGGGGACCCTGTTTGTTGCTAAACCAGACTTGTTCAGAGGGGAAAAAAAGGTTTTCTTTCCAATATTCTTTATGATCTTGTGTTAATCTAACTTGGGTGGCAGGATGAACTTCTTTGTATATAATTAGAATTTGCAAAAGATTGAGAAAGGGAAGAGGAAAACAAATAATAAAATGTGAAGGAGATTAGTAGCTTTAAACTAGGCCAGATCTCCCAGTGAAATATGTGGTTTACCAGTCAGTGCACATTCTCTATTGACCTCTGTCCTCCATTGATTCACTCACTCTTAATGTAGTCTTCTTGTGCTCTCTAAAAAGGCCATGAAAAAACAAGGTTGGGGTTTTGTGTGTATGAATAAATATGTGTGAGATTATTGTCAACGAGTTCCTCAACAACCATAAAAACCAAGAGGGAAAATTCTTTATCAGGAGGACGTACCAAAAATAAAGTGGAAATCGCAAGTGTTAGAAATATAAGTGGGTAAGGAGGGAGGGCTGACAAAGGAAAGCTATTCTTATGAACTACTCTCAAATATGAGAGAAGCATTGATAATTCGAAAGAGGTAAAGGGCTCGTGGGATCACCAAACATTTATTACTCATCTTCCATCTTTCCTCATAAGATGATAAAATTCACACAAGTGCATGAATACTGTAGACTCGTACTATTTTTCCACCGTTCAACCATGCAGCAGGTTTTCTTTGTTATTATTATTGTTTTTATCTCTGGCATTATTCCACATCTTATGAATTTTAATAGGCCTCAATCAGAGCACCCCAGCAGTGTTTTCCTATCTCCCAAAGTAATGGGCTTGAACCACCTGAGAGTTCTTTGACACTTATGCATTCTGTATAAAGCTGAGGATGTCAGAATGAAATAGTGAGCAATGGATGAAGGAATGATAATCGTGACGGGGATAGGGTAGAATATGAGGGCGATTGAGGGATAGTGTGGGAAAAGAATGTGTACGCAGAAGAAAGGATTATCGGAGGAGAGTAAGGGAGAGACAAATGGGGAAGAAAGAGAGAGGCCTTGACTTTGGATGGATGTTAACATTCAAGAGTATGCACTAAGGCGCACACGTATACACACACTAAATTAAGGCCTGATTATTTTTCAGGTTCCCTAGCTTTTAGCATCCACCCACCTTCTTTTGCAACATTACAATCTGCATTGACAAATGGGCATCCTTGAAAATGCACATAAGCATACACACTGACATAATGACGCAGTTTTTGCTGAGTGTCACTTGTACTTTTTAGGCCTCATGCATTTTTCATTTCAACCAGAGATATTAAACAAAACTATTCTGCATTATTTGTGTGTCCTCACTGTTCTTTCAATGACATGTGTCTATTTCAAAATATATGATCCCAGAATATGATTATTTATTCTTTCTATAGTTTACTGTCTGTCTTTAAGTTTCTCCTATTTTGCCAATGCCTGAATGAGACAAAATGATTACTGGAGATAAAGAAAGGGAGCCGGAGGGCGACAGGAGTAGAAAGGTTGACAATTGTCTCCACTATCTCCATGAAAAGATTTGTCCTTGTTAGAAAATACAAAACATGTACGCACAATGAAGCCACACAATGAGGTGTTTCAGACACAGACGAAACAGTCCGCACTCTCTGCATGCCAAAATTGATGTGGTGATGCATTGTTTTCAAACATCAGATCTCGGCCTGAACAGGTGAACAACAAAAAGCGAAATCACTGTCGCATGCAAGCTCCATTCACAAGGTCTGTTGCATAAACAGTTTCAACTATTCTCATCTCACAACTGCAACAATAGCACATAACAGAGAGAGGCTGAGGGACTCACTGGCTGTATGGATGGTTTAATTAGGACCTGATATGAGAAAAGGGAGCAAAAGTATATTTCAACGTTTATATATGAAAGGAGGAGGAGTGACAGTCATTATCTAATGGCTACAGCCAGACACCAACAAACTCAAACTATTCATCCCTATGCTACCCTCAGAAATGTGTCAAGCAGGCACCGTCAGTCTACTGTCTCTGTCGTGCTTATGTGTGTGCATCCACTGAAAGGACACGTAGGATTTGGTAATTGTGTTTTCTTTGTGCTCAGTTATGACCAGTCCAATTTACTTCGGGAAGATGTTGTGAAATACAGTCATTACTGCACTAATAAAATTATACTCATACAGGTACGCCTCATGTTCCGGTGTGTCTGGTTATCCGAAAAATACGTTAATAACAGTTAGAAACCAGGCAAGATTTTGAAAAACTGACGGCAGGCTGGGATGTTCTTTGACACTTCTGCACTTCTTCTGGACTTAATGCTTTTGAGAACTGTTTACATTCGTTCATCATTGTCAATTTATGTCCATTATATATGTGATTTCCATGTCAAGGATGTTCAGAACTCTCAAGCAGTTCTAACATTTACCGGTCCGGGATGTTTCTTTTAGAATGGTCCCTCAGGAGGAGGATGCTCAGTCCATATTATGTACCTTTTGCACTTTTAGGAGGTAAGGACTACATGTACAGAAGAGGCAACCTTTGAGGTGTTTTTTTCCCTTGCTTTCTTATTCATGACATTAAAGCTGGGTTTTCACCATTAACAGAAAGTGTCAAATTCAGTCATGACGAACAACTTGCGCTATCTGCTGGACAAGATTCATTTACTACACTTGACAATGGGATAAAGTCAAATGTGGTTTATTTTCAGGGTTCAAATTGTTCATTGCGAAAGAGGGAGAAGCTCAGCGCTATGTCCCACACTAACTACAGGGCAGGGGATATAGTGTGGAGCTTCTTCCTCTTCGCTTGCCACCACTGAGAGAAACCTAGTTCATTTTCTTGTGCTTAGTAATATGCTGAAATTCAATGGGTCATCTTGTCTGATACGACGTTGGAGCAGTGGCGGGTCCAGGCAGCCACAGAAATCTTGCTGGGGATGTCAAAGTGGACAGCGGTGCCGCTCTAGGCCAAGGACACAAGTTGCTTGAGGCAAGGAGCCACTAGCACCATGCCTGGCCCAGGGTAGTGTGGGAAGGCCTCAGGGTTTGCGCTCGGAGGGAGTGGGGCTGGCCAGGCTGGCCCAAGGCTGACCCACCTGTGGGTGTAAATTTGGGTCACCCTCCTCCCAATGGCCAGCCAATACACAGGCAGGCGTAGCCCCAAGCAGTACCCAGGGCCACTAGGTACATTCAGAGTCAATGATACTCTTGCACTGCAAAGGATTCCTGTCAAAGTTATTTGGTGACCATGTAACATAAGTCAAAAATTGGCTTTTTTAATAGTATATCTGGGTCTGACTCTACCACTTAACTACGCCACCTCCCAAGCGGCAGACTCTCCGAAGAAGAAGCTGTCCTCACAGAGACTGGAGAGTGAGAGGAAAAGTTTTCTTGTGTGAGAAGCTCCGGACAGAAAACTCAAAGTCAGACATTTCCGGAGCTATTATTTTCTATTTATGTGATTCAAAATAAACATGCTATAGGCATTTCAATTAAGTTCAGTGTTTGCATTATTCAGTTGTTTTATGCCAATTTTTACACTTTTACTGCAAATGGATATTGGCTCCAAAAATCGGTTATCGGCCCCTCTATTTAATAATAATTTATAATCGGTCCTGAAAAACCCATACGGGTCGATCTATAGAAGTTACTGCATTTTTTTGTAATATTCCATTTGCAATTAGGGACTTAAACAAAGAAGAAAAAATATTGTATATATATTTTTGTAGGTATATGTACATACAAAATATTTTAGTAAGTTTTTTTTTCAGTGTAGGTTTTTGTCTGCAACAGAAGTACAGGACGTGCGAAACCCAAGCGGCAGAGATAATGAGTGTATGCAGAAGCAGCATTTCTGCGTGTGTGTAGGAACTCTTTCATCTTCACCCCAGAATCCCCTCCTAGGTCTTCCATGCCAATCCATTTCCTGGTGTTGGCTGCAGACTCACCCAATGGGACGACACACATACACATGCACAGACTTTGTTCGTTTCATCCCACTATGAAAGCTCCACAATCTTGCCTCTACACACAGAGAGATGCACACATTTGGCCCACTGGGATGACAGTGAGGAAATGGCAAGCAGCTGCTGGGGGGTCCCTCTGCTCCTAAACAGAAAATATAGCACCCCTGGGCCATCCCCTTGCCCTATCTTAATACTTTATACTTGCATGTTTACTTGTGCAGGTTGTATTTACCATAAATGCTTCTGTGTGACTAAATCTGAGAGGGAATATAAATATGAGAAATTTGTCCTACCTGATCACCGCCAAATTACCTCAGGCTCACATACACCTTAGGGTAGACAAGTGTTCCTTTTCAACTCTCAAGGCGGCAACCAAATTAAAGTACCTTACACACTAATAGCTGTTTGAAAAGGATATTCAACCATACCCATTACGGGGTCTTTCAAAGAGATTTCATCTGGCTCTCAGCTACAAAATGTTGGTCAATTACATAGACTTTAAAAAAGAAAAGAGGAAAAAGAGAATGGCATTGTTTTTACAGCTGATGACATTTAATGTCAAAAAAAGTAAAATATTCATGTTTCATTCTGTATTTACTTAGCAGTGGTGATTGGTCCAAGACCAAAAAAAAAAAAAAAAAATTAATAAAAAATGAAAAAAGGTGATCAAATGCATACTGTTGTGTGTACATGTCACTGACAAAATATGCACTACACCTTGCTCAACTATTGTTCAGAATCAGCTTTTTTATCACTGGTTACGACGCGGCTTACTTTTCGTTCATTTGTGCAGCTTTAGAGTCCTTTCACTCCCGTTGGGACAATGCGTCCCACATCTTTTAAAAAAAAAAATCACGCTGGATACCGGAATCGTAGCAATATGATTTTATTTATACAGTGGTACCTCTGCATACGAGGTTAATTCGTTTCAGGACCTTGTTTGTAAGTCGAAATGCAATATGATTTAATTTATACAGTGGTACCTCTGCATACGAGGTTAATTCGTTTCAGGACCTTGTTTGTAAGTCGAAATGGTCGTATGTCGAGCAGGATTTTCCAATAAGAATACATTATAAGTCTTTTAATTCCTTTCACAGCCCAAAAACCTACACTAAATCCTTAAAAAATACTGCTGGTACTATTACAAATGGCAATTACACATATCAGAACAAATAAATTATAAATAAAAATCATAGTAATAATATAATAATACAAATAATCCCTGTAATAATGTAATAAATCGGGTTCTAATGTGGCGAACGTTTTTTGCTGTACCTGAACACACCGCGCGGCTGATGTGACAGAGAGAGGGAGCGTTGCGTTTGAGAGTTTACTTTAATTTTTAATTTTTTGTTAAGAACACAGAACTGCGGCGGACAGAAGGCATTTTGTGTTGGACAAGTTCTGAAATAAATGATAAAAACCTGACGAAGCTGGCGATTTTTTTGACGATGTTACTGCAATAATAATCTTCACCTTAACTTACAAAAACTGGCGAACGGTGGTCGGAGGAGGACCGGTGAGATCGTAGACATTCTACGGCTTTATTGTTTAGCCAGTTCACGGATGTGTAACCCAAGCTCATATTTTTCTATCATTTGCATCTTCATTTCAATGGTAAGCGTCACCTTTTTCCTTGTTACACCACCTGTACCAACCTTTTTGAAACCTGTGTTGATTTCTCTCACAGGAAAACCCGCCGTGCGTCCGTCTGCGGTGCTGTCATGTGGTCGAATTTCGAGCATGTCGTCGGCTGTAGAAACAAATGGAGAGTCAAATTTTACGTTGGATGTCGGAAAGATTGTGTGTCGAAGCAATCGTATGTCGGGATAACACTGTATTATTACTATTTTAATAATTTATTTTTTCGGAAAATAAAAAATTAGTAGTGAAAGGGTTAAACAGTGTGGACGCTGTGCATCTCCAGAGTTGTGAGTGCATTGTTCCACTACTGAGAAACGAGATGAGTCATTGGCTGAAGGCTGGGTTTGTCTCGCCCATTGGAAGCTGTGCATCCCTGGAGGTCTATGGACAGTGGGTGGGGCTTGGCTGGAATGGACGCTCTGCTTCTCTGCATGATGATTGAATGATCTGTCTGTGGCTAAATCGTGTTTTGATTGACAACGAAATAAGCGAATCAGTGATTTTGTTGTTTATTATCAAGATTATCATCAAGTTTATCGTCGATTTTTTTTCAATTTTCAGTCCATTGGTCTGAGTTGAACCAGATGCTTGCCTAATCATCCTAGCGACACTTTCATCCTTAAAAACAACTAATGAAAAATCGAGCTCCTATTTGTGTTCTTTTTTTTCGTTTGTAGCTACTTGTATTTAAAGACTGATTTCTGTCACACTAGTTTCTTTCCCTACCAAGCAGCGGGTGCCACGGAGCCCCTCCACTGTCACAAAGCACTCACAAGCAGACACACTTTAGGCTTTCCCTCCTTGAAATACCAGCATCCACCACTGTTGCCTAAAGTCATTTAAAATAAAAATGTAAAAAGGTCTACAATGTACAGTATGAACACTATACAATGTATTTATTTAACACACTCCTAATTGGGATATCACCTATGTAGAGACAACTAATGCCTGATTCAGACAACACAATTTTACCTCGATTTGGATCCAACTTACATGTCATGGAAAAATGTGGACTGTCTTGGCTGATGTCTTATGTGTGGGGGGGCACAAGCCATCCCACTAGGACCCCGCTGGTTAATTTTTCAATGTTGTTTGCAGTAAAATACATTATCAAAAAGGCGTATTCCACCACCACAATTTCATCATCACGATCACCATCATAATATATAAACATGAGTTGTTTATTCCAATGTTCAACTCATGAATATTGACTTACTTGAAGTCAGGCAGTGTAGGTAAATGGAAACCTTTGACTTATGAGTTCTGACTCAGTACAATGATTCGGATCATTACCTTTGGTGGTTAAGGGACATACCAGCTTGAAGTGTGACTGTTGTGTAAATACAAACTAAGTCTAAATTCTTAAGTTCAAACTACCGTAATTTCCCGAATATAAGGCGCACCCGTGTATAATGCGCACCCAAATTTACTTGTAAAATCTAGGGGAAATTATTGTATCCGTTTATAACGCGCACCCTAATTTTAGCACCAATAAATAGAAGAATACAAGAAAACAGAGCTTGTGTACAGATACAGAAATGTCATTTTACTGAATGGTGAAACACAGCACAAACATAGCATATTGGTAGTTCAAAACATTACCATAAACTATTTACGGTAATAATATGATTTGACAACTTCTCCAACTTACCAGAATCTAGGAGAAAACAAAACAGATGTGACTTTTCTTTTAAGGGCTGCTGTATAACTTGCTCGTTTCATCATGATGAATAAATTTTTCTTCCCTGGATTGATACGGTAAAATGAAAGTGAGAACGTAAGTCGGAAATCCAAGAGCGCTCATCGCTGTCGACACGACAGGAACAATAGGAACTATTGTTATTTGGGTTTGAGTTTCTCGAGGGACAGATATAGTTGATGGACACACACAGGAAGTCTGTTGTTAAGTTTGTTATGGTCCGGGTTGCGGAGCTGCAATAAACGTTGACTCAAATGAGTTCAAGAAACTAAATTCTGTCCTTTATGAAGAGTGAAAAAAGCAGAATTTAACACAGACGAAATCATTCGGCCGATCAGAGTGAAGTATTACCGAAACAAAATGGTGACGTCACGTATATATTTCTGTCTCCATCCATGTACCTGTTTATAATGCGCACCATGATTTTACAAGTTGATTTTGGGGGGAAAAAAGTGCGTTATATTCGGGAAATTACGGTACAAGACAATCAGTGTTGTTAATCTTACTTTAATAAAATTAATTAATTACAGTTACAAATGACTTCTCCCAAAAAAAAAAATTGTGTTAGTAACTCAGCTACCTGAATGTAAGCATAATTAGTTACTTGGGAAAGTAACTGGTGATAATTTTCATGTTTAAAAACAAAGAAAAAAAAAGTCACACAATGTAAAGTTTAAAGGGTTTTTGGGACAATTGGCCCTAGCCAACAGGGGTATTGCGGATATTGCGATAACTTGATAGTAATCTTTGCTATGTGTGCAAGTCATTTAATGTTGTGAATCAACCGTTAAAGTTGTTAAAATTGCTCCCGTTATTGCATTAGTTCCCTTCTGTCTATTTTCGACATGTAAGTTTAAAAACTGTTTTATCATTTAAAGATGCCGATTTAGGAACATTACAGATAAAAAGTAACTTAGGTTCGCTAGGAAGGTTCTCTACAACAGAGCCTTCCTGAGAAGTCTACTGCTTTAAGATGGTGGCTGTTTACTAATGCATCTAGTTCTTTATTATACATGTTGCTAATGCCGCCGTGCCTGTCATTTGCATCTAGTTTTGTAGATACCGGTATGTGATATCTACCGAAGCATCATGTGGGCGTAGTTTGTGGGCTATCGGCTACAGTCAGGCATTATTGGAGCCACCTAGCATAGTAGCATCGCGTTTGCAATGGCGTCACACTCCCTTGCCTCCTCCCCACTCCTGCTCTGCTCTCTTGTCTCCGTGAATCCGTCTTTTTCAGACTTTTCTCGCGTCAGTCAACCAACATAGTAACGCATAGTAACGCACGCCTTTCCCGCCTCAGTAACGGCAACAGAGTTGCCAAGATGAGAAAAGTCATTAATTACAATACTCACGACTGAAGAAAATAAGGCCGTTAGTAACGCTGTTATATTCTAACGGCGTTATTAACAACACTGAAGACAATATGTGCTCTGCTAATTACATTTAACGTCATACATATAGACGACAATTTTTACATGAAGGCACGCCACACGTAACTTTTAACGAATGCTCATCATGAAATAGAGTTGTTTTAAGATCTGAATGAGGAAGGCGAAAGATCCCTCGGAAAATATGAGCATATCTGAGTGAAAAACATGCAAGCGTTTTGGCATCATTATGAGCTGGCCTCTCCACTTGCACGTGCTCACTTGCTAATTGACACCAATTGGTTTGTTTTATTGTACGTTGTAAAACCACTCGAAACCAACTGACAAAAGACACATCTGTTTTTTGGGTTTTTTTTGTTGTTGTTTTTTTTTTTTTTTTAAGCTACAGAGGTTTCTGTCATTTACATTGGTAACTCATTTCAGCATTTTAAATTAAAGGATTTAAATCCCTAAAGAATATTTGAGAATAGCTGGTCTTGATCCATCATAGGGTGCCTTTGTGCAGTCATGCGCAAGTCTCCTTCAGGATCCCAAAGCTGTGTTAATCATCCTCCCTGTCACTCACTCTCAAGGTTTTAGTGCCCTCCTGTTGAAAGCTAAAAAAACGTAATTGAAGTAGAAACAAAAAAGAGTGTTCGAGACATCGCTCAGTGATGCATAAGTCTGAAACAGGGTATTTGGAGTTGAGATGTCATTACTTGGCTAATCCTTGTGAAAATGTGTGTTATAGGTTAAAATCAATATTTGAGCTACGAGAGCATTAGCAATCAGCTGACAAAACTGTGATAGGAATGTATGCCAGATCCAACCATCGATCCACCCAATCTCAAAATTGGATCCTCGCAATGAATATAAAATACATATTTAATCATCTACCCCGTGAATCAATCTTGGCCTCATATATTTTTAGCTCAACCAATCAAAGGAGTATACATAGCAAGACTATTTGGCTCAACCAACCAGAGGACAGGAAAATGAGATCTCAGTCTGAGCCCAAGCGAAGGAATGAGAGTGGTGAATCTAAATTCCGTTTGGTTGAAAAAAAAGAAACGTCCATTATTACTGTGTATTTGTGTGATCTGCCAGCAATTAGGATTGCAATTACATTTCCACACTGGAGCTGAAATGAGATTTGACAAAATAAACTTAATTTCACATGAAGAGGTGTCATTGTGATAGAATAGTTAGAACGTTTGTATCACAGTTCTATGATTGTGGCCTCCCTGTTTGGTGCTCGCGTGTTCCCCCCGTGCCTGCGTGTGTTTTCTCCGTGTACTCGGGCTTCCTTCTTTATCTTAAAAACATTTATGGCAGGGTTCACTAAATCCGGACCTCGGTGCCACTTTTCCTGTTGTGTTTTCCATGTCTCCCTCCTCCAACACACCTGAATCAAAATAATCAGGATCATTATCAGGCTTCTGGAGAGGTTGCTGATGACATAATCATTTGATTCAGGTGTGTTAGGGGAGAGAGACGTGGAAAACACGACAGGAAAAGTGGCAACAAGGTCCGGATTTAGTGAACCCTGATGTATGGTATGCTGATTGAACACTTTATATTCCTCATATGTGTGATTACGTGTGAATGGTTGTTTCTATATATGTGCCTTGCTATTTATTGGCTAGCAACCATTATAGGGTGTATCCTGCTTTTTACCAATAGTTAGGAATAGGTTTCAGGACCTCCATGACCCTTGTGAAGATGGTACAGGAGATGAATGATTAGATGCAGGGTAGCCAAAAAAATAGACACACTTTGAAATTTACAGTATTTGTATTTTAATCAATGTTCTATACACCCCCCACCCCCAAATTTACTCTTACTTTCTAAACTACACAGCGCACTTGAGTATAGGCCGCACTGCCCAAATTTCATAAACTTAAGGGGGGAAAAAAAGGAGGTGTAGCGGCTCTACTCCGAGCCCCTCCTGGATGACTAAGCTTCTCACCTTATCTATAAGGGAGAGCCCAGACACACAACGGAGGAAACTCATTTCAGCCGTTTGTATCCGGATTTTTGATCTTTCAGTCATGACCCACATCTCGTGATCATAGGTGAGGGTAGGAACGTAGATCAACCGGTAAATAGACAGCTTCGTCTTTCGGCTAAGCTACCTCTTCACTACGATCTGCCTGTCGATTTCCCATCCCATTTTACCCTCTTTCTTGAACAAGACCCCGAGATACTTAAACTCCTCCACTTGGGGATCTACATTGATGAAGCCAACAGCACCACATCATCTGCAAAAAGCAGAGATGCAATGCTGAGGTCAACAAACCGGACCCCTTCAACACCTCGGGTGCGCCTAGAAATTCTGCCAATACAAATTATGAGCATAACCGGTGACATAGAGCAGCCTTGGCCAAGTCCAACCCTCACTGAAAAAAACGCGGACCAAACTCTGACTCATGTCATACAGGGAGCAGACCCTACACTCCCGCAACACCCCTCACAGTACTCTCCGGGTGACACAGTCCTTCCAGAACCTTCTCGAGGTTCACAAAACACATGTAGACCGGATAGACAAAAACCACACTGCTCCTCCTGAATCTGAGATTCAACCTCCGAACTGACCCTCCTCTCCAGTACCCCTGAGTTGACCTTCCCAGGGAGGCTGAGGCGTGTGATCCCCCTATAATTGGAACACACCCTCCGCTCCCCCTTTTTAAAAAAGGGCACCACCATCCTGGTCTGCCAATCCAGAGGCACTGTCCCCAATGTCCATGCAATGTTGCTGAGGCATGACAACCAAGACAACCCTGCAACATCCAGAGCCTGATTAGTTTAAGAAAAGTTGACCATTTTAACGTGCCGGTGACAAGATGTATTCCTCATGTGTAAAAATTGCATGTTTCTTGGGAAGAGAATATCTGAAAAAGTTTCTGAACAAATACGTAGGTACAGTACATGTGTAGCAACATAGAAAATGCAAGAATGTGTGCATGTAGGGCATAATTAACTGGATAGTGCAGAAGAGGGCAGAACACCTCTGAAGCACTGTCAGACCATACTGACCTTGTGAACAAAAGCTTCTTGTCCAGAGTTATTAACGATAATTGGACTTAATTATATTAGCTGTTAAAGGGTAAGAAATTGTAGGGGGTGGTAAATGAGTACCTTTAAAGACTGAAAGAATGGGTCAAGAGGGATCAGAATGATGCAGTTTTATCCCAATGGCAGATTTTTCAAATATTAGTCAAAGATAACTTGAGGTACCAGTTTAATTTGGTGTGGCTGTTCTGTCTCTCCAGAAACACAAATAGAAAGTGTGCAATGTTTTTTGATTAAAAGATTGGCACATTTTAAAACTGTACAACCACACAGTGCTGCAATGATTTTTTTTCTCTCGCAATCTGGGTGCAGTACAACACAGACTAGGATGTATTTGACACTAGTCAATCCTTAATAAGTGATGTCTTTCTCTGCAGAAGATAACGGATATATGTTTGTGACTAAATATCAATTGCTTAAAGGGTTTGAATATCAGCCAAAGTTGTAAGTTTGCATAGGGACAGTAGGGTTATATCACTAGCAACTTTTCAGGATGCTCAAACTGTCTGACTTCAGTTTAACAGGTAATTTAGAATGTCTGCCCATATGATGGAATTGACCTTGATCTTTTTATTTGGTGAATGTGCCAGTCCATTTTTCCATCTCAAACACACATTTGATTGGGTGATGACTTGACCCCACCTCTACACACACACTCACAGCCCTGACAGAAAACAACATGTCGACAACATGCCGCCACCTCCGCCCCCTTCGAATTTTTTTCAACTACCAGCAGCAGCAGCCACTGTAAGTAATGTAAAAAGACATTAATGTTGTGGTGGTGGGGAACATGTCACTAATTTTGCTACTGAAAGTCTGACTTCAGAATTAGCATATCATTAAACTTTATTTCATTTACTAATCTGCAAAACTCGACTAGGAAGCTGCTGAGAGAGACGAGTCCTCCGGTATGCGTTTTCTACTGTTAATGGTTTTTAGACTTACTCAACTTTTATTTTTGTAATTCCCTGACTAAGAAGTTTTTTCATTTATGTTAAATTTCTTTATTTAGACAGACAATGTTGAGTGGTCATAAGACAATTGTTTTATTTTTTTTGCATTCTTGGAGAGTTAAGAGATTATTAAAAAATGTATGTTAATAATTTCTGTTCAAATAGTGCAATTGAAATTTGCTAATAAAACACATATTAGTGTCTGACACACAATGTTACTTTAGTAGTTTTTGATAACAAAGGTTTGAATCGAACGGTGTATCACCAGAACCAATACACATGAAAGTTAGTATAAAGTCAATACAGATTTATTTTGCATTTATCATTTAGCCTATCAATTAATTAGGTCCATATTCATGAGAAATGTAGCTCTGACCCCCGTTCAACCAATATGTTTGGTCTTATTAATGTCCCGTCCCCACCAAAAAGTGTACATGTAGGTTATGCTGTTATAACGTCCCGACCACTGTTGAGACCAAACCTACACCCTTGACATCAGCAAATAGATGCTTTTTGTTATCTTTAAACATATATACCGGTAATGTTGCCTATTATTTTGGCATTAAGCCAGTGGACTTTTTTGTGTTATATTTTCAGTTCTACAGTAAACCTAAAAGTAAACCTAAAACTAGAAGGGCATTTAACAGCTTAAAGACTGTTTTTCAATAAAATTAATCTTAACTTTCAAACTGTTGCTTATTGTGGAGTGAGAAGAGGAGTTCAGTTCACTGGCACCACAGCTCTGTGTCTGCATTTTATTCTGATATATGCAGTAGGCATATGTTTTACAATATTCAGGTCAAGTAGATAGCATGCACTTTATTTCATTTTTTCCTTCAATGTCATTTTTGCCTCAAACCAATTTTTGATCAAATGTTTTGAACTATACCTAATGCAAAAAAATATGCCAAAGAGTGACAAAGCTGGTGTTTTGCAGTATACTGGTATTGGAAATAATTTCAACAGAGAATTCTTTTATCATTATTGTATTAATTTTGATTTATACATTTTTTTCTTTTAACTTAGGTTCTTAATTTTCTCTTTTAACTACCGTTGGGCTGTAGCTGGCTGTCTCACCATACTTTTGCAAATGTTTGTTCAATAACTGTTGAATTTAATAGGCTGTACATAATTTTTTTTTATGTGCTTCCCCTGTGAGGAAATGCTTCATGACAATTGTAGAAGGCTGAAAACACAACACTTACACAAACATTCTAGAGCAGGAGTCTCCAAACCAGTCCTCAAGGGCCGCTGTGGGTCCTGTTTTTTGTTCCAACCGACAGTTTAACCAATAAAGTTTCCACTAAAACAAGCAGCACCTGACTGCAATCAACTGATTACACTTGTAAGACATCAGATTGGTGCAAAGGCGTCGTCTTGTTTTGTTGGAATGAAATCCTGGGCTCACTGCGGCCCTATGTGGAATAGTTTGGAGACCACTGTTCTAGAGCAGGGGTTCCCAACCTATTCCACTAAGGCACACTGTGGGTGCAGGATTTCATTCTTACCAAACAAGATGACAACACTTTTTCCCCAATCTGGTGTTTTACAAGTGCAATCAGTTGATTGCAGTCAGGTGTGGCTTGTTTTAGCAGAAGCCTCATTGGTTCAACTGTCTCTGCTGGATCGGCTGGAACAAAAACCAGGACCCACAGTGTGCCTTGAGGACTGGGTTGAAAACCCCTGTTCTAGAGGTTCCACACACCAGGCATGTATATTTGACCTCCTAGCAGCCAGCCCAATAAGAAGCAACTGTATAGTATGCTTGAACACAGGTTTCCAGGATTTGGAGCTGCTCTTTGCATCTGCCCAGTTTGAGGGAAGGGAGGTAAGCAAAGGCTAAGTATTGCTGAATGCAGATTTGCATGCTGTTGGATTGCTCAGAAGACATCAGGTACTGATGTAGTTTGATTGGGAAAAAAAAGTCCTTAATCACTGATCACAATGATTGCTGACACTAATTTGTGGCTGATCCATCATACCTTCACCATTCCATTTATTCTACATTTGTGTATCACGACATTCACCTTGTTTGGCTCATGTTTTAAAGCTTTAGAAATAACTTTTAACCCTTTCCAAATTAAAAGTTTTGATTACTTTATTATTGTTATCACACACTGAAGGCAAAGTTGTTGGTGCTGTGTACACTATCATTTTGAGCTTTTCCTCCCTTATTCGTAGACTGATCATAGTGAACTTTGGTAGGTATTTACTAGGGATCCTCAGACACTAATTTTCAGGGGGGTTTTTTTTGTATCAGGGCTGATGAATTAATTGCAGACTTTTATTGGTGCCTGCATTGTCTCTAGGTTACGAGTTCGCCAGTAGAGAGCATGCACAGTAGAGCATGTAGTTCATGAACCTATGGTACTTGTGCGACCTTTGTCGCCGGTAGGTTACAGTTTATTTTTAGGCCCAAGTTTGTTTAATTTAAGGACAGAACAAGACACAAAACTACTAAATAAAACACAGTGGACACGAAATATGCTTCTATTGTGCAATTTTTGGATTTGGATTTCTATTGTGAAACAATCGTTTTGAAACTTGCAGCATTGGATTTTTGTTGCTACAGTTTTTCTGTGTGATTCCACTGTATTTAAGTAATTTGTTGACTGAACAGGTGAGGGTGTAGAAAGTGAACATCTCAAGCTCAACTATAGATAGATAGATAGATAGATAGATAGATAGATAGATAGATAGATAGATAGATAGATAGATAGATAGATAGATAGATAGATAGATAGATAGATAGATAGATAGATAGATAGATAGATAGATAGATAGATAGATAGATAGATAGGCGGATACGATTATCTATCTATCTATCTATCTATCTATCTATCTATCTATCTATCTATCTATCTATCTATCTATCTATCTATCTATCTATCTACTGTATCTAGATAGATGGATTGTCTATCTATCTATAGATAGACAATCCATCTATCTATCTAGATAGACGATGGTCTATCTATCTATAGATAGGTAATCCATGTATCTAGATATATAGATAGATAATCTTGTCTGTCTGTCTGTCTGTCTGTCTGTCTACAGTGCTGGCCAAAAATATTGGCACCCCTGCAATTCTGTCAGATAATGCTCAATTTCTCCCAGAAAATGATTGCAATTACAAATGCTTTGGTTGTAATATCTTTATTGATTTTGCTTGCAATGAAAAAACACAAAAGAGACTGGAATATTTTTTTTTAATCATGATCATTTTACACAAAATTCCAAAAATGGGCCGGAAAAAAGTATTGGCAATACTTGGTAGCACAACCTTTAGACAAAATAACTGCAAACAACCGCTTCCGATATCCATCAATGAGTTTCTTACAATGCTCTGCTGGGATTTTAGACCATTCTTCTTTGGCCAACCGCTCCAAGTCTCTGAGATTTGAAGGGTGCCTTTTCCAAACTGCCATTTTCAGATCTCTCCACAGGTGTTCTATAAAATTCAGGTCTGGACTCATTGCTGGCCGTTTTGGAAGTCTCCAGTGCTTTCTCTCAAACTATTTTCTGGTGCTTTTTGAAGTGTGTTTTGGGTCATTGTCCTGCTGGAAGACCCTGGCCTCTGAGGAAGACCCAGCTTTCTCACACTGGGCCCTACATTATGCTGCAAAATTTGTTGGTAGTCTTCAGACTTCATAATGCCATGCACACGGTCAAGCAGTCCAGTGCCAGAGGCGGCAAAGCAATCCCAAAACATCAGGGAACCTCCGCCATGTTTGATTGTGGAGTTCGTGTTCTTTTCTTTGAAGGCCTCGTTTTTTTCCTGTAAACTTTATGTTGATGCCTTTTCCCAAAAAGCGCTAACATTCTTCCAAAACATTTTTGGCTTTCTCGGCTAAGTTTTGGCAAACTCCAGCCTGACATTTTTATGTCTCTGGTTCAGAAGTGGGGTCTTTCTGGGTATCCTACCATGGAGTCCCTTTTCATTCAGACGCCGACCGATAGTACAGGTTGTCACCGTTGTACCCACGGACTGCAGGACAGCTTGAACTTGTTTGGATGTTAGTCGAGGTTCTTCATCCACCATCCGCACAATCTTTCGTTGAAATCTGTTTTCAATTTTTCTTTTTCGTCCACATCCAGGGAGGTCAGCCACAGTGCCATGGGCTTTACACTTACTGATGACAGCGCACAGTAGACACAGGAACATTCAGGTCTTTAGAGATGGACTTTTAGCCATGAGATATCCATGCTTCCTCAAAATTTGGCTTCTCAAGTCCTCAGACAGTTCTTTGGTATTCTTTCTTTTCTCCATGCTCAATGTGGTAAGCACAAGGACACAGGTTGAGGAAACTTTATCCCATTTTAACTGGCTGCAAGTGTGATTTAGTTATTGCCACCACCTGTTATGTGCCACAGGTAAGTAACCGGTGCTGGTAATTACATAAATCAGAGAAGCATCATATGATTTTTCAAAGGGTGCCAATAGTTTTGTCTGGCCCATTTTTGGAGTTTTGTCTGAAATGATAATGATTTAATTTTTTTTCCATTCTATTTTATGTTTTTTCATTGCAAGCAAAATAAATGAACATATTACTACCGAAGCGTCTGTAATTGCAATCATTTTCTAGGAGAAATTGAGCATTATCTGACAGAATTGCAGGGGTACCAATACTTTTGGCCAGCGATCGTCTGTCTGTCTGTCTGTCTGTTAAAACGCTCTGTTTTGGGGCACAAGGCATGAAGACAGTCCGACCTTTTGCTCTGCTGGGCAGCTATGATGGCTTGCACCTTCTTCCCCACACACTTTTCCACGGCTGCCTCCTCCAAATCAAGTGCACCCCCAACCACTGACCCAGCTCTCTTGATCACCTTGTGAATCTTGTGACAATTTATATTGGAGACGTTATTGCGCCAGCAAACAGCAGCATTAAAAATGACAGCAGTGACAACAGAGTGATAAAACATGTCAAACTTTGATTCGACACACCAAAGGACTTCAGCCTCCTCAGAAAAACGCCTGCTCTGAACCTTCTTTAAAAAGCTGCTCAGTATATTTAGTACAGTCTCGTTTGTACACCATGTGAACACCCATATATTTGTATGTGTGCACCTGCTCAATGTCCTGTCCATGTATGCTGATTGGCAACAAGGTGTCCTGGTTCTTGTCAAAGGTAATTGACAAGGTCATTCTTTCTTTGGCCTTCTTGGTGTTTAAAATAAGTGCATTTTTAGTGCTCCATACACAAAAGTCTGTGACCAGGTCTCCATACTCACTTTCCTGGTTGCTACTGATACAGGCCAAGACTACTGTGTTATCTGAGTAATTTTGAATATTACAGGTGTCAGACTGATATTTGAAGTCAGAAGTGTACGGGATGAAAAGAAAATGTGCGAGCACAGTTCCTTGAGGAGCACCCACATTACTCACAGTTGCAGGTCATTTTGAAGTCTTTAAAAATAGGTACGTAAACTCACCATATAAAAAAAATGCATTTTATGTATACTTCGGTAATCTTTGTAAGATACTGTATTTACATTTGTGTAATGATGATCCTGATAATTTAAGTGAGGAAGATATATAAAAACATTTGAAAAGGGACCATGTGCTTTTCTCGGTGTTGTCTGCTAACTGACCAGAAACCACATCTGGTATTTTTCTTCACTGATGGCAATGCTTCACTAGACCTCATGAGCCTGAGGGAGACGTTTAATGAAGTAAAAGCACATACAGAATCAAACATATAAGGAATGGAAGGGCAGAGAGAAAGGGCACAAAGTGATGGATCAGGCACAGTGAAGGTGTATAGGATTACTTCCAGAATATCAAAGAGGGCCTACATTTGAAAGGATTAGTTCTGCCTTCATTAAGTGTGGTCTCTTAATGATGAAGCTTTCACTCCTGCACTGATGGGAGAGAATCAGACCAACAGCCTGCTAATTGGAGTCGATTCTGCTTGTGGCAGTGTCAGCGTACATGTGCGCGTTTTTGTCTGTACATATCCATATCAGCACATGGAAAGGCCTGTTAATGTAAATACAGCTCTAGTTCCCCATGTTTAAATCAGTTTCATCTTTTTGTTCCATCATCAAGTATTTTAACTTTTATTTTATTATTTTTTTGTAACTGTATCTGAAAACGGATTTTCTGACAGTCTCAATCAATCAGTTGACCTCGGGGAAGAGACATGCACCAAGCTAACAAGCTAAATTCAGGCAGGGAACCAATTGAAGAGTGTATTGATAGACAGCTAACACAATTGAATCAAATTAGTCCACAGTGTGTTTTTTTTAAGTCCAATTAATTCCAGGACTAATGCCAGAGAAGGAAAACAGCTAACAAACATCCCATGTAGCAATAATTCACAACATTTTGAGGTGAGCAATGTGATACAGGTGGAAACATTGTCAATCCAATGACATGTAATTGATTAAACATTAATGCAGATTAAGCTAATTGAATTATTTTATATCAGGAGAATAGTTTGATGTCAGAGGCAGAGGCAAGTGGATCCAAATGCAAGGTAGTAGGCAATGCAGGAGTGAGACCAAAATGGAACCACAGATATCAAAGAAAAACGGAAAATGTTATACTATGAATATTTTGAAGCATTCAATAAGCTTATAAATAAAAATATAATACATAAATGAACCAGTATAATTACAATGTTAAAAGGTAAAGAAAAAAGTACTAATGATGCACTAATTCACCTTATAATAAGGTGTGCCTTATGTAGGCATGTGCCGGTATGAGATTTTGACGGTACGATAACCTTGAGGAAAAATATCGCGGTTTCACGGTATCATGGTATTGCAATTATAGCTCCAAAATGTGTTATTTTGAGATGTATGGGTTTAAAAAAACTTTTTTCCAGAATAAAAAAAAAATGTTTTAGACTATATTTGCAAATTGGAACTTGAATATAATGTTAAAATAAACAAAAAAATAACAAATATTTTAAATAAAATCAAAATCAATAGAACTTATAGAGTACCCACAGCCACAGCTTAGGTTGCTCAAGATTAGAGCATGAACTAAAATAATTGCAATAAAAAAGTAAAAACACTTCTAAATAAAATTAAAATGTATCTACTGTACGACTTTTTTATTTTTTTTTTGAGGGGGCAAAAAGCTCAATTGAAGTTTTGCCATTTGCAGCCACTGTGTCAACTCTAGTCTACATGTCATGCCTTTGTGTTAAAAAGACAAAGAATTCATAAGTTATTAAGTTAAAAATGTATAAGTTAGTTCAAATGTAAATATTGTTGTGTAAACGTTTCCTCTAAAAACATTGGGAGTGACACCTCTCCTTGTCCAGCGAACATGCATTTGTGCTTAGAGCGAGATCATCTGTCGCAATTAGCGATCTTTGATGTTATCCCTTTTCCTTCATTCAAGCGTGTTTCTCAGTGGCCGTGTAGGTTGGCCGAGAGGTGTCAGGTGAAATGCAAAGTCCAAACACTTTGCAAATACAAAAAAGCAAAAACCCCAATTGCAAATGCTTTGCAAAAGAAAAAAAAAAGCACAAACGCAAATGTCCACAAAATGATCCCCAATTCCTAAAGTACGATTGCAAATTGGCAAAAGAATGAACCCCAATTGCCACAACATGATAGCAAATGGCTCGCAGCATGACAGCAAAAGGCTTGCAGCATAACAGCAAAATCACACAACACAAAAGCAAATCATGCAGCACGATGGCAAGAGGATGACCCGGAAGTTAAAAAAAAAAAATTAAAAAAACTTTGTATTTTGCTATATGTGCTTTGTGACCATCTCTACTGACCTCCGTACAGTTGGCCCCCCTCCCCCCATCCGACGCAAATATATATAAAAATGATGTCAGTCGTTTTTGCTTTAAAAGTTGTTTGTGCTGCTTTCCTTTTAGAGATACAATGCAGTGTATCACAAAAGTGAGTTCACCCCTCGCATTTCTGCAAATATTTAAGTATGTCTTTTCATGGGACAACACTAACAAAATGACACTTTGACACAATGAAAAGTCGTCTGTGTGCAGCTTATATAATAGAGTTAATTTATTTTCCCCTCAAAATATAGCCATTACTGTCTAAACCCCTGGCAACAAAAGTGAGTACACCCCTATCAAAAAAACGTACATCTCTAAAAGTCGAAACTGAGTACTGCTTGTCATTTTCCCTCCAAAATGTCATGACTTGGTACAGGAGTGCTGTCAGCATTGCTGCAGGGTTAAAGAGGTGGGGGGTCAGCCTGTTAGTGCTCATACCATACGCCACACTCTACATCAAATTGGTGTGCATGGCTGTCACCCCAGGAGGAAGCCTCTTCTGAAGACGGTACACAAGAAAGCCCACAAACAGTTTGCTGATTACATGTCAACAAAGCACATGGAATACTGGAACCATGTCCTATGGTCTGATGAGACGGGCGGAATACCGTACTACAGTATGACAGAAAATTTTAGTGTTTTTTAAAACGTTTTCATACCACAGTAAACCTTGAAACCGGTAACCGGCACATGCTTAGTCTTAGGTGTGAAATTTAATTTGTTCAGTGATGGTGCAATTTATAATACGGTGCACTTTCCATTCCAAAAAAAATATGAAACTAGGAAAATAAATAAATAAATACCCTTTTCAGAAAACCCACAGGCACAGGGGGAACATGCAAACTCTGCACAGGAAGGGAGGAGCCCTGGATTGCACACTTGAGCTCAAAACTGTGAGCTGGACGTGCTAACTAACCACCATGCTTCCCATGGTGAAGACAGTTTGGCATAAAACATTAAATTAATATCATTGGAATATTTTTTTCAGAGACACAATTATAACCATTTGGATGATAGAAACTGACAGTATTTCTAACACAGGAACTGCATTATATTTCATTTCTGTTTATTTCATTTAATATATTCACAGCATTTTGTCTTCGCTGTTTTGAATATTTGTCAGCCTGTTTTTATGGTCAGCACAAACTATGGTACATCTTTGAGCTAATGGATCCTCCAGATGCTTAACACCTACCTGTTGATAAGTACATGTGTGGGCTTGTTGTCAATCAGAACATCCTGAAGTTGACAGCCTGTCTTCTTGACGAGTCTGTCTGACATTTCAGTCGACTGCTGCCATGGAACACCTACCCTGACTGTTTGAATCTTTAGCACTTTAAATATGTCAAGTTCACTTGTCTGTCTCAAAAAGAAACTGAAATCCCTTTTGCTTAGCAGGAAACTTAAAGAAAAAAAAATAAATAAAATCCAACTTTTATTTGACTTGCACATTCCTGTTATTATGTGAGTATATTTAGCTGTCTATATCATTTCAGCAGTAATCAAAAAAATTAGAGCCCCCAAATCTCATCTGATGACCTTTTTTTTAGTAGATAAACCAACAAGCCAGCATTGCTGATATTATTTTTCACTTACCTAACTCATGAATAAAACCCAAGATACTTGAACTCCTATTATCCTAACTATTTTTTTACAATTGGTGTACTTCTTTCCCATCCTGAGACAGCAGATGGTGCACCAGAATTTGTTCAAAACCGTCTGGAATTAATTCTTAATGGTCTTACCAAACTCCATGCCTGTGTTTTTGCCTTGGTGACCATCAACACTGCTTTCTACGTCGGTTGATAGGACGCCATTAGCTCTCTGTGCCAGAAAACAGAACGTATGGACATCAATCCACCATTGGTGTCGGTCTACTGCTTGTAGGTGTGCCACGTGCCGTGTCACAAGAGCTCCAGCCAGCATTGATAAAGATCAAAAGTGAGATCGGAATTCAACTTAAAAAACTTGTGAATGTATAGAAAAATGCAAACTTTGCTTTGTTGAGTAAAATCAAGATGATTCTGCATGCTTTCTTCGGGTATTAGGTTTCTGGTGTGAAAATTGAGGTCTTTATTAGCTGTTAAAAACTTATGTCAATATTGCACTAAATAAAAAAATAAAAAAAAGCCACTATTTCGGGCAAAAACATACATGATATCTTAGATATTGCTATTAATCCTGAAAATATAAGTGATTATCTCTACATTTGGTGATTTTTGTGCATCTTGCGTAAAATCTTAGAATTTTACAGCCATTTTAGGTTGTGTTATACTTTAATAAAACATGATTAATCAGGATTTTATTAGGGAATGACTTTGATTTTTTTTTTTGGCTGCTGCTTTTGGAGACTTATATATGTCTAAGAGATGTGCCTGTTTTGGTTTTAGGTCGCTAGCCGCTTTGGTTTTGAAAATATTTGAATTTTTTTTTTTTTTAATTTGAAAAGGTTTTTTTTAATAGGCCCCCTACCGAGCGGCCCCGAACCCGATTTCCCGTCAACTGATGGTGAAGTCTACTGTAAGTCTTTGTGCAATTTAATTTAATTCGTGCAATTTCTTTTCACAATAATGCTTTATATCTGAATTTCTTATACTTTGGTCTATTCTGTCATTGAATGCCTGGCATGAAACTTGCACTGGCTGCGTGTACAGAATTGGTTATTTGGATTTCTACCTCCTCCACCAGATCAATTTTACTGACAGCCTACTGAGTGTCATTTGATGGCAAGCTTTAGTCCATCTGTTTTCACGCTGGGTTGCTCGTTTGCACAATAGAACTGTCATACTTGTATTGTGTGCATTGGACCTACAGCCTACCTTAGAATTATATTCACACTGAGATTTATCTACTGTTAGGTCTTCTCTGGCTGTCAGGGGCCCTGAGCGGAATACATTAAATCACTGAGCAGTGTCTTTTCACAACAATGAGAACAATTGAAAGACCCTGGACTTGGTTGAAACTACATGAGTCTAAGCTTTATAAGGATGTGACTCCGGCACCCCATGTTTTATGTGTGACATGTGTAGAACAGAACCAAAGTTTTCTTGTAGCCCACTGCCAACTACTAGTGATGTATTCTCAAAAACATCATCAGTAAAAGTTGTTAATGTGTGCATTCAAACATGAATCGTACAGGTGAAAAAATAAGTGCCATAACACAACTCGAGCAAGAATTGAGTTAATTTTAAATGTGCATACACATTTGTGGGAGGATTCCTTTACAAGTGCTAGCATGAAGAGATGCACTTGCACCCATGCAGTGATCTGTTATCCTTGTTGTTGTTTTTCTGCCGAGCCTTTCATGTTCAAAGCTTTATGTGTGATTCCTTCCCCGCTGCTGTGAAGCGACAGATTGAGCATAATCTGCGTGAAAAGGCAGAGGTGAAAAAAGAGGAAAATATGTGCGTAACGAATGAAAGGCAGGGGGAGAATGTATAATTGAGCAACCTTGGCAATCTTATATCCTCACAACACGATTATGACTAACCTGGTATCTAAATATAAACAAGTAGACATGTTCCTGTAGGTTACAGATGTCACAGTCCCTAATATTTACCATGATAATATTTCACAATAGGTTTTGTGTTGAATTGCCTTTTGGTGAATGCGAGTAAAAGTGTATAGTGTAGTTGTGTGAGTTGATATTATTGTTATATCTTGTAAAACAGAGACTCTTTAGATCTTTCCAACCATAAAACGCACCCGGCCTGACTAACGTGTCACCCAAATACAGTACATACAGTTTATGTTCAAATGTTTGTAGTGTGAGCTAAAGCAAAATGCAACAATTCTGAGTGGTAGGGCCTCTGCTACTACTCCCTCCTGAGACCTGGCACACATTGGGCAAGTGTGCAGGGTTCCATCAGGTTGGACGTCAGGCTGGTTGAGCGGCCACAGGTGCAGGCAATCTCCACCAGCTACCTTTAAAAGCCAGTGGACGGCCCACCTCGTCGCCCGATCAACTCGTCTGGTTTCCCTGAACGAATTACATGCTCCCATCGAGACCTAGACTGGGTACTACTCCAGAGTATGGTCCACATCTTGCCTGCCCAGCCTTTATTCTACGCATCTGAATAAACGCCTTAAAGTGCATATGGCACCAAAACGCATGTTTATTTCATATTTCGCACGTTATTTTATGCTGAAATGGCCCGCTTGGATGTGTGTGGAAGCGATCATTATATTTCTTCAATTTTTTGAATCCCGCGCCATGAAAATGAATAACTTTTTAGCTGTTTTGAGGAGGAATGCAAACGTAATGTCACCTGGGTCAGCATCTCACACTACAGCATTGCTTTATTGCATCCAGATTGACAGCGGCTTCAGCTGATTTTGCGCATTAATTCGTTTATTTTTTTGCATCATGCCAGCCAAATGTGCTGCAAAAATTGTTGCTTCACCAAGGAGAGGCATGTGAGCCTTTTTGGGTTTCAAAAGGTTCCCATTCACCACGGATATTGGCCAAAATAAGCCTTACAACTGTGGGACAATTGGACTTACGAGGAAGTGAGTAAACATCGTATTTTGTATTATGTCAAATACTGGGATCATGGCACACGTTCTAATACAGAGGTGGCTTGCATTTTGTGGTTGATTGTCCACCGAGAATGCCACTCGTCCGAAGACCGGCGGCTTGTCGCACACCCCCCTGGGTCTTTCGCGTGCCCGCTGGGAAAGCTCTATACTCGCCTAATTGCCCTCTTCATGTGCCCGATGTTCTGTCAAATTTTCAACCCCATTAGAAATTGCAACTGTGTGTTAAAATTGGCCACGAATACAGCGCTTACAAAGTAAACACGACAAACTTTAAACAAAGAACTACTTACGTTTGATCATGGATGGACAGGTAAAAAAGTTCTCCTCAGACACATCCTCACTGATCAGCGAAGACAATCGACAACCCCGCCACAGTGTGACATAATCCTCGGTAGTTTATGTGTGATTTTTTTTTATCTTTAAAAGCCGAGAATAAGACTTTGAAACATTATTGGAATCAGAACAGATCCTTGAATATTGTTGCATGTATTGTCACAGTGAATGTAAACATGACATATGCATGTGTCGTGTGATGTGGACTCCTTTAAAGGCAACTGGAAGTGTGTGCACAGGGAATTATCAAGCTAAATCACTAGATTTTACCAATAAGCGTCAGTCAAAAGCAGCACCATCTTCAAAATTTAAATAACTTTTTGTGCCTTTGACCTCGAACAGTAACATTACTAAACTGTTGAAAATACCCCTTACTCAAACCCACAATTTCACACATTCAAAGAAAAAATAAAAAGAGGTTATTTTTCCATCAGATAGCATTCCAGTAGGCTGAAATAAAAGACAATGGAAACTCACTACATATCTTTTCCACCAGAAAGGCTTCGTATGGTACTGAGCTCTATTGAGTTTTTTTTTAATAGTGTGTATTTAGTACCATATTTTTCGGACTCCATATCTCACGTAAAAGCCTTTATTTTTCCCCAAAATTGACAGTGCGCCTTATTAGTGCGCCTTAGTGTGCTTTATTTATGAATCCCGGTTATGTTTGATGACCTCAAACCTTTTTGTTGGCGCATGACTGTAAAGAGCTCAATACACATTCATCATCAAACCCATTGAACCATAAATCAAATAATAAATAAATTAATAAGACAGTAATTACAATGCTAAAAGATGAAGAACAATCGAGAAATGAAGAAATGGGTATTTGTAGTCTGCAAAAATATGGCAAAACTAAAACAAGCTCTGTATGCTCAATCAAAAATAATGATTTTATACTTACTACTTCAACTTTTATGCTTCAATACTGTGAAAATGAAAATGTATCAAACGACACTGTTTGGCAAGTAATTACAGTATTTATTATTGTTGTTTTGGTTGGAGTTTGCGCTGGCAACTACAATGTAGTATGATGGCAGCTGTGTGTAATAATTTAGTTCCCTGATTTAGTTACTGGAGAAGGTAAAAATAATAAAAGAAATAAATAAATAAAATAAAATTTAGGAAACTAATGAATTTATTATTTGGTGAACCTAGTATCTTTGGAAAGACATAATAACCCAGCTCTTTTATTGGATCTCATTAGAATGTGCAAGTGTTTATGCTGGCCACTGCACAACACCATCACAGTCTAAAGATGTATCCTGTGGTGGTCTTTGGCCACACTCCCCTCTGCTGGCTTTTATTGTTATAACACTTCCTGTTTTGATGTATGGAATCACTTCAATCTTGGCTCACCTGGGAGTGCACCTGCAGCTCATCAACAATCAACACTGCTCATAAGGAGCGGCCTGGGCAGCAAGCAGGTACCAGATGATTCTGCCAGTCACCATTGGACAACCACCCATCAAGCCCTCGCAGCCACAGCCGCAGCCACAGCCATCACCATTGTTCAATAAAAACCCTTCACTCTACTTCCGTTTCCTGGTCTCACTTTGGTCCACATCAAAATTGTCAGTTTTGCCCCAACATAATCATCTGGCCCAAAGAAAAATAGACAAAGCGACCGCCGACTGCTTCCAAGAGGCCCTCTGACACCAAGGGCACATGCTAGGTATTCATGAACAGATGCTACGTAGCTTTGAAGAGACGCTACTAACCATTTCTATGGACTTGAAGCAGGTCAGGACACAGCTCTCGCATTCCCCCACTCCCAGGGCCCGACCTAATTTGCCTGTGAGTAGTCTTACTGGTGGGCGATCACCCCCACTTCGGCCGGGCGTGTTTATACCGACTCCTGAGTGTTATTCTGGGGAGTCGGGCTCATGTAGTCATTTTTTGCTGAATTGCAATTATGCCTCTGATGCTGCTAAGGTTGCTTTTTCTGTTAACCTGTTGAGGGGGAAGGCTGGTCAGTGGGCAACTGCACTCTGAGAGAGGAATTACCCGGTGCTGTGCTCTTTCAAAGCTTTTTCTGGAGAACTAAGCAAGGTATTTGACCACCCTGTTCGTAGGAGACAGGCCAGAAACCGCTTGTTTTCCCTGCAGCAAGGTTCCCAATCAGCGGCGGGCTTCTCGATTGCTTTTCGTATTTTGGCTGCAGAGAGTGGCTGGGGTGAGCAGGCTTTAATCTCTGTCTTTTCGTGTAATATGGCAGATGACATAAAGGACTAACTAGCAACACGGGATGAGCCTTCCACCCTGGAGGAGTTAATTTTCCTGGCAATAAAGATTGGTAATCGTTAGAGAACATAAGAGGGAGAAAGCCATCAAGTTACGTCTGTTTCTGCCACTCTTTTCACCCTCTGCCGATATCATCAAACCATCCCCCAGTGACACACAGCGACCGACACCCCCTCTTCCGTTGGAAGAATCCGTGCAACCTGGGCAAACCGGACACTTTGCAATCACCTGCCCTGCACTGCTAAAAGACCAGGCTCACCAGATAAAAGGGAGCACCATGGTAAGCCAAACCGCCTCAGATTCCTGCTCTCAGTCACGACTCATACTCCCTGCTAGCATCTCTCAGGGCTTAGATGTTATGCTACTTCAGGTATTCATTGATTCTGGTGCTGACGACAGTTTTATGGACGAACGTTTTGCAAATCAAGCTAAAATCCCTCTCGAACCCCTCAAGGCCCCCAAAGTGATGGAAGCAGTGGATGGTGGAAACTGTTTTCAGTAACTCATCACACCGTCCCTCTCATGCTTAAGATCTCGGGAAATAATCATGAATCAGTACAATTATTCATTATCTCCTCTCCAGTGGCACATGTCATCCATGGTCTCCCCTGGCTCAAACTTCACAACCCAAACATTAACTGGACAGTGGGGAAGATTGTGGGGTGGAGCAATCGCCACCTAGAGTGTTTTGGCTCAGCACACGCACCCGGCAGATCGGTCAAAAGAAAGAGCAGCTATGGAAGACTACATCAGAGACTCCTTGGCTTCTGGTATCATATGCCCCTCTTCCTCTCCGGTCGGTGCCGGTTTTTTGTTTGTGGAGAAGAAAGATTCTACCCTCCGCCCCTGCATTGATTACCACAGGCTAAACCAGATAACAATGAAGGATAAGTACCCTTTGCCTCTATTTGACCCTTCTTTTGAGCCCTTCAGTCACGCCAGGTTGTTCACCAAGCTGGATCTCCAAATTGCATATCATCTCGTCCGAGTCCGTGAGGGGGACAAGTGGAAGACGGCGTTCAACACTCCCCTTGGTCATTTTGAAAACCTAGTAATGCCCTTTGGTCCAACAAATGCCCCTGGTGTCGTTCAAAGACTCATGAACGACCTGTTCAGAGACGTTGTGAATCGCTTTATGGTTATCTACCTTGACGATATACTTGTGTTTTCCTGTTCCCTGAGGAGCATCGACATCACGTCAGGATGGTCCTGCAGCGGATTTTGGAGAACCGGCTTTTTGTTAAAGCGGTGAAGTACGAGTTCCATGTGTCTTCAGTGAGCTTTTTGGGCTACATCATTGCCCAGGACCAACTCAAACCAGACTCGATAAAGATAAAGGCAGTCATAGAAAGATAAAGGCAATTTCTCTCGTTGCTTCATTACAGACAACAGCAAGGTGGCACTCCCTCTGACCCAACTCACTTCCACCAAACACCCCTTTGCCTGGTCTGCAGCTGCTGGTAAGGCTTTTTTATGTTTGAAGTCCCTCTTCACCTCTGCCCCTATCCTCAAACACCCTGACACTTCACGTCAATTTGTGGTGGAAGTGGATGCGTCAGACACTGGAGTATGAGGTATTTTGTCCCAGCGGGCTTCCACCACCCAGAAATTGCATCTATGTGCCTTTTTTTCCCGGCGGATGAGCCCTGCCGAAAGAAACTATGATGTGGGCAACCGGGAATCGCTGGCGGTTGTTTTGTCCCTGCAGGAATGGCGTCACTGGCTGGAAGGTGTCAAGATCCTGTTCCTCACCTGGACAGATCACAAAAACCTCTCCTACATTCAATCTGCACAACGTCTCAACCCCCAACAAGCCCGCTAGTCACTGTTCCTTGCCAGGTTTAATTTTTCAGTGACATATCACCCAGGGTCACGCAATGGCAAGGCTGATGCACTATCACGGCTGCATTCACCATGTTCAAGCTCTGTAGACCCTGGAACCATTCTTCCCTCATCCTGCGTGGTCGGCACTGCCAGATGGGAGATGACATCATTGGTCAGAAAAGCTCAGAAAGCTGATCCAGATCCGGGAAATGGTCCCCCAAATCACCTATTTGTCCCATCTAGTGTGTGATCGCAAGTCCTGGAATGGAGCCATTCATCCAAACTAACCTGTCACCCTGGTATCTATAGGACTCTCCCTTTCCTCCAACAGTCGTTCTGGTGGCCTGGCATGGCCAAAGATACTCGGGACTTTGTCAAAGCCTGCACGATCTGCACTCGAGGGAAGGCCTCCCATTAGCCACCCACTGTTCTGCTATGCCCCCTCCCTTTTCCCAGTAGACCTTGGTCCCACATTGCAGTCAATTTTGTAACCGGTCTGCCTCCCTCTGAAGGTAACACTGTTATTCTTACAGTTATCGATCGTTTCTCCAAGTCTGTTCACTATGTTCCCCTTCCCAAATTACCGTCTGCTCTTGAGACCGCCAATCTGTTAGTTAAGCATGTATTCAGGCTTCACGGCCTCCCTGTATGGAATCACTTCAATCTTGGCTCACCTGGGAGTGCACCTGCAGCTTGTCAACAATCAACACTGCTCATAAGGAGCGGCATGGGCAGCAAGCAGGTGCCAGATGATTCTGCCAGTCACCATTGGACACCCACCCATCAAGCCCTCGCAGCCACAGCCTGAGCCTCAGCCGCAGCCATCGCCAATGTTCAATAAAAACCCTTCACTCCACATCCGTTTCCTGGTCGCACTTTCGTCCACATCGACATTGCCAACTTTGCCCCTACATATCCGGTTTCTATACATTTAACTCCATATAGGCCCAGCAGGGTATCATCTCAACTGAATATAGGCGAGAGGTGGGGTACACTCTAGGCCCGGTTTCCTCAATCTGCGGACCACGGTCCACGACCGAACCATGGCACAACGATGCACTGATTGGCTGAGAGAGCCTGCATGCTACTAGCTACAGTGGACGGATCACAGAAGCGTGAAACACGAGTCGCACCCTGCACTTTGCAATCCCAGTAGAAGACCGAATCTTACAAAATGGTATGCTCAAAGTTGACCAAGAGAAGAAAAGTGGACAACGAAAATCGCTGTTTCAATGAGGAATGGACCGATAAATACGCGTCCATTTTACCTACTGCAAGTACCAAACCTAGGTGATTAATATGCTTCAAGACAGTTGCTCAGACAAAACTTGAAAATGTGAAACGCCATTTTGTTAAAGGGCACAGCTCTTATGAAGATAAGTTTCCTCCTAAATCAGAATTGAGAAGGCAAGTAATTAACAGGTTGAAGCAGTCATATCAAGAGTCAAGGAAGGTTATTGTTAAATCTAAGACACAACAACAAATTGCAACGGAGTCCTCACTCAGAGTGTCGTGGGTGTTGGCCAAACATAAGAAGCCTTTCTGGATGATGGAGAAGTGATAAAAGAGTGTATGACTGAAGTGATGGCAGCAATGTTCGAAGGAAAAGAAAAGGAGGAAATGACAACAAAAATCAAACAAATGTCACTCTCAGATTCAGCAACCACAAGACACACTGAAGTACTGGCTGATGACGTGACGAAACAGCTTTGTGACCCCCAAATGCCATTTCTCTCATTGAGCAGTGTTTTACAGTTAAAGTTACTGTCAATAATTATTATGTTTGCACCTTAATGACAGAGCTTGTCATTTATGTTCTGTACATGTAAACATGTACTGTACTACTATTTGCGCATTTTCTTTTTTGTCCAGCAGTGTTTAACAGTTACAAAATGTACTGTCAATAGTTGTTTGCACCTTCATTCATTTGCTCCCAAAAACGTATAAATATGTTCTATTTTTAATTGTTTCAGTGTCCCAAAGATGTATTTATACGTCTTTTATGTTTTTTTAACAAGAGACATCTCTGGGTTCTGGTTCAAATTAGCTCCAAAACACAACGCTGAAAATCCATTTTAAAGCAATAAAACTGGCCACTAGGGGGCAGTAGCGCATTTGGTAAGACCCGCAACCCGATTCAACGGAACGAACGGCTGGCCGCACGAACCGGGGCGCCGGTGGAAGACGACCGAATGGACGTCCAAGATGCCAGGCGGCAAACGACCGAGCAGAACAAATGGGAGGATGCCCGGGATGCCAGGCGTTGGACGACCGAGCAGAAAGACCGGGACCACCAGTGCAGCGGACGATGCCGTTGAGTGCGTGCTGCTCGCCGAGCAGAGACAGGCAGCGATGAGGGAAAAGTTGACGCTGTTGTGGCCGCAGCAGCCGGGGTAATCTCTCAGTTAGTTATGTGTAAATAAATTGTTACTTTGCTATCAAAAGTTGTATTTGTCTTGTTCTTATTTTGTAAAAGGCAAACATTATTCAGATGTTTGGGATCTAACAAAAGCAAAAAAATAGCTGTGTTAAAGTCAGTTATGTTTGAAATGTATGCTTTCACAAATGGCTCAATTTCTCAGTTTTTTCATCAGAAATTGGAAAATTGCTCAAACTAAGCCATTTTCTAATGCTGATTTCTAAAGAATGGAAAACGATAACTATTTTTTTTTCCTGCTGAAAGAAGAGTGTAAAAAAAATAATTGTGGACCTTCAAGATTTGTATTTGAGGACCCCTGCTCTAGACTGTTTGCAAATCCGTTGCATAAATTAAAAAATGTATGTAAAAATGCATATAAAAATTATATAACATTTCAATCAAATAGTTTCAAAAAGGATAACACCACTACTTTTGAACATTAACACATTTTGATACAGTTGTTGTATTGTGGTTTAGTTCCTATTTAAGTGTCCAGTGAGTTTACAGTAAAAAAAGAAAAAAAACTTTTGACTTTTAAAGGGACCACACGAAGGTAAAATTATCACCATCAGCATATTTCAAATCAAACTATTAATACTGTAACTATTCTTTTCAATGTCTACATGTCCGTTTGTTTTGATTATACTCTATAGTCAGCATCCAACACAGTATGTATTTACTCTTTTTTTTTTTTTTTTTTTTTGAGTAATATTATAATGTTGACTGCGGCTCTGTGAAAACCTGTGGTGTCTGACTGTGATGAAGGGTTATCTAAATAATAATATATCATAAATTTTCTTTGTTAACTGTTCTAACCAACAAAAATACTCTTTTTGTTCAGTAATACTATAATGTTGACTGCGACTCTGCGAAAACCTGTGGTGACCGGCTGTGATAAAGGGTTATCTAAATAATAATATATCATAAATTTTCTTTGTTAACTGTTCCAACCAACAAAATTAAAATAACTGCATTCATATTACACCAGTTCAACTAACACTGTAGTTTGGGAAAAATATTTTTTTCTTGTTTTTCTTTATCTATTTTCTTAACTCTTGCAGCATGAACAAATTTATATCTTATTTTCTTTGGGAAAACGGAGCTAAACCAGTGCTATTGTTTTTGAAACAGGATCCTTATTTAGGCACTTGTTGCTATGGCTACAGCAACTGACATAACTGAATGTGTTTCCTCTCAAATGACAAGTGTAAGCAGGATTTTTTTTTTTCTTAATGCAGGGGACATATCATTCTTTGTGTAAATGATGAAAAGCAAACCCAAAGTTTTACCAGTTGTGAGAAAAAGCCAGGCAAGGTGCTGCTGAAGGGCAAGCTAGCCTATCAAGTCTGATTTTCCTCATAGGGACTTTCAGTTTTCATCCACTTCATGTTGTTTTTTTTTTGTTGCAGAAGTATCCCTAATTGTGACAAATATGTTGAGGAACGAATTGGAGCCAAGACTAAATGGATAATGGATAATAACAATCCTAATTGTTGTCTTACAGACCAGATGCATTTGGGAACACTGGTCTTCCATTTGTTTTCCATCAACTGTTTTTCATCGCCTACTGCTGGACCCAAGAAGCGATGAGTGGGACAAATTAATAGACAAAGCATGCCATTAGCACATATAAGGCTGCTGGGCTCATAGGGGGGACAGCTGACTTTTTCAGAGGTAGTTTACAGGTTGTATTTGTCTGCGTGACTGTCTGCAGAGAAACCCAATAAACATCTTAAATTGTGAAGTAATTCCTTGTTCATGGAGTTTTTTATCCTGTATATTAATCACTTAAGGAATATTTCCACAACAGTTTTTAGATCCAATTTTATTTGTGTTTTGTTGATTATGTGGTCATACGCAGAGTTAAAGTGGCTTTGCATGTGATTTACTTTCCTATATATGATTTTAAAATTAGGAGTTTTTCGGTAAAATATTGTCTATAAAAGTTGCAAAGCAATAAAACACAACAAAAATGAATGAAATGAACAAAAAAAAGATATTTTCATAATGGGTCAAAATTATTTTTCGAACAGATCATGTGACTAGCACCTTAGACAGTCATTTGCTTTGCTTAGCCAAAACCACCCTAGAACCGAAGAGGCAAGATGGGTATACGTAATTTTTTCCAAACCTAAGCTTTTAAAAGCGACAACAACTCCTGAGCAAGGACCAAAGATTGAAAATGTGGACCATGAAATGGCAGAAAGCACCGTCAAAATGGTGAGCGGAGTTTCAATTTGCCCCACTAAAGACGCTAGGTGTACAACAAAGCCACCACTGGTGTCTTGCCAATGTAGTTACCCCGATTAAAAATTGTATCCCCTGGCTGCAGCAGTGCACACATATTTTGGACATCAATGTTTACTAAACTGTAGAAATTCCATACAGGACTTGAATTACAGTAATAACAGTTATAGGTAATCCTATGAGTAAAACAGTAAAACTTTGCCTTTTCTTTTTACGTCCAGTAGCCCACGTACGTTACGTTATATGACAGAAAAAAAAGTTGGGTTTTTTTTGTTTGTTTTTTTTAATGGATGGACCATGTTTTAAAACCTCATAGATAACTACATCACCAAAACACCGAAATCAAGCAAATCAGTGCAGCGCAGTGGCTCCGCCCAAGGGATAAAATTTTTGACGGGTAACTTGCTGTAACTACATTGGCACGACGCCGGCGAGGGTACCATATACAATGGATGACAATCTTGACGAAAAGTATAGCTGTCCTAAGCACCCCGATTTAGAATTCCCCGCAAGAATGATGGGAAACAAAAAAACGCTAATTTTCAACGTATTATTATGAATATTCTTGTAAGTTAATTTTATTGCTGACACTGCGTTTCGGGGTCATCAACATGTTGTACTCCCCCCACCCCCCGCCCCAAAAGTCAAACTCTGCCTAAGTATCTGTTTCTTGACTGTCACTTTCTTCATGTTTAATCAAATTATTTCTTCTTATGGCAGCAAACTGTGAATACTTGACTTAAAAGTTGACCTCTCCCTTTGCCGTGACATGATTTATACGGCAAGGATAATAACAGCTTAGAGACAAAAAAAAAAAAAAAGTATTTGATATATGTCTTGCAGGTTTCAAAACACCAAGTAGACCTTGCACAGTAAACCCTTAAGAATACATTGTGGTAGTGCAACTAAGAGAGAGTGGGCAAATGTGGACCATCTCTAATGAGGAAAGCATGGTTCTCTTTACAAGGTTTTTTTTTTTTTTTCAGGGCACAAGGCTCACACTCAATCCACATTCATCTAGCCTACCAATGTCTGTCACTGTTTCGCATTTGAAAGCAGGGAAAAGAGTGAGAGAGTGAGACGGGGGGTAGGCGTAGAGAGTGAAAAAGAAAGACTGGAAAACGTGTTTAGTGATGAGAGAAGTTGACCCGCCTTCATCTTTGTGGCAAAGTCACGAATTGTGGATTCTACAAAGGGCTCTAAGCTGGCAGGCACTTTTAACTAACAAACTGAATAAAATATTCATTGATGAATAAGACATACAGGGGCAATAGTTTGGATAGTGGATATGTGTGTATTGTTTTACTTGGGGCACATTTCATTCTCAATTCACTTCCTTGTTTTAACTTCACATTTTTTTCAATGATATTGCTCAGTAATGTGTGTGCATATTAGGTGCAGGTGAAAAACGTGTTTTTATGGGTGTGTGTGTCTGTCTTACTCTACTTTTATTTTTGTTCTTTCATTATTTAAAGGAGTATGCCTACATACTGCTTTTTCAATGCACAAAAAGTGCTTAATAAATGATCATAAAGTTTTTATTGATTGACTAGACCTACATACTGGTATGACTTGACCAGACTTTATAAACAACAAACATTACATGAAATGGAAACACACTGATTTACTTGTGAAATAATGTGTATCTGAAATTGCAATGTTGATTACAAAATTACTTGAACAATGGTTTATATGACAGACAGGCCATTGTAATCAAATGTGCCAAACTACGCCAGCGCAGAAACAGTAAGAGCAGATGGTGAGCTTTAAGTGATGATTAAAATAAAGACGTGTCAGTCCCCCAGCTGACATTGTGGAATATGTCGCATTTCATCTGTCTTGATTTACATCTGCTTTATCTGAAATAGCAATTAAGTTGGTATTCGTTTATTTATTTATTTGTTTTTATTTGCATGTCTCAAGCATGAGATATTAGGGTTTGACTGTGCTTCTTTTTAATGTGTATGGATAAGGGAGCACCATTACACCATTTTCACTGGGTGTCGCTTGCTCTCGCTACCTCCCAAATATTCTAGACTTGAAAACAGGGTTAATTGTAGATTCACTATTGCCTTTGGTTTGTCTTTTTTAATGTGTTGGCTTCAGTAAATTAGAAATAGTCCACCAGTTCCACTGGGTAATTAAGAAACTGGATGTAGAAACCATTAAAGCATACACATAAGAGCCCATGAGGATGTTAAAGGGGCATAACTTCAGTGTTCATTCATTTTCATAAACAGGAGATGGTCGAGTTGTTTGTAAAGTTGTTTTCACATTACTGGCCACCAACAATTCAAATGAGGTTAGGACGTTGTATTAAACATGAATAAAACCAGAATACAATGATTTGCAAATCACGTTCAATCAATATTTAATGAATACACTACAAAGACAAAGCTATTTCATGTTCAAACTATAAACATTAGTTATTTTAGCAAATAATCATGAACTTTAGCTTAATGGTTGATGAATGTTCATCATACACCTTTTGGATCATCTCCCAGGTTAACAGGCTAATTGGGAACAGTTGGCTGCCATGATTTGGTTTAAAAGGAGCTTTTCTGAAAGATATATTAACACGTAAAGATGAGGCAAGGTTCACATCTTTGTGAACAAGTGAATGAGAAAACAGTCAAAACATTTAAGGGCAATGTTTCTCAACGTAAAATTGCATGGAATAAAGGAAATTTATCATGTAAGGTTCATAATATCTAGAGTTGTCTGATAATTACATTTTAACCGATATCCTGATATTGTCCAACTCCAAAAATCTGATACTCAAATACGCGGTTGTGAACTTACCATATTATGGCTAATTGTATTGTGATGCCCCACTGGATGGTTCAATACTGCTAATTGTAACAACGTCAAGGTTTTCCAAACTAACATGCTGTGAAAAGTAAGAACTGCAAATGAAATTATGGCTGGGCATCGCCTGCTCTGGGTGGGCATCCTGCCCTGCCCCGGGCTTGGTGGGCTGCTGGGGGTCCCACGGTGTGCCGTGCCGGTTGGGGGATTGCGGAGGTGACTCGTTGTGGTTGGTGGCGCGTCCCTTCGTCTCATCCCAGAAGGCCAGTTGATGCGGGCGCAGATGGCCTTGGGGACCATCCTGGGTCCCGTGGACAAACCCCCCATCATGATTGGAAGGGCCGTGGCCCTGGGGCGGCTCCCACCGGCATTTCCACTCATCTGCAGGACTATCACATGTCTGACAGGATTCACCCATGACTAGGTGTTATTAGACACACTCAAATAGTAAAACTCTGTGTCAGGGTTAGTGATCAGATAGCAGAGAATAGGATACCAGCATACTCAGACTCACAAGGGATTCACACAAATACTGGGTTCTACACCTCACATAGCTGATTTGTGTACACTCCACCCCTCCCAATCACTTATCTTTGTGACTCTCCCCTCCTCTTCTTTTTTCCTTGTTCATCAGACCCCGCAAATGGGGTCAACTGGAAATACAGCTGGCTAGCGATAGCACCAACATATCCATACTTATTGTAAGCGTTCAATGTAATCTTGTTGTTGTTTGTAATTCTTATGCCTCACTCTCTCCTTCTTTTCTTTTATAACCCCATGACCTCTCCCTGTTTGCTGCTTTCTACTAATAAACGAGGCACGATGAATGATCACAATGGTATGTCATACTCCCATGTGATACATTAAAACTGCTCAGACCCATCGGGCGCTCAGATTTCCATTCTCCGTGTCAAGCAAGTGAACAAGACAGGGTAAAAAAGAAAAATAAATAAATAAATAAACAGCACGGCATCACAAAAAGGAAATCAAAGAATGAGCTGAGCAATACTTCCAGAAACCATTGGCAGTAAAGAAAATCAACCGTTGCTAGATGAAACGATCAAGTTCAAAGAAGAAGCAATTTCTAAATAAATTTTTAAGCATGGTGTTGCATAAGTGCGGGTGCCACGGGAAGCTTGCAAATTTGGAAGGGCACCATCAATCCATAAAGGTATGCTCACAGTTTGGAGAAACATATGCTGCCTTCCAAGCAAAGTCTTTTTTTCATGGACACTCCTGCTTATTTCAGCAAGACAATGCCAAACCACAACAGCATGGCTTTCTAGTAAGAGCGGCAAGTACTAGACTGGCCTTCTTGCAGTCCGACCTAGCCTTGCAAGCAAGATGGTACTTCCTGATTCATGGATTCATCATACAGTACTGTCTTGCAAACCTCAACTATTCAACCACTTCCCTGGTTATCTGATGTTCGAGTGAATCAGGAGAAAGAGGGGAGCTGCAGACGAGACCAGGAAGCGACTATCTGCTTGAATACATGACGGAATACAAAGCGGTTTTAGTAGATAAGTCAATTTCCAAAGTTTTGTCTGAAATACAATTATTTCCTCATTAAAAGAGGAGGGAATAACTTCACTAAAAGCTTTTTTTGGACAGGAAATTATGTTTTCACAAGTGTGATCAAGGAGCCATTAGTGTTGTATCGGTCGCGAACGATTCGTTCTTTTTGAACGAATTGTTTTGGTGAACGAGACCGAACTAATCATCATCTGCACTGATTCGTTCTATGAAGGTGGTGCTTGTTCGCTGCGTGGGAGGGCGTTGAGCAAGCGGCAGCGTCTTCTGACATCGCACACGACCAATCAGACGCCAGCCTCATCGCGGGCAGGGGAGGGAGCGGAAACAGAATCAGGGCGTTTGTCACTCACGTCCACGTGTGGCCAATAAGCAGCCAGCGTGCAGGCAGGGGGGCAAGACTGAGTTTTGTCACTTCCCGTTCAGTGACTCGGTCCTCCGGTTCCTGACCTAGCTTGCTGCTAACTTGATTTTCCAGTAATGACTATGCGGTGAACGAATCAGAAAATGGAAGGAAATGACTTTGTCACATATTTGTTAACGTGGAGCCTATCAAATGCTGCTCAAACAGACAAAAACACCACACAAATCTAGCGAGCATTGTTTAGAGTAGTACTTTTCTCAACAAACTCGTGACTGCCTATGACGACATACTATCAAATTTACAGTAATTTAAAACACGGGTAGCTACGAGGCAAGCAAAAGCTGAGCTGCGGTCGCGTGACGGCAGTGAAGCGGGCAGAGAACTGTCACTATATGGAGGCTTCATGGCAGCGATATTTACCTCATATGTGCACAGAAAAAAATATTTAGTATGATCACCATAATACTGATTTGCAATGAAACTGTATATACATGTCATTTTTTCCCCGAGTGTTTTATTTTTTTTTCGTGTCAGCGTGTCGGGTGTTGGTTGGTTTGACAAATTATGTCAATCCGTCCATCATGTGCTACTCAAGCGCCCAAAACAACGCACGCAGACACGGGAGATGTCGCAATATGTCTACATTTTTCTTAACAGACTAATGAGAGTAGAAAGGCGACATCGTAAAGAGCTAACAATTATTTCTCGTCAGCATTTGACGATCTGAGATGCGGGGACGACAGGGGAGCTGACCGGATTATTTTATTTATTAATACCAGTGCAAAAAAACAATATGATCACCATAATACTGATTTGCAATGAAACTGTATATACATGTAATTTTTTTCCGAGTGTTTTTTTTTTTTTTTTTTTCGTGTCAGGTGTTGGTTGGTTTGACAAATTATGTCAATCCGTCCATCATGTGCTACTCAAGCGCCCAAAAACAAAGCACGCGGACACGGGAGATGTCGCAATATGTCTACATTTTTCTTAACAGACTAATGAGAGTAGAAAGGCGACATCGTAAAGAGCAAACAATTATTTCTCGTCAGCATTTGACGATCTGAGATGCGGGGACGACAGGGGAGCTGACCGGATTATTTTATTTATTAATACCAGTGCAAAAATTCAACATGATCATCTTAATACTAAAAAACAAAAATACAACAGAGCGAGATGTAAATATGATGTGTTGGTCGTTCCATATTCAGAAATTAAACTTTCGATGTATTTTTATTTTCCTGACAGCAAACATGCTGTATATGTGATTGTATGTGTGATCAAGAACCTGCTAAAGAAAGTCCGTGCGCCCCCGCCCCCTACTCCCCTCACAAGAGGAAAATGTTTAACCGTGTCCTAAATCGAAATGCAAGCACGAGCCATGACTTTGAGCCCATAGAACTAGGACAGACGACGCGGAAGTTCTCCCTCGCTTTTGCAGCAGCAGGAGGGAGACGAGGCTGTCTGTGAAAGCAGAATGATACCGCCTGTCACTCATTTCTGAAACTACGACGAGTGGTCAATGTGGAAGAGAGGGAGGGACCAAGCAATGTCACTTCCCGTTCAGTTATACTGCGAAGCGGTCTTTGGTGATTCGTTCGGCAACGTCACTTCCCGTTCAGTAACCGAACGATTCGTTTGGGCGGGGAGGGAGATGAGGGGGGCGAACGATTCGTTGAACGATTTGTTTGAACGAATCTTTTTACTGAACGAACCGGAATGGATTCGTTTACTCAAGTGAACGACAAATCTCGTCACTAGGAGCCATTGACCATTTACTGTAATTTCCGGACTACAAGCCGCTACTTTTTTCCCTCATTTTGGATCCTGCGGCGTGTGCAACAATGCGGCCAATTTGTGCATTTTTCTGACGGCTGCCAGGGGCGCTCGAGCATGGAATGTGGGAGTGAGACACGTGGAATATAAGTGTTGAGGAAGACACTAGTTTGCACTACTACCTGTGCTTTAACTTTGTACGTTGTGCATGAATAGAGGTGGCGGACTCTCGTCTTTGTGCTTGAGTAGAATTGGCAGACCTGCATCATGGAAAACGCTAGAAGAAATTAAATTCCGACACTGAGGGTGAAGACTTCCATGGTTTGAGTGCACAGGAGGAAGATGAAGATCGCTAAAAAAGACTTTCTAATTTTTAATAACCAGCCCACAGTTAGTGTTGCATCGCCGTGCTGAGGCGATGTAACTTCCGTGCCACTGCCATATAACTGCCGTGTTTGCTGGCGCTGTTTGGAACGAAAAGTTAAGGTGTGTTATTAACAGTGTAGGGAGTAACGCCGTTATAAATAACGCCGTTATGTAACGACGTTATTTTTTCAGTAACGGGGTAATCTAGCTAATTACTTTTTCCGCCGTTACAACGCCGTTACTGTTACTGATGGTCAAAAGCGGTGCGTTACTTACTCTGAATAAATTGAAGAAACTACCAGCCGTGTCGAGTCGACTCCTCTGTTGATTTGTCATCCAAGACTTGGGGTGCGTTCAGGTTCGAGAATAGCGCACGTACTTCTGACTCCAAGCTGTTTGTCCCTGCTCATTCAATTAGACAATGCTTTCCAAAGTTTGGTAACGTTTATGTGTTTGCTACACCTGATGCTAGCCTCGTTCCCATCTGCCACTGTCAGCCAGCAATAATTCTGCTTCCATCTTGAGGACGGCAGACGCTTTGAAGGTGACGTGAATTGTCGGGAAGCGGGCCTACCTGAATGCAGCCCCTCGAGAAATGCGATGGAAGTGATTGTGATTGGCTGAGGGTTAGAGTCATGTGTCGTGGTAAGCCAATCAGAGCCGGTGATTTCGCAAGCAAACCGGAACAGCGCGTGCAGCAAACACACACGCAAAACAGATGCACAGGGTCGGGATGGCAGAGCATTCAGAAGAAAAATTGTCCTTAAAGAGGTGGAGATATAGACACTATTTCAAGTTTAGAAAGTTAAAGGACAGACCCTGCATGTAATGTGTAATTTATGTCCCGGGGCAAAGCTTTTGTCGACATCTGTGGTAAGCAATTCAAATCTGCTGAAGCACCTAACAAGTTAACTGCCTGTCTGTTCTTCTCTATTCCGCTGACTCGAATACTGCTCAGAAAATTTCAAATTCTTTGACATACAACAAATTCTTTTTAAAGTAACGGAAATAGTTACTTTCCCTGGTAACTAGTTACTTTTACTATAGAGTAATTCAGTTACTAACTCAGTTACTTTTTGGAAGAAGTAGTGAATAATCTAACTAATTACTTTTTTAAAGTAACGTGCCCAACACTGGTTATTAAAATTTTGAAAACTTGTATTTCTTTGTCGATATCTCGTGTTACTAAGTGGGCACACGCCGCTTATAGGCAGGAGAGGCTTATATATGTACAAAATGGTTTTTCCTTTGAAAATGTACTGGGTGAGGCTTGTAATCGGGGCGCCCAATAGTCCAGAAATTACGGTAGTAGCTGTTTATTTCTTGAAGGTTCCTTTCATAAAACAGGTCTCGATTCGATCTTTCCCAGATTGATATGTGGAATATATTCGTAGCGGATATATGAAACAATCAATCTGGCGTGCCATGTTAGTCCAGACCTGTCTCCCACTGAAAATGTATGGTATAATATTATGAACTATAAAATACAGCAATGAAGAATCCAGACTGTTAAACAGATGAAGCTGTAAATCAAGCAAGAATGGGAAAGCCACCTAAAAAGCTTCAAAAATTAGCATCTTCATTTCCCTAACATTTATTAATTGCTGTTAGAAGAAAACCATGACCGATTCCCTGCTCTTTTGAAACGTGTTGCACTCATAAAATTTAATGAGTTAATGATTATTTGCTAAAACCAGTTATCTTATCAGTTTAACCCTTTAACACCTAGGCCTATTTTAGCCGAATTTGCATTCCTTTGATGTTGCTTTTATATTTTAAAGAAAAATTGTTCACAATGGCCAAGTTGGGGCCATCTTTTAAGGACACCATAACCTTCATCTCCAAACTGTTGTTTTCTTCACTGACCAATTATAATCAACATTTTGGACCCAAAAAGACAAATATTTTTAATGTTGATGTCCCATTGACAACCAAACATTCCCGACAAACTGTTTTGAAGCTTGATAATATGTATTCAACTTGTTAGGTTAAAGTTTCAAGAGAAAAAAATAAGACTGGATAATTTTATGTTTGACTCAACACAAATTGCAGGTAGGGTCATAGGCGTTTTTGGCCTTAACACATACTATGGGCAAAACAGATGATATACAGTGCAATATAGTGGGAGAAAAAAAAAAATATATATATATATATATATATAGTGTATCACAAAAGTGAGCACACCCCTCGCATTTCTGCAGATATTTTAGTATATCTTTTCATGGGACAACACTGACAAAATGACACTTTAACACAATGAAAAGTAGTCTGCGTGCAGCTTATCCAATAGAGTTAATTTATTTTCCCCTCAAAATTAAAAATATAGCCATTAATATCGAAACCCCTGGCAACAAAAGTGAGTACACCCCTATGAAAAAAACGTACATCCCTAAATGTCCAAATTGAGCACTGCTTGTCATCTTCCCTCCAAAATGTCATGTGACATTTCTTGTGTATCGTCTTCAGAGGAAGCTTCCTCCTGGGGTGACAGCCATGCACACCAATTTGCACCGTATGGTCTGAGCACTAACAGGCTGACCACCCGCCTCTTCAATCTCTGCAGCAATACTGACAATACTGCTGTAACGAGTCACATGACATTTTGGAGGGAAAATGACAAGCAGTGCTCAATTTGGACATTTAGGCATGTACCTTTTTTCATAGGGGTGTACTCACTTTTGTTGCCAGGGGTTTAGATTAGAGCTGTCAAAATTATCGCGTTAACAGGCGGTAATTATTTTTTTTAATTAATCACGTTAAAATATTTGACGCAATTAACGCACATGCCCCGCTCAGATTAAAATGATAGCAGTGTAATGTCTGCTTGTTACTTGTTTTTTGTTGTTTGGCGCCCTCTGCTGTCACTTGGGTCCAAATGATTTTATGGGTTTGGGGAGTGAGCATGGTCTAATGACATCAACAATGGCGAGCTACTAGCTTATTTTTTTATTGAAAATTTTACAAATTTTATTAAAACGAAAACATTAAGAGGGGTTTTAATATATAATTTCTATAACTTGTACTAACATTAATCTTTTAAGAACTACAAGTTTTTCTATCCATGGATCGCTTTAAGAGAATGTTGATAATGTTAATGCCATCTTGTTGATTAATTGTTATAATAAACAAATACAGTACTTATGTACCGTATGTTGAATGTGTATATCCGTCTTGTGTCTTATCTTTTCATTCCAACAATAATTTACAGAAAAATATGGCATATTTTATAGATGGTTTGAATTGCGATTAATTACAAATTAATTAATTTTTAAGCTGTGATTAATTATTAAACTTAAATTATTAAATTTTAATCGCTTGACAGCCCTAGTTTAGATATTAATGGCTATATTTTGAGTTATTTTGAGGGTAAAATAAATTGTCTAATATAAGCTGCACACAGACTACTTTTCATTGTATATATATATATATATATATACTCACCGGCAACTTTATTATGTACACCATGCTAGTAACGGGTTGGACCCCCTTTTGCCTTCAGAACTGCCTCAATTCTTCGTGGCATAGATTCAACAAGGTGCTGGCAGCATTCCTCAGAGAGTTTGGTCCATATTGACATGATGGCATCACACAGTTGGTGCAGATTTGTCGGCTGCACATCCATGATGCGAATTTCTCATTCCATCACATCCCAAAGATGCTCTATTGGATTGAGATCTGGTGGCTGTGGAGGTCATGTGAGTACAGTGAATTCATTGTCATGTTCAAGAAACTGTTCAGAAACAGCTTTATGACAAGGCGCATTATCCTGCTGAAAGTAGCCGTCAGAAGTTGGGTACATTGTGGTCATAAAGGGATGGATATGCTCAGCAACAATACTCAGGTAGTCTGTGGCGTTCCAACGATGCTCAATTGGTACCAAGGGGCCCAAAGAGTGCCAAGAAAATATTCCCCACACCATTACACCACCACCACCAGCCTGAACCGGTGATACAAGGCAGGATGGATCCATGCTTTCATGTTGTTGACGCCAAATTCTGACCCTACCATCCGAATGTCACAGCAGAAATCGAGACTCATCAGACCAGGCAACGTTTTTCCAATCCTCTGTTGTCCAATTTCGATGAGCTTGTGCAAATTGTAGCCTCAGTTTCCTGTTCTTAGCTGAAAGGAGTGGCACCCGGCGTGGTCTTCTGCTGCTGTAGCCCATCTGCCTCAGTGTTCGACGTACTGTGCATTCAGAGATGCTCTTGTGCCTACCTTGATTGTAACGGGGAGTTATTTGAGTCATTGTTGCCTTTCTATCAGCTCGAACCAGTCTGGCCATTCTCCTCTGACCTCTGGCACCAACAAGGCATTTCCGCCCACAGAACTGCCGCTCACTGGATATTTTTTTCTTTTTCGGACCATTCTCTGTAAACCCTAGAGATGGTTGTGCGTGAAAATCCCAGTAGATCAGCAGTTTCTGAAATACTCAGACCAGCCCTTCTGGCACCAACAACCATGCCACGTTCAAAGTCACTCAAATCACCTTTCTTCCCCATACTGATGCTTGGTTTGAACTGCAGGAGATTGTCTTAAACCATATGACTCAATGCCACACACGGATAATGGAACGTTTGAAGCTGTATAACATCAACCGGACACTAAGGACCTTCCTCCAGAACACAATGGGGATGCGGAAGACAACTCGAGAAGGCAACTCAAAGCCAGTTGCACATGTGAGCATCAAATGCGGTATCTACCAAGGAAATGCTCTGTCACCTCTGCTGTTCTGCATAGGCCTAAACCAGGGGTGCCCATTACGCCGATCGTGATCGACCAGTCGATCGCAATGCTAATGTGGGTAGCTCGCGGCATCAAAAAAAATATATATATATATTTTTTTTTTTATGTACATAGTTAATTATGTTATGTGAGCAAACATAATTTACCGTCCATTTTTTATTTTATTTTTTTTAAATAAAGCATAATTATTGTAACTGTACATTTAATTTTTTTTCTTTTTTTAGTTCACCCTCCTCTCTTAAGGTAGATCGCGGGAGGTTGTCTCATCTCATTTAAAAGTAGATCTTGGAGCAAAAAACATTGAGCACCCCTGGCCTAAACCATCTCAGCCAGATCATCACCTAGAGTGGTTTCTGGTACCAGTTCAGAAGTGAAACAACCATCAGTCACCTCCTCTACATGGATGACATAAAGCAGTATGCCAAGAACGAGTGTGACATCGACTCCCTGATTCACCTCACGAAAATATACAGCAATGACATCGGGATGTCATTCGGACTAGATAAGTGTGGGCGAATGGTATCCAGAAGAGGGAAGGTGATCTCAACTGAAAGGGCTGAACTACCTGAAGGCAACATAACAGATGTGCAGGACAGCTACAAATACCTGGGGATCTCACAGGCAAATGGAGACCATAAGGAAGCAACTAGGAGGTTTGCCATAACCAAATACTTACAGAGGGTGAGGCACGTCCTCAAGAGTCAGCTGAATGGCTAGAATAAGATCCAGGCCCTGAAAAGCTATGTCCTACCAATAATCAGATACACTGCTGGCATCGTATCCTGGCCACTGGAAGAGATGCAGGCTACCGACATTAAGACAAGGAAGCTCCTTACAATGCACGGAAGGTTTCACCCTAAGTCCAGCATCCTGAGGCTCTACACAAAGCAGAAAGAGGGAGGCCGAGGACCAGTGAGCATCACAGCCACTATCCAGGAGGAAACTACATCCCTCCAAGAGTGTATCATGAAAATGGCCCCCAGTGATGCCCTGCTTGGTTTATGCCTCAGGCAACAGAAGCCCAGAAAGGAGGAGGACCCTGAGGAGCTATCATGGAAGGACAAGGCCCTGCATGGTATGTACCACCAACAAATTGAGGGGATAGCTGACATGGAAAAAACATACCAGTGGTTGAAAAAGGCTGGAGTGAAAGACAGCACGGAGGCACTGATCATGGCAGCACAAGAACAGGCCCTAAACACAAGATCAATAGAGGCCGGGGTCTATCACACCAGACAGGACCCCAGGTGCAGGCTTTGCAAAAAGGCCACTGAGACAGTCCAGCACAACACAGCAGGGTGTAAGATGCTGGCAGGCAAGGCATAAATGGAACGACATAACCAGGTAGCAGGCATAGTGTACAGGAACATATTTGCCGAGTACGGACTGAAGACCCCAGAGTCAAGGTGGGCAACACCTCCAAATGTGGTCGAGAACAACCAAGCTAAGATCCTGTGGGACTTCCAATTCCAGACAGACAAAGTGGTGATGGCCAACCAGCCTGACATAGTGGTGGTGGATAAACATCAGAAGACAGCAGTATTGATAGATGTAGCAATCCCGAGCGATAGGAACATCAGGAAAAAAGAACCCGAAAAGCTGGAGAAATATCAAGGGTTAAAGGAAGAGTTGGAGAAAATGTGGGGAGTGAAGGCAACAGTGGTGCCAGTAGTGATTGGGAAACTAGGGGCAGTAACCCCCAAGCTGGGTGCATGGCTCTAATAGATACCAGGAACAACAGCCGACGTCTCCGTTCAAAAGAACGCAATCCTAAGGAGAGGTAAGATCCTGCATAGAACCCTCAAGCTCCCAGGTCTCTGGTAGAGGACCCAAGGTTGAAAAGAGAGACCATACCGCCCGGGTGGGCGAGACGACGTTTTTTTTTTTTTTTTAGTATCATGTAACACAAGAAGGGTTTGAAGGATATCTCTTTGTGAGACTTGGTATTGTACCCACCACCTTATCAAAAGGATATACATGCAATCAAGCTTTTCGAACACACACATCTATATACAAATTGAAAAGATTCATAGTGAAGAAAAAAATCATAACATTGAAAACAAGTCTTTATAGAAATATTGACAATAAACTAGTACAGTTCCATTTTGTTCAGTAATGCCACTCAAAAGTTTCATCTTCAACAGGACACGGAGCTACGTCGCACACATCGTTACACAGCCCACTCTTCCACTGTTTGCGCACTTTTGTCAGCCCGTGACTCTTCTGACTCGCCAACTCATGCAAGGAAAACAATGACAAATGCGGCTCATCCTCTTCTTTTAGTTGATGATTACAGCGTGACGAGGCTTCAAAGATGATATGCGTAAATGTGTCGCTGATGACACGATCGGTGTTAAAAGGTTAAACACTAAATATCTTGTTTCTGTAGTATGCTCAATTAAATATAGGTTGATCATGATTTGCGCACCCTTGTATTCTGTTTGTTTTAATTTTTAAGGCAACATCCTAAATTAATTTGAATTGGGGTTGTACAGAGGGCCAAATATCTCAATTGATAGTGTTGGGTTTTGATTGGAAATACAAAAAAATGCATCAATCTATGTGTTTCCCTCTGCAAGAAAAGTTGGCACAAGATCACATTTGGTTGAAATGTGGGGAAAGAATCTGCCCTTTCTATCATCATCTTGTTCCTCTATTTGTTGACCTTGGAGACTGTGTCATATCTCTGTGCGTTCTCAGTTCCTTTTTTTTTTCATTCCAGATTGAGCTGGATGGACAGGGCCGTGCGACACACCTGTGGCGCAGTAGGAGCGCTTGTTATTTAAATGACGCCTGTCACCATTTGCGAGAGTCAGACTATTGCTTGCTGGTTTACCGCTGTGTGCGTCATCTTAAGGTCTCCTGCCTGCCAACAGTTGTATTTGGTCTTATCCCATTGGTTTTGGGCTAGTATTTTTGTTGGATTTTGCTATAATTTGTTTTGCCTTTCCTGGCCATCGTTGCCTTCCCCTTGGTTCTCTCGCCGACTTGGTTCGTGCCTCTTTTTGTTTGTATTTTTCATGTCTGTTCTGGCGTGCTCCCTTTGTTATCTTTTTTTTTGTAATAAATACTACAGAAACGTCCTTGTCTATGTTGGGAGCCATATTTAATGGCTCACCGTTTCACTACAGACATTAGTCTGTTGCGCCCAGTCACTATCCATTCGTGACGGGCTAACAGATTGCGATGAACTGCTACTGCACATGTGCGAACCGATGCCATTGTCTCTCGAGCGATGACGGCAGATATAGATACAGTACGTATGTAATAGTTTATATAATAAATATATATATATATATATTTTTTTGTGATGTAATATATATATTTCTTTTTTTTGTGAGATAATAAATATATATATATATATATATATATACTGGACTGTCTCAGAAAATTAGAATACACAATATTCTAATTTTTTGAGACAGTCCTGTGTATATATACAGGACTGTCTCAGGAAATTAGAATACACAATATTCTAATTTCCTGACTGTCTCAGAAAATTAGAATACACAATATTCTAATTTTTTGAGACAGTCCTGTGTATATATACAGGACTGTCTCAGGAAATTAGAATACACAATATTCTAATTTCCTGACTGTCTCAGGTGTGAGGTGTTTAGCCATAGATGGGAGTTTACCACCCGCTTTGGGCTGCATTCCCAAACAACCCGACTCCGGGAGGACCACAGCGTCTCTGTATTGTCACAAGCCCCGTAGCTTCCTTTATAGTTTATTTGTGTTTACAATAGCTTTAGCATTCGCGCTAGCAGCAGCCTCGTATTCGTTCCAAAAATCATTGTGATGCAGTTTTAAATGGCTGCTGGGTTAGTGGTGTTCAATGAGGACGCTTTCTTTACGCCTCGTGGAACTGTTTTGTAGATGGAGAGAGTGTCGTTTATTTCATTTCACACACGGGAAAAGCAACGCACGCTAATGAGAGCGCCTCAAAAGCACTGATGTGTAACACCGCCTCCTCTATGACGCCGTACTCTTCTCCTCACCCCCTCCTCCCACAGGGGCTTCAGAGAGGGGAGGGGTTGAGCAGGCAGCGGTGGAGAAGTGGCGAATACTGCTTGGTTGCGCACATTTGGAGGCTAAATCAAGTATATAATTATCGGATTGCATTATTGGTTGATTTTTTTAAAATCTGTATTATCTGTGTGACGTCATAATTGCCATTATCGGCCGAAAATGATCGGTAACCGATATTATCGTGTATCTTTAGTAAAAATGTTCAAAGGCTTTCGAGTCTTACATTTGCATACGTGAGTATAGTTTGAGTTTATGTTCTACACATGTACATTAAAATGGTTTCAACATTTGAAGGCATCGTGTTTACTTCTATCTAAGGCATAATCACTGGATACTTTAAATATGCATACCCCCCCCCCCAAAAAAAAAAAAAAAAAACAATAAAAATAATTTTTTCCAACACATACCTTTCTATATCTACCACCATCGCTTGATTGAAAATGGTATCGGTTCGCGAAAGCACAGTAGCAAATTGATTGGTGGGTCGGTGAGGTCTCATTAAACGTGTCGACAGTGACACACCTGCTGGACATCAAAAATCCCTACAGGCAACCCACTTGACAAACTGACACTGAATTGATGACCTAGCATAGAAAATAAAATCATTTAAGTCTTTGCATTCATATTGCATTATTCCATATCATTATATTATGTGGTTAGGGTTAGAAAATAGAAATATAAATAGAAAATTCAAATAACAATGAATGAGTGAATAAGGGTGCTTGTGGACTTATTGTTCTGATAATATTTTATTTAAAAAAAAAAAAAAAAAAAAAAAAAAAAAAGTTGTTTTCAATGTTTAAAATTAAGTTGGTTCTTTTTTTTTTTTTTTTTTTTTTTTTTTTTACTTTTACAAGCAACTTCACCTGCTGTGGACAACACACACTCGCATGAAACCAATGATGGCAGCATGCACAAGAATTCCTTAGCCAGGTTGAAAGAGGTTTGGATAAGATGTCCGTTGGCTCCTCCTGTATTGAAGAAGATCTGCTTTGCGTGCCATGTTCGGCTCAGCCATGGATCGTTGCACTTCTGCAATTTCATCTACAGTTGCATTACCTCCTTGACTCCCCACTTCGTCATCTAGGTGGCCTAGGCCATCAGAAAAAAATTGAAGTGGACAATAAATACATTATAGCTTAATTACCGATTTATAATAAATGACCAACAAAACTACTGTGGGAAAGCAAAGGAATAGCAAAATACATGTGTTTATCCTGAGTATCACAAACTTCATTCTCATGCTTGGCCCAATAATGCCTCAACATTGAGGAGGTGGCAACTGTTTGAGTATGACAGGTTGAAAGTTGAACAAATAATGTGGATAATAAACTAAGAGTTACCTTAAAATTAATTTTATTTTGAACGGAACATAACAAATAAAAAATCTGAGACAAACCGGGTGAAGTTTGAAATAAATACCCTTTTCTCAGATGAGATGAAAAGTGTCCCACATGGCTGACAACTTGCATTTTCCCTGTGTTTGGTCCATTTTCCACAGCATGAAGACAACAAGGAAGTAACTGTGAGTTGTGAGAGTGTGTGAGTTTGCTGCGTCTTCGCTGTATCAATGCAGTTCAATGAGTTCATGCATCGGTCACGTGATTTTCTCAAAGCGGTACGCACCGACGTAGGGATTGTTCCATGAGCTCGGTGCGCGCGCTGGCGCATTAGTGTTGTTGAACCCATCACTATTAGCAATCCGTTGCGATACAGTAGCCTGTCACAGTCGGGTAGTGACACGCTCACACTACCTTTTCTGCACATACGCAACCCATGGACCATCTTGAATTGCAAACTACGCCAACTACAGCGGTACAAATACACCTGCAATAATATCATATAAGACAACGAAATACACGTTATCTTGTCGAGTAGTATGTATGAATTTACATGTTCCTGTAAGATAGTCTTGTATGACTTTGAAAAAAATATTTAGTCAATGTATGTTTATCTTCTAAACTACATTATACGGTGGTACCCCGACATAAGATCGCTTAGACTCACGATCTTTTCGACATCCGACGTAAAATTTGACTCGCCACTTGTTTCTACATCCAATGACATGACAGCGCCGCAGACGGACGCACGGCGGATTTTCTTGTGAGAGAAATCGACACAGGTTTCAAAAAGGTTGATACAAGTGGTGAAACAAGGAAAAAGTTGACGCTTACGATTGAAATGAAGATGCAAATGATAGAAAAATGTGAGTGTGGGGTGCGCATCCGTGAACTAGCTCAACAATACAGCTGTAGAATGTCTACGATCTCCACGGTCCTCTTCCAACCTCCGTTCACCAGTCTTTATAAGGTAAGGTGCCAATAATTATTGTGGTAGCATCACCGAAGAAATCACCAGCTTCGTCAGGTTTATATCATTTATTTCAGAAATTGTCCAACACAACATGCCTACTGTCCGCCGCAGTTGACGATGTTTTCAACAAAACATTAAAAGTGAAAGTAAACTCTCAACCGCACCGCTCTCTCTGTCACATAAGCGACGCGGTGCATTCACGTACAGCGCGCAAAACACGTTCGCCACATTAGAACCCGATTCATTACATTATTACAGGAATTATTGTTATTACTTTATTATTCCGGTTGTTATAATTTATTTGTTTTTATATGTTTAATTGCCATTTGTAATAGTACTAGCAGTATTCATTAAGGATTTAGTGTAGGTTTTTGGGCTGTGGAACGAATTAATGGAATTATTATGTATTCTAATGGGAAAATCCTGCTCGACATACGACCATTTCGACTTACAAACAAGGTCCTGTAAGGAATTAACATCGTTTGTAGAGGTACCACTTTATTGTCTTATGTGTGAGTTTTATTTATGAACAGCACTTTGTGTCAGCCACAGTTGTTTTTAATGTTTTATATAAAAACTTATGAGTAATGACGTAATGAGTAAAAAGGATGGTAAGAAAATGTATTTCTGGTTTTATGTGAGTTTGATCACCGTAATAAACAACATGTCACATAGTTTGGACATCATCGAATTGAGTACAAATTTATGATCTGTACTCGGAACATTTCATCATGTGCTCATCATAATTTTACACCTATTGTCATATCCCAACGTGTAAACAACCTTGTGTATTTTGTAACACTGTAACTAGCGTAGTTTGCGATTTAAGATTGCAGACAGGTTGTGCATGTGCAGGACAGGTAGTGTGGGTGCGACGATGTAGTAACAGAGACTGCCATGCCAGAGGAAAAATGATAAGATAATAGATAATAATCAGAAGCAAAATGCAATTAACTTTTGCAGAATTGTTTTAATTCAGCAAGAGCAGGCCAAAATATCTGAACGGAGATGTAAAATACCCATTGCCAAGTTGTGGAAATTGCTTGATTTCACTTGTTGCTGCATAGGGTGACACATCCAGTTATTAGGTTTAGAGGGTAATTGTATTTCACTACAAAACTAGGTCGTTTTGAATAGTTGATTTTCTTTGGTAAATAAAGTCACTATTTAAAAAATACCTGCTCTCTTTGGCACGAAACACTCATCACTTCCAACTGAGCCATTAAGTCCTTTTGATTGCTAACATATGAGCTTTCCTGTGTGTTGCTGAGGCACAGTCTATCATCAAAACGATAAAAAAGAAACAATGACAAAAACAATGTGCATCTCAGGAGAAATGTTTATTTTCAGGATTTGTCTTTTGCTTCCCTTTGCTCTCCTTCAAAGATCCACCCAAACTGAGTGATCAGGTCCCATGCCACCACGGAAAGCCTGGAAGTTAAAAAAGTGTTTATTGTTTCCAAAGAAATATTAATAATTTGCAGACAACTCCTGTCACAGAAATCCACAATAAGTGGTACAGATAACAAAGAAGATATTTTATAGACTTCTAAAAATGTGTAGAAATAATAGTTCTTTGGAGAATGTGCAGGGTCTTGTGACAGAATTAGATAGCATATTTAGCATCATTTAAATAGTGAGACTGTCTGGCATACACACAGAAGCACATGGTTGCCATGACGTCTTGTCTATTCCCATACGGAAATCATATCATATCATATCATATCATATCATATCATATCATATCATATCATATCATATCATATCATATCATATCATATCATATCATATCATATCATATCATATCATATCTGTTAGGTCTAAACTCACTTTTGTAATTAATTAAAGACCCAGAGGAGGACGGGAGAAGGATCAGACCAGGAACGGAGATATGTTTTCACCGGCGGCCGCCAGGGAGAGGGCTGACAGTGCTGTACGCTTTACTCGCAACGTCAGTGGTTCTCTCTCAGCCCCCTCCCTGGGGTTGCGCCTTTTTTTGAGGGCTTGTTGATGGGCGGAATAGTTACAACACTGTTGTCCAACGTGGCAGGTTCGGTCGGGCAAATTGCTTATTCTAGTCAGTGATTGAACAGTCACACTTCCTAATTAAAACTTCCTGAGTGAATTACCTGAGCAGGCAAGATATCTTTGTTTTGAACCCACATTTACACTCAAAGTACTGCAGCTTGGTAGAAAAGTACTGAGAGGTTGTGTGATGAATCAACATATGTGTGTGTTTCTATTCATCAGCAGGATGTGAACAATCACCCGTAAGCACATGATGATGGCTAAAACTGTATTCTTCATAATAGCTTAGGAGTGCGCGTATAATAGCTGTGGGAGAGCAAACTGGCATAATACTGTATATTTGGCACCCAAAAACAAGCTTATCTTACAATATCATATAATATACTGTGTGTATATATATATATATATATATATATATATATATATATATATATGTAATATATATAATCCATCGTCTTCAGCGTATGTTTCATGTATTATGCAGCATGTACTGTATGTAAAATATATGGTTTTCTGTCATTCTGAAAGTGGCAACTTTTTCATTTTTTTCATACAAGATAATAAAATTGTAAGACTCATGTAAAAACTATATATATAGAAAATAAGGAAAACACATGTTAACATACATTTTTCAAACATGTTTCATTAATACATTCATATTTTAGTTTTTTTTTTTTTGCAGGTGAATTATGCTGTCTTTATGTTTTATATTGTTTTTTTGTGTCTGATTGAAAAAGTCTGCATAGATAAAGATCCTTGTGATCTATGTCATAACATTTTGTTGTATTGCTGTGGGAAATCTAAGGTCTTACTAAACAAAATGGTAGAGAGCATGGGAGTCAAACTCCTGATCCCTCAGTCACAGAGTGACCTGCTCTACTATGTGCACTACCCTAGCTACATGCCTGCTGTCTGTAAATGCAATCTTACAATATCTGCAATGCTGGATGTTGGACAAACTTTTAACTTGACAGTCTTTATTTGCTGTAAACTGATATGACAATGAACTGCAACATGGGCAAAATTGGAAGGGATAAAAACATGCCCACAATTTCCCTTTAACAGATAAAACCTGGCTAAAAAGGTGATGGTAACAGTAACAGTTACTACCAGGTGGATCATGTGTGTGATGTTGGAAACAGTATCATAAGAGGATGCCATAGGAGAACTCTTACTTTTGGGACAGAGCTATTTGATCTTGGCATCGGTTGTGCTGCCAATGCTGGAGGGCTTGGTGTCACGCCACCTCTTAAGCAGCGCACCTACGAACACAATAGAGGACAATGGAAAACAATAATCTTCTCAAAGTAACTAATTAAAATGATTACATTCTTATAAGGTAATGTTGGTTATTATAAGTTCTCCATGTGTCTCAGAATCCTGGACCATGTATGTGGTACATACAGTGTCAAAGGGCCATCTCAATTGTTTGTTAGATACTGAATGCGTATAACTATAAATTACTTCTCGTTCTTTAATGTGTACTTGTTGTGTACTTGTCTGATAGTACACTGATCTTGCTGATCTTGTGCACATTTAGCAATATTTATACACTTAGAATGGAATAAATTCTATCAAACATACGTAACTGATCATAGACTGTTGCAAAAACACTACTTTGAGGGGAAAAAGCAATCGCCTGGTCTAAGTCAATCATGCATTTTCCTGTAATTTCAATGCCATCCATGTATACAATATCTAAACATCTCACTTTTGTGACACGACAAGTAATATTTATGTATGACTATTTTCGGTGCAATATTTTCAACAGTTCAGTTCCCCTGATGATTTGCCCATTTTATATAGGTTTGAGATAAAATTTTCCTACTAAGGATATTGGATGTAACACCACTGTCATATATTGTTCTGATAAATACCCAAATTATACAAGTTTCATTTAGTTCAAATTTTACTAGGTATCTTATACCTGGTTTCACTGTTGTATGCTTTATACAAAGATTTCAGACAAAGCTGATACAAGTTTTGTAAGACTTATGTTTATATTTATTCCACATGAGCTGTTCACACAGGACAGAAAGGTTGAGCTGTCAGAAATAGGCAAACCTACATAAGAGGATTAGGGCCAATGAAAGAGGAAAAAAAACATGCCAAGATTCTGACTTCATTCTCAGAATACCGACTTTAAAGTGAGAATCCTGACTAATGTGCCATTTACATGGTGCCGCTCCGACAATACAACAAATTTCATGTGTACATTTCTATGGTTCCGTCTCCATTCGAACAAAGTTGCAATTCCATATGAAAACGATGTAGTATTCATACCAGGCCCTAGAGGGCAGTGCAGAGTTACAAGGCTTTAGCCCATGATGCACTTCCTTGACACCAACAACCTCCTCAGCCCGGAAGACAACATACCTGGCCACTCCAAGCAATTTTTTTTTGCACCAAAAGGCACAAAAATGCAAACATTAAACATATTTAAATAAAAAAATATCATAAAAACAGTAAATCAAAGCTGACGTTCCGCCTTGTTTGCTGTTTTTAATGTTTAGTAGCAGCGCTGCACACGCCCAAAGTGACGTGTGCGAGTGCTGACGTCTTCGGCGCAAGAGCTTTCCATTTATATGGTTGCAGAGCAAACCCCGCAATCGAATCCTTCCACTTTGGAGACTGGAATCAAAGGTTTGCATCTTCTCCTTCTGTTTTTACTGTCACCATATAAAGGCGGGGCCATTCCACAACACAATTGGTAGGTCGCAGTGTCACCATGTAGACTGCCCCTCAGAATCCTGGCCACCAATTTTTTCCCCCCCTTCTTCAGTGGCCCTAATCCTCTTCTGTACAAACCAGACATTTATTGTACTTCCATTTATCTCTTGTATAGGCCATATTGCTCATGCATTTTTAGTATTGGTATACGCTAATATATTTGTGATAGCATTATGTATTCAGAGTTATGTAATAGACCCAGAGAACAAAACACTGAATATCATTTGTTTAAAAAAAAAAAAAAAAATGCACACATTTATGCACAGCAGAGTACCATACACAATTCAAACATAAGTTTAAAGACTGTAAAATGGCTGTTGCTTTCATTTATACTTTTGCTGTTTTTTGTCATTTACTATAATTATGTATTTCATGCATCTCTCTCTCTCTCTATCTCTATTTTTCCCCTGCAGTCTCTCTCACTATCTAAAGAAATTTTATGTTGGGGCTACTTTGAATGTAGTAAAATGAGAAAGTCTGGTACCCTGAAAATTTTAGATAATTAGCAACTTCCAGGATCTAAATTCAACTTATAACGCCATTTACCATTTGCATGAATATTTTTAAGCATGATGAGCTCTTTGATGCTGTGATGCTGGCAGACTGGAGATCAATGGTTCAATCCTAGGTCCCAGCTTTCCTGTGCGGAGCTTGAATGGTCACCCTCTTTCTGTGTGGGTTTTCTCTGGGTACTCGAGTTTAAAACATGCATGCTAAATTGATTGAGGTCCCCATATCATCCACATGTGCGAATGTGTGTGTGAATGGTCGTTTGTCTCTTTGTTCCCTCCAATTGGCTAGCAATCCCACTTCCGTAGTCATCTGGAATACATAATCTTCAGTATGCCCTGTGAGGATAAGCATGTATGGATAATAAATGATCAGCTCTCACTTACTTTTATTTACTGAAGTTTACTTCTTATCGTATGATTTTGCACAACAGCAGTCCTAAACAGTCACGCATTACCTTAATAAATCCGGAGGCATACATTTTAACTAAATTCATACAATACAGTATAAAACAACAAACACAATTAAGATCACACGGCTTTGGAAATGCTTGAAGAACAAGTATTGACTTGAGCTGTATAAGTTAAAGTGAACCTCGGACTTAAAGACTTGTAGGCGCCAATAAGCCACAATTGTTCTGTTTTACTGAAATATGTTATTAGGAACACATATTAAATATTGTCATTGAGTTGATAATCTATAATACTTAGTAAAAATGTATTGTCCCACGGAGGGTGCCATGTTTTATGGACGCTTGGGGTGATGACGTAGATTGTCACTGTCACTCGACAAATGCTACTTAACTGCAATTCTTCTACGCGGCGAGACGTCCAACACATGCGCTTGTTAGTTAAAAGAGGCGAGTACTTTGTGTATTTGTCTTTTTATTGAGTCTTTTGTTACCTTTTCACTGCCTCAAAATACGTTTTGCATGTGTTTCCCTCTTATACTTTTAAGCATGGTGTTTTCGAGTGGTAGCTTGAAAGCAAATTGTTTATCTATTGTTTATCACATTAGTCACGTAGCATATTTAAACCACCCTTATTTGATATTACTATGTTTAAGTATTTTCTTAAGGCATCATTAGTATGTTCTGTCTGTATGCGTCTAAACAAAACAACCTGAAAGCGCTAGCACGTTAGTACTTTGGGTGTCAAATTCACCTCTTGTAGACGTTTCGCTGGTGAAGCACATTTTGGCAGAACACTGATTTTTTTCCCCTACTCTCGTCATGTCTCATCCTGTCTTTCCTGTTCATTTTGCTTTTGCAGCTCGTTTTGTGAAATATTGACTGTTCTGTCATGCTCATTAATGTTCCTTTCGGATTCAAATTGAAAGGTTTAAACAGATGACATGTGACATGTCATTAGAGTCATACTGTGGAATCCCGGGAGCATAACCATGTGACGTAGCCGCCATGCGACGTCAACAACAATGGCAGCCTTCCAGTTAAACTAATTTTATGAATTGTAGAAAAACGAAACCATCAAGAGGGGTTACAATATCAAATTATTTTAACTCATAAAAACGTTTATCTTTCAAGAACTAAAAGTCTTTCTATCCGTGGATCCCTTTAAAAAGGCAATAGCAGAAGTGTATATTCTGATTTTGCTATGCTACCATGGATGCGATAATAGTAATGATTTCCACAGTCATGAGAATCCCACAAAACATTTGAAAGCATGCCCTATTTTTACTTGTTAGCGTGCTTACAACTGTTGTCAAATGTTTTGAGACACCTCAGTAGGATGAGAAAGTCTCTCGCACCACAGGTGTGCATTAATACAGTGCCTTGCAAAAGTATTCGGCCCCCTTGAATCTTGCAACCTTTCGCCACATTTCAGGCTTCAAACATAAAGATATGAAATTTAATTTTTTTGTCAAGAATCAACAACAAGTGGGACACAATCGTGAAGTGGAACAACATTTATTGGATAATTTAAACTTTTTAACAAATAAAAAACTGAAAAGTGGGGCGTGCAATATTATTCGGCCCCTTTACTTTCAGTGCAGCAAACTCACTCCAGAAGTTCAGTGAGGATCTCTGAATGATCCAATGTTGTCCTAAATGACCGATGATGATAAATAGAATCCACCTGTGTGTAATCAAGTCTCCGTATAATTGCACCTGCTCTGTGATAGTCTCAGGGTTCTGTTTAAAGTGCAGAGAGCATTATGAAAACCAAGGAACACACCAGGCAGGTCCGAGATACTGTTGTGGAGAAGTTTAAAGCCGGATTTGGATACAAAAAGATTTCCCAAGCTTTAAACATCTCAAGGAGCACTGTGCAAGCCATCATATTGAAATGGAAGGAGCATCAGACCACTGCAAATCTACCAAGACCCGGCCGTCCTTCCAAACTTTCTTCTCAAACAAGGAGAAAACTGATCAGAGATGCAGCCATGAGGCCCATGATCACTCTGGATGAACTGCAGAAATCTACAGCTGAGGTGGGAGAGTCTGTCCATAGGACAACAATCAGTCGTACACAGCACAAATCTGGCCTTTATGGAAGAGTGGCATGAAGAAAGCCATTTCTCAAAGATATCCATAAAAAGTCTCGTTTAAAGTTTGCCACAAGCCACCTGGGAGACACACCAAACATGTGGAAGAAGGTGCTCTGGTCAGATGAAACCAAAATTGAATTTTTTGGCCACAATGCAAAACGATATGTTTGGCGTAAAAGCAACACAGCTCATCACCCTGAACACACCATCCCCACTGTCAAACATGGTGGTGGCAGCATCATGGTTTGGGCCTACTTCAGCAGGGACAGGGAAGATGGTTAAAATTGACGGGAAGATGGATGCAGCCAAATACAGGAACATTCTGGAAGAAAACCTGTTGGTACCTGCACAAGACCTGAGACTGGGACGGAGATTTATCTTCCAACAGGACAATGATCCAAAACATAAAGCCAAATCTACAATGGAATGGTTCAAAAATAAACGTATCCAGGTGTTGGAATGGCCAAGTCAAAGTCCAGACCTGAATCCAATCGAGAATCTGTGGAAAGAGCTGAAGACTGCTGTTCACAAACACTCTCCATCCAACCTCACTGAGCTCGAGCTGTTTTGCAAGGAAGAATGGGCAAGAATGTCAGTCTCTCAATGTGCAAAACTGATGGAAACATACCCCAAGCGACTTGCAGCTGTAATTGGAGCAAAAGGTGGCGCTACAAAGTATTAACGCAAGGGGGCCGAATAATATTGCACGCCCCACTTTTAAGTTTTTTATTTGTTAAAAAAGTTTAAATTATCCAATAAATTTTGTTCCACTTCACGATTGTGTCCCACTTGTTGTTGATTCTTGAAAAAAAATTTAAATTTTATATCTTTATGTTTGAAGCCTGAAATGTGGCGAAAGGTTGCAAGGTTCAAGGGGGCTGAATACTTTTGCAAGGCACTGTATCTTCAGTTCCACTGAAATGTCAGTTTTTGAAGCAATACCAGGAGAGCAACAATCAAATTGAAAGCTATCTGTCTATTCACGTCTGCTCCTACTGCTGGGGAGAATACATTCTTCTCCTTTTGCACAGCTGACTGACTCTCCAATACTCTGTATTACAATTTAATTGCAGCACTTAAAGTTGTAACTATGCTCTTTATACTCTCTAGTTAAGATAATTGTTTGTCTACAAGATTATTCTAAATTGAATAGAAATAAGAGCGCTGATGTCTGGAAAATCACTTACAGCTCTTATTTTACCCTGAATAGAATCCTGTGAAAAGCTGATTTTCATACACATTCATGGTCATGGATGGCATAGGATTTGGAACAGTGGCATACAATAGAGGCATTATGTTCCTTTTGTTGTTGATTAGAAATTTAGTAAATGCATTCATACACATACATTAATGTTAACAACACAATACATGTAAAGCGCTTTGAGACATCTGTGTTGATTGAGGGCTATACAAATAAAATTGAATTGAATTGAATTGAATTGAATATATTGCTATTTTACGATGTAATTAAATTTCACCTTTGCAATGTAAGAAAAAGCATAAACCAATTGCATTCATGTGGATACAGCATAAATGTACTAAAGGAGAGCTAAAGTAGTAGTTTTCAGCATTGTCATAAAAGTGTGTAACGGTCTATTATTTGCTCTGCAAGTGTCTAATATCTGCAGTTAAGAAAACAAATACCACAGGTCATTTCAACTGCAAATGGGTAATGACTGCATTAGGTGCTATGGTTGTGGACTTTACAGCCAGTTTTATTTGCTCATCTAAAGATTGTACAAGACCTTGGTGCAAGGCTAATCTTACGACTCATCAATGTGAAGGGCGCTTACATTCGTTTTAACACACAGAGCAATGTAGATCCTTGCAATTTTATGACAAAATCGATTAATTCTGGAAGGAAGATCAAAATGTGGTAATGTGGCCCATGATGAAACAAAATACTAAATTTACATAATCGAACATTGCAATCAGGCTGTTCTGAACTACGCAAGTGAGTCCCTCCCCACACACACTTATTTAAACACCAATGTATGTCTTACATTAGACTGTATAAACCACAAGTCCAAGCTTAAATAAGAGCGATTTCTGACAAATATATATATATTTTTGTGGCCTTAAAGCTCACAGTGTCACAGTTTTGTTTGTCTAGTGTGTTTTGGTTCCGTTTCATTCTTGGTTCTGCCGCTGTCTTGTTTTGCATTGTAGTGTGTCTTGTCCTTGTGATGATCAATTCATGTCTCCTGTTGTGTCTGCTTCTTGTGTGTGTGACCAATCAGCTCCCCTCTAGCTCTTGTGCTCACCAGGTATATCTTTTCTTGTTACCCCATGTCTGTGTATTTTTTCTCCCCACTTCTGTTCAGTTCTTGTTGCGTCATTGTCATTGTCCATGTGACATGTACTTCTGTGCCTCCATCCTGCTTTGTCTTTATTTGCAGCAGCTGCCCCGCCTGCCTTGCCTCTGTGCCCTCGGGTTCATGTTCCCTGCCAGCACTCCCTACAAACATATCACATCTTCAACTCACCCACATTAGCTTTCACATTTTATTGTTATCATAGATAGACCAAGTGCATCTTTTATAGTACAAGACAGTTGATGATGGTATTAGTGTAAGTCCTCTGGATCCTGTACTGTACATCTGTTACAAGATGCCTTGTAACAATTTCATTGTGGAATAGGAACATAATGGTGCACCATGAAGCATGTACCTGTCAAATATATTGACACAGAGTAAGACGAGCTTGTAGTTAGGGAAAGTTCTGTTGTGGAGTATTGGTGCATTGTGTCACCAGTTTGGAAAGGAGTGATGTACTGTAACCTGAAGGCTGTTTTCCCGCGCATCACCCTCTTTGACACGAATATTGCAGCAATGTTATTTGGGAGAAAAATTGTGAGCATTTCGGATGGCCTTAAAACCCTTTCAAGTTAAGTGGAAGTGGGCAGGAGGAGCAAGGACGAAAACACATTAGTTCACCTGGAACATTTGGCTACTGAGCTGAGGTCTGCAAAGATCATGACCACTTCCTCTGGTCCAAGAGAATTTTGCCCACTCTTGTCCTAGTCCTCGACTAGGTCTAGGACAGACTGGGCAAGTTGGCACCATTGATTTTTAGACAACAAAATAAACTCAGAATACGTACAAAGTTTACTTTCCTTGTCATATACATATATATATATATATATATATATATATATATATATATATATATATATATATATATATATATATATATATATAAATTTGCATATTGTGATAAAGTTCATTATTTTCTGTGATATACTGATAAACATTAGACTTTCATATATTTTAGATTCATTACACACTACTGAAGTAGTTCAAGCCCTTTATTGTTTTAAAATTGATGATTTTGGCAAAAAAGTGAAGAAAAAAACAAAAACGTTATCTAAAAAAATTAGCATATTTCATCCGACCAATACAAAAAAGTGTTTTTTAATACAAAAAAAAGTCACCCTTCAATTAATTATATCAGCTATGCTTTCAATACTTTGTCGGGAATCCTTTTGCAGAAATGACTGCTTCAATGCGGCTTGGCATGGAAGCAATCAGCCTGTGGCACTGCTGAGGGGTTATGGAGGCCCAGGATGCTTCGATAGCAGCCTTAAGCTCATCCACAGTGTTGGATCTGGTGTCTCTCAACTTCCTCTTCACAATATCCCACAGATTCTCTATGGGGTTCAGGGCAGGAGAGTTGGCAGACAAATTTAGCACATTAATGCCATGGTCAGTAAACCATTTACCAGTGGTTTTGGCACTGTGAGCGGGTGCCAGGTCGTGCTGAAAAATAAAATCTTAATCTCCATAAAGCTTTTCAGCAGATAGAAGCATGAAGTGCTCCAAAGTCTCCTGATAGCTAGCAGCATTGATCCTGCCCATGATAAAACACAGTAGACCAACACCAGCAGCTGACATGGCACCTCAGACCATCATTGACTGTGGGTACTTGACACTGGACTACTGGCATTTTGGCATTTCCTTTTCCCCAGTCTTCCTCCAAACTCAGGCACCTTGATATCTGAATGACATGCAAAATTTGCTTTCATCTGAAAAAAGTACTTTGGACCACTGAGCAACATTCCAGTGCTTCTTCTCTCTAGCCCAAGTCAGGCGCTTCTGCCGCTGTTTCAGGTTCAAAAGTGGTTTTACCTGGGGAATGCGGCACCTGTAGCCCATTTCCAGCACATGCCTGTGCACGGTGGCTCTGGACGTTTCCACTCGAGACTCAGTCCACTGTTTCTGTAGGTCCCCCAAGGTTTGGATTCGGCCCTTCTCCACAATTTTTCTCAGGGTGTGGTCACCTCTTCTGGTTGTGCAGCGTTTCCTGCCACATTTTTTCCTTCCCACTGACTTCCCACTGAGGTGCCTTGATACAGCACTCTGGGAACAGCCTATTCGCTCAGAAATGTCTTTCTGTGTCTTAGCCTCTTGCTTGAGGGTGTCAATGATGGCCTTCTGGACAGCAGTCAGGTCGTCTGTCTTGCCCATGATTGCGGTTTTGAGTAATGAACCAGGCTGGGAGCTTTTAAAAGCCTCAGGAATCTTTTGCAGGGGTTTTGAGTTAATTCGTTGATTCAGATGATTAAGTTAGTAGCTTCATGATACGCTAATTTGTTGGGATAGGGATTTTGGTTTTTCTTGACTTCTTTGCCAAAATCATCAATATTAAAACAATAAAAGGCTTGAACTACTTCAGTTGTGTATAATTAATCTAAAATATATGAAAGTCTAATGTTTATCAGTACATTACAGAAAATAAAAACTTTATCACAGTATGCTAATGTTTTTTAGAAGGCCCATATATTTTCGTAAATTGAACAAAATTTGGATTACTGGTATGTTTTGGGTTTTTTTGTTTGTTCTTTTTCTACAACATTCCTTTAAAAACTAAAATTACAGGAGCAGCCTCGGGGAAAAGGTAGTGAGATATCTGACCAGGGTCCACTGTATATATGATATCATGAATCTTGTTTATGTGACATATTTATTTGAAACTTTACAATTGTCTGTGTCTCAAACAATGCAGTAGGAGTGTAAACAGCTGCTCTGGCTTTCTTCCAGTGGCTATGAAAAAACAAGGCAGTTATCACAGGGCTGTGCAGTGTCACATTTTTTTTTCCACACAGCAGGGAATACAACACAAACAAACACAGTATCAAACAAACATCTAGGTTCGGGTGGGTAGAATATTAGATTGTGCGCTGACAGCCAAGTGGAACCACAAATATATTTTAGCAACTTCCAGCTGAGAGTAAATGGCAATGTGACCATAAAAGAGACCATAAGGCATTGGCAGCTTTTTCCCCCCAAAGCATTTTCACAAAAAAAAAAAAAAAAAAAAATTTTGGTACGCCAGACATATGTATGTTTCCGTTCTTTACATCTACAGCCGATGTACAAAGTAAAAAAAAAAAAAAAAAAAAAAAATCCCAACAGCACACAGTAGTTGCCAAAAAATGGACGTTTGAGCATTCCTGTATTTTTGAATCCTGTATTCTGAACAACATTTCAAAAAAAAAAAAAAACTAAATAATTGTTGAAATCATTTGTTTCTGAAAGTGTGCATGCAGTCACATGCTGCGACGACAAGGATACAGTTCTATAAATGCAACAACCATAACTTGGTGTGAAAAGGCCAAGCTATTCTGTTTGAAAAAAAGAGAGAGATATGGGTCTTTCGATTGGTCCCCATCCATCCATCTATCCATCCATCCATTCATCCATCTATCCATCCATCCAGCTATCCATCCAGCCGTACAACAAGTATGATTTTTAAAACTCCCTTTATAGCAGAACATATAAAATGAGGTTCCAACCCAGTTCGTTTCCACCCTCACGCCGCAAAATTTATTTTAACAAGTGTTGGCTACAGCATCAGCAAGTGAACCATGAAGGATTGTGGGGAAATCGTGTTCATAAATGAGAAAATATCTATATAGCTTATTTTTAGCTGCATGTTGGTGCATTCAGTCAAATCAGGAAATAAGGATCAGAATAGCATTAAACTTGCCTGGCACGGCCAGACTGTTCTCCCTGAGTTTTTCAAACACTGAGAGTATAGTCTGGGACCCAGCCCATTAACGGCCTCTCGAGCAAGTACAAAATCTATCGACAAATCAGATTCGTTTATTTGCGTGACGTGTTCTTAACGAGCAACGTCACTCTTCCGCGTCGGAAGTCGTCTCTACAACAACACAGATGGCGAACAGGAGAGCCGAGAATATGTTCCAATCCACGGTAAAATCAGTTTTAAATTACCAAAAACACATCGACACAAGTCATTGACAACAGTCTGTCTCGCGCTAGCCATGTTGAATAAACTCTGCTCTCCTCGTATGTTTACTTCCGCGCGCAAGTCCCTCGTCCCACCCGTCGCTGATTGGTCCACTCCGTCCGCTGTCTGTTTGCTGTGGCTTCCTCCGCCCTGGAAATTTTATCCGCTTAATAGTGGCCAGACTCAATAGCTGGAACAGCGATGAGTCTGGAGTACCAGGCTAGCACTAAACACCAATTGGGAACAATTGGACAATGTAAAGAAATGCACTTGTTGTTTCTTTTCTGCATTCCAGAGTCATATAGTACCTTACTTTTCCGTTCCAAACCCAAAAAATGCACTCCTGTGTAAATATTTTAAGGAACAAACTTTGTGCCTTGACTCAAATAGTGTCACAAATTTAAATGGAGATTTCAATAAAATTATTTGTTAAGATTGTGAGTAAAAGCATGTTTTGTTCAAATGAGACATACAGTATAATTTTGATATATCTCACATTTTTTATTTTGACAGGAAAAGATCATATTTTCTTAATAAGACTTCTTAAATAATGAAAAGAAAATTGAAACAATGTTAATAATATAAGAACACTTCTTCTGGCTCACATGAAGTCATAATTAATTCCTTTGGGATACGGTTGCGCGCCAGCATGTGTGTGCGTGCGAGAGAGATTTAGTGAGTGCAATGACTGTTAAGGGGTGTTTTTTTTTTTTTTTTTTTTTGAGGGAGAGACTACCAATGAAAAAGGACTCACTGAAAGCACTGCATAAGGATTTTTAGCAGTGGAAGAATGTTACCACCTTTTTACCTGGAGTGCAGTCCTGCATTTTAGAAGGGCTGTTTTGGATAGCCATTTATCTTGCGTCTTGCAAGATCTCCTGCAAAGCAACAGTTTGCCAGAAAAAAACAGTGTTTCAAGGCCACTGGTTCATATTAGGCCGTCTCTGTGCATGAACCACATCACTTATTGCCACAAACTACTTCCAAGTCCAGTTAGGGTGCTTTACCTACACCTTCTTAGTGCCTAGATCCCTCTAAAGAGCCTCACATTCACCTATTCAAAGACACTTTCATACAGTGAGTGGCTGCTGCTGCTGCTGCTGCTGCTACACAAGGCACTGCCAGGCCCACCCAAAGTAATTAAAAGCTAGGTTTGAATTGACACCATTTGGCCACTCAGGGTCCCACTATAGCAATTAAGCTTTTGTCATAGAAAAAGAGAAATGTGGGATTTATTTTATATAGTTTCAGGTTTTATTTGGGGTTGGGGGTGTTTGGAGGGAAAAAATGAAATCACAAGCATAGAGTAAATGAAAGAACCATGTTAAAGATACAATAAGGCTATGGGGTTTCCTGTGAAGTACACAAGTCTGTTGAGTGAAGAATTATGGTCCACCCCTACGGTGACACTTTTCTGTCCTTAGCCAGAATAAAGGAAATGTTTCAAATGTCTCAAGCACGAACCAATTAAAATGTCACATTTTTGCTACAGTAGCATCATTAGGGTTTTTTAATGAAGGAACAAAGTGCACTTTGATGTGAGACTCAACAGGAAGGGCATTCTTGGACTGCTGCTGGAACACATTCTTCCTGCTCTCTAGGCACTATCCATTAAATCTTTATACACCAAAGGATGCAGTGTTTTTTTTTCCATGTTGGCAAATTTCTTTTGACAATTTTGCAATGTATTATAAGTGAACAGTGCACCATAAGGTTTTGAATACTGTTTGAATGTTCTTATGTGACACAAACTGTGCTGACTTGAGCAGCAGATTGGTCCAGTCACTGTAGACCAGGCAAACTTGGTTCAAGTTCCACTCAATAACAGCGTGAATGTGACTCTGAATAGTGGACTATCTTTATTGAATGGTGACTGACTGGTGACCTTTTCAGGTTGTAGTCCACCTTTCACCTGATGTCACCTGCCACACGCTCCTGCACCCCATGACTCTGACTGGCATAATTGGTAATGAAGATTGATTATGGATGGATGGCCTTTCAAAATAACATAAATGCATTACTTTTCCATAAAACCTGTCTTCATTAGGCTTGTGTATGTCTGATCAATCACTGTTTACATATAAACAAACAACCAATGATGGTGATAATAACTGTGTTAAACCTTACTAAAAATGCTATTAACTAAAGAAATAATCACCTCCAGGGATCGCCAATGGAGTGCCCGCTCGCATCATGCAGCCCCTTAAGGACCACATGAATAACTCATAGGTCTATTCTAAAAATAGGTCACCAGTGGTGAGTCCAGTTTAGAAATATCTTTATTGTGTCTATTGTGTGAGTTTGCTTTTGTTTCACTAATTTATCGAGATGAAATGCCAAAATATCGTTGACTGCAGATATGATTTTTTTTTATCTCAAACTAGAAAATAAAACTTGGATATACGGTAGCGTAACACCTCACACTACTAATTTAAAAACATTAATCACAGATGCGAGCTTCTCTTGTACAATTCATTTTCTACATCTTTGCAATAATTGAGAATAAATTATAATACTATACTCAGATTTTAACAGGTTGCACTTTTATTTTATCCATCATCACTGTTCATAATATTTTTACATGACAGAATTATCATAAGAAAAATTATGTGATTCATATGCTCATGTTTGAGAAGTTTGTGTTTGCTGGGAACATTAGCTCTTGCAGTACTGAAAACCCTTTCTAATGCCACACTAGTGAACGGTATACATAGCTATTGGTAAGTTTTTAGATTTTGGGACTTTATTTATCTGGTGTACTGAAAACTGTACCATGTGAATTTGAAGTTACAGCAGCACTGGCGGCCATGCCTACTGTATATCCATTTTTATGTTTCCATCATTGTTGGGAAACATGTTGCTGCCTCACGGCCCTCGCTGTGTGCAGAGGGAAGGTTTAGAATAGTGTTTCCGGGGGGCTTATATGTTAAATTGGGCTTATTTTAGGCAGAGAAGTATTTTTTTCTTGCCTCAAAAAAGACTGAGCTTGGATTTACAATGTTGATTGATCTGTTGCTGTTTTTTTCACTGAATCTTTTTTTCTGGTTAAACTGAATTAATACAGTTGTGTAGGGGGCACGGTGGCAGAGTAGTTAGCACGTCTGTGAGTGTGTGCGTGAATGGTTGTATGTCTCATTGTCCCCTGTGATTGGCTGGCAACCTATTCAGGGTGTAGTCCGCATACTGCCCCCAGTTAGCTGGGATAGGCTCCAGCACTTCCACGACCCTCGTGAGGAAAAGCGGAAAAACGAATGGATGAATAATACAGTTGTACATGGACATGTGAATTTGTTCCAAAGCCCAAAAACCTACGATAATTCTTTAATAAGTACTGCAGGTACAATTGCAAATAGCAGTTATACATAGCTGTAAGATGTGCTTTAATGCTTTTGCACGCTCAGGTTAATAATGTGTGTTTAAAACTAATAGCTATAACTACTGTCTTACTTAACAGCCATTAAGGCCTTACAAAAGAAAGAATGTGTTGTGTAAGGTCACATCCAACTGAAGAACAGATGTCAGCATGACCCAGTGGGACACATTTCCTGTTTTTGGTTTCTATTGCTGACCATAAAGTTTCAACACAATGAGACAAATAACTGCCCGCACCCATTTCTCAAGATAACAGCTATTTCTCAAGATGTGAAACTCACACATGTGTGTTGAAACTCTCCCACTTTGTCAATAAAAGGTGCAACCCCACGGAGAGGGCTGAGAGAGAATCACTGACTTTGCGAGTAAAGCGTACAGCACTGTCAGTCCTCTCCCTGGTGGCCACCGGTGAAAACATATCTCCGTTCCTGGTCTGATCCTTCTCCGGTCCCTCTCTGGGTCTTTAATTAATTACAAAAGTGAGTTTAGACCTAACAATAGCAGAAGAAATAATTATAATAATAGTTTTTATTGTCACCTTAACTCAGGAGCGCTCATTACGTCGATCGCAACGCCAGTGCTGGTAGATCGTGGCATCAAAAAAAAAAAAAAAAAAAAAATTGGGGGTGGGGGGTTTGTGTACATTGTAATTTTATGTTGTGTTAGCAACAGATCTTGGAGGAAAAAACAATGAGCACCCCTGCCTTATTTTATAGAGACTTGCAAACGGAGGTCAGAGGAGACGGAGCGTGTTTAGGTAGAGGAGGATACGGTGAGCTGTGTTCTGTCTAATTTAGCAAATGCATTAAATGAGACACATGTAAAACATATAAAGCATAAATATACAAGAAATACAATACATATTTATTTGTCACCTTAACTTGCTGGTGAATGGAGGTCAGAGGAGACAGTGGGTGTGGAGGTAAAGGAGGATACATTGAGCCATGATCTGTCTAATTCCAGTTCCAGTGTACTCACACGCACACCACACTTATTTTTCTATTATTTCTTTCATAATTTAAATGGTAAGCGTTGCCTTCTTCCTTTTTTTACCACGACTACTACCTGCATGAACCGTCTTGAGACCCATGATGATTTCTCTCACAAGAAAATCAGACGTGTGGGAAAACAATGAAACTGCGATGCTGTCATAAATCGTCTTATGTCAAGACAGATGTCGAGTCAAATTTTACGTCTCATTTTGAAAGAATCGTATGTCGATGCATACGTATGTCCAATTACTACAGTATATGATATGTGCAGCCACTTCTAATTTTAAGATTTAATACAGCAAACAATGGTTGTAAATGAGTGTCACAGTTTTGTGTAGGTTATATTTGCTATATTGAAATGGGCAACAAATGCTCCTTTTGGCGTTTACTAGTACAGATTCAACTTCAAAAATGCTGTTTTTTTCCTGCCATCATTAAATTACCATTCCACCTGCATCAACTGCTGGTACCCTACCACCGCCAACCCCCGTGAAAATTGGAAAAAATTTCTTTCACAGAGGCATTGCTTCTTGGAGTTCTATGCAACTTCATCATCGCAACTGTTTAGGCTCCGAGGGAAGTCTGCTTCACAGTGGAAGCCCCTAATTCATAAAACTGCTTCCTAAGGCGCATTGCTTCCTGCTGGGATCTAAGTGTTAAAGTCTTTTCCTCTTCATTTTAAATATTAATTACCCTTTAAATCCCTCTTTTTTCCATGTTACTATATATTTTTTCTTCTCTCCTAATTGAAATACATGTATTGAGTTTGCATATCTTATTGACCTTACAGAAACATTACAATGTAAGGGCTATTATTTAATAGTCCATCTCATGTAGGCTTGCAGATGTTGTACTTTTTGCAGCTGCAAGGTCTGCAACAGCAGCTTCTAAGTTCCATTCAGAAACGGAAGGATGCAGAATGGCACGCTGAAAGGACAGGCACATTTCTTTTCTACTTATAAATACCGACCCAACTACATTTCCCAATGACTTCCCGCTGATGTCCAATATGTAGAACTGCACACCAAGATAAACAGAAATTCTATCAGCTTTTTAAATAAAAAACAAATGAATAAATACAGATGAGCCGTCCCGAGCTGATCGTATAGTCTCACTTTCCCTCCTGCTGCTCTCTGTTGGTCAGGTAGTGCACTGGAGTTGCTTAATAAAGTTAACAATGACTGACAGACGTCTAATGTTTAATCTTGCCGCAGATGCTTGGAAGCCAAAGCTTCAAAGCGCTACATGCATCAATCATCATTTAACTTGTCAAACAGTTGCTGTGGCAACTCATTGTGCGTAAGAGAGCAGCTTGAGCAGATCTGAGTGCTCACTCAATGAAGCACTTAATAAAGACAAGCATTTTTCTACTTTATTCGTGTTTAAAAATAATGTGGGACCGTAACTGTAATGTTTATGTGCCTTCTCAGTTCTGTTATTCCCTTTCCAGCACATGATTCAGCTGCATGGGCGGGGCTGTGCCACACGCCTGTGACGCATTTGGGGCACTCATTATTTAAAGACTGCTGTCACAGTGTACGAGTGTCGGACTATTACATTCTACTTGCTTGCTTACCGCTGTGTGCGTCTTCTGGAGATCTCTTGCCTGTTACGGTTGTATCTTTTTGTCATCACATTGCTGTAGTATATTTTTGTTGGACTTTGCTGTTATTTGATTCAGCTTTTTCTGGCCATTGTAGCCTTCCCCTTAGTTCTCTCGCCGACTCGGTTCGTGCCCTTTTTGTGTTGCGTTTTTCTCTCGCGTGTTTTGGCGTGCTCCCTCGTTTTTGTAATAAATACTTATAATTTCAAAGTCTGTGTTTGGATCCATATTATAGGGCTGCCCATATCATACCAGTAACATGTTTAAAACTTATCATAATTATTACGTTTGAAGTGTTTAAAAACAAATTATTAAAAAATCATGAAAACACAGACAAGACCGAAAAAACAGTTTCTGTTCTTGCACTCCTCTTTAAAAGAAACTGCAGTATTTTAAGCCAAAACAACTGTTGTGTTTGATAGAACAATATGTTTATATGCTGCCATAGCAGATTCATGGCGCATTAAGCCCCCGAACAATTTTCAATTTGTCCATTTTACCCTGGAAACCCCCATTTACAGACGTTGTGCAACCGCTTTTGTTTCAACTCAGCCATAAAACGAAGGTAATTAATTATATTTATTATTCAAAATGTCTGTAATTTTTAGCTTAGAATCATTAATTGATGTCTAATATTTCATTTAAAAAAAAAAAAAAACTGAAAAATTATTCACTCGCATATTTTAAACTTTTAAACAAATTACATCACAATGAAAAAAATGGTGTCTGTAAAAAAGTCACGGACATCTACCTCATAACTATCGCTTAATTGTATTTTTTTGTTTTTGTTTTTGTTTTTTTGTTACTGTCGCATTTTCTCCGATATATTAGATGATAAATAATTGATCCAAACAAAAAAAAATTGAAAACAGAAACATTGAAATATTTGAAATATATATGTGATAAATATATGAAAAACAACATCTCGACCACTCCTTGACGTCTGCGATTTCAGCATCACGACCCTTGTTATTTTACTGTGTTTCACCCATAAGAAATCCAGCTGTGGCCATTCACAGCTGTGTCTTGACACTCAGTGATACACGCTACATGGAGTTTTTGGATTGAAACAAGGTAAGTATGCGATAATATCTCATTAAAGTCGTGGCGTCTGTAATTCAATATGTATATATATATACATATATATATATATATTAATGCCATGCCCTCCTGTTCTAAATTGTTCTTCTTTATATATAAATATATATTAGGGCTGTCAAACGATTAAAATTTTTAATCGAGTTAATTACAGCTTAAAAATTAATTAATCGTAATTAATCGCAATTAATCGCAATTCAAACCATCTATAAAATATGCCATATTTTTCTGTGAATTATATATATATTCTGTAAAATAAATTGTTGGAATGGAAAGATAAGACACAAGATGGATATATACATTCAACATACGGTACATAAGGACTGTAGTGGGCATTTCACTCTACTGTCATTTAAATCTGTCTATGCTGTCCTCACTCCGAAGCGTCTACTTTTTCCAAAGCTAGACAGCTAGTGAACGACGCCTTAATAATCAGACTTCTTCCTTTTTCATCTGATTTATTAATAAAATGGCCTCAAACCATTGTCCTCTTTAGACCGTTTACGTAAAACTACAAAAAAAAAAGTGAACAAGCATTGCATTAGCAACAACGTTAGCTTAGCACGCTATACAGGTTGACTAAACATAAACAAAAAGCGTCTCATACAAAAAATATAACATTTCGCCTATTAACATAATATGTACATTCTTTACAACAACCATACTTACGGACAAATCTTTTCCAAGGATCATATAAGCACAACAGAGACGTCGTGCAGCCATATTGAACTGGCAAGAAAAAAATAAACCATGTCGCAAAGCGACCACAAGAGTTCGCTGTTAGACAGCACAAAACGCCTTGCTGTAAAACTTACCAAAAGGCAGAATACTGTCTGAGAGGGACATGTGCTTTAATTGCGTCAAATATTTTAACGTGATTAATTAAAAAAATTAATTACCGCGCGTTAACGCGTTAATTTTGACAGCCCTAAGATTATATATATATATATATATATAGTGCGTCAAAAAAGTGAGTACACCCCTCGCATTTCTGCAGATATTTAAGTATATCTTTTCATGGGACAACAGTGACAAAATGACACTTTAACACAATGAAAAGCAGTCTGTGCGCAGCTTATATAATAGAGTTAATTTATTTTCCCCTCAAAATAACTCAAAATACAGCCATCAATAGCCAAACTCCTGGCAACAAACGTGAGTACACCCCTGAGAAACTACGTACATCCCTAAATGTCCATATTGAGTACTGCTTGTCATTTTCCCTCCAAAATGTCATGTGACTCGTTACAGGAGTGCTGTCAGCATTGCTGCATTGATTGAAGAGGTAGGGGGGTCAGCCTGTTAGTGCTCAGACCATACGCCACACTCTACATCAAAATGGTGTGTATGGCTGCCCCAGGAGGAAGCCTCTTCTGAAGACGGTACACAAGAAAGCCCGCAAACAGTTTGGTGAAGACATGTCAACAAAGCACATGGATTACTGGAACCATGTCCTATGGTCTGATGAGACGGACGGGCTTTCTTGTGTACCGTCTTCAGAAGAGGCTTCCTCCTGCAGTGACAGCCATGCAAACCTTGCCCAACACCTACCTATCACTATTTATTATTATTTATCTTAATTAAATGTATTTATTTATTTTATTGTTTTGACTATCCTGAGAGCTGCTGTTGTTTCACTTTAGTTGTGCTTCTGCTCAATGACTATAAATCCAATATCACTCAATGATCAGTATTGACTGCATTTTTTTTTTTTAAACAACAGTTTATGTTGACAACAACAAAGGAAAAATACTGTAGACCTCTCTGGTGTAGTGGAAATTTTTGATCACTGACAACATGTGAAAAGCCCTTAAGATTCCAGAGGTCATATTGTAAATTTGCTTATCTTCAAAGCTTTTGACATCAAGGATCTGGCGAACACCGATTATTTTGTGTGTTCTGGCCGTCTTTTTTTATTTTGTGTGTTCTTCAAATTACAAGCAAGACCTGAAAGTCAGGCAGCATCTGTGTTTATTACGAGAACATGTCCTAATATATCAATATGCCTGTGGGACTCCACATCTAACCAACATCAGAATCCTCCGAGGTCACATTTCTGTGGATTAAAATGTGATAAAAGATTTAAACCAAGAACATGCTGAGCCTGTAATACCAATACACCTTTCTAGGCAATCTAGTCCGTAAAGTATGATAGATCAATGTTGACGTCGAGCAGCAATAGCATCAATGAGGTTTCAGAATCCCTATCTGACAAAAGGCTTTTTTGCGAGTTATCTTTGCCAAATCTAGATTGAACAAGTTTAAACAGACTGCTCAAGGCTTCATGGTCATTAAGTTAACATGTTAACATTTTTTCAAGAGTGTTAATGATACATTGGAGATTTAATCAGGCCTATAATTTTAGACCTTCAGGGTCAAGATTGGGTCTTTTTAATCAGGTTTGAATAACAGTTGTCTTGAATGCTGCAGGTACAGTACCAGAGGAAAATAACAATTTGATCATTTTTAAAATGGACAGTCCGGAGATTGAAAACAGCACTTTGAATGTGTTGCCTTGGAAGAGGGTCAAGCAAGAATGTTGCCTGTATTGCCACACAAACATATTTTGTAAGTCTTTTAAGGGATAATTCCCTAATGAAAGCACATTTCATGAGAAAAATGCAACCTAAAGTGACCAGATCTAGTCCAAGACATGTACAATGGTCCACACTGGCAAAAAAGAAAATCCACTTACATTGCATTTATGGTAAATATAGTGGCTCACACTATCCATCACAAATCCTCATTTCTCTCTGTTTAGGCCAGTTGACCTTGTATGTTTGTACCGAGACAATTTATACCTCTGTATTTCTAAAATCTTTATTGTGGCTCAGCTTCAGCTAATCTGTGTTCCTAGTGTAGAGTTGTAGTATAGAACCAAATCGATGGATGATGAACAGCTACTTGTTGAAAAGTTTGATGTCAATGGTGCTAAGATTATGTCTCCACACCCTGATGAAGGTTTGTGGGTTGATACATAGTTACGTTTTTTAGTGTTTTTTGTTCAATAGATAATGGTGTTTTAGAGTAAATGTATCCAGCTGAGTGCCTGGACATTGAAGTCCCCCCCCCACCCATTTATAATAAATTTTGGGTTGAAAAAGTATTTTTTTTTCCCCCTGGTAGTTTAATTGTACAGTGCTTTTGTAACAGATAATTTCGAAGAATTTACAAATTATTAAGCCACGCTCAACGCTTTCTGCTGTCTCAATGCTTTAGCTCTTCCTATTCGCCATTAGACTTTTTATTCCAGAAGGGAGGGGGGGGGGCTGCTGTTTAATGCTAAGTGCCAATTACTAGCACTCCAAGGTCAGCAGGCCAAGCTAGCCCACTCTCTGTCTGCACTCCAAGCACTTTGTCTCTAAGACAGCCAGCCCTCTGACACACATGCATGCACTTACACACACACTGCATAGCTGTCGCCGTTTCTTTCCATACTTTCTTCCCACGATGCTTCTCCTCTTCTTTCTAAAGCCTGTTCTTGCGCTTTCATCAGCTGGCTGGCTTTCTCTCCTCGATCAAATGCTTCTCCCTGCTTCCTTCAATGATAAGGACCGAGAATTCTGTTTAGCGCACTGGAGCATTACTGTGATAAAACAGATCCAAAACCTGGCCTGTGTCGTTGCATACATGCATATATATCTGTCTTTGTGTCTGCATGGCTTTATATTGGTATTTGTGCTGGGTTGTGAATATCTGATGTAATGCAGAAATAGCAAGTTTCTCTTTTCAAATGTATGCGTGTTTGTTTGATACATTGATCCATCCCGCATGCCTCCCCTCGGCGATCCAAGCTAATAGGCCCTCATCATCTCCCACTGCGCGCATTCAAAGGCGACAAGCAGTGATTGACAGGTGCTGTAGGCACTGAACATATGAAGACACACGCACCGACACCCACACACACTGAGCCCAAACTTTTGCTGTGAATGCATAACAACACACTAGAGCTCTTACTTAGATCCTTACCTGTTTTGCTTTATACACGTAAACACGAATCAATAATAAAGATAGCCGGACCCTCTGCAAAGGTAAATGGTAAATGGAAAGGTTTGTTTACTGCACTATAATATCCAATGCCAAGCGTTTTACATAGGGTCATATCCATCGACAGTGGGCAGTTGGAGCCGGGATCGAATCACTTTTACGAACTGTACCACAGCTACACAGAAGTGTTGACACAGTGTGGTTCTTTCATTGAGTCAATTAAGTTACTATAATTAATTATGTGCATGTGGAGTTGCTTAGAGATTGAAAACACTGATATAAAAACAACATGATTATTACAGCAATGAATATTTCCATCTAGTAGATGAACAAAAGCACACCAGATTTAGACCTACCTATAGTAAAAAAAAAAAAAAAAAAAAAAGGTCTGGTTCTGTCTATAGGTATGATAATGACAGCATTTGTCCCACCAGTTTTCAAATCATTCGCCTGCTGATGTAATTGATGTAGCTCATGCTCAAATGTCTAAAATGATGCCCTGTGTAGTTGAAAACTGAAATACATTTTTAAGCAAGATATGTTATTAATGTGGGCTGTGATTATATTTATTAGCGTTCTAAATGTATTTCATAAGAATATATTTGAGATGTTCTCCATTTATTCCATGAAATGAATTGATTTAACAGTAACTATTAGCTGAATTTTGGTATGCATTTTATTCATTCTGTGTCTCAGTTCATAAACTAAAACATTTGTGAACAAAGAAAATGTTTCCATGCCAATGAATAAAAATATTATTAAATTTCATTTCTAGTCAGATGTATTGTAAGTATGTGTGTTTAACATTTTTATTTGTGTGCAAACAAAGATCAATACTATGCAAAATGCATATACCAAAAACACACCGAAAAGAACCGACTTTCAGCTTGTCCCTGTCAAGGATCGCCACAAAATAGACGTGCGTTGAGATGACATATCCTTTAAAGTGACATTCTGCCACCAAATCAGTCCCCCTGGGTCTATCTTCAAGGACAAATCCTATGTTGGAAACCCAAGCTTGGCACAGTGCGGTCTGCAAGATTCCCTAAAAGGTGCAGTGAGACTAGACAAAAATCAAGACGCATTGTTCTTTACTTGGATTGCAGTAACTGATATAGTGCTACTGATACATTTGTGACAGAGTGAAAACTAATTTATTTTCTGAGTGCTTATCCTCACGAGGGTTTTTGGGTTGCTGGAACCTATCTCAGCTAACTGTGCAGGAGACAGGGTACATCCTGAATCAGTTACCAGCCAATTGCAGGTCACAAGGAGACAAAGAACTATTCACGCACACACTCACACCTCTGGACGATTTGGAGAGAAAACCCATGCAGCACAAAGAGAACATGCAAACATGCACAAAGCAAGGCCAGAGCCCGGGATTGATCTCAGAACTGTGAGGCGCACGAGCTAAACACTTTTTCACCTTGCGGTCCAGAATAAAAAGTGACTGTAGTATATTTAGTATTTTTTTGCTCTATGAAGCTGTTGTCCCAGAAATGTTTTTTCAATTTGCCATATTTGATCACTAGTTTATAGTACACTAGCCGTATGGTCCAGAGTTGCTCAGGTTTGTGTAACATGAACGCAATACATTCGAATGGCAGATAGAACATACTTTTCTGAGCGATGCAGCTGTAATGTAGTAATAATAATAGTAAAAGGACAACATAAAGGGGTTAACGTGCAATCGCTTTTTCATGATTGTGTACGGTATTGTGGTGAGCAACCTTGAAAAGAATGAGAGACAGTTTTATGTTTCATATTTGCTGCGTTAGTGCCCCATCCACTGCACAACACCAAGAGGCAGTGCCTTTATTGAACGGAAAACACCCAAACATAACAACGGCAACAACCACTCTCAATAAATGGTTGCTATAACTACTTATAAACCATTGTGGGCATAACGCATTATAAATAACAGCCGCTACAGTATGAATATCCAGCCAAAATGAATCCTTTAGTTATGGAAGAGGATTAGGAAAACAAAGCTGGGCAAGATTCTGACTTTACTTGAGAATTCTGACATTATTCTCATAATTCTGACTTGAAAGTGAGAATTCTGACATTAAAAATTTTACTTTAAAAGTGAGAATTCTGCGAATTAAATAAGAATACTGACTTTAAATTAGAGAATAAAGTCAGAATAATCCTGACTTTAAACTCTGAATTAGGAGATTAAAGTAAAATCTGAATTCTGAGAATAAAGTCAGAATTTTGAGAATAAGGTCAGAATGGCCTACGTTTATTTTTTTCTTCTTGTTCAGTGAATCTAATCCTCTTCCGTACTTAGTAATACTCCGGAAAAATGTAACCAAAAAAATTTAAATCCAATGTCTAGTTGTGGAGTACTCAAAGCCACAACATACCATCACAGCACAGTTAAATTTGCGCATGAAACCGTAAAATTTGAAAGCCAAGATGCGTCTTTTGCCCCACAGACATCGCTGTCACCCCCACAATAAGGGATTTTCTATGCTAAATGGAGGCCTACAGAGAGCACATCCATCTAGGAACAGTCCCAGAAAGAAAGTATAACTGTAAAATTTTGTCAAAATCCGCCCAACCTTTTTGAGTCCATAGGGAATAATTAATACACACGCACAGATACACACACACACACACAAATTAAATATATACGTATACGTTATATATACAGTGGGGAAAATAAGTACTTAGTCAACCACCAATTGTGCAAGTTCTCCTACTTGAAAAGATTAGAGAGGCCTGTAATTGTTAACATGGGTAAACCTCAACCATGAGAGACAGAATGTGGAGAAAAAAATCAGAAAATCACATCGTTTGGTTTTTAAAGAATTTATTTCCAAATTAGAGTGGAAAAAAGTATTCGGTCACCTACAAGAAAGCAAGATTTCTGGCTGTCAAAGAGGTCTAACTTCTTCTAACGAGGTCTAACGAGGCTCCACCTGTATTAATGGCACCTGTTTTAACTCATTATCGGTATAAAAGACACCTGTCCATAACTTCAGTCAGTCACACTCCAAACTCCACTATGACCAAGACCAAAGAGCTGTCGAAGGACACCAGAGACAAAATTATAGACCTGCACCATGCTGGGAAGACAGAATCTGCAATAGGTAAAACGCTTGGTGTAAAGCAATCAACTGTTGGAGCAAATATTAGAAAATAGAAGACATACAAAACCGCTGATAATCTCCCTCGATCTGGGGCTCCATGCAAGATCTCACCCCGTGGCATCAAAATGATAACAACAACGGTGAGCAAAAATCCCAGAACCACACGGGGGGACCTAGTGAATGACCAACAGAGAGCTGGGACCACAGTAACAAAGGCTACTATCAGTAACACAATGCGCCGCCAGGGACTCAAATCCTGCACTGCCAGGCGTGTCCCCCTGCTGAAGCCAATACACGTCCAGGCCCGTCTGCGGTTCGCTAGAGAGCATTTGGATGACACTGAAGAGGACTGGAAGAATGTGTTATGGTCAGATGAAACCAAAATAGAACTTTTTGGTAGAAACACAAGTTCTCGTGTTTGGAGGAAAAAGAATACTGAATTGTATCCGAAGAACACCATACCCACTGTGAAGCATGGGGGTGGAAACATCATGCTTTGGGGCTTTTTTTCTGGAAAGGGACCAGGACGACTGATATGTGTAAAGGAAAGAATGAATGGGGCCATGTATCGAGATATTTTGAGTGAAAATCTCCTTCCATCAGCAAGGGCATTGAAGATGAGATGTGGCTGGGTTTTCAGCATGACAATGATCCCAAACACACAGCCAGGGCCACAAAGGAGTGGCTTCGTAAGAAGCATTTCAAGGTCCTGGAATGGCCTAGCCAGTTTCTAGATCTCAACCCCATAGAAAATCTGTGGAGGGAGTTGAAAGTCCGTGTTGCCCAACGACAGCCCCAAAACATCATGGCTGTAGAGGAGATCTGCCTGGAAGAATGGGCCAAAATACCAGCAACAGTGTGTGAACAGCTTGTGAAGAGTTAGAGAAAATGTTTTGGCTCCATATATTGCCAAGAAAGGGTACATAACAAAATATTGAGATGAACTTTTGGTATTGAACAAATACTTATTTTCCACCATGATTTGCAAATAAATTATTTAAAAATCAAACAATGAGATTTTCTGTTTTTTTTTTTTTTTTTTTTTTTTTTTTTTCACATTCTGTCTTTCATGGTTGAGGTTTTCCCATGTTGACAATTACAGGCCTCTCTAATATTTTCAAGTGGGAGAACTTGCACAATTAGTGGTTGACTAAATACTTATTTGCCCTACTGTAGGTATAGATATACAGTAGATACAGTAGTATTTAGTATGTATATAAACTGGTGTGTTTGTCCCACTCAAGATGTTGGGAAACCACATGAATCTCACTCTCAAATCAGTGAAGAAATGAAATGACAATGACAACGTGTTTGTTCATATAGCCTATTCAATGTAGGATTTCTGTTTTTAGAGGCATGGGCATTTCATTACTTGCACATTTCCTTTTCATGGATGCATTAGATGGATTGCATAAATTACTTATCGTAAATTGTTTTACAGATTCTCTGGCTTCCACCCAACAGTGCGTATGTTAGGTTAATAGACAATTGTTAAGGCAAGGCAAGGCAAGGCAAGGCAAATTTATGTATATAGCACAATTCAACACAAGGCAATTGAAAGTGCTTTACATCACATGAAGATCATAAAAATCACATTTAAATCAATACAATGTAAGAACCAAGACAAAAGATCGCATTTAATCACAAATAGAATAAAAATCAATAAATAAAAATAAAACAAAAATATAACAAAAACTACTACTACTAATAATAATTGAATTCAGCAATGGAGATAAGAACAAGAGGAATAGAAAGCAGGTAGATTGAAATATATAGCCAGTTATGGATATGCAGTGCTAAACAAAAGCGTTTTTAGCCCTGATTTAAAAGAGCTAACAGTTTGAGCATACTTCAGACGTTCAGGTAACTTGTTCCAGAGGTGAGGAGCATAATAACTAAATGCTGCCTCACCCTGCTTGGTTCTTGTTCTTGGAATATGCAGAAGACCGGTTCCAGACGACCTTAGGGGTCTAGATGTCTCATAGGAATCTAACAAGTCAAGCATGTATTTTGGTCCAAGGCAATTAAGTGTTTTGTAGATGAGCAGTAGTATTTTATAGTCTATCCTTTGACTCACTGGAAGCCAGTGTAGAGATTTCAAAACCGGTGTAATGTGGTCCAGCTTCCTTGTATTTGTGAGGACTCTGGCTGCAGCATTCTGTACTAGCTGCAGCTTCCTGACTGATTTTTTATCAAGACCCGTAAATATACCGTTGCAATAGTCCAATCTGCTGAAAATGAATGCATGCATAAGTTTTTCCATGTCTTGTTGAGTCAGAAGCCCCTTAATTCTGGTTATATTTTTTAGGTGGTAATAAGCGGATTTAGTGAAAGACTTTAGATGGCTATCAAATTTTAGGTCTGAGTCAATAATGACGCCAAGGTTTCTGACTTGATTTGTAGCTGTAAGTGACATTGTGCTAAGTTGCCTGCTTATCTTTGACCTTTCCTGTTTTTGGCCCAAAAATGATCACCTCTGTCTTCTCCACATTTAACTGGAGAAAATTCTGGCACATCCATTCATTGATTTGATGAATGCATTTACTCAGGGAGACTAAGGGACTATTATCATGTGGGGACACAGAAATGTACAGTTGTGTGTCATCTGCATAGGCGTGATGTCATACTGTTCCATTATCTGAGCTAACGGAAGCATACAGATGTTAAATAAGAGTGGTCCAAGAATTGACCCTTGAGGGACTCCACACGTGAATTTGGTCCGTAAATGTGCACTGGTGTGAATGGCTGTATATGTAGATCATTTTTAATTATTGGTGATTTTTATATTGTGTATCTTACCCTTACTAGCATCTGTGTTGGTTTCCAGTCCGAAATAGCATAGGTGGGTCTAACTATTCTGTCTTTATTGTTTTTTTTCACTAATTCAAAGCTATAGAATATGTATGCTTTTGTGCACCATCACTGAGTGGGAATCGATGGTCAATGCCTTTCAAACTCCAGAGCTATTTTCCGGAGTTTCTTTCCAATTAATTAGTACTATATTAAACAATGAGTATCACATACAAACTGGTCACAGCTTTCAGCATGTAGTAGCAAATTAATGCTTCTTTGTTTTAAACCAAAAAAAAAACATTCAACCATAAAGTAGGGCTTTTTAGTGGTGGCTTGAATTGAGTTGATATACTGTATATGTATGAGTAAATGAAGCTTGGTTACTAACAAAGTACGCGTGTAAGATACCTCAAGAGAGACCATCAACAGCCATTCCTTCTAACATGCACACTGTCACTGAGTGCCAATTAAATTCCAGGCTGCCAACACTGCCTGTCAGGCATACGGACCATGGCACCTTAGTGGCCTCAGAAAGCAAATAGTTGTATAAAAGACAGAAAGCCTAGCTTTATTAGCTTACTTTCATTAAATAACTTTGTTGTATGAATGATGAAGGTTTCAAAGCAGCTATATGGACATGTCTACTACTGTTTATTGAATTGACAATGCACTGATTGTAAATCTTGGTAGCAGAGTGAGGAGGTGTGTGCACGTGAGACTTTTTAATTCATGGCATAAATGATTCTCAGCCTATGAAAGCCTTCTTGCATATTCAATCAATAAACCTGGCACCCCATCCCGAATCTAAATGTGCGGTGACTATAAGCTATAAATCTAGGCTGCATTGCACAATTTCGCAACTATCCGGTGAGGGTGCACAATGTTGATTGTTTTGCAAAAAGATTCCTCCACCAGCTTTAATAAAAACTGTATCAATAGGATTGCGTACAAATTTTGCCACAAATTAATGAGATGTTAAACATTTTCATGATTTGTTAAAAAGCAGTAGGAGATTGATAACTTCCAATATGCTCTTATCTACCTGTGTGCTCGATTAAGAATTCAGTCTGACAATCCCATTAGCAGATCATTGTCATATATAAAATTGCAGAGCAAATATGCTCGAAGGAATGGCCGAAAGGAAATATTCTTGTGGAAGGAAGTGAACCTAATTTTATCATGTACTCTATACTAGCCTGCTGGTGTCATTGTATCATCACCACCATCATGAACACCCAGTCTCACTCAGATGAAAACTTAGAGCACCGTTTTATGATTGATGCAAATACGGCACAATGGACAGATCGACTGGGTGTTTGAAAATTACAGTTCCTCTCAATTGCTTTGGTATGTTTCTCAGACCTGAATTGAAATTCTCAAAACAGTTTGTGCATTTCTCAAAACATGTCACACAAGTAAGAAAACATCATGGATTACCTGCAAAAGCAATTTTTCAGTGCAAAATTCTTAGTCTTTCGCTCAAAATTAAATTTCTGTGTCATTGAAAATGCTTAGAAATATGAACACACATGTTGATGTATTCTGACAACATGTTAATCCATTTTGAATGTAAAGACTTAAGCAATGAACTAATGACTACATTTTGTGGGTGGTGAGACTATTCAATGGAGACTGATGATAATCCATTTCGACTGTCATGACAGATGCCGCTGATAATGTAGGAAACAGCAGAGAATTTTACAAATCATTTGCACGATTGTACAAAAACATATGCAACTTGTTCAAAGAAATGAGAAAATGCTTTTTTGATGTGCACTAGTGATACAATGTTGTGAGGGTTGAACAAGTAGTTTTGAGAATTTCAAGTCTGAGCAGAGAAACGTACCAAAGCAATTGAAGAAAAACTAATAGCTATTTGACGTGTTTAAAAAAGGGTGGTTCATTCCACTGTGGCTGTGAACATTGCTGATCTAACTTAACACCAATCAACACTAGACCTCTCATTCTCTTTATATGTGGTACATTCATCTTTTGCAGTGTGGAGAAGGACACAGCGAATACCCCTCATACTAGCTATTTGCCAGCAGAGATGATTCAATAACTAAAATAATGACAACAGTAATGTGTTCAATGAATAGATTTTTACAATTTTAAAAGAAGAGACCTTATAAAGTACTTTTATCTAAACCATTTCAGCGTCTAAAGCCCTATAAAGCTCTCTTTTACCCATTCACACAGTACTGTAGCTGGGTATGCTTCTACCAAGCCCATTGAAAGGAATTTGGGCATCTTGCCCAAGGACACTTTATCGGTGGGTAGTCAAAGACAGGATCAAACAATTGACCCACGGGTCACTGGCCAACTCACAGTAGCAACTGTGCTAGTTTGAGGGTTTGATGTCTGCTGTTTATGAATGGGTCACATAGCCACCAAGAGCTCAGAATATACACTATTTCCTTGTACCCTAATCAAACTGATCAAAAACCACAATAGACTAGCTGCACAACTATTTAGAAGTGACTCCAACAGGCATATCTGTAGTCAAACGTTTTGCCACCAGATTATTTTTCCACTGGGCATATCTTCTATGATATTAGACTCACTACACTGCCAAAGACCAAAACAGGTTTAGTGAGCCTTGCAAGTGCAAGAAAGTCAGGTTGCACCAGCATTTCTACATGCTCCGTCAATGTGAATAGATCCCTTTATGTCCATCAAGCGCCTATAAACACCACTGCCATTGTGAAACACATCAACAGCTGAGTATATAGTCATATGCTCTTTTACTCTGCTTAATGTTTCTAGTCTCATAAAAATCACCTAAATATATTTCATCTTGCTCTTTTACTCAGCATGCCCGTAGGCAATCATTTCCTACTGTGGTTATTTTTATGACCCGTGTCATTCTTCTCCTCTGTCATTTTACAATTTTATCCTGTTATTTGGGGTCCTCATCCCAGTTTTGTACTTGTTCTTTTCTGTATTTTTTGCATGTGCCCTTTAATTATTTTTTATTCCCATTAACCTCACTGAACTAAAATTGTTTTGTACTGAGATTAAATCACATTTATATATTTATTTTCGAATTCTTTTTTTTTTTTTTTCTTTTTGTTTATATGGCTCAAATCTCCTCCATCCTCAGCTCTCATCTCTCTTGCCTCAGTTGTGGAACAACAGATCAGGCAGATTAACATTCAGCACCAGGGACAGATCCAACCTCAGTGAAAACATGGAGTAGCTTTGCCACCTGTTGGTCACTATAGGCACTACAGGCCATATTTGAGATCTGAGAGTTCTTTAATGTTTTTCCTTCCGTATGCAAGACAGATCGCTTCCACGTGACCATACATCACTGAATATGTCTTATGTATAACTTATGTCGGTGGATCTGAGAAAGGTCGAGCTGACTAGCCTCTTCCTTATGGCATTCTTTCCATGTCGTTTAACTTGACCATATGCACTGATCCTGGATCCAATGCAACAGAGGAGTAGCTGAGCGAAAATAAAGATTGCATGTTGCATTCCGGTCATGGCAGGCAAAGGGAGGAAACAAAAACACTCGCACTCCTCCGAGACCAAGCAAGAATTTAATCGCAACCACAGCCAACATAAGATTTGAATGCAAAGTAGCCTATCTTGAGTTTGTGTGTGTCTAAAAGGAAGATATTTATGAGATACAGATATTTATGTTGACATTTAATATTCAAATATCACAGGTCAAATGGATAATACTGTACAGATACCAGTGTGAAAGATGTGGAAGTGAGTATGTTTATGTGTATGTTGACAGTTATGATTAGATGAATCCACACCATATTTGTCAACACGTAGACACATAGGGAAAAGTGATTTATTTCAGTGAAAACCAATGATCCGTGACACTGTTGCACGCACTTGCTTGTCTCAGGACTCAATCTCTCTGGGAAGCCACATTTTGAATTTGGTTTGAGGAAAGTAAGAAATAGAAGAATTCAGGAACGGTAAAGCAGAGTGAAGTAATCAAAGCAGGCCTGTGGCAAAAAGGAAACATAAATTGGCACAGGTTGGGAAAAATGTTATTTTTCTCCTAACCTTTTCCCTACTTCCCAACCCATAGCAGCAGTAAGCATGATGATTAGAGGTGATTTCAAAGCTTCACCAGTTAAAACGCTGTGAGCTGAGAGACAACTACAAAGAGAGGGAAGAAGCTTCAATCAGAAAGACAACTTTGGTGAACCATTCCACAGGTTTGCATGCTTATAGAGATTTTTATTAATGAGCATTGAAATAAAAAAACAAGTACAAATCACAAGTGTAAAATGTTTGTTTTCACTATACAATACTTTTTTTTTTTTTCAAACATTTTCTAATTCATTGATTTCACTGGTTGACTACCTTATTAAGCTAGTTAAGAGTTTCTCATTCAGTCAGGAAATTGCCGCACGAATAATATCGATTCTCACCATCGACTACGTTTATTCAATCGTAATCCAGTTGTGAAGTCGAAAATGCAGGTCATCCATACTATACTGTGTATACAATGTTTTAGATCATTATAGTTTAGTTGCCCAAAGTAGCGTAATTCTGAGATGATGAGCCTCTACATTTTTCCCCAGCTTTGAACCTTGCGTCTTATGTATATTAAGTAAGTATATATTATATTAAGACTGTTACAGGCCAATGAGATACATGTCCATTAGGAATGTATTGGTACACAAAAATCTCGGTTCGGTACATACCTGGGTTTTGAGGTCACGGTTCGGTTCATTTTCGGTACAGTAAGAAAACAAAATACAAAATATAAATGTGCTAGTTGTTTATTACTCACTTTTGTGCTTTCAACAAGAGGAACAGTAGCCTATACAAAGCTAGAATTCTGCTCAAAAAGTAGCAGGTATTTAAAGATAATAATCCAACAACAATTTGCCTTTCAGACCCCACGTATTGGTCAGCTTTCTTTCTGAAAGAAAGAAGAAAAAAGAAGTCCTGTGCTAAAGAGAAAAGCAATTCCAATGACAAAGATTTTAACATGTATTTTACAAATGAAATGCCTCAATGATTTTTTTTTTTTCTTATGAACGGTTTTCAAAAGCTTTATTGGTGGATTTTCTCAAGTTAGAGCGCCACACAGAAATTAATAAATTTAATTGTGTAAGCAGGATCTGTGTATTATTCTTATTATTTAATTACAGGTGTTTTAGCTCATTTCAATTTATTTTATTTAAATGTGCTATTATTTATTTTATTATGTGTTTTTATTTCACAAATGTGATACAGTATTCATTTATATTGTATATTTTGTGTTGTATAACTTTAGTTCCTATGTGAATATTAGTTCCTACTTGTTTTGTTGTGGTAGGAGGGTTTTGTATTGAACAGGGGGCCGTGTTGGTTATTATTATAGCAGAGAATACAACTGTAAATCAACAAAGACAAGTCAACTGTGCACCGATCTACCACTCAAAAGAACTGATGGACTCAAAATGTTGGTAACGATTGCATATTAGTTTGAAAATCGACCGGATCCACCATATTGTTACACTAGTGACTTCCGGTCTGCTAGCTAGTAGTATTGACGCAGGAGGGCCGCGTCTCACGTCAAATAATAAACGCTGCCATTCTTTTCGCGTGCATCGCGTTGAGCCGCTTCTGGGACTCATCTAACACGCGGCCGCACTGCGACTGGTGTGCATTGTCTGATTGACTTTTTGGGGGCTACTTTGTCGCGTCGTTGACATTTCTTACTGTCCTACCGTGTTGGTCCTCATTATAGTAGAGAAGACGGAGTAAATATAATCTACACAAAGAAACTGTAACCCAATGGACTCACAGCCTCGAAAAGTAAGGGTTACATTACGTCAGAAACTCATTCGGTACGTCTCTGTTCCAAACCGAGCACCAAGTACCGAAACGGTTGAATACGAATACATGTACCGTTACACCCTTAATGTCTATGGTGTAAATATCCCATAATATAATAGAGACATCTGGGATATATAATCCAGTGTGATTTACATAGAGTACAGGCCATAAGTTGGGGCACCCCTAATCATTTGTGCGTTTTCTATATTTCCATGACTATTTACATTGTAAATTCTCACTGAAGGTAATAAAACTATGAATGAACATGTGGAATTATGTGCTTGATAAAAAGTGAAATAACTGAAAACGTGTTTTATATTGTACTTTCTTTAAAGTATCCAACGTTTGCTCTGATTACTTTTTTGCACACTTTTTTGCACACTTTTGGCACTCTCTCGATGAGCTTCAGGATGCAGTCACCTGAAAAGGTTTTCACTTCACAGGCAGTGTTCTTACTGATTACTTGAAAGAGTAATTTGATTACTGATTACGCCTAACAAAAGTAATCTTGTTACTTTACTAAATACTTTATTATCAAAGTAACTAAGTTCCTTTATAATTAATTACTTTTTACCTATTTTTGTGCCTTTGCTGCCTCAACATACGAATGACAACAGAAAACTGTCATCACATGTAACTGACATTCCGATTATTGAATTTAAAGGGGAAAATCAGATTTTTTTTTTTTTTTTTACTAAAGGCTTAATCTTCGAGTTAGCAGGAGTTTAATTACTCGATGGAGTTGATTTCAACCAACACTGACTCGCACTGGCTTAGCCACTCAGGTGCCCTGAAACTAACAAATAACTGACAAAACTACATGGAATTTGTTGACATCAACTCCACCAATAATTAATCCCCGCCAACTCGAAGATTAAGCCTATTGTCAAAAATTCTGAACTTCAAGTTAGGGTTTAGGGGTCAGTGTTAACAGCATATCTGTGCCAACGTAAAACAATGAAAATTGACTGCACAATAACAACAACACCCAAATGAATTGTACAATAAACAGTGCAATAAACAGAAAGGTGGGGGCAGGCGTGAATGCGCACGCACAACCCGCAAGTACGCCGTACACACACAGAACGTGGCGGCAATGAATGACTTTACACTCAATCGAACTTACAACACATCCCAAAGATGCTAAACGAACACGTCAACTCATGGTATACACGAATTTCAACACAAATTTGATCTAAACAATGTTCGCCGACTACCCGCCTTTGCAATGGCAAAGCTACGAAATGACCACGCATGTAGCGGCTCAAACCTATAGCTGGAACCCTCCAAAATGAAGGAAAAAATACGTTCATTCATGGACGCACACAGATCAACATTCCCTTGCTCATCTCAACAGGTGGCTGCACTTGGCTCGAATGTGCACCCCCATTCGTCACGCCTTTCTCAGTCCCAAAACACTTAGCATGTGTGACTCGAGACCAAAACAAGAAGTAACTATGAGCACATACCATGGAAACGAACAACTGTACATTTTGTATTCAAAATGCTCTTCGTACATAACTACAATATTCTTCATTCTACACACATTATTCGACAATAATAAAACAGTAGTGCAGAGACACTAAGGAAACCAACTTTATTTAGATTACTAGTTTGGAAAAATGAACACATTAGATCGCTCGTTACTGAAAGAAAGCAATCAGATTACAATCACGCATTACTTAGTAACGCATTACTGACAACACTGTTCACAGGTATGCCTTATTTGGGCTAGTTAGTGGAATTTCTTGTTTTTCCACTGGGGTTGGGACCATCATTGTATTGCATTGAATGAGATGTGTTCAAACTTTGGGCCTGTACTGTACGAAAAAATAATTTTTTTTCTTCTAATATCTTGAGGGTACAGAATATTGCCTGGTGCCTTAAAGGCAGGGGTTAATTTGTGCCGGATCATGTTCCAGTAGCTCTTGATTTTGGACTCCACTTGATCCGGGACTTGTCTAGTCTGTTCCGGCACCTTTTGAATATCAATATTAGGATTAATACAATGCCGGGCGACATGGAGGAGAATGTGAGGCGATAAACTCGTCATCATTACTTGCTACGTTAGCGCCTTCTTCCAAAAATGTTGCCACGAATTACTGCACCTTGTCGAACGGAGCACACATTAAATAACACTTGAAACCACCACTCTAAAGTCATGGTTGCCCACACTTTTCATCAAACATTTGGGCTGAACAGAAAACAGTTGCTTTAAATTGTAACGCTTGCTAAGTGAAAGCTTGGCAGCAAAAATAACACAGAAACCTTGATGCTTTTTACCCCCTCATTTTATTCTTCTTTCAGCCACCCTAATGCAAAACAAACAACAAGTCGCTGGCGGGCGGCTATGCAGTTCACCAATCAGAGCGTCGCGCTGGCGCACCAATAGGAGCCCTGCATTGACGCGGTGATGCTACAACATAAAAACGTTTTTAAAAAATGTCCAGCCATCCATCCATCATCTTCCGCTTGCTCCTGGGTCGGGTCGCGGGGATAAAATAATAAGATGCATAGATTCATTTACAGAACATATCACAAGAATTGCATGTTGTTTCCAATCTGCACTTTTGGTTAGCGGTGCTTTCAACTCCGAACCATAGTAAAAGTCAACCACCGCGCTTCCTTGCTCTCCCCCATACGCTCACCTACTTCTTCTTCTACCCCAAATTGGCAATGCCGGATACACTGAAACGGGACAGCGGCCCCTTGGAGATTCTGGTAGCAATGTTGTTTATAAAAATGTTACGTCATTTCAAAGGGTCAGAGATTTGTTGAAACGCTCAAAAGCTGCACCAACAAATCAGCCCCTGACATAAATTAGAAAAAACTTTAGGATCAAACGGTATTTCAACATGCCTAAAAGACAGACAAATGAGTCAGAAAAGCAAAATGACAACAAGGAATGTTTTGGACAACTAAATATGGTAAGCTACATAGGCCACTGTGCCAATCTTTTTTTTATGTTTTACAAGATAGACCTGTTCAGAAACTAATTGCTGACTGTAAGTCCCACCTGTGGTTATCTTGACAATTGCTCGTGCTGTGCAGAGTATAGCCTAAATAATCCAAAATTGTTGTCACAACATTCATACCATGGATATTGTGCTTTTAATTTTTTTATGATTGTTTTGCTGGTACTATGATTCCATCTGGGGATGGGAATGGCGTGGCTCAGTGGTAGAGTAGTTATTCCCCAACCCAGAGGTTGTGGGTTCGATTCTCTGCCCTGATGGACTTGCCTAGGTATCCTTGAGCAAGATACTGAACCCCACATTGCTCCTGGTGTGTCACCAGTAGGTGGATGGCGATGTAGTGTAAAGCGCTTTGAGTGCCTTGAAAGGTGGAAAACCGCTATACAAGTATAACACCATTTACCATCTCTCCTGAGAAGTGTCTTTGTGTGGCTTGAAAAGCACTCTAGAAATACAATGTATTATTATTATCTGAAGTTGAGGCTTATAAGTCCCACAACATGGCAAGTTGGCATTTGCATGTTGTTTCAGCATGATTTCTGTTTATATTCCGGGACCTGTGTCCGTCTCGTCATCACTGCGAGACGGACACAGGTCATCATATGTACTTTGCGTTTCAGCACCTTATGATTTACAAATTAAGCACTGCTTATAGGCCAAAAATTATAGTACAGTGTCACAATTAAAGCAAATCACAATTGACTTAGACTTCTCATGACAGGCAAAATCGTGTTTAACACAAAAAAATGACTCCCATATTCACACCCACTGCATCGACGTCAGTTGTATGCACACTAGCAAAATACATAAGTGCTGATAGACTCAAACATCGGTATAAAGAAGCTAAAAAATGGGCACACACTCTTTATAGTTACGCTCCCTGTAGGGAAAAACTGTCTGAAAATCCATTTAGCCACCTTGGAACACAACTTACACACACAAGTGCAAAGTGAAACCTGCAAAAGAACTGAGTGTGTGTCTGTCACACAGTGCTGACCACAGTGGGGTAAAAAAACATACACACACACACACACCCAAACCCCTGCACACAGCTTGACCACCCATCACTGCCCTCTGATTACCACCACCTTCCACAGCCTCTCGCACCCCTTCTCTCCATCTCTCCAAGACACCTCACTGATTCGCTCTTTCCTCACAGCCTCACTCCCCCACATTCATCCACTTTCCACCATACCCCTTCTCTTTCACACCCTCCAGCATCCTCCCACAACCTGCTTCTGCTTTTATTCCCCATAGCTTACCTTCTTATTTCTTGTCACACCATATTCACCACTACCTTTCCTCTCTCTCTCCCACATTAACATATAAAACACCTCAACCGCTTCTTAGGCTTAAGTGCTTGGTGGCTTAATCAGTCAGATGCATAGTCACTTAGTAGCTCATTTGCTCACTTGATTAGTCAGCTGCTTACTCACCCTCTCATTTATTTCTTTACTTTCTTGTTACTTTGCTTCCGATTCTCTATCCCTTTGAGCAGATGCCGTCAATGTCATAAGTTTCAAACTGCCTCAAGGCACACAATCTCTGTCAAAATGTTTCCCCTGAAAGCTTTTTTTTTTTTTTTTTTTTTATGCTTAACCTCTTCTAAAAGTGAACACTAATGGGCAAAGGTTGATGATACCTTTCATGCTTAAATAATGTGATCTTTTTTTTTTTTTTTTGGTCAAACAACATAAAATCCAAACAATTCTCAGGCTACCATTTTGTTCCAATAAAAAATACATTATAAATCTGCAAAAAGAGCTGAACCATCCTCTTGCCTTGCCGAACCTATCAGAAAACTCAATGAGCCGCTTACAGATTTTTAAAGAGCATCAAAAGCGTATTATTGCGTGTGTCATTTTTTGGCCAGTAAATGGTGTACATACTCTGAATCTGTTATGATGGCATCTTCATTGCAAACTAAACACTAGATATGTGGTGAAGCTCTTACCATTGGTGCCGAGTAACTCATTTTATGTTGTATTAAGTAGGATACATTGCCCATTTTATTCCGTTTCTGTTCATATATTTTATAGCTTTAGAATATTACAATATTATTAGTTTGTGTGTAATGTATTGTAACTGCATCCAAACCTAAAGTGTCATATGATGTTTATCCTTGCAAGTGCACTTGACTTACTACAGACTCTGTTGCACTAAAGAGGAAAATTGCTCAAAAGGACACTCCAGTCATTTTAATTTGTTCAAAATACCTGAAATATAATATTAGTGCTGCTGCCTGACAGGATTTTCTTTTAGCAGGCGTAAAAAGAGTCAGTTGATGTCACCTGGACCTTTGGCTTTTTGTCCCGCCCGGACCATTGTATAAGACTAAACGTGCCGTCCACCCTAGCACAAAACCTTGTTTACTTTTCAATCTGTGCATGCTGTGCCACAAAGTTACAACCCATGATCCCCCAAATCTCATCTCTCACTTATATGTGCTTTATGTTATTTGGGCTTTGTCGAGGTGAGACAATCAGCTGGCTGCTAGAGACGATGCAGCTCGGCTGGTTGGCCCCACAGACAACAGCGTATTGTGCAGTAGCAGCCGACACTGGGTGCATTGTATTCGGCTCCAGTTTTGCCAAGGGTCAGGGGCCACAGCGAAAAAATACAACCAAAATACAACTTCTGTCGGGTTTATATGTATTTTATGTAATGTATGCTTTGCTTAATAATGCATGGGATAGCAGACAGTTAGCCATGAGCAGCACCGCGGAGTCCCCTTAGCCAATAGGTCCTTCCTTTGTTGGCGTCCGGCAGTGAATGCACACAATTGGCTACATTAATGCCAATGGCCCACTAAATTTTAAGTGGTTTGTAGCCAACAGCATGCATTTACTGACAGCAACTGCTGCAAGAGGCAGTGTGAAGGCTTGCCTATGTGTTTTCTTAAGGTCACTGCCAGCTGGATGTTTCCCAGCCCCACTAAATTTGAATAATAAAAACAAAGAAATTGCTAAATACATTTAATTAGGCTTCAAAAAGAGGAATACTAAGGTTAGGCCATCAGGTTTTAAATATTGTACTTGTGTCCGCTGACTGTGCTCAAACCACACCCAGCCCAAGTGCCAAATGTCTACTTTTTAACATAGCTTGGTACAACGTGGATTGTACTTTGTTTAGATGTTTCCTATGTCTACAGAAGTCATCCCCCACCCAGCATGTCTTTCTGAATGCGAGGAGAAGCATCTCTCTCGTCAGCGCAGCTTAACAAAACAGCAGCGGCCAGGAAGCCCACAGGCAAGCGGTAGCTCGTACAGTTGGACACGCGGCGGGGGGCAGCAGCAGAAAAATTCTGTCCTCTGTCAGCAAAATACATCTTCCGTCCGGTTCATATGCATTTTATGTAATGTGGTCTTTGTATAATAATGCATGGCGTTGCAGACGGCCAGCCATGAACAGCACGGCGGGGTCCTCGGTCGATGTGAACAGTTGGCTACAGTTTGCTTGAAATTTAGCGAGGCCTATGCAGAATTGCAGCACCCTTCAGTGTCCTTCCTCAACAGTGGATGAAGCTGCCGACAAAGGTTACAGACCCTGAGCTGCCTGAAAATTGCGTACCTTTAAAAACAAAAAAGCATAATAGCAGCATGAGTCATTTGCACAACTAAACTCAACCCGGAAAATCCATATATGAAAATAAATCAATTAAATGAAAGACCGTCTCACAATAATTCTATAATTGTTATTTGTTTTGATTTTATAAACATTAAATGGAGTTTCGTTATTGTCATCTGAAGAGATGGTTGATGTATCATGTGCTCAAAGTCAGATGTGAAATCTTGTTTTTGTCCATTTCTGTGAGAGGGTTTCCATTTTCAAAATGTGTTGTAGTTTTGAGATGAGGTTGATAGCTTGTAAAAATAAAAAAATACAACTACCAACAAATGAAGTAATGAGATAATGTGCCTTTTATTATTTTCATTCATCCAGGTCATTTCGTTCTCAGAGCATTTAATTGATCGCAACTGGTCTTTTATGGTTGTTCTTTAGTTCATGCTTCTTAGACAACCATAAATGACTAGTTGCAATCGATTCAACACTTAGAAGAATATGATAATGGAAATATGGTCGAACCCACTGACTCCCAGCCAATACTGTATATGTGTGGTGCTGTGTTCCCAATGAAAAACTGGCTGATACATTTTCCATGCACTCTTACTGGTGCTCGTTTCAATGATTATAACTATTATTGTGACAATCTGCTATAATCAACCTCCTTAACCGAAATACCCACCACCCATTTTATGTGCTGCAGAATAAAACTGTCAACTCTTTTTACCCCAGGATTTTTTTGCTTTTGATAAGTACCCCCAGGGGCTTTAAAAAGATGTGGTGCATGATTTCACTTCATCTGAAAGGGACAATCCTGCAACAATTGAATTGCTTTACCATGACATTGTTGGATTCAAATTGCACTCAAAGAATGAAAATCAATTTAAAAAATAATTGGTTTTTTTTTTTTCAAAAATGGCAAAGAGACAGTGTCTCTCTATGCCAACAAGTTTTATTTTCAATTGTAAAGCATTGAGCTGCAACAAACATCATCTTGAACCATCGCCATTACTATTGCAATGACTACAATTGCATGTTTCAGAAGTGCCACCATTTTCAGAGTTCAATTTCTTTACAATTTTTCTGTTGCTGTTTCTTTTCTGTCTTCCAGTTTCCTTGGTGATTTCTGGTGGGTGGAGCTGGCTAAAGTGCACCTGCTGGCTATTGCAATCAGGATGGTTGAAGCAGGGGTGCCAAAGTATGGTCCTCAATAACCCCTATCCAGCTTGTTTTCCATGTCTCCCTCCTCCAACACACCTGAACCAAATAATCAGGGTCGTTATGAGGCTCCTGCAGAGCTTGCTGATGAGAGCCATGTAGAAAGAGAGTTGCGACACTCCCATAGGGATTCATTATACGATTTTACTTTCTGGTACTTCCGGGTAATGGAGCCTCGGGTAGTTCCAAATATCGCTTCAACGAGGGCGGACCACATTCTAATGGATGGCTGGCTGTCAAGTGTTTTCGGAGCTAAGTTGATGAAAAAAACAACCTCTTCGCGAGAAAGCCCGCAAACAGTTTGCTGAAGACATGTCAACAAAGCACATGGATTACTGGAACCATGTCCTATGGTCTGATGAGACAGGCGACCTTTCTTGTTTACCGTCTTCAGAAGAAGCTTCCTCCTGGGGTGACAGCCATGCACACCAATCTGATGTAGAGTGCGGCGTATGGTCTGAGCACTAACAGGCTGACCCCCCCACCTCTTCAATCTCTGCAGCAATGCTGATAGCACTCCTGTAACGAGTCACATGTTATTTTGGAAGGAAAATGTAGTTATCAATGCAATGCAGTACTCAATTTGGACATTTAGAGATGTACGTAGTTTCTAAGGGGTGTACTCACTTTTGTTGCCAGAGGTTTAGATATTAAATGGTGATATTTCGAATTATTTTGAGGGGAAAAGAGCCCTGAAGATGGGTCGTGGCTGGGTCGTCCAGCATGACAACGACCCAAAGCACACAGCCAAGGCAACTAAAGAGTGGCTCCGTAAGAAGCATCTTAAGGTCCTGGAGTGGCCTTGCCAGTGACCAGATCTGAACCCGATAGAAAATCTATGGAGGGAGCTGAAAGTCCGTGTTGCCCGGCAGCAGCCCCGAAACCTGAAGGCTTTGGAGAAGATCTGCATGGCGGAGTGGGCCAAAATCCCTGCTGCAGTGTGTGCAAACCATGTCAAGGACTACAGGAAACGTTTGGTATCTGTAATAGCAAACAAAGGTTTCTGTACCAAATATTAAGTTTGATTTTTGTGATGTATCAAATACTTCTTTCATGCAATTAAATGCAAATGTATAATTTAAAAATCATACGTGATTTTCTGGTTTTATGTATTAGATTCCGTCCCTCACAGTTGAAGAGAACTTATGATACAAATTACAGGCCTCTACATGCTTTGCAAGTGGGAAAACCAGCAAAATCGGCAGTGTATCAAATACTTGTTCTCCCCACTGTATATCTAGCTAGCTAAGCTATCTGTTGCAACTCTGTTTCTACATGGCTTTGTTGCTGATGAGCTGATCATTTGATTCAGGTGTGTTAGAGGGAGACATGGAAAACAAGCTGGATAGGGTCATTACCCGATCGTGACAGTTTGCTACGGCGCATGCATGAACTGACGCCATTTTGTATATATACTGTATATATTCTTCGAATGTTCTGGCATGTGGGTTGAATAATAATGTTTTTATATGTCTGAATTTGATATATAAATCACCCTAGGGACATCACGGCATATAAAAAAAAAAAATATTTTGATTAACGGCAGATTGCAAGAAACTATCAGTTGCATACCGGCATCTAGTGTACAAAAATATGCAGCGCCCATGCCTTCACCCTTACGATCAAGATATAAACTTAATGTCTTTCAAGAATTTAAGCAGTCTTCTTCTCCCCTTATCCCAGGTAAACCATTCAGAGACCATTATCACCCAAATAAAAGAAAGAAAAAAGATATGTATTGTTTAATCAATCACGTACATATTTATGTCTCCCATCATCCCTCGTGAGAGAATAGCGTCGCTTCGCGCATGCGCAGTAGCAATCTGTCGCAATCCGGTAGCCTGTCACGATTGGGTGACAAGGGGCTCTCGAGGACCGGACTTGGGCACCTCTGGGTTAAAGCAGGTTCACCAAATCCGGACCTCGAGGCTACCTATCCTGTCATGTTATCCATATCTCCCTCCTCTAACACATCTGAATCAAATAATCAGGATAATTATCAGGCTTCTGAAGAGCTTGCTGAAGACGTAATGATCAATTAATCTACCCCTCTTGTGGTTTTATATTTATCTATTTTTGAGTGAAATATTGCTTTATATTTCTCTTTGTTTTTGTTTTGGGACCCTCATGCAACACATTCCAACAGCAAATGTATTCTGCTTGTTAATGAGCATTCTCACTTGGCTAAATAAAGGTACAAATCAGATACTGCATAATTCTGTACTTGATTTGGCCTAGAATAATAGTCAACTATATCTTTTGGATGACCAAACAGGATTATTTTGGGCGAGAAGTGAGCCTATATTAGACCTTTGCCAGTCACTGATGATATATGTAATTGAAGCTTGTACCGTATTTTTCGGACTACAAGTCGCACCTGAGTATAAGTCGCACAATCCATAAAATGTCCAACGAAGAGAAAAAAAACATATATACTAAGTCACATTTTTGGGGGAAATTTACTTGATAAAATCCAATACATAGAACAGATATGTCATCTTGAAAGGCAATTTAATATAAAAATACAATAGAGAACAACATGCTGAATAAATGTACAGTGCATGAAGAACGAAATGCGATTATACTGTCCTCACCAGGACGCTACGACTCGGTCCTGGCTATAGACCCCACTCACATGACGTCACAACCACGCCTCCGCGCCATATTGTCCGTCAGCTCGTCGTGTTTACGCATTACCGCTACGTAAATTCCTCCTATTATGGCGTGTTTTTCTGCTCGTTAACATTAATAATCAAAATAGTGAAGGCGTGTGTGGCGGTTGGTTGCAGTAACAGAGAAGATAGACGGAGAGACTTGAAGTTCTACCGTATTCCGAGAAACCCGGAGAGGATAGCGAGATGGACTGCTGCAATTCGACAAGAAAACTGGGCACCAAACGATCACCACAGATTATGTAGTAGTCATTTTATATCTGGTAAGATGCATTTAATATATATTTAGAGGGTTTTGGGCTGACAACCACAATTAAGATCATTGCGAGGCTAATCGCCGACAACATACATTTTCAAATTCAAGATGTTTATTTCTTCCGCCATCATTATTTTTTGAATAATATTTAGCTGGTACCGAGTGAAAGAAGCTGGCCTCGTCTCCGGATCATCAGTTAAACAGGGGTGTCCAAACTTATTGAAAAGGGGGCCAGATTTGGTGTGGTAAAAATGTGGGGGGGTACCTTGGCTGATTTACGTAGAACAATATATTTAAACAAATTTTAGCAAGCCCTTCTGTGTGTCACATTTGCTTTATTATTTTTTTTTTATTCATAATTTCAACAATCTCGCCTTTGTGGCGTTCTCTTTCGACACTCGGGCTCTTGCGAAATACTGCTGCTGTGAAATTAAACTAGCTTCAAGGTGCTATAATTTCTCGCTGCGTATCTTCCCTGTAATGTTGTACATGTCAGCGTGTCTTGTTTGGTAATATCGCGTCACATCGAACTCTTTGAAAACAGCGACTGTCTCTTTGCAAATGAGGCAGACACAGTTGTTGCCTATTTTATTGAAGAAATAGTCCAATATCCAGCTATCCTTGAAGCGTCGGCCATCGCAGTCAACTTTTTTTTAATTGATTGTCGCCATTTTAGAAAATTGGAAGTAAAGGTTCACACGGGGTAATGTTGCTTAGAGTTTACAAAACCATCAGTGTCACTCCAAAACACCAAAATAACATGTGAAATGATATCATAATGTGTTAATAATTTCACACATAAGTCGCTCCTGAGTATAAGTCGTACCCCAGCCAAAATATGAAAAAAAACGCGACTTATAGTCCGAAAAATACGGTACTATATTCTTAACTTAGAGTATTTATTGAAGACAAAATCTTTTTAGTGACTATATTCCCCCCGCCCTAAGAACGAGGTCGTATACTGTGTATTGTAGATCTAATGTTCTCTAAAATGAATATTACCATTGTACTTTAGTTCACGCTTCGAAAGGTATCTGGTTCAATTCCAGCTTGGACCACTAATCACTTCTAGGTGTGGATCTTTTTTATATACTTTTAGTTATCTTACTTTACTGGAAAATGGAAAAAAAAAATTGCTGCACATCACACATTTCGAACTACATTGTAATGTACAGTAGGTGTCATGTAAAGTGCCTTATTTTCTGCAGAGCTTTAGAAATGTCAATAAACAGATGATATTGCTGATACTATATTGTCAGAATGAATTTGAGGTAATTTGTTTGGGCGTAGTAGCTCATGAAGTTGCAACAAAATATATTACTTTTTTCCTCTTTTTATTTTAATTTCAAGTTTAGCAGCCGCTATTTTCAATAACGTAAAGAGTTCCACTTCTCTGAGTCTTACACTCAAGAACAGAAAAGCAATTCCCAATCCCACTGAAGTAGCAAATTGAAGGCACCAATCCTTGCCAAGGATGCAGAGATTAATTTATCAAAGTTCAACAAAAATGTGAAATAACTATGAATTTCACAATGCAAACCAATTATAATTTAATATTACAAATAGCAATTATAGTTAAATCTTGGATCTGGTTTACACCCTGAATAATGACTAAAATGATTGCGGTGAATAGTTCCAAATGCTCTTCATCCAATCCTATGAGACATTAGATATAGCTGCTATGTTATCAGAGGAGGTCAGTTTACTTGCTACTTTAAGTTGAACTATCAGATTTAATTTCAACCTAAAACTGCAAGAAAAAAATGTGATTCAATAGAGTCTTACTGAATCGTAGTTGAAAATATGGAATTATGGATGAAACTGTTGATCCCTATTGACCATGTTTGTCCTGGGCAATAAAGAGAATAAGAACTAGCTTGTTGCTCAGTGGTCCAAAGCATGATGAAAGTAAATGTAGCTTTGCGTTTGGAAATGAAGGTCCCAGAGTTTGGAGAAATAATCGAAAGGCAGATACAGTAATTCAAATTGGTTTAAATCCAGTCTGCAGTCAGTGATGAGTACGGTTGCCATAGCATCCGTTGGTGTTTGCTTGCTGTGTTTGCTCAACTCTGAATTCCTTGAAGACATTTTCGCACTGCCCCAACAAAGAACACACCAGACTTGGGGGGGCAGTGCCTTCTCTGTTGCTGCCCCCTTCCTTTGGAACTCACTCCTTAAACCCATCCGTACCTGTTCAGATCTTTCCCACATTCAAAAAATTGTTAAAAACTCACCTTTTTAAACTACATTTTAACTTATAATTATTTTCTTTATTGTTTTGTTCTGTTCACGCTGTTTGCTTTTTTTTGTTTCAACTGTAAAAGCACTCTAAAAATAAAATGTGTTATTATTATTATTATTACATTTTGCAATAAATTCTAGAGCATTTCATGTTTCACTCTGCTAACAAATTGTACGGAGATGCTGATTTTATTTTGCAGGATACCTGGGACCTTCCCACACTGCGAAAGGTACCAAAATCTGGTTCAATGCCCATGGTGTTGTTCTGTTTGATTGGCAAACTGACTTCACCTGAAAGATTGAACCCCATAGCTTTTGGCTGCTGTAAGATAAGGATGAAAGAAACCAGATTCAACAGTGCAGATGACCTGAAGGCAGCTATCAAAGTAAGCTGGGCATCTACTACTGCCATAGGTTGATTGCTTCCACGCCACAGTTTATAGAAGTAATAATTCAGGTGACAGGGACCTTAACCAAATATTGAAAGCACAGGAATTAAAATAACACACTTTTCAGCTGCCTGACAGTTGTGCTTAAAAGGTTAGTTTTGCATGATATTGTACATTTCTAAGCCAAATATGTTTGGTTTTCATTATCTGTAATCCATAAAGGTCAAAATTACAAGAAAAACCTTCTTGAAGTATGTGACCCTTTTAATTAATCCATATGAATAAAGGCACAAATTCAAAACAAGATACCGTATTTTTCGGACTATAAGTCGCACCAGCCATAAAATGCCCAACGAAGAGAAAAAAATATATATAAGTCAAACCGGAGTATAAGTCGCATTTTTGGGGGAAAATTTACTTAATAAAATCCAACACATAGAACAGATATATCATCTTGAAAGCCAATTTAAAATAAAAAATACAATAGATAAAAACATGCTGAATAAGTGTACAGTATGATAATGTTACATGATGCATGGACAACGAAATGTGAACTTGGCGGTATGTTAACGTAACATAGCTATTAAGAGTTATTCAGATAGATATAGAATAAATAACATGCTAAGTTTACCAAACCATTAGTGTCACTCCAAAACACAAAAATAACATTTGCAATGATATAATAAGGTGTTAAAATTTCACACATAAGTCGCTCCAGAGTATAAATTGCACCCCCAGCCAAACTATGAAAAAAACTGCGATTTATAGTCCGAATAATCCGGTAATTCAAAGCTCATTACATCACATGCAAATCCAAAAACACAAATATGTGAAAGTCACATTAAATCACCAGGAGTGTTAAAAATTAAGCTTCACTTTCTAAATATATGGCATTTTACTATGTTTACTATTAATATTTGCTTGTTTAACTTTATATATTCACATGATATTTCACTGCTAAAATGTTTACCTTTGTCCCAATATGCAAATCTTTTTATTTCTGATTTGATTTTAGAATGATTGAAACAATGTATCAATAATAACAGGTGTGCCATTGGGGGCGTTCTTGTGAAAACTGTGCAGAAAGTATGTAAAGTAAAGTAAACAATGTTAAGGTAAACTTTAAACATCTTAAAGCTTTACTTTTAGGATTTTCTTGTTTAACTTTTTTAAAGCATTTAGACATATCACTGCTAAAACGTTATCTGAAACATTGGTGGTACTTCCGTGCATAGAGTAGATCTATGCCGAGCTCCAGTCATTGTAGGAAAAACTGAGTATGCAATATGTAGTATCTGTATGTGCACGCACACACCAGTCTGAATTTGAGCTGTCATCACTTTTCTTGTGGCTGTTCCAGTTACTTTGATGCTCAGGCCACCACATCTTGTCATCCTTTGTAATTTTGTAGGCCTCCACTTGCTTGAATCTGCTGTTTTGCTCTCAGATGTGAGGCAGGATGCAAAATTCTTTGTGCAAAATTCTGGTTGTCAAGCTCTTTGTGGTGTAAACATTGTACACATCTTCATCAGCAGGTTATGCTTAGTCTTGTTTTGTACCGAGAAGTTAGGACCTCATTTAAATTCTGTAAAAGAATAAAAATAACTAAATGGCACTAGGTTTGACCCAATGATATGAAAATGTTTAAGGAAATTATTATTACATTTATATAGTGGGGAGAACAAGTATTTGAGTGTATCAAATACTTGTTCTCCCCACTGTACATTCTTTGTTAAATTGAAAGGCAAAATGCATTCTTGCCATGGTGTTTTTCTCACCTTGGTTTTCGGGCTGTGAGTAGGTACATTTTAGCTTTACGTTTTGTACATAAAGGGCCACATTCGTCCAGCTGTGCTTTTTGTACACGCCTTGCTTGAACACTTTCAAAGTAGGCCAGTGTTCTCGTACGGAATTCTACCTCATCCACCGTGACTCATTGAAATCTGAGAGGCTCAATGTGATGTCTTGATTGTTGCGTTTTCGGAGACACATTGATATATATATATATTGATTTGGAAAATACGTAAAACTTAAATGTGAAATTAATTCCTGTAGTGCCACTGAATGGGAAGTTGTCACCAATGAGATATGAGCACCACTGGATAACAAGCATGTGATTTTTTAATTTAAGTAAATTCATTACAAGTAATTTTGGAAGAATACCGTGCTCATGACAAGAGGTGGGTAGAGTAGCCAAAAATCCTACCCAAGTAAGAGTAGCGTTATTTCAAAATAATATTAAAAGTAAAAATAGTAATCCAAAAAATTTACTCAAGTATAAGTTATAAAGTATTCAGTGAAAAGAATACTCAAGTAATGAGTAACTGTTTGCAATGTCTGATTTTTTATTTTTTTTTCCAAACAATGGTTTATTTTTTTGTCAGCACAACGTCATGTATTATGAACTGTTATTATTATACAGTACTACAACCCATTATAAGACCAAATTAGGCCAAAAAAATACACAAAAACCATCCAATTGTATCTACGGATGATTGAAAATGATGAAAAAAAAAAAAACATCCAAAGAGTGCCCGCTACCAGAGAAAACGTATTTCCTACCATGAAATTAAAACAATCATATCTTTGGCATTCCGTGGTCTATAGGTGCCAAATAAATATTGGTACAGATGTTTAAAATTCACACTTTCGGGTAATGTTGATGGCAGCATGAACATTAGTTTATTTTTTTAGTACTTTAATGGTGCTACATGATTGAACAGGTCGACGTGATCATCGGACATCCAACTGCAAGTTTGTTTGCCGAATAAAAACTGAAAGAGAGGTTGAAATCTGCCCTTTCGCGTAATCGTGATGCAGTAATGCAGTGCTCTCTGTCAAAGTGCTTCAAAGACACCGCGTGATTTAACAGGTCAGTGCAATCATAGGACTTCCGACTTCAAGCTTGTGTGTTGTCATGTGACTGTATTATTACTAGGGCTGTCAAACGATTAAAATTTTTAATCAAGTTAATTACAGCTTAAAAATTAATTAATCGTAATTAATCACAATTAATCGCAATTCAAACCATCTCTAAAGTATGCCATATTTTTCTGTAAATTATTGTTGGAATGGAAAGATAAGACACAAGACGGATATATACATACAACATACTGTACATACGTGCTGTATTTGTTTATTATAACAATAAATCCACAAATGGTATTATTAACATTCTTTCTGTTTAAGTGATCCACAGATAGTAAGACTTGTAGTTCATAAAAGATAAATGTTATAGTTACAAGTTATAGTAATTTTATATTAAAACCCCTCTTCATATTTTCGTTGTAATAACATTTGTACAGTTTTCAATCAAAAGTAGAGTTAATATAATAATAATAATAAGAAGAAGAATAACAATAATAAGAATTGAGTGACCAAACTCTGAGTAATGCCAGTTCACTTTGCATTGTTGTTTAGCTGTGTGAGAATAGGGCCTCATTACTACGGACTGAAGTTCATTATTTTTTTTGAGAGATAGCAATATTATTTTTGTTGTGCTTTCACTAAATGATACTTCTGTTTGTTGTGAAGGAGTTGCAGAAGCTTATGCTAATAAACGGCGCAGCCCAAAGAACGCCTGTGTCCACTCGCCTTTATAACAGATATATCTCTGTGCATATCTTACCCAAAATACAACAACAGACACATAATTGCCACTAAAAGAAAGCAAACTTACCGAAATATGTGTGGAGCACAAAGCAACAGCATAAACGTCTCACAACTACTAATTCTCCCACTATTAGAAGGAATAACATTAGTATGGAACGGCGCTGCGCAACCCCCAAGCGGCCGGTAGCATTCTCTTCACTCTTAATGTCCATAAACGGCGTCATTGAAATCTGTTTGAGGCAATGCGAGAGCGGCTCATTCAGTGCATGCGTTAATTGCGTCAAATATTTTAACGTGATTAATTTTTAAAAAATTAATTAACGCCCGTTAACGCGATAATTTTGACAGCCCTAATTATTACGTCTGATTGGTATATTAGTCATGTGACTATTGTTGCAATTTTTCACTGGTGAAAATAATAAAGCCACTGTGGGCATTTCTGGCAAAAATAAAGTATAATCTAACATGTAGAATAAAGAGGAAAAATGTAATGACTGTAATGTAGCCAAAGTAGCGCTTCTTCTTCACAAATCTATACAAGACAAAGTCAAAAGAATGGTGTGGTAAAACTACTCTTAGGAGTAAATTTTTCTCAAAAAGTAACTCAAGTAAATATAATGGAGTAAATTTAACATGTTACTACACACATCTCACGACGAAATTCCCTTTGGGTGGGCAATCAAAAAAAATCACGTGTTGGAAGCGGAAAAGCTCCTCGCAGGTGAAAAGGAGTCCGCTGACGCTGATAACTTTGAAAATTACTATGTTTGACCTTAGGGGAAGCTAGATTGCAACAGCCTTCAGAGAAGAGTAAGTGATGGGAAGGTACTGTATGTCAAGGATAGAATTCAGTTGATGGGAAATATTGGCCCAGCTAGAAAATCCAAGATGTGCACACCTTTTTTAAAAGACCCTGTAAAGTCTTTGGCATCATTTGCTTCTAAAGTAATTGAATATGTTTGAAGTTCGGAAAATATAATCGAAAACACACAAATAGCTGAGATGTTCTTATAAATTTTTCCTAAATTTGCTGTCAGCCAGATTTTTGGACAAGGCTAAATGGGCGCTAGACGATGTCACCATTGGCCTGTCACATACATCCCACACACTAGATACATATAAATACTGTACTGAATGCTGTCATTCGTACAGTGACTATTCATTGCAATTGAAACTTTCTTAGTTGTTTTTTTTTCTACTTCAGTATGCAGTTAGCCATCAAGCAATGCATTAAACCCCCAAAATACATCCTTCCACAAGGAATAATGCACAGCAAAACAGCCGGTTTTGCCCAGCAATATTGGTTGCTAGTCGTAATCTAGCATTGGAGGAGAAAAAAAATCAGCAATTGGGCAAAGCATTGGAGGGTTGTGCCGGATGAGCACTGCCAGAAAGATGGCTAAGGGCGGACGGTGACCCGTTTCACAAACGCTGCTGGGGAAGCCTTGTCATGGTGGCCTTCCAAGGCTTTCACATCAAGGAGTGCACATACAGCAGTGACTGACAATGTGTGCATCACTGTTGGCTACAATTCTGCCAATGGCCTGCTGAATTTCAAAGCAAGCAGCTTTAGCCAGGGTTCAGAGCCGAAGGTGCCTAACCGCCAAACAGACTGGCTCTCTTGGCCGGTGAGTTTGGCAGTGTTCAGAGAAAGCTCAACTTCCCCAGAAGCTGCTCACACATTGGTGGACGATTTCCTTTTTAATAGTATATCGATGAATTGTTTTTTTTTTTTTTTTTTTTTTTTTTTTTTTTTTTTTTTTAGAATATATAAAAATATATAACTTTTAGAATATAATCGAATAGCCTTTTATTGGTGCTGTTTATTGTTGTATACAGTTGTACAATAAAATTGTGGCACATCTCCCTTTTCAGTGCAGGATAAGTTAAAATCTCAGAAGTGACTTGCAAGTATTAAAGTATAATATCAAAATAAAGTTATTTTTATTTTTAATGTGATTGAAATAAGCGTTTTTTTTTTTTTTTTTTTTTTTTTTTTTTTAATAAAAAATTTTTCTTGCAACAATTTTCCTTGCAACAATTTGCAACTTTTTATTTTGAGGTAAAATTCATTATGGTCTTATTATTATACCCGGCTCACTAAATCTCTTTCTGAATTACATTTAATTTTCTGCATTATACTAGTAGTAACCTATATATATATATATATATATATATATATATATATATATATATATATATATATATATATATATATATATATATATATATATATATATATATATATATATACATATATACATATATATATACCTATATATATATACACACACACATATATATGTATATATTAGGGCTGTCAAACGATTAAAATTTTTAATCGAGTTAATTACAGCTTAAAAATTAATTAATCGTAATTAATCGCACTTAATCGCAATTCAAACCATCTATAAAATATGCCATATTTTTCTGTAAATTATATATATATTCTGTAAAATAAATTGTTGGAATGGAAAGATAAGACACAAGATGGAAATATACATTCAACATACGGTACATAAGGACTGTAGTGGGCATTTCACTCTACTGTCATTTGAATCTGTCTATGCTGTCCTCACTCCGAAGCGTCTACTTTTTCCAAAGCTAGACAGCTAGTGAACGACGCCTTAATAATCAGACTTCTTCCTTTTTCATCTGATTTATTGATAACATGGCCTCAAACCATTGTCCTCTTTAGACCGTCGTAAAACTACACAAAAAAAAGTACACAAGCATTGCATTAGCAACAAGGTTAGCTTAGCACGCTATACAGGTTCACTAAACATAAACAAAAGGCGTCTCATACAAAAAATATAACATTTCGCTTACTAACATAATATGTACATTCTTTACAACAACAATACTTACGGACAAATCTTGTCCAAGGATCATATAAGCACAACATTACAACATAGGCGTCAGCCCGAGACGTCGTGCAGCCATATTGAACTGGCAAGAAAACAATAAACCATATCGCAAAGCGACCACAAGAGTTCGCTGTTAGACAGCACAAAAAGCCTTGCTGTAAAACTTACCAAAAGGCAGAATAGTGTCTGAGCAGGACATGTGCGTTAATTGCGTCAAATATTTTAATGTGATTAATTTAAAAAATTAATTACCGCGCGGTAACGCAATAATTTTGACAGCCCTAATATATATATATATATATATATATATATATATATATATATATATATATATATATATATATATATATATATATATATATATATATATATATATATATATATATATATATATATATTAGGCCTGTCAACAATAACTCGATTAATCGGGAAATATTAACGCATTTAAAAAAAAAAAAAAAACGCAATTTACCGCTCGCACTAAGTTTGGCCACAACTGCCTAGTAGTTGTAGTCCCACATGGTGATGTTTACATTCTCCGCGCAGCAATGCAGGACAAAATGCAGCCAGCCACGATGAGTGAGGATGATGACCCAGGACTGCTTCATGGCAAATTCCGTTTTAAAAAGCTGCCTAATGGAAATCTGGATAAAACAAAAGTTGTGTGCACATACTGCTGTGATGAACTGTCCTTCCATCGAAGCACAACCAGCCTAAAGTACCACCTTCGGGCTAAGCATATCTTCGCTAGTGTTAGCAATGACGCTAACACCGCAAAAACAAGCCGCAGTCATCAAACTACACTTGCAGATTGCGGACTCGGACTTGTCAACAAAAGGACAACAAGTAGGTTGACTACTGCTATCGCTAGATGGGTAGCCAGAGACTGTAGAGACCCATTAACTTAGTCGAAGACAAGGGCCTTGAAAATCTCATCCAGATAGCATCGGGCGACCCAACATACAGAACACCTTCACGGGCAACTATTGCCACAAAAATTCATGAACTTTTTGAAAATGAAAAGGCAACGAAGGTGGAGCAACTAGCCAGAGTTACGTTTGTTGCACTGACAGGAGACCACTGGACAAAAAAAAGGGTATGACTGGCTAACTTAAGCAGTGTTTCTAAACAGCTTTACACACATTTTCGTGTGTGAAAATTGACAAATATATATATATATATATATATATATATAAATATATATATATACTGTATATAAATTGCAGAAAACACAGACAAGACTGAAAAAGCAGTTTCTGCTCTTGCACTCCTCTTTAAAAGAAACGGCTGTATTTTAAGCCAAAACAACCGTTGTGTTTGAAAGAACAATATGTCTATATGCTGCCATAGCAGATTCATGGTGCATGAAGCCCCCAAACTATTTTTAATTTGTCCGTTTTACCCTGAAAACCCCCGTTTACAGACGTCACGCAACCGCTTTTGTTTCAACCCAGCCATAAAACGAAGGTAATTAATTATATTTATTCTTCAAAATGTCATTTTTAGCTTAGAATCATTCATTGATGTCTCATATTTTGTTTGAAAAAAAAAAACACTTTAAAAAATTATTCACTCACATATTTTAAACTTTTAAAACAAATAATGTCACAATGAAAAAAATGGTGTCTGTAAAAAAGTCACAGATATCCACCTCATAACTATCGCTTAATTGTATTTTTTTTTTGTTACTGTGGCAGTTTCTCCGATATGTTAGATAATAAATAATTGATCCAAACAGAAAAAAAGTTGGAAAAAAAAAAAAACGTTTAAAAGGGTAAATATATGAAAAAGAAAATCTCGACCACTCCTTGATGTCTGCGATTTCTGCTTCGTGACACTTGTTATATTACCATGTTTCACCCATAAAATCCCCAAAAAATCCAACTGTGGCCATTCACAGCTGTGTCTTCACACTCAGTGATACATGCTTCATGGAGTTTTTGGATCGAAACAAAGTAAGAACGCGATAATATCTCGTTAAACTTATGGCGTCTGTAATTCTGTTCTCGCGTGCTCTCACCTCCAGATAGGGTTTTGCTGTTTAATTTTTTTTTTTTTTTTTTTTTTTAAAAATGCCCTCCTGCTCAAAATTTTTCTTCCCCCAGAAAATTGAGATTTTAAGCTTTCCAATGATGTATCACACATGCATATCAGACAAATTTGAAAGTTGGCTAAATTGGGGGTCTCAGAGCGGAACTTAAAGTCACCTGAGTGTTTTCCGCCATATTAAAACCATGCAAAAATATAAAGACAGCACTACATTTCAAAAAGGACTTGAAGTAAAGTCATCCACCGCATTACTTGAGTTCAATAGTGACTGACAAACTAATGTGCTGACCTTAATTTTAGGTAGTCCATTATTTTAGTTCATTGATGTTCACTAAAACCCACTATATCAGCATGACAAGATTCTTATTGTTCTTTTTTTTATCTCAACTCTTGATTTGACTTGATCAACAACAACAAAACAAGGAACCGTTTGCATCTGTAAGGTATGGCTTTTTGATTAGGGACTGAAATTAGTCGCGCTGATCAGCTCATCATCTCTATGGTTAGGCATAAAAATCATCTCAGGAAAAAAAAAATCCTGAGGCAGAGTAAATAAATCAATCAGAGAATTGGGAAAGCCAGCGTCTAATGAAAGCCAAGTTTTGTTTTATTTATGAACCCCAAGTATGTTTCCCAAATGTGTAGCTCTTGTGCAAAACCACAGATCATAGTGGCATCTTATGTGGAATGTACCAAACCCATGCCTATTATCAGGATTTCCCTATCCAAACTGTTATGTAGTGACCTGAGTTGTACAGCATGGTCGTATGGAGTGGATCAAGAGGGAAAAGGATGAACTCTCTTGTTCTGTCACACAGACCGAAGTTTAGAATATGTTTCAGACAGGGTGTTGTTTTATCATGTTGTTGTTGGAGTTGTTTTACAAGTTAATAACACTGAAACAAATCTAAGTTAGTTATAAAAACAATACGTTCAGATAAGAAGTAATCATTTTGTGAAAGCACAGATACACAGAGGAAGAGCAGGTATTGTGAACATTACAATCTGATAGAGCAAAAGGCAACATGGCATAGGAAAAACACAAGACAGTTTTAATTTGATATTAAAGATAAAAAAAAAAATGATAGGTCAAACCTCACTCTCTCACAAGGGAAACTTTGAGCAGAATAGATCCTCAAGATATTCCACCAGCTAGTTAAAATTATGTTGCAGACACTAGATTAGAGGAGACCAAGAAGTGGAAATGTCAGGTTTGGGATGAACGTGCTTAGATTGCGATTCACCACCATTCTTTTTAATCACTGGCTCATGTAACCCTGCACGGAACACTGCAAAAGTGTGTACATGTGAGTGTGAGTGTGTACTTTTGTGTGTATCATGATAAGAGAGACGTACCTTAATGGAACCCCACATCTTTTTCATCGCCGCTCCAAATTTAAATGAGACATTTTCCCTTCTTGCCTTTTAGCAATGAGGCATATTAATAAGATGGGAAAATCTGCTGAAAGGTGAGACAACCTTTTCCGCAAGATGTAGAAATTGTGTGTGCGTGTGCTGGGGTGTGCGCACACTTGTGTGTACACGTGTTTTCTACTGTGCTGAGGGGCTTCAAATGTGTGTGCTTTTGGGGAAAGCGTAAGAGATACACAGTGGTGTAGATCAAAGAGAGAAAGGTTGATCAAACATTAGTTAGGGGTTCATTTCAGCTACAACCTCAGACTGCCTGATGAGCACGGTCGCAGGGCCAAAACGCTGTCTATCTGGGCAAACTGGGCCCATCTGACTGGCCACTCCACTGTCATATAGGAAAAAAATAATATACATGTAAATGTAAAGAAAATATCTCAAAATCTAAAACGGTGTTATGGCAGGCCATGCATGGCAATATCCACTTGGAGCCTCAGATTTTATTTGAAATGTCAACAGCCAGAACTTGGTTTGGTAGTCTTGAAAAATAGATCTTTATTATCAATATTGTTTGAGGTTGCCATGCTGCACACAGCTGAGATTTACAAAATCATAATAACAGATATTTCTAAAATTATGCACTGGCAGTCCTCAGTTCATCACAGCTGCCTGACCTAGCAATGGGGTAAAGCCAGGACCAGTAAATCACATGGAATCTACTAAAGACAAATAATTTTAACACAATCACATATGTACTGTACAGAGTCAGTGAAGTTGACATACAGTACAGTACAACATTTTGGACTGTGTAAGGACTCTCACATTTTCCCAAAGGCAGGCATAACTTATTAGTTATGTAATTTCACACTTGATGGGTGGGCAAACACCCCAGAGAGCCAACTTGAGCATTTGTATACAGAGATTAAAAAGTACAATTTCCATAATATTTCCACTTTAATTATAAATCTCTGTAGCCAAAATCTAATTTTTAGACGAAAAGCCATACCCACCAAATTCGACAAGAGAACGGAATTTGTTCATATACAGACCACACCACACTACACTACCAAGTGCAGGTGTCCACATTGTACTATAGGATATTTACACCAAAATACATGGAGCTCATTTAAAAAAAAAAAAAAAAAAATCCATTAACTAGCCACAACGGACTAAAAGCCTCTGTGTTAGAAGTGGGTAAAAAGAGTATCATAAAGAGCTAAAATTACGGTTTGCTATCTTGCACGCTGCAAACCTTTGAAAGTCTTTTCTACGCAGTTTGAGTTGAGATGGCTGTGGCACAGTTGGTAGCTTGAGTTTTCCTGGGACTGAAAGATCAGTGATTTGATTCCAGCTATGACTGTGCAGTGCCTTGCATGGCAGCAGCACCATTGGTGTCTGAATGTGTGCGTGAAAGGGTAAATGTGTGCTAATGTAAAGCACTTTGGGCTTTGTAACACTGTAGATAAAAGCACTATAAGTACTGTAAGTAATGATTTTTTTTGTTTGTTTGTTTTTAATGTTGACTATTTTTCGTATTCGAAAATACAGTACTCACTATAGTCTATCTGCCTATGACTTGGCTATTAAGATGGCCGAAAAACTGTGGGACCACATACGGTATACACATAATCCTTCTAAAAGGCCCCCTGCCACATTTGCCGCCTGAAAGTCAATTAAAGTGTTCCTTGATCGGAAATGATAGTGTACTGTATTATTTTATCTAGTGTTAGGGACACTGACAGCTCTCTACATTAATGAATAAGTTCATCAGCTACTGTATATTCCGAGCATAATGGCATTCTTTAATTATGTGATTTGGACTGTTAATGAAAGTACAATGTTTACAAAAAACATTAGACTCCCAAGTGAAAACGTAACTAGGAAAACTTCCCAGAATCCCAAGCGATATTTGTTGGAATGGTGTTAGGAACAACCAATTTGTTGCATATTATTTTCTAATTGTTAACTTCGTTTTTCTATTGTTGTTAACTGTGGTAGTAGTAGCTTAGCTCTACATATTTCCATTCCACTTTATTTGAACATCGGTGTCATAAGACTGTCATAATGATGACATGACACCTGTCATGAATATGAATGAGAGCTTACGACATGTGTGATTTAAGTGTGATTTAGTAAATTATGTCACTTTTGATGCAATATTGAGAGTTCTTCAAATGTCTTTGGGTTGGGAGTAGAGTTTAGTAACTGTGTTAGGGTTATGACACATTTTAGAATGATTTGGAATATTCCTACTACTTGTTATAACTATCACGTGTTTGCTACTACAGGCTGATGGCCAATGTTCCCTTTAATTTTTCATGTGTCTGAGCAGACACGGAAGCTCCCTGAGCACACTGCGGACCACGGTGAGCAACATCAGATGTGTACCCTTGGGCCACACATCACGCCTGTTCAAAACCATGGATCATAGCAAGTTACATGGCTTATTAAAAGAATGAAACTGCAGCAGCAATTTTCATTAGTTTACTTTTAATATAATTGATTTGTCCCACTTAAGAAAAAGACAAAAATCTTGTTGTACATTAGATGTGTACTATGTTATATGTGAGAGTCCTGCTTTAACCGTAGGAAGAATCCTGCTTTGGCCTGGGGAAGGTCCAGTTGTGGCATAGATGAGTTAATAAATAAAACATAATGAACAACCACAATAGGAGTACAGTATAACAAACTCACACATTAAAACTGTTCAGACAATAAGGACGATTCCTATTCTCAGTGTTTGAGCAGCTGCACTGCAAAAACAGACCTCCTTAAAACTACTTAAATTCCCTTGTTTTCAGTGTAAATCTCCTTGAAATACATGAAATTATCAGCCAAATTTGACTTAGATATCCTAAATCCTTATTTTCAGCTAGCTATTTTTCTTAACAGGCTCATTTTGATCATGGACTTGTACGGAAAGTGAAAATATCCTTTGGTGATAAAAGACTGAATTACAAAGGGCAACGCACTAGTAAGCCTTCAGTTGTAAAGCGTCGTGTGCAAAAGCTTATTCTTGTGAATGTTGGAATGTTCGAAAGCTTCCTGAATTATGGTTATTTCATTGTTGAAAATTATTCATTTGTTTGTTGTTACTCGTATGCATAATTTTGGTGGGAGTGTAAATAACCAAAGCCTAATTTCTGTCTCCCGAACGTATTTTATTTTGTAATTAACCATAACTTCCTGTTATGCTTTTATTTTGGTGTATTTCTTGTTCCGTGTGTTTTGCAATATTTGTAACTTGAAGGCGGGCCAAAGGGAGTGACGGTGAACTGTGAGAGTTTTGATATAGCGGCCCCTCTGGAAGAGGCAAAGCTCTTACGGTGATCCTGGTGATCCTTCTATTTTCTAAGGTGATCGGTTGGTCTAATTAACTAGATTATATCAGTTCTAAAATTAGATATTAATTGATACTGTAGCGCTTGCAAAGATTGGCAGTGGAATGTTGCTTCAGTAAATTAGCACAAAAGTCTAGCTCTCTTTTCACCACCAATGGGAGCGTCACGTTGCCATATCGGACGCACCAATATGAACGTCTCATTGCTGTATCGAACACACCAATTGGAGTGTCCCGCTGACACACTATTGCGCCGCTGACAGTAGAAGCAGTGACGCTACGACGTTTGTGTTGAATATTATTTTGTGCGCCGCATAGATTTTCTTGTGCGTAAAGCATATTCAAGCAGTGCGCGATTGCGCACGCGCGCAGCTTATAGGGAACATTGCTGATGGCTGCCCTCTACTGGCCAACTCATAATCTACAGGTAACACAGGCACCAATAAGTCCATGTGCTGTATGCAAAAGCCCTCTACTGGCATATTCCTAACTTACAGAAGGCTACCTACTACTGGTTAGAAACTGTCAGAATACTCTTAGTGCTACATAAAATTGAGCGACTAGGGAGATGTTTTAGACAGTTTTTAACAGAAATAAACAGAATACAAAATATAATTAAATTGAAGCTAATTGCAGTAAATTCTGTCCAATCATTTACATTAAAAACTGCTTGGTGCATGCATACTGCATGCAAAACATCATTTTCAGTTGTTTCTATATATGGGTGTGAACAAGGATTAGTTTGACAGTGGGCAAAAGGAATGGTAAAGTGTTTGTTTTTTGGGGGTTTTTTTTGCCTGTTTTGTTTTAAATGTTGTTTTGGTGTAAACGTACTTTCTATCAGACAGAGGGAATTTAATCACAGTCCCAGCAGTAAGCTAATGACATCAAAATCCCCTAACTTGCTTTGGTCGTGTTAATCCTAATTCTGTGACACAGACTGTTGACTCCAAGCACTTTCTGTATCCACAAAGCTTAAATGCTGAATGGAAATACTAAAGGTGTACTAGCCCATTCCATCTCCTATCTGAGTCTATTGCAGTAACCTTGTGAGAAGAGCCTGTTATTTTATTATCACTTTACTGCAGTGGATGAATGTGTGTTTCACTCTTAAAGTACTGGTAAATGTATATTTTTCCTTTCCTAAGAACAGAGCCATCAAATGTCACATTGTGAGGGTTTCACAGCAAAAAATAATTATAATAAGTCACTCACAGTGGGAAATCCGATTGGAACAACATGCCAAACATCACCGCTGCTGACCTATTCGTGTAAAGTATGAATGATACATAAAAACCCTGAGGTGTGACAATGTACTGTATACACCGATGTTGAGGAAAATTCTTTCTAATTGGTTAATAAATTGATATGTGCTTTTGATTTGAAAAGAAAATCCAGCAGATTTTGACAAGCTTTGAAAATGGCAAATCACAATCGACCATTAAACATAGCGAACTGAATTGATTGCCTTTATTGTCATTGCTATATACAGTACGTACTACATATAAATGGTAGTGTAGTTTCTGTCTTCAGAAACTGTACATAAATTCCCATACTAAATTAAATTTCCATAAATTATGTCAGGCTTGGTGATTAAGTCCGTGTGCCAATTTATGTATGTTAGTTCCCACGGTCAAAACTACCAATGATCCTCCAAAAGTTCCAAGCTCAGCAAAAAACACCCTGTCCCTGCAGTGAAATATGCCAAATGAATACCTCGACAGTTCTCCTTGAGGCTGACGTTGACAGGGTATCCAATTTAGCCACCCTCACATGATCTACTGTTATGGTGATAATGCATAGAAATGTGATGAATGTGAGTACCTTGTAGCAGAGATGATTAAAGCTGACAAATTGAGTTTCCTTAGAGGCTAAACATGGACAGGTGCTAACATCTTGACTAATGTAATGTCTTATAACAATCAACCTCGCCTAAAAAGAATGCATATTTATACATACCTTACTCTAGAGAAACATGTGCCAAACATTGCGCGCATGTAATGATAATATTAAAGATCATATTCATATTGCTTCACTGTACCCAAATAAAACATGAAATACATGTACTTTGTGTCTCCCATTGCATACTATTAAATGGTATAATTTGAGCCATATTATCACATAGTATTGTTCAATCTGTCTATATGGTTTGAGTCCAGTTTAGTGTTCATGATCGTGTTTTGTAAATGGAGAGAAAAAGAAAAAAATATTCTCCAGTAACATTAATATTCAGTTAGAGCGTTTGGAGCAAAAATCTATTCACCAGTCAACCAGAACACAATGATTATCTCCGTTACAAGAGTGCATTTATATAATATTCCCACTGGTTGTTACGGTTAAATTTATGGATTGAGAATGTTCCTCTGCGCCGCTTCCGCTTTCTTCTGTCCTCTTCCACTGGCAGTCTGTTTATCTGGAGGAAGATGAAACGATGACTTTTTGCTCATTGATATAAATAAATGGAGCTTGTGAGAGGGATGAGATGAAGCCATGTAGGAGGGCAGATATCCTTGGGGCAACAGAACTAGTCGGAGCGATACGTATGGACCTTACACAGGAAAGCGAGATGGAGAGTGGATTTTGTTAAAATAGAGGAAAGAAATGGAGAGGGAGCAAACAGGGAAACTCAAATGTTGTACTACGCCCCCCCCCCCCCCCAAAATAAGAAGAAAAGCTAAAAAAGCAACAAAAACAAAACAAAAAGTCAAGTCTGGTGTTGTGTGAAAATGCTTAATGAAAAATGAGTTGTACATTTCAACATATACAACTCAGTCACATAATTTTAAATTCTAAGTGATACAGAATGTCTTTGCTGTGTATGCACATGTATGTAAAGTATTTCTTTAAAACATTATATATCTTGCCTCCCACATGTAACTGTGAGTCTTCTAGAACTGTCCATGAACTGTTTTTCATGAGCTTTTATGTGCACTCAACCCACAAATATGCAAATGTCCTCGATGTTTCGTGTGCAATAAAGTTGGGTTCAAACTACAGTAAAGTACTTTCTCAACATTTACATACAGTATCTTAAATCTTGTTTATGAGATCAAATAATGACTTGTACAATAAACAACTTGAATTATATAGATATTATTTCCAATATAAAATGTTTTTTTTTTTGTATAGTTTCCTCACTGACAAAATTATACATCACTTTTGTCACTTACATACTTCATACCACATCGTTGGTAGTATTGTTCTACAGACATAAAAAAGCATAATTTCTTGCAAGTATCTTCACACATTCGTAATAGAAAAATGACTTCAGTTCATTGTTCTTGTTTGAACTGCCTTCAAGTCCCACCAAAGATACTCTATGGCAGATGACACAGACTGGCGGACCGATGTCTGGGGCTTGACCTAGAAGCAATCCCTAATGGACCCAGACCATAAGCCCAAAACGAAGGGTTACAATTCAAAACTGACCAAGTGTAGTCATTATAGGTTTTCCAGTGATAATTAAACTTACAACTTCTAAAGAGTTAAACCAGCCCACGGGTCCTTCCTCAGCCAATCAAGTCTGCACCACTATGAGACAAAAAGGTTTTTAACGAACAACAATCGGACGTAGATCACAGAAAATCCTGACAGGACAAGCTAAAATTCAATTTGATTGCTGAGAAAAATGTTAACCCATACCTCTGGTTGTCAGGTGAAAAATATATACGTATATAGTATGTTTTATCAAGAAAAATTGGTTCCAAGTTCATTTACGTTACACTACTTCGATTAAAGTTAATTTAGAAAAGCTCCCAGGAACTTTCCCTCCAAGATGTACAGTATTGACAGCTCATGCGCACTGTCATATTTTCTTCGTCTTGGTCAGTGAGGGGCAGAGTTGTGAAGCGATATCATTAAAAGACCAATCTGCCAGTCATAGAGATGCTGCCGGCATTTCCCCCTGATTGAGATTGCGATATTGTGGCAAGTATGAGCATAATTTTTGCGTGCCTCAACCTGTTATTGCAGAACATTCTTTGGATAATGGCAACTAGCAGATGTGAGCGAAGTCCAGTCAACGAGTAAATTGACCTGAGATAACATTTTGCCTTTGCTTCAGGTACAGCAGTTGGTGACTTCTTTCTCTGCTGTGCCCAGGTAGTGTTTCCTTTGTGCCTTAAAGTGCATACAACAGGATAAAAAAAAGTCTTAAATAGCATTATTATGTTAATTAGAATTGTATTTTGAGACAATTCGACTATATACAACAATTTGGCAAAGCGCAGATGACGAGAAATTAGTTTTTTTTTTTTATCTTTTTAATTAGCCGCGCCTACCTAGCTTCCCCAACAGGAGGATGATGTTGGCAGGATTATGGTCTGATCTGATTTAGAATTCAGCTCATTGAGGGGGAATTATTCGGAATGGGGAAAATGCGACGTAAAGAGCCGCATAATGTCATTGTTTCCGTCTCTCTACTCCAATATTTTTACAACATATTCTTTTTATCGGAGTATTTTTCCTCAATTGCTAAATAATTAGTATGGTCATGAAAAATTAACTGTCTTGTGCTAAATGGAATATGAAATATTAAAAATGCATTGATTCAGTACGACATGGCAAAATGATTCCATAATGGTCAAAACTGTCTACTTCTTATACCTCCCAAACTATATTTTATGCCACCGGAGTCCGGCTTTTGTCATTTCCCTGCCCCGGATTCGGAGCGCGTAAACAAACCAGGAGGCGTAACAGCTAGCCGACATGCTAACTTGAACCAAGTGATTTTTTTAAAAGTCTTTTTCTCTGCTTTCGAAGACAAAAAGCACACAAAACCACACAAGATCACGTCACACGGCGGCGAGGTTGTCAATTGTCTTTGCCGATAGGCAACCCGCCCACAAGTTACAGCTCGTCGGACTCATTTACCAGCTGCGGGCAGGAGAGCTCGTTTGCCAGGCAAGCAGCTGAAGAATGACCACCGGACAAACCGGCCGACGCCGTAGCTGCCACATTGTAAACACAAAGATAGCGTAAAATAATGCTTTACTACATGGCGAAGACGTAAACAGTGAGACAGCGGTGTGCAGTTGTTGTGCAGCTAACATGGCAGGATGTGTCTGAGGAGAACTGTCCATCCATGATAAAACATACAGTAAGTAAATAGTCCTTAATTTGAAGAAAGTTTGTAGTGTTTACTTTGTAATCACTGTATTCACTGCCATTTTTAACACAAAGTTGCAATTTCTGATGTAGTTGAAAATTTGACAGAACACCGGGCACACGAAGAGGGCAATAAGCCGAGTATAGCGCTCTGACGGCACGCACGCAAAGGACCAAGGGGGGGTGTGGCCGAGTAGCATTCTCGGTGGACAATCAGCCACAAAATGCAAGCCACCTCCATATTAAAACATGTACCATGAGCCCAGTATTTGACATAATACAAAACATGATGCTTACTCTCTTCCTCGCAAGTCCAATGGTTCCACAGTAATAGGGCTTGTTTTGGCCAATATCCGTGGTGAATGGGAACCTTATGAAACCCAAAAGGTTCACACGCCTCTACATGGTGCAGCAACAATTTTCTGCAGCATGTTTGGCTGGCGTGATGTGAAAAATGAACAAGTTAATCCCCGAAATCAGCTGAATCTGCAGTGCATCTGCATACTACAAAGCAATGGTGAATTGTGAGATGCTGACCCGGGTGACGTCACTTTCGTATTCCTCCTCAAAACAGGAAGTTATTCATTTTCATGTCGCAGGATTCTAAAAATTGAAGAAATAAAACGATCACCTGCACACACATCCAAGCGGTCCATTTCATTCAGGAATATAAAATACAGTGTGAAATATTAAATAAATGTGCTTTTTGGTGTCATATGCACTTTAAACTTTAATCTTGGTAATTATGCTTCAAATTATCTCTTGAAATGTTTAATACGTTTGCTATATTTTGCTATATATTCATATTTTGTTCATTAAAACGAATTACCTCCTCTCTTCATTTCTTTGACTATTCCGCAGACTTTAAAAATGTTGTAAAGACTCCATAAACAGGGTATTTTTGTCCATTTTAATTATTGTTGCATTCACAGGAGTCTCAACACTTGATTAAAAACTCCAGATTGAAACTACCATTCTAAGGAATGGGAGGAGGGGGACTTTATTTGTCTGCAGTGTTTGTTGAATCATTTTGAACATAACTTTATGTAATGTAGCCGTACACAAAGCGGAAGTATCCACTAAATGTGCATGTTGAGGCTTGGTCTCCTCCACATGTACTTGTTGGAATACATTTTTTTGAAACACTAGTTAACCTTTCTTCGCTGTCTGAAGCCAATGCGTCATGGCATTTTATTAACTGTGGCAGGTGATGTATTACCACACTTCCCCCTGCAAGATTACATTACCTCTTAACTTTCTGGCCGTATGTCGCCTACCTTCCACTCTTCCTTATCTCTGCTCTCTCTGTCTCCCTCCCCCTATTCCTTTGGACTCATACTGCCTGTAATAACAGAAAAGGGTGGGGGAAGTGACAGAAAGAGAGAAACAGAAGCAGTCAAAAGTGTTACAGAGGTAGGCTCTTAAGGCCAACTGAATTGAGAGTGACCAAGGGAAAGAGTGCAATTGCCACAGTTTAGCTTGCAATGACATGTTCTTAAAGCAGTCATTTTGCAGCCTGTGATAGTTGTTGTAAACTTGAAGACAAATAGTATTAATAACTGCAGCATTCAACACAGCACACAATTGGTCACTGAGACTGTAAAAGATGATGTAGAAAAAGCTAAACATTAGTAGGTTGCATATAATCTCCCACATTGAAAAACATATATAAAAAGTGTTATTCGCCATGTTGTGTTATTGTGGTTACATTACTATGCTACTCATCACAGACGCCCATCGTTTCCAAAGCACTGAGCAGAGAATTAGAGAAGTGCAAGATTGCAGCCTCTTTTTTATATATGAAGGTATACTGTCAAATCAATATTATTCCTACCTTTGTGGTTATATTACAGCAGTTGTGTGCCGTAAAGACCTTCTTCACCTTTTCTGCTGGCTTAATGAAACGCATGTAGAATTTGGTGTAATTTTTTATATGATAACCCCTAGGTCCTTAGATGGGCTTATGATCATTTTCTGGGCAAACAAAGACTGTCACATTGTCCTCTGTTTTAAAGGGTAGAGTCACATAAAACCTATGCATTACACAGTGGACTATAACAGCAACAAGAGCTCCACCAGACCAAGTTCGAGGAGAATTCATACTCACAGCCATTCATGGAGTGTCAGTCCTGTTGAAGCTGGTCAAAAAAAAAAAAAAAAAGTCTGACTAGCATTTTTAGATGTCTTACTTCTAAACCCCCACATTCCTTACAAAGCTACTTTTCTTTTTAGATCTGGGCTTTGTTATAACCTAGATGTTATTCAACATTATTTTAAACAGTGACTGTCAATGTTGAGAATTATCGTAGAGAATGAATATAACTCGATTCCTTCCCAGGGAACCAAACTCCTCTCAGGATCAGCCGGGCCACAACAAGATTACTACACCAGACTTTTTTGTACTTATCCTTCCATAAGAATTACAAAGAATGAGGAAAACATGATGCCAATCAAAGACAAGTATTATAACCTACTGTACTTCACAGATAAGGAACTGGATCTTTATTAAGCTTGTCCCATTTTTTATGGTGATTGTTCAGCTAATGCATTTTTTTAGGTTGAATGTAACCAATATTCTATGCAAAAGGAAGTTCGTCAAATCAACCTGGAGATATACATCTCTGTTTACAATCTACCATGGCCGAGAGGTGTCAGGTGAAGTCCAAATGCTTTGCAAAAAGAAAAAAAGTATGACTTCAAATTGCCACAACACAAACGCCAATTCCAAATGCTTTGCAAAAGAAAAAAACACGAATACAAACTGTCACGATCAGATGTGGGTAGTAACGCGTTACATGCACTGTTACATTCACTTGAGTAACATTTTGAGAAAAATGTACTTCTAAGAGTAGTTTTACAAAGCAATACTTTTTACTTTTACTTGAGTAGATTTGTGAAGAAAAAACACTACTCTTACTTAGGTACTTTGGCTACACAAGAGGTATTACATTTTTCCACTTTATTCTACATATTAGATTTATGATTTTTTTTTCTTCTTTGCCAGCGATGTCAAGAGTAGCTCTAACAATTTCACCAATGAGACGTTGCAACAATAATCACGACTCCATTAAATGAATCAGAGCTTGCTGTTCTACGATTACGCCGGCCTGTTCAATATCGTAAAAAATGATGTCTTTGACATAGAGCGCTGGCCTGAGCATGACTCGAGACTTCTCTCCGAGTTTTTATTTGGCGCCGATTGACCACGGAAAACCAGAGATAAGATACTTTTATTTCATTATAGTAACTAAGAAGGAACTATTTACTGTACAAACTAGGAACTATTTTCTCCACTCGAGGGCACTCATGCTCTATGGACGAATAATGCTTAATTTCTGTCAAGTTTTCCCATGGCGGAATTCAATGATTTTTTTTGCCCTTTATTTTGTATTTCTTTGGCTTAATGTGGTTATGTAATGGTTTATTGTACAGTATCTTTATAATAACAGTTCATATAGGTAACGTGCTGAGAAAAAATACCATTGTTTAAAAAAATAAAATAAAACAAAAATGTAAGCAGTTACTCACAATGTTACTTATTACTTGGGTATTCTTTTCACCAAATACTTTTTTACTTGTACTTGAGTACATTTTTTTTTTTTGATGACTACTTTTACTTGAGTAATATTATTTTGAAGTAATGATACTCTTACTTGAGTAAAAAGTTTGGCTACTCTACCCACCTCTGAACATGATTCAGCACGACAATTTGAGGGTCTAAGGCACCTATTGTTTGAATTCAGCTGTGATTAATGATCATATGATTGACTTACCACTTTGTCAAATGTAGTTGTTATTGGTGGGTCCTTTGCACTTTTTTCTCTACAATAAACAGGCCGGACCTGTTTTGCAGTAATCTGACAGGATGAATAAGATTACAGTGTAAAAACCTTTGAGTGCGTTCAAGACAGAAAAGTAATGAAGTGAAGGCCATTTAGCATTTTTTTTCTCCATCTCACTTATTTGTTTGTCTATACCTGCTGTAGCCTATGAGGTGTTCATACATTTTCCTACTGCTTCATCTATACAAGTTAAAACCCAAAGCTGATCACATACCTGTCAAAGTTTCCAAGCCTCCTTGAGTTATTACTTTTATGTGGAAAAACTGTTCTGTTTACTCTAAAGCCAGCAGAATGTTAAGTGAATATTAACAGTCCGCACAATCGATCTTACATAAAGCCTCCTCGTCAATCTTTGAATGACTGAGAAAAAAAGAAGCAGCTAAGAATAAAAATCATTCTTCTAACATTCTCACATGCTGTCAGTATTGGAAGTTGTAATTAACATGCACTGTTTGAAAATATGCACAAATTGCAATCTTGTCTTCACTGACATTGACTCCTGGATTAGTGCTGTAATCTTTTGTATATTCTCTACCATTGGGTGTTTACAAGTTTCCAGATTCCCACTGTTCTTTGGCTAAATTTCTATTTAAAAGTAGTTATGGCATGGATTTTAAAAAATGGCTCCTGTAACAAGCAACAATTTAAATACTTTTTACTATTGGAGGTTAGATCTTTTCGCTGCTATAGACAAGTTTCTGAGGTACTTCCGCATTTCTGCTCGTGACTTCCATTTTACACTTTTTCCATCCAAAACAACAGTGAAGCTGGAGTGGCATCACTCATCAAAATCCCTCAAAAAAGACAATTTGGAAATACCGCATCCAACTGCCATCATCACGACGTGGGAGGACCACATGTTCAAGGAGGCAGATGTGGGACCGAGCCCGTGCCACCACAAAGACTGGGTGTTTATGTAGCCTTGTTGCGGCTGGTGTTATGGAAGGTATGTTCTTCCTATCCCTGCATTTACATGTGTCCGGTTCTCAAAAAATGCTAAACCTAAAGTCTTGCGCATGAAATGACTTGTTGTCTTTGAAATTGTTATTATGATGATGATGGTGTATAATAGTATTTACTAAAACTACTGTGCTCCTGTGTCTGCAACACATGCTATTCTCTGCTAGCCTGTTTCTAATCAGTACGTGTGAGATGGCACAGTTATGCAAATGCATAAATGCAAGAGTTACACGTTTTCTGTTCATTTTTTTACTGGTGGAAAATGCTGTTAGGCAGGGGAAAACAACTTGATGTGCCTCACAACAACACTTACTGTACGTCGAGGCACATATATCGAGACTGTGTGTTCTACTTTGATGATGGAAGGCTCGACTTATGCTCCACCTTCGTTAATATTTTTTGTATTAATTTTATAAATTGTGATTTAGTAACCTGATTTGCACATGCACCATTCGTTTTAAATAAAACAAGAAATGGAATAATGTTGTCCAATTTTTTAATTGCGATCAAGAATGACATTCTATTTTTGCTTGTATGTACATACCTTGTGGTATTTCTTTGTAACAACAAAATCCGTGTCAGCCATTCTGCACTCGACAAGTGTAATATTATTTGTAATTTCACCTCATTTTGGTCACTCAAGTGGCCGGCGTATCAATCTACACCTAACGCCAACACAGGCTGCACAGGTTGTTAGAATTTTGTCCAGGAATGATCAACAAAGTGATAAGAACAAACATACAATCTTTTAAATCGTTTAAAGCACATCCTTAACTTATTGTCTACAGCTGGTTTTGATGTAAGGCGTATGGTGAGGTAGAGCCACACTGCCGCATTGTAGCTATTCGCTGGTCGCTGATCAAAACATTACACTTCCAACCATATATATAGGCTTTTCCAGAAGTTCATGCACAGCACAAAAAGTCTCGGAGTCTCATCTATGTCGTGCTGAATCCATTTTTGGAGATTCCATGGGTTCCTCTGGTTTGACTTTGCAGTTTTAACTTTGTCAACGCACTGCTTACTTCAACCACACTTCATGTTGTTCTGTTAAACCGGAAGTTCGGAGCAGAAATGATCAAAGATGGCGCTGCCCATGTTTCAATCAGGAAACTTGTCCATACTGCTTTATTGATTTAACTGAAGAGTTCATTTTCAAAAACAGATAACATTTTTCATTAATTTTCAATGTATTTATTTATTTTGAACAACATATCAGAGACACTGGCCACTGGTGGTTTGCAAATGTAACATTTTAATGTGTACTAAAACTTTTGGGGTGAGATATACAGTGGGGCAAATAAGTATTTAGTCAACCACTAATTGCAAGTTCTCCTACTTGAAAATATTAGAGAGGCCTGTAATTGTCAACATGGGTAAACCTCAACCATGAGAGACAGAATGTGGGAAAAAAAACAAACAAACAGAAAATCACATTGTTTGATTTTTAAAGAATTTGTTTGCAAATCATGGTGGAAAATAAGTATTTGGTCAATACCAAAGGTTTATCTCAATACTTTGTTATGTACCCTTTGTTGGCAATAACGGAGGCCAAACGTTTTCTGTAACTCTTCACAAGCTTTTCACACACTGTTGCTGGTATTTTGGCCCACTCCTCCATGCAGATCTCCTCAGCAGTGATGTTTTGGGGCTGTCGTTGGGCAACACGGATTTTCAACTCCCTCCACAGATTTTCTATGGGGTTGAGACCTGGAGACTGGCTAGACCACTCCAGGACCTTGAAATGCTTCTTACGAAGCCACTCCTTTGTTGCCCTGGCTGTGTGTTTGGGATCATTGTCATGCTGAAAGACCCAGCCATGTCTCATCTTCAATGCCCTTGCTGATGGAAGGAGATTTTCACTCAAAATCTCTCGATACATGGCCCCATTCATTCTTTCCTTTACATAGATCAGTCGTCCTGGTCCCTTTGCAGAAAAACAGCCCCAAAGCATGATGTTTCCACCACCATGCTTCACAGTGGGTATGGTGCAATTCAGTATTCTTTTTCCTCCAAACAAGAGAACCTGAGTTTCTACCAAAAAGTTCTATTTTGGTTTCATCTGGCCATAACACATTCTCCCAGTCTACTTCTGGATCACCAAATGCTCTCTAGCAAACCGCAGACGGGCCTGGACGTGTACTTTCTTAAGCAGGGGGACACGTCTGGCAGTGCAGGATTTGAGTCACTGGCGGCGCATTGTGTTACTGATAGTAGCCTTTGTTACTGTGGTCCCAGCTCTCTGTAGGTCATTCATTAGGTCCCCCCGTGTGGTTCTGGGATTTTTTCTCCCAGTTCTTGTAATCATTTTGACGCCATGGGGTGAGGAGGGAGTTGAAAGTCCGTGTTGCCCAACGACAGACCCATAACATCACTGCTCTAGAGGAGATCTGCATGGAGGAATGGGCCAAAATACCAGCAACAGTGTGTGAAAAGCTTGTGAAGAGTTACAGAAAGCGTTTGGCCTCCGTTATTGCCAACAAAGGGTACATAACAAAGTATTGGGATGAACTTTTGGTATAGACCAAATAATTATTTCCCACCTTGATTTGCAAATAAATTCTTTAAAAATCAAGCAATGTGATTTTCTGGGGGGGTTTTCCACATTCTGTTTCTCATGGTTGAGGTTTACCCATGTTGACAATTACAGGCCTCTCTAATATTTTCAAGTGGGAGAACTTGCACAATTAGTGGTTGACTAAATACTTATTTGCCCCACTGTATATATGACATGAAAATTTCTGTGCTACTTTGTTTATTCTCATTTTAATTTAAAAGCATTGCATCAGCTGCCTCTCAACAATGTTTGTTGGCTCACAGAGCAACACAGTGAAATCTGATAAGATCTGTAATGCAAGATGAATGTAGAGATGCATGTTAATAGTCAGGTTTGAACAGCCCCTCAACACCACTTCTGAGTATGTACTGAGACTTTGCCTGGAAGATGTCGGCAGTCTTCTGCATTTGAATTTGTTTTCATCTTTCCTCTTTCAAGAGAGAAAGTAAGGTGTCACTCGTGATGGAAGGTAGTGAAAGACATTATAGCCTTTTATCTGTTTATATTGCAGCATAAGGATCCATGACACATAACCCAGATAAATGCTATCATTATCAGTGCTGCCTCTCACAGCTCACCCATCTGTCGATTGTCTGTCATATCCATCATACCCATACAACCAACACACATAAACAAACACAAACTTTTTTAGGCAAATCTGTATCAATCACAGTCTATATTATCAAGTCAAAGTAAGATTTAGTTGTATGCCCAGGATGAGTAAGTGCACAGTTGGTGAGTTCATATTAAACAGTAAACTGGTGTGGGCCAGATTGTGTTTGGCCAGTCATACCATTCATCTAAGCTAATGCTCTGTTTGCACCCATCCATTTCAAGAGCAGAAAGAGAAGGACAGGGCTCAGCTCAAATGCGGGAAACACGGGCTGCAGTGGAAAATTATATTTGTATGTTTTATGTAGTTTTTTGATTGCTTGTTTTTTTGTTTGTTTGTTTCTTTGTGTGTTTGTTTTATAAAAGTGTGGTTTACCTGTCTAGGGGCAAAATATCACCTCACGCTTTATTGGTTTATTATGTACAAACACATTTTCCAATGATGTTAGGTTGTTGTGTAAAATGTTTTTTATTGTTATTAAAGTGGCACTCAAGTGTGTGTGTGTGTTTTTTTTTTTTTAAACAATATTTTTATCACCTCAAATGCCATTTTTCCAGGTTTCCACTTTGAAGTTTGAAAATGACAAAAATGTCTTTTTAAGCCATTTTAGTTGGCCCTTTTCTCTGCCTTTCTGCAACAACCCAATTCTTATTAATATGCAAGTTACTGGATCCGATTTGAATATTCAATATTGCAGTGGGATGCTCCCAGGCATTGGTAATGCATGTGTTGACTATGACAAGTCACCGAGACGCGGACGACAATCGTTCTTCGCTGACACTAAGCTTCACTATGTGGCAAACATTTGGCCTTCATTATTGCCAACAAAGGGTACATAACAAAGTATTGAGATGAACTTTTGGTATTGACCAAATACTTATTTTCCACCATGATTTGCAAATAAATTCTTTAAAAATCAAACAATTTGATTTTCTGTTGGTTTTTTTTTTTTCCACATTCTGTCTCTCATGGTTGAGGTTTACCCATGTTGACAATTACAGGCCTCTCTAATCTTTTCAAGTGGGAGAACTTGCACAATTGGTGGTTGACTTAATACTTACCGTATTTGCCCCACTGTATATAATTATTTTACTGTACGAACTATCATGAATTTGCTACAAAGGACAACATTTGGCAAGTTTCTAATACAATACAAACCTTTTCATCCATCTCGAGTAAAATTACCAATGTTGGAATGGATGCCACTCAGCTGACAGGTGGGAATACAAAGGAGGCAATTAGTAGGCTGATGATTTATATTTTGTATTGACCGCTGAGAATGTTATTCTTTCTTACTGGTATCATTTGTTTCTGCCATTTCTGTTTATGCTAGGATAACATTAATCTTAAATACTATGAGGCAAACCAATTAATCAGTGTCTTTTGCGTTTTGATTCATATGTTCATTTACATTATGGATGCTTGTTGAACGGATACAACGCCAAAGCACAGTAACAGATTTGATGTGCAACTGTATGCAAATAAATGTAACGACAAATTCATATGGTCTTTGAGGTAGATTATAATATGTGTTTGTTTATTTGATATTCTTTCTTACGTCAATTTTGCATGTTTATGGCTGCGACCATAAGCTCATGTTCTATCGTAAGATTACATGTTAATGTTGTGTTCCTCATCTATAAAATGTCCCAAAGGTATACACACTTGTCTAGCCCCTAATTATATGCCCTACCTTAGTGTTGCTCTAGATTCTGTATTGCTTCTTTCTGCTTAAAAAGAATAAATAAACAAGCACTAATTTGCTTCTATAAGTCTAAAGGCTACGGTTTAAGGGTAGATAAATTGTACTTGTGTATTCTAAGGTAATTCCTAATCGATTTGATGCTAAACATGACTATTTTATGACCATTTTGAGAATTTGTCTTAAGAATCGATAAACAATTTTGATAGCCATTTATGATTATCAGTATCCTTCCGTACCAACTACAGAGGTGTCCTTCTCTCAAACCCAATGATTTGATACCAAACACTATTTTCTGAAAAATTTAATACTAATTCGATTTCAATCCAGTATCACTTAACATTTTTGTTAAAAAGTCATAAGCAATTATGTATAACCTTTCGTAAACTGTACAGCTGTGTCCTACATTCACTCCAAATCGATTTGATACCAAACACGATTGCTTGATAGATTGCTCTCCCTCCTGCCCACTGGGAGACGTTACAGAATCCTCAAGACAAGGACCAGCAGACTCAGGATCAGCTTCTTCCCCAGAGCTGTGTCCTTGTTGAACTCAATTGAAAATGAAATTAAGCCAAGCGGGTGTTTCTAGCGATATTTTAAGAATTCTGTCATATTGGTATGCACACCAAACAATGCAAGTGAAATGGGATGACTGTGTGTCCGCGCCTTTCCACGTCACCAATGGGGTTAGACAAGGGAGCGTTTTATCTCCAATTTTATTTAACTTTTATATGAATGATTTGTCAAAACAGTTAAGTAGATGTAAAACTGGCTGCATGGCTGGTGGGTTGGTGGTGAACCATCTTATGTATGCTGACGACTGTGTGCTTTTTAGTCCAAGTTCACCTGGTCTCCAGCAGCTGCTCACTGTGTGTGCCAGGTACGGGGAGCTACACGATATAAAATATAATGATGCTAAGAGTGTCGTGATGATTGTAAGATCAAATGGGGATAAACATATGGTCTTCCCTGACTTTAAGTTGGCTGGTCAAGAATTAAAGTCCTCCAGTCAGGTGAAATATCTCGGCCATATGATCACCGACACGCTGACAGACAATGAGGACATATTTCGCCAGTGCCGTTCGTTATATGTCCAAGCTAATATCCTCTCCCGTAAATGTGGTCACTGCTCGGATGAGGTCAAGGTGGCCCTTTTTAAGGCTTATTGTACACCACTCTACACTGCACATCTGTGGTCTAATTATAACAAAGGACATTTCCAGAGACTACAAGTGGCATATAATGATTCCCTAAGAATTTTGTTAAAAAGGCCCAGATGGACCAGTGCTTCAGCAATGTTTGTAGCAGCTCGGGTGAATACCCTCCAGTCTGTTTTAAGGATAAACATGTTTAAGTTTATCAGTCGTCTGAATGGTTCAGAAAATGTGATTGTGTTGGGCCTGACCAACATTTTGTACAGCTTTACACGCTACTTGTCTCGGTTTTGGAAGCACTGGTATACGTGCCTTTTAAATGTGGGTCGTTAGGAGACCCAGTGCTGTGTTATTGTTTTACCATTTCTTTATTTTATTTTGTCTTTTAATCTATTGTTGTGTTGTGTTGTTGGACCTTGAGTCTGTTAATAAATCTATCTATCTATCTATCATGCTGACCTCCACACACTGAATATCTGACTACAAAACAGTAGTTTACACAACAACTTATAATAACTAACATAGACACTGTTTAATCTTATTTTGCGCACTTTTGCACTTTAATGTATCATCTCCATATCCTTAATTCCTCTTCTTGCTTTATGTGAGTAGTTTCTGCACCTTTAGCTTAAGAGGGCTTTCACACTGTCCGGTCCATTTTAAACGGACCGGAGATCTTTATCTCATGAAGTCAGCTTCGTTTTGTAAATGTGAACGTGTATCCGAACTCTAGTTCAGACCAACCAAACGAACTCTGGTCCGTTCGAAAATCTTGGGTCTCGGTCCACTTTAAGCGCATCCTGCTTTGCTTATGAATGCAACCGGAGCAGGGTGCGCATTTGCTACTTTATGTGCAGTGTTACAGTGTGGAGCTGTGATGCTCGAAGCTGTGACGGTACACGCAGGACATCCTTGGAAGCGGAAGTACAATGCGCCCGTTATTCAAAATCAACAATGGCAATATGACAGATGAACCACGGCAATATGTTGTTGTGCTGCGCTATGCAGTAACACTTGATACCCAGAATCGGGTTCTAATGTGGCGGATGTGTTTTGAATGCTGTTGCTGAAGGTACAGTGTGAGAGTGACAGAAACCGAGACAGGCGCAGCCTCTCGAGGCAGCTGTTTCGTCAGGCCAGCTCTCCTGGAAGTGTCGACAATTTGTCAGTCCAAAAAGTCACAAAAGAGAGAGCGATAGCCCGCCTGTGTGACTTGGGATACCACGCAGTTCCCTTTCGTAGTTTAATTTTCCCTGATGCATTTGTTATACTGTATACCCCAGTTCACTCGAGTCAGGAAGGAGCAACCCCGCCGCTGGCCGAGCAGCGACTTGCTATGCTACGCTATATCAGCTTTTTTTCTTTTCTTTCCCCGAACTCACATGCATACAAACATCTGCACAAAACAGTCAGTTGACAAAAAAATTGCACATACGGATGCACGGTTATATTATCATTGCTAAATAAAAGATAGTAATAATAATATTTAAAAAAAAAATTTAAAAACTATATGCAGTTTAACATGTAAAAATAATGCTATGCTACATTACGTGCAACATAACAGCACCACGGTGTGACGCTCAATGCTCCCTCCCCTTCCTCCCAGGAGGGAGAAATGTCCTCTTCTATTTGTCCAATCAATGAGTGCGCCTTTCGTTCACGTGATGCTACACAGAAAGTTCAGTTGGTGCGGTGTGAATGCTAAACCTTTTCAACAAGTCATTTGCAAGTGTTGTTACGAGGTAGCTCTCCAACTGGACCCTGGTCCTCTTGGTCTTAGATTCATTACACACAACTGAAGTAGTTCAAGCCTCTTATTGTTTTAATATTGATGATTTTGGCAAAAAAAGTCAAGAAAAAACAAAAATCCCTATCTCAAAAAATTAGCATATTTCATCCGACCAATGCAAAAAAGTGTTTTTTAATGCTAACTCAGACAGTGAGCACGCAGGATCAACGTCTCCTCCAAAAATGGAGCCTACAGTCGCTGAAGTGGAAGTGACTAAGCCAGCCCTGCCAGGCTGTGACCAACCCTCCTCTGCTGAGGCTCCACTGCCTCAACGGGAGGAGACCCTGGTAGCAGGTGATCAACCCCCTTCAGACGAGACCCATGAAGTGGCTCCATCAGCTCAACAGGAGGAGAACCACCCGACAGTGCAATCCTCTGCTGACGAGGCCCCATCCAGCCCCAAATCCTCACACTCCAAGACGCCACCACGCCGCCGACTCCAGGCTAAGGCCCCATCAAGCCCCAAATCCTCACAATCCAAGACGCCACCATGCCGCCGACTCCAGGCTAAGGCCCCATCCAGCACCAAATCTTCACACTCCAAGACGCCACCACTCTGCCGACTCAGTAAGGCTAAGGCCTCATCAAGGCCTAAATCCCCACAGTCCCGGAAGCCACCCCGCCGACGACTTAGTTTGGATGGAATAATGAGTCAACCTGGTCGGGACTCCATGGATCTAAATAGCAAGGTTAACCAGTCTCTTGATCTCCTCAAGTTCATGTCTTCGCTTCCACCCTGTACCTGTCTCACCCGACAGGTGCCAGGGGAAGATGGCAACAAACCAACCAGCCTCCCCTGGAATTCTCTCGGGGCAAAGCCACAGCACTACAACCTGGAACTACACGGTATTATCCTTCTATCAAGGAAGCCATGTTGGCGACACCAATATGATACGCACCGGGTCCAGGCTGTGACAACATTACAAAGACTGTTGTGTCCCAGCAAAAGCCGGGGCCCTATGGAGTACAGTCTGTATGCTCAACAATCCCAGTGGTGATAAACAACAAAAAAAGGGCTAGATTGGTGAGAAATAAAAAAAACGTTCAATCAACTCTGCCAACCTGTTAAGCATAGTATGTAATTCCCAAAACTCACCAGTGAATCCAGTCTGGAATCTGCAATTGGCTCTGCTAAATATCAGATCTTTAGCTGGCAAATCTTTCTTAATTAATGATTTTATCAGCAAACATAACCTTGACATGATGTTCCTAACAGAAACTTGATTAGACCAAGATAATAGCTCGACAGTTCTGATTGAGGCAACCCCCACAAACTTCAATTTCTTTAGTGCGCCAAGAACCCATAAGAAAGGAGGTGGGGTTGCCAGTCTGATCAGGGACAGTTTTCAATGCACGAATATTTTATGTGGTCAGTTTGATTCCTTTGAATATATTGTCATTCAGCTAAAAAGCCCTTGCAGAGCTGCCTTGGTAACAATTTACAGACCACCAAAGTATAACACAATGTTTTTTGATGAGTTTACCAAAATACTGTCTTCTGTCTGCATGGACTTTGATTGTGTTGTTTTAGTGGGTGACTTTAACATTCATGTTGATAATCCTGAAGCAGGATGTGCTAGAGAGCTCTTAAATATTTAGGATACATTTGGTTTATCTCAGCATGTCACAGTTCCAACACATAACAGAGGGCACATACTGGACTTAATAATATCCAAAGGTCTTAACATCTCTGAGGTTACAGTGAATGATGTTGCTCTGTCTGATCACTACTGCATTATGTTTAAAATGACCACCCCTGTCCATCCTCTGAAAAGGGAAACAGAGGTTATTAGGAAGCGTTACATAAGTGATAACACTTGTGCGTTATTCACACAGGCCTATGCCTCACCATTAACCCCTACAACAGCTCCAGTGGAAGAACTTGTAAATAGTTTCAGTTCCAGTGTGATGACTGTAATTGACACTATTGCCCTGATTAAGACAAAAACTTTGTCAAGAAAGAAGAGGTCACCCTGGAGAAATGCCATACTAGCTTTAAAACAAAAGCAAGATTGTAGATGAGCAGAACGCAGATGGCGAAAAAACAAACTCCTAGTTTTTTATGATATCTACAAAGAGAGTCTTCGCAAATACAACCAGGAACTGAAAAATGCTAGACAGTCATATTTTTCAGAGATCATTAATAGAAACACCAACAATACTCGAACACTATTTTCTGTTGTTGACAAACTGACACACCCACAAGCATCAATACCTCAGGAATTGGCATCTGAGGTGTCCTGTAATGATTTCGCAGCATTCTTTACACACATAGTACTAAAGATTAGACAGACTGTGTTCAACTCCAGATTAACAATTGGTACACTAAATGCCTCCCAAAATGTCCCCCACGTCAATCTTAGACAGTTTAGCCTCTTGGACTATGCCACTTTAACAGAAATTGTGTCAAAATTACAGCCCACAACATGCTGCCTTGACATCCTTCCTTCAAACTTTTTCAAAACTGTTTTTCATTGCATAGCGCCAGACATACTTCAGATTATAAATACTTCTCTCCAAACAGGAGAGTTTCCACAGACTTTAAAAACTGCAGTAATAAAACCTCTCCTAAAAAAACCCTAATCTGGATGCCTCAACCATTAGCAATTACAGGCCAATATCAAACCTGACATTCCTGGGGGAAATTATCGAGAGGGTTGTGTTCGAACAGATCCAGACTTTTATGATGCAAAACAATCTTTTTAACTCATTTCAGTCTGGATTTCGGCCACAACACAGCACCGAGACCGTGCTTATCAAAGTCCTAAATGATATTCGTCGGAATACCGATGCAGGCAAATCATCTGTTCTGTTACTTATGGATCTCAGCGCCGCATTCGACACAGTTGGTCACAACATACTACTCAGCAGATTGGAACAGTTGGTAGGGCTTACTGACACTATTCTTCAGTGGTTCACATCCTATTTACATGATAGGGATTTCTTTGTGTCAATCGGAAACTATCAGTCAGAACGAACCAAATTCACGTGGAGTCCCTCAAGGGTCAATTCTTGGACCAATCTTATTTAACATCTATATGCTTCCGTTAGCTCAGATAATGGAACAGTATGACATCTCCTATCACGCCTATGCAGATGACACACAACTGTACATTTCTGTGTCCCCACATGATTATAGTCCCTTAGTCTCCCTGAGTAAATGCATTCATCAAATCAATGAATGGATGTGCAGGAATTTTCTCCAGTTAAATGTGGAGAAGACAGAGGTGATCATTTTTGGGCCAAAAAAGGAAAGGTCAAAGATAAGCAGGCAACTTAGCACAATGTCACTTACAGCTACAAATCAAGTCAGAAACCTTGGCGTAATTATTGATTCAGACCTAAAATTTGATAGCCATCTAAAGTCCGTCACTAAATCCGCTTATTACCACCTAAAAAATATAACCAGAATTAAGGGGCTTCTGACTCAACAAGACATGGAAAAACTTATGCATGCATATTCAGCAGATTGGACTATTTTAACGGTATATTTACAGGTCTTGATAAAAAATCAGTCAGGAATCTGCAGCTAGTACAGAATGCTGCAGCCAGAGTCCTCACAAATTCAAGGAAGCTGGACCCCATTACACCGGTTTTGAAATCGCTACACTGGCTTCCAGTGAGTCAAAGGATAGAATATAAAATACTACTGCTCGTCTACAAAACACTTAATGGCCTTGGACCAAAATACATGCTTGACTTGTTGGGTTCCTATGAGACATCTAGACCCCTAAGGTTGTCTGGAACCGGTCTTCTGCATATTCCAAGAACAAGAACCAAGCAGGGTGAGGCAGCATTTAGTTATTATGCTCCTCACCTCTGGAACAAGTTACCTGAACGTCTGAAGTATGCTCAAACTGTTAGCTCTTTTAAATCAGGGCTAAAAACGCTTTTGTTTAGCACTGCATATCCATAACTGGCTATATATTTCAATCTACCTGCTTTCTATTCCTCTTGTGCTTATCTCCATTGCTGATTTCAATTATTATTAGTAGTAGTAGTTTTTGTTTTATTTCTGTTTTATTTTTATTTATTTATTTTTATTCTATTTGTGATTAAATGCGATCTTTTGTCTTGGTTTTTACGTTGTATTGATTTAAATGTGATTTTTATGATCTTCATGTGATGTAAAGCACTTTGAATTGCCTTGTGTTGAATTGTGCTATATACTGTAAATAAATTTGCCTTGCCTTGCCTAATACAAAAAAGTCAACCTTCAATTAATTATATCAGCTTTGCACTCAATACTTGGTCGGGAATCCTTTTGCAGAAATGACTGCTTCAATGCGGCGTGGCATGGAGCCAATCAGCCTGTGGCACTGCTGAGGTGTTATGGAGGCCCAGGATGCTTCGATAGCGGCCTTAATCTCATCCACAGTATTGGGTCTGGTGTCTCTCAACTTCCTCTTCACAATATCCCACAGATTCTCTATGGGGTGCAGGTCAGAAGAGTTGGCAGGCCAATTGAGCACAGTAATGCCATGGTCTGTAAACCATTTACCAGTGGTTTTGGCAATGTGAGCAGGGGCCAGGTCATACTGAAAAATGAAATCTTCATCTCCATAAAGCTTTTCAGCAGATTGAAGCATGAAGTGCTCCAAAATCTCCTGATAGCTAGCTGAATTGACCCTGCCCTTGATAAAATACAGTAGCCCAACACCAGCAGGTGACATGGCACCCTAGACCATCACTTACTGTGGGTACTTGACACTGGACTTCAGCATTTTGGCATTTCCTTCTCCCCAGTCTTCCTCCAAACTCTGGCAACTTGATTTTCCGAATGACACGCAAAATGTGCTTTCATCTGAAAAAAGTACAGTGGGGCAAATAAGTATTTAGTCAACCACCAATTGTGCAAGTTCTCCTACTTGAAAAGATTAAAGAGGCCTGTAATTGTCAACATGGGTAAACCTCAACCATGAGAGACAGAATGTGGGAAAAAACAGAAAATCACATTGTTTGATTTTTAAAGAATTTATTTCCAAATTAAAGTGGAAAATAAGTATTTGGTCCCCCACACACAAGCAAGATTTCTGGCTGTCAAAGAGGTCTAACTTCTTCTAACGAGGGCTAACGAGGTCTAACGAGGCTCCACTCGTTACCTGCATTAATGGCACCTGTTTTAACTCATTATAGGTATAAAAGACACCTGTCCACAACCTCAGTCAGTCACACTCCAAACTCCACTATGGCCAAGACGAAAGAGCTGTCGAAGGACACCAGAGACAAAATTGTAGACCTGCACCAGGCTGGGAAGACTGAATCTGCAATAGGTAAAACGTTTGATGTAAAGAAATCAACTGTGGGAGCAATTATTAGAAAATGGAAGACATACAAGACTACCGATAATCTCCCTCGATCTGGGGCTCCATGCAAGATCTCACCCCGTGGCGTCAAAATGATAACAAGAACGGTGAGCAAAAATCCCAGAACCACGCGGGGGGACCTAGTGAATGACCTACAGAGAGCTGGGACCACAGTAACAAAGGGTACTATCCGTAACACAATGCACCGCCAGGGACTCAAATCCTGCACTGCGAGACGTGTTCCCCTGTTGAAGCCAGTACACGTCCAGGCCCATCTGCAGTTCGCCAGAGAGCATTTGGATGATCCAGAAGAGAACTGGGAGAATGTGTTATGGTCAGATGAAACCAAAATAGAACTTTTTGGTAGAAACGCAGGTTCTCGTGTTTGGAGGAGAAAGAATACTGAATTGCATGCGAAGAACACCATACCCACTGTAAAGCATGGGGGTGGAAACATCATGCTTTGGGGCTGTTTTTCTGCAAAGGGATCAGGACGACTGATCTGTGTAAAGGAAGGAATGAATGGGGCCATGTATCGAGAGATTTTGAGTGAAAATCTCCTTCCATCAGCAAGGGCATTGAAGATGAGACGTGGCTGGGTCTTTTAGCATGACAATGATCCCAAACACACAGCCAGGGCAACAAAGGAGTGGCTTCGTAAGAAGCATTTCAAGGTCCTGGAGTGGACTAGCCAGTCTCCAGATCTCAACCCCATAGAAAATCTGTGGAGGGAGTTGAAAGTCCGTGTTGCCCAACGACAGACCCAAAACATCACTGCTCTAGAGGGGATCTGCATGAAGGAATGGGCCAAAATACCAGCAACAGTGTGTGAAAAGCTTGTGAAGAGTTACAGAAAACGTTTGGCCTCCGTTATTGCCAACAAAAGGGTACATAACAAAGTATTGAGATGAACTTTTGGTATTGACCAAATACTTATTTTCCACCATGATTTGCAAATAAATTCTTTAAAAAACAAACAATGTGATTTTCTGTTTTTTTCCACATTCTGTCTCTCATGGTTGAGTTTACCCATGTTGACAATTACAGGCCTCTCTAATGTTTTAAGTGGGAGAACTTGCACAATTAGTGGTTGACTCAATACTTATTTGCCCCACTGTACTTTGGACCACTGAACAACAGTCTAGTGCTACTTCTCTGTAGCCCAGGTCCGGCGTTTCTGCTGCTGTTTCATTTTCCAAAGTGGCTCGACCTGGGGAATGCGGCACCTGTAGCCCATTTCCAGCACACTCCTTTGCACGGTGGCTCTGGATGTTTCTACTCCAGACTTAGTCCACTGTTTCTGTAGGTCCCCCAAGGTCCTTCACATTTTTTCTCAGGGTATGGTCACCTCTTCTGGTTGTGCAGCGTTTCCTGCCACACATATTCCTTCCCACAGACTTCCCACTGAGGTGCCTTGATACAGCACTCTGGGAACAGCCTATTCACTCAGAAATTTCTTTCTGTGTCTAAGCCTCTTGCTTGAGGGTGTCAATTATGGCCTTCTGGACAGCAGTCAGGTCGGCAGTCTTGGCCATGATTGCGGTTTTGAGTTATGAACCAGGCCGGGAGTTTTTAAAAGCCTCAGGAATCTTTCGCAGGGGTTTTGAGTTAATTCGTTGATTCAGATGATTAGGTTAATAGCTTCTTTAGAGTACCTTTTCATGGTATGCCAATTTTTTGAGATAGGGATTTTTCTTTTTTCTTGACTTTTTTGCCAAAATCATCAATATTAAAACAATAAAAGGCTTGAACTACTTCAGTGAATGAATCTAAAATATATGGAAGTCTAATGTTTATCAGTACATTACAGAAAATAATGAACTTTATCAAAATATGCTATATATATATATATATATATATATATATATATATATATATATATATATATATATATATATATATTCTGTGTTGCATATTTGACTCCTTTTAGTAGGCTTTGCGCCTGTGAATGGGGGTACACCTTCCAAGTGGTGGATTAATACATGAGTGTTCTGTCACATTCATTCATTCATCTTCCATTCCACTTATCCTCATAAGGGTCGTGTGGGTGCTGAAACCTATCCCAGCTAACTACAGGCAGTAGGAAGGGTATGCCATTAGTTGATCGCCAGCCAATTGCATGGCACATGGAGACAAACAACCAATCACGCCCCTGCGCCCAATGCAGATTTTCTCATCCTTCACCACTGCAATTCTCCCAGTAATGGTATTCCAGTTTGACAAAGTAAAGCAGAGCTAATAGGAATTCAGTCCATTCAAGGAAGGTGGGGGTTGATGTATTCCCTATCGTTATCTCTTTTGCTGATAATATAGCGCTGCAACTTTTGGTGAATTATCACTTTTAAGGCTATTTAAGCCTAAGCTGTTTTGGTGATAATGTTCTTCGAATGGCATTTTGGAAGATAAGTCTCACGTTAACACAGATCTAAGTTTACTTTGGTTTATGCAATTTATTATACTGAGTCAAGCCCAATTGGGTTTATATACAGCTCAGTGTTGAAAAGTACAATTGCTATGAATAAAATAGAATTTCTGCTAAGACTACCGGTATGCAATTTCCTATAATAATATTTTACTAGTTTCTGCACTAATCTGTAATTTGGATCTATAGTACAGAACTTGAAAAATGAGGCTAATTTATTTCAGATTCAAAATGTTCATATTCCAAGACCACTCCCTTCTCCCTCTTCATGCTATTTTTCATCACAACATCATCCTAATTCATAGCTTCAAACACCCTTTAAACTTGAAGAAATGAGAAACTAAGTCCCTGAACAGAAGAGCTAGGTCTGGGTGAACACCAGAAAGTTTCTGACAAGCACAATCACCCCTAAGCTGATTGTGAATGTTTTAGAAGAAGTGTGCATCTTTTCTTTGGGGGATGAGAAAAATTCCTGCTCCTGCCTGTCTGCCAGGGATTTAGAATTAGACAAGAGGCAGCTACCTGTTCTTGCCCTTCCCTCTCATCTTTTCAAACTAATTAGAAGGAACTAGCATTGAATCATAGTGGGGACATATTTTTTGCCTTCACTCTTGGGTCTATTCATGTTTCATAATCATGAGTGTCTGTGCATGTGAGTGTGTGCACGTGGGTGGGGGTGTACTGGGGTGTGTTTGTGTATCAGTGTCTGCGTGCGGCAGGTCACCGAGGGATGATAAAGAGTGGGATTTCTTAGCCTAACCACTGCACGTATTTCAAAGCTGAAAGTGCCAATTAAAATTGATCAGACTCACTATGGGCTTTGGGGCCGTTACAGAGACGAACAACACATCCAACATAAAATTCAATCAGACCATCCATCTGTTCAAGAGAAGCTGTTTGCCTGTCAGTGATGCCAGACAGAAACAAACAGGCTATCTAACAGCCAGTTGGAAAAAAACTGGCACGAGTGGATTGTCAGGACAGTGAAAAGGACCAAAATTAGTCTGTAATTGTAACCCTTTTTAAGCTGTCCTCTCCGTCACTGACACCCCGTTTTGTGTAAACAGAATTGTGATGTATTATTTTTTACCAATAAAACAGAACTGAATCATCATCCGGGATTAAACAACAGTCAATAAATATATTAACATTTCTCTGGATGTCTAAGGAGAGCGCATGTGCACTTTTCACCCTTATGCTTTAGTCAATTGGCCTGTACAATTACCTTATTTGCCTTTTGACACAAACATTGACTTTTCAGATCAAGTGAGAAAAAGTGGCTTTTGCAACAGCAACTATTTGCTGCTCTCTGCTGGGCAAAATGAAATATATTGTTATAATTTAAATCCATACATTTTTGAAGCACAATTTGATAAACACTAATTTGAAAAGTCTATTTGCCATTTTTTTTAACACAGGAACTGTGAATACTCCTAGAATAAAATATAATAGGGGGACAAGACAGACAAAATTCTTCACATTTATTGACATTATTTATCTAGGTTCTACAATATCCATAAAAATAGGGGAGAAGAACGTCAAAAGGATTTATTCCTTCATTATTACAAGGTGTGGTTAATGACATTTGTGTACATCAATTAAATATGAACAACTATGGTTAAATGGCTCATCTATTAACAAAGACAAGCTTCTGGAAAAAATTGTCTTGTCATTCCATTTCAATTAACAGATCTGGCTTGCTCTTTATTTGATGCCAACATGCAATTTTAACTATTGTTGTGTAGCGTGCGTGCATGTGTGTCTGTGTGTGCAAGAGACTGTGTGGAAAAAGAGAGGCAGAGTGAGTATTTTTTAATTGCTCATGCAAGAGAGCAATTAACTGACCCAGGGCTCCACCATGAGATCAGCCCAACCTTGTCTAACTATAATAGCTTCCTCCAGATAGATGGAAATTTTTTAGGTAATTATGGTTTTCATTGTTTAATCCTGTGCCGCGTCTTCAACTCCCTGGTCTTGCTGCACAATGATGCACACACCACAGTAGATGCATTTCAATGTTTACATCTGTTCAATAAGAGTTGATTTTGGCATTCGGGAATAACGGTTGTGCACCGTCAGTGCATATGCGCCCTACTAATACTAGATGGAGATGCAGATGTGCTTGCTGTACTAAAAACAAGGTAATTACACTTATTTGCAGATTCACCTAATTTAGTCAAAACACACAAAGAAACCTTAACCAACTAGCAAACTATCCTTTGTGCGTAAAAACTGGAGATTGCAGGAAGGAGAGTCAAAGCCTCACCTGCATGTATAGTGTTAGATAATAATAATAATAATAATAATGATATACTTTGTACCAGGGGTGCCCAATCCCGGTCCTCGAGAACCCCTAACCAGCTTGTTTTCCGTGTCTCCCTCCCTTAACACACCTGAATTAAATGATCAGCTCATCAGCAAGCTCTGCAGCAACCTGATAACGATCCTCATTACCGGTAGTTGATTCAGGTGTGTTAGAGGAGGGAGACATGGAAAACAAGCTGGATAGCGGCTCACGAGGACCGGGATTGGGCACCCCTGCTTTATATCATTTTTGTTCTTTTGGACAGTGGTATTGACTTTCTTTTTTAATTCAATAGGACCAAAAATGTTGTGATTAAAATTGCTGAATTCCCATATTTCCATTTCAACTAGATGAGTGAGACCAATAATGTGGCAGCACGCAGCTACAGTGTATCACAAAAGTGAGTACACCCCTTGCATTTCTGCAGATATTTAAGTATATATTTACATGGGACAACACTGACAAAATGACACTTTGACACAGTGAAAAGTAGTCTGTGTGCAGCTTATATAATAGGGTTAATTTATTTTCCCCTCAAAATAACTCAAAATATAGGCATTTATATCCAAACCCCTGTCAACAAAAGTGAGTACACCGCATTGGAACTACGTACATCCCTAAACGTCCAAATTAAGTCCTGCTTTTCATTTTCCCTCCAAAATGTCATGTGACTCGTTACAGGAATGCTGCCAGCATTGCTGCAGAGATTGAAGAGGTGGGGGATCAGCCTGTTAGTGCTCAGAACATACGCCGTACTCTACAACAAATTGGTGTGCATGGCTGTCACCCCAGGAGGAAGTCTCTTCTGAAGACGGTACACAAGAAAGCCCGCAAACAGTTTGCTGAAGACATGTCAACAAAGCACATGGATTACCGGAACCATGTCCTATGGTCTGACAAGACAAAAATTAATTTGTTTGGTTCCGATGGTCTCAAGCATGTGTGGCGACGACCAGGTGAGGAGTACAAAGATAAGTGTGTCATGCCTACAGTCAAGCATGGTGGTGAGAATGACCCCAACCCCACCTCTTCAATCTCTGCAGCAATGCTGAGAGCACTCCTGCAAAGAGTCACATGACATTTTAGAGGGAAAATGATAAGCGGTAGTCAATTTGGACATTTAGGGATGTACGTAGTTCCCATGCGGTGTACTCACTTTTGTTGTCAGGGGTTTAGATATTAATGGCTATATTTTGAGTTATTTTGAGGGGAAAATAAATTAACTCTATTATATAAGCTGCACACAGACTACTTTTCATTGTGTCAAAGTGTCATTTTGTCAGTGTTATCCCATGAAAAGATATACTTTAATATCTGCAGAAATACAAGGGGTGTACTCACTTTTGTGATACACTGTAACTTCACCTCAAATTGCACAAGAAGCAGAATTATCACAGTTCAACAGCACCATCTATTAATAAAATCACTGCACAGAGTAGCCAATCATTAAGTCGTTGTCCATTTTCTCTTTACGTCTGTAATCAAATGTTTTCAGCCATGGTACATGCATTGTGATTTTCCATTTTCAAGCTAATGTATTTCATATTTAAGTGGACATATTTAGTTTTGTACATTGCATAAAACTACAAAACAAACACAAGGTCAGACGGATTCTGCCTTAACACTAGTAATCAGCCTCCTTTAGAGTAGCTTTGACGGTCACACTGACAGGGGTGTACAAGGGCACACAGGTTCACATTGGTGACTTTCCTGTTCTAAGCACGCACCTGGCTGCTTGCTCACCTAGGTTACGAGACAAATTAAGGTTAATTCAACACTATACTGTAGCTCTCAAACGGTGGGGAATTAAAGTGTACTCCCTGACAGCTTCTCAGGTTTTTCAGCCATGAAAATTTGGATTTAATGAGACTTAATGGGAATGATTAAAACAAACTTTATATACACTTTTTAAGATCATAGAAGAATACAAGGAATTTTACTGTGGAGAAATGTAATTGAATATAGACATACACTATGAAGGAACCAAAACATCAATCACAAGCGACTGGAAGATCTCAAACATCGTGCCAGTCAATTTGACAAAACAAAACAAAACAAAAAAAAAAAAAAAAAAAAAGGCCAGTAGTATGTCCATTCTTCCTTGCTATTGGATTATGTTTTGATTTGTCATTCAGGTGAACCATTCAAGCCTTAGCAAAGCAAAACGTCAGAGCACACACCCGCCATTGGGTTTGGTTTTAATTGGATATGCAGCACATCCAACCTTGTCTGCATTACAGTTTGTCCCTAAGATGTCATTTTGGGCCATTCATGGACTTTTCATAAGACTATGACACTAAATAATGAGAGGGAGCTGTGGCTCCCATTACATTGGAAAGAACATTTAGAATATTAATCTGCCAGAAGGCTTCATGTGCTCTTATTTAAGATGCCTTTATATATAGATATATAAAAAGTTATTGACAACAACTACAGAAAATACCTACTGTATGTTTTAGTTATAGCAGGAGGGAAGGCGAGATCATGGACAGTGTATCTTGCAGGCACCAGTGGTCTGTGAGGATATTGTGCGGTGTGCAACATATCTAAGGCTAGAGTGTGGAGGTGCTGCATGAGGAAATCCGTGGTTTCACCTGTTGTTGTTGTGTATTTCTGTACATATAGTTCCCCAGGGAAAAACAATAGCCACACTATTGTCATATATTATTTCCATACTGAAGGGAACGGTAGAATTTAGAAGCCCTGTGCTGTCAAAGAGTTTCAGAACCAAGAGCCACAAACGCATCAAACAGTTATAAATAAATACAATAAATTGAATGGATTACATCTATTGCTAGTATTCACTTTGAATCTCAAATCGTTTGGCTGTAACATTTTGGTAAATGCCAGGTGGTAGATGGAAACACAAAATGAATGTAGAATATGCATGAGCAGCTCTGCTGTATCAATATTTATAAAGGTTCATAGAGCACAAATGAGCATTCAGATGTAATTGTAATGCTGTGTTGTTCTGGATACACACTGTGTTAACAACTGACCAACTATTTCATGTCCAGAGTTCAGAGAGCTATATTTGTCATACAACAAGTGCACTGAAATACATTTCAGGTTCAGCCCGACCGAGACGTTTATGACATGACACATTACACTGGAGGAATACAAGCCAAAGCTGCCTGTCGATTCTCTATGTAAAGCGGTCTGAATCAGTGTTGAGAGTGCAGGCGACTCACTAGCCTTGAACCACTGAAGTTCTTTCATACGTGACACACTACTCAAAATAAAAGTCTTGAATCCAAACCAAATGAAATGAAATGGGCATTTCTAATGAGAGATGCTCAAAACTGTCGTGGAGGTCATCAGGAGAGGATAGCAAAACGTAAAACCACCAAAATGAGATTGAGGGATTCGTTGAGAGCATTGCCTGTTCAGGGTTTTTTGCATGATTTCAATTTAGAAGTGGTCTGACTTTAAATTAGAACTCAGCAGTGTGATTGGATTATTTATCAACATACCCCGTAGACCCGGGGTGTCCCTTTTTTCTCCAAGGGCTGCGTTCAGAAAAATTGAAGGATGCAAGGGCTAACTTGAAATCCTTCCACTTTCATTTGTCAAACACAAGGATATATACGGTGGCCGAGAAGTGTCAGGCGAAATGCAAAATCCAAACACTTTGCAAAAAGAAAAAAGCACAAATTGGTCAAAGCCAGATTGCAAATAGCCACGGCACGAATGCAAAAGGATGACCCAGAAGTAGAAATGAGGACTACAACTTCTGCCCTGCTGCTGCCACCATAGAGATAGTAACAAAGCAACATACAGTAGTGTGCATTTGAGAGCGAATTTCTGTAATTTATATTTTTCAAACTCATGCACATGTGCAGATGTGATGTGCTAATTTGTGGTTACGCGGCAGCAGGAGTAGTAGTCCTCATGTCTACTTTTGTAAAATTTAGTCTACTTTCGGGTCATCCTCTTGCATCTGTGCTATGGGTTCTTCTTCTTATTTTATTTATTTTTTTATTAATCATGATAGATTTTACCAATCGAAAGAAAATTTGGTATACCATTCAAACAACATACAGCAGTACACATTCATAAAGACATAAGGCACAATGAAACAACATTACAGGGGGGGAAAAAAGAACAATTATACGTATTAAATATACCAATATAATAAAGAGAATTAATCAAATTAAAATAAATTGAATAAAAACAAATAACAAATGAATAAATATTTTGGGGGGATCCCTATAACAGAAGTCTAGCAGTCATTGAAGACACCATTATCAGTATCTTTTTGCGGTCGGTGGAATTGCGAGCCATTTGCATTCGTGTTGTGGCAATTGGGGATCGTGCTGTGGTAGTTTGCATTGAGCGTTTTTCTTTTGCATTTGTACTGCGAGCCACTTGCATCCATTCATGTTGTGGCATGTGGTTCGTGCTTTTGCCAATTCGCAGTCGTGCTTTGGCAACTGGGGATCGTGTTGTGTCAGTTTGCTTTTTTTTTCTTTTACAATTGGCGTTTGTGTTACGGCAATTTGCATTCATGCTTTTTCTTATTGCAAAGTGTTTGGACTTTGCTTTTCGCCTGACACTTCTCGGCCAACGTAGATATACATTGGATATGTACAGCTGGCCAAATCTTTCGATGTTACTCTGAACCATCACAATGACTCATAGCCTATACAAAGTTTTTGGTTTTTATTAGTTTATTTAATTTTGCTTTTCTTTCTTCAACTAAAAATGCTTCTTAATTGTATTTATTTTTTCCATCCTGCGTGTATATTAAACATGGAGTTTTCATCTGATAGCTTTTTTTTTTTCTTCGCACATTTGTGTGCCAAGTTTAGCCACTGATTTTGAAATTCTTTACAATGATAGCAGCTTTTTGAAAATTAAGGAAAGATAGAAGATGGGATCGGTCACCTGAAATATCAACACCTATTGTCTTTGTATTAAAATATTTGGCAGAAATATGTGCATTTTTATTCAGTTTTTAAGATGATAACCTTCTTAATACATATTCATAACATCACATGAACATGTGACTCATGAGGGCTGCAGTATTTTCCCCACTATAAAGCCCATCAGAGTATAAGGCAGACTTTCAATGAAAGGCCTATTCTAGAACTGTTTTCATTTATAGGGCGCATCATAAGGTTGTAGCAGTAGTGGTTGGGATTGCGTAATGCATCCCCTATTAATAGAGCTGTGCTAAAGGAATCTCATGCCATGCGTAACCAATATGTGCACTGAGTTCATTTTGTGTACACTTATAGATTACCTCACTGATGAAGGTGGAAGTGTTCGCCGAAACATGTCAGGTGATTAAAGAAACCTAAAACAATTGTCTGGGATAAAAGAAAAAGTAACAAATATTGATCCATATATTAGGCACATCTGATTATAACCCGCACAGTCGGGTTTTGAGAAATTGAAGGCTCTCTGGTGCATCTCATAGTGTAGAAAATAGTGTACTCTGCCATTGCTGGTCTGATTCATCAAATGAAGTTCTACATTGATTTTAACCTGTCAGGTTTTGACCACTAAGCTAACGGATAGGCAGTGTTAAAGTGACTAGCTCCAGTCAGTGTTGAAGCTGAAAATGAAAAGTGCAACAGAATGTAGGCTGAACTCAAACTTCTTGTGCAGACCATATACTGTAAATACCGTATATAAATACAGTCATGGACAAAATTATTGGCACTCCTGGAATTTTTCCAGAAAATACACAGTTTCTCCCAGACATTATCGCAATGTGTTTATTTTTGGATTTGCATTGATAATAAAAAATAAATAAATAAATAAATAAAAAAACTGAAGAGAAAAGCCAAAATGTACACAATTTTACACAGAATGCAAAAAATGGGCTGGACCAAATTGTTGGCACCTTCAACTATATATTTGGTTGCTCATCATTTAGAAGAAATAACGGAAAGCAAATGCTTCCTTTAACCATCAACAAGTTTCGTGCACCTCTCAGATGGAATTTTGAACCACTCCTCTTTTGCAAACTGTTCCATGACTCTCGGATTTGAAGGGTGCCTTCTTGCAACAACAATTTTGAGATCTCACCATATGTGTTTAATGGGATTTGAATCCGGACTAATCGATGGCCGCCTCAGAGTTCTCCAGCGCTTTGTCTCCAACGCTTTCCTGGTGCTATTCGAGGTATTTTTGGGGTCATTGTCCTGTTGGAACACCCATGACCTCTGACGCAGACCCAGTTTTCTGACACTACATCCTAGATTGCGGCCCAAAACATTTTGATAGTCTCCAGATTTTATGACTCCTTGCACACTGTCAAGGCACCCAGTCCCAGAGCCAGCAAAATAACCCCAAAACATCATTAGACCTCCTCCATGTTTGACTATAGGCACTGTGTTCTTTTCTTTGTAGGCCTCATTCTTTTTATGGCATTGCGTGCCTTAACAGTGTGCAAGGAAAACCCAAAACATACCTCAAATAGCACCATGAAATGGTTGGAGACAAAGCGCTGGAGAATTCTGAGGTGGCCATCAATGAGTCATGATCTAAATCCCATTGAACACTACGACGAGATCTCAAAATTGCTGTCGCAAGGAGGCACCCTTCAAGTCTGAGAGACCTGGAACAGTTTGCAAAAGAAGAGTGGTCCAAAATTCCATCTGAGAGGTACACGAAACTTGTTGATGGTTATAGGAAGTGATTGCTTTGTTATTTTTCCAAAGTTTTCCAAATATTGAGGTTAGGCTGACAACATTTTGTCCAGCCTATTTTTGGGGTTTTGTTTAAAATTGTGTAAATTCTGACTTTTTTCCTCAGCTTTTTTGTGTTTTTCCACGGCACATCCAAGAAATAAACACATTCACACAGAAAACATATGTAATTGCATTAATTTCTGTGAGAAATGCTGTATTTGCTGGAAAAATGTATGTATACCCCTACCCTAGACCCTTTTGTTTTTTTAGTTACTCAAGGAATCTTTTCCAAAAGAAGTTTCAGTAGCAAAATAAATACTGAAAATACAATTTTTATTTTGACCCTTAAGAAGCACATTGATGTTGAAATTCTGTGCGGTTCTCATTGTCAACGAATCACACTTACTCTTAAGTCCCAAGGTCTCATTTACAATACAAACTTGACTTAAATAGCGCAAATGAATCAGAATTTGTGAGAGTAGGTCATGTCCTTGAATAATTCTGTCTGTGTAATGTTGAATAGGATGACGAACATAAGATCATTGACCTTCCACATTTACAAATCTGAAGTATTTCCTTTAGAAAACAGTTTCAAGCGTTGCTCTTCATTATGGTATTCCTCTATATGTGCAAAACAACGAAGCACCTCTACCAGCAGACTTCAAAACCCTTCAAGACGCATACAAGCGCCTTCATGAAAAAGCATTCTCCATCTATGATGAAAGGATGGATAAATAGCAGGAATCAACTGGACGTGGGTGTTTATAATGAATTACATATCTGTATGAAAATTGATGTCCATCCATTTTTTCCTCTGCTTGTCCATATTAGATTTAGCTATTTTGGGTAGGAGGCAGATTTATAACAATTTATTGATCTATATTGATGGACAATTGAACTGCAACCAATCACAACGCAAAATATCAATTAATACGATTTTTGATATGCGGCTTTGAGAAAAAAGAACAATTATCATTCAAATTTCAGAAATGTTTCAGCATCAGAGTGGTCAAAAATATCAGAATTTCTTAATATGTTTTATTTTTTCCGCCGAATTAGAACTAATTGTGTTAAATGTTGAAGGAAAAAGGTACCGTCATCGCACACACAATATAACTGTTTGCATTAGTCTAACACATATATAGTCTAACACATACATATGGTACAGGCACCATCTGACTGTTTGCATTACTCTAACACACGTAATATAATTTATCAGGAAATAGTATCATTTTCATATTTACGGTAGGACTACACTACTAATATAAAATAAATAGCACACCATAGTTTAATGAGAACAAATAGAAGAGATACACAATGCCGTCTTATCACAAGATTGACGCACCAACTCTTGCAATCAGCTCTCCCAGAAAACTCCAAGGACAAAGCGCTTTGTCCTAAAACAAGTACAACCAGCCCGGACAGCAAAGTTGATAGCGGGCGTCCCAATCCGCACACGAACCTAAGCCGCCCAAAACCGGCCACAGAGGGGAAGACCCAAAAGCAACGCCCAGACACACCTTCGGACACACCTTTGACACGGCCCGCTTTAGCAAAGACTTTAAAAAGACTGGACACTGAGATAACACAGATTTTTTGCTGCTCGGAAACATGTAGCCTTGTTTTGGATCCAGAATTGTCCCTCCGTCGTCTGTTTTTGCCTTGTTTTTACCATTGTCGACGAATAAATTGTCAACCTGTTTTCGGTGAGTGTTCTTCAAGCTTTCAAAACATGGGAGTCAGTACAAAGGGTTAAAATAAGAGGACGCGCGAAGTTCTGCCTTCCCGGCGGGCACACGCGGGGCAGCGTCAGCCGAGCGGCACTTGTTTTAGCTGGTGCTGTACCCGGGTGCGTTTGGGCCGGGGGGCGAATTTCAACAGTTGGTGACCCCGACGTGATGGTTTGACGACGTGATAGACCCAGACGACGGAGGGGATGGACGAGCGGCTGCGGAAGAGTCAACTGAAGCCCTTTCTAAAGGTAAAAAGACGTTTGGTCATAATTCGAGGCGGGTGAAAGTTGACTTGAAGCGACCTTCGACCATTTTGTGTTTTGTCTAACGGTGAATGTTGCATTCTGTCATATGGGGAATTAGTTTGGTAACAGTAGTCTTAACACTAGAGGGGGAGTATTATAGATTTGTGCATGAAGTACAACATCCATAGCGTAGTTTAGGCTGGGCGAAAGAAAGAAAAAAAATCATCCAAAAAAAATAAAAAAGTAAAATAAAAGGACAAGTTTAGATTAGGAAGCGTGGTGTCCCCGGATTCCGATTAAATTGCGAGAGACAACAATTGAAAAGGGGTTGTGAGTCGCCCCCCCCCCCCCACCCCCCGCGCTTCCCAACCGCAGGTTGGGAAACAGCGCTTCCCTTCCCTCCCGCATGCTGTTTGGCGTCTGGGCGACACAATCACCGGATTGTTGTTGTTGTACATAATATTGTATGAAATTGAGCCTTCTGAGTCAAATCGAATCGAACTACTGTATGGCAGACTATAATATCAGCAAGTACTTTACTATTGTTCAAGCAAGGGTGGGCAAACCGGTCCTCGAGGGCCGCAGTGGGTCCTGGTCTTTGTTCCAACTGATTCAGCACAGACAGTTTAACCAATGAAGTTTCAGTGGAAACAAGAAGCACCTGACTGCAATCAACTGATTGCACTTGTAAGAAACCAGATTGGTGAAAAGTTGTCCTCATGATGAGTATGAACAAAAACCCGCACCCACTGCGGCCCTTTGTGGAATAGTTTGCCCACCCCTGGTTCAAAGAATGATATCATCGTTACGATAACGATATTATCGTTACGAAATTTACACCACTTGTAGGTTGGGCACGCCCACCATAAAGAATGTCACTAAATAGCAACAAATCAAGGCTGTTTGGTGCAATTAGCATTTTTTGTTTTTTTTCCCCAAAATGATAAAAAAACACCAAAAGATGGTAATGTTAAGACCTATTTATACTCCTGCCACTGCATAAGGTTCTGTTGCATTGCATCACATGACCTCGGAGTCACGGAGCACCTTCGCGTGGGCCAGGAGTGTCCAAACCGGTCTTTAAGGGCCGCTGTGGGTCCCGGTTTTTGTTCCTACCAATTGCGCACAGACAATTTAACCAATAAAGTTTCTGCTAAAACAAACAGCACATGACTGCAATCAACTGATTACACTTGTAAGACACCAGATTGGTGCAAAGGTGTTTTGTTGGAATGAAATCCAGCACCCACTGCAGCCCTATGTGGAATCGTTTGGACACTACTAGCGTAGGCTATTCGAACATTATTGGCCACGTAACATTTTTTCGAGACCATTGTCATGATTGGTCCACTTTTTGTCAAATGTCATGGGAGAACCAATGGTGGCCTATTGTCGCGTGATGGCCGCGCAAGTATCAATCCAGCTTTACTGTGGAAACTGTTAAAAGCATTTTAACTACATTGTGACCATAACCATACATTCCAATAACTCCTCGGAATAAAAGTTAACCATGTGACTTCATAGTTGCTTGCTTAATGGCCAAATTGATGTAACAAAGGCCGGTCAAATGAAGATAGATGACAAGCTTTTTATCTTTAATGTGCACTTTATTATGTATTTTTTTCCTTAACTATGAAAACTCTACTGTGAAAAAATTGGGTGCCTCTTTTAATAACACTTATTTCAGGCTTCATCTTTTAAAGTACAGTACAGTACTTTTATATTGGACATTGCTGTGTATACAGGTGACCATGACGGATATAAAACTGAAGTTGGAAAGTGATGCTGGGGAGACAGACTGGTATGGTCAGGCTGTGATCAATATAAATACTTTGGTTTTAAATACAGATGATCACGTGATCGTGAATCGGGCCGATCACATCATTTTTCAGAAGATTGGAAATGGATGAAAATGATTGGATTTTAGAAATGTTTTTATTTTTATTAAACTTTTCTTAAAGGTTACAAAGCAACAAAATAACCCAGAGGTGCAAGGACATTGCGGGGAAAAAAAAAAATGTTTTACAAAACGCAACATAGGTAAACACCTGAAGCAGAAGTAAACACCTCATGAAAGGAGGACGTTCTGGTAGCTGTCCTGGGAAGCCTACTGAAAGATAGCATTATCCAAAAGTGATTATCTGCAAGCATGTCATCATTGACTTTTTATTCCTTATTTTCCACTTAAAATTGCTTCCTTTCTCGACAACGTGTATGTGCTCTGATTTGGGAACTAATGCATAGTAGTCACAAGTCAAGTGAGAGCTAAGCTAAACGCCAGATTTAGCCGAGGCCATTGGCTCTATCGACCTCAACTGGGGCTCGCCCGGAATGTCAGGCGGAGTCTGAGTGCCACTGGCTCCAGACACTCTTGAGGCAGGGAGCCACAAGCAGGTGCACACTTTGTATGGGGAAAAAGAATGAAAGGCAAAAACCTAAGATCCAGTAATGGACAAGGTTTTAAAAGCATGATGTCTCACTCGCCCCAGCACTTTCCTACAACTCCTAGTTTGTTTTTAATTAAATAATGTTGATAACAATAACTGGAAGAGAAATTGTGGTGACCCTATCTTATAACACAATGTGACACTGCTGAAACAATACTTTCATCTTTTTTTTTTTTTAATAAATATTTTGATCTTATCAATTTAAGCCATTGATGCAAAAAAATATATTTAAAAAGATTTAAATCCACTGGTTTTTACCTATAGTAGATGCAAAACGAAAGACAAAAGTTGAGAAAGTTGTAATAAATAGAATACACAATAAAATAAAATAAGAAAAAAATACATGCAAAGGTATTTATTTTATGTATGATGCAAATTACCAACAACATGCATCTATGGTTAAAAAAAAAAAAAAAAGTGGATGGATGGATGGATGGATGGATGGATATATGCTGCTTTGATCTGTAATCCATAAATAAGCCACAGGGATAAAATTCAGAAAAAAAAAAAAAATACAGTTTATAAACGTTTCCCTTTCTTTGCAGGTTGCACAGAGAGCTGGTAGAGCCAAATCAGCTTCAATTGCTGTCATTGACTTCAGGAGTTGATAGTACCACTGTTGAGGAAAATGAAATTATTGATAACTATGAGACTCAAGTCCAACATTTTAAGCAGGTTTACATGTCTTCAATTGTGATTTTTCTCTTAGATTACAAAGAGAGACATTACAGTATATAGCCTCTAGTTTCTAATCATCCACAATTAGACATGTGCCGGTTACCGGTTTCACGGTTTACCGTGGTGTGAAAACGTCGCGGTTTCAAAACCACTAAAATTTTCCGTCAGACCGTAGTAAGGTATTCGCCATTTTTCATGTGTCAAAAATCCAGCCAGAAGTGGCGTGGCGCGGCAGCGCTCACCCCCTCCCGTTTGTTGTTGCGTGTGAAAGTGATTATCGGCTAAACAGCCAGCGAACCCTAAACAAATACTCCAAACATAAGGCGTTCTTTTCTTCAATTTATTGAGCTCTCAAATCGTGGTAAGTGAAATATACAGAATGAATACATTTAAAACGTTGTACAATTGTATTTTTCCATGTGTGAGTAGCTAAACAGATTAGCACTATGAGTTCGCCAAAAACAAAACACATATTTTCCTTTGAAATTCGATTTACAAACTAACTAAAAGCTTATAAAAGACGAATGTTAGCCTAGGCTTAGCTGGGAGAGCAACTTCGTCGAGTGTTACAGCCGCAGAGTGAGAAAACAAGCATGATTCTCTTGAATGAAGGGGAAAAAAAGGCATAGCATCAAAGATCGTTAATTGAGGAAAGATTATCTTGCCCTAAGCACAAATCCACGTTTGCTGGATCAAGGAGAGGTCTCACTCCCAGTTATTATTATTATTTTTTTTTTTTAAGATGAAACCTTTCCACAACAATATTTACATTTTAACTAACTTATACATTTTTAACTAACTTATTAACTTTTGAATTCTTTGTTCTTTCTAACACAAAGGCATGACATCATGTAGACTAGAGTTGACACAGTGGCTGAAAATGGCGAAACTTCACTTGAGCTTTTCAATCCTCAAAAAAAATTATGCAGTATAAATTTTTAAAAATTTTATTCAAAAGAGCTTTTACTTTTTTTATAGAAATTATTTTGTTCTTGCTCTAAACTTGAGCAACTTGAGCTGTGGCTGTGGGTATAGTCTACGTTATATTCTAATTTTATTTAAAATTTGTTTTTTTTTTTATTGATAATTCATATATTTTAACAATACATTCATATTCCAATTTGCAGCTATGTTCTAAAAAAAAAACCCTGTTCAATGGAAAGAAGTTTTTTTTTTTTTTTAACCCATACATCTCAAAATAACACATTTTGGAGCTATAATTGCAATACCGTGATACCGTGAAACCGCGGTATTTTTGCTCACGGTTATCGTACCGTCAAAATCTCATACCGGCACATGCCTATCCACAATTTATTATTTATGTTGAAACTATCATCTGGGCTGTGGGTTGTAAAATATGTTCTGCTCTTTCACATCTACTTGTATGAATAGAAGTGTATCAGTTTATCTATTTATTTATTTATTTATTTATTTGCGTTTGATTAGGAGTGGATGCAGGTAACAGACTTGTGGCAAACAGCATCGCAGGAGCTTGACCGGCTACAAGAGTTCTACGATAAAATAGTCACTAATGGACTCAATGCTGATGTGACTGGACAACAGCTACAGGTATTTCCTTCTTAAAATGCAGTTTTGGTGCAATAATTGTTTGACAAATGACCCTGGTAGAGTCCACAATTGAAAGATGCTCTTTCTAATAGGACTTTTACATTTGTCAGTTAGGTATCCTCACGAAAGAGTTCACATTTTATTACTCTTAGTCACTATTGTTAGTGTTGTCTCTCTTATTCTGGAATAAAACCACAAGCATTTCTTTAAAGGTTAATATCTAACATGTGAATATTGAACTTCCACAGCTCTCATATGAACACCATGGGACAAATAAAATACTGAATTTGGAGGTAATATGTGACTGACTGAACAGAACAACATATAGAAATAGTATGTTGCCTGATTCAAATTGGTGGTGGTTTTAGACAAGGTTTATGATGGGTGAGGGGTCATTTTTTCAGAGAAAACATGTTTTTTTTTTTGTTGACAGGTGGCAAAAACATTGGTTCCCATCTTAATTTGTCTGTGAAACTGGGAGCAAGGGTGATCAGTAGCGCTGTCATGTCAAAGTTGATTTAAAAATAGCTTCTCGTTATAACACTCTCCCAGGGTCAGTTGGGAGAAGTCCCCCTCCCACCCCAGAAACTAAATATACAACACAGGAAATTGAGGGGTGTTTCAAATTATGCCACACTAATAGCAATCTTGTCTTTTAGGCAAACTGTAATTTCTCAAAGACAATGACGGGACACAGCACAGAGATGGAGGATTTACAAAACCAGCTCAGGTAAGTAAAGGTTTGATACACAAGAGCTATTGCAGCAAGTATTTTGGAACCAGACAGCACTTTTGTCTGCATTCATTATTGTTGCTCCGACATTGGTTGGCAAATAGTTCTGGTCCCTGCCTCTCATCCGGAGTCTGCTGTGAAAAGGCCACAGGGCACTTGCAAACATAATGAGAACAAGCAAGAGAATAGGTTGACAATTACTGTTTCACTTCTGAAGGCAACATATCTATAATAAACAATATCTGTTTCTTGTTCTTTTTCCTGACAAAGTTTCACATTTTCACAGCTACTTATGACTTGAGTTGCAAGAATTTATGCTGAGTGATGATAACAGTGAATTTAGCCACACCTACAAGAATGTGTAAATCAAAATGGTCTCATTCTCTGACCTGGACAGAGACCCAGCGAGAACCAAAAGTCACATAAACATATGTAAACAAGCATTAAAAAAAAAAAAAAAAGTAGTCACCAAATAAGGTCGGTCAAGTATATTGTGTGTCACAGAACAACCAAAACTGATCTGAGAACAGCCATCGCCAAAGTGAATGAGATGACCCAACAGCTCCAGTCTCTTCAACAGCAGCTAAAGAGACAGGTGAAAAATAAGAAGTATTTTGAGTAGAATGAATGTATAGAATGCCACATTCTCCAAGTACAAGCTGAAGCAATATGCAGTGTTATGTCAAAGTTTGAAGCATAAAACTTCGAAATACTCTTACTCGAAAATACTCGAAAAAGTCTCCTTCAAACTCTCGTAGGTGATAATACAGAAAGGTCCCAAGATCTATCTTTTCTGTTTTTATACCTAATTGCCCTTTCCATAATTGCTTCTGTCATTGTAACTTGCACTACTATCTTAATACTGAAATCAGTGTGAAGAGAAAAGTTCTACTAGATCTTGCTTTGCTTTCTGTAAATGCTTAGGAGGATGAAACAGAGGCCCGGAGTCGAGAGGAAGCGGCACAGAGAGAAATCGAAGAGCTTCAGACAACCATCAAGCAGCAAGAGACCAGGTGATTATGGGAGGAAAAAAACATGCTATAACCACCAACACTTACTATTCTTATAGTGTAATTATTTATGAAATGCATGGGGAGGTCATTCTGGGATTTTCTCAACACTTTTAATGTTTGCATTCACTCAGAATAAAAACTGTATCTCAGGAGGCAGAGACTGCGCTGAAAGATCAAACTATGTGGGAAAATACAGCAGGGAACCTAAAGGCCCGTTGTGCTGCTTTAGAACAGGAGAAGTTTGAAGGTTTGGACAAAGTGCGAGAATGTGTGCAGATGGCTGAGGAGGCAGCATTGCAGAAGGATGAGGTACATATTGCATACTCATTTTTTTTCTCTTAGTTACGTTCACTTTAAGGACATGTCTTCCAAATATACGTACAAGCGGTGTAAAGATACTGTTAAGTTGAAATGTTGTGGAGAACATTCCTAGATGACTTTACAATAGTGCTGCAGCTATCAATTATTTTAGTAGTCGATTAATCGATGAACCATTAGTTCGAATAATCGAATAATCGGATAAGGAACATGAAAAATTAAATTACCTGAGCTGAGCCTCAAACGGTATAAAAAATAAATAAAGGAGGATCTATGTGCAACAAAAAAACAATTGGCTAACTTAGATAGCAAAAGTCCGCTAGTTCAAATGCTATAAAATACTAACTTTTTAACAATGAGCTTAACAAATGGTTCGGACACATATTCCCACAAAAATAGGCTAAATATACCTATAAACTAAATTACAAATGCATTAAAAAAACATTAGCTCATACAAAAACATAGCTTATGTTGGTCTTCACAGGGAGCACCTGGATTCAGCCATGTGAAATGAGGCAGACTGGAAGGCAGTGTATCCACCAAAATCAATAAAACTAAATGCAAACACTTGCAAAATCAGCTATTACAACGCCACTTTAATTAAGCGAATACTCAAGCAGCAAAATTTAATTCGATTTTTTTTTCTAATCGAATACTCGAGTTAATCGATTAATCGTTGCAGCACTACTTTACAATACAGACAAGAATTTCAATTTTGAAATCAAAATGCAAAATAAAATGTTATGTGATCTTTGTCAACAATTTTGTAGTGATAACCGTAAGTCTAATGTTTTGGGTAGTTCCTGTGTATTCTTTATCCATGATTTCCAACAACTGTTCTGCGAAAAATGATGTGCTACAAAAGGTTACCAGTATATCACAAAAAGTCATTTAGAAATTACTTTTACTAGCAAGAAGAATGTTTATTCACTCCAAATAAGTGTATTTTAAGTTTAAGATTATTTATTCGACTCCATGTCCATCTTATCGATGTCAGCTTGTGAGTGCAACAGTTAAATGCTTCTACTGTTTTGCAGAAGGTACAGTTAGTGTTTATGTACCTCTGATTTCTCTTGAGTAAAATATTTGCATTAGTAAAAATAATGGTTGAAAAATACTGAGAGCAAAGCATGTAACTTCATTACATGCTTTAACAATCTTTAGTGAATTTTGCTTTTTATCCAATTCAAAATATTTTATGAACATTAAGAACATTGGCTATGTGTTGATAGCCTACCAGTTATTCATACAAAACGAAAAATACAAAACATCTGAATATCAGGTGGCAGTGGATCATCTTGGTCAATTCAGTATTGCTTCCATTTGCTTGAAGCATTAAAGTGCTTGTGACACGAAAAAGCATGTTTATTTCATAATACACGCGGTATTTTATGCTCCTGAATGATATGGACCGCTTGGATGTGTGTGGAAGCGATCGCTATATTTATTTAGTTTTTTGAATCCCGCGCCAGGAAAATGAGTGACTTCCGGCTTCGGTCTCGCATTGAGGAGGAGGGCGCTGTGACGTGTACGGTAGAAGACGTCCTCTTCACGCTACAGTGTACTGTTGTGTATGAGGAGAAGGATTCAGCTGATTTTGCGGAGTAATACTTTTATTTTTTGCATCACGCCAGCCAAACGGCTGCAGAAAAATCATTCTTTATGCGGGAGAGGCGTATGCGCCTTTTTGGAGTTTCAAAAGGTTCCCATTCACCGTGGATATTTACTGTGGGACCATTGGACTTACAAGGAAGTGAGTAAACATCTTGTTTTGTATTATGTCAAATACGAATACAGTGATTACAAAGTAAACACTATAAAATTCCTTTAAATAAAGGACTACTTACGTTTGATCATTGATAGGCATGTAAAAAGCTATCCTCACGCTCATTAGCAGTTAGCTGTTAGCACGTTAGCTACACAACAATTCCAGCCACCCTCCTCCAGGGAACGAACTGTAAATTGCTCTCCGCCGGGCGGTTTGCCGATCCGCAAAGAAACTCGACAACCGGGTCGTCATGTCAAATAATCCAGGCTAGTTATGTGTGATTTTCCACTTCGAAGACTTTGAAACATCCCTCGGTTCGGGTTAGCATGTCGGCTAGCTGTCACTCCTTCTGGTCTGTTTACATTCTCCGAAGCCGGGGAAGGGAAATGACATATGTCCGATTTAGGTGTCATAAAATATCGTTCGGCAGGTGTGACAGTAAAGGTAAAGTCGACTGTTTTGACCATTATGGAGTAATTTTGCCATGTCGTCTTGAATAAATGGATTTTTATTATTTTATATTCCATTTAGCACAAGTTATTTGTCATGACCATGCCATTTATTTAGCAATTGGGGAAAGTACTTGGGTAAAAAGAATATCCTGTAAAAATATTGAAGTAAAGAGACAGAAACAATGACATTTTGCCGCTCTCTTCGTCGCGTTTTCCTCATTGTGAATAGTTCCCCCTCGACGGGCTGACTGGTCCTTCTCAAGCCATTTATATAGCTATTGGGGAAAAATACTTGGATAAAAAGAATATCCTGTAAAAATATTGAAGTAAAGAGACAGAAACAATGACATTTTGCCGCTCTCTTCGTCGCGTTTTCCTCATTGTGAATAGTTCCCCCTCGACGGGCTGACTGGTCCTTCTCAAGCCATTTATATAGCTATTGGGGAAAATACTTGGATAAAAAGAATATCCTGTAAAAATATTGGGAGTAGAGAGACTGAAACAATGATATTTTGCACCTCTCTTCGTCTCGTTTTCCTCGTTCTGAACAATTCCCCCTCAATGGGCTGAATAGTAAAACCGATGAGCCTAGTCTACCGCTGACGTCATCCACCTGTTGGGGACGCTAAAGCCCTATAATTGTAGGCGTGGCTAACCGGCAGATTAAAAGACTCATTTCTCGTCATCTGCGCTTTGCTAAATTGTTGTATATGGTCGAATCGTCTCAAAATATGATTCTAATTCACATAATAATGCCATTTAAGACTTTTTTTCTGGTGTCGTATGCTCTTTAAGTCTCTAACCCTGTGAGCTGACCCTTCATTTACCCCCATCCCCCTCAGGCACAGTTAAGAGCAAAGCAGTTGACCCAGGAGCTTGAGAAGACAAAAAAGAGTTTCCAACAGTTGATGCACGATGCTTCTCTTTGTTCCAATAAAGAGGTAGAGAATGCCGTATGCGACTAGGCAACAACGGCCAGCCAGCCTTTCAGCAGATCTGGATATGACAGCATGCCAGTTTGAAAATGTGTGTCAAGTTAAAATTATAAGAGCAATCTTCACAAACAGAATTACTGAGTGGAAATGGGGGAAATTAAATTGGGGTGGACCTGATTAATACAGTGAAATATTAATCCATCCATGTTCTTATCTACTTCATTAAAACATAGAAAAAAAGAGAATGTATAGGTGATTTGCTCGATGGTAATATGTTCTAGGGCAGGGCAGGGGTGAAAGTGGGCGGGAACGGTCAGGAACGCAGTTCCGGTATAAGATTCAGGACCGGAACACAGTTCCGGTATAAGATTCAGTGCCGGAACGCTGTTCCGGTATACGGTGCTTTGATTCCGAAAATATGACGGCAATTGTCAAAACGCTATGTAAAAAAAAAAATACAAAGCTGCCACACATGCATTTCATCTCCAAGGAGAAAACAATCTACCAACATCAGATTTACATACACAAGTGTTAACAACAAGCATAATAAAGTGCTTGTGTAGTGTAATCAGTTTCCACCAATATTTATTATTTATTTTATTCCACGGACGGCATGGAGGTTCCACCAGCTGCTGCAGTTATCTGAGTCTGACGATTAACAGTCACGTCAATGTGCGAATGCACGCAACAAAGCAAAATGCCTGGACTCATTTATCCGTTCAATTGGCTGACATACTGCCAATACGGTATTTTTCTGAATGTATGTTACTTTTATCTTTATTATTAATAACACCAAAAAAAAGTACATGTTTACATTATCTTCAATTTAAAATACATTCTATGCTCTTAAGTAGTTAAAAATGAGATTTGGCATTCAGTATGTGAGGAAATGAGGGAAAATAAAAATTAGGAGATGGAGTTTGGGGTTATAGCTGTTTTTGTTTTTTTCTTGTTTCAGCTGTAGAAGAATGTTGTTTTTTTCTTGTTTCAGCTGTATAAGAAAAATGAAAATAAAGCAAAATTAAATGTGTAACAACAGATTGAAGCATTTAATCCCTGTCTGCACCACGCTACAGATCCATCGCTATTATTTCAACCAACTGCCACACGCATCATCAGACTTCGAACGTCCTCCACAGCCGCACCTGAAGTGTCTGTAGTGTCCCGACCTGAATGTCGCCTGATCACTGGCTTGAATATAAAAAAAATGTGACCGTCCCTTACTGGTTGCTCTTTTTAACGGTTCTCCTGTGGCTCTTACGCCTGCCAGGTTTTCCCCGAGGTCCTAGCGCCCTTCCCATTACATGACGAAACTTTTTTTTTTTTTCTTAATAATTGAAGATTTGTCTGCGAGCCAGATGCAGCCGTCAAAAGAGCCATATCCGGCTCGCGAGCCATAGGTTCCCGACCCCTGTTCTAGGGTGTCTGTCATACTCATGGCACAATTGACAGAATTAAGTTGGTTTTTATCTGCTTTATTCAAGCAATGAGCATAAACAGGGCACAGCACATGACATTACAGGCAGGCAAACATGGCAGCCATGGGGCAGTGGGCACTAAGTTTAAATAGTGAGGTTAAGATCTATGTGAATTTGTGCTTGAGTTTGGTTGTTTTTCAGAGATGTATACCATACAGTGTTGTACAAGTCCAACATTACGTAGCTGCATAGCAATAATCTCAAACCGTATACCAAAGTCCGGCCCGGGGGCCAAATGCGGCCCGTGGTCAAATTTCATCTGGCCCCCAGCCTGAGTCATAATAATCATTAACGTCTGGCCCGCACACAGACTTAATAAATTGGTCAGCAGTATTGCTACCAACATATGAAGTAGCTTACACACTAAATGCTGCTCCTCATTTACCAACTAAACTGCAGCAGCACTCTGAGCAACATTACCCCGTGTGACCCTTTACTCCCAATTTTCTAAAATGGCGACAATCAACAAAAAAACGAAAGCTGACTGCAATAGCCGACGCTTCAAGGATAGGTGGAAATTGGACTATTTCTTCACTAAAATATGCAACAACTGTGTCTGCCTCATTTGCAAAGAGAAAGTCGCTGTTTTTAAGGAGTTCAATGTGAGGCGATATTACCAAACAATACATGCTGACATGTACGAAAAGATTACAGGGAAGATCTGTAGCGAGAAATTGAAACAGCTTGAAGCTAGTTTAATTTTACAGCAGCAGTATTTCACAAGAGCCCAAGAGTCGAAAGAGAACGCCACAAAAGCTAGTTGCAAGATTGTTGAAATTATTAATTTTAAAAAATTAGGGCTGCACCTATCGATTATTTTAGCAGTTGATTAATCGATGAACTAGTTAGTTCAAATAATTGAGCAATCGGATAAGGAACATGAAAAATTAAAATACCTGAGCTGAGCCTTAAACTTACATAGCAAAAGTCTGCTAGCTTAAATGCTATAAAACGCTGACGCTTTTTTTTTTTTTTTTACGATGCTCTTGGCAAATGGTTCAGACACATATTCCCACAAAAAAAAAAAAAAAAAAAAAAAAAAAAACTGCTAAATATACCAATAAACTAAATTATGAATGAATTTAAAAAACTGACTCAAACAAAAACTTGGCTTATGTTGGTCTTAACAGGGAGCAGATGGATTCAGCCATGTGAAAGGCAGACTAGAGGGCAGTGTATCACTTCAATTAAACGAATACCTGAAGCAGCTAAATTTCATTCGGATCTTTTTTCTTTAATCGAATACTCGAGTTAATCGATTAATCGTTTCAGAACTAAAAAAAAATATAAAGCAAATGTGACACACAGAATGGCTTGCTAAAATTTGCTTAAATATATTGTTCTACGTAAAGGACGTCAGCCAAGGTCGGCCCCCCACATTTTTACCACACCAAATCTGGTCCCCTTTGCAAAAAGTTTGGCCACCCCTGCTGTATACTGTGAAACACAATACTTTACTTCCTCTCTCACCTAAAACATTACTTTAACAAGCTCCAAATTTCCCCTTCCACTGTCAACCTACTGCCACCACAGTTATTGCTCACTATATGAATACTGTTTTCAGTGTCACAATTTGTTTGTTTTTTTATCTTGTAAAGATGTTCTTTAAAAGAGATGTCACAGCTCACAACATATACTCATAAATGAAATTTGCTGCACTGACTGAACTTTACCACTCCTTTGACAGCTCAATATTATGCGTCAGCAGTGCAACAATGAAATGCAAAGTATGGCTGAAGAATTGTCCCTGTTACAACTGGCAAGTTTTAATCCTGCTTTGTAGAAATCATCCTCTCTCAAAATCAGCATTACACATGAATTTCACCCATCCAAAGCATTGTTTCTGATACATGGCTTAACCAACCAATGTTATCACCCTCTCCACCTATTCGTAGGAATGTGTGGACAAACAATCTCAGCTTGAGAGAGCTAATCGAGAGAGAAAAGCTTTGGAAGAGGACCTGGCAAAGGTAGATATTTGCTGTATCAAAAGCATAGAAAAGCAGCCCCAGGGTCACAGACTTTCCTAAATTTTATCATTCAAAACAATTGTATTTATAAGTTTACTCAACTGTTTGATTACATGTGTTTATTTTAGATGAAGAAATGCAAGCTTGAATACGAGCTTGGGAAAATTGATGCCCTTCAACAGAGGTGTCTAAAGGCAGAGCGTATGAAGGATGACTTAAGCATCACTTTGCAAAGTACCCAAAGCAAACTAAAAGAAATGGAATTGGAGTAGGTGGAATAGTTCCATTACTGATTCAAAGCTATTGAAGGCAATCAGTGATGACAATATGTTGTTATCTCAGTACAACATATTGCGCTTACGATCATCCAGAGCCCGACAAAGACAATTGTTGCAGAATTAATAATAAACTGGGCCTCATCATTCTGTTTTATATATATTTATTTATTTATTTATTTATTTATATTTATTTATATATATTTCTATCTTTAGGTACAGTGCAGAGTTGTCTCATTGCCGGGACGAAGTGCAGCTGCTAAAGGGCTATTTGACTGCAGCAAGAGAGGACTCTGTTAGAATCAGCTGTGAGCGACTCCAGTTGCAACAAGAGAATGTTCAATTTCGCAGAGAGATGGATGAGCTGCACAAGGCTTTCTTGCTGGTCCAAAAGAAAGCCAAACAAAAGGTAAATTTTGGAACTGAATAACAAGATATGAGGAAATACCCACTAAGAAGGGCAAAAGTTCAGCAAAAGCTAGCAGACAACCTGTATTCATTTGTCATTTATTTTATTTACTCTTTTACATTTCAATCAGGGGTATCCAACTCCAGTTCTCGAGAGCCCCTATCCAGCTTGTTTTCCATGTCACCCTCCAACACACCTGACTCTCATAATGGGGATCGGTATCAGGCTCCTTCAGAGGTTGCTGATGACCTGATCATTTGATTCAGGTGAGTTAAAGTTGGGAGACATGGAGGGAGACATGGAAAACATGCTGAGAGGATTGGAGTTGGACACTCCTCATTTAAATGGTTGCCTGGAACTCTTTTGGGACTCTTGCAAAGGATAAAATGCCAGCATAAATGTGTTCAGAAACTCAACAGACATGCACATTTCTGCAAACGTCATTCTTCATGGAAAGCATTATCAGTGAATTTGGTTTAAAAGAAAAAAAAAAAAAGTACAACACAATATTAATAACTGAAAAATCTCTGCTTTTTTAGATGACACAGATGGAGCAAGAGCACATCATAAAAGAGAAATTACTAAAAGAAAAGATGGCTGAACTGGAGGAGAGCAGTTGCAACTCAAGTGCTGATCTGATGAGCCTTCTTACTGCACAGCAAAAAAGTATCCAACGATGGAAAGTGGAAGCACCAAAGATGGTCAACGCTTTCGAATCCAAAATTAAAAGGCTGACGTAAGTACCAAAAATGAGAGTAAAGGAAAGGACGATACCAGACAGGTGAATTTTTAAATGAAAAAGAAAATTTATGTGTTAATGAAATTCTGTTGACAATTGCAGTTCGAAAAGTAAGGATAAAATGATGGTTAGTTTTTTTTTTTCTTTTTTTTTTTCAGAGAGCAGCTGAATCAACACCAACAACATTCATATGTGTTTCAGAATCAGCTCACAAAAAACAACAATACAATTGTTGAGGTTTGTGAACGAGTTAATAAGTAAGGTGGAGCAGGGCCAGCCCAGCCTATACGCAGACTATGCAGCTGCTTAGGGCCCCTGGCCACTAGGGGGCCCCCAATCTGGCAATTGTTTAATTTATAATCTATTTTGTTTACTACAAATTGCTGTATTTGACTTTTGGGAGTTTTGATGCTTGATTACAGCTTAAAAAATTAAAAGTTCTTCCTTAACTTTTCTTTCCTCTTTTAGAAAAAGGTTTGGCGTTATCTACTGTAAGTACTGACAATCATTTGGGGTGAGAAGTTTGAAGTATGCATTGCAACAAAATCTGATTAATATACAAAATATGGACGTATGGGTTGGAAGGCATGTATGGGTTTCACAGTACACTGTGACGAAATGGTGGGCCAAACATATGGGCCCCTTTGCATTATTTTGCTTAGGGCCCCCAAATGGCCTGGGCCGGCCTTGAGGTGGAGGCTATGGATATGGTTTAGCGTTTCAGTTTCCTTACAGATTTCTCAAAACATTCAGTTTTACCTGTGAATTCCCCACAAATGTTAAAGTGTAAATGTAAGTTATTTGTTAAACTTTGTGATCTATTACTGATATTGACCCTGCTCTCACACATCCACCATATTGATAGGCTCAACTAATCTCACAACCTTAGATATGATAAATGGTATCAGTTAAATATATATTTAAGACAGTAATTATTTGAAAACTACCAATGACGTATGTGAAGAATCATTCTACAGGATTTTTAAGGTTTAAGTCTTTGAGGTTTAACACATATTCAGAAAAGAAAAATGTGGCGCAATGGCTGTACAATTTTCATGAAGCTAAATTAATTTTAATGGTGGGCGGACATGTAAATGCACATTTTCATACATGCATACTACATTTTTTGTTATTTTCCCCTCTGTGCCACTTTCATTATGTAGACTCTAGAACACTAACTGCTGCATTTCTATGCATAAAAATAGCAAATTTAAATGAAGTTTTGACTGATAATATTTATACTCTGATTGTGCAGTATGAGAGACAGCTTGCAGCGTTTCAAGAAAAAGCTAATCTCCAGAGACAAATCACCGAATTTGAGGAGAGCACAGTGATGCCTTCATAACAGGTACGACTGATGATTAACACAGCACATTGTAGTGATATGATATGACGACACTGCACTGTCCATTTGAATAAAGTATATTTGGTGCAAAGGTCAAAATGACAACAACCCAACCTACAATCAATCTTCATATAGACTGTATTTTACTTAACCAGAAGGAGGTTATTTTATGACTTTATACGGCTGTGTTAACTTGTAAAATACCTTTAAATGGAAACATATGAAAGACCTAATTACAATGTTAATGTTTCTGACCAAACAGGAATTAAGTTAGCCCCATTCAGTTCAAATCGGGTAGTGCTTCTCTTGGCCTAAGACTATTGCTTCAAATAGTACATTTTTTTATTATTGTATGCTCTGTCCAATAAAAACTATTGATAGTTTATGAATTTTTTATGTTTGTGTAACTTAGATTAAGATCAGATACAATTTTATGACCCAGTTTATGCAGAAAGTGAACTGAAGGGTGCTTAAATTAATGCAGATTCTGTTTATTTTCTTTTCCCGGCAGCTGTGTTTTGTCATCTCAGCTAGAGAAAACAAGTCTTGAATCCTCTGAAGCCAAAACAGCCAGACTTGTGTGTTAAACATATTCCCAATAAACACTATGAAATAACAAACTCCAGATGTTTATAACATTGGTGTTCAATGACTGAAAACTGTAGTCTTTCCAGTCCTCAGTTATTACAGGACAATTCCCATATGGACAGACCCCACACAATCATACATGCACACACCGTGAAGTGAATTGAAAGAAATGAATTCAAATGAAAAGCATTGTCTGAAGTTTTCCACCAATCTTTTTATATGTGATATAGAAAATCCAGAAATGGGTATAGAAAATACAAAAAGGTGTGGAGTACAATTTGCTAAATTACGTCGTAGAATAAAGCCAAAATAATGTTTCCCTAATATTTAAAGAATGTTTACATACTGATGAAAGTGAATGCATGGAGCTCTAGGAAATAGTGTACATAATGGAAAGGATATGTCAGTTTTTTAAATGCTTAGGGTTTCCCCTTCCATAGATCAGACTCTGGCTGCTCCCAACCGTCCCCCATGATGCTTTGAAGGTGAAAATCACCAAAATATTTCAGGGCGTGGCTAAAAGAAAAAGAGATGGAAAATATAATATAGTGTATACAGTACATACAGTTCATGTACAGTAACTGAATTCAGAGCATAAACGTCTACATAGGTGTTTTCCGATATGCCATAATACTAGATGTCATATAAATTTGTAAAAGGTTTTAAACTTGGTAAATGCTTTGCAGCCAATTAAGAATGTAGTTTGAGGATAAAAAGAAATAATCCTGATATTCTCACTGCACATAATAATGTGCAATAAGTAGGCTGGCACAGTGGACACTTGGTTATACAGTGGTACCTCAATACACGATCGCTTTGACACACGATCTTTTTGACATCCGAAGTAAAATTTCACTCACCTTTTGTTTCTACATCTGACAACATGCTCGAAATACTACCATTTATGACAGCGCCGGTGTTACTTCCGTTTTCCTGCAAGACGGACGCATGGCGGATTTGCTTGAGAGAGAAATCAACACGGGTTCCAAAAAGGTTAGTGCAGGTGGTAAAAAAGGAAAAAGGTGACGCTTACCAGTGAAGTAAGGATGTAAATGATAAAAAAAAAAAAAAAAAAAGATGAGCGTGGTGTGTGCGGCCGTCAACTGGCTCAACAATACGGCCGTAGAATGATCTCAACGGTCCTGTTGATAGCCAGTCTATATATGAACTAAGGTGACAATTATTACTGCGGTAACATCACCAAAAAAATCGCCAGCTTTGTCAGGTTTTTAATCATTTGTTTCAGAACCTGTGCAACACAACATGCCTACTGTCCGCCGCAGTTGACGCCAATTCCCCAACAAAACAAAAAAAATCTCACTGCCACGTCAGCCACGGGGTGCGTTCAGGTACAGCACGCAAAACACATCCGCCACATTAGAACCCGATTTGTTACATTATTATATTAATTATTATTATTATTATAAGGTATTATTATTCCGATTTTTATTGATAATTTGTTTTGCTATGTATAATTGACATTTGTAATAGTACCAGCAGTATTTATAAAGGATTAAGTGTCGGTTTTCGGGCTGTGGAACGAATTAATGGAATTATAATGTATCGTTTTGGGAAATTCCTGCTCAACATACGACCATTTCGACTTACAAACAAGGTCCTGGAACTAATTAACTTCATATGTAGAAGTACCACTGTAATTGCATCATTATTCTGTTGTAAATTCTGTCAAATTGGATGGATGGATGGATGGATGGATGGATGGATGGATGGATGGATGGATGGATGGATGGATGGATGGATGGATGGATGGATGGATGGATGGATGGATGGATGGATGGATGGATGGATGGATATTTGTGCTGTATGCTGGATGACAATTCACTTATATACTTTAGATTTCACAGTGGATGCACTGGCGCTGAATAGTTTTGCAATTAGGGAACAAACCATTAGATTTGCCCTCTAACTAGTTGCAAAAGAAAAGTTTTAGAATGAGTAGTTATGTTAATGCCTGACTACACTTACAAGTTTGGCTTTTGTTCCTCGATTATCTCATCTTCGGGAATTGGGTAGAGTGCTTCATAGGTGCGCTTCTCTCCAGAGCCATGAATGGCGTAAGTGTTCATCTTGTTGACATTTGGGGGAAAGTAAATCCAGGGAAGTAGAGCCTCACCCGTCCATCTGTCTCCAGCTATTGTAGCATTAAAAACCATCGGTAGTTGTTGCTAGAACATGGTAGAGGGGAAATAGCTTTTTAAATGGCACAGCATTGTAATAACCCTTTAAGTACCCATTGATCACTTCCATAACATCTGCCTACCTGGAATGCTTGGCGGACCCCAGACAGCAGTAATATCAAGTGCTGACCATGTCTGAAGTGAAAACACAGAAAGACATCAGAGAATAAGGAAGCACATGTCTCAGTAAAATTCTAATTCTTACAATTTTACATGTCCTTGGGTGTATCAAATACCGTATTGGCTCGAATATAAGACGGCCCTGATTATAAGACGACCCCCTCTTTTTCAAGACTCAAGTTTGAAAAAAGACTTTTTGAACACCAAATTAATTTTTATACAGAAAGGAATTACAGTACATCTGAAACAAATGATTATAACAATATATTTGAGAGAAGAAGCATGTTATTTTGCCTCATTCAAATCTTAATATCTGAACATTTAAATATGTAAACTAAAGAGCAATCACATTCGTAAATGAATGGCTTCTCCTTTTTGAATTGTAAATAAACCAATCTATTGTGATAAAACAACAAAATTGCAATAACTGCATTAACCATCAAAGTGAAGTCTAACTGTAACTGTAGTCTTGAAACAAATCTGAATAAGGAAAAATATTGCAATAAAGTAATACAAACTGGTTAAACTAGTAGCTGAGATCTGCAATGACAGAACATCGCGTCAATGACATTTCTGGCGCCATCTAGCGTCGTGAATGGGTATAATGTCTAGACCGCGAATATAAGACGACCCACTCTTTTTAAATCTTATTTCAATGCAAAAAACACCGTCTTATATTCGGGCCAACACGGTACTACTGAAGCACCCCTAAAATGTTACTTACGGACAAACCTCCACCTCTAAGTAATTGTCTGTAGTACTATCAAGAAAGAAGGACTCCACAACTAATGAGATAAAGGGAAATTATTAACATTTGCAACACAAGATTTCAAAACAATCTAAATCAAATGATCCTCATACCGCATATTGTCATATTGCATTTGGTTATTATAATTTAAAATGAATCCTAAACACATATACCTTAGTCTGAACTCTTGCCCACCTTCATAATCCCAGAGCCCAGGGAAGGGCTGTCCAGGTGGTCCTGTTGGGGCTTTTGGGTCATTGAAGAACGGAGAAGAAACCTGCATTTTAAGCCCTTCAACACCAGGAGAGAAGACGATCCTAATAGGGTCATGATTTACAGGACTGCTGTCCCAAGTGTGCAGGATTTCAAATTCCGATAGCATATTGGGGCTGGAAGTACAATTGCATAAGAGCTAAGAAATTTCATCTGGCCCAGAAAAAGGACAAGCGCGGTAATTGCACACTTACAGAGAAACACAACTAGGCATCATGCAGATTACTGTCATTAACAGAAACAGGAAACTTGAGTATACGTCGTATGCTTGTTTTTAAACCTTTATAGCTAAATCCAGGCCCTCGCTTTGAACCCTTTATAGCTAAATGTATCACATTTGATACTTAAGTCTCAAAATCATGAAATTCTAATTCAGAATTTGGAAATTTCTTAAAATAATTGACGTATGCAAGACATCACATGCGCCTGTAGGTTCCATGAGAAAAAAATCTGGATTTAGCCAGGCAGGGTTATAGATATTAGAGCGCTTATTACACATATTGTTTGATTTATTTTTCCTTTGACAAATTTGAAAAAAGGTCCATTAAAACCTTATTGTTCAAATTTTATTGCAAGCCTTAAATTATTTAATTAATTTACTTATTGTGCAAACATTTCAGGTAAATGTCCAACTGAGAAATGTTCATTCACATTTTATCAAGCTTGTAAACAACTCAGGTAAGAAAGTTACCTACGTGTGGTTTCAGACCCGTCCTGCTGTCAGTTCTGGGAAATGGAATGAAAATGGTGAAGAAAAAATAAAGATTTAAAAATATATGTGATTGTTTTTCACTAGTGAAACGTAGTTGCTCTTCTTGTTTAACTGCAGAAATTTACATTACCTCTGACTTCCTTAATCTTCCATTTTGCAGAACCATATTTGTTCGATAAATTGTACACGCCGGAACAATTTAGACTGTGCACAGAGTAGCTGTCATTGGCTGATGTTGGATATCTTCAAAACGGACGGCGCAACTCGTCAAAGCAAAGAGCTCAGATTTGCAATCGTTCTTTTTTATTTATTCATTTCAGGGTCCAGTATAAAATTGAAACAATACCACCATCGTTAACCATCGAATGTATGAGTAATTTTGAAAAGCTGAAACTGTGTTAGCGGATATAGATTAGCTTGTTTCCTGTTTGCATTGACCGTAATAGCATCAAAAGCCAATTTAAGTCATCTCCTGGTATGTTTTACCTTTTCCCCCTTTATATTGTAGTACTTATAATGCAGCTAATGCGTCGCATACATAGTAGTGGGGTAAAATATTGGTAAAGCTTAGTTTTAGCCTTACCTCGTAGTTAAATAAGCAATGCTTATGTTGCTTCTGGGTCACTTCTAGCGTCGTTTTTTGCTTTCTAAGTTCCACCAGCAAGATGGAAACAGACGTCGAATTTCTGCGTGATCAAGGTAAGAGAAAATGAAAATAAGTAATAGTCTTTAATAATAGTCTTTGTTTTGTTTGTTTTTGTTATATAATGCCTCAATTATCTCGACGCAGCAGACATTTTCAAATTATTCTTTCTTTTGGCATGCACTAAGTACTATTTCAAGACGATGAACCTGGTTGTCTAGATGTAGACAGCACCCAATGTAACGAAAACCGTGTCAATGTCAAGATTTATTTTCATGACCAACCTAGAATCGGTTGTCCATATTCTGCTAACCTCTGCCCATTTTAACAATATTTAAATTTTAAAAATTTAACTCTCTCGGAAGAAGTATAATTTTACATAAAAATTATCACTAAAGATTATATCAGTTCGTCCTATGATATTAATTTTATGCCATATTGCTCAGCCCTTAGCCTCTGATGCAGTTGGTCAGTGACCAGATGTATACAGTACATTTAAATATTATTTATGTACAGTGAACAGATAATTTAGCGCAAAAGCTAAAAACATGCTTGGCTAAAAATACATTTATTTACTATAACTTAACATTCATGGGGGTGGTGTGGCTCAGTGGTAGAATAATTGTCCCCCAACCCAGAGGCTGTGGGTTCGATTCTCCGCCCTGATGAACTCGTCTAAGTGTCCTTGAGCAAGACACTGAACCCCACGTTGCTCCTGGTGCTGTGTAGGTGGATGGTGAGATAGTCTAAAGCGCCTTGAAAGGTGGAAAGGCACTATATAAGTGTAACACTATGCGTTATATGTGTGGCAGAAAGCAGTGAGCCTAAAACAGCTGCATTTCTTCACCAGTGTCTTAGCCCAGCCCAATCACAACATCTAAAACTTTTATAGTTGCAAAAAGGCACCAGTCAATATAAAACTCCCCCCTGGATGTAATCAGATCACAAATGAGTGAAAACTAGGAGTGGGAACCCCTTGGTACCTCACGATACGATATGGTTTGCGATACAAAGCTCACGATAACGATGATCTGACGATAGGGCGATACAACGATTATCGATACATTGGTCAGGAAATCATTCTATGATATTCTAAAAACAACTAATAAACAGAAAAAAAAGCTTCTGCTGTGAATTGGAATGAGTTTATCACTAGTAGACGTCCAATCGGGTGGCATGGAATGAACTCTCATTCCCTGCCATCCCTCCCACTTCAAAAGGATTGAACGTCTATGGCCGTCAGTAGCAGCCAATGCCAGGATACGAGGTAATTTTGGGCCATTTAAGGTCATTTAGCTGTTGATTTTCAGTTACTTCCTGTTGATTTTGGGGTATTTTATGGGTCACTTCCTGTTCATTTTGTGTTACAGACCTTGGAATCACCCAAATGAATAGGCAGTGACTCAAACTCGACAGGAAATGACCTGGAAATGCCCTAAAATCAACAGCAAGTGACCTTTAAAAGTATAAATGCCCTGAAAATCTGACAGAATGACTGTGAATGCTCTGGTTTCTTCGAACATTCCCAGTCTAAATGGATTGGTTGTCGAGAGCCGTCAAGGCAGCCTTAGAGTTAACTGAGACACTATTATGGTGGAAGATAGCAACTTGTTGGTTCCTTTTTTTTTTTTTAGACATTGACACCTTTTTGAAATGATATCTCGATTCTTGCAGGAGCATAACAATAACCTTTTGGAATACAAGGTATCACGATACATCACCATTTTGATATTTTGTCACACCCCTAGTGAAAACCCTTCAAAATAACTCATTTCGTATTGCAACACCAATGCGGTGTTGTTCTAACTTACCATGAATCTATTAACAACCAGTAAACACATTTTGTCTCCAATATAAATTATATTGGAATATATTGATTTAATGTTGTGACATAAATATAACATTCAAAAACAATCTGTAAAAGTCTTCCCTCCATGGATTTAACACTTTCTTCAACGTCTGGGTCAAAATCTGGCTCGAAGGGGTAGAGCTTTTCTCCTTTCCATAAAAACCTATAGATCGGTTTGGATAGATAACAAAATAATCACTTATGTTACTGTGGCTCAGTCAATGAGGGAATATTGCCAAAAATATAAGCGCACAAAAGTCACCTTGGCTAATTTGCTGGCAACGTCACACTAATCTCTGATTGTTTTGCCGGGATGCCAATCATTACCTGGTGAATTTGATGCCAAAATAATAACAGATTGATTTGATATGCATGTCCACCATTACCCAGGAAGTAGATTCTGGACACAAGTTACTAGTATTTTGCAAAGGGATCTGTAAATACAGAAAAATTGCATTTATTCGAAATCCTTGAGGTTTTCGGAACACACTCTGTTGCATATAGTGGCTTTAGATGATTAAAAAAATAACTTGGTGTTAAAACAAATCATGTGTGGGCTTTAAACCAACAATAAGCACCAAGACATACCTGTATAGAGTGAGAAATTAATCTGTTCTTCTATACTGTTAGAGGGAAAATGTAAAATATGTTTTCCTCAGTCCACAGACTTAATTCCTCCCTCAGCCAGTATCAGCGTGGTGAGCTTGTTCACATTAAACCATCCCAGGTACTGTACATTTGAACAGATATTGTAGTTCTGATTATTCCCTTAATATATTTTAGTTTGCTTCAGTTGGATGAAACTGATGTGTCAAAGAGATGCCTTGATCGATAGAATGTGCATGTATATTTGAATTATGTGGAAATTAATTATGAGTATGGAAACTCACTGCCTTCTTGACAAGCTTTTTATATTTTTCAGGGTGAAGAGGAAAAGACTGAATTTGCTGCTCCCTGGCTTTCCGATAGGAGGTCTGACATGACATTCTCATTGTAAATTTTAGATAGATTTGTTAAGAAATGCCATAAAGATTTGTAAGTTGAGTTGTCATTTGACGGTTTGAATGTACTGTTCTAAAATTGCAAATCTTTTTTTTTCTTCTTTGTATTACAGTATAATGGCCCCTCTAATAGCTGAATATGATCGGCACATTGATGAAATGTCTAAGCAACTGCAGAAGTACCAGGTGAAGAACAAAAGATGAGTTCATGAATAACATGAGGCACACTTTTTGATTTAAAAAGCATTTTAGTGTTGATTGAATCAAATAATGTACACAGACATAAATATTGTTAACACTAGAAAAATGCATGTAATTGTATTTCAATACAAAATGGTAGAAAAACAACACAATGGTTGAGTGGTTAGCACACCCGTCTCGCAGTTCTGAGATCAAGGGTTCACTTTCGGCACACAAAATTCTGCATTGGTGTTTGTGAGTGTGAACGTTTTTTTTTTTTGCCAATATGTGCCCAATGATTGGCTGGCAAACAGTTCAGGGTGTTCATAGTTAGGTTGGATAGGTTCCATTGCTATCAGGTTGGATAGGCTCCATCACTATCCTTGTAAGGATAAGCAATACAGAAGATGAATGAATATGTATGGTATCATTTTGATATTAATATATTTATTAAATCAAACTTCTTTATCTTGGCAAAGTATTATTGGTCAGGTTAATAGATGTACCAAAAAATTGTCTACTGACATTAGTCTTTCGGACTTAAACACTTTGATAATATATTTAAAATCTTTTTGATTTCCATGTTGTCGAGCATCCTACATCTCTTCATGTTTTCAGGTGTCCATGGCAGATGTCAAGGCAAAGTTGGAGACTGTCGTTCAAGAAAATGAAAGGTATTTTAGATTTGTTTTTGTATGTGACCCCCCCCCCCCCCCCCCTTCATCCGTGGGTAAGTTTCATCTAGTCGTGTGCGTATGTATACGTTTCAATGCTCCATCCAACACAGTATGTGATATCGTAGTTGAAATTAAATGTTTTTATTTTCACCTTGCTGGCAGGTTGCATACAGAACTAAGAGAATCAGTTGAGAAGCAGCTTCAGTCAACCACAAAGACCTCTGGAGTGGAGTGCAGCACAGCAGAGGAGGAAGCAGTTGTTAAAAACCTCCAAGAGCAAATAAAGCTGTCAGAACAGGTCTTTATGTGATTACTCCCCGATATAACAAGCCGCTGATGTTTTGCTAATATTTGATTATTTATTTATTTTTTTTATAAATAAAAGGATGCCTATTAATTAGGGATGTCCCGATCCAGGTTTTTGCACTTCCGATCCGATACCGATATTATTTTGCACTTCGGATCCGATACCGATACTGGCCGATACCGACCTATCTGAGCATGTGTTAAAGTTTAAAGTTATTTAGCCTCCTTACTTAGTTGTCAGACTCATGTTGAAAAAGGTTTTAGTACCCTTGATAACAACTAGCCAGCTGAATTAGGTGAGTTTGAATAACACACAACGGTTGGTAACAAGAAACTGACCTGTTTATTCACTGACAAACACAAAACATTATACATAACAAACAGAAATGGCATAGTCAGTCAGTAAAACGTGCAAATAATATTGTAAACTGTCTTAAAAAAGCAAAACATACCAACAACCTCAGTGGAAAATCCCACAAATCCCCCAAGCTATTTCATGCTTTTAATGTTTCGTGCATTAGTTACAAAAATTGTATAAAAAGCCTCTCAGGTTTAAATAAATGACTATTTCAGTATCAAGTTAACATTTTAAAACAGTAAATAAAATACTCAAGTCCCCATTCTGTATCAGCAGCTTTAAACTACATTCAATTCATTTAATTTTGCGAATCAACTGTTAAAGTTATTAAAATTGCTCACGTTATTCCATGATTTCCCTTCTGTCTACTTTCGACATGTGAAAGTTTTAAAACTGTTTTGAAGATAGATTCAAGTCAAGATTTTGCCGATTTAGGAGTATTTTAGATAAAAAGTTAATTAGGTTCGCTTGGAAGGTTCACAACAGCCTACTAGGGAAGTCTTTTGCTTTAAGATGGCGGCTGGTTTTCAATACTTCAATGTTGCTAACGCAGTTGAGTCTGTCGTTTAGCATCTGGTTCTATGTACATATGATATCTATTATCTCCAGAAAAAACGACGTTGACTTAGTTTGTTGCGGCTGTCAGCGGAAGTCAGGTGTTCTTGTGTTTTTTATCCAGCGGCATGAGTTGAGCTAAAGCCGTGAGTTGAGCATTGGCATTACCCGGGTCTAAGACAAGTTATGTGCGGTCAGTTTCTCATGGTGTCCTGAAGACCGCACTGTGTATTAGTTCCTCTTTACTTGACATATTTCAATAATCGGAATTTGGATGTTTGTGAATCGTTCTCGAATCTTCCACGGCCGAATCGCGTGTTGGATGGTGCGTCTTTACTCACGTGAGATAATGGCTCGTCATCCAGAATGAATTCTTCGGCAATGACTCTTGTTATTCCCTGGGCTATGGGACTGTCGAGTGCCAGTTTGTCACGCATAGCAAAAGTTTCTGCCAGTGTTAGTTGCGTAGGACCTTTCTTTTTGTCTTCGGTTTTCTTAACATACTCCTCATATTGTTTGTGGTGGTATTTCGCTAAATGCTTGATTAGGTTGGTTGCATTAAAACTTCTCACAGCTTTACCACTACGCTTGACTTTATTGTGTCATATGTTGCTCTCTGCCTCTTCGTCTTTGTCGTCCTTTAAGGTGAAATGATCCCACACAGCTGACATTTTTACCGATAAAGTCTCTCGGTTAATTGGGAGACGGCAATGTTAATGTAGTGTGTTGAAGGTGTGCCGTAAAATGCGGACCGGATTTTAGGGAAACCGAAGCAAGAACTGGAATGGATTATGTAAATCGGTGTGCTGGAAAACCCGGACCGGAGTTCGGATGCGCATTTTTTTGCCCATATCGGCGTCCGATCAGATCCAAATATCGGATCGGGACATCTCTCCTAATAATATTGTCCATTGTAAGGAAGTGTTGGCGTTTCAATTTATTTTTCATATGTTATGCATTTTAGTGGTCATATCAAGAAAATGTTCATCTACCTGCTTTTAAGTTCCTGCAAGGCCAGACACAGAACTTTGACGGGGGTTAATGTGTCAATTGTTACCCTTTTGTACCTCTGTCTTGTAGTAATCGAATTGCTGTGCACTGTTGGGCATTTTATTGTTAAAACTTTTCAAGACAATATTACATTTTTGGGGGTCAAGTGAAAGATACAAACTTAGTTTACAACTATCAAGCACTGTCAGGTGATAATGAGGGATGCCCCATCTATATTTTTTCACTTCCAATCCAATCTTGATACCCGAATCAACGTATCTGCCGATACCATACCAAAGCTCTGTTTCCTGTAATTGTAATAATTTTTGTTGATTTTATACGAGACTTGAATAATCTCTTGCCCACAGGAAAGTAACATATGTATGAATTTATGCAAGGTCAGAAAAACAAGGAATTCTGTTCACAGTAAAAATAATCCCATTGTCTGGCTGTAAACTGGAAAGCTTTTTCCAAACACGGGCCGGTCTCATTATTCCACTTTTCAGAAAATCCATTACAAATTTTTTAGCCAGTTAGCTGCGCCGACAGTAGGGAATCACTTATGGAACCATTTCAGCATTTAACCATTAAGGTGCCGATACGGCTCATCAATTGGAAATTTTCACAGGTTGGATCAATCCATGAATTCAACTTGTATTAGAACCCGTTATTTATCAGATTGACCAAATTCCTTTCCGGAAGCACTTTAATATATACTGTGTATATATATATTTATGGAAATGTTTTGAACCAGCCATTTTACTCTCACAATTTTGTCCATGTCAGTCTCTAAGATCGTCTCATTCCTTGTCTTCTGTGTACGTGAATAGGAGCGGATGCAGGCCATGGAGTTGTGGCAAACAGCAACGCTAGAGCTTGATCGCCTCCAGGAGGTCCACCAGAAGAGCCTCACAGATGGACATAATGCCACTGCCAAGGAACAGCAGCTCAAGGTAGTTGTCATGCAAGGACATTTGCATACAAAGTAACTTCTACTTTTCTACTTGGTGATAAATGTCATGGTTTGGTTTGTCTATGCCTGATTTAAAACAAGATGTTTATAAATTGTTTATCTTGTCATAGGATCAACTTGCGGTTACCCAACAGCATGCACATAAACTTCAAGTGACCAATCAGGAACTGCAAGTGGTATGTTGTTGATTAAACATAATAATATTTATTCTACCTTTGCCTGGGTTCTCAATTTATGAACATTGTTTAAAATAGGGGTGTGTGTGTATGATTATATATACTGTATATTATTAGGGGTGTAACGGTACGTCACAGTTCAATACAACAGGAAAAACAGGCTTTTTTATCACAGCATTTGAAAGTTTGTTCTACTGGCTAAAACTAAAAATCTTGGATTATACAGTAACTGTGAGCCATTACCAGTGAACATACACTCCAACATATTATTCATATTGGCTAAGATAAAATAAAAAGTGCAAATAGTTCCAAAACTGAAAAAGCATCTCTTGAAATGGTGCAAAAATAAATACTCAATGTTTCAATGACTTCAGCCTAGGGCTAGAGCAAAATATTTATTTCCTCATTTGAAAATATAATATAAATACACTTTAAAATGTGTTAGTAATATTGTATTTGAACATTCCCACTCTGTACATTTGCCATAACTTTCCTAGCAGTCATCAATGATAACTTATTTTTCTGTTTTGGTTTGTCTTCTTTTTCCCCATAATGTCAGTTGTTGGTCTAGGCGCATCACCTCTACCGCCCTCTGGAGTAAAGAGCTAATTCTGACTGGAATTTTATTATATTAAAATGATTTTACTGAAACATATTCGCCGTCTGACTGCACGCACCTTGCCATGATGCCTGTACCGTGACGGTACAGGACGAATACAAATACAGTTACATATATATACAGTGCTGCTCAAAAGTTTGTGAACCCCCTCAACATTTTGGAATTTTCTATTATTTCAACCTGATTTCCTAATCAATCAATTCAGTAGTTTTTTTTTTGTTTTTTTAACAGTTGTGTTGTCGAGACTAAATTAAAAAGAGTTTTCATCAACTGATGTAGGTGCAAAATTGAACTGTTTGGTCACAACCAAAACAGCCATGTCTGGCGAAAAGTCAACACTGCATACCACCAAAAGAACCTTCTCCCAACAGTGAAGCATGGAGGTGGGAATGTCAAGATCTGGGCTTGCTTTTCATCCTCAGGACCTGGACAACTCCACATAGTCCAGGGAATCATGAATTCTGAGGAATATTGTCAAATCCTAGAACATAACCTGACGCCATCTGTTTTGAAGTTAAAGCTTGGCAGAAGGTGGATCATGCAACATGATAATGATCCAAAGCATTCCAGCAATACAACCAAGGAATGGCTGAAAAAGAAGAAGATTCGTGTTCTGGACTGGCCCAGTCAAAGTCCTGACCTAAATCCCATTGAAATGCTGTGGCGGGACCTGAAGCGAGCAGTTCATGCCAGATGCCCATCAAACCTCTCTCAACTGACTGCGTTCTGCAAGGAAGAATGGGCAAAAATCCCCCAAAGTAGATGTGAGAGGCTGATTAGTCACTACAGAAACCGTTTGGTTGAGGTAATCTCTGCAAAAGGAGGCGCAATATCCTATTAACTGAAGGGGTTCACATACTTTTGCACACATGATATCTGAGTTTTTCTTAAATCAACCACTTTTGTTAAATAAAGAATGACAATATAACTATTTCTTTTGTTTCAGTCCATTATTTGGAATGTCAGTATTGTGGATTAGGGTATAACTTAATATTTAATAAGGTTATTTTAGTTTTTTTTACAAAAAATCTGACCATCGCTGTGGGGTTCACAAACTTTCGAGCAGCACTGTATATATATATATATATATATATTATATATATATATATATATATATATAATGTGTATATATAATATGTGTATATACAGTATATGTATATTACTCCTCATGTATCACTGCATTGATTAAATGAAAGTAATTATTTAAATCGATAAGCCTTCTCCGTTGCTGCCTCCACCCTTTGGAACTCACTCCCTAAACCCATCCGCACCTATTCAGACCTTCCTTCATTCCAAAAATTGCTAAAACTCACCTTTTCAAAACTCACTTTTAATTTATATGTCTTTTTTGTGTACTATTTGGTTCTGCTCACGTTGTTTGCGGCTTTTCATTGTTTTAACTGTAAAGCGTCTTTGGGCATTTGTAAAAGCACTCTATAAATAAAAGGTACTATTATTGATGTGGTGAAAACATCTTATTCAGTCACCTGAATATTTATGTTACAATGTTCAATCTCATTTTACTGCTAAAATGCAATCAACTGTAGTGAAGTGCTCTTTACTGATTTAGTTAACATTAACAAATGTTTCATTTTCAATGCTAATTTATACAATACCTCTTGACTCAGAAAAAGAAAACAGTTTCTATCATGATCTGGCATTCATAAAAGTTCAACATTTTCCGCATCAGACTTGCACAACAATTTGTTACACCTGCCAACCTGTCCATTTCAGTTTAAATTTAGACAAACATGTATTTTCCTCTGCCAGATTGGTAGGGAACATGGGAATTTCAGCTGATGGCGTGTTCTTTGGATGGACATGGCTGCAAGCAAATTCATATGGAACCGTTTTAAGATCATGCGGCTTTATTTTATTTTTACATTTTGACAATGGTCAAGTTATGTATTTTTTTGCTGTGTGTGGGGGGGCAGGGTGAAATATCAGGTGTGGCATAGGGCATGTGAATGGCTGAAATGTGTGAGAGACTTGCTCAATGAGTGAGAGTTGAAAACCCTGCTTTGCATGTTTATGGTTCCTCTCATGTATGTACCTGTGCACATAGGAATGGTATACAGTAAGCATCTGGATACTTGACTGGAGTCGAATGAAAATGTTAGAGTAACACTATATGTATCTGATGTATTTTTAATGAGGACAAAGCTAGGCCTCTTTACGTTCTGAGAGTAGTTTCCAAGTTGGAGTGTCTTAAATAGATGATGAAAGTCTCCACAGTGTATTTTGAGTCGAATGGTACAAGACCCATGCTACACAAGTGGCAAAGTTGTGTCTCTTGTCACACACAGACCAATCAGCAGCTTCTAATGACTGTCACGGAGCAGAGTACGGAGATGGAGGGGCTACGCAGCCAGCTCAGGTAACTAAGTAGCTTTTTGATATACTGGTACAGTGGTACAATAGCTGAGCCAGGTACTCAGGCTAGCCTAATACTCTACAATTCTGTTATTTCTCTTTAATTCTCTACAAGTTTCTGAATCCAGGGCACATGTTGTATTATGTCTAATTCAGCTAATGATTCAGAACTTTCACTATTGACTGAAATGTTGTGTTGTAGAACGACCAAAGGTGATTTGGGGACTGCTACCAACAAAGTGGAGGACATGAATAAACAGCTCCAGTTAATTCAGCACCAGCTAAAGATACAGGTGAGCAAATAAAATGGTTATGTCAATGGCAGGGGTCGCGTTAACCGAATATTTTCCGTCGTTGACCGATTTTTTAAAGCGGTGACGGAAAAAACTGAAGTCCATCCGTCATTTTGACCGGTTGCAATTCACACCCCAGACGACAGGGTGGCGAGTGAGCATATTAATTAGCTATTGTCTCTCTTGATGCATGACGTTGTTGGCCTTACTCTGAAAAATGTCAAGGCAACTGAGTGTCCGAAGTTTCTTCAAAAAGCCCCAAAAACGACGATGGTGTTGATAAAAGAGGTGAAAAAACAGGGACTGCACAAGCAGGCACGCAATTCAAGTCCATGCGCACCAGGAGGAAAGTGTGAGACTACTTTCAGGCCACAGCAGGTGAACTGTTAATTTCATTGTTCCATATGCTACATATGGTAGGCTACCTAACTACTGGGGCCAGAGTCAGCTGTTTTTGTCACTGCGGAGAAAAAGTTACATATTCATCTGCTTGATGTGTGATGGCACGGTGTGGATTCTCTGTTAAGCTTGTTCGGACAGAATATTAATTTAAAATGAATGAAAACTAAATACTGTAACGAATCGAGTTATAATGTGGCGAGGGTGTTAGCATGTGTTCCTGAATGCACCGCATGACGTAGAGGGGTGAGGGAGGTGCGGGAGAGCAAGGGACGTGCCTTCCGTGTTTACGTTTGTTCTGGCGGGGGAGATATGTGCGTTGGCTGCGGCAGACAGCAGTCGTGTTGTTCAATAAGTTTCCACAAATAAAGAATTGCAATCTGATTCAACGGTTGACTATTATCAACGTTACAATACTACTGAATACGTTGAAGCGGTATGCAATGTTAAGAGTCTTGTTAGCTGTAGGCGCACTATCCTATTCCCCTCACTATCCACTCGCGGGGGCCTGCGCTTGTCAGTGACGTTCCTTATTCTCGCTATATGATTATACAACTTTAACATTTGTTAATAATACGCTCTGTGTGTAGTATCATCCATCGCTTTTCCTTTTTAAATGGGCACTTATAAGCGAACGCAAGAAGTAACAACGGGAACATTTTTAAACAGGCATTTCACGGGAGAGCATTTCGACTCTTCGGCCAATCATATAGCGAGAGCGAGTGGATAGTGAGGGGACCGCGCGCGGCTCTTAAGTGTCTCTGTCACGTGACTGTCGTAGCCGGTAACGCGCTCGGCCAAATGGACACACAAATACGGAAGGTGAATTATGCCAAACAAACGGTCACCACAATGTCATTATCATCATTTTAAAAATTTAAGTGACGGGTAAAAATAGATTATGACTGGATTTTTATGACCCTGTCAGTCAAAATGACAGACAACGAAAAAGTCTAGCGCAACCTCTGGTCAATGGTAACCTTTATCTGAATTGCTGAAAAAAAAAATATATAATGAAAAGTCTGAAAGGAAAATTGTTGACTGAAACTAAAACTAAGCCTTGCAAGCAAAATGGTCAGATGTCTTGAAAACCTTGTCAACCAACCAGCTCTCAGCATTCAGATGCTAAGCCAATAAGGGGAAAGAGGCAGGAGTTGCAGATGTGAAATCACCTATAAGCAACTACCTGGTTACAAAGCTACCAGGGTACAAAGCAGTTCTTGTGGATAGGTCCGTTTCCAAGGTTAAAAGAAGCGCAAAGAATGTCACTGAAAGCATATTTGACAGGGAACAATGCTTTTGCTATTCTACTGACTGGTTTTCATACTGTAGCTAAATTTCGGTTGGTCAGTGATGAGAATAACCATCGTCCAATTATGCACCCATTTTTTAAAAGATCTCAACTGGATCTTTTCTAGATTGATATTAGAAATATTTGAATCCATTTGGTGTGCTAGGTTAGAAAAAAAAAAAAAAGGAAACCAAAGCTGAAAACTGAAACAGCAAAATGAATTATTATTATTATATATTATTATTCTTAAAATATATTTTATTAAATGGCAATGCTTTTATTCAATAATTGTGTGAACTTTTTTTTGTGCCTGATGCACATAGAAATATATAAATTAGATAGAAATATGCAAATATTTCTTTTAGTCAAACCTTAAATTATAATATTATTCATATTGTTGCACTTTTCATGCACACAGCACAAACAATTGCTTTACTAAACAGAAACCAAAGAAGAACAGATGCCATATCCTTGCCTGTGTGCACAATTTTGTCTTTGCAAACTAAGCAAGGCCTTATCATCAACATCTGTGTTTAACCTCACAAATTGTTTCTGAAAGAAACCTTCCCAGAATAGTTGAAGCTGTTGCATCGACAAACAATGGAGCAACATCAGACTTAATCCTGTAAATTTGGAATATACTGTTACTCAAAATCATAACTGAGCCAAAAAAAAAAACTGCCACAATTGCTATGTGAAAATGGATAAGCATTTTTACAGTATGCTCTCAGAATGTTCTGCGATCGGTCATACTGGCTTATCCTTGTGCAACCAATGTAATAATTCGTTCCGCATTGCCTAAAGTAAGTTTTCATTGATTTCACTAAACTGTCCGTTGTCCTCAATTTAGTTTAGAACCTTCATGGGTAGGTTTTTCAGATGGAAATGGTGGCCCCGGTGTTGAATCTTTGCTGTTTGCTGTTGATTTGGTCCTCTGATCTTGAACTCTATCAAGTTGTTTGTAGCTGAGTGAGATGCAGCTGTGATGAGAAGCAGCACCTCTAAATCGGAGTCCATGTTCCAAGATTATTTGGGTGTTATTTACAAGTGAGGGCAGACCGAAACAGGAGCTCAAAGGTGGCGTGGTCTGTCACTGTGAAAAATTACTAAGACGGGAGGCAAATTTCTGGTCGATAAACATCTCACCTTCACCTCTGGTCTGGTCTGGTCTTGAGGTGACTCAGCCCTCTGAATGAGGTGTCTGTTAGAGGCATTACCTTACCTAGTCACCCCATCAGAGTGGGGCACCAGGCAAAACTGTTGGCAGGCCTGGATGCCTCTTGTCGTGCGACACAAACCCGAATAAGGGAAAGAATGTGGATAAATGGCGAGCCTGCTGTAAAGACCAAGCACATACTTTGTGTTTTCAGGAGGAAGATCTAATTGAGGCTCACAGCCGAGAGGACGCAGCAGAAAGACGAATTCAACAGCTTCAGTCAACCATAAGTCAGAACGAGACCAGGTAATTACATGACCTCAAACTTAACTAAATACACTCGTTTTAGAGACACATTTTTTTATTTAAAAACATTTATACGGTAATGAATTATAATAATTGGATTCATCTGAATCTGATTCATCACCATACCGCCCTACCCCCACGCCCCTGGCGCACAAACACATTTTCTATTAGGCTGAAAACGACATGCCAGGAGGCAGATGATGTTCGTGGAGCACAAACTATGTGGGAGCAAATGTCAGGAAATTATAAGGCCCGATGCACTACCTTAGAACAGGAGAAGTATGAAGCCCTGGATAAAGTTCGGGAGAGTGTACAGATGGCTGAGGAGGCAGTACTACAGAAAAATGAGGTGACTGTTACTCCTACTTTAATGTTGACATTGCATGCATTTTTCTATGAACTGAGTTCTAAAAATGCTTTGAAATCACTCAGTATTGCAAGTGTTCACATTACGAGACGTCACCATGGAAAATTATTACTTTTATACCACCAGCAGAACCCGGAAAATCCATTAAATTCATTTGTCTCCTTTGACTCAGCAATATATGTTGACACAGGAGTTGGTTCCCTTGTCTCTGCTTCTGTTTAATGTGTGCTAGTTTTTCTTAATGTGTGTGATAAAATTCCTGCCACCTAATGATCTTAAGTATGCAAAGTAAAAACAACTATCTCTATGTGCCATTACAAACATTTAATGTAAATAAAGTTTAAACGGTGCACTAGACAAATTCCGAGCAATTTTAACTTTAATGGTATGTGTTTGCGCTCCGAAGGCTCTAGTAAAAGAGAAGCAGATGATGGAAGAACTTGAAAAGACAAAGAAAGTCATTCCACAGCTGATTGAGGATGCTGCCTTACGCACCAGAAAAGAGGTAAAGGGAGTTTCTCCATTTCTGGAGTAAAACTACTTTGGGAATATTTCTGTATATGTTAACATAATGTAGTACTTGCAATAGCTTTATTTTTTTCCACCCAACCCAGATTTAAACCCCTCACTAAGCGAGCCTCTTTTTCTGTAATGTACCTCATCAGACTGTGATTTATTCTCTATGTGAGCTCTTAACCCTTGTCCATTTTTGGACTTTATAGTGCCACTTTCATGTTAGAGTGTCACTTTCAGAACCAAAAAATGGATTTCACTGAGCCACAATCAGCAGTCTTTTTGATTGTAAAATAAAGCATGAGCACCCTGCCTGCCATTTAATTCCAGTTCAAATCTCCCGTCATTTGCTATTGACGCCTGCATCTTTAAACGGACGTGGCGCTCATGGAAAAAGTCTTGTTTACCTTTTAGTGTTGTTTCATTATTATGCCAATTAGTTTTTGTTATTTTTCCAAAGCATTTTGCCTGTTTTGTTCCGAAAGGATTGTTAATACGTGCTGAGTCGGAAAATGCTCCAACGCAAATTCTCTAGAGAGGAGTGGCCGCAGATTGTCTCATTCATTTTATCACTAAATTTCCTGAATTCTTTTGTCAAATGCCATGTTTTCAATGATCAGTCGATGACAGTGGCCCTCACTAAAAGCCATTTTAAAGAGGAACGATGGAAAGAAAGACTTGTAGTTCTTAAAATATAAAAGTTAGTATGAGTTGAATAAATAAATAAAGAATAAATAAATGAATAAATCCAATTGATATTAAAAACCCTCTTGATGTTTTCATTTTTATAAAATTTGTCAAATTACTTTAACTAGTAGGTCGCCGTTGTTGTTGACGCAGCAATGCACTGTGGGCGGTGACGTCAACGGGCGGCGCTGCCAGGCTTTCAGAGTATAACTGGCAACATAAATATGTAATCAGTTCAGCCCTTTCAATTTGAACCCGAGAGGAACATGTATGAGCAGGACAGCACTGTCGATATTTTACTAAAAATGCAGCAAAAGCAAAATGAACAGGAAAGACGAGATGAGACAAGAGTAGACAAAACTGGCGTTCTACCAAAATGTCATACACTGGCAAAACGTCTTACAAGAGGCGAATTTGACACCGAAATAGTACCGTGCGCTTTCAGCTTGTGTTGTTTAGATGCATAGAGGCAGAACGTACTAAAAATACCTTACGAAAATACTTAAATGTACTACCGTATTTTTCGGACTCCAAGTCTCACCTGAGTATAAGTTGCACCAGCCATAAAATGCCCAACGAAGAGGAAAAAAACATATATGTCGCACCGGAGTATAAGTCGCATTTTGGGAAATTTACTTGATAAAATCCAACACATAGAACAGATATGTCATCTTGAAAGGCAATTTAATATAAAAATACAATAGAGAACAACATGCTGAATAAGTGTACAGTGCATGAACAACGAAATGCCAATATACTGTCCTCACCAGGACGCTACGGCTCGGTCCTGGCTATACATCGAGCTAAACTCCCAAAAGACGATGCTGGATGTCTGTATAATTTGCTGAATCAATTTCGTCCTCGATACCAAACAGGTTCGCATCAACATAAATAAATGATAATTAGGTGCTATTACAGCAATGACACAAACGGTTAGCATGCGTTCGCTAGCATTAGCACATCGTTCAAACAACCACACAACTGGCTCTAAGTGTCCGATCGCGGGTGTAAAACTCACAACAACAACAGAAAAGATGATACACACAGGCGGTGCCTCTGTAGAGATATTTTACAAGCATAAACAATGGTTCATAAGTTCATAACATAGGTTCGTAGCCGTGTTTCTCTCTCGCTAACTCGCCCACTCACTCAGAGCTGCGTAGCTGTCCGTCTTCTTCTGGCGTGTGAGCGCTCTTCTTCACGTAAACAAATGCGAGTGCGCCCCCACGTGGGCGTGAAGGCGCCACAAACTAAAAGCATGCATTTCAATATAAAAAAGTAAATAATACAATTGAACACACATTGCCAAAGGCAGAACGTGAACGTGGCCATAGCTATTAAGTTATTCAGTTAACTATAGCAAAAAGAACATGCTAACAAGTTTACCAAACCATCAGTGTCACTCCAAAACACCAAAATAACATGTGAAATGATATCATAATGTGTTAATAATTTCACACATAAGTCGCTCCTGAGTATAAGTCGCACCCCCAGCGAAACTATGAAAAAAAACTGCGACTTTTAGTCCGAAAAATACGATAATATCAAATAAGGGTGGTTTAAATACGCTACGTGACTAATGTGGTCAACATATCAACAATCTGCTCTAAAGCTACCACAAGAAAACATTGCTTTACAGCAGGGGTGTCAAACCGATTCCACAAAGGGCCGCAGTGGGTCCTGGTCTTTGTCCCAACAGATCCAGCACAGACAGTTCAACCAATGAGGTTTCCGCTAGAATAAGCAGCACCTGACTGCAATCAACTGATTACACGTGTAAGACACCAGACCGGTGAAAAGGTACTCTTCTTGTTTGGTTGGAATAAATCCAGTACCCACTGCGGCCCTTTGAGGACCGGTTTGACACCTGTGCTTTACAGTATGATGGAGAAACACATGCAAAAAGTATTTTTAGGCAATGAAAAGGTAATAAGACTCAATAAAAACACAAATAGTAGGTACTCGCCGCTTTTAACCGATGTGCGTATGTGTAGTTATCTCACCGCGTAGAAAAAAATTGCAGAACAGTGACAGCTGTGGACTCTGCACTGTTGTTGCATGCAGGTAGCGTTCGAGACCACACTGTTTAGTAACATTAAGTAACACGACAAGGACCATGTTACTATTTTCGACATCGATAGCATGTGTATTCTTTATCGATCTATTAGCTGCAATCAGTTTGATTGATATTATCAGTTTTTAAAGTCCGTCACTAAATCCGCTTATTACCACCTAAAAAATATAACCAGAATTAAGGGGCTTCTGACTCAACAAGACATGGAAAAACGTATGCATGCATTCATTTTCAGCAGATTGGACTATTGCAACGGTATATTTACAGGTCTTGATAAAAAATCAGTCAGGAAGTTGCAGCTGGTACAGAATGCTGCAGCCAGAGTCCTCACAAATACAAGGAAGCTGGACCACATTACACCAGTTTTGAAATCGCTACACTGGCTTCCAGTAAGTCAAAGGATAGACTATAAAATACTACTGCTCGTTTACAAAACACTTAATGGCCTTGGACCAAAATACATGCTTGACTTGTTAGAGTCCTATGAGACATCTAGACCCCTAAGGTCGTCTGGAACCGGTCTTCTGCATGTTCCAAGAACAAGAACCAAGCAGGGTGAGGCAGCATTTAGTTATTATGCTCCTCACCTCTGGAACAAGTTACCCAAACGTCTGAAGTATGCTCAAACTGTTAGCTCTTTTAAATCAGGGCTAAAAACGCTTTTGTTTAGCACTGCATATCTATAACTGTCTATATATTTCAATCTACCTGCTTTCTATTCCTCTTGTTTTTATCTCCATTGCTGATTTCAATTATTATTAGTAGTAGTAGTTTTTGTTTTATTTTTATTTTATTTATTTATTTTTATTCTGTGATTAAATGCGATCTTTTGTCTTCGTTTCTACGTTGTGTTGATTTAAATCTGATTTTTATGATCTTCATGTGATGTAAAGCACTTTGAATTGCCTTGTGTTGAATTGTGCTATATAAATAAATTTGCCTTGCCTTGCCATCAGTAACAAGTCCTCAGATGAAAACCAACAAATCTGTTATGGTCCGCAAATGCGGAAGCCAGCAGACAATATTAACAGAGGGATTGCGTAAAAGGGTTTATTGAACACACAAAAAACCAAGCGATTGCGAAAAGGGACACAAAAAAAGGGTCCGTGACAGTAGGGCAAGATCCATGAAAAGAAAAACCTCAGGGCGAACCTCGGTGAGAGGCAAACGAACGAAAAAAAACAAGGCAAGGATGCAACTCGCAACGAAGGGGTCAAGAATACAAACTGTCAAATGGCAGCAAGTCAATATCTCAGCAAGCCGCCTAAGATCGGTTTTAAAGACGCTGCTGATGAGCTGGAATTGGATCAAGGTACGACATCGGGAACTCATCCCACAGATCTGTAACAAAACAATCTGACCAGCAGCAGAATGTGACAAAATCATGCCAGTCGTCATACTAGCTTCGCTTGTATAGAGCACAGGTATTCTCCCAGTCCAGCCCAACGACGTCCTCGCCCACAGCATGTATTGCGTGCGTAAAAAATGGCGCCCTCCGTATGTCAAAACATGTACTAAATATTATCAATTTTTAAATCAATAGCAATAATATGTGTTTCTTATAACATATTTTAGTAAAAGAGAACAATTGTGGCTTATTAGAGCCTATAAGTCTTGAAGTCCGTGGTTACCTTTAAAACAAATGTGTCTGTTTGTAATATTTGTATAATTTTAGCATTTGCATCTGACACCAATATTAGTCAGAAGACGGGGTTTGATGTTACAATTAACTCTGAAAATGATATAACTGCGATCATAAATGCTAGAGAAATTAGTAATAGAAAGGTAATATAGTATTTGAAAGGACATACCAGTCATTTTGATGATCTGTTTCTTCACAGAAAGCCAGTGTAATTATTTAATGCCTGTTGATATATGTTTGAAGTGCTTAAGCATATTCATAGGTTGAGAACGATTCTAGCGTAACATCTGACGCAAGAGCGAAATAAATTTGACCTCTGTCACTAAAATACATCATCGGTTGGGTTCATATCTGTTTTGCATAATGTTATCTTTTTGTAATAATGCACAGCGTAGCAGACAGCCGGCTGTGAGCAACACATTCCCATTGGCTGGAAGGTCCTTCCTTCGGCACCCGCCACCAGTGCATGCATACATTCAGCTACAATACTGCCAAAGGCCTCTTATGTTTCAAGAGAATTGTAGCTTAACATACACATTTATTGACGGCTTTTTCACCATATTTTTTTTTCCTTCAGTCTAGTTCTGATGTGTATAATTTAAAGTTACTGCTTTGAAGTCAAAAAGACTGTTGCATTTGTGTTTAATAATAGTAAAGATCACTCCATTTTTTTCTGTAATTAAGAACATTTTCAAGACAGTTAAGTCACAAGCTCTGATACATTTCCTACAATGCAGTTTCTGATTTGGCCATGAATTCCGGTAGTAAAATATATTATATTGGAGAAATGATGCATTTATGTTAAACAGGTGGATAATATTCGCAAACAGTGCAATGTTGAACTCTGTCGTATGGTCGAGGAGCTGTCCTTATTGCAACTGGTAAGGGGCCACCTCACAAACAGAATATTTCCAAATCACCAAAAATGTAATTTACTCTTTAATTCTCTGTTTAAAAACTGTCTTCTACTACCTGTTTGTTTCTGTTGTTACTCCCCCCACCTGTTTGCAGGAGTGTGCAGACAAAGAATCTCAAATTGAGAGGTCTAAGCGGGAGAGAAAACTTTTAGAGGATGAGCTGGCAAAGGTAGCTTTGCACTGAAAAGTTTGCTGAACCAAATGTAACAATTCTTCCAGTGGTGTTTTGTTATCAATATTTATGATTAGGTGGTTAAGGAGAGCAGAGCAGAACAAGAGCTTGGAAAATTGGATGTCCTTCACCAGAGGTGTCTCAGTGCAGAGAGGAAGAAAGATGAAATAAGCATCACCTTGCAAAGTACCCAAAACAAACTAAAAAAGATGGAAATGGGGTATGGGGAATCCCGTACCACTTTGTTAATAGCGTTTCCTCCCAATGCTTAGTCACTTCCCATAATTTAAAGTACAACAGTCTTTCTTCAATCTTTATCCAATTTTTCTCTGCCTTCTTTTCATATTTGTCTTTAGCTACAATGAAGATTTGTCCCGCATTCAGGAAGAGGTTATGCGACTAAAGAATTGTTTGGCTGTGGCAAGAGAGGACTGTGTGAAACTCAGTGATGAGCGGCTCCAGCTACAACAAGAGAACTTTCAGATACGCAGGGAGATGGATGAGCTACGCAAATCCACCTTGCTTGTTGAAAAGAAAGCTAAACAACAGGTAAGGTAAACAAATAGAACATTTACACAGGCTAAAAGAAGTATTCCCATGATTTGAGATGAATAATTAATATGGTACTGTAGAGATATTTGTTCCCGTATGTTTGTTCATTGTAGTTGGTACATTCATTTTATATCATTTCGTATTGGATAAGGATTCACAGTTCTCAGCATTTTCTCTGAGGCAAGGTCATTAAATAAGACAGCTGCCTGGTGTTTTTCCACTGTTTCTCATGTAGGGGGACAAGGCTGCTGCCTGGCATAACAATAAATATAAACCGTAAGATTTCGAAGGTTCGGGGCAGATCTACTTGGGAGCACGTGCGTGGGGCTCTCGGGGACGTTTGTCCTGGCCAACCAGCTTTTATGTTTTTTCCTTAACAAATATATTTATCATATGTGATCATTTCTTTCTTTTTGTTCCTGAATTGTGTGTCGTCGACCCCTGTCCATTGATATAATAAAAGAATCTGTAAAAAGGGAACATTGACTTTTTTTCTTCTTTGGTACCTTACCAGTTTTTTTTCCTTTTCAGGCATCACAGATGGAACAAGAGTACAGCCTAAAGGAAAAGACCCTTAATGCACAGATGAGTGACTTGGAAGAGAGTAGTCGAAACTCAAGTGCCGATCTGATGCGTCTTCTGACTGCACAGAAAAAAAGTATTCAACGATGGAAAGATGAAGCAAAGAACATGTCACAGGCCTTTGCGAATAAAATGAAAAATCTGAAGTAAGACCCAATAAATTGATTATTGAAATAAGAATCATGGCTCTGTTGAACAATATCCCCACTGCAATAAACCTTGATCAAAGGCATGGCTACTAATATGTACTGTATTTTTCATTGTAAAACTACATTAGGAATTAGAGTTCTTAACCAGAAAATGACTTTAAAATGTATCACCTGGTCAATTTACAGTTTTTTTCTTTCTTTCAGGGCAGAGCTCAGTCAACAAAAGCAGCGGTCACATGAGTTAGAGCTACAGCTCAAAAGTAACTTCAAAGTTATTGAAGAGGTGTGTGAAATACAAGTCATATGTGTGCCAAGAGTGTTCCGCAAACTGTAACATATTTTAAACATGCATTGCATGTTTACTTTAAACTTCAGTGAGAATCCTAAATTGATCCAATTCAAGTTGATCAGAAAAAACTTGGCAGTACTGAACCTTTACAACAAGTCATTTGCAAGTGTTGTTGCGAGGTAGCTCTCCAACTGGACCTTGGTCTAATGTGAAAGTGCCCTAAGTGACACACCCTCCAAATTTTACAAGAAAATAGTATGTTGATATATAAGCCGAACTGTAGTATAAACCGCAGGTGTCTACATTGTGTAACAGAATATATACACCTAAATACATGCCAGCTCATTTGCCTATGAAAAAAAATCTACAGTGTAGATGATGTGACGTGTTTTGTCTTTGCAGTATGAGAGACAGCTAGCAGAGTCCCAAGAGAAAGCCAGTCGTCTCCAAAGACGCCTGACTGATGTTGAGCAACGTGCAGCTATTGCTTCACAACAGGTACAACTAATTGTTAGCGTGTGCTAGTGATGATAACCATGTGGCACTTTGACTTTACTCCTACTAGTTCTTGAATACTGGGCCAACAGCATGTACCCTTATTTTTGTTTGAAGCTACATATCATAACATTTTCAAAATGTCAAAAATGTGCAAAAGTAATGTAATTGTATTGTATCTGTTCCCCCACAGATGACCATCATGACATCCAAGCAAAGAAAAATTCATTTTTCTGATGCAAAGAATGAATAATGGCACTTTTCACAGGTCAAATGGTACTGCAATGATGATCTTAGTGTGACACATAGCATAAAAGTACTCAGGTGTAAAAAATTTTTGGTCAAGACCTCCCTATTTGTTTGACTTTCTTAAATCCATCCACACCATTGTGAATCAGAAAAAGTAATCCACCAAGCGTGGGCTGAAAATTTGTTGGGAAAATTATTTTATCCGAAACAGGACTAAAATTATGTTTTCTGGTTAGGTCTGAAACAGTTTATTTGTTTGGTCAGAAATAAAACCAAATATGATTAACTTGCGATGGCAGACAGTGCTAATGGTGCAACATTTTTAAGGGTGCTCATCACTTGTTAGGTGTAATGTTCTTGTGCTTAATATTTAAGCATCAACTATTTGAATTCATTATGTTAGCATTATTGTAAAGAAGCTGAGCTGTAAAGTATTGTACAATATATACTATCAACGTCAGTCAACTTTAAATTGAGTACTGTTAAGTGGCGCGTCTATACTAAATTAGGGGGAAATGTCCCTTTTCTTCTCCGGTTATTGGTAAAAAATGAAGGCCACTTGAAAGAAGCATGGAGCTTTATTGTTTAAATATCGCCTGACCAAACTCTTTTACCATTGGTAGCAATTTGGTGCTGACATTTTCCCCAAATCATGTGCCTTCTTCTAATTCTTCCCTGCAGGGTAAGCATGTGCAACACACAATGCTGCCCCCTCTGTTCAGTGTATTCATGTGCCTTGAGAGGACCACATGATTTATACATGGTGGTTTATTGGCTGGTTTGAATCAGTTTTGCTCTGTTTTGAAAGTTGGATGATGTGTTGCTGAGGAGAGTTGAATGAAACTTACACAGTATCCAATAATAGTCAACTTTTATACTCAAGTTGACTATTGCTGCTTCAACATATGTTGAGCAATGTTGGATTGTGTAGTTGAGGTGGCTCACTTCTTGGTTCTATAGGTTCCTACAAGCAACACCACTATTTATGGGCGACTGCTCCTAAGTCTTCCAACTCCCAACTAAGGCTATTAGCCATGAAAACAAGCTCTACGGTATTTATTTCAGACTTCTAAGATGGAAATCCCCATAAATGTGTGTTTATCCTATGTGCACACATAGGGAATGCATTCTGCTTTTGCTTCTATACTATTGTATAAGAACTTTATGCTGCATTTTGTGCAAATGAAAAGTGTGACGCAAATTGTAGTTTAATTGATTTAATATGCCAACACATCACACAAATAACCAGTAAGTTAAGTTGCCAAGAATACCCAATGGCAATGGTCCAGTCCACATTTTCTCAAATTTTATTAAGTTCAAGAATTCTGAAATACTAATGTTGTTACGCCACAGATTCTAAACTGACTTCAGAAATACTTTGTATGCAATGCCATGACATCCTGATATGCATCTCAATGAATGATTGAGAATACAAATATTTTACAAAGTACAATGTGTTTTTTAACCCCTTGAAGCTTATTAGCATAAAATGGTCCCATTTCAGATCAAAACTGTTTTAAAACACCACAGATGCTTGTTGTTACAAGTTTGAATCATGCATAAAATATCCATTTTGTGATTATAATTATGCTTCTATGTATTTTTAACTTTCTCGATTTAACATCTAGATCGCAAAACTGCGAGTAAATGATTTTTTAATCTATTGTTTTTCATCTTGGTGTAAAGTGTTTTGTTAGCCCTGTTTGTTTACATACCGTTTTGTTACCGATTTGTTATTGTTTTATTTAAGCCTGCAATTAAAAAAAAGTTCATAACAGCATAAATTTCTCGATCGCTTCATGATTGTGTAAATGGTTCATTACATTTGTATGTCTTTAGTAGCCATAAATTGTTTTCATGGAAATTTAAGGTTTTTATATAGATATGTTTACCTGCGGTCATAAGTGTTGACTTTTCATCATTCAGTTAAAGTAACACTCGGTAACTTTTCAGTTTTGGTCGATTTTAGCGACGCAGGTGGACAAAAACGGTAGTATTTTGCCTTAAAAGAAGACTGTGTTTCCCATGAGGACCAGCACAGGGTCGTAAAATCCCGACCTCCCGGTCACCTGCAAATACATTAAATGGCATTTCTGTTTCCAGCGGGCTTGTGAAGGATGAATAGTAAAGAGGTAATAAATCCAGTTGTGGCAAAACAGTAACATGTGACTATGTTGAATATCCGAAGCGTTTGATTTTGTACCGTTTTCCCCCCACCTGCCCTCCAAACCCTGCCTAGTTGAGGGGCCGGGGGGGTCACACCAGCGAGTGAAAGCTGGGCCAATATTTATTCTTGAGTGTCCTTTTATCCTGTTAACCTACCTTTTTATTTTTTTGTCTCTTAGGACAAAACTTTTTGTCTCTGTTGTCTCTGTCTGCAAATATTGCAGAGCAACATTTGCAGAATTCGCCCGAAAGCATTTTTGAGGTTTTTTGTGTGGCAGGGTTCCTGCCACCCTCTTCAATGTTGATTAGTGCAAGTGAAAGCTATACAGACCCCTTCAAGATATAAAAAAGGTGTCATTCAACAAGTTGTCAGTCGACATATCACAAATTTTTGAAAATATTTTGAAAAGTTACGTAGTGTTGCTTTAAATGAGAAAGTGTCATTTGACCTAGGGTGTACTCTATTTTTTTTTTTTTTTTTTTTTTTTTTTAAACCTGTCCTGTTCAGCTGTTTGACACAGAGAATGGAAGTCTAAGTGCCCAGATTCTGAACAGTTTTAATGTTTCACATTGAGAGTCTGACATACTCCCATTGTGATCATTCAAAATACCTTTTTATTATGACAAAGCAGCGAACAGGAAGGGATTATGGGGGGACAGAAGAAAAGAAATACAAGAGAAGAAGGAAAAGAAACAACAACTAGAAATACATTGAACATCTTAACTAGTTACTAATATGCTGGTGCTATCGTCAGCGAGATGTATTTCCGGTTTACACCATGTGGGGGCCTATTGGCCAGTGAAAGAGGAGAATGGGGGTGGGGGTGTCTATAAGCCTATAAACTAAGTGATTGAAAGGGGTACAGTGTACACAAATCAGTTCTGTGATCTAGAACCCAGTAATCGTGTGAATCTCTTATGAGTAAGCCCGTTGGCGACCTAGGGTGTACTCTAAATAAATTGGAAAACAAGCAGTACAAAGTATGTAAAAATGTTGGACCCATTATTTCTTTGTGGATAAAAGAAAATGATAGAATTTGCAAGCGTTCATTTAGATGTTTTGTATTGTGTTGAACATAAATATATCCAATAATCCATAGACATAATGAACACGTTTACAATGTCAAAGAATCATTCAATTGACCAATTTCTATTAGGTGTCATTATTTTATTGTAGTCTAGATCCTGTCAGATCTCTTGACATTTGAGATTAAAACCAGACCCAAAAAATGTGCCCATGCCTTTTTCTTTCTGTGTCAGTGACTGGTAAAGTAACACGTTTTTGAAGTCTTTTGCCAACCAAGCAATACCAGTTTTAGGTGATGTGTTGTTGTCTCTCTGTAATGTGGTGATAAATTAGAGAGTAGATGTCTTTTTATCCCCTACTGAACCTCTAATTTAGTACAGGTATTTGTACTTTTGCCAATTCTGCAAGAAGGGAACGGGAATCTTGCTCATTCACTGCAAACAGTAAACTGTTAGTTTGCAATGCATGTTGGGAAAACCTTGGGTTGCTAGGAGACCCAAAGTGTGAGCTGCGGGCACAGTGCTCTTAAATAACTCAGACTCAAATGTACGTATTCTGGAACGTATGTTTAAAGGTAGGCTAGTCAAAATAAAGTACTGTGTGTTACGAGCACAGCATTACACGTTCTGCTGTGCCCTGCTAAATCAGTGGTAATAATACAACTCTGATTTAAATGTTAGCTTTCTGTATTTTTCTTTTGTAGGATATTGGAATTTTTAAATCTAAAAGAAAATAATGATAATTGTTAAACACGATATAATTCCCGCCTTCGCCAAATTTTGCTTTCTAGATGTACGATGGACATTTTATCCTGGTGAAGCGTTTGATTTATCAATTTAATAGGCCAACAAGTTGCCATGTCAACAAGTCATTGTGCAGGAAATGCAATATATACGAGACCGTGGTCACTATCAGCATAGTCGCAAAGGTTTCAGCGTTATATATAAACTGAAAGTACGGCTGCAGTCCACTCAATAAAAAAAATACGCTTATCAAAACGACACACTCAAACGAATGCGTGTTTGCGCTGTTTATGTATGGTCACTCGTTATTGACTGATTCATTTTATATTTAACTACTTTTTGAGAAGAAGAAGAAAAAATATTTAGGCTATTGCCAATTTCGACGCTCCAATGCAAGCCTGTCTGAGCACCAACAACATGTCGCCAAAACTAAATCCAGCAATGCAACGTCAGACACTTCCACTTGCCACGCTCCTCTTGACGTTCTTTTATTCAGTTTATTTGTGCGTATCCGCACGTGCAACATCCCGTGACTGATGTCATCAATATTTGCAGCTCTTACGTAGGCTATGCACAATCTGTCACATTAGTGTCTATTATTAGCCATTTATGGCAGCGCAAATTAACTCGCGACGGGATGGAATAACTAATTAATAAGCAGGAAGTTATAGTGAGTTATAGTAATGTCACCCTGCAGTCTATCGTTCATTGGGAGAGAACATTTTTACCTACGATGGCATCTACATCTAAATGTTCCTCTTCTGGAAATAGCGAGGAGGAGAATTGCATGGGTAAAAAAGATTTCAATATACTTGTGCACTTACCGAATCCTGCTTCAGGTGCATTGCTACTGAAGAATAAGATACAATTCAAGTGATGTATTTACTATGGTTGTTCCGATCATGGTTTTTTTGCTCCCGATCGTTTTAGTTTGAGTATCTGCCGATCCCGATATTTCCCGATTTGATTGCTTTTTTTTTTTTTTTTTTTTTTTTTTTTTGCTCCCAATTCAGTTCCAACCATTCCTGATCATTTTTCCCGATCATATACATTTTGGCAATGCATTAAGAAAAAAATGAATAAAACTCGGACAAATATATACATTCAACATACAGTACATAAGTACTGTATTTGTTTATTATGACAATAAATCCTCAAGATGGCATTAACATTATTAACATTCTTTGTGAGAGGGATCCACGGATAGAAAGATTTGTAATTCTTAAAGGATAAATGTGACTTTGAATATTGTGACTAAATATTGCCATCGAGTGTATTTGTTGAGCTTTCAGTAAATGATACTGTAGCCATTTAACTGTTCTGCCCAAATGCATGATGGGAAGTGCAACCATGACTGTGCGTAGTGGTACCAATTGATATATCTTCTCTGCGTTGGGAAATAACATAGGGTGTTAAGAAAAAGATCAATTACTACCTTTCTTCCCCACGTTGCTTCCCACGATATTTCTAATCGTAGGGAGAGGGATTGTAAGGCTTTAGCCAATTAAAACAGGCTCCAAAGGCTGCCAAAATTCACTCTACTCAGTTTCTGCTGCCTTTTAGCTCTATATATAGGTAAAACGGTGCCATTACAAATTGAACGCGACAATGCGTGAGTGGGTCGTGCAGCGCATGCGTTAATTGCGTTAAATACTTTAATGTGATAAATTTAAAAGAAAATTAATTACCGCCGCTAACGGGATAAATTTGATAACCCTACCTTAAGCCTAAACTAAAGACTCCGGATGAGTGTAACATATATGTCTGTAACGTTAAATACAATTAGAAAACGATTTAATTTAAAAAAAAAATATATATATATATATATATATATATATATATATATATATATTAAAAAAAGGCATGTCTGATATTTTTTTGCCAATTCCGATACTTTGAAAATGACGTGATCAGACCCGGACATCTCTAGTATTTACACTTGTGCTTTTCCAAACATAACAAAAAGTTGACATTGGCAGAGAGGTAATTATTTTTAAAAATATGGTTCTGATTGGTGTTTGATTACCCCTGCTACAGTGAAGAAAATAAGTATTTGAACATCCTGCTATTTTGCTAGTTCTCCCACTTAGAAATCATGGAGGAATTTTCCTCGAACATGCATGTCCACTGTGAGAGAGATGATCTAAAAAGAAAAATCCATAAATCACAATATATGATTTATTTTAACAATTTATTTGTGTGATACAGCTGCAAATAAGTATTTGAACTCCTGAGAAAATGAATGTTAATATTTAGTACAGTAGCCTTTGTTTGTAATTACAAAGGTCAAACGTTTCCTGTAGTTTTTCAACCAGTTTGAACACACTGCAGGAGGGATCTTGGCCCATCCATCAGTCATGTTTATGGGCTGTCACTGAGAAACATGGAGTTTGAGCTCCCTCATAAGGTTTTCTATTGGGCTTACGTCTGCAGACTGGCAAGGACAGGAGTCGGGAACTTATGGCTCACGAGCCAGATCCGGCTCTTTTGACAGCTGCATCTGGTTTGCAGACAAATCTTTAATTTTTTTTTTTTTTTTTTTTTTAAAGTTTGGTTATACTCTTTTGCTTATTGCGCGAAACGGCGATGGTCAACGGCGACTAGAAAGCCAATTCGCAGGAATTTTATTGGGAAAGTGGCAAACATACATGTTGTGTCTATCAATTTGTCTTTCTATCGATCGCATAGGCGACGCAAATGAGGCATAGACACTGTTCAAGTGGGGTTGACGCCTTTTGCTGTCAAAAATAGCGGCCAATGTGCGCAGGTGTGTGAGATCAGGAAGGAGGAACTTCCCTCGTTTTCAGTTTCGTTTTCCGCGTTCTCAGCTAATTTTAAAAACCCTTTTGAGAAGATAGCAAGAAGAAAAAAAGACGAGTAGTATCATACTTTCCAGCAGGAATGGACAGGATAAAGACAATATAATAAAACGGATTTTAAAAATGCCTCTTTCGGCAAGAACTGTTCACAATTGTACCATCATGATGTCAAATCAAATTGAGGTAACGCAAGTGAAGGACATAAATGCGGCACAGTTTTTTTCTCTTGCTTTGGATGAGTCAACAGACATAAGCAATTTATCCCAGTTCAGCGTGGTTGCAAGGTTTTGACCATAAAAGGGACAACAAGAGGGGAGCATTTATTCAAGTCCGTCACTGAGTTCGCTAAAGAAAAAAATCTACCGATGGATAAACTTGTTACAGTGTGCACTGATGGTGCTCCGTGCATGGTGGGGGAAAACAGGCGATTGGTGGCGCTACTTCGTGAACATAAACAGAGACGCATCCTTAGTTTCTTAACGCCTGCATGAAGCTTAACCTCACCAAGTATCAACCAGACTACAAAGCCGTCAGCAAAATCATGCAGCACTAGAAGTCGCATTAATGGTAAGAAAGTACTTCCTTAATCTAAGTACATGTAAGGCCGAGACTTGAATGGAACAACACATGTTTATTCAGTGTGCTTCTCAGCATATATATCACAGAGATTCCTTTTATACTGTAATACCACACCCACAGGAAGTGCACACTATGGCAACAGCAGTGTGACATAAATATGTCACATCTCCTCCCCCCTTACATAACATGTCCCAGAAATAAACACAAAAATACCTCCTGTTTTTCCCCCATTACTTATTACTTATAAATCCAATCTATCAGGCGGTCGCCTGTTGCGTGCAGGATAACGACGTTCAACAGTCACTTCCGATTTTCCACTTGTGGAAACAGGTTCCGATACCGTTTCAGGTTCCGTTTGTGCATTGGTTGATTAGACACAGTTACAGCAGGATTGTTTGGGTTTGACACATCCGGTAAGCTAGACATTTCGGGTATTTTTTGGCACATCCGGTAAGCTAGACATTTCTGGTATAATTACACTGCTAGCATCATCACAATCAATAGACAGTTCTGGAGTAGTGTCTGGTGTTCCCAACAACTGATCCACATGGCGACGCCAAACACCATCAGATGTCTTAACTGTGTAGGAAACAGGCCCAGTTTGAGCAATGATGGTGGCAGGGGCCCACTTTTCCTTATTGATTAGCAACAGCATAACAACGTTATTAAAAAGTATTCAGAGACTTATTGTACTTTAAAAGTGTTGAAATTACATAAAATGCACACATTACTTGTACTTTTAGTTTTAAACATCTTGTATGGCTCTCACGGAATTACATGTAAAAATATGTGATGTTCATGGCTCTCTCAGCCAAAAAGGTTCTCGACTCCCGGGCCAGGCCATACTAGAGCCTTGTTATGCTTCTTACAGAGCCACTTCTTGGTTTTCATGGTTGTGTGCTTCGGGTCATTGTCACGTTGGAAGACCCAGGCACGACCCATCTTCAATGCTCTGACTGAAGGAAAGAGGTTGGTCTTCAAAATCTCCCAATACAGGGCCCCAGTCATCCACTCTTTAATACAGTGCGCTTGTCCTGTCCCATGCAAAGAAAACCACTCCCAAAGCATGACGCTACCACCCCCATGCTTCACAGTAGAGAGGTTTTTCTTGAGATAGTACTCATCAGTTTTTCCTCCAACACGGTTAGTGGAATTATGACCAAAAAGTTCTATTGTCCTCTCATCTGACCACAAAACATGCTCCCATGTCTCCTCTGCATCATCCAAATGGTCATAGGCAAACTTACAAACTTAAGACGGGTCTTGACATGTGCTGGTTTAAGCAGGGGAACCTTCCGTGCCATGCATTATTTCAAACCATGACGTCTTAGTGTATTACCAAGAGTAACCTTGGAAACTCCTGTCATTTAGTTCAGGGCTAATTCCTCACCTTTCTTAGGGTCATTGAGACTCCACGAGGTGATATCTTACATGGGACTCCACTCCGATTGAGACTGACAATCATGTTTAGCTTCTTCCATTTTCTGATGGTTGCTCCAACAGTGGACCTTTTCTCACCAAGCTGCTTGGCAATTGCTCCGTAGCCCTTTCCCGCATTGTGGAGGTGAACAATTTTGTCTCTGGTGTCTTTGGACAGCTCTTGGATCTTAACCATATTACAAGTATGAGTCTTACTGATTGTATGGGGTGAACAGGTGTTTTTATGCTGCTATTGACCTCAAACAAGTGCATCTGATTCAGGATAATACATGAAGTGGAGGTGGACGTTTAATAGGCGCACTAACAGGTCTTTCAGGGTCAGAATTCTAGGTGATAGACAGGTTTTAAATACTTCTTTGCAGCTGTATCACACAATTGTTAAAAAATCATGCATTGTGATTTTTGGATTTTTCTTTTTAGATTCTCTCTCTCACAGTGGACATGCACCTACACTGACAAGTTCAGACTCCTCCATGATTTCTAATTGTGAGAACTTCCAAAATAGCAGGGTGTTCAAATGCTTATTTTCTCCACTGAACGTTAAACTCTTAGCACAATAATCATCAACATATTGCTTAATTCATGCAACGATGATTGATTATCCTTATCATAGCTTGTTTTGTATGCAGTCCTCATTGCAGATACTGCTTGGGCTGTTTGAGTCTTGTTGTTTCATTTCAATTGACGCAGTCATATATTTATTGTGAGCTGTAACATGACCCACAAAGAGGATTTTAGTACTTTCTGATTCCGACACTATACAAAAAAATATCTAATGTTAACCTGAAAATTGATTTCAGAGCTTGAGCTCCCACAGGAGAAAACCTCCACCATGTTACCCCCACTCTATGATAAAGGCACACAGGTACAGTATGAGCAAAGATTGTCTTGAAACAAGATAAACATATAAAAAAAAGTCACGTTTTTCTCTGTTTGATCATTTTCTATAGTTGTAAATTTAAATTGGACCTGTCTCAGTTTTACAGGTGTGAAACACATTCTTGCTTGCTGATTATTTCTCGCCACTTAATATAGGCTCTGCTGAAGAGACGAGTCAAACGGAAATTGCCAATTGATGACCACCTAAAATCACAAGAAGGGAGATATTTCCCAGGTTGGCATTCTCGGACGCCTTTATCTCAAGAAAAAGAACCACAACAGAGACACAGCGTGTCATCGCATGTAAAACTGCCTCCATTGCAACCTAGCACCAAGGTAAGTAACACCAATGTTTAGATTTTGAACCTATAATCACTCGCCCCCACAAAAGAGACCCCTAAAAATCACAATGTCAGAGCAGAAAAGTAGAATTCACTTTTTCTTTTTATATTCAAGTCATATTACTGTACGACAACTTCATGCGGCTTCCAACAATGAATTGTTTGACAATATAATTGTCTATTTGCTTCCAACACAGCGGGGTGGAAAAACAAAGAGTTTAGTAATAGAGCAATTTTCACACACCTACTGCAACATCAGGGAAATAACTTACACAGAGGTACAGTATAGTCCTGTCTGTTTGAGTGCTGGTACTACTTTCATCCATTTTCTGTACATCTTTTCTCAAGGTGTCTCTATGGTGTGGGAGGCGATCCCACCTCACTATGGGGAAGAGGCTGCACGCTGAACTGATTCCAAGTTTTAAAACGTTTGTAATCAAACATAATGGATTTGGACCTTAAGTGCAGGCTAACAGTTTTCATTTAAATTCGTGACAGGGTTTAGGAGTTTTAACTTTAAATGACCTCTATAATGCAACAAACATTGGCACTTATTTTACAGTTCTAGACGTACAATACGTGTGCAGAAAAAATGCAGCCCAAAATTACTCAGTATTGATTTTAGATTTGTTTTGTGGCACAGTGTACTTTTTAGAAAGACCCTCATGTGTTTAAAGTGTGACATTGTTGCATTGTTCATGGGAACGAATCATTTCCCTCTGAACACAATCCCTTGACCTTTAATGCGTTGTTTTTACACAATATTGATCAATTTCAATAGCTTGAGAACAAACCTTTTGACCTTATTAATTGCTTGATGTTTGGGAAATGAGCCCATTTTATTGTTCTTTGAAGCAAATTAAGGCCACAGCAAATATGCATTTATTATCTCACTATACACATGTCAGGTTTAATTAACTTGTGCATATTGCATACTTGTGGCTTTCAAAAAGAATTTGGTTACACGATGCAATGTGCTTGCTGTTTGTTGTTGTTGTTTTTTTTTTTTACAAAGTTAATGGATGTTTGGATAGACATGAGTGTATTGTTAGTTGATAGAGAAGTTTTTACTTGTTTGAGGGCTAGGTAGCTTTATGCATCGCACAGTATTTTACTAATTAATGAACTGGTGTTAGAAGATCATTTTAGGATCTTGCTTAAACAGGCGTGCAATGGTATAATTTCAGCAACACTGTGGGTTTCAAATAATTCATAGTGCATTGACTTTCCAGCACATCACACAAGATTTTGGCGATTAAGGGCCCTGTTTAAAAGGCAATGAGTTTTTTTCCACAGCAAAATTAATATTATTGGGGGGGGAAATAAATGCAAATTGAGTTAGTAAAAATGGACCAGTCTGATTTCATATGGCCTTTGAGAAAAAAAATACACTTGTTGTATACTTGTTTGGGCTGGAGTGCTATTGTGAAATGTGTAAAATACATTAGGTCCGATGATTTTTTTTTTTTCTTGTAATTTTATTAACAGATGTAACAAACCTCACGCTTTTTATATTTTCATCTTTAAAATATGAACATCTCTCAATAATGTTTGTTTTTGCTTGTTTTCTCTTATGCTACCAGAATAAACCCTCACTATATGGAGCATCAACATCTTGTCCTGCAAAAAGACCCTTTTCCCTTAAAGAAGATGCAAACCTGGATCCTAACTCTGAAGTCCGAATTTTTGAGCACAGCAAGGATGACTACACAATGGTTAGCAAAGACGGCGTATTGTCAACGTGTCGAGAAAACTTTGACTTTGTAAGCCTTGAGCGGTTTGAAGAAGAATATCAACTCCACCGCAAGCTGGTCCTCATTCCATTCTTTGCTCGCTTCAAATTATTCAAACCTTTCTATATCTGGCATAAAAAAGTCTGTGCCAAGAAGATGCATGTGGCTCAAGAGGCTCTCAAAGAGAACTTGTTCATGATCAGTCCGGTAGGTAAATCTGTCTATTTGCTGTTGTATAAAATTACAGGTGCAAAACAAAAAATTAAATCCTCCATAATTTATCAAAAACATCTGTCATAGATTGTCAGCTGATCTTCATTGAAGTCAGTTCACACCCTTTTTCATCATTCATTTCTTGACTACGAACAATTATTCAGGGAAGGAAACTCGTAATGTTTATGGGGAAAGAACTAAATCCTAGAGTAAAACTTTATTTGCATTAAATAATAATAATTGGAGTCAGGTTTCAGTACACTGGGTTAAATAATGAATTTGGTGGTATGGACTTCAGATACTTAAAATCAAGGGCGTAGGTTTGCATAGGGACAGTAGGGACATAACACTACCAACTTTTCACGATGCTCAAATTGTCCCCACCAACCTTTAAGCAACCTTATTTGCATTATATAATGAGTTGAGTTATGTAGGTAATTTAGATTGTCTTCCTATATGCTGTAAGGATAGAATTGACCCTACCATTATTAAGTGAATTATTTTCATTATGTTAAGACTTAAACTTACCCCTTTTTACTTGCTGAATGTGCCGGTCCATTCCCACCCCCCACCCGCCAAACGCACGTTTTTTTGGCTGATGACTTGCATTTATTTGAAATGTTATGTCTTTTTTTAAATTTCTAAATTATTTATTTAAAAATATTTTCATTTGCAGCCTATGCAGACATTTTTTCAGATAATCATGCATTAATCATAATCAAGGTAAAGTTTTCATTTCTTTTGGTGAGTTCAGCTGTGCTTGTGGACAAAAGCAGTAGTGTTTTACCTGAAAGAAGGCTCCATTTTTATTTATTTTTGTTATACCCTGGCTAAGATGTTTTTTTCAGTCATGTTTCATTTATTTAGACAGAAATGTTGAGTGGTCATAAGACAAATGCTTATTTTTTGGGTTTTATTAACAAGTTTGTGTTTATTGTGTATGTTAATGAAGTTTTCAAAATGTTATTTTTTTACGGTAGTTTTTGAAAACAAAGATTTGAATGAGAGATGTGACCAAAAATTTGGCGACAAAAACTTTCAGCCGAAAATGGCTAAAATTGCATTTTCGGTTTTCGGTTAAAAGACCGAAAGTTTACCTCGAATAGTGTCAAGAACCGTAGTCCTTTTGTGATGACGCAATCAAAACACGGCAAGAAGCAACGTTGTTTCTCATTCTGCACATTCTTCACATCGAGTGCTGTGCATTTGAGCCCATGTGTAAGTAGTTTGGAGTTTAATCAAGCGAGCAATAACGAATAAAGTAGTATTTAAATGCATACATGTTCATTTGCTGTGGTTTAGTAAAATAATTTTGTGGCACGACCACTTCCTCTTTTTGTCACATTTTTCCCGCGACTTCCACATCCCCTCTGCCAGTCGCCATTTAATCCGGCTGGGAGCAACTTCGCTCAGCTTCGTCACCGCTAGGATTCGGCCCACTTGCCTGGCTCTCGATCAATACCACTTGTTGCAAAAGAAAATCGCTAATCTTATTTTAAGGAGTACGAGCGATATAGCCTTGTAAAGAGCTATAGTAGTTTTGACGAGAACAGAATAGGTTTTTGTTGTTGTTTTGAATTACAGTTCCACACAAACGTACATCGAGATCTCATTTAGCTTAGCAATTGGAGGTGTGAGACCCATTTTTCGAGTGCCCCAAATTTCCAAGAAAGCGCATTGATCAAGGTTTCATTGGCCGTGAAGCCTACTGAACAGAATGCTACAATGACGCCGGCACCTCTGCTATAGGACATGTAACTCAGAGTTTGCCACAAAATGCTCACTGCTGCAGGGAACGCACTCTCCTAAAGGGTTTCAATCTGCCCCTGTCAAACTAAATTACTCAAGCCTCGAGGGTCATATTAATCAGCCTTTTGGTTTTCAGTTTTTCGGCCAAATATTCGGTTTTTGGTTTCGGCCAGGAATTTTGCTTTCGGTAGATCCCTAGTTTGAATCGATCGGTGTATCACCTGAACCAATACACATAAAACTTTGTATAAGTCAATACAAATTTATTTTGCGTTGATGATTTAGCCTATTAATTAATTAGGTTCATATTTGTGAGAAATGTAGCCATGACCCGTTCAACCAATCTGTTTGATCTCATTAATGTCCCGTCCCCAACAAAAGTGTACATGCAGGTTATGCTGTTATATCGTCCCGACCAATTTTAAGACCAAACCTACGCCCTTGCCTAACACACAAGGTCCCTTGCACAACAACAAGCTTAGAGTACAGTATGTGTGTCATGTTTCAGCCAAAACATCTTTCATTTAAACTTTCAAGAATTGTTGAATGAAGAATCTTACTTTGGTAACATAATTATTAGGTATTTTGACGTCACAATTTTACAAGTCTAAAGTGTCTACATTAAAAATAATCTGTCTACAGACTACAACAGTGGTCCCCAACCTTTTTTGCACCACAGACCGGTGTAATGTGGGCCTTTTTTTCACGGACCGGCAATGTGTGGCAGAAAATTACAGTAAATATAAAATAACCCAACAGGGCTTAAAACATACAATAAGTGCAGTAAATATGTTACTCACCATACGCTGAATCAACCTTTTTTAACAGAGGCCTCCCCTAAAACTTGACAGCAAATATCCTTGGTCGCAGGCATAATGATTTTTTTTCTCCAATCGTGAAAGGTTTCTTGGCTCTAGCAATACGATTTGCCACAAGGTATGATGCTTTCAGAGCGTTCACTTTTGTTGCCTCGTTTGCTAGCTTTTAGCCACATATTATGCAGAATGGACTTGGTTGTAGGCTCCTCTTCTGGCTCAGCAGGTGGCCTTTTCCCCATAAAAAAGCTGTCCGAAGACATCACCGCCAGCAGCACACAGCCAATAGCAGCTAACGTTACTGTTTACATTGACTGACGCTCGGCTGCAAACACCCCAGTAAGGGCGACCCATCACTAGAGGGCGACGTACACACATCTCTACTTGAATTAGTATAGATGTTTCAAGAGGTCCAGGCCACATTGCAGTCGTTAACAAATTATTCATTATTTCTCTGTGGCTTGGTAGCAGATGTGCCACGGACTGGTATTGGTCCGGTGGTTGGGGACAACTGGATTACAAGACTGGGCGTAATGTGCTCTTAAACATTGTCATTATACCTCCATTTTACAGGCCGCAGACAGATAACGTTTGTCAACAGCAGTTCTCGAACCTCGGACAGAATGCACCACATTTGCTGCGAGTGCTTATGTGTGCACTACACAACGAAGTTGCTCAGGATTTGTTACAATTTAGACAATCTGAATGGTCTGGCTATAATCTGAAACATGAATAAAATCGAAATTATGCAGTTGGGTGTGGATGATATTGTATCCACAAACGAGCTGATGTACACATGGATTTTTTTTTTCTTTTTCTTGACAGAAAAGACAGAATATTTGGTTTTAAAAAGCCCTGCTATGTGTGCATAAGGCCCCAAACTAAACTTCTAAAGTATTATCAACATTGTTTCTTATTTTTGTATTTTCTTTTTGGTTCTTATTTTGTATTTTCTTTTTGGACATTGTCTGCACAATGGATAAGATCTTGATTGTGGCACAGACAGATATGCGGGTCATTTGATGTGTGATAAATATTTTAGACATTTGTTATTTCCTTGGATTTAGATGAAGATCAGGTCACATTTTATGAAAGATTATTCAGAAAACAATTCTTAAAAGGTTTACATCCTTTTTCTTGTCCCTGTTAATTGAGATGTGTAAAAAATACCCAAATTTGCAACAAGAGACCAGTGTATATTTTATTCTGTTTGTGTCCCCACAGGATCTAAGCCCAGCACTGTCAGACGTCAGGATAATGAGTTACGAAATCAGAACAACAAACCTGTGTCATATTGAAAATAAGCGCACATATACTCTTAAGGAATTTCACAAAGCTCAGTTCACACAAGTGGAAGAGGTGCAATTGTTTATTTCTGAAAACTCCAATGTTTTTGTGACTGCTGGTGTTTTGTTCCCCTTCACATAATCCATATTGTGAACTGTTTGTTTTAATTAGGCACTGAGTGACCTGCAAAAATTCCATGACCTGGTAAAGGAAGTGACACTGCATTCCTGTAACAACTTCCTATCAGATCGTGAGTGCATTTTTATTTTCTTGAAATTTTTTGTACCCAAATATATAGACATATGGATGTTTTTCACCTGTTTATGTTTTTACAGATAGTGACAAGCTAAATGAAATTCAAATTCTTTTGGGGATTAACAAGGGCTTCTTCTGTCAACGCCTCAACTGGTTGAGTTCTCTTATCTCGTGCACGGTTCTGCTTCCAGTAAATGTTTCTCAACAACTCATGATTCTCATTGCATCTCACACCAATACAGCTTTATACGTCTTGTTGACTATTTGGTAGTCAACACCCTACACACATTGTTTGTGAGTGCTGTGGACAAGCTGCTAGCTGTGTTCAAAGAGCAGGTTAGTCAAACCCCAAGCCATGATATCATTCAAACCTGGGGCCAGAACCTGGAGACTGATGTCAACCCTAATGAGGAAAAGGCGGATCGAAAGGTTTTACGTTACTTCTGTACAAGTAAATTTACTCTTCATTTGCTGTATATATTTGAAGTGAAGGTTTCTCCGTGTGTTTTAACAGGCTGGGGAGTCTGAATCTTCCCAAAGCAAACCAATGTTGATGAGTGAACTTATTCTTGACACAAATGCACTGTCCTACAAACCCTCTGAGAAGAATTTTCAGGTTAACAAAAGATTCAGCAACCAATGCAAACCAATTGAAATTAATACCAAACAATAATATATATTATTTGTATGTATTTATTTTTTTAAAAATCCCAACAGGACACTGTTGCAGAGATAATTAGGAAGTACCAGGAGACTGTGTTGTCAGTCCAAACACTAACAGCGGATCCAGATTTCATTTCACTGTTAAGGCATGAGTCTTATAAGGTAGACAAACGACACTGTTAATTTCACAGTTGTGGCCCCTGTTGCCCTGTCTCTATTTTGTCAATATGATACACTGTCAAAACAAAATGGTTGGATTTACAGTGAAATACTGGAAGCTATGTTTTATACTGTTTAAAAAATATGGGAGAAAAGGTGTCAATGCAGCAAAAAAAATTCTACACTAACATTAACTGTATTTTTTATTGTATGTTTATCATAGTTAGCTGGATTAGGATATGCTCCAGCACCCACCAGACCCCTGTAAGAATGTCAATGAATGAATATATACTATATAACTGTTGTATTACATCAAACGACTGTGAAATTATGTAAGTGAAACCCGTCTGATGGTGGTGACATCACAGGGCTCCTTTTCCTGTTCTCCCACTTCTGCAACTTGAGTTTGGAACCCACACTGTCACTGTGGCAATCAAGTGTGCTGACTAGTCAGCCAATAGCACAGTCTAGCTTCAGCTGCCACTACAGTCAAGGAGTCATGTTTTCCTAACTAACATGCACAGCACTTCATCCAGCTGGTTTGCAGCAGCTCAGTAGTAAGCACATTTGACTGACAAGATAATGGTGTGTGTTTGAATCCAGACTGAAGACTGTAGGGGGCAATGAGAAAAGGTTTCACGGGATGTCACTGCCATCAAGAGTGGTTACATATCAATTACAGTATGAATTGTATTCATTCATCTTTCAAGGGGCAGTGTGCACCCTAAATCAGTTGCCAGCCAATCACAGGGCACAAAGAGACGATGCACATGCATATTTTTGGATTGTGGGAGATAACCAGTGCATGCGGGAGCCCTGGTTTGAACCCTTGAGCTCAGAACTTTGAGTCGGATGTGCTAACCACTCAGCCACATTTCTGCCTGTATTAAATGTAACAATTTCACATTTTTTATTGCAATCATTTTCAGTTAAAATAATTTACAATAATCTATCATAAAAATGTATGGTTACCAAAGCACTATACAGTTTTTACGTGTATTTTACAGCTTTCCCGTTTTTTTTTTTATATTTTGACAACCACAGCTGCCAGTATTTTACCTTAAATGTAACCTTATGTTTTTTTTTTACAGTGTAGATGCAACTCTAATTTAATTGTGTATCTTTTAACTCAAGAGTCAGTATAGAGATGCGCCTAGTTTGGAATCGGTCATTGAAAATGATGGCTACATCAAAAGTATTTGTCAAAAAATTAAGGTGAGTTACACTTCACGTTAGCTCCTGTTGGAAGTAACACTCCACTACATTATGTGCGACTTTCCCATCAGGAATCACTGCAGTTCACATTCGAAGCTGCCCAAGTGTGCGCAAGCATGTTTGAGCGTTTTCAGCTGTTTTACAAAGAGAATGAAAGTCTAGATTTAGACGCTCTGCGACAAAAAGATCATGGTAAGGGCTTAAATAGTACCGTATATGACTGTTATTATTATCATTCATATGAAGTGGTTAATGCTGTTGTCTGACATTCTTTAGAAGTTTTGTTCCAGGGCTCATATTTAACTTTGAGATCATCTCACTGCGCTTATACTGTTATTAATGTTTCTGAAAAGCTTTGGAGTTTTTTAGAACATCACTGGACTTATACAACCATGAGCATGACGAAGCTGTAGCTCTCCAGCCACAGAGACATCTCGGCCTCCTCCTTGTGGACAAAACAGAGATGAAAGAGAAGCTCATCTCATCTCCACTCGTCTGCCTTAAGGTCAGAACAGTGCACAATCACACTTAGGGGCGCAACTACCCGTTCTTGTCAGGGTATGCGAAATGAAAAATGGCGCCCCTGCCTCACTCCCTCATCCAACCGGCCCTAACCCAAACAGAAACACACACTTTTTTTGTGGCATCTTGGCTGCTTTTTTACTACTGTATGTTAGTGATACGGCTGCAACCAACGATTATATTTATAATCGATCAATTGTAAGATTAATCTGATAAATGTCACTTTTTTCAATTACCGTAACAATTTCACTTGAAAAATATATATTTTATTACAGCTCCTGACTTAACTGTAGTATAAATCTGTACTGTTTTAAGTACATACAACTTGTTAAAGTTTTTAATAAAGGTTCTGAGTCTAAAACAAAAAGAATTTTTCAGTACAAAAATCATACAAATGCCCTGTTCATTCAAATTATTAAAAAAAAATTTGTTTTAATTTTTTTTTTAAAAAGTGCCGCTGACTGACATTTTTTTTGTGGGCAAAGCACTGTTATAATTTGTCTATGAATCACTTATTTTCTTTAAACAAACTAAACAAAACGAAATAAGGAGGAGGTCATGAACAGTTGTGCATAAATACAATCCAAATCAAATTTCAAGCACACTCTCGTTTGACAAGTTTTTGTTTGAATGGGACTTTGAGTGACATTGAGCTGTTATATGAATGAGTTTATGTGTGTGGTTTCGTTATTAAAAGAAATGAGGCAACTTTACGATCAAACAATAACTCAAGTGCTAATATGCTTCTCCAAATCAGAATACAAACGGACACTGAAGACACTGATTAGCATAATTACTAACTAGCTTAGCGCCCCGCGCTAAGTAGTAACGTTTCATCAACAAAGAATACAATCAATACAGTTGGCGTCATTAACTCACCGATGACAAAGGCACACTGGATCTAGCAACACACACGTCTCAAGACAATCTAACTCACGCGTGAATATTATTCATTTAGCAACTATACCTGACTGTAGCAGTGATCTTTCTTTCTCTCTTGCTTTAATCACTGGGATGCAGCCTTACATTACACACAAAGACCCAAACGTGACTGCGCATAGCTGCCGTCAAAAATCAATGATGAAATTTGTTGGCAACAATCCATTGACTTTCCTAATGAACAATTTCAAGGTGATGAGTTTAAAAAAAAATGGGAGTGGGAGTAATCTTTACTGGGGATACCTTTTGACGGCCCTGTCAGCTCGCGCCCATATGCGGCAAATTCGCTGCTCAACGTACAGTATAGTTGCACCACTGATCATACTGAGTGCACAACCACAAAGACATTGTCCATGCAATTGACCAATACACCCTATATTATTAGAGAATGGGGCCACACTGAAATTGTGATTCTCTTTTCTCTTTTACAGGTCATTAATGAGATTCTCACGCAGCAGGCCAAACGGAAGCTAAAAGCCGTCATGGCCGAAGCTGGTGAAGCTCAATTTAAACTACAATTGAGTCCCTCTAATACCACTGAGTTGGCCAGCTACCTCACTTTCCTTGATGAGATACCAGAGAGGGTAAGTTTTACATACATATTAATGTTTTTAAAAATCTCATTAAACTTTTAAATTGTATCAGAAAATATTAGTTTTAAAGTGCATACTACAGGATTAAAAAAAAGTCTTGAATAGCATTATTATGTGAATTAGAATCATATTTTGAGACGATTCGACTATATACAACAATTTGGCAAAGCGCAGATGACGAGAAATTAGTGTTTTAATCTGCCGTCTAGCCACGCCTACAATTATAGGGCTCTAGCGTCCCCAACAGGTGGATGACGTCAGCAGGGAGAATGGTTTCATCTGATTTAGTATGCAGCCCATTGAGGGGGAATTATTCAGAACAAGGAAAATGCGACGAAGAGAGCCGCAAAATGTCATTGTTTAAGTCTCTTTACACCAATATTTTTAAAGGATATTCTTTTTATCAAAGTATTTTTCCGAATTGCTAAATGAATGGTATGGTCATGAAAAATAACAATCTTGTGGTAAATGGAATATGAAATAATAAAAATGTATTTATTTAGTACAACATGGCAAAATTACTACATAATGGTCAAAACTGTCGACTTCACCTTAACTGTTGCACCTCCTGAACGTTATATTATGCAGCCGTAGTTAGTCAGGCTTTTGTCATTGTCCTGTCCCCCGGCTTCGGAGAATGTAAACAAAGCAAGAGGTGTGACAGCTAGCCGACATGCTAACCCGAACCAAGTGACGTCTCAAAGTCTTATTTTCGCTTTCCGAAGCGAAAAATTACACAAAACTAGCCCGGTTCATTTCACACTGCCGCGGGGTTGTCGATTGTCTTTGCCAATTGGCAACCTGCTTGGCGGAGAGCAAGTTACAGCTCATTCCCCTGGTACGACGGACAGGAGAGCTCGCCGGGGAAGAAGCTGGAGAACAACGCCAGACAAACCGGCCGACGTCGGTGGAACACGTAGCTGCCACGTGGTTAACTTGAATATAATGAAAAATAATGCTTTACTACACGGCAATGACATAAAAAAAGAGCGGCATGCAGTTGTTGTGCAGCTAACATAACAGACAGAATGTGTCTTAGATCTTTTCTACATGCCCATCCATGATGAAACGTAAGTAAATAGTCCTTTATTTAAAGAAGGGTTATAGTGTTTACTTTGTAATCACTGTATTGGCGGCCATTTTTAACACAAAGTTGCAGTTTCTGACGGGGTTGAAAATTTGACAGAACATCGGGCACATGAAGAGGACAATAAACCGAGTATAGTGCTCTCCCAGAGGTGGGATGTGCGACAAGCTGCTGGTCGTCGGCCGAGTGGACAAGGAGCATGTCAGCCACAAAATGCAAGCCACCTACATATTAAAATGATCCCAGTATTTGACATAATACAAAACACGATGTTTACTCACATACTCGTAAGTCCACTGGTCCCACAGTAGTAGGGCTTGTTTTGGCCAATATCCACGGGTGAATGGGAACCTTTTGAAACCCCAAAAAGGCTCACACGCCTCTCCCTGGTGCAGCAAAATTTTTCTGCAGCCGTGTGGCTGGCGTGATGCAAAAAATAAACGAATTAATCCGCAAAATCAGCTGAATCCTTAGTCCTTCTCATACAACAGTACTGCTGAATAGTGAAGAGGACTCCTTCTACCATACATGTCACAGCGCCCTCTTTCTCAACTCGAGACTGGAGCCGGAAGTCACTCATTTTCATGGCGCAGGATTCAAAAATTGAATACTTAAAAATAAAACGATCGCTTCCACACACATCCAACCAAGCAGTCCATTTCATTCAGGAACATAAAACACTGCGTGAAATATGAAATAAACATGCTTTATGGTGTCATATGCACTTTAATTTCCTCCTATTTTAATATGCTGTACTTTTTCTCTTCCTAGATGAAAATTCTGGAGCAGGAACAGGAGACAGTGTGTCAAATGTACAATCTGATCAACATGTCCTCACTTCCTATCACAGCTGACGATGTGGCCTTTGCCTCGATGGAGCCTTACATGAACTCATTACACAACATTATCAATGATGCAATGTTTGATAGGTTTAAAGTGATGGAGAAGTTTTCCAAGTCTCTGCAGGTAGACATAAAAGACTTGAACCAAAAAGTGAAAAAGATCAAAGAAAAATCACAGGTTTGTTGAAAATTATATTTTGTCATGAATTACTGTATATAGTGATGAGTGTAAATGTATTTTTTATTGCCAAGTTTGGATAGGATTCCTTAATGAATCGCTATTCTGTTATCTACCTCCCTATAAATACGAATTCACTGATCTGTGTATGTATAGGATCCACAACTCCTTGAAGTCACTGCTGATAATGCCCAAGTGCGTACTTTGCTAGAGGAGCTTCAGATTTCCATAAATGAGCTGCAAGCTCAGGCCTCAGCATACATTTCCTACCAGAAACAATTCAAGGTAATGCACTAATTCAAACAAAAATAAAAATAGTAATCATAACACTCTAATAATAATAATAATAATTGATTTGTATTAAGGTTTTCTTGCTCGTTCAATAACTATCAAGGCAAATGGGCAGTTTTTTAATGGCTGGAACTGGCCCACTCTACAGTATTGTTCAATTCTCCGTTACAAAGAATTAGGCCTTCACTGAAAACAGCAATCACTCCACAGCAATCAACTTTTAAAGCAAGAAGTCTAGGTAACGTTTCAGTTTTGGTAGATTTTAGCGATGCAGGTGGACAAAAGCGGTTGTGTTTTTCCTTAAGCAAGACCAGGGCACAACAATGTCGTAACAAACTGATTTCTCAGTCGCCTGCAGATGGATTAAACGACATTTAGTTTCAAGCGGCTCTGTGAAGGATGAATAGTAATGAGATAATGAATCCAGTTGAAGCCAAACAATAGCATATGACTATGTCGAAAATCAGAAACGTTTTCTTTTGTAGGGTTGTATTCCTTCACCCCACACCTGAACTCCTCAGTGCTGACGAATTCAGTTGAGGGGTTTGGGGGATCACCCCAGCAAGTGAAAGCCAAGCCAATGTTTATTCTTGAGTGTCCTTTATCCTAGTAGCCTTTATTTTTATTTTTTTTGTTTCCTCGGGCAAAACATTTTCTCTTTTGTTGCTTTGCCATCTTTGCAGAATTCAAGCATAAGCGTTCGCATTGATTTCCGTCTGTATAACGAATGGGGAAATGGGGAGGTAACGTACAGTGGGGCAAATAAGTATTTAGTCAACCAACAATTGTGCAAGTTCTCCTACTTGAAAAGATTAGAGAGGCCTGTAATTGTCAACATGGGTAAACCTCAACCATGAGAGACAGAATGTGGGGGGGGGAAATAACTGAGGCCAAACATTTTCTGTAACTCTTCACTCTTCGCTTGGTGTAAAGAAATCAACTGTGGGAGCAATTATTAGAAAATGGAAGACATACAAAACCTCTGATAATCTCCCTCAATCCGGGGCTCCATGCAAGATCTCACCCAGTGGTGTCAAAAATGATAATAAGAACGGTGAGCCAAAATCCCAGAACCACACGGGGGGACCTAGTGAATGACCTACAGAGAGCTGGGACCACAGTAACAAAGGCTACTATTAGTAACACAATGCGCCGCCAGGGACTCAAATCCTGCACTGCCAGACATGTCCCCCTGCTGAAGCCTGTACACGTCTAGGCCCGTCTGGGGTTGGCTAGAGAGCATTTAGATGATCCAGAAGAGGACTGGGAGAATGTGTTATGGTCAAATGAAACCAAAATAGAACTTTTTGGTAGAAACACAGGTTCTCGTTTGGAGGTGAAAGAATACTGAACTGCATCCCAAGAACATCATACCCACTGGGAAGCATGGGGGTGGAAACATCATGCTTTGGGGCTGTTTTTCTGCAAAGGGACCAGGACAACTGATCTGTGTAAAGAAAAGAATGAATGGCCATGTATCGAGAGATTTTGAGTGAAAATCTCCTTCCATCAGCAAGGGCATTGAAGATGAGACGTGGCTGGGTCTTTCAGCATGACAATGATCCCAAACACACAGCCAGGGCAACAAAGGAGTGGCTTCGTAAGAAGCATTTCAAGGTCCTGGAGTGGCCTAGCCAGTCTCCAGATCTCAACCCCATAGAAAATCTGTGGAGGGAGTTGAAAGTCCGTGTTGCCCAACGACAGCCCCAAAACATCACTGCTCTAGAGGAGATCTGCATGGAGGAATGGGCCAAAATACCAACAACAGTGTGCAAAGCTTGTGAAGAGTTACAGAAAACATTTGGCCTCTGTTATTGCCAACAAAGGGTACATAACAAAGTATTGAGATGAACTTTTGGTATTGACCAAATATTTATTTCCCACCATGATTTTTAAATAAATTCTTCAAAAATCAAACAATGTGATTTTATTTTTATTTTTTTTCCCACATTCTGTCTCTCATGGTTGAGGTTTACCCATGTTGACAATTACAGGCCTCTCTAATATTTTCAAGAGGGAGAACATGCACAATTAGTGGTTGACTAAATACTTATTTGCCCCACTGTATGCTGTAAAGCAGTCAGCACAATTGTAGCTTTTTGTGTGGCATGGTTCCTGCCACGCTCCTCATCTTTAATTAGTGCCGGTGAAAGCGATACAGACCCCCCCAAGATATGAAAGAGGTGTCATTCAACTAGTTGTTAGTCAACATATCATCACAGATGTTATGAATATGTTTTATATAGGTTGAAAAGTTAACTAGTGTTGCTTTAACAAAAGGTTTTGGAGACAAAGATTGTGGCTTGCTCATATCCCATTTGATTAAGGAAATAGCAAAGATTCTGTTTCTGATTTACTGATTATTATGTATCGGTAAATAATTTTGTCCCTCACAGCATCCTATTTTGCAATAACTACAGTACAAATCATTTGGTTAAATTCTAACAAACCGCCATGCTTAACAATTTATTAATAATGTTTTCCATAAATGCTCTAATAAATATAGTTGGAGGTGACCAAATTTGATGACCTTGACGAGCTAAAAGCAGAGTTTAGGCTGAAGAAGCTTCTTTGGGTTTCTATGGAGGAATGGGACATATTACAAGAAGGATGGAAACAGGTTGGGAATTCTTATTGTAAATGAAATACATGAAGAATGATGATGAAGAGATGTAAAATGCTCCCTACCATATTTCAAATAACTGGCATTTATTCATCTTCAGGCCACACTTGAGAAACTGGACCTTGAACAATTAAATTCTCAAGTCAACAAATACACCAAGTACATCAACCAGATGGAGAAAGGCTTGCCACGTAATAATGTAGTGCCATGTCTTAAGGACAAGGTTGAACTTATGAAATACAGGGTGGGTGAGCAGTTAATAACCATCTTTGTTATGCATTTCAATGAAACTAGACCAATAAATGTGGACTTCGATTGAAATGTAATACTTTCTACTGATGAATGGTGAGATGATAGTCAGTTGATCATTGTGATATATGTATTTATGTTCCGATACAGGTGCCTGTGATCACAGATTTGCGTAACCCTTGTATGAAACCAGAACACTGGAGGAACTTGGAGTCTATTGTGGGGAGCTCCTTGAATGTGGAGCTAACTGTGGCTGTTGTGGAGGATCTCAATGTATTCTCCTATGGTGCAGAGATACAAGAGGTCTCTTCTAACATATTGTTTTTTTTTGTTGTTTTTTTTTGCTTGCCTGTTGTATCCCCTCAACATTTCATCTTTCAATAACTCTTAGCTTTCAGTAACTTAATATCCTATCTTCAGTTCTGAAGCATCCAGACTAGGACTTTGAATTTTAATTCATATGTTACCATTGATGTTTGAATGTTAAATCTAACTGATGCATATTAAAAAAACAAACGTTTTGTATTTAAGGTGTCAGCACAGGCTTCAGGGGAGGCCTCAGTGGAGACCATTGTTAATAAGGTTAGTGAAAAGAGGACGTCAGATTTCTTCTTCCCCAGTTCATGTCAGTTGGCAAATTAGCTCATTTGTGCGTTCTCATAAATACATAATTCTCGAATTGAGCAATTATTCAGGTGGAAAAATTGTTTTTCCAGCAACACACACATAAGGTGCCTGTTTTTTTTTTTTTTTTTTTTTTATTCTCTAATTCTTCTATACTTTAGTGATGGTGATTATCAGTTGTTGTTTTTTTTGTGTGTATGTTTTTATTTTGATTGATGAATCATTGACAAGTGCCACCTTAACATGTGACCCATCTCTTATCACATGACAGGTAGAGGACGTGTGGTGGACCACTACTTTCACTCTTCTGCAACATGGTGACTCCAAAGAGGTTTTCATCTTGGGAGGCACAGATGATATCCAAGTAAGTATAAGTGTGTACTGCACATGAATATATTAAGTACGTATATAAAATATGTATTGTTTTCTTGTATTTAAATTTTCTACTTTTTGAGGTACTTTTGGATGACAGCATTATTAATGTGGGCACAGCAGCAACTTCGCGTTATGTTGCTCCAATCAAAGCAAGGGTGGACAAGCTTCTGCTGAGACTCATCCGTTTCAACCAAACTTTGGTAAATGCTTTGAAAAAAGCCGTCGTGTACTTGGTGTATTTTCTCTGCATCCATGAAACTTTGAAAATATTTTCTTTCCCATCCATAAATATGCAAAGTATTGCATAGAGCTCTTTAGCAGATGTAAGACTATTTAATAATAATAATAATTATGATAAATAACAGATGATTAAAAATATTATGTTTATAGTAGGTGAATCACCAGTTGCAGTGTATGAATGGGAATAAGCCTGCAAAAAATATGTATACTTTCCAAACTACCGTATTTTTTGGACTACAAGTCGCACCAGCCATACAATGCCCAACGAAGAGAAAAAAACATATATAAGTCGCACCGGAGGATAAGTCGCATTTTTGGGGGATAAAATCCAACACATAGAACAGATATGTCATCTTGAAAGGTAATTTTAGTATAAAAATACAATAGAGAACAACATGTTGAATAAGTTTACAGTGTACAGTCATTGAAAAACGAAATGCGAATATACTGTCCTCACTAGGATGCTAAGGCTCGGTCCTGGCTATACAGCGAGCTGAACTCCCAAATGACAATGCTGGACGTCCGTATAATTTGCTGAATCAATTTCATCCTTGATACCAAAACAGGTTCGCATCACCGTAAATAAATGATAATTATGTGCTATTACAGCAATGACACAAAAGGTTAGCATGCGTTCGCTAGCATTAGCACATGGTTCACACAACTGGCTCTAAGTGTAAGATTGCGGGTGCAAATCACACAACAACAACAACAGAAAAGATGATACACACAGGCGTTGCCTCTGTAGACATATTTTACAAGCATAAACAATGAATGTAGGTTCACAGCCGTGTTTCTCTCTTGCTAACTCGCCCACTCACTCAGAGCTGCGTAGCTGTCCGTCTTCTTCTGGCGCGTGAGCGCTCTTCTTCATGTAAACAAGTGCGAGTGCACCCCCACGTGGGCGTGAAAGCGCCACAAACTAAAAGCATGCATTTCAATATAAAAAAGTCAATAATACAGTTGAACACACATTGCCAAAGGCAGAATGTGAACGTGGCCATAGCTATTAAGAGTTATTCAGATAACTATAGCATAAAGAACATGCTAACAAGTTTACCAAACCATCAGTGTCACTCCAAAACACCAAAATAACACGTGAAATGATATCATAATGTGTGAAGAATTTCACACATAAGTCGCTCCTGAGTGTAAGTCGAACCCCCAGCCAAACTATAAAAATAACTGCGACTTAGTCCGAAAAATACGGTAATGCATTTTTAAGATACAAGTATCTCCATATTACACTTGTACCTCTTCTTCTTGCACAGGATGAGTGGCTTACGTGCCAACGAAACTGGCTGTATTTAGAGAGTATTTTCTTGGCCCCAGACATCAAAAGGCAGCTCCCTGCTGAGTCAAAAATGTTTCTCAAAGTAGACAAGTCATGGAAGGCCATAATGGCTAAGGTCAAAAAGATGCCCAATGCTCTGAAAGCAGCCACACAGCCTGGTGGGTACCCATGGAAAGAAACATATTTATTTATAATTTTTCCACGCTCAAAGTTTACATTGTCTTACTCAGATCTCTTGGAAACATTTCAAGAAAATAATGTTCTCTTAGACAAGATTCAAAAGTGTCTTGAAGACTACCTGGAGTCCAAGCGAGTTATCTTTCCCAGGTATGCGCATTTTCAATTTGTTACAAATTAGTAACATGACCTTGATCATTCATAGCGGTATGTATTTATGCTTAATGTAATATAATTTATACTGTGAATATTTCATTTCCTAGAATGACTGACGGAAGTGTTGCATACTTAGTAATGTTTCCTCTCTCTGACCTTAACAGATTTTACTTCTTATCCAATGATGAATTGCTTAAGATTTTGGCGCAGACAAGAAACCCCCAGGCAGTGCAGCCTCATCTGAGAAAATGCTTTGACGCAATTACGCACCTTGAATTTGCCTTGGTGTCTGATCAGTCAACGACTGGTCCAGCTACACTGGAACCTGGTGAACAGGAGAAGGTCTACACCAAGGACATTTTAAATATGGTTTCTCCTGAAGGAGAGAAGGTCAGCTGTTGTTAAGTTAAAGCCTGCTTAATGACTTAAGGGTGTCAGGTTTTGATTTTGTTTTTTTGTTTTTTTTGTTTTTTTGTTTTTACTGGGTGTGGATGAAAAAGAAGCAAATTGATGGAACTGAATTGTTAGTTTTCTTCTCAAACATTATCAAGGGGACTTTAAGTATGGAACAGAAATTCTCAACTACGCTTATCTCTCTCCTCAGTGTAAAGAAGAAAAAGAGACAATTAGCTTGACACCATGCTCAAAACAGGCCATACTGATTAGTTATGTAAAACACAAACAAACTAACTAAAATTATTGGTAATGTTCTTGATGTTATTCTAAAGCTCATTGCAAATGAAATGCAATCTTGATTTAGTCAAGTGAAGCAAATTAGTTTGTCCTAAAGATACAGGATTTCATATCTTGGTCATTTCCTCAACTGAGTTCTCCTGGACATGATTAAATAATGACACCTCAACTTCACAGGGTGCTCACAGGTCCTTAAAAAGTCTTAAAATGAGTTAGTTTTAAAATCCAAATTGTCTTAAATTTAATGGAAAATTGCAGTAAGTATTAAATGTACAGATGATGCGTTTAATGCCAGGGAAGTCACTGTAGTCCGCTGTAAAACTTCTAATGGTGTGTGTTTGTTTTATTTATTAGCCGTGCACTAAATACGAATTTGGGATATAAAAGTGTTGTACGGTATGTTGTATGGTGCGTTGTCCGCAACTTCAGCGTATGTCCGTGACTTGAGTTTTCGCCATGATGCAATCTCCTGATAGAGGTAAGATATTAAGCCCAAATTCAGGTGGGGTCGGGCCCAAAATGTCAATTATTTACTTTCGGGTCAGGCCGGACTTTTCTCTCGCTAACTTTTGAAAAAAAATAAATATATATTTATATATGTATGCTAAAACGATGTATGGATGTTAAAGTAAGGAATACTTGTTAGAAAATAAATGATTTGGATAAAACAGAGAAGGTGCTGTATGGTAATTGCAAACAGGATGCCTGCGCACGTGAACACCGGGGCCCCACCCTCTTTTTAATCTTACCCTCCAGCCCTGGCGCCCTCCGCGAGTCCGCATCCTGGTATTTTCTTTTCAATATGGAGCAGCACGAAGTTAAAAACAAACTAAAGACGGGGGAAATGAAAAGGCAAACACGCACCGGTAGGAGTGGGTTAGGGAAAGGCTTTAATTTGATTGTTGAAAATGCTATACAGAAACCTGTGTCGGCTTCGCAAAATTTATAAAAATGTGGTGCTTTGCTCTCATAAGAGAAATATATTTAACAAACTTTTCCAGCATTATTTCGTTGTTTAAATGCATTTATAATGATTATAAAAATATGTAGACTATTGAAACATTAAGAAAACTTTTTCTGCCAACTCAAAGAAATTAAATGTCAAATCCACTGGCTACCTGATAGAACAGGCACACAAATATAAAAGATATAAATGTTTATTGAATATGCATCTTACAGTCTTGTTTAACTGGGGGAATTTGTTACAAAAAACAGGTTTTAATTTATCATTGTGCACAGACATCATCACAAAGGTGATCACACAAAAACGCAACCAGTCCCAACTCGTTTTTCCAAGCAGTGCTCTGTCCATGTCTGACTGACGCATCGCATCCCCGCATCTCCTCCTTCACCTGAGTCCCCCCAAATAAAACATAAAATTTCAGATTTTTTCAGGCTCGGGCCTACAAATAAAACATAAAATTTCGGGGGGGGTTCGGGCTCGGGCCTACAAATAAAACATAAAATTTCGGGGGGTTTCGGGCTCGGGCCTGCAAATCAAGTTAATTGATTGGGCTCGGGCCTGGTCGGGCTTTAATAGCCACGGGCCGGGTCGGGCTGGATTTTATAGGTCCGATCTTACCTCTATCTCCTGTTATTCGCAGTTGTAGAGATGAACGAGAATATGCAGAGATCGGGAAGTGTAAATTTATACAACAGTATAATATAATAATAACAACTAAACAAATAAAATAACAACAGTGTTAGGTCTTGCAAAAAGACTTTTTCGTAAGGGCCAATGGGAGTCAAAGGCGTCGAGTCGCACATGAGAGGAGAAAAACACCAGCGGTCTAATGCAGCAGCTCTGTGTTTACAGTGAAATAAGATTGTTTTTTTTTTTTTCTTCCAACAGAAATTGTTGCAACATGTTTTGGTCTTAAATTCAATTTTTAGCGTCTTAAAAATGTCTTAAAAAGCATTAAATTATCCTTCAAAAATTGTGCAAGAACCCTGCAGTTTAACAATAAAGACAACACATTTCTCAATCCTGTAGTTGAAAGCCAATTTACCATGTCCAGATTTCTCGGTGTCAGACATAGCGTGCGTCAAGTTTGACTACAAGAGCCATTAGCTCTGTGAACTCTTGATCATGTGAACCAAATATTGTATGTACAGTATGAAATGGATATGTTTTATATATCGCTACTATTACAGTCAATATTGTGTTTTTTTGTGAAACTTTAGGTGGGTTTAACAAAAGGTCTAAAGGCAAGAGGCAATGTGGAAGAATGGCTCTGCAAGGTTGAGGAAGCCATGTTCAACTCATTGCGACAACTCAGCAAGGCTTCCATAGCAGATTATCAAATAACGTCAAGGGAAGAATGGGTGGTGTGTGGTTATCCTTCTCAGGTATCCGCACACATATGCACACACGCGTACACAGAATCCCTTACGCACGTTCTCATAGTTCATGTTTTTATATTGCTTACAATTGTTACTCAGGAAATGGATCAAATATAACACTTTAATCTTTTAACCATATAATGTCCTTTTCGGTGTATTATTTGTATTTTCTTGGGTTCATTATGATATGGGGCAGCACAGCTCAATGGTAGAGTTGGGTTCTCACAACCCAAAAGTCGTGGGTTCAATCTCCCGCCATGGTTACCATGCATAAGTGTCCCTGAGCAAGATACTCCATGTTGCTCATGATGGTAATGCAGTAAGTGAATGGGGTGGAATTGTCAAAGTGTAAGCCAATTTTCCATTACTGAGATGTCACTCATTGTCAATATCTGATCTGTGTATGGCACTGGTTTTGTCAAATCTTAATCTCATTTCTTTTACTCTTCTTTTTCTTCTACCTTTTGGTCATTGTTTGAAATTTTCCCCAACAGGTGGTGTTAACTATTTCACAGATGATGTGGTGCAGGGACATGGAAGCATGTCTGGAGGGACCTCATGACCACTTTGCTGCACTACAGCAATTTGAATACACCAACTTTGATGTAAACCACAGTTATGTTTTCCTTTAAAAAAAAAAAAAAAGAAAGAAAGAAAGAAAGAAAAAAAGAAAACAAAATCTACTTGTTGAGTATTCTTTTATTTTTCAGAGGTTGAATGCTCTCGCAGCTTTGGTCAGAGGCAAACTACCTCATTTACACCGTAATATCATAACTGCCCTCATCACCATTGATGTTCATGCCCGTGATATTGTGACAGATTTGGTTGGACAAAAGGTACTGCATACATGATCAAACTTTTTTTTATTTGTCTTAGTATGAGTTTCATTCATGGCCAGTGGCTTTTCCTTGTTTTTAATTCATGAAGTCAGATAAACAGATGGTTGTGTAGTAACTTCAGCCATTGTTTCTTAGGTGGACTGTGGGTCTAATTTTGAATGGCAGAGACAATTACGCTACTACTGGGATCTTGACCTGGATAACTGCATAGCTTGTATGGCCTTATCCACCTATATTTATGGCTATGAATACCTAGGAGCCTGCCCTAGGCTGGTGATCACTCCACTTACGGTAACAAGGACTACATCATTTTACTTGCATAAAATAAGAGTCGCATAGGAATTGGCACATGTGTGGGCAGGTATTACTGTGTGACTGTTGAGTACACAAATCATATCATAGTTTTTTCTGTCCATTTAAATTGGTAGTTTAAATAAATGAGGAAATATAATGTGGCTCCCCAAGTTAAAATGCTTTTAGCATATCACGTTGTTATTAATTGGAATTAGAAATTTGTGACATTATTACATGCAAATACCAAATACAAATTATACATAAAGGTTTAGACATGACAATACCCTAACCAACATGAGAAACCGACTATTTGATAAATTGAGCTACAGTTTTCATGTTCATGATATGTACCTTATCTGTCACCACACCTCCCAATTGCATGGTGGTTAAAGAAAAAGGAAGGTGTATGGCTCCATTCAAGTTCAGGCCAGACTTTGTTGATGGATTCTGCTCTCCCCACATTTGCGTGGGGTGAATTTAAAGTCATTTCATTGACCAATGTTCTAAAATAATCAGTATTCACTTTGTTTTCGAGTTGGATTAAATATTACCAGATGCGTCCATTTATTACATATGCAAAAAAGAATGTGCCTTTTTTCCTTAACCTGTTACACCGACCTAATTTTACTAACATGCAGGATCGCTGCTACTTGTGTCTAATGGGAGCCCTGCAGTTGGACTTAGGAGGTGCTCCAGCCGGACCTGCAGGGACAGGGAAAACTGAAACTACAAAGGACTTGGCTAAAGCATTGGCAATTCAGTGTGTGGTCTTCAACTGTTCTGATGGACTCGACTACAAGGTCTAATTTGACACAAGCATTTAGCTATATTTCCGACATGTTAAAATGAATATAAAGGCAACTTTCCCTATGAAATATATAGGAGAAATATTGATGAGAAGACATTTTGTATTTACATGGAGAAAAAACACATCCATTTCTCTACACAAAATCGAGTATCATTTTCTGAAAATGGTTATGGTAAAAAAAATATATATATATATATATCATTATTATTATTATTATTAAAATAAAATAATAATATACACGGTAACGAACTGTAATCAAACAAATGATAAGAAGTAGTAAGTATATGTGACAGCAATTTAAGTGGCTTGGCCCGGGTCCAACTACTATAAATTGTGACTATTTGACTGATAGGTAGCAATCACAAGAAGGTTAAAAATAATTCTCTAAAGTACTGGAGACATGCTACCATGTTTTAGGACTTATCCAAAAATAGTTGCAACAAGAAATTTGCACTCTCATACATGGATGTGGAGTGTCATTTCCAGTAAAATTTTTAACGTGTTAGATCTATTCACACTTGCAGGCTCATGCTTACTGCTTGTATTATATGGTGCTGTTAGATGGCACTGTTGCCAAAGCAATGAAACCCGTCCCTTGCTCCATTTAATCATACTGAACAAATGAGATGGAGTACTTTGCTGTGTATAAAATTTAAACCAGGAATATTTTCTAATGAGGAAAATGTTAGAACCAGTCGTCGCCTCAAATGTCTCTACTAATTTATAACTATAATTCCTACTTTTTCCAATTAAATAAATGTTTCTGTCCCTCTTTCCAAATAAACACATAAACATCTTTCCTTCAGATGATGGGGCGTTTCTTCAGTGGACTTGCACAGTCAGGTGCTTGGTGCTGTTTTGATGAGTTTAATCGAATTGATATTGAAGTCTTGTCAGTCATTGCACAACAGCTCATTACCATACGGAATGCCAAAGCTGCTAAGGTAATATGCATATGTGTACATGTGCAAACATTCAGAACAGCCACCACCATCAGATATTCTTGCACTGCGTAATATCCATGCATTACCTTCCATTTTTAGATGACAAAGTTTCGATTTGAGGGCAGAGAGATCAAGTTGGTGATGACCTGCGCTGCATTCATTACCATGAACCCAGGCTATGCTGGAAGATCAGAGCTACCTGATAATCTTAAATCTCTCTTTAGGCCTGTAGCTATGATGGTGCCAAATTATGCACTGATTGCTGAGGTAAAAGTTTTGCTTTTCATGCCAGATTTTAACATTAAACCTTTTTTCAATAGAATACAAAAAATCTCAGGTGTCTCATTGTCTATCATTGACTAAACTGCATTATCCCTAAACTACCCCTTTTTTCATGCAGGTGATTTTATATTCTGAGGGATTTGAGTCCAGTAAGACTTTAGCAAGGAAGATGACCCAAATGTACAAACTCTGCTCTGAGCAGCTGTCCCAGCAGGACCACTACGACTTCGGAATGAGAGCCGTCAAATCGGTTCTTGTCATGGCAGGGTTAGTGATTCACACATGCTGTATAACATATTTGTCTGGAAAGTAACAGCTTTTTATGCATAAACATATAGCACTCAATACATATAGTATTTGCTATATATTAGTGTTTAAGGTTTGGTAGAAGTACTACTGCAAACTACCTATTGACTAAACGATTGTTTTTTTTTGTTTTGTTTTTTTAAAGGAGCATTAAATGATTAAACAGGCTAATGTTAGACAGATTCTCCTATACTATTGTTGTTTTTTTAGGGGAGGCTTAAAGTAGAGAACCCTGGCAATTGACAAGTGATTAATTGCATTGTCTTATCTTTGTTGGTTGCACATTGTCTCCTTTTTAGTCTGCCAATTCCACACATTCTTTATCTACCACTTTAATGACTATATTGCTTTTTGGGCTTAATAGATATTCAACTTCAGGCCATCTGCACATTGCTGGATCAGATGCAGTGTGCAGCATTAGATTATTACCTTACTTAGATGAATGCATGCATCTTTATCGCATTTACGTACATTTAAGCTGACCCTAATTCTTTTGAACTGTGGTAAATAAACCATACTTTATACTTAAAATTTACCCTTATCTACAATAAGTATAACTATAATATAAACATATTATATGTATAGGTGAACATGTTTCAATGAATGCACAATGATTTTGTCTACTGTAAAGGAAATCAATATTGTGTAGTTTTCTCACTTGTGAATAATTCATGTAAAATCCCTGCGTCTAGTCTAGTGCAAGCCACAGAAACTAATTGTGCTTAAATTACAAATGTTCACATTATCTGATGATCCATCTTTAGGTCTTTGAAGAGACAAAACCCTGACCTCATTGAAGATGTTGTTCTGATCAGAGCTCTGAGGGATTCCAACCTGCCAAAATTCTTAACAGATGATGCAGAACTGTTCGGGTAAGAATACTATATGAAGAGGTATCGATGTGATCATTCTCTTTCTCATTATTTCTAATAATAAAATGCTTTATTTTATGATGCATAAAGGGTATTCACAGCGCTTCACTTTTTCAACAATTGTGATTTTTTTGCTGCCTTATTTTAAAGCGCAATTACTACTAACCTCTACACTCACTAAGTCAACACATTTATCATTTATCTCATTGCTGCAAATGTTTATTTCTTCAGTTTTGACTGGTACAGTAATTAGGCATTAACAAAATAATATTTGTTTCAAGTGAAACACTGTGAATACATCCTTGATGCACTGTATACATACGTTATATAAATCATCTAGTGGTATCCTGTCTGACCTGTTCCCTGGTGTGACAATCCCTGAGCATGATTATGGCATACTGCACTCAACCATTGTGGACTGTTTATTGAATCGAAACCTGCAGCCTCTGGCCACCATGGTCAATAAGGTACCAATGACTGATGGAATCATACAGTGGGGCAAATAAGTATTTAGTCAACCACTAATTGTGCAAGTTCTCTCACTTGAAAATATTAGAGAGGCCTGTAATTGTCAACATGGGTAAACCTCAACCATGAGAGACAGAATGTGGAAAAAAAAAAAAAAACAATATCAAATTGTTTGTTTCATCTCAGTACTTTGTTATGAACCCTTTGTTGGCAATAACGGAGGCCAAACGTTTTCTGTAACTCTTCACAAGCTTTTCACACACTGTTGCTGGTATTTTGGCCCGTTCCTCCATGCAGATCTCCTCTAGAGCAGTGATGTTTTGGGGCTGTTGTTGGGCAACACAGACTTTCAACTCCCTCCACAGATTTTTCTATGGGGTTGAAATCTGGAGACTGGCTAGGCCACTTCAGGACCTTGAAATGCTTCTTACGAAGCCACTCCTTTGTTGCCCTGGCTCTGTGTTTGGGATCATTGTCATTCTGAAAGACCCAGCCACGTCTCATCTTCAATGCCCTTGCTGATGGAAGGAGATTTTGTCTCAAAATCTCTTGATACCTGGCCCCATTCATTCTTTCCTTTACACAGATCAGTCGTCCTGGTCCCTTTGCAGAAAAACAGCCCCGAAGCATGATGTTTCCACCCCCATGCTTCACAGTGGGTATGATGTTCCTCAGATGCAATTCAGTATTCTTTCTCCTCCAAACAAGAGAACCTGTGTTTCTACTAAAAAGTTCTATTTTGGTTTCATCTGACCATAACACATTCTCCCAGTCCTCTTCTGGATCATCCAAATGCTCTCTAGCGAACCGCAGACAGGCCTGGACGTGTACTGGCTTCAGCAGGGGGACACGTCTGGCAGTGCAGGATTTGAGTCCCTGGCGGCGCATTGTGTTACTGATAGTAGGCTTTGTTACTGTGGTCCCAGCTCTCTGTAGGTCATTCACTAGGTCCCCCCGTATGGTTCTGGGATTTTTGCCCACCTTTCTTGTTATGATTTTGATGCCACGGGGTGAGAGCTTACATGGAGCCCCAGATCGAGGGAGATTATCAGTGGTCTTGTATGTCTTCCATATTCTAATAATTGCTCGCACAGTTGATTTCTTTATACCAAGCGAAGAGTGAAGAGTTACAGAAAACAAAGGGAACATAACAAAGTATTGAGATGAACTTTTGGTATTGACCAAATACTTATTTTCCACCATGATTTGCAAATAGATTCTTTAAAAATCAAACAATTTGATATTGTTTTTTTTTTTTTTCCACATTCTGTCTCTCATGGTTGAGGTTTACCCATGTTGACAATTACAGGCCTGTCTAATCTTTTCAAGTAGGAGAACTTGCTAAATTGGTGGTTGACTAAATACTTATTTGCATCACTGTAAATTCTCGTTTCTTTCTGCATTGCTAGGGAAAATAAATTCAACTGCAATCAGGTGAATTGTGATGCAATAATATTTTTGTAGTCATTGTGTAATGTTCAACATATAAGCCCTTGGTGCTTCGCAAATTGACATTTAGTTTTGGGAACCAACTTAATATTGAGTACATGTCCACATTGTCTACAAAACCTCTGTGTCTTATTCACCAGGTTATCCAACTATATGAGACCATGATTGTACGTCACGGTGTGATGTTGGTTGGACCCACTGGTGGTGGAAAGACTACTGTTTATATCATCTTGGCAGACACGCTTGATATCCTTTCTAAAACTGAGCACAAGGAACATAACCCTTTCTATCAACCTGTGAAAACATATGTTCTCAACCCCAAATCTGTCTCAATGGGTGAACTCTACGGCGAGGTAATGTGACATGTGGGAATACAATGGCCTTTTGGAAAAATTTCGAAATTCACATTTTGTTTTGTTTGTTACCTGTTTTTCTAATCTACTCCAAGGTTAATTCACTTACCCTAGAATGGCGTGATGGTTTAATGGCGCTGAGTGTTCGCGATGCAGTTGACAATGCCACCGATGACCACAAGTGGGTTATTTGTGATGGTCCGGTTGATGCCTTATGGATTGAGAACATGAATACTGTGCTGGATGACAACAAGATGCTCTGTCTGGCTAACAGCGAACGTATCAAACTTACACCATCCATACACATGGTGTTTGAGGTAATACCTATTGAAGAACTACACTTTTAGATGGACACATATTGCTGAATTGCACTTCCATCAGCACCACCTGAAACATTTGGTTTTATTATACAATGGCATAATTTCAATTTTCAGGTCCAGGATTTGGCTGTGGCATCTCCAGCCACAGTCAGTCGCTGTGGGATGGTCTATATTGACCCAGAGGAACTCAAGTGGATGCCCTTTGTCCAGACATGGATCAGTGCACTCGAAGTAGGGTTGTGTCTAAAACATTTTTTAGAAATTTATGTTTTTCCAGATCGACAAATAACTTTACTATCATTCCTACCACAGTGTAGCTACAAGCTTTGTTTCCAATATTACACCATTATTATATCATTTCATTTAGCTGTGATGTAGAATTCTAAATGTCGTTTGTGTTCCTACTACAGGGCGTAACGATACATTGATCAGGATCAATATATAAATTGGTTAAGCACAATCAAATTGAAATGGATCAAAATTCAAAACATCTATCAACGTCATCCTCTTCAAGCTTTGGCGTTTTGTTAAAAACAATGTTTTATATTCAATTATCTAAAATTGTCTGAGCAACAAAATGGTCAAAATATCAAAATTGTCGTTTTTTTATTGATTTAGATAAAAATGTAACTGGGTTAAACATGTCGTACATCGAAGGCCTTGAATCTAATCGACTCGTTGCAGACTTAGTATAATCAGCAAATATTGTGTCATTGTCCAAAGAATCGCTACCGTATCGAAACATCATGAAATGGATGTTATACACTACTTGTGTGTAGGTGGATCATATTAGATACCTATTTACATTGACTAAAAAATAAATAATAGAAAATCAATAAGTTTTAGATAATAAAAAGGAAACATGAAATTAAAACGGTGTATTCTTCCGGATTTTCCCAAAGTGACACTTACTGCTGTGTGCCTACCTTTGTGCACTTAGAAATGGGTTCAATAAATACACTACACTCTTGTGAGTGCAAGGTGTGTCACATTTCTCATCTAAATTTCGTTGGAGAGAATTTTCCTCTGGTGCTTAACAAAAGAGTCAGTAGAGAAAAGATGATAAATGAATGCATTGATGGTCAAAGAAGATGCAAAACAAATAAGTGCCTAAAGCACACACACGAGTCCATTTTTCGTACATTTGCACTGTGCAAACGTCATATTTAAAACTGGGACTTACCCATATCTTAACTGCCACACAAATTAATAATTAGCATTCATACATAAGTATGTTTACCTTACCCGAGGTAAAAGTATTTTTTGTTGTTGTTAGAGTTGTCTTTTGAATACTTTTGCACACATGAAAAATGTTCACACATAAATCTCACCCCAGATTCAGATTTCAATACCTGAATACAGAAGTTAAAAAATGTCTTTTGTTGCATAGATATCTTTTAATGTCAAGAAAGTATATGTTACTAAACATTTAAGGAGATACTTGGAAACTTCCTCGGGTTCTGGTCATTTCAGATTAAAATAGATGTGTAGCACTATAACATTTGGATAGTTTGTTGACCTTTCCAGCAAATATGAACGATGACAAATTTGTTCGTCTTACCTTAATGTGAGTCTGTATTTACATCCTGTCGTCTTTCAAGCTTCCAGAAGCCGTGAAGACAATATTACTCGAGTTATTTCAGTTATATGTGGAGCAAGGACTTCGCTTTGTGTGGAAAAATTGCATCCAAGCCATTCGTCAGGTGGACATAAGCAAAGTCTGCACTCTTTGTGCGCTGCTAGAGTCACTGCTCCTCGGCAAAGAAGGACCAAATTTTAATATGGTACTTGATGTTTAGACAATAATACAAAAACTTATAAATCAATGGTATCATATTTGTATATTTGATTGTAACATTCCATTATGTACTGACAACATATTTTGTGTGCGTTGGTACTTGGCAGGATTCCAAGCGCCTCACTGATATACTGACGCAGACCTTTATATTTTGCTACTTATGGTCAGTAGGGGGAAACCTGCCAAGTGGGCACTGGGATGATTTTGACAACTTTATCAGAGAGCAATTCAAAGACAACAATAGTGCAAAGGTACTTCACAACACATAAACAGTTGGACATGCCATTTGTAAACAAGATTGGAGCGTTTTATAGTCAAATTAAGGAACAGAAAAGTTTATTGTTTATCAGAATGATGAATATTTTTGTGACATGTAATGAACTTTCCTAGTAGTTGTAAAAATAGTGCAGGAAAAAATACAATCGTTTGCTTATCATCAAATGGGGGGATTAGGAAGAGTAGTTTTCCCCATTTGATAAGACCAAAGGCAGTTTCCGCATGGGTTGCTCTAATATTCAATTACCAAAGCTCCAGTTATTATGAAAACATACACTGTCAAATTATTGAAAAAAAAAAAAACATTTTTGTGTACTGTAATATTGAGCATTTTAAGACCTCATTTGATATTGATTTAAAATTGCTGTACATGTTTGCATCTGTTCCAGTGACTATCTTTTCATTTTGTCTTTAAAGCTCCCTACTAATGGATCCTTGTGGGATGTGTTCATCAACTTTAATAAAAATTCTTTCGTCCAGTGGGAGAAAATAATACCTTCATTTTCATATGACAGTGAGCAAGCCTTCTTTGAGATGCTGGTTCCCACAGCTGACACTGTCCGCTATGGCTATCTGATGGAGAAACTGCTCTCAGTACGCCATTCTGTACTCTTCACGGGTTCCACAGGAGTCGGAAAGGCAAGTAGTAGACATTCTTGCTATTTGATCAGTAGATACGTTTCAAAGGGATAGTCATTAATTTTTTAATTGTTATTCTATCGTTTATATGTTTATTGAGCATCTTTCTCTGAATGTTATTTTTAATGATAAGTATGAAAGGTGAAAGATAAAAGTATTATTTTAAAACAAGGTTGTTCGTTTTGCAGTCAGTGATAGCCCGGGGCCTTCTCAACAGTATCCAGGAAAATAGTGGTTATATTCCTGTCTATATCAACTTCTCTGCTCAGACGTCTTCTGCCCGCACGCAAGAGATAATTGAGTCTAAGCTGGAGAAAAAGAGGAAGAACATGCTTGGTACAGATGACAGCACGCTTATTTACCGTACACATCACATTGTAAAAATATAACAATGTAACATAATGATAATAGCAATTTTACACCCACATAGTTTCGTCAGTTTCTGTTTTTTTGTGTCATGTCATTTTCACTCCTGTAAGATCACTTCATCATAACATTGTCACTTCTGATTTCTTTTCACATCTTTTTTTGTCCTCTCATCTCAATCTCTCCTACTCTGCGAAGGTGCGCCTAAGGATAAAAGGATAGTGGTGTTTGTGGATGATCTGAATATGCCTAAATTGGACAGTTATGGGTCTCAGCCACCCATTGAACTTCTGCGTCAATTCCAGGACTTCTCTGGATTTTATGACAGGGAAGTTTTCTTCTGGAAGGAGATACAGGTACACAATTGTGCAAATAACATATGACCATTTTTTTGTTTCCTGAAAAATCCTGATTTTCAGTTTTGTAATTGCCAGGGCGATTATTTAAGAAAGAGCCAATATAAAGCCTATAAAATATAGATAGTTTATATATAGGAAGCGCCTACTTAGTGCGTTGACATCCTTACTCTCTTCTCCAGGATATGACTATTGCTGCAGCATGCGCTCCACCAGGAGGGGGACGAAACCCTGTGACCCCCCGATTCATTCGCCACTTTAGTATGCTTTGTCTGCCCACACCCTCAGAGCAAAGCCTTAAACAGATAATCATTGTCAGTATAAACATTGAAAAAAAAACACTCAAAAACACTACATTATAATTTACTTTCCGCCGCCTATGTTTTTCCTCTTAACTTTCCCCAGGCCATCTTGTCTGGTTTCCTCAAAGAGTTTGCCCAACCGGTGAAGGACTGTGCAAAACAGATTGTGGATTCAGCTGTAGAAATTTATAACCGCTTAATGGTGGATCTGCTTCCCACGCCAGCCAAGTCTCACTATGTCTTCAATCTCAGGGACCTCTCCAAGTGTGTCCAAGGTGAGCACTGAGCATGTATACTGTTCACCCGAGCATCCATTTTAATACATGCAGTATTTTCCCTGAAACACAAAGCTAATGTTTGCTGTGACTCATTGCAAAACCTTTAGAAACAGCCTGCCCCAGTTTTCTCCAATGCCATAGCTGACCACTATGTCTCAATCGTCTCATGAATATTCAAAGCCCAGTGGGAGTCAAAATATGTGCGAAACCCTTATCTAGGTACACAGCTAACACCAAGCAATTACCAGATGGATAAATATCAAAATTCTCTAAACTAGTGATTTTATATTTAATTTTAACAGTGTTATTTGATTTTCATTTTTATCCATTAAAGATCGGATCTACTCACAGTCAAGTGCATCACCCTGTATTGAGCTAATTAGGTTTTCTCCTGTCTCCCAGTCTTAAAAAAATGTAGCTAGCTAGAATGGATTTCCTGTCACTGATGATAACTTCACATTTTTCACTTAAGATTCATTGCAATGCAGCAAACAAATACAAACCTATTATTGTGGTGTTTATTGGCACTTTATCCTCCAAAGCACTGATGCTTATAAAGTTTTGTTAAAAAAAAAATCATCATTTGCAAATTATGTATTTGGAATGTTAAAAGAATGACTTTCATTTTCAGACAACTGGAAAATTAAAAAAAAAAAATTATGATGAATACTCATAAAGAGATTTACCTTTTGGCTTGTCCATTATGGGCACACAGCATAGTTTTTATTTTCCGTCATTGCCTAATTTCAACATCCTCCTCACTAATGTCCACTATTCGCAGAGGCTCTCTTTGGGGCCATTTATTGTACACGGTGACGCTGCGACACCAAGATGCAACGATTGCATTGCGGAGTGGCCTCATCTTTACACAGTGACTGAGAAAACGGAAGGCGAAGACGCAAACTTTTGATTCCGGCCTCCAAAGCGGAACGATTCAATTGCCAGGATTGCTCCGCAACCATATGAATGGACGCTCTCACGCCGATGACGTCAGCACTCGCACACATCACTTTGGGCATGCGCAATCGCTGCTAGTAAACATTCAAAACAACAAAATTGGTGGAACGTCGGCTTTATTTTACTTTTTCAATAATATTTTTAATATATTGTATGTTTGCGTTCTTGTGCCTTTTTCAAGAAAAAGAAAAAACCCGTGAACGCCATTGTTTCGAGTGGGCGGGTATGGTGTCTTCCGGTCTGAGGAGCTTATTGTCGATGAAGTCCATCATTGGCTGTCGACTTGTAAAACTGCACTGCCGCATACGGCCTGGCATGAATACTACATCATTTTCACGCGGAATTGCTACGGCGTTTAAATGAAGACAGAACCAAGACGAAACTACGTAAATGCAAACATGAAATATGTCGTATTCTCGGAGCATCACTATGTAAACGGCCCTTTAGATTTCAAATCCAATTCAAACTGGTCAGTGCTAAATAGAAACTTGTTGTCTTCATTTGGCATCTGTTGAGGATGCCCTGTACACGCCTCCCAGAGCAAGTATGAACTGTTAGGAGGCACGGCAGGAGGAACTCAAAGCAAACAAGGGAGAGTGGCTGTGCTTGTAATGCAGGGTTTATTGAACGAGTGAGGAGGCCAACAGGCACACAGGCAGGCAGTCTCTTTGTAGCGAAAATGTTGCAGTCAGATTTTTTTCAGGTGAAAGTACAGGCAAGGAGACAAGGGAAAGCTTGGGACAGGAAAAAGAAAATCAAATTAGCCAAGTAATCAAGAATATGGAGTTACTTTAGTGCTGGACGTGACTGATGCAGTTGCAGAAAAAGTCAATCTGGCGATGGGTCGGAGTGTTGAGCAGGCTGAAGTAGGCGAGTGATGGTAATGACTCGCACCTGGCGCCACCCTATAATCAGAAAGACTGATGCACACCCACAGGCAGAGCTAGAACAGGGTCAGTGGCACTAACAGATAGGCACTACTTTTGCGTGTCTAAACCTGTTAATCCAGAATGTTCTTTTGATTGTGGAAAAAAAGGACAACAACCATCTGGCGTACAATATTACTCAATAGCAACTGGTGGCGGCAAGGTGAGCCCAGTCAACGACTTGCCTTACCAAGCAATCCTACTGGCATTGGATGTAGGGTTTTAGAAAAATGAAATTGACCACAAAAAAAAAAAAAAAAAGAACTATGAAATCTTTCATTGTGTCTCTTTATTTGAAGGTATGCTGCAATGCGAAGCAAGTCAGATAAGAGAAAAGACTCAGATCTTTCGTCTTTTCTGCCATGAATGTCAGCGGGTTTTCCATGATCGTTTAATCAATGCCGAAGATAAAGAGTATTTTAACACCATTGTCTGTGAAACAGCCAGTAAGAACGATCAATACACTGTCCAGTTGAACATTTGAAACATGCACTTGTTCATACTTGTTGCACAAAATGCCACTTTTTACTCTCGTCTCTTTTGTTCAGGCAAATATTTTGGTATTAATTTGAATCCCTCATACTTTGTGACTGAGCCCATCATATTCGGGGACTTCATCAAGGTATTACTCTGCACAACAGACAATCAAGTCTATCTGATTTCAAAGGGTGTTTGACCGAGAGACAGCGAGAACCAAAGGTGGTATTTGCCAATTTGCATTTTTTTTTTTTTTTTTTTTTAACTTTTTTTTTTTTGGCAATTTGCTTTTTTTTTTGCCATGTGGCAAAATGTATTTTGCCATGTGGCATTTTTTTTTCAATGTAGCAAAATTGATTTTGCCATGTCATGCCAAAATGTCATTTAACATGAATGGAAAATTTGGACGTGCTAAGTCGTCAATGGCATAGCCTGACTTTGGTGCCAGTTGAATGTCAATGCTCTGGAATGGTAAGTAGATGGTCAAAAATCATAGTCAGACGTGTTTTTCTGCCATTTAAAATGAATGGAAAATTTGGACGTGCATAGTCGTCAATGACATGGCCGTGCATGGCCTGCAAAAATGCCATATACCCCCAAAAAATGCCACATACAAAAAAAAAATGCCTTAAACAAAAATCCATTTTGCCACACACAAAAAACGCCACATGGCAAAAAAGTGCCACATGTAAAAATCCATTTTGCCACATGGCCAAAAAATGCTACATGGCAAATACCACTTTTGGTTCTCGGCCCTGCTGGTTTGACCTTTGATTTTTTTGCATTTGAGAGAACTTTCAGATAAAGTATTGGTTAATTCTTACGTGACATTAAAATGTGATTCATTGTTAAGAAAGATTGAAAATGTTTCTTATACACGAAAATAATATATTTTATAAAAAATGACGTGAAGGGAACTGTAACTAATGTGTAAAATGAAGAGCGAATTCATAATCACATCCTCTTGCTCCATTTTTGAAGGTCATTAAGGTTAGCACAAGATTTTTGTTATTAGTTCAGAAATAACCAACTATGTAACAAAGGTCCACTATGTCCACTATGAGACACAGCTAAACCCAATCTTCTGGCTTTAGGTTGGAGCAGAAAAAGAGGAACGTCAGTATGAAGACCTCGAAGACATGGAAAAGATCCAATCTGTTCTTCTGGACTATCTAAGTGACTACAATGTAACTTACTCCAAGGAAAGCAAGTTGGTCTTCTTCCAGGATGCCATTGAGCATGTTTCCAGGTACTTTTGAATAAAGTTCTCGTGTCTTTTTTCATGTTTGGGATGGAATATTTGGAGAGACACGTAGGACTGTAATAGAAAAAAAAAATCATACAGTGGTATGAAGAAGTATCTGAACCTTTTGGAATTTCTCACATTTCTGCATGAAATCACCATCAAACGTGATCTGATCATTGTCAAAATCACAAAGATGAAAATAGTGTCTGCTTTAACCAAAACCACCCAAACATTTATAGGTTTTTCATATTTTAATGAGGATAGCATGCAAACAATGACAGAAGGGGGGGAAATTAGTACGGTACGTAAACCCTCTGCCTAAGGAGACTTAAAGAGCCATTTAAACCAATTTTTACCAAACATTTTAAGTCAGGTGTGTGCCTAATCACTGATAAGTAGGGATGGGAATCGAAATCCGATTCCAATTCAGAACCGGTTCCGAGTGTTTCAAGGCCTCGACATCACAATGAAAAAGCCTTAACGATCCCTTTAACGATCCCTAAAGACGCATATTGCATCGTGACGTGTCTTGTTGTCCAGACGCACCAAACTAGCATGGCGCCAAGAACCACTCGCTCCTAAGTTTGGCTACACTTCACCAGGAAAAAAGGTTAAAATTAAAGGTTACGATAGTTTAGCACGAGCGTTGCCGCCGTAAACATAACAATAAAGTAGGTTCGAACGCTCGAAAGTGTGTCTTCACTTCACGAGGAAAAATTACAACAAAGCGACTTGCAGTCATTGCGAGATGCAAATAACTGCATCGGGAGGGAATAGACTGCACTGTCCTCACCGAGACTCTATGGCTCAGTCCTGGCTATACAGCTAGCTAAACTCCCAAATGACGATGCGGAAGACGTTGGTATAATTTGCTGACTTTATTCAACCATCACTTGAAACTAAAAATAGAAATGAAACAAATCAATTTCGTCCCCAATAACAAACAGGTTCGCATCAACGTAAATCAGCGATGATTAGCTGCTAACACAGTCATAACAAAAGTTAGCATGCATTAGCACATCGTTTAAACCACTACACAACTGGATTTAAGTGTCCGATCGCGAGTGAAAACACACAACAACACAGAAGATGATACATACAGGCGTTGGCTCTGTGGATATTTTACAAACATTAACAAAGAACGTAGGCTCGTGGCAGTGTTTCCCTTTCTCACTAACTCGCTCATTGGCTTGGATGCGGCATTTCTTCCTCTTCGCGCTCTTCTTCGCGTGAGGAAGCGCAAGGGCGCCACCACTTGAGCGTGAAAGCGCCATACAAACTAAAAGGCATGCATTTCAATATACTGGTAAATAAAAACGGGGGTCCCCGAACTACGGCCCGCGGCTCCATATTTGGTCCGGCCCCCTGAACAATTCCAGAGAGCATTTTGAATTTTTTTTTTGTTTTTTTCTTACTCAGTATTGTTATTTATTACCTGGCCTTTTTCAGTGAATAACTCAGAGAGTTACTTGGTTATTATCTATTTAATTAATAGTGCTATTATTATTTATTATTATTATATTATATTATTATTTTTATTTTATTTACTTTTGTTTCGTGAAGAATCCACAGAGGGTTATTTGATTGTGGCTTTCTGAAAAACAATAATTATTTTACATTTCGCACTCCTGCAATCGTCACACTTTTTCTGTTACAAACTGACCCCGGCCTCTCATCAGAGAAGGGAAAAGTTATTTGGCCCTCACAGGAAAAAGTTTGGGGACCTATATGCCAAAATATACCAATATTTTTTATTTCTATATATTTATATTTCTATTAGAAATATGTTTCAGTAAAATGTTACACATTCTTGTGCATTTGCCACTTATTGCCACAGTTAACATTGAGGCTTTGGGCCTCTTTTGACCTCGTTGTGAGTTTGTAAGGTTGTGACTTCTGATAAAACAAACTTGATGGCAATCAAAATGTTTGTTCTTCTTTTTCCCGAAATTAGAATCGATAAAGAATCGAATAGTTAAGCAATATCGATAATGGAATCGGAATCGTAAAAATCGTATCAATTCCCATCCCTACTGATAAGTGATTTAAAGCTGCCCTGCCCACTATAAAACACACACCTGGTTAAAAAAAAAATGTCTTGATGAGAAGCTTTGTCTGATGTGCATCATGGCTCGGGAAAAAGAGCTGTCTGAAGTTTGTTTCAGTTTATTCACACATTGTACCATGGTACACACAAGAACATGGTTATACATACAAGCAGTTCATCTGATAAGATACATGAAAGGGACACTCCAAATAAGCTTTTTAAAGCTTTTAGTAGGGGCCCAGACCTACGATTAAGGATTATTGATTTGTATAATTTCATTTGTAAGCTGGGAAAGGATACTAAACCATCTCTAAAAGTCTGGATGTTCATCAGTCGACAGTCAGAGAAGTTGTCAACAAATGGAGAGAATTTGGTACTGTTTCTTCTCTCCCAAGGAGTGGCCATCCACCAAAGATGACACCAAGAGTTCAGCGCAGAATACGCAGAGAGTTAAAAAAAAAAAAAAAGAAAAAGGACCCTAAAGTGTCTGCTAAAGACTTACAGAAATCACTGGCACAGTCCAATATCTCTGTGCACACATCAACTCTATGTAAAACTATGGCCAAGAATGGTGTTCATGGGAGGACTCCACGGAGGAAGCCACTGCTGTCTAAAAAAAACTTTGTTGCTCGTTTATTGTTGCAAAAGGACACTTGGACACTCCACAAAAGTTTTGGCAAAATACTTTGTGGACTGATGAAACCAAAGTTGAATTGTTTGGGAGTAACACACAACGTCATGTATGGAGGAAAAATGGAACGGCTCACCATCAGATCACAGTTGATGTTGATTTATGCAGAAATGTGAGAAATTCCAAAAGGTTCAGATACTTTTTCATACCACTGTAAATACTGTGCAAGTTTTGAATGTGTAAGTACACAACAATTTATTTTAAAATAAAAACTACAGTAATGATTTACGGCAGTCTCTGTAGAAAATGACATTTTAAAATCGTCACTTATTTTTGCCAATGTCACTTCTAGAATTGCCCGCATGGTGCGCCTGGAGCGAGGCAATGGTCTGCTTGTAGGAGTTGGGGGCACAGGAAAACAGTCACTCACTCGATTAGCATCCCACATTTGTGACTACCAGTGCTTTGAAATAGAGCTGAGTCGAGGATACAACTATGACAGCTTTCACGAAGACTTGAGAAGGCTGTACAGGATGGCTGGCGTGGAAAGGAAAGATACAGTGTTCCTTTTTACAGACACTCAGGTATAATCAAGTCTAAAATTAAAAAAAAAAAAAAAAAAAAAAGACTTTTATGCAAGTCTTGAGAAGTGTGTCTCTTAACCTTTATGTTTTAGATTGTAGTAGAGGAGTTTTTGGAGGACATCAACAACATGTTGAACTCTGGTGAAGTGCCCAACCTATTTGAAAAAGATGAGCTGGAACATGTGCTGGCTGCAACCCGCCCAAAAGCCAAAGAGGCTGGAATCAGTGAAGAGAACAGAGATGAGGCAAGCATATGCGCATACTGTACATTTTGTATCAAACAAATGTCCTAACCATCCAGGAATTCCAAATGCAATATATATGCAAAAGATTCACAGCATTACCATGCAAATAGATGATTTCACATCTGCAGGGAAGGTGATTTTAGCAAATAATTGTCTCAGAATAATACAATCTCTTTGGTCCAGAAGAAAAACTTTTTGTGGCCAAAGTTATACTGCAATTTCACAACAAAAAGCCAAACAGCTCTACTCTGCTTTGTAGGGAAAGGTGCACACAATCTTTTTGGCAGTTTGATGTGCACACATACATGTACGATCAGTTTGCAGTTTACAAAACAAAATGTTTTATCTTTGTTTTGTTTTTTTGAGTAAAATGAAGTTTAATTGCGTTATCTAAGATTAGGCTACTGATTCCAAATCAGGTGGCTATGGCACACTATTGTTCTTAGACAGACTAAGTTTGCTGTGGGACAATTTCACTTCATTTGTTGGAACATATGTATTGTTAGTTATGAATATGTCATTTTGGAGACCATCTAATCTTATCACGTCAGAAGATGATTGAACAGAAGATTAAATAATAAAGTGGTTGCAATAAAGAAGTTACAACTGGTATATGTTTGTGATTTTCAGGTGTTTCAATATTTTATCTCTCGTGTACGAGAGAAGCTGCATATTGTACTGTGTATGAGTCCAGTCGGTGATGCCTTCAGGTCCCGCTGTCGCATGTTTCCCTCTCTGGTCAATTGCTGTACCATCGACTGGTTTGTGGAGGTATTTTTTTAAAGCATTATCCATAGTTGTAGTACCTTAATTTTTACACTATAAAGCAGTTTTTACAGGCTCATGTGCTGCATGTCTTTTGGTATAATTATACCATAATACAATGTGGACAGCTGCATCTTATAGCCTCGCGCTATCTATAAATGATCAAGCTTATAGTCAAGTGCACCTTTTTTTCCCCCCCAAAAAATTATGGCATGTTTATATTAAATGAAAATAATAGTAACCTTGAACTGTTCTTTACTTGTTTCCCTCCTCTCCTTTGCTATGTAATTCCCAGTGGCCTCGCGAGGCCCTGCTTTCTGTCTCCCAGGCCTTTTTCCAAAATGTTGACTTTGGTACAGAGGAGCTCAAAAGGAGCTTTTCAGATTTGTGTGTGGAGACTCATCTCAGCGTGTCAGTCATGGCTGAGCGATTTTACACAGAACTGAGACGTAGATACTACACCACGCCTACCTCCTACTTAGAACTCATCAACCTGTACCTGTCCATGCTTGGTCATAAGAGACAGCAGCTTGTGTCTGTAAGGCAAAGCCAAAAAACATGGCAAGTGTTTGTATAAATGGTGTATCTCATGGAAATTATCCCACTGTCATTTTCACATATATAGGCAAAGGACCGTGTGAAGAGTGGTCTAACTAAGCTTTTGGAGACCAATGAGCTTGTGGCCACAATGAAAGTGGACCTTTCTGCTTTAGAGCCACTTCTTAAACAGAAAAGCATTGACGTTGATGCCCTAATGGAAAAATTGTCTGTTGACCAAGAGAGTGCTGATGAGGTATTATTACGGTGCCACTGAATGTAAAGTTTGTGGCCAAACATTCAAAGTTTGAGGCCACGTTTACATGACGACGATCTTAAGCAATCACGCAAAAGTGGTGTTTTGCCATTATTTTAATTCCACGTTTATAGACCATTATGTTGGGGAAAAACTGTTTGCACAAGGAAGCGCAAAAGTGCTTGAAACCTCCAATTTGCCATTAAGTATGCATTCCCAATGCGTAGGTAGCAGCACCACCAAAACTTGATTCCTGTGTGTAACCCTTCCCTTCTGCTGGTTCCTCTTTGTCCTGGGCAAATAAAAACAAGGCTGTTATGTTCTTCTTCGCTCTAAACGAATTTCTGTAATTAATGTAGTGAATATAATGTTGAACGCAGTTAGGCCATGTACAAGGTTGTTACTTGAAGACATGTTTTCATACACAGTCAGACTGTTCGCGTGCACTGACGGCATCAGTAATTTCACCCCTTTCACTGACAAATATATTCAAGCATTATTGCCACCTACTCTTCCGGAGTATGGAAGTCGGTTGTCACCCAAAACTCACTTTTGCATTGTCAACTGTTTAGACGCCAACAAAAGCGGGAAGGCGTTTTCAAATTTATGATGTTTTCAGACCCCCAAAACACCATCGCCATGTAAACGATAGGGCTCTCTGGAAAAGATTTTGCATTGTCACCCCAATTTGCTGTTGTCGCGTAAACGGCCCCTGACTGAGTGTATTTAATGCATGTTTCTTTTAACCTTATTTCAGACACGTAGAATTGTGAAAGAAGAAGAGGCAATAGCAAAGGTCAAGGCTGAAGATACACAGGCTATAGCTGATGATACCCAAAGAGACCTGAATGAGGCTCTGCCCGCATTGGAGGGTGCGAACCAGGCACTCAATTCTCTGGACAAGGCGGACATTTCTGAGCTGAAAGTGTTCACCAAACCTCCTGATATGGTCATGACTGTCATGGAGGCTGTCTGCATCCTTCTCAATTGCAAGTCTGTATGCTTCTTTCAATCTCTTTTTAACAACGGCTACATTGCAGAAAAATACAATGACTCAAGCTGACTAATTAACAACTCACATGCAATATGTTTTTGATAAATTAATAACATAGTTGGAAATATAAAAACTGCAAATACAGGAAATGAAAATGTGCAAACACATTGCTAGGCTTTTTTTGGGGTGGGGGTAGTGAACTACAGGAGTTTCCACTTTACAAAATATTGGATAGGGAGCGTAAGATATTTATGTCACACTTATTTCAAAGGCTTTCTTTAATGCCAGTCCACTTTCTACGAGTAGCTTCTTTTGTAATGCTCCATTTCTTAGTCCACATACCAATCTGTCTCTTAATGCGTCTTCCAAAACACCAAACTCACAATGTTCAGCAAGCTTCCACAGTGCCGCTATGAACATGGTGACAGATTCCCCCTCCTCCTGATTTCTCCTGTGAAATTGGAATCTCCCAGTAATTAAAAGGGGTTTGGGTGAAAAACGTACATTGAGTTTCCACAATCTCCCTGTATGTTTTACTGCCAGGTTTATCAGGTTGAAGCAAGTTTCTCAGTAAATTGAAATTCTTTGGCCCAATAACGCTCAAAACGTGGGCACCACTTTCTCTTCCGCTATATCGTTAGCTTCCACAAAATAGCCAAACCGCTCCGTGTACAAGCTCCACTGTTCCACGAGCTCCTCAAAAGGACCAACAGAGCCGATAACTCCCGCCATACCGCCTAGTTATACAGCACCATTACGCTCCTTTTGAAATCTCCGCACGTCCTCCTCCCCACGAAGTCACAACGCGCCTTCTATTCCTTGGAGCACCGCGACCCGCAGCAAACTCCAAAAACAGCACGTCCTTGCTGACGCTGGTCCAGACGTCCTCGTTGCCACTTTTTGTCATGTACTTCCTTAATGTAAGTACCTGTCAGGCCGAGACTTGAGTGGAACAACACGTCTTTATTCAGTGTGCTTCTCATCATATGTGCACACGATAAATCACATAAGTAGGGTGACCAAACGTCCTCTTTTGCCCGGACAAGTCCTACTTTCACGTAGTGTCCTCGTGGTCCGGGCGGGTTTTATCAATTCATAAAAATGTCCGGTTTTTATGATTTTTTAATGATTTTTCACGGGACCAATTTGAAGAGAATCCCTCCGACCGCTGGATGGCAGCAGTTGACATGGCTCCTATGAGAATGGAGGGAAGTAGTAGTTCTTCTTGTTTTTGTTGGCAGTTTACCCCTATCATGAGGCATTACCGCCATCTACTGGGTTGACGATTTGGCCACAATGCCTGGTTTTTATTTTATTTTATGATAAATACGTATATAATGGCAACTGTTTACTTCTGTCGGAGCTTTGACTGTAAAATTCCGTTTGGTGTCGCATCGGCGCGCTGCCGATGATTGTAAACTTTTATAGCAAAGTTTGATTTTTGCCTCAGCTAGCTATCAGTAAGCTAAACCGCGCTAGGCATTATGGGAAACGTAGTTTTGAACTGCTACGTTTGGAAACATGCTGATTGAATAGTTTGTCAGTTTATTTCGGTTTTTGTTTGTGTGCAATCTAGAACATTGAATGAGAACATCAATTGAATGGGAATAACAATTTGTCAAGGACAATTGTCGTGATAGTAATTTATAAAAATGTTTAGTTGGCACATAGCCTACTGTGTGTATGTGTATTGACTGGACTACATTTCTATGGGTCTGCATTTTATATATATTATATATATATATATATATATATATATATATATATTTTTTTTTTTTTTTTTTTCAAACTGCATTTTTCCATCCAGAGTGAGGGGGCACACTTTAAATATATTAAAGTGATATAGGCATCTTTGAGTGAACTTTGAGTAAAATTCAAGTATCTTGAGGCCGGGCTGAGGCTGGGCTGAGTGTCCTCTTTTTTAGAAATCAAAATATGGTCACCCTAACATAAGGATTCTTCATACTGTAATACCATACCCACAGGGTGTGCACAACTATGGCAACAGCAGTGTGACATAAATATGTTACACCTACATAACAGGTAGAGTATGTGTTTTGGTCAAGAACGGCATTTAATATGGCGGAGATGACTGAGGTCTGGCTCAATCTAATCTGGCTCAATCTATTTTTGTGCACCGTACAAATCTAGACCAGCCCGAGTCAATGCGATACGGATGCGGACCAGGTTTCAGTGACATTGTGACTCATTTGAACCTATAAGCAATATTGTTTCCATTCTTTAAAACAATGACATGCTAGTTGGATCTGCTTCTCCTCTAACTGATGAGAAGAAAAACTGGTTTGCTTGGTGCAAGGCTGACTTAAGCTTGGTTTGAGGTAATACAGCAGATTTGGCCCAAGAGGTCTGTAGAGTGACGTGGGCACTTGGAGGCTTCCTTCCACCTCATCCTTTAAATGTGTGTGTGTGGCCATCCTATACCAACACACCCGGTTTTACCGCAATCAATGGGATGATTTTAGAAACGCAGTAGATGATGATAGTAATTGCATACTCAATGAATTGAATTTTGCAATGATCCAGAGGGTTTAATGTATTTATGTAATGTTCATGTATTTATGAATGAAAAACATTGACGTCCAAATCACATTACAGGTGAGCTTAAAGGTACTATATTTAATCCATGTGTTTGTGTAAATTACTTTTCTACTCATACATGCTTCATCAGTGCCCTAATGAATACATAGAGCCCTCACATTTTAACTGAGACTGCCACAAAAAGCCCTTTTTCTTCCTTGCAATAGAATGTTCAGGTTAAACACTCTGCTGACAACAAAAAGAGTCCGGCTTCCAGCACAGCCCCAACACCAGTACAATGTCCATGTCGTACAAGCATAGGCATGAGCTTAACAGAGGCTGCATTTATGTTTAAGGGGCAAAACACATGGGAGGTGACGAGCGTCGGTGAAATGCGAAAGTCACCGCCGTTGAGCTAAAAGTCATCACACGGGGCACGATACAACTGCAGCGGCAGGCAAGAGCGACATGCATTGCCTTCTAGCTGTGCGTCATCTCTCGTCTCTGATTGGCTATGAATTTGGAGGGCATTTCAAAATTTCCGGTCTTTAATGAGCACCAACAACTTTCTCTACTGTTGCTATTTTGTTTATGTCCTGGAACTCATGCCAAGACGTATCATTAAGTTTGTGCTTATCGCATGTACACTGCTAAAATGACACACTCCTCCATGTTGCAAAGTTTTTTGTTTGTTTTTTAATGAATACACATACATTCATTGAAACTTTTAAAAAACTAAAATTCATGTTTACACGAACTTGACAAAGTGTGGCCTGGTGATGTCAAATTCCGGGTTACCCAGTGTCCTCGCAGGTGATTTACCGATCAGTAAATCCTTTGCTGATTGGTTGTAATGCCAGGCAATACTCGACACCGACAGAAATAGAACCATTCCCCATTTTCTTATATCGCATCGCCAGTCCGTGCACAAGCATGAAATTTCACATGCACGAAGGTTGTGTGTCGCCTTGCCGCAAGAGGATTGGCGATTTTAGCCTCGTCGCGCTCGTTTAATAGAAAGTGTATTTAATGCGAGCGACACAGCATCGCATATGTTTTGCCCCTTAGGCTGGAGGTGGCAGTTGTGAGTAAAAAAACTAACAAAACTCAAAAACTTATGCCAAAATGTAGGCCTAAACTTAGACCCCCCCCCCTTCAGCGGTATACTTAACCAAATTCCAAAATACGTGGGTGTTGGTATTCACTGATTTGTATACTCTTTGTAGCGTTTTTTTCTGAAGTGCACAAACACATTCACCAAAATAGGGCCCTGAGATTTCAACCCAGTAATAGCCAGTGTTGTCACGGATTACTTAAAAAAGTAATTTAATTACTGATTACTGATTACACCTCAAAAAAGTAATCTAGTTACTTTACTGGTTACTTTATTATCAAAGTAACTAAGTTACTTTTAAAGTAACATCAGTTACTTTTTACCAATTTTTCTCCTTTTGCTGCCTCAACATAAAAATAACAGAAAAATTTCATCACGTGTAATTGAGTTTTTCACATAAGGCTTAATCTTTGAGTTAGCAGGGGTTTAATTAGTCGATGGAGTTGATTTCAACCACCATTGACTCGCCCTAGCTTAGCCATCCCAGAGCATTAAAACTAACAAATAACTGACAAACTGCACGAAATTTGTTTAAATAAAGTCCAACGGCTCATTAAATCCCCGCTAACTCCAAGATGAAGCCCAATGTAAAAAATTCTGAACTTCCCCTTTGAAATAAAGACCTAGCCATTAAAATGTTGTCTATAAAAGTTGTAAAGCAATAAAACAACAAAAAATTATGAAATTAACAAAAATCCTACAACGTACAGTTTTCATAATGGGTCCAAATCATTTTTCGAACAGATCATGTGACTAGCACCTTGAGACTATCCTTTGCTTTGCTTAGCCAAAACTACACCAGAGGAGGCAAGATGGATATTTAGAATTTCTTTAAACCTAAGCTTTCAAACGCTACCAACAACAACTTCAACAGCTGATTGAACTCGAACAGTATCAAGATGTTGGAGTGTATATATATATATATATATATATATATTTATATATACTGTACAGTATTGGCCAAAAGTTTGGAGACACCTCAAAGGTGGATACTTTGAAGAATGTAGAATACAAAACCTGTTTTCAGTTATTTCACTTTTTTTGCCATTCCACATTTTCGTTCATAGTTTTGATGTCTTCAGTGAGAATTTACAATAGCAGTGAAAATATATAAAACGCAAAAATTAGGAAGTGTGTCCAAACTTTTGACTTTCGTTTCAGTCTTCAACATGCTTCTCCCCCCAGTCCCACAAATGTAAAACTCCGCCTACGATTACAAACTCTAACTATAAAATGTACATAATTACACATATTATAAGGCTAGTTGCTGGCTGTCTCGTTACCTGTCGTCTTGGATGTCGAGTATATAGCAGTCGACAGTCCCTCTGAGCCAGTGCAGAGTTTGCAACGCACGGAGATATTTTTGTCATCTTTACTGGACGGATATGTGAAGTAATGGCTGTATCTCCAGTGAGCAAATGCAGCCGTTTGTTGTATCTCTCCGGCTCCTTTACTGTTAGCATCCTGATAGCCAGGCTATGTGGCAGACGACGCGCATACAGCATGGTACTGCACGTGACCCGTTTTTTTCCGATGAAAAAACGTGAGATGTGATGTCACTCCCAAACTCAAATGCGGTATTCTCTATTCAAATGCTCTTCGGACATGACTACAGTATTCTTCATTCTACATACAGTATGAGGCTAAAACAAAATAGTAACGCACAGTTACTGAGGAAACTAACTTTAATCAGATTACTGGCTTGGAAAAACTAACGCGTTAGATTGCTCGTCACTGAAAGAAAGTAATCAGATTACAGTAACAACACTGGTAATAACCTTCACATCATGTTTCTTAGCAAATTATTCCACACCAAATTATGAATAAAACAATATAATAAAATCCAGTCCTGCCTCTATGAATGTTATTTTGTGTGCTAGGATAGTGTTAGATGTGAACAGAAAAGGGCAATGACCAAACAGTTGGAAGCATGCAATTCACCAAAATGTTACTTAATTACTGTAAGGCTTGGGGCTAATAATGGGTGTCGACCAACTCAAATTGATAAAGAAATGTCATGATTCTTCTGATCATATAATGAGTCTTATATAATGTATATTTTAAGTTGCAGTCTAAGATTTTTTATTTTTCTTTGCACAGACCGGACTGGCCCAATGCCAAAAAGTTACTGGGTGATTCCAATTTCACCAGATTTTTGACTGACTATGACAAGGACAATATTAAGCCTCAAGTCCTGGCAAAGCTGCAGAAATACATTAACAACCCTGACTTTGTTCCTGAGAAGGTATGTTTTTCTTGTAGAAATTGTATGCAATTTTTTAAAATGGTAACATTATCATTTTCATTGTTAGTGTCACAGCTAGAATCAAGTTATGAGTATGCCTGCTAGACTATTTATGTGCATAACACTAAAATGTGCTATCACAATTTTAAGGTTAGAGTGGTTTTGTAATTTGCTAGATCCATTGTTATTTTTGTTGAACCTTTTTTTTAAGGTGGAGAAGGTTTCCAAAGCTTGCAAATCCATGTGTATGTGGGTGAGAGCTATGGACATATATTCCAGAATCCTCAAGGAAGTTGGTCCAAAGAGAATAGCATTTGCCAAAGCCCAGGTCAGTAATTTAGTCTGTGGGGTTGTATTCACACTCTTAAAACAGTTTCACCAGCACTTGCGGTCCATTTTTGCTGCACACTTAATAGATAATACTCCCATTAAACATTTCCAATATAGGCAGAACTGGAACTTACAATGTCAACACTGAGGGAAAAGCAAGCGCTGCTTCAAAGTGTGGAAGACAAGATCAGGGTTCTACAAGAATCTTATGACAGCAGCCTTAATGAAAAGCAGGAATTGGGTGACTGCCCGTTGCTTTATACCTATTCCAAACTAAAAACTTTAATATTAGCCATGAATTCTTGAATATGCACCAAGAAGCCATAGTGTCTCGAAAGTCTATTTGTTAATAGAAAATACTTTGTGACTGCTTTCTTTTTGCACAGTTAACACTATGGCCGTGACACAGGCGCGGTTGTCCAGAGCTGGAAAGCTAACATCGGCTTTAGGAGATGAGCAAGTGCGCTGGGAGCAAAGCGTTGCCACATTTGAGCAACAAATTATTGATGTTGTAGGCAATGTCTTCATCGCAGCTGCTTGTGTGGCATACTATGGAGCATTCACCTCTCATTATAGAAAACTGGTAGGAATAGTCTCCTAATTCTTTAACTTACATTTAAGGCATTTGTGCAAACTCCCCCTAGAGTATATACTGTACTCTGTGTATGTTTGCGTGCATGCTTGCATGTTTTTGTTTCATTGTCTTCACATTTGCGATTTGTTCTTCAGCTTGTTGATGAATGGATTATACAGTGCCAGAACCTGAACATTCCCATTAGTTCCAGCTTCAGCCTGATCAATATTCTGGGTGACCCGTATGTTATTCAACAATGGAATAATGAAGGTTTGCCCCGAGACACAGTTTCTACAGAGAACGGAATACTAGTGAATGAGGGTCGCCGCTGGCCTCTCATGATTGACCCCCAGGATCAGGTGAACTGTTTAATTCAATTTGCTAAATGGCTGATTAGAGTAAATGTATTAATCATGAGTCAGGAAAAAGAAAAACAATTGGATGTTTTTCACCATTTCCTCTCAACCAAATGTTTGCTTTAGGAATGCTCACATTTCTGTGGTCCTTTTTAACTTTAACAATAACTGAATTTTAACTTTAATAAACAATAATAAACTGTATGTTTTATGTACATACAGATTTAAATGTTAAGGCAAGGCAAGGCAAATTTATTTATATAGCACAATTCAACACAAGGCAATTCAAAGTGCTTTACATCACATGAAGATCATAAAAATCACATTTAAATCAACACAACGTAAAAACCAAGACAAAAGATCGCATTTAATCACAGAATAAAAATAAATAAATAAAAATTAAACAAAAATATGGCACGGTGGCTTAGTGGTTAGCACATCTGCCTCACAGTTCTGAGATCAAGGGTTCAATCCCGGGCTTCGGCCTTCCTGTGTGGAGTTTGCATGTTCTCCCCGTGCCTGCGTGGGTTTCCTCCGGGATCTCCGGTTTCCTCCCACATCCCAAAAACACGAATGGTAGGCTGATTGAACACTCTGAATTGTCCGTAGGTATGACTGTGTGCGTGAATGGTTGTATGTCTCCTTGTGCCCTGCGATTGGCTGGCAACCAGTTCAGGGTGTCCCCTGCCTACTGCCCGTAGTTGGCTGGGATAGGCTCCAGCACCTCCGCGACCCTCGTGAGGAAAAGCGGCATGGAAAATGAATGAATGAATGAATAAAACAAAAATAAAAATAAAACAAAAACTACTACTAATAATAATAATTGAAATCAGCAATGGAGATAAGCACAAGAGGAATAGAAAGCAGGTAAATTGAAATATATAGACAGTTATGGATATGCAGTGCTAAACAAAAGCGTTTTTAGCCCTGATTTAAAAGAGCTAACAGTTTGAGCATACTTCAGACGTTCGGGTAACTTGTTCCAGAGGTGAGGAGCATAATAACTAAATGCTGCCTCACCCTGCTTGGTTCTTGTTCTTGGAACATGCAGAAGACCGGTTCCAGACGACCTTAGGGGTCTAGATGTCTCATAGGAATCTAACAAGTCAAGCATGTATTTTGGTCCAAGGCCATTAAGTGTTTTGTAGACGAGCAGTAGTATTTTATAGTCTATCCTTTGACTCACTGGAAGCCAGTGTAGCGATTTCAAAACCGGTGTAATTTGTCCAGCTTCCTTGTATTTGTGAGGACTCTGGCTGCAGCATTCTATACTAGCTGCAGCTTCCTGACTGATTTTTTATCAAGACCTGTAAATATACCGTTGCAATAGTCCAATAAGTTTTTCCATGTCTTGTTGAGTCAGAAGCCCCTTAATTCTGGTTATATTTTTTTAGGTGGTAATAAGCGGATTTTGTGACGGACTTTAGATGGCTATCAAATTTTAGGTCTGAGTCAATAATTACGCTAAGGTTTCTGACTTGATTCGTAGCTGTAAGTGACATTGTGCTAAGTTGGCTGCTTATCTTTGACCTTTCCTTTTTTGGCCCAAAAATGATCACCTCTGTCTTCTCCACATTTAACTGGAGAACATTCTGGCACATCCATTCATTGATTTGATGAATGCATTTACTCAGGGAGACTAAGGGACTATAATCATGTGGGGACACAGAAATGTACAGTTGAGTGTCATCTGCATAGGCGTGATAGGAGATGTCATACTGTTCCATTATCTGAGCTAACGGAAGCATATAGATGTTAAATAAGAGTGGTCCAAGAATTGACCCTTGAGGGACTCCACACGTGAATTTGGTTCGTTCTGACTGATAGTTTCCGATTGACACAAAGAAATCCCTATCATGTAAATAGGATGTGAACCACTGAAGAATAGTGTCAGTAAGCCCTACCCACTGTTCCAATCTGCTGAGTAGTATGTTGTGATCAACCGTGTCAAATGCGGCGCTGAGATTCAATAGTAGCAGAACAGATGATTTGCCTGCATCGGTATTCCGACGAATATCATTTAGGACTTTGATAAGCACGGTCTCGGTGCTGTGTTGTGGCCGAAATCCAGACTGAAATGAGTTAAAAAGATTGTTTTGCATCATAAAAGTTTGGATCTGTTCGAACACAACCCTTTCGATAATTTTCCCCAGGAATGTCAGATTTGATATTGGCCTGTAATTACTAATGGTTGAGGCATCCAGATTAGGTTTTTTTAGGAGAGGTTTTATTACTGCAGTTTTTAAAGTCTGTGGAAACTCTCCTGTTTGGAGAGAAGTATTTATAATCTGAAGTATGTCTGGGGCTATGCAATGAAAAACAGTTTTGAAAAAGTTTGAAGGAAGGATGTCAAGGCAGCATGTTGTGGGCTTTAATTTTGACACAATTTCTGTTAAAGTGGCATAGTCCAAGAGGCTAAACTGTCTAAGATTGACGTGGGGGACATTTTGGGAGGCATTTAGTGTAAATTTGTTAATCTGGAGTTGCACACAGTCTGTCTAATCTTTAGTACTTTGTGTGTAAATAATGTTGCGAAATTATTACAGGACACCTCAGATGCCAATTCCTGAGGTATTGATGCTTGTGGGTTTGTCAGTTTGTCCACAACAGAAAACAGTGTGCGAGTATTGTTGGTGTTTCTACTAATGATCTCTGAAAAATATGACTGTCTAGCATTTTTCAGTTCCTGGTTGTATTTGCGAAGACTCTCTTTGTAGATATCATAAAAAACTAGGAGTTTGTTTTTTCGCCATCTGCGTTCTGCTCGTCTACAAACTTGCTTTTGTTTTATAGCTAGTATGGCATTTCTCCAGGGTGACCTCTTCTTTCTTGACAAAGTTTTTGTTTTAATCGGGGCAATAGTGTCAATTACAGTCATCACACTGGAACTGAAACTATTTACAAGTTCTTCCACTGGAGCTCTTGTAGGGGTTAATGGTGAGGCATAGGCCTGTGTGAATAACGCACAAGTGTTATCACTTATGTAACGCTTCCTAATCACCTCTGTTTCCCTTTTCAGAGGATGGACAGGGGTGGTCATTTTAAACATAACGCAGTAGTGATCAGACAGAGCAACATCATTCACTGTGACCTCAGAGATATTAAGACCTTTGGATATTATTAAGTCCAGTATGTGCCCTCTGTTATGTGTTGGAACTGTGACATGCTGAGATAAACCAAATGTATCCAAAATATTTAAAAGCTCCCTAGCACATCCTTCTTCAGGATTATCAACATGAATGTTAAAGTCACCCACTAAAACAACACAATCAAAGTCCATGCAGACAGAAGACAGTATTTTGGTAAACTCATCAAAAAACATTGTGTTATACTTTGGTGGTCTATAAATTGTTACCAAGGCAGCTCTGCAAGGGCTTTTCAGCTGAATGACAATATATTCAAAGGAATCAAACTGACCACATGAAATATTCGTGCATTGAAAACTGTCCCTGATCAGACTGGCATCCCCACCTCCTTTCTTATGGGTTCTTGGCGCACTAAAGAAATTGAAGTTTGTGGGGGTTGCCTCAATCAGAACTGTCGAGCTCGTATCTTGATCTAACCAAGTTTCTGTTAGGAACATCATGTCAAGGTTATGTTTGCTGATTAACACAAGATCATACTACGACACATTTGACCATTCTTAGTGTCAGTGCAGTATACAGAAATCTCTTTAATTTAAATATTGTCAGACCTTTAAGTAGAATTTCTGATAGCTAGCCATTACATGGAAAACATCCATTGTTGAAAATGCCCCGTTCTTTTTTACATTAGGCTAACCGATGGATACGCTCAAAGGAGGCCAAGAATGGTCTAAAGGTGATCAAACTCACGGACCCAAACTTTCTTCAAAAGTTAGAAAATGGCATTCGGATGGGCATGCCTGTTCTGCTGGAGGAGGTAGGATTGTAATATGTTGAACTTTAATAAATAAATAAAATAAATAGGAAAAAAGAGAGAAAGTAAGTACAGTGGCACCTCTGCTTACAAAATTAATTGGTTCTGAAAGTAATTTCTTAAATTGAAAATTCCGTAAGTAGAGACGCGTTTTCCATGTACAGTGATCCCTCTTTATTTGCGGTTAATGGGGAACAGAACCCACGGCGATAAGTGAAAAACCGCTAAGGAGCGCTCCCCCTCCCCCCAAAATTTTTTTTGTGTGTGTTCAATGTATTTATTCAGATGACGTATTGGAAAGAGATACGTATAAGACATGTTTTTTTACTTTTTTTTCCCCCAAAGTATAATAAAAAACTTTTTATGTATATATATTTCAGTAAATGGGTTTTAAGCACTCAGATGTAATAATTATGATAATTTTTAAACATGTTACTGTCCCACCAATTTTTTTTTAAACAAGAATAAAGTAGAAAAATGCCTGTCTTTTTTAAATGCTTCATTGAATGAGTCCACTAAAATCTGCTCAAGCTGCTCACTTACACTCAATGAGTTGCCACAGCAACTGTTTAACAAGTTAAGGATGACTGACGCATGCGGCGCTTTGAAGTTTCAGCTTCCAAGCATCTCTGGCAAGATCAAACCTTAACGTCTGTAAATCATTGTTAACTTTAATCAGCAACTGTAGTGCACTGCCTGACAAGGAAAAGCAGCAGGAGGGTGAGTGAGACAATGTGATCGGATCAGGACAGCTCATCTGTATTTTGTTTTTTTAATTGAAAAAAAATCTGCGATTGACTGAAGGCACGAAGTTTGAAGCGCGAAGTAGCGAGGGATCACAAAAAAATAAAATGGAGTAATGAATAAAAATTAATACACCTTCGTAAAGCTGTCGGAACACCCATGGCCATAGGGGCGAATAAAGAGGACACTTGGATACCCACATACACATGCAGTAGAGGCCCCTCTTGTCCAATTGGATGCGAGGAAGATGCTCAGCAATAGCCAATGGCAGAGCAGCTATATTTATGATATGTTCAGTCAACTTTGGAGCTGCGAGTAGCAGTCCATACTGTACTTTTTCCTTTCGTATCCTGAAATTTCTTTCGTAACAAGAGGCAATATTTTCACGTTGAGGCGTATCGTAACCTGAAAATTCTTTATGTAGAGACGTTCATAAGTAGAGGTACCACTTATGAAGAACTTTGAAGAATGAAGATTGGTCCCGAAACATTTCCTACTATTAAAATGTGTTGCCTCATGGCTGAAATAAAGTAAATACAATGTGAGGTATAGTGTTGAGCCAAAGGCCAGGAAGTCCATGCAAAAAATAATAATAATAATAATAAGTATAATAATAGATAATGCCAGGGACCTTTATTTGGTGATCATCCACTTGTATCAGAATGATGAAAAAAAAAAAAAAAGTCAAACATGGTGTATTATGACATGGGCATAAACAACAAGTAGAAAAGGCTCTAATTTGTGTATTGCCTGTTCCTGTACATACAGCATTAAACTGCTCATGGAAAAGTTGGCAAAAAGAATTAAGTTGTTAATGGTTTTTTTTCACTGCTATACATTGTGTGGGTTATACTAAAAAGAAAAATATCCAAATCTATCATTGTCTAATACTTCCTGCAAAGAGTAACAAAGCAAATTATGCTTAGCCAGGCCTCTCTCGGTTAGAATTATGAGCTACATGTACAGCGACCTGTCTACATTTGTGTTTTCTTCTGTTTGTGTAGTTAAAGGAGAATTTAGATCCTGCTTTGGAACCAGTCTTGCTGAAGCAGACTTTTGTAGCGGGTGGACGGACTCTGATCCGACTTGGAGACTCAGATATTGATTATGACAAAAATTTCCGGTTCTATATGACAACTAAAATGGCCAATCCACACTATCTACCAGAGGTAGTGCAAAAAACTGTCACACGATTAGATGCAATTTAATGATTAAATATTTTTCCTGTGTTGTTGTTGAATTCATGTTTGCAAATTTGTGGATTTATCTTTCAGGTGTGTATAAAAGTCACAATCATCAACTTCACTGTGACCAAGTCTGGCTTAGAGGACCAACTGCTTGGGTATTAGTCAAAACTAAAAAATATATTTTATTATTCGATTATTATTATTATTATTTTTTTTTTTTTTAGACTTTTTTATTGAACTGTGACTTGTGATACCATCCCATTTTCCGAAATTATTTTATGTCCGAACATTCTTTTCTCAGCGATGTGGTTTGCTTGGAAAGTCCACATCTGGAGGAGCAGAGGAATGATCTGGTTGTGCGCATTAATAATGATCGCATCCAACTGCAGAACATTGAAGATCGCATTCTAAAGCTTCTCTTCACCTCTGAGGGAAACATACTTGACAACGAGGAGCTTGTTACCACTCTTCAGGAATCAAAGGTTTTTACTTTTACTCATCTATGAATATGGGGTTTTGTTACAATGGAATGTTATAAATATTTAAGGGTTGTCTTATATCAAATCAGAACTAAATAGCTAAAAATTAAATCTGAAATATGTGTTAATGCCTTTTGTATATTAATGTTTTAAAGACAAACACTAATGTTTTAAAGACAAGGACAATTGTATTAAGTTGCAGATGAGACAAACTCTTCCAATTCAGTGATATTTTTGTGTGATCATTTTGCTTCTTTTTAATGTTTTTCTTTTCCCCCATTTTCCTCAGGTGACATCAGCGGCTATAAAACAACGACTGGAGGAAGCAGAGGCCACTGAATTAATGATAAATAATGCAAGAGAGGGTTACCGATCTGTAGCCACCCGAGGCTCTGTCCTGTTTTTTGTCATTGCCAGTCTTTCTGAGATTGATCCAATGTACCAGTTCTCACTCAAGTACTTTAAACAAGTAAGAAAGACCTCTTTCTTTTCATGATGTTGTGGAGGAAAACATGAGGTGGGAATTCGCTGAGGAAGACATAAGGATAATACAAATATTTGTTCATGTTCCGTTCGCCCTCTAACCACAGCTCTTCAACACCACAATTGAGATATCTGAAAAGAGTGACATCTTAGAAGAACGTCTCCAGATCCTACTGGACCAGATTCTACTCAACTCGTACATAAATGTTTCTAGAGGCCTCTTCGAGCAACACAAACTCATTTATAGCTTCATGCTATGTGTTGAGATCCTGAAGTACCGTGGTGAAATCTCGGAACCGGAGTGGCAGAACTTCATTAGGTCCACTGCTGGCATGGAAAAGGTGGAGTGAAATTGTTCTTAAACAGCTTGTTGAAAAAACTCTTGCCGTTTGTGGGTCTTAGGTTAACGACCCGTAAAAGTTTAGCCTTCAACACAATATTACAAGGGCAATTTCAAGTTTCAAAATACCATTCTAAATTGGATAACATAATTTTAAACTCAACACAAGAGTAAAGCTGAGGAAAAAAATATTTGGGATGGCGGGGGGGCACTTGACCAAAAGCCCTGTGGCCCCCACATTTGTGCGTGCTCTCATTATTAACCTGTCACCTGTGCTTTGTTTAGACTTCATCTTAAAAGGAAACAAGTGAAGGAGATTGTATTAGACTTCAGGAATTATCCCAAACTCCTCGGTCAGGCTGGTGTTAGCGGATTTGGTTGGGGTCATCAGTCCCTCCGTATTATGGCCCTTATTACGTCCTATGCTTGTTGAATTTGATAACTGATGTTCCCCATGCAGCTTTTAACGTTTTTAGATTTAATGCGGGTTGTCAGTCCTACTCGGGCTTTTATGGTGGATGACAAAACAAATAAATTTTGTATGCTTACGAGGCGAGGAAGAAAGAACTTGAATTAACAAAGAAATTGATTTACTTTCACAAGTGACAACTATTCTGTTGTTGAAGAATGTTTCATTATTCAGATTTAAAGCGCTCTTAGGAAAATTCCTTTGAGCATTTTTTTAAAAATATAAAATATTTCCTTATTATTTCTTTTTGACTTGCTGGAGTTCTTAAGATGCCTTTTCTTTTTACTTATATGACTTTCTCCTAGTAGCATGTTTATGCTTAAGAAATCTTCTTAAACTTAATGCAGCGTATTGGTGGATATGTAAAATTAAATGCAAAAGTAATCCTGTTAGTAAAACCCTTTGTCCCGACCTCTTGTAAATTCATAATCAAGACTATTTCCAAGGTCATTTGAGGGCATTAAAACTATAGCGAGACTAGTAAAGGGATCACTATTTTGATTGACGGGTTCGGAGACATCAATGGACACTTGCCTGGTTGGTCATTTTATACTATGATAAAAGACCTGGGGATACAGGCTGGTGTTGTGAGTATCATTCTAAGAGTGTCCTGCCTGTTCCGTTGTGTGTAATTGTCCTTAAACATTTATCAACCTCCTGCTATCTTTGTGGTTTGAATTTTGAATTCTTGTACAAGTAATAACCACTAGTTTCATATCTCCTAGGAATTTCCAGAGCGGCCAGATGTGCCATGGCTAAGTGATGATTACTGGGAAACGTCTTGTGAACTTGAGGATTCATTGCCCTGCTTCAAGGGCCTTTCCCAAGAAATCATTGCGACACACATCCATATTCAACTCGGTAAACTTGCACCCCAGATACAGTACTAACCTCGCAAGGAACAATAATTGATTTCTATTTGATATGAAATCATTTTGAAACTAGGAACTAATATCTTTACTTAGGACGTTTTGAGACACCTTTTAATCCAGAAACCTGGGAGGACTATGTGTCACAGTTGCCTCCTCTTGATATGTCTGAAGAGGGGAACAAAAAGGGTGGAATTCGAGGCTACTGGAATGAAAGGTTGACCTCTTTCCAGAAACTTGTCCTTATCAAAAGCTTCATGGAAGAGAAGGTAGGTTAAAACAAACAATACAAAATTATATTAGCATCATAAATTATTTTATCTAATGCCACTGAAGGTTTTTGTGTTGTGCTGCACTCCCATTAAATAAATTTCACTGCCATCAAATTCAGAATTACAGTCCTTCAAATGAAACATTATTCATTCTAATTACCGTTTCAAGGTACCTAAATGTTCAGTGTGTGTGATTTTGAGTCTAAAAAGGTAACAATCATGGTCGACAAAAACTGTTAATTACAAGAACAGGGCTAGCGTTAGACTTCTAGATCTTCTTTTCTTCTTCTCAAATCCTTATTGATGTCACACACGAGTTTTTTTTTTTTTTTGACTGCAGTATGTCAAGCATCACCCACACTGATAAGAGAGTGAAGTTTTCCTTTATTTGCTATTACAGATATGCACTCCTAATTTGAAGTCATTTTATACCAGAATAACTTCAGGATTAAATATTGTGTAAATTGTATCATTCTTCTTTTTCCAGGTTGTTTTTGCAGCAACAGAGTTTGTGATTGTCAGTTTAGGGAAGCAGTTTGTGGAAAACCCTCCCATTGATTTGGCTAATCTCTACAATGACATGTCCTCATCTACACCACTGGTCTTTATCCTTAGTACCGGATCAGATCCTATGGGTGCCTTCCAGCGTTTTGCAAAAGAAAGAGGCTGTCTGGATAGGTAAAACTTAAAAAAAATTTTTTTTTTCTTAAATTACACTGAACAAAGTGAGCCTCAGAAATCTTGTCAGTGTCAATCAGGAGGAATCCAGGCTTTCTTCAGAGTGTTCAGTGTTCTGATAGATTAGCATATTTGCTAGATTAGCATGCCCATTTGCTAATGTAGCCCTTCACCACACATTAAATGTTGCTCAAAGTGCGTTATAATACTTACAGTATATAGTGTATAACACTAGTTGAATTATAGATATAGGTATTCACTAATGCTGTGTGGCCTACGCTGTACTGAGTGTAATAAAGTTGTGTGGCCTGCCTCCACCTATTTCCATATTAAAATGCATATTCAATGGATATTCATATTTTCAGGTTACATAATACATATACTTCATACAATGCTAGTCATCAAACGGTTGTGAAAAAAATGATACATCAGTAAAGTAAATGTATCAAAATTTTAATACAGAAAAGGTGACAGCCATACAATATAATTAAATGCAGTTCAGTGTACGTCAAACATGGTTAGAGTGAACTATTGGCCTCGCTAAATCCTTCTCCAAACGTGCAAAACAATCAAACTATGTGTAAAATATGGCGGTTCTTGCCACACACTGCCATGATGTAATGTAAGAAATGTAAAGAATGACGTCACAAAAGATCCTTCTACTGTACGTATATATAGTTGATAACTTTAATTAGTAGCAATTATGAGTGTCACGGTTCAGAAAACTGACGGTACGGATCGGCTCATTTTTCCGTCCAAAAATTAAAATAAATAAACCACTAAATATATCTTAGACCTCTATTTATTTTGTCTGAGAAAATGGTCAACACAGAATGTCCAAGATGATCATTTAAATTACAACAAGTGCAAAATAACGCTTGACTTCATGTCTCAAACATTGACTGTAACTAGCAAAACAACAAGTGTAATTGAAGGCACATCTTCTGCACATTATTTTTAACTATGCAGAAAACAAGTGCAAAATGTGTCCACATCTAAAAAGAGTGCAAACAAAGAATACTAATAGCAAAAAAAAAATGTTTTTTCAAAAAGATAATAATGTCCACATTGTCTGAGGAGCGTGTTGACCTGTTTTCAGTTAATTTGTGCCCTGCTTTAGAAAACATTCTTTCACTAGCCACTGAAGTACCACGCACAACTAGATAGCGTCTTGCTTCTGTGCATCTGTGGGGAGCGCAATGTAAGACATCAGGGATAACTCCGTCACAATTTCTTTTCTTTTCATTTTCATAAACACACGGCACGATTTTCTCACTGAAGTGGTGGCGCGCCGGGATGTGGCAGACCTACACCGTCAAGGCATGCCCGATTTATGACCCACCGCCATAGCCTGACATGCACCTCCACAGAATCCTGACTGATTGTTCCTCTTAGACGGATGTTTCCGGTTCAGTGCGAAATCACCGCCATTTTCAAGCATTGTTGTGCGACACGCAAAAATGGAACAAGCCGACAAGAGTATCATCGAAGAGGTCCACAAGTAGACAACCTCTACAATGTCTCGTCAAGACAATATAAATATTGCCAAATTGTAAGCAATTCGTGGCAGGAGATTATTTAAAATACGGGCTGAAGGTCATCGATTGCATAAAAAAGTGGAAGAACGTCCGAGACAAGTATGTGTGTGTTCAGAAGCGAATGGCCACACGAAGCGGTGACACAGTCGGCCAAAAACTGCCAGTTTTTTATTACTTCATGTCTATTCTTTGGTTGGTGCATTTCATCATTTATTGTGTACATATGCTTGCTGTGAGTCTGTGACTTATTTACATTTTACACTTCAAGTATGTAAATAATAAAGCACAGATTTGATGTCAAAAGACTTGTTTTGATGTTTAAAATTCAATAACAGACAGTCCTCACAGTTGATACATTATTACTGATTGAGAGTGCCTTGGTGCTTTTATGATAACGTGTTTACCATCAAGGCTTTTAACGCAGTTTGGGAAGTTCCATAGCCGCCAGAAATCTGCTATGGCTTCCCACAAGCTGGTTTAAGGACACGGAAAACAAATTGGACAAAACGCTGCACAACACAGCTTGCTGGCTGCCACCTCCCAATGCTAGAATTTGTAAACTGCCAGTCTCTGTGTGGCATCAACAGTAGGACAGACCAGCCAGCTTCGCAATCTTCTTCTGTGTCGCCTGCGCCTCAACATTTGTTGTTCAACGTTGATGTGCTTAAGATCCACATTCAAGCGTTCCATCTCCGTTGGCATTGTTGTGTAACCGGAAGAAAACTAGAGTAAGTCGACAAGAGTCCCCCAAATCTGTACAAACACAATGCCACACCCCTCTAGTGGCTTGGCGGTGAATTACAGAGCAGAACTATCGAATGCTCATTGACGCCGTAGGGTCTACATCGTCCCTACGCCGTCACAGCAACGCAGAAGCATAACTCAAGTTTTAATCACATTAACCATATGTCTAAACCCTTTGTTTTGTTTGACCGAATATGGCCTTAAATATGCAACAATAAATATCGCAATCGCATCTGTTAATTTCTTTCGCCTAGGCGGCTCATGCCTCAAAGGACTACTTAAATTCCGTGGCAAAGAGCAGTTGTTTAGCATTTGCTGCCTTTGCCTCGCCTCCAGCCGCTATGCGGCCGTCATGCTAACACGAACACCACTACACCCCCACCCACCCACCACCAACGCGCGGACCACTCGCTTCCCGATCAGTGGAGAGTGATCCGATGAGTTCACGGAAAATCCGTTTGTAGTAGCAATGTCATGCTCGAAGCCAAAACATTTGCATAGCTCGTGCACTGCGGCAAAAAAATACAATGCATGTGTAAAAAATGTAATGTGATGTTAAACTATAATTTTGAAATGATGAACTGTCTTCAAAACTGTATATAATAAAAAGATTCTTTCTCTTTAATAATTAGGGTTGAGTCCATATCACTGGGTCAGGGACAAGGGCCCATTGCAGAAAAAATGATCAAATCAGCGTTAGAGAATGGAGGCTGGGTTTTCTTACAAAACTGTCATTTAGCTGTTTCTTGGATGCTCCCTATGGAGGAGATCATCAAGACTTTTGCCGAGCCAGGTAAGAAAGAAAATAAAAAGAGTAATTGTATATACACACTATCAGTCACACTCTTATGTCTGATATTTGACATGGTCAATCACATGGTCCTTGTGGACTTGACTATGAAACTTCTTTCTTCGCAACTGTAGTTCATTAGTTTAACTTAAGACGTATTGCCACATTTTATTTTCTGCGTACTGAATGTTCTAAAAATTGAGTGAGGCATTTCCCCCCCCCCATTGTTTTTCTGCAGACACTTCAATCCATGAGAACTTCCGCTTGTTTCTCAGTTCCATGCCTACTAAAGTGTTTCCAGTAACAGTTCTACAAAATTCTGTCAAGGTAAACTTTATATGTGCATGTGATCAGTGTGTTTAATACATTACATTAATTTAATTCCTTTCCAGTTTAAAAATGTCAATAGTTGACATTTTTGCCCCTACAATATGTTATTTAATTTTCTGATTGCAATTTAATGACCACCCAAAATAATGAATGATTAAGAGAAACTGAATTTATTATTCAATTATCATGTAATCCTTTTAGGTAACAAATGAACCTCCTAAAGGCTTGCGTGCCAACATTCGACGAGCCTTCACAGAGATATCTAACAATTTCTTTGAAGAACACGCTTTGGGGCTTGACTGGAAAAAGATGGTTTTTGGACTCTGCTTTTTCCATGCAGTCATTCAGGTCCAGAAAAAAATATATACAGTACTTGTGCTAAGATGCAATATTTTGTTATCTTGCTTCATTTTTTTGTTTGTACTCCTTCAAATGTTTCCCTTGTTCATGCATTCTTAGGAACGTAAAAAATTTGGTCCTCTTGGCTGGAACATTCCCTATGAGTTTAGTGATAGTGATAGGGAGTGTGCTCTGCTTAACCTCAACCTCTACTGCAAAGATGCAACTATTCCCTGGGATGCCCTTACATACATCACTAGTAGGTGAACCGTAATACACGACTGTAAGCTATTTTGTTTCAAAGATTTGACGCGGAAATACTTACCTCTTTTGTTCAAATTAAAGTGATTTCCAATTCCTTATAATTAAATTCTAAATTTATTAAATTAGTAACTGTCATTGTATACTTATTTGATAGCATGGGCTGAGTTCCCCTTGAGTGATATGAACCTGAGTGTAAATGTGGCTGTTGCTGTACATTGATTTAGGACCAATCTGGGGTGTAATCAACCTTTGACCTGAGGTTAGTTAGGATAGACTCCATTTCCAGGTGTCATTAAGGAGGATAAGTGATATAAAGAAGTGGTTAAAGAAGTGGCATCAGATGTGGGCTCTCATTAATATAATGTTATAGATACTTGTTTTTTATACATATAAGCCATACTTTTTACTACTTTGGGCTACGCTAGTCGTTACATTTTTCCTCTACATATTATTATATTCTACATATTACAATTTAACTCTTTTTTTTTGGGGGGGGGGGGGGGGGGTCAGCAATGCCAACAGTAGCTCTACCAGTTTCACCAACGAGACGTCGCAACACTAATCACGAATCCATTATACTAACCAGACCCAAGTTTGCTGTTCTATGATCACACTGGCCTATTCAATCATGCGGCGTCTTTAAAGCACAGTAAAAAATGAAGTCTTTGACATAGAGCACTGCCCTCAACATGACTCGAAAGCACAGATTTTAACCTTTCTCCCAGTTTTTATTTGGCACCTAATGACCACGGGAAACCAGAGATATTTGTTGTTGTTATTGAACAATTGGATCAACTTAGTTACAGTATTTTAATAATGTCGTTATGGTGGTACCCTCCAGGAGAGTCGAGTATCATCTAGTTATTTACTTTACTAACTTTGTGTAAAAAGTTTGACAACCATCAGTAGGGTGTATGGATTGGAGAAAAATGTTAAATAACATTTGATGAAATACTAAGAAGGGGTGTAAGTCATCATTTCAAGGCGATACAATATAGATTCTTTGGACATGGTACAATATTTACTGTTATTTGAAAGTCTGCCTTGATTTGATTCAAGGGCATTTTACTATGTTTAACAAGACGTTTGCGCATTAAATGCAATCAGTTACGTAAATTTCAACTAAAGCAATAAAAAACGGAAAGCAATTTTGACATTTTTGATAATTGTGCTTGTGAAATATTTCTGAGATTTTAGTGATAACAATTATTTTTAATGAAACTGTTTATTGATGTTTTGCATTTCAGTTGATTTATTTGGCCCATTGCTTAACCAGTCGATGAATCATTCCAAATTGTTGTATTTTTACCCGCCTAATACTGAGTGCACCAACAGAAATATATTCAGTGATCCCTCGCTACTGTGCGCTTCAAACTCCGCGCCCTCAGTCCATCGCGGATTTTTTTTCAATTAAAAAATATATAAATGAATACAGTAATTTATAAAGCTGTCCCGATCCAATCAAGTAGTCTCTCACTCCTGCCGCTTTTCTTGGTCAGGCAGTGCACTGGAGTTGCTTATTAAAGTTAACGATGATTAACAGACGTTAAGGTTTGATCTTGCCAGAGACACTTGGAAGCCAAAACTTAAAAGTGCTGCATGGGTCAATCATCGTTTAACTTGTTAAACAGTTGCTGTGGCAACTCATTGCGTGTAAGTGAGCAGCTTGAGCGGATTTTAGTGGATTCAATGAAGCATTTAATAGAGTCAAGCATTTTCAACTTTATTTTTGTTTAAAAGTCATTTGGTGAGACAGTAACATGCTTAAAACTTATCATTATTATTAGATTTGACATGCCTAAAAACCATTTATTAAAATACATATACACACACACACACACATAAAGGTGTGGTGGTTTTTTTCCTTTTTTTTAATACTCTGGGGGGGAAAAGTGAATCAACATGTCTTATATGAATATGTTTCCAATGTTAAATCTGAATAAATACATTCAAAACACAAATGTTTTGGTGTTGGGGCTACTTTGCGGTTTTGCACTTATCACGGCGGGTTCTGGTTCTCGTTAACCGCGAAAAATGATGGATCACTGTGTATATGTATATTTTTTAACAGTGTCAATTAAGTGAGCATTTTTCTGAAACTTGTGTGAAAGTTGCAAACTTGTTAAATGTGACGACTAGATAGATAGATATAATTGTAGACTTACATAAGGAAGATGAGTACATTCCAGCTTGTTTGTATCCCTAGGTGAGATCACATATGGTGGCAGAGTGACAGATTCATGGGACCAACGCTGCCTCAGAACGGTCCTAAAAGGCTTCTTTTCACCTAAAACCCTGGGGCCTTGCTATACCTTCTCACCATCTGGTACCTCTAAAATTAATTTTGGCCGTGACTGTTAATGTAGACTTTCGTAAAATTGTCACAGGTTCATAAAAAAAAAAAAAAATGTACTGTGCTGCATAATACTTGTTTTTTTCGACAGAATGAATTAGCTTACTGTACTAATTGAATGCCAGAAACTACATATGTTGTTGCTACTTTTATGTTCTTCTGATCCAATGTCCCCTTCTGTTTAATAGGTGTATACTATGCCCCCGAGTTAGACACACTGGATCTATATATTGGGTACATTGAGACTCTTCCAATCATTGATGACCCGGAGGTCTTTGGCATGCATGAAAATGCCAACCTGGCCTTCCAGGTATGAAACTTTTGCACTAGAAAAAATTATAAAGAAGTAGTCAGTTTCAAGTCGTTTTGGAGCCAGAATTTGTTTTCTGTATATTGTAGTAATCTAGTAAACCTTTTGTTTTTCATTGAATCTGGAAATATTTGTCAATTTACTTAATACCACTTGACAAAATTACAAAAATACAAATGAGCACAGAGGAAACACATCAATTTGTTTATCTGTAATTGAAAAGAAAACAACTTTGGGTCAATTAAAGTACATCATCTGTATGCTTTCCATGTGTTTGTGTTCGCAGCGCCAAGAAACCAATAATCTTATCAACACTATTCTGGATGTCAATCCTCGGTCTTCAGCCCAACTAGGAGGCAAAAGCAATGATGAGATTGTGTGCGAGCTTGCTGAAGCTATACTAGCTAAGTTACCTGGTGCGCCAATTTTTTTGGTCTAAAGACACCGTCATAATTAAATAAAAAAGATTGTTGAAGGCAGTATTGTGTTCTCACTGGTAAAGTACAACACTGACATTATGTTTTTGTGGTTGCCTATGTAGAGCGCCTTGACATGGACGAGGCACTTGAATCTTTGTTCGAGCGAGACGATAATGGTCGAGTCAACTCCTTAACAACTGTGCTGGGCCAGGAAGCCGACAGATTTACCAAACTGATTCGATTACTCAGGGTAGGTGCACATTTATAAAATTATGAGATTAGTATTTTTTCCCACCTTGTGTTGCAAGGACCTGACTGAAATATTCAATGCAGGTGAAAATATATAGTAACAGTTGGACAGTATCACTGCAGAATTTACCAGCAACAAATACTCTTGAAAAAAAACTAAACTGTAATAAAATCTGACCAACATAAAAATAATTGTATAAGAAGGGCTGTGTTAGCATCGACCCTTGGAACCTGGTTTTTGACTTTTTTGTATCAGGGCCAATTAATTACTTCTTTACTACATTGTTACTTATAGGTTAGGGGTTAGCCAGCCCAGCAGAGGACATGGTTCCCATTAGATTCTATAGAAAAAGCATCCAGGTCATTTTTGAGTGAGAGTGTGGGGTCCTGTCACTAACGGGTTAAAATGACAACTTGCAATTGATGACACACTTACTTTTAAGAATAACTGTATACAGAAACATGGATAATGTCGTAAGGAAACATAGCTAGGATTAGATGATTGGGAAACGGGAGGGAACTACAGAAAAAAAATTAAAGGCAAGGCTTTAATCACATTTATTTCCTTAAATTGATGAAAGAATTTTCATAATTCCAGGTGTCCCTTATAACGCTGCAGAAGGCTATTGCGGGTCTAGTGGTGATGTCCGAGGAGATGGACCGGATCTACACAAGTTTTGTCAACAACCATGTTCCCACCCAATGGTCCAACTCCTCCTACCCATCACTAAAAGGCTTGGCTTCCTGGGTCAAAGACCTGTACCTCAGGATCTACTTTGTTGAGGTTTTTCATATTTCATGTATTCTTGATACTGAGAGGGTATACTTAACTGTACAGTCAGAGTTTTACATCAGGCATGCAAACTGGTTAGGGGTGAAAAAGGTGACAAAGTAACATGGAGACACAGCATGCGCGGAAAAGTGCATTTCATAGTGCAACCAGAGACATCTCGAATTAAACACAGTACATAATAATTTAACATATACAAGTCTAAATCTCTCATCCTGAAATCAGAACATATAAGACTCATTTAGTAGCAAATTGTACAAAATCTAAATTATAAAATATAGAGTATGTCTCATTTGCATTAAGCAGAGAACAGCTGTACAGCTTAAAATATGAATTTACAGGTACAGTATAAATTCTATTCACTTAACTATTATGTGATAGATAGATGGATAGATAGAATAAAAAAAATTACAAGTCTTCAAAAGCATTAACTGTAGTGATCATAACTTTATTTACATTCAACCAAAGCAATTAGTCCCATGGTCCTTAACTTCGATTGATAGGGCATCATACTGGATAAACAGAAGTACACCTGTAGGCTGTTTTATGAATGGGGGGGTGTACGAACAGCGTGGGAATGGGGGTTTTTTCAAATGTGACCTGTAGCGGAGCTCTCCGGTTTGATAAACTCTCGATGGCTAAACAAATGAAATGACCTCCACCACAAGGCAAAACTCTTCCCTTTCTGTAATTATCGGAGAGTATAGAGGGGCCTTAAATAACTCGTTGTCAAAAATAACTGGTGACCATTCACAACTTTACTAACAAAGCCCTGAACATGACTTGTATGGAAGGCACTAGTTCATCACTCTAGTTACCTCATCGCTCATGATTTTTTTTTTTTATCGTTAACAAGCGCTTTACGAAGGGGCCTTAAATACCTCGTCACAACGACAATTCAGATCCCAACTGACGTTCGCTAACTTTACTAGCAAAGCCCTGTGTGAAAGGTGCAAGTTAACCCCTCCGCAGTTAGAGCTACCTCGTGTAACTGCGTTCTACGAGGCGGTGAAATATCGAGGACTATCTGAAGTTATCAAGAAATTAAGAGAATACTTGTGTTATAGACACCATTACAAGCGCAGGAATTGATCGAACGACACGACTGAATGATTTATGAAGACTAATATAGGCCATCACTCAAACTTTTAGCTTTAAGAAGTTAACAATTTTTTACATAATCCCTTACCTTGCCGCAATTTCCAACGGGTCCGGGCGAGAAGCTGGGATGGAGAGGGGTTCCACCTCCTCATTGCTGATTGGTTATATCTGTGCTCCCGTCTCTCACTATTGTCAGTCATTTGTTGTCACAAGAAAAGAGTGGCGGTGATAGGTCTAGGTCATCGGACTAGAACACACATGTCCAAAGTCCGGCCCGGGGGCCAAATGCGGCCCTTGGTCAAATTTCATCCGGCCCCCAGCCTCTGTCATAAAATCAATAATGTCTGGCCTGCACAGAGACTTAATAAATTGGTCAGCAGTACTGCTACCAGCATATGAAGTAGCTTACACACTTAATGCTGCTACGCATTTACCCACTAAAAGGCAGCAGCACTCTAAGCAACATTACCCCGTGTGACCCTTTACTCCCAATTTTCTAAAATGGCGATAATCAACAAAATAAAGAAAGTTGACTGTGACGGTCGACGCTTCAAGGATAGGTGGAAATTGGACTATTTCTTCACTAAAATACACAACAACTGTGTCTAACTCATTTGCAAAGAGACAGTCGCCGTTTTTAAAGAGTTGAATGTGAGGAGATATTACCAAACAAGACACGCTGACATGTACGACAAGATTACAGGGAAGATACGCAGCGAGAAATTGAAGCAACTTGAAGCTAGTTTAGTTTCACAGCAGCAGTATTTCGCAAAATCCCAAGAGTCGAAAGAGAACGCCGCAAAGGCTAGTTGCGAGATTGTTGAAATTATTGATAAAAAATAATAATGACGCAAATGTGACACACAGAATGGCCTGCTAAAATTTGCTTAAATATATTGTTCTACGTAAAGGACGTCCCCCCACATTTTTACCTCACCAAATCTGGCCCCCTTTGCAAAAAGTTTGGACACCCCTGGACTAGAGTGTAGTTTTGAACATGCACTACGGTTTTGAAGTTAACGGTTTCACTCGCTCGTTGATAGCCCCCTCCGCCCCATTTTTTTCTCCTCGGATCTACGTGATTCAGAAGAATGACCCATTTTGATTTCAAAACGGCGAAATTTTGCCAAAAGGTGGTAGGTTTGCATGCCTGTTACATTTATAACATTCAGATATTTTTTAAAAAAATCAATTTTTATAAAACAGATAGATTCCAAAGCATTATAACCCTTAATTAAAACTAGGCCACCCTAGTCTGGATAAAAAGGCGTGTCTAAAAAAGTGGGTTTTTAACAGTTATTTAAAAAGGCCTAGATTCCCAATGTTGGGGATTTCAGTGGGCAGGCTGTTCCACAATGTGGGGGCAGAAACTGCAAAAGATCGAACACTCCAGTTTTTAAGTCTCGAACTTGGAACTTGCAAAAGAAGCTGGCCGGGAGAACGAATTTTCACGTCTGGGTGTACCGGTTAAAAATCGAGAAGCAGCATTTTGAAGGAGTTGCAGACAATTAATAGAGGACTTGGGAAGACCAACTGAACACACTGAATTCTCTGGTGCAATGGAGTGCCAGAAGGAGAGGCTATGCATGAGTATCACACATTTCAGTGGTTTATAGGCAAAGGTTGACAGTGGCATAGCCAAAATGTCTTGTTTTTAGTCAGTTCTCCAATAAAGTTCTAAACAACTGATCAATCACTGGCTTTTTTGTGAGCGAAACCTAAAGTCTAAATAGATATTTAATCATTGAACAGATGGTATAAAATCAAAGGAGCAAACATCATGTCACTGAGAATATAAAATTCACTTCTTTTTTTTTTTTTTTTTTAATTAACAATCTGGTTGATTGCATTATTATTATTGTATTATGTAAACGAAAGTCTTGGGGCCTCGAGGGCTGCTTTGGGTCCTGGTCTTTTTTCTTACCTATTCAGCACAGTTTAACCAAGTTAAACTGGTTTTAGCGGAAACAAGAAGCACCTGACGGCAATCAACTGATTGCACTTGTAAGACACCAGATTGGTGAAAAGGTGCCCTTTTGTTGGGTTGGAACAAAACTCGCACCCACTGCAGCACTTTGTGAAATAGTTTGGCCACTTCTACATTTTATTGTGCTTCATTTGTATGAGCCTGCATCCACTCGTTTGTGAGCATGTGTACTGTTTTTTCATGTGACTTTTTCTAAAAGCGGTACGTGCACTGAGACGAGACTGTCCAGTGAGCTCGACGCATATGCCAACGCATCTGGATGGCAATAACCATCTCTAGTACATATTCAAGATTGGGGAAAAGGATTGTCACAATTGCATCAAGTTAGATGAAACTGCAAATTCTACACAGGCTCATTCTCTTTAATAGGCAATTAAAAATACGTCCATGCATGACTTGACAGACATTGAACACATTCCATGAGTCAGTTCAAAAGACAAGTTCAAAAATTTATCAGTAATTTTTTTCCTTTTAGACTTGGATCGTACGTGGCCACCCCAAATCTTTTTGGGTCTCTGGATTTTTCTTTCCTCAAGGCTTTTTAACTGGTAAGATACTGCTGCACTAAAAATATTTCCATTACATGCTTTATGGAGCATGGTGGTACAGAAGATGTCTGAAATGACAGAATATGCAGTGTTCTAAATGACTGAAGACCTCTTTCATATCTGGGAGTAGATCGACGCTAACAAAGGAATGCTTGAGGTAATCTGGATGTTCTAATATAGGTGTTCTCTCCTTTTTTAGCGGTCCTGCAGAATCATGCACGACGATACAATTTGCCCATTGATGAGCTGAACTTTCGCTTCAACATGGTGCCTGTGTACAGGGATCAGACCGCAGTGGCTGAGGCTCTGCGCAATCTCAACAGCAATGCTGAGCTTCCAATGGACTTGGAGGTACTGCAATGCCACAACATACTGTGCATGTACAGTACATATTTATTTGTTAAACTTAACATTACAAGGATTAAAATGCTTTAGTCTTTAGGGTATAGTTTTCAGCAAGATGAGTGATAGAGCTTGAGCGAAGCAAATCTAAACTGATTCGAGTGTTTACAGAATTGAGTAAAGACAAAGCTGTACAGTGGTTCAAATCATGGTATTATGAACACTTATTTGAATAGGAACAAAATAAGATTTAATTACTATCAGTGTCCAAACGTTTCGTATTTGTTGATACAGTTGCCAATACCTGAGGATGGTGTGCTCGTGCATGGCATGTTCATGGATGCGAGTCGCTGGGATGATGACAACATGGTGATTGAAGATTCATTACCTCGAGTTATGAATGCGGTTCTCCCAGTAGTGCACTTTGAGCCACAACAGAACTACGAGCCAGAATCTGAGCTCTACAATGCGCCATTGTACAAAACCTCAGCTAGAGCAGGAACTCTTTCCACAACAGGTGTGTATCTAATCCAGGATCCCCACTTACTGTGCCTACAAAATTGGCGAATAAACTTCTTGTTCTTCATTCTTCATTTTTCCTTCCCTCTAGGACACTCGACTAATTTTGTTGTGACTGTATTGCTTCCCTCAAACCGACCAAGTGATTATTGGATATCCAAAGCATCAGCTCTGTTATGTCAGTTGGATGACTAAATCTGTTCTAATTCAGGCACACTAATTTTTGGAAAATAAATGAAAGATTTACCACATTGACGTTAGTAACTTGAATTCACATTATAAGGAATTCTCACATATTGTCTCTCTGTTGTTGCACAGACTTTAACAGTGGTACTGAATGGGTCTACTCAAGACATACTGTCACAATTTGTCTAATGTTACTGAATCTATTTATGTCCTTATGAGATTTACAGTCACATGTCTATCCTAAGGCAATGGGGGAAAAAACAGTTCATGTTCAAGTTCATGAAAAATAATTGTAAAGGCAAGATAGTTGAGCAGACACTGTCGTTTATGATTATCAAGCGAGAGCACTGTATGGAGTGCTGATCATCAAATGTTTCCGCCACAATCCCAATGTGCAGCAGCTTTCTATTTGTGTCACTTAGGGCAAACACATTAAGTATGTGCAGTCATGTCAGTGCTATGACAAGGAACAGAAAAATACAGTCATTTTCATTCTATTCTAGTCTCCTCATAATGTCGTAAAAGTGGTGTGATATGAGGACACGTATTCATTGCTATAAATTGCTCAGAGGTAACCTGGCATGCCAGATTTATTGATCCATATATTTACTACGAATATATTCCACATGTCACTCTGGGAAAGATCCTATCGGAACCTTCGAAAAATGTATTCTTGCTGATTGGACGGTGGCTCTTCTCGTCACACTCGTTTCTCAACAAAAAAGGCTTTGAGTGATGTTCTTTGCTCTTCTTTTAATGAGGAAATTAAGTGTATTCAGGAAAAAAAAACAATTTACATTCCGCAATAGAATTAAAGCAGATGGCCGCTTCCTGGTCACGTCGGCACCTCTCGCCTCTTTCCCCTGATTGGCTCGCCTCACCATCAAAAGGCGACCAATCCACATTAAGCCACAGTAGGACGTATTGGTTTGCAGAAAAGCAAAAGCATCGTTTCCCATCAAAAAAAAGCTTTTCGTGATGTTCTTTCCTGTGCTTTTAATGCAAAAATTAAGTGTATTTCTGACAAAACTACAACTGTTTTGCACTGTGAAATTGTTTTCAACCAGATTGTTGCTTCCTGGTCATGTCTGCAGCTCTTTCTCCCGATTGGCTCGAACATCAGATGACTGGGCAAATGGTTGGACAGTTGAGGTTTGCAAGATGGTACTGGATGATGAATCAATGAATCAGGAAGTACCTCGTTGCTTGCAAGGCTAACTCAGTGGATGGTGCTATCCCATAAACTGCCTAAAAAGAGCAAGAATTAGAGGTGATCCCCCACTTCCCAAGAATTTGGTTTCCAAATTGTACAGTTTTAAGCGTGGTCAACTTTAGAAGTACTTCGACCTGCCCAGTCTAAATTTAAGTCACACTTTTACTATATTATAAATGTAAGGGAAACGTACCCCTGGTCTGGGAATTTGGCAAATTGTGCCTGAAATGATTTAAGTTTGTGAATGTGTTGTAAGTAAAGCCTAAACAATAAACCATGATCTAAAAAGTCTACAATGAAAATCAAGGTGCACAGAAATGCAGCATCTCAAGTACTTGGCTTAGAAAGGAGATACAGTACTCACTTACTGTATGCATAATTTTACTGCATCAAGAAGAAGTATGTGTAAATTATATTTCTATCAAATACTGTATGTCACATTAAAACATTACAGGGCTTATGTAATCAAGAATACTATTATTAATTTATTATTATCCGGGATATCATTCCGAAAGTGTTTGCAAACTGTCTTTTAATAGAAAAGATCAAACGCATGTTGGACACCAAACCTTGCGTTGGTGCAGTATTTCCTGACCTGATAAAAGCATTTGACACTGAAATTCTTCTGTCTAAATTAACCCATTTTAATTTTTCATTGGATGCATTTGAGTGGATAAAATCTTATTTAGAATTCAGGAGACGCCATGTCTCCATTAGCAGTGTCAAATCAACATTTCTAGATTTCCCTGTTGGCCTGCCTCAGGGGTCATTACTTGACCCACTGTTATTTTTCTTCATATCAATGACTTGCCAAATTCATGTGTAAACGTTGAATTTCAAATGTACGCTGATGATGCTGTCATCTTCACTAGTGCAAAAAATACCCATGACGCAACTTCTGCTCTCACATTAGCTGTGGTTCCTATAAATGATTGGCTCTACAAATCTTGCCTTCTACTAAACACAACTAAAATAATGTTTACAAAGGAACCTTTGGACATCATTCATTCAGGTGTATTTTTTGGAGGACAGGAACTACAAATAATCTCTGAATTCAAGTACCTTGGAGTGTCACTTGATTCCACACGGTCTTTTGAAAGCCATGCTAAAAGAATATGTAATACAGTGAAATTCAACCTGAACAATTTTAAACAAATAAGAGCTTTCATAACCCTGCTAGAATGTTTCTACACTCCGATTTGATCACACATTGAATATTCCATTACATGTTGGCAACTGGCAGGTGTAAATACATGCAGTAACATAGAATCATGCTACAAAGAAATCGTTAAAGGTCTTTGCTTTTTTTTTTTTTTTTTTTTTTTTTAAAGGGCTCACAGCGATTTCAGGACCAGGGCGTCCTCTAGAGGGGACTGTGAGGTCCCAATCAGAAAAACAGCCTCCAGTCACAATTCTCTCCCTGTAAAGGCCAGTAAAATTTGGAACAGTTTACCACTCGCCATCAGGGAGTGTCCCACAATACGAGCCTTCAGAACTGCTATATAAGTGTAACACCATAACACCATAACTTAGCTCAAGCAGTGATTGAAAGTAAACCAGTCCTTCAACCACTGACTTTTAAGTTCTTAGTAACCTTTTGTACTGTGCAGTTTTATTGTAACCTTTTGTTCTTTTTTGTCTTTTTGTGTCACTTGACACGAGGGACTGCCGATGTAAATTAGCATTTTTGCTATAATCCGGCATATTTACATCTTTTGGCTGTGTCTAATAGTTCATCAGTGCGCACTGTCCCTATTAAATAAATAAATAAATAAATAAATAATAAAATTTTGTAAGGCTTGGGTGAGGACATAAGACTAGACACACATTTTCACTAGAAGTACAGTTTGATTTTTCCTTCAGAATAGACATTTATTAAATGACTACAATTCTGCATTGCAATTTCAATACAGTTGTTACACTGGAAATAATGAAACTGAAAACCCAGTGTCGGAGTAAATTAGATTACATGCCCGACCGATCTTAAACCAAATGTAGCAATATACCTCCAGTAAGGTTTGAAATGGGTAAAACAACAATAATTCAAGGTAGAAAAGGAAGACCAGAGAAATTAATACCAGGCATGGTATGGAATGTAAATCGAACATCTTTAACAAATCCAACACGCCAGATAGGAATTATGGCAACCAAATATTAATTTTTCATAAATGTTTCCAATGAAAATGTGATGGTCATCTTCGAGTGATTGTTCATTTCATTTATTGATGATTCATTTGTACTGACACTTTCTTTGCATTTATATCATAATGGCGGGAGTTTTCATATCTGAGACGTATCGTCTTTGTTTTGCTGATGTTGAGAGATTTTAATTGGTTTAGAACATCACTATCAGCTTCACCCTATTATCACCCGTCAACCTTACCAGCTTTTTTTTTTTTTTTTTTTTTTTTTGCTCTACTGTTCTATAAAACTGTTTTATTTGGACAACCCAGTCTGCCCTTGAACAAAAATGGATTTGTTATGTTTTGGTGTTTAAGTACACTGGTATAGGGTAGGGTTTATAGCAATCCAATATCTTAATAGTAAAAGGTCTACTGGGATTAAAACAAGGTGAATTCTGGCTATCAGTTTAATGATGCTTCCATGTCAGGTGACGATGTGTACGCAAGTGTGGTTGTGCTTGCATGTGTGTGCATATTGACTCTGCAAAGCATATAATCTCTCAGAGGCAGGTGTATCTTCTGAACAAAGGCCACAATGATTTCTTCCTGTTGACCTGGTGCCAACACCATCAGATGAAGCCAACACTATGGCAGCGTGACGGGTATGTTCAAATGGCTGGCTCTCTGACTTTTTACTCAAATAAATCTTGACTTCGAAACCTCAAAATTCACTTCAATTGCTCGTCCATCAGTCTACTAGCCAGTCCATACAAAAGAAAATGAAGAAAGGACAGAAATCATTTATGATTTTTAGTCATGCTCCATATGCATGAAAATATTTTAAATATAAATATTTTCAATGCGACCGAACATGCATCTAAGAACCATTGTCCAAAACTAAACTTCATGGTAACTCATCTAAAACAATTGAAATAGTATTTAAGTAATGTTTCACAGCAGTCACCGTCTCTCAAGACAAATTCTTGGCGAATAGGAGCACAATTCCTATAGGACTCGAACACGCACGCACGACGCGTCCAGCATCCACTTGAAGGCATCGGGAGGGAGGTTTCCACACACCCCACACAACGGACTTGTGTCTACCCGTTACACTTGCACGCTAAACTAATAATTTATAAATAGACATATTTCTAAAAATCCACAAAAATACACCCTCCGATGTTCTCTATATTCTCAAAACTCAATACTTATATAAAATGTAAATAATAATAATCGTTAACCTCATAACATAACAGCCTTAAAGCCTGTATGGCCGCTCTCCTGTTCGGGGCCACAGGCAATATAGGAATTAAATGCATTTGTATTTGTTTGGGTGAAGATCACGATCTACTAATCTAAAAAATCTATATATATTGCATGTTATTCATGATTTTTTTTTATTGCGTTATCTAAATTATAATAAAAACAAACCCTGCAACAGCATAATAAAACGAGACACTACCACAGTATTAAACACTTAAAAACAAGGAAGTGCAGTGTGGCAGTAAAATATGTATGAGTGGGTTAAATACATTACAAAAAGCAAGGTTGTACTCTCTTAAGTTTTCACATTACTACAAACGGAAACCATGGAATGATCTCAACTAGAAGCTGACACTTTTTCGGGATTCCCTCTGTTGACAGATGTGAGTGCATTACATTATTAATCATAGGACTGGGCTAAAGTAGGAGTGCAAGTCACCAAGAGTGGGACTATGACGCCAAGTTTCACTCCCAGTGACGTTCAAGACACTACTCTTCAAATCGACTATAAATATTTTCCCTTCTTACAACTACATGTGTCACATGGTGGAAGTTTTTTTTTTTTTTTAATTCTATTTTGGCTTTGTGTTGTGTTGTTTTGCAATTTAGCTTTATTTGTAGTCTTTAAACTCCCACTCTGACTCCAATTAGAACACTAATGCATGGCACCTGTAGGTCTCTTACCATTCCAAACAGGCAGAGGATAAGCCAATGAAAATCAGAGATCACACCATTTGAGCCAATCGGCAGCCGACGGGTGGGACTGTCGAACGACCCTATAGGTTAAGAGGCACAGGTGGATGACCATACAGGGAGGAAAAAGCCAAGGCAAGAGGAGAGGCAGCAATGGCAAGGCAGACCACGTGGAGGCCTTGTCTGACATGAGACAACCGCAGTGGCAAAGCGAGAGGCTCTGCCTGGGCTGTGAGTACCGGAGAAATAATTGTGGCATGCAGCTGAGCGAACTTACCAAGACGGTGATGTCTGATACTCGCAACCACGTACTGCTGTTTGGTATTTTGTCGCCGCAGACTTGCCTTCGGTGAAGGGAGTCAACGGGAGCTGTAGCCCCCACGAAAGACATTGGACTCCACGACCACGGCAACCATCTCCAGCGCCCCCTCTTAATGACCCTAGTTTTAAGTTTTTTACTTAGGCCTTTTTAATACTTTTACTTTCACTTGTTTTTATGGAGTTTCAGCAGAAGAGCTGTTAAATAAACATTGTAACTTGTAAAGAAAGCCTCCAGTATCTCTTTGGCCGCACAGCGTTTCTCTCCACCCAATATTTCACAACTTACAAGAGGTGTGTAGAGTAGCCAAAAATTTAACTCGAGTAAGAGTAGTGTTGCTACAAAATATTACTCAACTAAAAGTTCGTCACCAAAAAAAATGTACTCAAGTACAAGTAAAAAGTATTTGGTGAAAAGAATACTCGAGTAATGAGTAATAGTGTAACTGCAAATTTTTTTTTTTTTAACGTATATTTTCTGTGCAGTTATTTATATGAACTGTTATTATACTGTATTATAACATATTACATAACCACATTAAGCCAAAGAAAGATGACAACAAAAAATTCTGGCGAGAGAAAAAAAATCTACAGAAATTAAGCATTATTCGTTCAAAGAGCATGCGTGCCCTCTAGTGGAGATAACATGATCCCTTCATAATAGAAATTATCTCATGTTTTCCGTGATCAGTTGGTGTCAAAAACTGGGAGAGAGGTTAAAATCTGGACTTTTGAACCATATTGGCGTGATCAAAGAAGGGCAAGATTGAGTCTGATTGGTATAATGGAGTCATGTGATTTATTGCGTCGTCTCATTGGTGAAACTGGTTGAGCCACTGTTGGTGTCTTGCAAAAAAAAATAAAAAATAACACTGTACGTAGAATAAAAATGAAAAATGTAGTGACAAGTGTAGCCCAAAGTAGTGTAGTAAGAGTAGCGTTCCTTCTTCCCAAATCTACTCAAAAGTAAAAGGTATGGCTTAGTAAAACTACTCTTAGAAGTACATTTTTCTCAAAAAGTTACTCAAGTAAATGTAACTCGTTACTACCCACCTTTGCAATTTACCCATTCTGGCAGCAAATCTATAGAACTTTGTTTTCATCCATCAGATTAATTCACTTCCCCCGTGACACATGTACTAATCATTTTTATGTTTGCTTTTAAATTCAACAATAGGAGAAGCCAATCGCAAACATAATATACCCCAAAAGAGTGGGTGGGATGAGGGTAAGGGATTCTGTTTAAATTTGGCTGGTTATTGGAAAGGAATGGATCATCTCTCAGGGAATGGGATGGAGTCCCATGACAGCCTGTAGTCTGAAGTTATGTATGCAAGCAACGATTGTGTGCTACAAAATCTTGTGGGTCCCCGAAATTTACAAGCATGGAGGCAAGCAGTTTCTGTAACCCACTTCATGTGAAGTCCTTGGACACTGCCTCAATAAAATTTGGAGCGGACATGAGAATGGTGAAGGTACAGATAATGGAGAAGAGCGAAAAGGCCACGAGGCATAAGCGATCCACCACTGCCGCTGCAAACTTCCATTCACTGCAGATGGCCTCTCCCTCATCCTGCTCTCTGAAGCGCCTGGCAATGTATTGTACTTCTTCCAGGATCCGAGACATTTCTGGGAGCTGCTCCAGCAACAAAGTCCTTGTCTGCTCTGTGTTAATATCAGCCGTGGACAAAGTAGTTGGGTTCCTGTCGCTGCTTCCACCACTGCGACCGCACATCACAACACTTGGATCAGCGCTCGGTGGGAAAGAAGAGTTGTCTGTTACCGTGGAATGATATCCCAGGTACAAGTTAATGTTCCCATTAGTGTTAGTAGACTGGGTGGAGGCCTGGCCTGGTATCGGGCTCATCTGAATGCTATTGGTACTGGTGTGGTGGGGAATTGCCTGAGGATACTTGTCGGCTAAGCAAATGCCAGACTGACCACTTGTTTTTTTTTCCACTCCAGGCTTCTTCATGCGCAGGAACCAAGCGCACCAGTTGAGAAGAATAACTTGAACCTGTATCGAGAAACAAAAAAAATAAAACATCACTAATTACATTGGGGTACAATATACTTCATATCAAGACAATATTTGATTTTCAGCCATAGCCTTTGGGGTTCTCCCTTCTGATCAGAAAATCATCGAGGCCAAAAATCCTTAATGTAAAACTAGGTCACTATTTACTGTATGTATTGTAGTACCAAATAAAATGTCTTAAAACATTTGGCCTTTATTTTTCTATTTCATTTTGACTATTCTTTCTCCTTATTTTCTATCAGTCTGGATACCTTGGGCTGTGATATCACATTGCCACTCACATGTCAGTCTTTGTATTGTGGTAGACACCTGGTTTGAAGGAGACTCACCATTGTCAGTGCCAATATCGTTATATGTGGTGTGATAGCATACTTTCTAGGAACAAATGGTCTTCACTTACCCACTTGGGCATCTTCCCTCCTTGTGGGTCGTGGTGGTGGAACTGTAGAACCAGAACTGTTACCACCACTGATAAACCCACTATCATCATTGTGCTGGCAAAGTACTGAGCTTAAAGAACAAACAATAAAAACAAAGTTAAAATCCTGTAGATCTACGGTACATTCCCAGGTTGCCAATGTATGTACAATGTGCATTAGATTGAATGAGAATGTGTGAGAAAGTTTTCAATTATTTAAATGTTGAACTCGATCAATGAGATTCTTATTTATTTCAATGAAGAAAAATGAATTGAGATATGACTTCTTTTTTTTTTTTTTTTACGAGCGGGGTCAATCTGAGTATACCAATGTATTTTTATAGTGTGCATGCCTTCTTTTATAGTGTTTCTGTGTGTTTTAAGTATTTTGACAATGTATTTGTATTGCCAGAACCAATTGATAACCTTTAAAAGTAGACCCTGTTCATTTTTGAAGAAGCATAAGTGAGAAACATGCAAATTTTGAAGGGGTTGAACATTGGTCTCCCCCATTATAGACCTTATAGTCTTCAGGCCTCTATCTTATGTTGACATAAGTGTCTTGGAACTTCCTAGTTTCCCACTGGTGTAGTTGCTTTAGGACAACAGTGCAATAATAGCTCATTTGCTAACCATCTTTCCTGCCGTGCTTTGTTTGTTGTAGCTTCATTAACAATTTAAATCACCAGGGAGGTTACTTTGATTTGTTAAACATTACACAGTAACATTCCCATAACAAATGCACAGGGACATTTCAGCAGCGACTAAAACCCTGTCATTGTGATTTGTACATACTGTATGACAGAAAAACTTTCTCAAGGGGAAATGCAACTTGAAGCTTCTTTTACATAGCTTTGATAGAGACCCCGAAGATAAAGTGTATCTGAAAAAGAAATTATGTTTTTGACATTGACAAATTGGAAAAAGCTGATTTGATATACATATGATCTCTGTTAAAACATGTTTTATGGATCACTCATCACTTCATCAAAGGGAAATGGGAAAGACTGCTATTCACATTCTATTGAGATTTTTTTTTTTTTTTTTTTTTTTTTTTTTTTTTAGAATTTTAACTACCTATTAAGTATAACTTATTGTCTGACATAATATCAAAAGTAAAGTAGAAATACATCTTACCAATCAGAGGAACAGAGTCTGATGTAGCAGGCATTATCTCTGCCACCAGCAACATGAACACAGTTAGAGACAAAAGCACAGTAATGCCTGGAAAAGAGGAGAGGATATACTTATGCCTGTCATTGTGACCCTAAAAAATGAGTTTCTTAAAAAATAAAAATGTGGCAAGTATTCGGGATTTATTTTGGAATTCTTGACCTGTGCAGATGTTTTTTTTTTTAAATAGCTTTTGGTTTTAGTAAATGTCACTTCCTAGTGTTGCAAAGACAATAATTCAGGTATTTACAATCAATGAAATATTTTGAAATGGTTTTGCGTAACAATTTGGAACTGTTGTCATTAATGGGTTTGATCAGTGGTAGAGCTTGGGGAGTGCTTGCTGTACGGTTGCACCCGGGCCTCAAAGGCTAGGTTCATACTACAGGTCTTAATGCACAATCGTGTTTTTCCGACTCGAGTCATGTATTAACTTGGCGGTCTGAACGGGACAAGTCGCATAGAAGTGGACCATTTCAAATCCGATCTGAGTCACTTTCATATGTGGTTCAAATCCGATCTGTGCCACATTTTTTCAGAATGTGACTTGCGGTCTGAACTGTCAAGACTCCCAAATCGGATTTCATGCAGGAATTACGTCAGCAAAGAAAAAGAGGCACGGAGAACGGCAGCCATGTAGGCATTAGCACCTAGCATGAACTCTGCTTTAAAGCACGAAGCGGGCTTGACCACAGTTATAAAAAAATAAAATGAAGATAAGAATAAGCCTCACAATTTTCGATTTTCATTCTGTGCGCCGAATGAGCAATATTTCATTATTGCGCGCATGGCCGAGTCGGGGCAAACTGACGCACCCTCGTCATTTCACGCACACACGTCAAGGCTCATGTGCGTGTGTGCGTGTGTGTGTGTGTGTGTGTGTGTGTGTGTGTGTTTGTCTTTGCTACATTGTGGGGACCAACACCTGACAGCCCAGTCATAGTGTGGGGACCAAAAAACTTGTGGGGACCAAAACCCTGGACCCCACAATTTTTATCATTGATATAGTGATAAAATGACTAGATAGACGTTCTGTCAAAATTTCAGCGCTTTACCCACAATACACGAAAACCAACTTTTTTGTGTGAAGTGTGTGTGCTCAGTGCTGCCCCTGTAGACAGAACATGGTACTGCATCTACACACAGTTACGCACACTTTCACACACTTGTCTTGTTTTTATGCCATTGTGTGGACATACACAGAACAAACTTGTCTTGTTTTTATGTCATTGTGGGCACACACAGATCACCCAGTTTTTGATCTGTTGTGGGGACACATTGCGCAACTACAATAATACAAAAATCCCTCTCAGGTAAAAGCTTTAATATATACAACACTTTGAGTTATATAAATTATGTGTATTAAAACTTATACATTCATTCACAAGACACCTTCGCGTTTTTTAACAAACTTTTGCGGATCTTTCCCAACAGATGAAAGCGTAAAATGATCCAATTTTTCAAGCCATGGGTGAAAGGTGTAGGTGGTTCATTACCATTTTATGCTTATGAATACACGAGATGATATCTCGAAAATGTTTCATGCACATCTCAACGTTTATTCAAATAACTAGTCAGTTTTACCATGTTTGGAGTTTACCTTTAATTCTGAATGAAAACTGATCCTTTTTGGAAACTGAGAGCGTAAACAATCGGAAAAACGATGTTTCCTTTATCCTAAATTTGCTAACCATCTAGGATTTTAGAAGTTTTAGGAAGTTTGAAATTCTCAAATTCTGTTCAGTGACGGACTTTAAGCAGAAGCACTTATTTGGATTTTGTTGTTTTTCAATGTCTTAAATTAAAATGTTCAATCTAAACTCACTGAAGCACTTCATTACGACAAGCAATTTCTACAAAGTATGGCATCAAATGCGATGCAATGAAAAATATGGGTCCTAGATTTTGTGCTGGTGCATCCAAAAAAAAAGTTAGGCTCACCAATGCAAGCAATGCAAAACGTGTGGAGCCCTGCCTCACAAAACATTCAGATTTTCCAGACTGGCATCTTTTCCTACCACTGGAGCCAACTCATAATGTGATCAGTTGACAGCTCCACCTCTCTCTTCACCCGAGCGTCCATGACATTCAGCCGCAGGCCTAATGACACGACTACAAAGTCATTAATTGAGCTGCGGCCTAAGGTGTCCAGGTGCCAAATGGACATATGGACTTCTTTATGCTTAGACATTGTATAAATATTGATATGCAATGAGCGCAGATTTCCAGGCATTAAAAACCACTCAGGAGCTGATCTGGGGGTGTTTGGGGTTACTCTCAATCATGCCCCTCCGGGTCTTGCTGTCATTCAGGTGAGGTCAGGTGTGGGGACACGTGCAAGGAAGACGCTTCGCTGCGTACACCCTCGCGCTCCACTCAGCGGCTGATCTCCTAGCGTAGGTCCGGGCGCCTTCCCGGCCCGGTACCCTTACATTCGCAAGATTCTCTTCCAGCTACTACACAGCACCCTCTGTTCCAGAGTACAGAGCCGGGATGAGAACAAGGTGCAGTGGAATGCTGCGGAGCTCCAAAAGTCTCCACAAAGCGTCTCTACTCACTGACTCCAACGCCTTCCTGAAATCGACATAGGCAGCTAATACTTCCTTCTCATATTCAAGAAGTCGCTCTGAAAAAACGCGAAGTGCTAGGATGCGGTCGACAGTGGACTTCTTTGGTGTGAGCCCAGACTATTCAGGACGCTGGTGATCAAGTAGCTGCTGACGTATCCTGTTCAGAAGTACATGTGTGAAGGCTTTGCCGGGCACTGAGAGGCGGGTGACCCTGTGGTGGTTGCTGGACTCTCGAATGTCACCCGAGCTCCAAACGGAGCAGATGAGTGCCTGCAACTCCCGCAGGGCGGCGTCGGCCCAGCTTTAAGCGTCTATCCGTAGACACCGCAGTTGCCTGGTGCACTCCCATCCCCCAACTGGCCAACAGCCTTTCGGACATCCTCAAGGGTTGGCACAACAATGTTGACCAGTGGGTCAGGCGTCAGACATGCAATGCCCTTGGCGGGGAGCTCTCAGCTGGGAGGCTCGGCCCCACGCAGCTCCTCAAAGTACTAAACCCAGCGCCACGGGGCGTCCTCTTCCGACAGGACTGTGCCATCAGCAGCTAGAACCACCGTGCAGCTTGGACGGGAGGCAGAGGAACGCAGCTCGTGGATGACTTAGAAAACCAGACGAGCGTCGCCGGAATGTGTGTCCTCCTGCTCCCCATGAACTGTGCAGATGGGCTTTCTCCTCAGCTGCCTGTAGGGCTCGGAATTGCGGTCAAGTCTTGCCTTGCGGCTCTCGTCGATGATGTTTAACGTCGCTTCCGAAAGCCCACTCCGATGGCCCCGGGCAACTTTGGGATGCTGTCACTAGCTGTCGCCCGGACACAGTCCCTGAAGCCAGTCCACATATCCTGCGCCTCCCCCACAACGCCCAGTCGCCCAAGCCATTCTGTCAGGTTTTTGGAGTGCGCGTCTGCCACCCGGGGGTCCCGCAGGCTTCCGACATCCAGCCGAATTTGGCTGGCCGTCGCGCAATGCGGCATGCCCCTAGCTGTAGCTTCAGTGTCGCTACCAGCAACTGATGGTCAGTGCTGAAGAACTGGCCACTCTGGAAGACACGACAGTTCCGTCCACGAGTACATGATCGAGCTCCTTCGCAGTTCGGCCAGTATTAGAATACCAGGTCCGTAAATTCGGCCTCGTGAACCACGACCCTCCAACCCGAAGACCGCGACTTACTGCAAAGTCGAGCAGCCTCTCGGAGTTGTCGTCACAGATTCCCTTGGGGACACGTTCCAGAGCTGTGAGGACCGAGACATGACTCCTAGCAGTCCCATGACGTACGAGTGACAGTGTTGAAGTCGCCAAGCATGATCCTTGTGTCTCTCTTTGGAACAGCATCCATCGCCGATTCAAGCTCAGTGTAGAAGGCTCCCTTCTTTGGAAGCTCACTTTCCCTGGTTGGAGCGTACACTGCAACAAACGACATAACGCCCACCGAGTGAGCGGGTCGCACCCTCATGGTACGCTCTGAGACCAGCATGACCTCCCTGACCTGCGAAGCCCCCCTGTTGGCCACCACAATGGCCAAACCCTCGGTGCGCCGACCTTCGGCTCGACCCGACCAGTCATAGGTGTAACCACCTACCTTGATCTGGCCACTGCCTGGTCGATGAAGGCGACTACAGCGATGCCCAACCTGGCAAGCTCAAAAGACAAGGCAGACACGCTGGCATCATCTTGGAGTGAGAGCTTGTTCCAGGCGTCCATCCAGCGTCCACCCGTACCGAACGCCTCAGAATCAGCCGAGAGCGTCGAGGTCCAGTGGATGACTCCTCAGCGCCACTGCGACGCGAGGCGTGCCCTCACCAACCTGGTTACTGGCCCCCTCATCAGCCGGCGGGGGTCCGAAAGGCTTTGCGGCGAGAATTTAATAGGGTGGGGGTGCAAACCCCACTCCCCGAGGCTCCGGTGGCAGGGCCCGCCACAGCCCTTCCAGCCCGATTGGACCGCCAGTCTAAAACTAGGTCTCCTTTACTAGTGAGAAAACAAAAGATGTGGGTGCGAATTGCAGGTGGATCTACTGTAGCTGGCCTTGGGATGACCGACAAACTAGCAGAGGAAACAGTATGGTATGGGATGCTGAAGCTGCTGTCCCTGTGACCCGACCTCAAAGAAGACCGATGGATGGCTGATATGATTTGTATTTAACACCATGGTGTTATAATGGTGTTATATATATATATACATATATATTTGATTGAGTGAGTTAGCAGCCAATGGTTGCCCTGCCTGTCAAAATTGATTGGACATCTGCTGCTGTTAATGGCACAGAAACATGATCGTTTGCTTCTCACCCTTACAGTTAAAAATAATAATTTATTTTTCTTATCAATGGCAGCCACAGAGTTCAGTCCAATTTCTGGGGCTAATTGCCAAATGAGTTGTTGTATTTATTTGAAATACAGTGAAGATGAATGGGAAAGTGGCTGTTTTCCCCCAAAACATTCAGATAAACACTATATGTTTTCATACCCTCCACAAAAGTCTGCCTACCTTGCCAAGTCAACCAGAATAACCACGTGGAGAAAGAATAGAACTGCTTTTGAAAAAAAATCTTAAAGTAATCTTAATCGGGCAGTATGTTATGTATGTATACTATGTTGACGGGAAAAAACACATCATCTATCTATCTATCTATCTATCTATCTATCTATCTATCTATCTATCTATCTATCTATCTATCTATCTATCTATCTATCTATCTATCTATCTATCTATCTATCTATCTATCTATCTATCTATCTATCTATCGTAGCGGTAAGACGTTGGATGGAGTCTTATTTCATGTGTTTCTTGTAACTCGCTAGGAACTCTGCTGCTCTCTGTGAACTCTGAACTCAGCCGGAACGCGCGCGGCTCTAAAGTGTCTGTCACGTGACTGTGACGTAGCCGGTAACGCGCTCGGCCAAATGGACACACAAGTACGATGGGTGAATAATGTCAAACAACAAAGGGTCACCCCACAGGTCCCCCCAGAATTCACCCACACAGGACGCCAGGCGCAACCCAAATCAAAAGAACGGAATGCATGAGTTGCTCTGCCGGGGCGTCAGTGGAAAACGACCGAACAGACGGTCAGGCGGCCGTCCAGGACGCCGGATGCGGGAAGTCTGAGCAGAACAGTCTGGAGGACGTCCAGGATGCCAGGCGGCGGGCGACCAAAAGCGACGACCAGGATGCAAGGCGGTGGACGACCGAGCAGGACGATCGGGCGCCCGTCCAGGACGAGGAGCGCGTCGCGCAGCTCCGCCCAGGCGAGGCCGGAGAAGCGGACGCCAAGAGAGGCGGCACGCGTTGCTCAGCTGCGGTCGAGGAAGAGGTCGAGACGTGCGACGTCTCGGCGGAAAGACTATGAAATGCTGTGCTCTGACCGCCGTCGAGTACCCGAGCGCGGCTACCACGTGGTAGAAGCGGATGGTGTCGTTGGAAATACCACGGAGGACGAACTGCTCCTCCGCGAACGCGAACAACGCGGCCGCAGAAGACTCATTAAACGTCGCCAGCTCGAAAAAGCTAGCGTCCGCCATTGCTTAAAGTGTTCAAAAATGCCTCTGAGACTTCAGCGAGGCTCGTCGGGGTCACCAGGGTAAGCGGTAAGACGTTGGATGGAGTCTTATTTGCCGTGCTCGGCGGCTCATGTGTCTCTTGTAACTCGCTAGGAACTCTGCTGCTTTCTGTGAACTCTGAACTCAGCCAGAACGCGCGCAGCTCTAAAGTATCTGTCCGTGACTGTGACGTAGCCGGTAACGCGCTCGGCCAAATGGACACACCAGTACGATGGGTGAATTATGTCAAACAACAAAGGGTCACCACACTATCTGTCTGTCTGTCACGACTTATTGCAATTAACTCCTAGCATGCGACTGCTATGAGTGATAACCTTGATTTTTGTGCTTTACCCAACATACCCTTTTTTATTCAGTGTTATTACAGGTTTTACCAGAAATTTGAGTAAAAGCAAACAATTTTTTGAATTTATATATATATATATATATATATATATGTGTGTGTGTATTTTAAGACGTGCTTTTGGAAATGAACTCTTCTTATGTAAATTGTGTTTCCTGAAAAAGGTCACTCAAATATAATTATTAACAACCACACATTAATTAAAGTTACAGTGAGACCCCTTCAGATCCGCAGTTTTACTGATGGGGAAAAAAATAATACAATCTGCCCTGATTTTTACTCAAACACCACAACAAAGTGCAATTTTTTGGTTTGGTTATTTAAAGTTTTTATTGGTCATTTTTTATGTTAATGTGTTTTTGATGACAAACGGGCACTTTACGTTATTCGTTTTGAAAGAGCCAAAAATAGCAAAGAGGGCTTCTCACTACTCATGATTTGATTTCAATGGGTAAAGTTTCATACAATCATCTCCCAGAAGTGACAATTGCAACTGAATTCACTGTATTTATTGGTTTAGAGATGCGCACGCATCATGTCCTCCCGCAGCAAGTCTGAAGGGGTTAAAACATATTGACGTTCACAGCTGGCGCGGGAAGACTGATTAAGCACCGCCCAATGCATTGCAGATGAGAACAACTGAATGAGAGGAGGAAGTGCAACTTTTGGAAAGTCACCCTGATTAAAGTACATATACTACCTGTTTTAACGCAGAGGTAAGTGTTATTTTGACCCAATATACACTCTCCTTGATTGGAGTGATGGTATAGTTAAAAATAAAACGTTTAAAATAAGCAGCTTCGTTGTGATGGTAGCATTTAGCACATAATTGGCCTTGCTCTGAGGCGCACGTAATTTAACCAACTAATTTAGCATTGTAGCGATAGCGATTTATATAAGCATATAAGACAACTATGCTATGCAGTTAGTGCAGAAATTCAGTGCCGGTATGTATGTGCTGCAAGGACTTACTTTAGTGAGCTAGCTTAGCATAGTAGCCAAAACGTTTTTATTGAAGCACCTCTATGCAAACTAGCAATATGCTATGTAGGACATTAACGTATACCCTCTTGCGTGGACAAATTTAACAAGATAGTTTTGCATTATAGTGTAACTCTTTTATAAAAGCGCTAAGAAAGCTATGTAATGCAGCTACATTGTTTAAAGAAAATTACAAATTGGTGTGGCAGCAGGCAGAAATTTAGCCTATAATACCAATAATGTGTAAAATCATTATATTTTATTTTTTAGAATTGGCAATGCCTTCCCTGAGAAGCAGGAAATCACCAAAACAGGATGCCATTGAACATGCTTTAATGGGTCTGGATAAGACTCTCGAGTTGGAGAAGAAGTACATCAGTTCTTTTAAAGGTACTGTATGGTATTAAAATGTTCACTGAGATATACTGTAAGTTATTGTTTTTGTTTTACTGTATCCGAGTTGACTTCTTAGCGTTTTAGTTCAAGTCAGACGTGTCTAAATCTCAAAGAGTATTTATTTAGATTTTTTTCAAATTATTTAAATGTGGCCTTGCATTATTTTTTTCGGTGATATATATATTTTTTAATCGCCTTATGTCAGCGGTCGGCAACCCGCAGCTCTAGAGCTGCATGCGGTTCTTTAGCACTGTCCTAGTGGCTCCGTGGAGCTTCTTGAAAAATGTCTGAAAAAGATGGGGGAGGTAAATATATTTTTTGTTTTAATATGGTTTCTGTAGTAGGAAAATCATGACACAAACATTTATTCAATTCATTAATATTGTGATGAAGTTCAAAGTTGAGGTAGCATCGTACAACAGAGTAGTCACGTGGTGCGTCATTCTCAATAGGATGCACTGCAGGAAAAATAAACATTTAATGATAAAGGCTCATGATCTATTTGTAGCCAACTTAGTCATTTTGGTCATTGGCTAACATATCTAATATAGATTCGTACAGCATGTGTTGCCTTCATTATAAGGCTAATATGTAATTTTTTGCGGCTCCAGACATGTTTTTTTTTTTTTTGGTTCAATATGAGTCTTCATGAGTCAACATTTTGGGTTGCCAACCCCTGCCTTATGTCATTTTATGAGGTGCGCAAGGCAATTTTTGTGGAAATTGCTTAAAATTTACCTTTTCAAGCAACTTTATGTAGTAACTTCATGCTCCTGAAAACAGCCAAATTCTCATCGTGGCTGACTGTATTGCTGGCTAACCCTATGCATGTAACAGTGCCAAAAATTGGAAATCCGTATATGGTTAACTTTAAATGACCATTGGGTATAGGCATGGGCCAAAATCAGTTTCTTACCGTATGATAACCTTGAGTACAAATATTACGGTATCAAAATAGAAATCTAAAATGCATTATTTTGATAATTTGTTTACATTATTCATGTTTTCTCAAACAATATGTAGAATATTTTGTACTGAAAAAAAATGCTCAGACCAAGTTTAAATTGTTGAATCGAGAACTAACAATATTGCATCACTGGTGAGCTATTTTTAAAACTGTCGACTACTTATTTGTTTTTTGGGGGGCAGGGCACCTGATGACGACGGGCACCATATTGGTTACCGCTGTTCTACAAACATAAAAACTAAAAACCACTATAACAAACGTAACTCTTATTCCCTGCCCGAAACACTGGGATCCCAAGCTTATGCCATTTTAGCAGTGCATATTTGTTAACAATTGACTGTATGCTCGTGTCGATGTATTCACATTATCAACATTCAACAGTATGTTGTGCTAACCGACCCATTTACAGTACGTCATCAATGTCATCGACTACTTGGGACGGCTCTATACGCAATTACATTGAACAACTGTGTTGTGTGCCTAAGATTCGTATTAACAAAACAGCATGTCCTTCGGCTTTGAGAAGCTGATTTGATTCCTGCGAACTGTCAACACCATAAGCTCAGCGAGAACGTTTGTTAGGGTTTAAAAGCAGCCAATAATATTGAAATAGCTCATCTAACAATCGGATAATTAGACATTTTAAAACCTTGGTATCCTTTGAAACTAGTTATCAGCCCATGTCTGAATATATGTTTTTTTTTTGTTTTTTTTTAATATAAAGGGTAGTAACAATTTTGTCCACATTTATCTCCTATACTGCGATGTATCGTCAAATGTTCAATCTTAATTCTATTTTTTTTTTTTTTTTTTTTTTCCAAACACCAGGCTATTCAGGTAAACAAATTATTTTTTCACTAATTTTCCTAATTTTCCAAACAACGGTTTGCACTAAACAACTTGATAACAAACCAATCCAGTTGTACACAGATATTACAAAAACAAAAGTATATATTTCAACAAATCCAGAAACAGCAGAAGCATATGTACCACAAATAGAATGTTCTGCTGGCTGTTGCAGGACGTTAATGATAAGATCATCATACAAGAGTGATATCTGGAATATGAAATTTTTTTACATTAACTAGTTCTACCTTTTTTTTTTTTTTTTAATCTTAATTAGGCCTGAACGATATTGGAAGAAACATTGCTGCGATTTTTGGGGGGATTGCAATATATTGTGATATTAAAAATACTTATTTATACCTATTTTTTTAGCATTGGAAAGAGATATTAGACATGTTTTTCACTTTTTTCCCCCAAAGTATGCTTTAAAAAATGTATCTAAATATTTTAAAAAATGGGTTTTAAGCATTTCAAATGAAATAATGATGATCAGTTTTAAATGTAACTGTCCCACCTAATCATTTTTAAACAAGAATAAAGTACTGTAGTAGACAAATGCTTTGCTTTAGTAAATGCTTCTGTTTATCTACCTTGGCTGCAGAATCACTATTGGCGTTCATTTCCAAGACACAACAGGTGTACAAAGAAAACCCCTTAGAAGACCGGCTACCTCGAACGTTTCCACACACACACATTCATTCCAACGCACGCTTCCTTCTTGCAAGAAGTGCTTAACAAGTTAAACAATGACTGAAACATCTGGTGCATTTGAAGTCCGCTTCAGTGGCAAGATCAAACACAACCATCGTTAACTTTAATAAGCAACTGTGCAGAGGAACATAGAGCTGGGAGAGGGATGGAGGGAGCACGAGTGACACTAAAGCGATCAGCTCGGGACCGAGAAAGCATGAACCAACATAAATTTGTGGATTAAAAAAAAATAAAACTATCGCTCATATGCACTTCGCGATGGAGATGTTTAAATGATATATCGTTCAGGCTTAATCTTAATACATTGCCCTGTTATTGTATCGTGACCAGGAATTGTCAAATCCTCAAAATGGGGTGACTCCGATTTAGGTGCAAAAATGTGATCAGGGCATTGTAGAGTAAATGGTGGTACAAATGATGATCTTGCTACTCTTTTTTTTTTTTTTTTTTTTTTCTTTTCCATAGTAATTGTGTCAAAATTATGAAGATGAAGCTACAAACCTTTGTTTTTGTTCATACAAGGTCGAGGAGTATTTACCAAAGCCCCTTTCAGGAAAGAAGATTTTGTGGTGGAGTACAGAGGAGAATTAATAGATTGGGATGAATCCCAAAAGAGAAAGATGGACTATGGAACAGGAAGAGTCTTTGTCTTTGATTTCCGCTGGCAAGAAAAAACTTGGTGGTGAGGCTAAGATTGCAGTTATCAGATTTTTATTTTTTCATGCATTCAGTGTTTTAACTGTTCAGGTGAAAATCAATGCCATAAGACATAAATTGTCTTGAGAAAAATCACTTGATCTCTGAGGATATATATGTTATTATATATATATTATAATATGACCCAATTGTGCATTTCCCTTCCCCTTTTAAATGTGTATATACTGTATATTCTATATATTTTATATATATATTTTTTCATATTGTCTTTTAAGCATTGATGCTGCCAAAGAAGATGGCAGTCTCGGAAGACTGGTCAATGATGACCACAAGCACCCAAATTGTAAAATGAAGATGATTGTGACAGAGGGCAAGCCTCACCTGTGTTTATTTGCACAAAGAGACCTTGACATTGGTGAAGAGATAACTTATGACTACGGACCAGCGGACTGGCCTTGGAGGAAAAAGGTTTGTCAAATAAGTATCAGACATAAAAATAACTTGCAACAGAGCTTTGGTCCCTCAAATGTTGGGGTTTCCAGTTTGTTTTCATTTTATGGTAAACAGATTGACTGTTTGTAGGCTAACCACAAACTAATTTAAAAGTTGTTTTCCTCCTTATCGCATGATCACATCAATAGAAATTGTATGTCTCCATTTGCGGATCAGGACAAAGGACAATCGACTGTGACGAAAACTGCTGAGAGTGAAATTTCCAGGACCAGAGAGCAGCCTCCACAATCTAAAGACTCGGATATGGAGGTATGCATAGCATGTGCTTTAAAGCTGCAGTTTGTCTCATATTGGTTAATGGTTTATATTACTTCTCCACTTGTTGATTAGGTTGGAGGAAGCCATTCCACTGTGACTGAATATTCTGAGGTTGGGGTCTCCAGAACCAGAGAGCAACAGTCTCCGAAATCTACACACGCTGCAATGGAGGTATGCATCGCTTGTGCTTTAAAGCTGCAGTTTATCTGACTTCAGCCAATTGTTCGAGACTTGAAATACAGTCCAGCCCAGCCCAGCTTAGTGTGTGTGTGTCAGGTTTTACAATGTTTGTGGGGACCCCGTAAAGTTATTTATTTTGTTTTTAAAAATACTATTTAATAACCTGTTTCATCATGAGTTTATTGAAATAATAACAGAAGTTGTATATACCCTTAGTCTTAAATAACCTACAACATTACCAGCCACTGCAGCTGTTAATTTGGGAGACGTTTAGGACATGTCGGGCACTGATGTGGTCCCTAACACGTTATTGTTTTCATTAAACCTCAAATGAATAAAATGCTAGTCAAAAAGAGAACAAATGCATCACGATAAAAGTGATTTTGAATCGGCCATAGTGAGTGGATTCAACTGAGTTATGGATTTTTGTTGTTGTATATGGCCTAATCTTAAAATGCATAGAGATATACATTTGATGTTTGTTAATGAATTATATTCTCAACTTGTTGATCAGGATGGAGGAAGCCATTCCACTGTGACTGAATATTCTGAGGTTGGGATCTCCAGAACCAGAGAGCAACAGTCTCCGAAATCTACAGACGCTGCAATGGAGGTATGCATCGCTTGTGCTTTAAAGCTACAGTTTGTCTGACTTCAGCCAATTGTTCGAGTCTTGAAATATAGTACACCCAAGCCCAGCTTAGTGGGTGTGTGTCAGGTTTTACAATGATTGTGGGGACCCCGTAAAGTTATTTATTTTGTTTTTAAAAATACTATTTAATAACCTGTTTCATCATGAGTTTATTGAAATAATAACAGAAGTTGTATATACCCTTAGTCTGAAATAATCTTCAACATTACCAGCCACTGCAGCTGTTAATTTCGGAGACGTTTAGGACATGTCGGGCACTGATGTGGTCCCTAACACGTTATTGTTTTCATTAAACCTCAAATGAATAAAATGCTAGTCAAAAAGAGAACAAATGCATCACGATAAAAGTGATTTTGAATTGGCCATAGTGAGTGGATTCAACTGAGTTATGGATTTTTGTTGTTGTATATGGCCTAATCTTAAAATGCATAGAGATATACATTTGATGTTTGTTAATGAATTATATTCTCAACTTGTTGATCAGGATGGAGGAAGCCATTCCACTGTGACTGAATATTCTGAGGTTGGGATCTCCAGAACCAGAGAGCAACAGTCTCCGAAATCTACAGACGCTGCAATGGAGGTATGCATCGCTTGTGCTTTAAAGCTAAAGTTTGTCTGACTTCAGCCAATTGTTCGAGTCTTGAAATATAGTACACCCAAGCCCAGCTTAGTGGGTGTGTGTCAGGTTTTACAATGATTGTGGGGACCCCGTGAAGTTATTTATTTTGTTTTTAAAAATACTATTTAATAACCTGTTTCATCATGAGTTTATTGAAATAATAACAGAAGTTGTATATACCCTTAGTCTGAAATAATCTACAACATTACCAGCCACTGCAGCTGTTAATTTGGGAGACGTTTAGGACATGTCGGGCACTGATATGGTCCCTAACACATTATTGTTTTCATTAAACCTCAAATGAATAAAATGCTAGTCAAAAAAAGAACAAATGCATCACGATAAAAGTGATTTTGAATCGGCCATAGTGAGTGGATTCAACTGAGTTATGGAATTTTGTTGTTGTATATGGCTAAATCTTAAAATGCATAGAGATATACACTTGATGTTTGTTAATGAATTATATTCTCAACTTGTTGATCAGGATGGAGGAAGCCATTCCACTGTGACTGAATATTCTGAGGTTGGGATCTCCAGAACCAGAGAGCAACAGTCTCCGAAATCTACAGACGCTGCAATGGAGGTATGCATCGCTTGTGCTTTAAAGCTACAGTTTGTCTGACTTCAGCCAATTGTTCGAGTCTTGAAATATAGTACACCCAAGCCCAGCTTAGTGGGTGTGTCAGGTTTTACAATGATTGTGGGGACCCCGTAAAGTTATTTATTTTGTTTTTAAAAATAGTATTTAACAACCTGTTTCATCATGAGTTTATTGAAATAATAACAGAAGTTGTATATACCCTTAGTCTTAAATAATCTACAACATTACCAGCCACTGCAGCTGTTAATTTGGGAGACGTTTAGGACATGTCGGGCACTGATGTGGTCCCTAACACATTATTGTTTTCATTAAACCTCAAATGAATAAAATGCTAGTCAAAAAGAGAACAAATGCATCACGATAAAAGTGATTTTGAATCGGCCATAGTGAGTGGATTCAACTGAGTTATGGATTTTTGTTGTTGTATATGGCTAAATCTTAAAATGCATAGAGATATACGTTTGATGTTTGTTAATGAATTCTCAACTTGTTGATCAGGATGGAGGAAGCCATTCCACTGTGACTGAATATTCTGAGGTTGGGATCTCCAGAACCAGAGAGCAACAGTCTCCGAAATCTACAGACGCTGCAATGGAGGTATGCATCGCTTGTGCTTTAAAGCTACAGTTTGTCTGACTTCAGCCAATTGTTCGAGTCTTGAAATATAGTACACCCAAGCCCAGCTTAGTGGGTGTGTCAGGTTTTACAATGATTGTGGGGACCCCGTAAAGTTATTTATTTTGTTTTTAAAAATAGTATTTAATAACCTGTTTCATCATGAGTTTATTGAAATAATAACAGAAGTTGTATATACCCTTAGTCTGAAATAATCTTCAACATTACCAGCCACTGCAGCTGTTAATTTGGGAGACGTTTAGGACATGTCGGGCACTGATGTGGTCCCTAACACATTATTGTTTTCATTAAACCTCAAATGAATAAAATGCTAGTCAAAAAAAGAACAAATGCATCACGATAAAAGTGATTTTGAATCGGCCATAGTGAGTGGATTCAACTGAGTTATGGAATTTTGTTGTTGTATATGGCTAAATCTTAAAATGCATAGAGATATACATTTGATGTTTGTTAATGAATAATATTCTCAACTTGTTGATCAGGATGGAGGAAGCCATTCCACTGTGACTGAATATTCTGAGGTTGGGATCTCCAGAACCAGAGAGCAACAGTCTCCGAAATCTACAGACGCTGCAATGGAGGTATGCATCGCTTGTGCTTTAAAGCTACAGTTTGTCTGACTTCAGCCAATTGTTCGAGTCTTGAAATATAGTACACCCAAGCCCAGCTTAGTGGGTGTGTGTCAGGTTTTACAATGATTGTGGGGACCCCGTAAAGTTATTTATTTTGTTTTTAAAAATACTATTTAATAACCTGTTTCATCATGAGTTTATTGAAATAATAACAGAAGTTGTATATACCCTTAGTCTGAAATAATCTTCAACATTACCAGCCACTGCAGCTGTTAATTTCGGAGACGTTTAGGACATGTCGGGCACTGATGTGGTCCCTAACACGTTATTGTTTTCATTAAACCTCAAATGAATAAAATGCTAGTCAAAAAGAGAACAAATGCATCACGATAAAAGTGATTTTGAATTGGCCATAGTGAGTGGATTCAACTGAGTTATGGATTTTTGTTGTTGTATATGGCTAAATCTTAAAATGCATAGAAATATACATTTGATGTTTGTTAATGAATTATATTCTCAACTTGTTGATCAGGATGGAGGAAGCCATTCCACTGTGACTGAATATTCTGAGGTTGGGATCTCCAGAACCAGAGAGCAACAGTCTCCGAAATCTACAGACGCTGCAATGGAGGTATGCATCGCTTGTGCTTTAAAGCTAAAGTTTGTCTGACTTCAGCCAATTGTTCGAGTCTTGAAATATAGTACACCCAAGCCCAGCTTAGTGGGTGTGTGTCAGGTTTTACAATGATTGTGGGGACCCCGTGAAGTTATTTATTTTGTTTTTAAAAATACTATTTAATAACCTGTTTCATCATGAGTTTATTGAAATAATAACAGAAGTTGTATATACCCTTAGTCTGAAATAATCTTCAACATTACCAGCCACTGCAGCTGTTAATTTGGGAGACGTTTAGGACATGTCGGGCACTGATGTGGTCCCTAACACATTATTGTTTTCATTAATCCTCAAATGAATAAAATGCTAGTCAAAAAAAGAACAAATGCATCACGATAAAAGTGATTTTGAATCGGCCATAGTGAGTGGATTCAACTGAGTTATGGAATTTTGTTGTTGTATATGGCTAAATCTTAAAATGCATAGAGATATACACTTGATGTTTGTTAATGAATTATATTCTCAACTTGTTGATCAGGATGGAGGAAGCCATTCCACTGTGACTGAATATTCTGAGGTTGGGATCTCCAGAACCAGAGAGCAACAGTCTCCGAAATCTACAGACGCTGCAATGGAGGTATGCATCGCTTGTGCTTTAAAGCTACAGTTTGTCTGACTTCAGCCAATTGTTCGAGTCTTGAAATATAGTACACCCAAGCCCAGCTTAGTGGGTGTGTCAGGTTTTACAATGATTGTGGGGACCCCGTAAAGTTATTTATTTTGTTTTTAAAAATAGTATTTAATAACCTGTTTCATCATGAGTTTATTGAAATAATAACAGAAGTTGTATATACCCTTAGTCTGAAATAATCTTCAACATTACCAGCCACTGCAGCTGTTAATTTGGGAGACGTTTAGGACATGTCGGGCACTGATGTGGTCCCTAACACATTATTGTTTTCATTAAACCTCAAATGAATAAAATGCTAGTCAAAAAAAGAACAAATGCATCACGATAAAAGTGATTTTGAATCGGCCATAGTGAGTGGATTCAACTGAGTTATGGAATTTTGTTGTTGTATATGGCTAAATCTTAAAATGCATAGAGATATACATTTGATGTTTGTTAATGAATTATATTCTCAACTTGTTGATCAGGATGGAGGAAGCCATTCCACTGTGACTGAATATTCTGAGGTTGGGATCTCCAGAACCAGAGAGCAACAGTCTCCGAAATCTACAGACGCTGCAATGGAGGTATGCATCGCTTGTGCTTTAAAGCTACAGTTTGTCTGACTTTAGCCAATTGTTCGAGTCTTGAAATATAGTACACCCAAGCCCAGCTTAGTGGGTGTGTGTCAGGTTTTACAATGATTGTGGGGACCCCGTAAAGTTATTTATTTTGTTTTTAAAAATACTATTTAATAACCTGTTTCATCATGAGTTTATTGAAATAATAACAGAAGTTGTATATACCCTTAGTCTGAAATAATCTTCAACATTACCAGCCACTGCAGCTGTTAATTTCGGAGACGTTTAGGACATGTCGGGCACTGATGTGGTCCCTAACACGTTATTGTTTTCATTAAACCTCAAATGAATAAAATGCTAGTCAAAAAGAGAACAAATGCATCACGATAAAAGTGATTTTGAATTGGCCATAGTGAGTGGATTCAACTGAGTTATGGATTTTTGTTGTTGTATATGGCTAAATCTTAAAATGCATAGAAATATACATTTGATGTTTGTTAATGAATTATATTCTCAACTTGTTGATCAGGATGGAGGAAGCCATTCCACTGTGACTGAATATTCTGAGGTTGGGATCTCCAGAACCAGAGAGCAACAGTCTCCGAAATCTACAGACGCTGCAATGGAGGTATGCATCGCTTGTGCTTTAAAGCTAAAGTTTGTCTGACTTCAGCCAATTGTTCGAGTCTTGAAATATAGTACACCCAAGCCCAGCTTAGTGGGTGTGTGTCAGGTTTTACAATGATTGTGGGGACCCCGTGAAGTTATTTATTTTGTTTTTAAAAATACTATTTAATAACCTGTTTCATCATGAGTTTATTGAAATAATAACAGAAGTTGTATATACCCTTAGTCTGAAATAATCTTCAACATTACCAGCCACTGCAGCTGTTAATTTGGGAGACGTTTAGGACATGTCGGGCACTGATGTGGTCCCTAACACATTATTGTTTTCATTAATCCTCAAATGAATAAAATGCTAGTCAAAAAAAGAACAAATGCATCACGATAAAAGTGATTTTGAATCGGCCATAGTGAGTGGATTCAACTGAGTTATGGAATTTTGTTGTTGTATATGGCTAAATCTTAAAATGCATAGAGATATACACTTGATGTTTGTTAATGAATTATATTCTCAACTTGTTGATCAGGATGGAGGAAGCCATTCCACTGTGACTGAATATTCTGAAGTTGGGATCTCCAGAACCAGAGAGCAACAGTCTCCGAAATCTACAGACGCTGCAATGGAGGTATGCATCGCTTGTGCTTTAAAGCTACAGTTTGTCTGACTTCAGCCAATTGTTCGAGTCTTGAAATATAGTACACCCAAGCCCAGCTTAGTGGGTGTGTGTCAGGTTTTACAATGATTGTGGGGACCCCGTAAAGTTATTTATTTTGTTTTTAAAAATAGTATTTAATAACCTGTTTCATCATGAGTTTATTGAAATAATAACAGAAGTTGTATATACCCTTAGTCTTAAATAATCTACAACATTACCAGCCACTGCAGCTGTTAATTTGGGAGACGTTTAGGACATGTCGGGCACTGATGTGGTCCCTAACACATTATTGTTTTCATTAATCCTCAAATGAATAAAATGCTAGTCAAAAAAAGAACAAATGCATCACGATAAAAGTGATTTTGAATCGGCCATAGTGAGTGGATTCAACTGAGTTATGGAATTTTGTTGTTGTATATGGCTAAATCTTAAAATGCATAGAGATATACATTTGATGTTTGTTAATGAATTCTCAACTTGTTGATCAGGATGGAGGAAGCCATTCCACTGTGACTGAATATTTTGAGGTTGGGATCTCCAGAACCAGAGAGCAACAGTCTCCGAAATCTACAGACGCTGCAATGGAGGTATGCGTCGCTTGTGCTTTAAAGCTGCAGTTTATCTGACTTCAGCCAATTGTTCGAGACTCGAAATACAGTACAGCCCAGCCCAGCTTAGTGGGTGTGTGTCAGGTTTCACAATGTTTGTGGGGACCCCGTAAAGTTTTTTTTTTTTTTTTTTTTTAAATACTATTTGATAACCTGTTTCATCATGAATTTATTGAAATAATAACAGAAGTTGTATAAACTCTTAGTCTGAAATAATCTACAACATTACCATCCACTGCAGCTTTTTATTTGGGGGACTTTCAGTACTTCCTGGCTCTCCTGGGGTCCATTGCACACTATATTGTTAGCAAACAAAATGGATAAAATACATCAAGATAAAGCGACTTGGCATCAGCTATACTGAGACAGTCAAACTGATAAAATAAATGTTCTCATGGATTGCTAATGCTTAAAAATTGGTAGAAAATCTGTAGCAAGTACAGTGAGGTGCAGAAGTATTTGCACTCCTTGTGAGTTCACCCCTTAAGTAAATAGAGGATTAAAATGTCATTCATAGATGCATTTCCACTTATGGAGATATAGTTTAAAAAAATAAATTTAAAAAACGCAACTGGCATTGTATGATTTTTCTATAATTCAATTATAATTTACTGGGGTTCATAAATATTTGCCCCCCCCCCCCCCCCCCGAGAAAATCAGTGCTAATGTATAGTGCAGAAGCAATTACAGAGGCTAGATGCTTTCACATATGGAAACGGGGATTTTGGCCCATTCCTCCACACAAATCTTCTTTAGATCTGTTGGGTTTTGAGGCTGTCGTTGAGAAACAGTTTCAGCTCCATCCAAAAATTTTCTATTGGGTTTAGATATGGAGTCTGGCTTGGCCACTCCAGAACCTTGATGTGGTCTTTACCCAGCCACTCCTCGGTCAGCTTGGCTGTGGGCTTTGGATCATTGTCATGTTGCAAGGTCAGGTGGCGTGTGGGTGGTTTCTCATGGAGTTAACCTGGACTTTTTTTTTTCAAGGTAGACTGACAACTCTTTGAATGTCATTACTAAGGCTGTCCCAAACGACGAGCTGTCCATTTACCTCCATATTCACTTCAAGCCGGTAGATTTTTGTTTCCAGTACTGCTATCTTCTGGAGCAGTTTGTGGCAATCATCCATTGACAGGGGAGGCATGTTGCTGCTACTTAGCTTCCGTTAGCCGAATTCCTCAGTTCCAGTCGCGATAAGGCAGGCTTGTGTTCCAGTAAAGACAAAAAAGCACTCTAAAAAGGCTCAAAAATGCTCAAAAAGCCTTTGTTTAAATATAAACAAGATTAAAAGAAAATTGCAAGACTTGCTGAGTAATTTAGAGGTGATTAAAAATGATTAAAAAGATGATTGAAGCATGAGAAGCAGGAGCAAAGCAGAGAGATGTCTGCAGGGTAGCGAAGCAGCAGGAAGAAACAAACCCAAAAACATAGTAACCTTTGCTATGTTTGGAGGTCATTTAATGTTGTGAATCAACCGTTAAAGTTGATAAAATTGCTCCCGTTTTTGCATTAGTTCTCTTCTGTCTACTTTTGACATGTGAAAATTTTAAGATTGTTTCATCCTTTAAAGACGGACTCAAGTCAAGATTTTGCAGATTAAGGAGTATTTTAGATAAAAAGTTGCTTAGGTACGCTCGGAAGGTTTACTTCAACAGAGCCTTTCTGAAAAGTTTACTGCTCTAAAATGGCGGCTGTTTACGAACGCTACCGCGTCTGTCATTTCGCATGTAGTTCTATATGCATGGGTTATCTAGCCGTAGATTGTATGCTGTCGGTTACAGTCAGGAAATATTTAACCCGCCTAGCATCGCATTTGCTACAGCGTCTCAACAAAAACTCTTCCCTCTCCGTGTCTGACTTTTCTCGCGTCATTCAACCAACGTATCAACGAACATTCTCGTTGCAGAAACGGTGACCAAATCCGAACGGATGAAAAAAAAAAAAACGTAATGCACGAAAAATGTGCAGATTTTGAACGTAACGTACGGCTTACACATTTAAAAATCAGTGCTCACTTGTACAAATTACGACGAGACCGTACAACTTGACAGGTATGAAGAATTAAAGTGCACCGTCACAGTTAGGTTGTAGCACTCTGTAGCACGGGACGTCCAACTATCAGTGGTCAGGGCGAAACTATGTGCTTTAGCAAAATCATCTTCGATGGCTTTGCTTGCCATTTCATAAATGTTGGGGATTAGGTTGTTGGAGAAATATGTCCGCGAGGGAACAATATAACGCGGGTCAAGCGTGGCAAATAAATTAACGAAGCCCACTGTGTGTTTTCACTGGTGTCATCTTTGGGGTTGTCCTGCCCTGAGAAAGTGATATCTGTGTGAGAAAGTGATATCTGTGGGTGATGCCGGCTGAGGTGCCGGAGTCATGTCATAAAAGTGTTGCCATTAGCATGGGGAACAAGCGCTGAACAAAGCTTGCATTTTTTTTCTCTCAATAGTTTGTCTCCCTCCGCATTGTAGTCCACGGGGAAACCAAAATGTTGCCACACCGCAGATTTGAAAGACGCCGGTGCTTCCTCAAAATTCGGTCCCTCCACTCCTCCGCTCCCCATCGCTATTTGTTTTCTTTCTTGTTTCACTTACACTTCTCTCGTAAGCGCTCTCTGCATCTATTACACAGGTGCTTGACAGCGATCCGACATTTACTTGCGGGGCGGGAATTTCTCCACAGCGGTGCTTCATGTCACACACAGGCACACAGAGGCCGATCAATTCATTCCACAAGCGTTCAGAATACATTAATTGCAAAACCGAAAAGGCGCGGTTCATAAAGGCGTATTGAACCGTACTGGGCGAACCATACGGTTCGGCTTTGAACCGCAAACCGTTGCACCACTAGTGACTGCGCTTCAAGTGTTCGTTCATAGCCGATGTGCTACCATGGTATGTGAGCCCAGCTTAGCAAAGAGTACACACGGTGGCACCCTCCATATTTTCCTTGAAATAATTCCAGGCTCTGGCTATTCTGGTCCGGTTTTTGGGCTTTTTGCCACTTTCAGGTGTTACCAATTCTGCCCTTTTGGTAATTGGCGGTGTTTTTAACTCCTCGCCGTACTGACAAGTGAACCAGTGATTCACTTGGTTCGTTGTCGTCTGTTCGTCTGATTTCCTCCTCCGGAAGGCGGCGGCGTGCATAAAAACACCGAGAGGCGTCGGATAGCTCTTTAGATACTTTTATTGACCAAAACAAAAATGTGGGGGATGCAGCCACTCAACTCCGCGATACCCACAAACTTTTCCAACTCCCTCTCTCTCGCTCGTCCACTTTCTTCCTATTTGCTCAATCTGACATTGGCGGTCACATTGAAATAACAGCGGCCCCCTTGGAGGTGCCAGTAACAACCGCTTGCATCGCGAGCGCCCGCCATTCTAAACTTTATCCGCATTAAAAAAAATTTTAACCCGTCATTACCCGTCGACGCAATTACGTCATCGATGACATCGACTAGTCGGGACGGCTCTAGTTATAACTATTGCTGATTCTCAGGGGTACAAATACTTATGAACCTCAATAAATTACAAATAAATTTAAAAAATTACACAATGTGAGTTCCGGATTTTTTTAGATTGTCTGTATAAGTGGAAATGCATTTATGATTGAAATATCAGACCTCTACCTATTTTGTAAGTGGATGCAAATACTTCTGCTCCTCATTGTAAATATTGTCAACCTAAATCTCAACTTGTTGACAGGACGTACAGTTGAATTTAAGTGAATCTCCGGAATTTGAGATGTCAAGCACCACCGAGCATTCCTCTCTAGGACCTACGAAGTCAGAAGTGAAGGTACTTTTTGTTTTTCAATGTTGGATATATACCGTTTTTGATATTGGTGTGTAGACCTCTTTCCTCTGTGACAGTATTCAGCAATTCATGGTTTCTTTGTTCTTTAGAAATTGGATTCAAACCATTCTTTTCCCATGGACAAAAAAAACCTGCACAATATGGGTTTGGTTAACTACACTGATTCTGATGAATCCCAGGAGCTATCCATAAATCTTTACCAAAGTACTATCCCAAAGCTCAGGAGAACTAAATGTATGCAGGTCAACAGCACACTTAGCCGTTATCAGGTATGTATTAGGTAGAAGTGTGCAAAATTTCCGATTCTTAGATTATTCGCGATTCGGCCGTGGAAGATTCGAGAACGATTCACAAACATCCAAATTCCGATTATTGAAATATGCCAAGTAAAGCAGAAGTACGACACACTCAGCGCGCCGCGCGGTCTTCGGTACGCAATTAGGGACGGAGCGAGAGTAGCTAAACAACCTGCTTCTCATTACCCGGCCCCTCGGGTAACGCCAATGCTCAACTCACGGCTCTAGCTCAACTCATGCTACGAGATAAAAAAAAAAACAACAACATACCTGACTGCTGCCGAAAAGCTACTACAAGCCACATTATGTTACGGTAGATATCATTTATATAGGACTAGATGCATTATAGCTTCGGTATCGTTACCAGCACATCTAAAAAAAAAAACTAGATGCGGGCGTTAGTAACGGCCGCCATCTTAAAGCAGTACACTTCCCTGCAAGGCTGTTGTTGCGAACCTTCCAAGCGAACCTAATTAACTTTTTATCTAAAATACTCCTAAATCGGTAAAATATTGACTTGAATCTATCTTTAAAATAGTTTTAAAACTTTTACATGTTGAAAGTAGACAAAAGAGAAATTATGGAATAACAGGAGCAATTTTAACAACTTTAACGGTTGATTCACAACATTAAATTAATTGAAAGTAGTTTAAAGCTGCTGATATAGAATGGGGACTGGAGTTTTTTAATTTACTGTTATTTTTGTATATTTGTTTACTGCTATATGTTAACTTGATATTGAAACAGTAGTTTGGTTTACCCTGAGAGGATTTTTGAACAATTTTGGAACTAATGTACAAAAGTAATTTAAAAAAAAAAAAAAAAAAAAGAGTGGGGTGCATCAATAATCGTTTTATAATCGAATCTGAGCCTCTGAATCGTAATCGAATCGTTAGGTGCCCAAAGATTCCCAGCTCTAGTATTGGGAATTGTGTTGAGTCTTTTCATTGGTCGTCTGCCTTCTTTCCTTTATAAGTTTTTTTTTCTAGGTGGGAAATGAAATTGACGGTAATGGAGAGCTTCTTTACTCCACCTCAGAGGACAGTGGAGATGAATATATTCCAGGCACAAGTGAGGAATCAGATGAGAGTGAAGGTTTGCAATGTGTCGACTCTCTCGTTAAGAAGGATATCATCAAAGATTTGTTTCACCTTACAAATACCTCAAAAGCCTCCTCGATGCCATCTGTTATGCACGTTGATGGACCATCTCCTCAGCATATACCCAAACGTCAGTCCACCAAACGGAAACAAAAGTCACCCAAAAAAGGAAAAGGTAAGTTTCCTGAGATGTTTTTAATGTTGATTTCAATGTTTATTTCTCTAATTAACTTTTCAGATATACTGTATATATATTTTCATTTATTTTGGAAATGATATTGTGATGTGCTAGTACATTTACAGTGCTTGGGCTAGTTGACTGTGCACTACGCAACAGCCATATTTAGAACAGCGTGTCATGGACTAAATGACTTGACTAATTTGAAACAAATTTAATGATGAATGTTTGTTTTTGTAAAGGTCGACAACCGGTTAAAAAGAAGCCATGGAAGAAAGAGGTCTTGGCTCTTGAGAAGCATATGATGTCATTCATCACTACCTGCCGTGTTCCACGGAAGAGCGACTGCGATGACTGCCTTAAAAAGGAACAAGTAGCACTCAAAAACAGGCATTGGTCAGCAGTAAAATTTTACATTAAAAACAAGATCACAGATCTCAAAAGGAGAGTTTAGGGGGATGTAGGGGTTATATATGGTGACCCTTTTTATATTGCTATTTGTGCTTTGTGACCATCTGTACAGACCTCCGTGAAGTTGCCCCATCAGATGAAAATTTATATAAAAATGATGGCAATAGTTTGTGCGTTTTTTTTTTTTTTTTGTGTCCTGCTATTGTTGCAATATTTCTCTTATAGGTTTGAGGTCAATCAACCTCCCATTTTGATTTAAAAAATGGTGTCAATTGTTTGTGCTGTAAAAAATTGTCGTTTGTGCTGCGATCGTTTTATAGATATTGAGATATTAATTTCGAGTGAAGACGTCATAACTCCCATGGCTGACGGAGCTTATCAACTCTCAATAACAGAGGGCTGTCCAAACAACTAGCACGAACGTATCAGGAACGAATGGCACTTCTGGTCCATTTTGCGGTTAATGAGGAGCTGAGGGTGACGTCATCACTCGTAATTCAAATCTCAAGCCCCCCCATTCACTACAAAATGGACCCGAATTCGTTTCTGCTCGTTATTGACACCCTCGTTATTGAGACTTGATACGCTCCGTGAGCCATGGGAGTTATGACATCCTCACTGGAAATTAATATCTAAATATATATAAAATGATACCAGCATAAACAACATTTTTTACAGCACAAATGATTGACATTTTCATATAAATTTGCGACTGATGGGGTGGAGGAACTTCACGGATGTCTGTACAGATGGTCACAAAGCACATATAGCAATACACGAAGTGTCGTCCTTTTTTTTTTTTTTAACTTCTGTGTCATCCTTTTGAAGTTGTGCTGTGGCAATTGGGGTTCTTGCTTTTGCCAGTTTGCAATCGCGCTTTAGAAATTGGGGATCGTGTTGTGGCAGGTTGCATTCGTGCTTTTCTTTTGCAAAGTGTTTGGTCTTTTGCATTTTGCCTCACACCTCTCGGCCATGGTAGATATACACAAACTTAACTATCAATGGCATAACTGTTTGCACTTGTTTCGTCTGTTTTGAAGCGATACAGCAGTTAAGAGAGAATAAAGACGATGACTTACCTTGTGCATGTTGCACTTCACTGTTACTGGCTAAAACTTTTCGAACTATAACCCCCCCCTTCGACTTGCGGTTTACGGTCAAGTGTTGCCTATCTATGGATTTTTAGAACCTAAAGTGCACTCCTGCGGCTAAAAGTCGAGTGCAGCCTATGTAAACAACCAATTATTTGTAAATATTGCTGATTGTTTGAACCCCAAACTTTTGAACCGTAGTGTACAGTCTGAAATTCCAGTAAATTTTTATCCAACATAAGGTAGAATTTAAACTGTAAATGTATCGTAATTAATGCAGTGATATACAATGATCCCTCGTTTTTCGTGGTTAAAGGGGATCCCCCCATTATAATCGAAATCGGCGAAGTAGATGTGTAGCTTATTTACATTAAAAAAAAAAAAAAATCTTTTTGGTGTGTGTTCAATGCTTTTACTCAGATTTAGCATTGGAAAGAGTATAGTTTACTATAACAGTATAATTCTTTAAATTCTTCATTGACTGAGTCCTCTCAAATCAACTTGCTGTTTAGCAAGCAAATATCAGCGATGGACTGAGGGCGCAATGTAGCGAGGGATCACTGTAGTTCTTATATGGCTATGCAGTGATTTATTTGAGCAATGCTAGAACAACCTGTGCAAAGTTACTACAGAAATTGAATATCAGAAGTCCAAGACAAAGAATAACTTAATGCCAAGAGGAAAAAAAAAAAGTTTTAAGGCACATTCCATTAAAATATTATGTGTCAGTTTTGACACATCAATGGTCACTGAAGAAAATGCACATATAAAAAAAACTTAATACTACCTGGTCAATTAGTAGTTTTACGGCATGTTCTTCGGGTGACATAGAGTGGTTCCACAAAGTCACAATGATCTGACATTTGTGTGGGTGGTGTGCATTATTACCGTCCCCAGAAGTAGGCATGATCTGACGTTTTTCTAACTGGTACCCAGAAAGGGAGAAAAACAGATGGTGTGCATAGTTACTGACCCCAGAAGAAGGTATGATCTGACGTTTGTGTAAGCGGTACCAAGAAGAGAGGAAAAAGCGGTCAGTGTGTAAAGTTACTGACCCCAGAAGTAAGTATGATCTGAGGTTTGTGTAAGCGGTACCCAGGAAGGGATAAAAAACAGGTATTGTGTATCGTTATTGACCCCATAAGTGACGAAAACGAAAAAATGTCCCCATAAGTCGGTCTGTAGTCAGGTCGATGCCTCTATACTTTGTCTAAATGGAAATTTAAAGTGATTTTTGCATTGTACAATTTTCGAGGATGCTCCCTGATTTTTTTCAGCTCTCTACGACATTCAGAAAGGGTGGTCCCCATAATGCACGGTCTTGTCAGGTGTCCCTACAATGACAGAAAAACAAGGCTGTGTGTGTGTGTGTGTGCGTTCTATCAGTCCATATAAACTTTGAATACAAGACTCAACAGGGATTAGTCATATCTGTTATTTGTGTCCTCTTTTTGGAAATCAAAATATGATCACTCTGGAATGACATACAGCTAGCGTGTAATTTGTGTTGATGCTTCTGCGCATGCGGGTCTCTTTGCTGAGCGCATCTCGGACAGCGAATTAGTGCGCATGCATGATACTTGAACGGTCTCAATGGACAAAGGCAGTCTGAACAGGCACGCCAAAAAAACAGATATGGCGAAAAATCGGATTGGTGCATTAATACCTGTAGTATGACCCTAGCTTAGGTACGCAGGCGGGAAAGGGGAGGTGCTTAAAAATCCAGATTTAGGCTGGCTGGGTTTTATTATTATTGTTTTAGTGGGCCTCAACATCTTACCTAGCAGCCCGCCACCGCCACTCATGCCTGCGTTTGGCTTTAGGGGCCCCGGTGACATTCTTTGCCCTGGGCCTGAATCAGATTGTTCCTACCACTAGGTTTATCGCCAACATTTTAATCATAGGTACTATACAATGTTGATGACTTGACTATTTATGGAAATCGTTTTCATAATAACTTTCTTTTTGGTATTGTATTGATGACTAACGTAATGTGATAGGGGTAAGGATTACATGAAGTCCCAGCCTGCGACAAGACTTTTTGGGAAAAAAAATGGGTTAGCACCAGGACCATGACATGATGAGTGAAGAATACAATATTAACAACGTTATATATCAGTCTGCTTTTTGCGAATGAATGTGTTTTTGTGTCTCACCCAGTGAAATCTTCTCTCCAGAGTCTGCAGGGAGCAGAAAGACCAGCAGGGCCAGACCAGAGATAAGCACACATGGAATAAGGAGGTTTAGGCCATAGTATAGAGTCCTACGGCGCATGGTGACAGTGAATGTCACATCAGGGTATGGTTCTTTGCAACATTCATAGTAGAGCTCATTTCGCTTGGCTGGCACACCTTGAAGTTAATGACAAGTAAAGAAGTACAAAGGGTGGTTAGTTAAAGTTTTTTATCATTTAATTGCTATCTGAAACTTTGCTGCTGGTTTTGGCTGATTTTATGATGCATTTTTATGTGTGGCTAAGTGCTAAGGCAACTCCACTTCATTTCACTTTGTCCCATCTAATATAATGGAGACATTGACATGATTGAGAGTTCATGCTTGTTTGTCTGATGTCTGTATCAGTGAATGATGATGCAAAGATTTTGAAGGGCAAGATGTTCCCTATCCATGGTCTTGAGCTAAAATGTTGTTCTTTCTGTCCAATACAAACAAAATTGGTAAATGTGGTCCTTGTGCGAGCTGAAAAGCGCCAGGTTTTGGTGTTTAATTGTCCCTCATGTAATTTATGGAAAAGAAAAAAATCTTCAGCTCTTATCATCACTTATTTAATCGTTTTGGGGTTGTTGTTTTTTTTTTGTTTTTTGTTATGCTGTTATGTTTTGCGCTGGTTTTGTATGTACTGTAATTTTAGCATTAAATGCCGCTACTTTTTCCCCTGAATCTTGCGTTTTAAAGTCCAATGTGGCTTATTTTACTGATCACCCATTGATTACCATGGATACGGGTTTGTGTTCCTAAACTATCAAATTATTTTGTGCACTACAGATGAGAAGTTTAATGTAATGTTGGAAAAAAAGGGTGAACATAACAAATTCTGACTGTACATAAACGGTCATCACAAATACACTAAGGCCAGGATCGACAAGCGAGCTTAATTGGAGTGTACCACAAAGTTGCACGGAGTTCACGTTTCCTCTGTGGAAAAGTATAATAGAACTTGAAAAACACTTCTGAGCATGACAGGTAGCTAGGGAATGTATATTTGCTTCAATGGTACAATTTTTACACTGCTGTATGTGTCATCCAGTTAGTGTTGTATAATATTGTGTTGCACACAGTTATAGCATACAACTGTGTCTTGTCATTTGAAGTTATGTTTGCATTTAAGGTTTTCAATTACAGTGTATCAGTTACCTTTAAACATGTTTTTTTTTTTCATTTGTATAATTATCATATTGTGATCATTGGAGAGAGAGTATTGTCTGACTTAAGACACAATACTTAAATGTTTTGGAATATTCTTGTGCTAATGTGTGGTTATATAATGTAAGTATAACATTTATTTTCAAATAAGAGTGAAATCGCCGCTTCCTTGCTCTGTCACCCCCCATACCGACTCCAGATAAGCGAAAGAAAATAGATAGATGAATGGATGGTGGTCACGTCTTATTGATTACTAAAGTAGACAGAAAGAAGGCTCTAGCGATAAAGCACAGGCAATTCTTTCATCTCGGTCTTGTGACAGCAGCCATGATACTCTGAATGAAAAATGTGTAGTTCTGCAGAGTCACAATGAATAATCATGAATATAGTAATAATCTGCTAGAGATATGCAATTTATGTCTCGTGTCAATGCTATGAGGACACACAGACAAAGAATGTCTGCAAATTTATGGCAAAATGTCACGGTGATCTTACGAGTAAATTACTTTAAAGTTTATGAATATGAGAGAAAAGCTGTCTGGTGATTTTGGTGTGTAGGGCATTATAGCAACTACCACAAGAGGCTGAAAAACACAGTGTCCAGGGTTGGGTGAGCCCGTGAACTAAAATCCCAAGATTAGTAAATTGATAAACGCTTTATAGTCTTTAATGTACTAGTATATAAATAATATACAGTATACAGTATAACTGCCTCAACAGCTGCTGTGGCAGGCTGTTCAACATTTCCCCCTGAACTCAACCACCTTTCCTATTTTACGCCATCTACAATGCATTAATAATCCATAGTCCATTCTGCATCCAAATACCAAATTCAGTAACTACACCAAGCTGCTCATAATAATGGCAGCCATGTTGTCAGCATTGTAATTTTCATCCACCAATCTGTCCAATACATCCACACCAAAACATAGGTGAATATAACCTTCAAGTCAGACATGCTTGTGTGTGTGTAGTTGTCTATTTGCATTTATGCACATACTGTATAGGTGGTAGGGGGGCGGTGCTTGTGTGTGTGTGCATGGGTTGTCTGTGTGTGTGACTATTGCTGAGTTCAGAAGCACCACAGCAGTGTTGTTTTGGCAAGCTCGAGGCCTGAATTAATTGAACTATCCCTGGGCCAGCTGCCACCACGAACATACATGGCTACCCATGCAATTCGAAAAGCTAGCTACTCAGCTGGTTGATGTGTATACAGTATGTTTCAGAACCAGAAATGATCATTTGTCTGAAATGAATTCTACACATAGGATAACACCAATGGCTTTCAAATGTATATCATTCAGAAGACTAAGGCATGGTGTTGTCCTATATATGTAGACCTATCTTTTAAAGCTCATATTAAACAAACCAGCAGAACAGCCTTTTTTCACCTGCTCAACATAGCCAAAATTAGAAATATTCTGTCTAAAAGTGATGCAGAAAAATTCACTCACGCGTTCGTTACATCTAGATTGGATTACTGTAACTCCTTACTCGCAGCTTGTCCTAAAAGTTCCCCAAAAGGTCTTCAGCTAGTCCAGAACACAGCAGCACGACTTTTATCAGGAACTAATAGAAGCGAGCACATCACCCCTTTGCTCCAAGCCCTTCACTGGCTTCTAGTCGAGTTTAGAAATAAATTTAAAATCCTTCTTCTTACATTTAAGACCATTAATGGTTTTGGGCCATCTTATCTCACAGATGTTCTGGTTCCATACCACCCAAACAGAACACTTCGTTCTCAGAATGCAGGTCTACTGGTAGTTCCCAGAGTCTCTAAAAGTACAATAGTAGACAAAAAATGTTCCTATTTGACAAAGCTTGTGGTCAGGCTAGTTGAAAACAGACTAGACTCACAATTCAGACTAAGCTGCCCTAAGGAGCTATAATGCTGGGGGAAGTACAGCCACTGAGTCCTATCCTCTGTCTTTCACTCTACTTACCACGTGTCTTTGCTTTATTTCTTTTTTCTACTTCTAATATCTAGTTGACTAGTCTTTTCACCACTAGTCACCCGTTCACCCGGTGTCCCCTTTCGGGGAGAGGCTACTTTTTCAGCCACAGCCGCCTGAGTATCCTGACCCTTGGATGGATGGACGTCCTCGCTGCCGACCTCCTCATTTTTTTTTAGTTTTTCCTTGCTGCCATGGAGGGTCTAAGGATGTGGGATGCCCAGGACTTGGACTCATCTCATTCATCTACTGCAGGCATGTCCAAACCTATCCTATCCTGGTTTTTGTTCCTACCAATCGCGCACAGACAGTTTATCCAATGAAGTTTCTGCTAAAACAAGCAGCACCTGACTGCAATCAACTGATTACACTTGTAAGACACCAGATTGGTGAAAAGCTGTCGTCTGGTATTGTTGGAATGAAATCCAGTACCCACTGGGGCCCTATGTGGAATAGTTTGGACACCACTGATCAACTGTATCTGACTGTGTGTCAAAATGACTCTGTAAAGCCATCTGAGACAAACTAGTTGTGATATAGGGCAATACAAATAAAATTGAATTGAATTGTCATGACAACAATTAGGTGATGACCACAACTGTTGGTTGAATATGTCACAATATATCACTTCTAGAACAACAGAAAGTTACTATTACTTATAATTCATGGTGTACTTTAGTGTGATGCTTTGTAACCTTTATTAAGCCAGGACATAAATGTTGCCATAAATGCCACTTCATACCACAAAAGAAAAAATATTTTTAAAATGTAGCTACAGTATAGTAGGGTAATGGGCTGCTGGTCTATCTCCTATTTACTTTCACATATTTAGTTGAACACTTATGAACAAAGAGTACAGAATTTACTGACTCAATTAAGAACTGCAAGTGAGGCATCTTTACATTTCACTCTTACCGACTAAGTCCCACTCGCCATTGGGTATGTAGTTGGAGATGTCCACATCAATCATCTGCAGGTCTAACAGCCAGCCATTGTGTGTCCAGGAGCCAAATTTTAGGTCACACTTCTGCACATCAAAGGGGAACCAGCGTACATCGATGTAACAGGTACTCTTTAGGATGCCTGCATAAATGTTTGTGTTTTACTTTCTATATACAGTACCATGAAAATTTGTTTTAGTAAGAGGAGAAAAACTGATAAAAGTGATAATAAAGTTTGCTCCTAATATAAAAGTAATAACACCTTGTTGAGAACGCGAGCGTCAAAGTAGTGTATACGCAGTAATTCTACTGATGTATTACACGATTATGTCAAACGTGGAGTGAGTTCAACTTAGCTGTGAGTGAGTTCAACAATAGCTAACCTGGTGGGATGTACTGGCAGGATCCTGTAGAATTCACCAGTACATTTGTATGGAAAGTTGCATCAAATCTTTCATCAGCACTGCAAAAAAAGATGTAATTTAAAACCGGTTAATGAGCAATTAACAATTAAGCACAGAGAACTATGTTAATTTGAAAGTTGCCGTCAGGAAACAAATCAGTGGCTTTGAATAGTATATGCAGATAGTGTCTCTGTGTTAAGATTTATGATGCACTAGTCCTAATTATGGTGTAAAATTTTGAAATATGAATGCTCTTTATGTTTGGAACCGTGATTATAAACATTTAGCATATTGTTTAAATGTTTTATGACTTACTTAAATATTTAAAGATCACTTTTTTGTTTCCACGAGGCCAAAAAGCAATAGAATAGCTACATTAAATCTTAAGTTTTTCATGTTTTTTACTAGATTGTCCAATGACGAATAAAATACAAACTTAGACATTCATAACATCTAAAATGAAACCTGTGGGAAGTTATACCCTTTCACAGTAACCCATTTCAATGCCAAACAAACTGACGCTACTTTAAGTTTTTCAGGCACGGAAATATACTGCAAATAGTTTTCTCCTGTATGCACATACGTATTTGTGTTGAAGGGTTTTTCAGCATTTCATGCCCGCAAAGGGGCTTTTTAGAGGGAGGATTTAAGTGATGCCAACACTACTACAACATATACTGTAACATTGGAATTACTTAAATGCCATGGGAACACATTTTCAATATTAAAAGATTTCAGTGGTGAATCAATCAAATCTGCTGAACAGTACATTATCTTTTATTTATTAGAAAGTCAAAGACCAGAGCGGTAGAGATGATGATGATGATGATGAAAATTTTATGAAGGTCAATGGACAAAACTATCAGTTATCCGTATGGAGACATTAAGGCTTACCACTAACTTTAAAGAAAAATGAAGGCCATTACAGCTTTATTTTAAAGGGAACCTTGGACTAAAAGACTTGTGAATTGTTCTCTTTTACTAAAATATGTTATTAGAAACATATAAAATAATATCATCAATTCAAAAATCTATAATATTTAATATACAGCATGTTTTGACCTATGGAGGGTGCCATGTTTTATGCGTGCAATGGACTCTCTGGATGATGACGTAGTTTGTCACTGTCACTAGACGAACACTACCGGGTTACTGCAATTACTTCTACGCGGCGAGACGTCCAACACATGCGCACATCGGTTAAAAGCGCCGAGTACTTACTATGTGTTTTTATTACCTTTTCATTGCCTCAAAATACTTTTTGCATGCGTTTCCCTCTCAAACTTTTAGGCATTGTGTTTTCTTGTAGCTCTAGAGCAGATTGTTGATCTGTTGACCACATTAGTCACGTTGTGTGTTTAAACCACCCTCATTTGGTATTAGTATGTTCTGTCTGTATGCATCTAAACATAACAAGCTGAAAGCGCATGGTAGTACTTTGGGTAGCAAATTCACCTCTTGTAAGACGTTTCACCGGTGTAGCACATTTTGGCAGAACACCAGTTTTGTCAAACTTGTCTCATCCCGTCTTTCCTGTTCATTTTGCTTTCGCTGCTCGTTTTGAGAAATATCGACAGCGCTGTCATGCTCATTGATGTTCCTCTCCGGTTCAAATTGAAAGGGTTGAACAGATCTTTATGTCACTATTGTCATATTCTGGAAGCCCGGCACCGTAACCCAGTGACGTAACCTCACCACCCTGCGACGTCAGCAACAATAGCGACCTACTAGTTGAACTCATTCATTCATTCATTTTCCATGCCGCTTTTCCTCACGAGGGTCGCGGAACTAGTTGAACTAATTTTACAAATTGTATAAAACGAAAACATCAAGAGGGGTTTCAATATCATATTATTTTAACTCATAATAACGTTTATCTTTTAAGAACTACAAGTCTTTCTATCCGTGGATCGCTTTAAATGCAATACAAATAAATCAGTATTTTCATGCAGTTGTGTGTCTTAGAAATTTTGAACAGCAAGAACCCAAATTCTCTTTAATGCATTTTTGCATTCCCTGCGTACTAGGCAATTACTGAGCCCTCCATAATTATTGGCACCCCTGAAAAAGATGTGTTTTTTAGCTTCTAATATATATTTTTTTTATTCAAATAATATGGGACCTTACTGGAAAAAAAGAGAAAAATCCAACCTTCAATACAAGTGCATTCATTCAGTGGGGGAAAAAATCCCACATAAAGAAAAAATTATTTGACATCAAATATGTGTCACAATTGTTAGCACCCCTGGTGTTAATACTTTGTACAACCCCCCTTTGCCAACAAAACAAGGTCTGGGGTCTGAGATGGCCATGGGAGGAGCTTGATTTTGTGTCTGGTGAACCTTTTCTGTGTAGATTTGGACATATGTGTAGGGTCATTGACTTGCTGAAAGACTCAGTGACTACCCATCTTCACCTTTCGGGCAGAGGGCAACAGATTTTGATTTAAAATGTCCTGGTATTTCAAAGCATTCATGATGCCATGCACCCTAACAAGGTTCCCAGGGCCTTTGGAAGCGAAACAGCCCCACAGCATCACTGACCCACCCCCATACTTCAGAGTGGGTATGAGGTGCTTTTCAGCATGCGCATCTTTCGTGGCACGCCAGACCCACTTAGTGTTTGTTGCCAAAAAGCTCAATCTTGGTCTCATCTGACCAAAGCACACAGTCCCAGTTGAAGCCTGGGACCATGTGTATTTTTGTGTGAGACCAAGATTGAGCTTTTTGGCAACAAACACTCTAAGTGGGTCTGGCGTGCCATGAAAGATCACCTCACCAGATCACCAAAGAGCACCTCATACCCACTCTGAAGTATGGGGGTGGGTCAGTGATGCTGTGGGGCTGTTTCGCTTCCAAAGGCCCTGGGAACCTTGTTAGGGTGCATGGCATCATGAATGCTTTGAAATACCAGGACATTTTAAATCAAAATCTGTTGCCCTCTGCCCGAAAGCTGAAAATGGGTCGTCACTGGGTCTTTCAGCAAGACAATGACCCTAAACATATGGCCAAATCTACACAGAAATGGTTCACCAGACACAAAATCAAGCTCCTCCCATGGCCATCTCAGTCCCCAGACCTTGTTTTGTTGGCAAAAGGGGGTTGTACAAAGTATTAACACCAGGGGTGCTAATAATTGTGACACACATTATTTGATGTCAAAATTTTTTCTTTATGTGGGATTTTTTTTCCCCACTGAATGAATGCACTTGTATTAAAGGTTGGATTTTTCTCTTTTCTTCCATTAAGGTCCCATATTATTTGAATTAAAAAATATATATATTAGAAGCTAAAAAACACATCTTTTTCAGGGGTGCCAATAATTATGGAGGGCACTGTATTTCAAATTACCAGTAGGTTTCTGTACAGTAAATAATTCGGACTGTGTTAAACTGTAAACCAGAGTATGCACCATCTCCTGCCATTAGTTAGCCGAGCCGGGCTCCAGCACCCTCACATTCCACATTGGGGTAAACGGTATGGATAATGAATTAATCCATAAAATGCATAATCTTACAATAACTAAAATCAGTTCATTATCCCCATATATAGTAGGTGAAAAAACATCACCCAAATAGTTTTTATTTCATGGGCTAGGAGTCAGTTCTAATATTTAGTGTCTTAAATGTAGCTGTTTAATATTCTAACCTGTTGTAGAGGAGAATATCTGGGACCCATATCATATTGGAAGGGAACCGCAGGGTTTGAACTCCAGGGTAGCCCTCTGCATCCCATGTAAGGTATACATCTGTCCACTGCTGGAAGAAACAGTCACAAACAAAGTGGTAAGAAAGGGGAAAGTCCAAGAGATGTGATGTGAACAGTGTTGGAACGAACGCTTTCACATTTGTTACGTTACATAACAAAACTGCTCTTTGCTTAAACTTCTAACGTAAAGTGTTGCATTTTCTCAGTCTCAAAAGTCTCCCCCTGCAGCGCTGTGGCATGCTAGTGTGCTGCTCTGTGAGAGTGCTATCTGTGGTATTCGCTGCTGACAGCTTTGTTCTCTCATACTAGCCTCGGAGTGCACATGGCTCTTCTCACTACATCTCTAACTCTAACATGAACACAACGCGTCCCCAAAGAGGTTATTGATTGTCTAACATCGTGCAAGATGTCAGGGTAAGTCAATCAGAGACAGTCTGACAGATTAGAGCGGGGCTGTACTAATCATAGACAAACAAACCCAGTTTACGTACACACACAAAACGCTGGTTGAACAAACAGTTTTTATTTTTTTTAATTTTTTTTATTGCTTTTCATTTATATAAAGTAAAGGAAAGTAACCTAGTTATTTTCAAATATAGTTACTTCACTAAGTAATTAACTTTAACACTGGAGGCACACATGTTGATTCATTATATGCTGTGTCAAGGGAATTGAGCCATTTTCTATGACATCAGACTTAAATTGGTACAGGGGGAAAAATGTGAAGGGTAATTTTCTAGACACAGGGTTGCATTATGCCGTTTAGTCTTACTAATAACACCTTAATGAGCAGTTGTAATGTATTTAATCCCCTCATCATGTTAATATAGTGGAATGAACCGCTGACCACCTTATACAAAAAAGTTGGGCCTCAAGGTTATAAAAAGTTAAAAATCCCTGGTTTAAAAAATATAAACATTAACACAACTGAGCCAGTTTTAGTTGTAAACCCAATTTTAATGCACCAGTTTGTTCATACACCAAAATTCCAATGTAGCAAATGAGATTTAGGGCACAGCAAAATTTAATCCATTGTCCTGTCTGGACACGCTCTATAGGAAATTTATGGAGGACCTTAAACAGCATAGGTCAAAGAAGATTATAACACTTTCATTGTTACAATCAATGTAAAATCCCAATCACGCACATGTGAGATATTCATTGCCTGATGAACCTGTAATCCTAAAATCCTCTATAGTTCTATGATGTCTGTCTGCCATCATTCTATCTGTGTAGTGCACCTGCAGATCTGCTGCATCTGCAAAACCCCTTCTAGTCCTACCGCTTGCGTGGATGCCGTGTTAAGGAGTTGACTTCCCAAATAACTGAATCATTCATAACATCCAAGGCAGTCAACAGCTGACTCGGACAAACTGGATACAGACTGTGACAGTCATAATGTGCTTCTCTAATGGGGATTGCGGAAGTTGTACCTGCCTGACTAGTTTGATGTCACATTAACAATTAACCACTAAGACGTCCTTCAAACAGCCCTCTGTCTAATATGTGCACTCTAATGAATTTCAAAAGTGCGGCACATTTTTGCATTATTTATGAAAACCAAACCCTCTGAGGCATTCATTCAAGGTTTTGGTTTAGGTTTGGGGGGATCTGGGATGAAAGCTGTTTCCAAAGGAAATAATTAAAAAAAGAAAAGAAAGAGAGGCTCCATGGGTGAATATGTGTGATCAAGTTTGTGACCTTTACTGCATCCTGTCTTGGTGTATGTACCACCACAGATTAAATTAAATGGATGTTTGACAATGCTAGCAATACTGTATATTGTAATAGAATAGTCTTGAACAGTGGTTCTTAACCTGGGTTAGATCGAACCCCAGGGATTCAGTGAGTAAGTCTAAGGGGTTTGGCAAGGTCCCGCAGGGCCCTATTGTCATACGCTGACTAAATCTAAGCAAAGTGGATTGTTAGATTAGGTTTTTGCCCCCAATTTATGTACATGCTTTATTCCATTTCTTTCAACTGCTTGTCCTCTATCTGATGGGAGGAAAAACTTTTGCTAAGTGGAATGTTGACTCACACTTGGTATGAAGAACTGTAACAGACTCAAATTTTGACCTGTTTAAAAACATGCTGTCAAAATGAGAAGTTGAACGGGAATCCGCTTAGATATTAGATGAGATGTATTGGTTTTGAATTAGATTTTTTTTTTTTTAATCTCATTCTAAAAGGTTCTGTCAATGCATATGTGAAACTCGTGGGGTTCGGTATCTTTAGCAAGATTAAGAACCTCTGGTCTAGAATGTGAAATAGGTGACAAACTCAACGCCATTTTTGTTATGTACCAATTACAGTCCATCAGAATCATTAATTTGACCTAAAGTCAAAGTTGGACACTTTGAACCCAAATTATGTTTCTTCTCATTTGAAAGCAGACTAAGTATACAATGTGGAACAGGCAGGAAACATGATGAAACAAAGTTGTTACAGTATTTCATTCAGTAGGTTTGTGTATGCAGCCAAATTGAGTGATCTTTACACATGCAAAAACATTCCCATCTAGATGCAAAATAGTGCAGGCTTTTCAGGTGGAATGGGGAGACAAATCAGTCCAGTTCACTTTATTAAAAGTTCTTGTCGGGCTATTTGTTTCACAGCAAGTTACAAACACACAACAGAATGACATTTACATACACACAAAAGCAACAACAGTGACATAAGTGCGACAATTGAGGTAACCTAAACATCGTACAAATTATAACGATCAAACACGAATCGATTTAGTTATATGGCACTTTCTACCTTCGAGGTACTCAAAATGCTTTGGCACGATATCTTAGTTTCCTACTGATGATGCAGCATTAGGAGCACTATGGAGATAAGTGTCTTGCTCAAGGATACTTTGACACAGTCACCATGGTTGGGAATCGATCCCACAACCTTTGGGTTGGGGAACGACTAATCTCACTCATGATTGAAAAGCGAAATAGAGAAACATAGGGGGTCTCTTGTACTAAGTGATAAGTTAAAAATAAATAGATAAACAAAAAAAATCATTATCCTTATTTTGCTGGGTTGGAGGTTAGCGAACCCTGTCTTGACCACTGTAAAGATGGCCCAGTTTTCCACAGAACAGTTAAATTAAAATGTGTTAACCCCTTCAGACCTGAGCATCCTGCTGAAGGACATTATGTGTTCGCGTCTGTAAACCAATAAATACACTAAAATTAGTTGCTATTGCCACTTCTGGAAGATTATAGGACAAAGGTTTAACCATCGAAATCAAATTATGAGGTTTAGCATGCCCTCTTTGCTATTTCTTGCTCTCTGAAAATGGCTGAGACAAAACACAACTTCAAAAAGGCAAACATAAGTGCTCATTTCTTATCAAAAACACATTAAATATTAACATTAAAATAACCAATAAAAGCATGAAATATCTCTGTCCAAAAAATTTGGTGTTTGAGCAGAGTAAAGGGAAAGTAAGCTTTTTTTTTTTTTTTTTTTTTTGCCCAGCAGAAAAAATGTGGGTCTTTAGGGGTTCATATATATATATATATATATATATATATATATATATATATATATATATATATATATATATATATATATATATATATATATATATATATATATATATATATATATATATATTAGGGCTGTCAAACGATTACAATTTTTAATCAAGTTAATTACAGCTTAAAAATTAATTAATCGTAATTAATCGCAATTAATCGCAATTTAAACCATCTATAAAATATGCCATATTTTTCTGTAAATTATATATATATTCTGTAAAATAATTTGTTGGAATGGAAAGATAAGACACAAGATGGATATATACATTCAACATACGGTACATAAGGACTGTAGTGGGCATTTCACTCTACTGTCATTTAAATCTGTCTATGCTGTCCTCACTCCGAAGCGTCTACTTTTTCCAAAGCTAGACAGCTAGTGAACGACGCCTTAATAATCAGACTTCTTCCTTTTTCATCTGATTTATTAATAAAATGGCCTCAAACCACTGTCCTCTTTAGACCGTAGTGAAACTACGAAAAAAAAAGTACACAAGCATTGCATTAGCAACAACGTTAGCTTAGCATGCGATACAGGTTCACTAAACATAAACAAAAAGCGTCTCATACAAAAAATATAACATTTCGCTTACTAACATAATATGTACATTCTTTACAACAACCATACTTACGGACAAATCTTGTCCAAGGATCATATAAGCACAACATTACAATGTAGGCGTCAGCCCGAGACGTCGTGCAGCCATATTGAACTGGCAAGAAAGCAATAAACCATGTCGCAAAGCGACCACAAGAGTTCGCTGTTAGACAGCACAAAAAACCTTGCTGTAAAACTTACCAAAAGGCAGAATAGTGTCTGAGCGGGACATGTGCGTTAATTGTGTCAAATATTTTAACGTGATTAATTTAAAAAATTAATTACCACGCATTAACACGATAATTTTGACAGCCCTAATATATATATATATATATATATATATATATTTTTTTTTTTTTAGAATAAATGTTGCAAAACATCTCGTTGAAATGACAGTCAGTGTTTAAAATTACATCTATAATGAAGTCAGACAATAAAGTTTTTTTTTTGTTTTTTTTTCCAGGAATAAGAAAAAAGGCGCAAATTCCGAAAATACATTTTATAAAATGACAGTGATTGTACAAAAGGACTCAGAGACAACATACCAGCTGAAGCCAGGCATTTGTGATCAAAACTTGGTTCTTCTCATCCTGTAAGAGAGAGGTCAGACCAACTGTAAGTCAGTGAAAAAATATATATATTTTGCACAGTGTGCTAGTAGGTTACTAAAAGAAACAATGTTTCATATCTGACAAACGGGTGGGATTAAGACAGGCAATTTGCAACCTTTGACTGAGAGCTGCTCTGATCACTGAGTGAAAATGACTTCTTTTGGAGAGACATGATTTAAATAGAACATGTTTTGAACAGTTTTCTGAGAAAAATGTTGCTGGGCAAAATGGGGAAAATTTCAAAAAGTTTAGAGCCTGAATATAAATATTATGAATTCATTACTAAAAGTCACTGATGGGGTGCATTTGCCTAACTTTGCCGCGGGCAGCGTGGGTTAAGCGTTCACGCTCAGTGACGGTGTAAATGTATGAGCAAATGATTGACCTGCAACTGACTGGCAGCCATCAATTGGGATAGGCTCTAGCAACCTATGACCCTGACCAAGCAGTATTGAAAATAATTGAATAATAGGAATTTTGATAGCTACCCTTCAGGAAAACTCTCCAGTCCTCATTCACTATACTTTTTTTTTTTTTTTTTTTTTTTTTTTTTTTAAACCTGTCCTGTTCAGCTGTTTGACACAGAGAATGGAAGTCTAAGTGCCCGGGTTGTCTGAACAGTTTTAATGTTTCACATTGAGAATCTGATATACTCCCATTGTGATCATTCAAAATACCTTTTTATTATGACAAAGCAGCGAACAGGAAGGGATTATGGGGGGACAGAAGAAAAGCCTCATTCACTATACTTTAAATATTGTTTATGCTGTTCAACTGCTCATAACTAAGGAACGATAGGGTAGAAACAAACTTTTTTCTTATTAATGAAAAATGAGAATCTAATATTTTTGGGGGGAAGTTCTGTGTGCATGTAGCCATAGAACACAATATTATGTGGTCCTCGAAAGAATGGGATGTCTTGAGACATGATGTGTGGTAGTGAATGAGTTCCGAACAGTGAGCAAATTGTTCATTGCTGTTTAACCCAAAAGTGTTTAAAAAGTCTCTCATGAATTTGAAACCAAAGTTTCAGAAAGCAACACTGAACATTTTTAAAATCATCAATCATGCTATATTAAAAAACTTCCAGTATCATGTTTGAGCATATTTCAAATGCTCCAAGTAAAATGATTCGACGCACTCATGTATTCTCCAGTTCCCCTTTTCATTTTTTTTTTCTCAGCAGACTTCTCATCTGTTGGTCTATCATCAGATCATTGCGTCTTGACTTTCTTTTACACTGATATCATGTCCTTAAAAGTATCTCTAATGTTTTGTTTTTTTTAATTTAATAGACATCTCTTGCTTTGGTGCTTGGTTCTTCAGTGTTGCATTTTTTGCTGCATCGTTCAATTTTGAAAACATTGCAATCTGTACATAAATCTTCAGAGTTGGTTTTGACATATACTAGCATGCTACAAAAGCTTCTCGTCTGTATTTTATTGTAGGTCATCAAACATAAAAGCAAGGACAGCCATATTTTATTTGACCTGCTTCAGTGGGACGAATAACTGTCAACCCTTTAGGATTTCTTGAAAGTTTTCAAGAAATATCATCCAATCTTCCTCACCATCACAAAACAAGCCGTGTCTGCTTAAAACTATACCACTTAAAAAATTAATACAGCATTTATTAACGATCTCTGGTATTCATTAATTAATACAGTTATAATTTATATAATTTGTGTATAAAGATGTTGATAGGTGTGTCAGATAACAGCGTAACAATATATTGTAAATACAAAAGAAGAGGGATAAAATGGTAAAAGCATGCATGATTTCACTTTTTTTTTTTTCTTAAACCTGTCCTGTTCATCTGTTTGACACGGAGTATGGAAGTCTAAGTGTCTGGATGGTCTGAACAGTTTTAATGTTTCACATTGAGAGTATGACATACTCCCATTGTGATCATTCAACATACCTCATTTATTATGACAAAGCAGCAAACAGGAAGGGGTTATGGGGGAACAGAAGAAAAGAAATGAAACTCAAGAAAAGAAAGAAAAGAAACACAAAACAAGAAATACATTGAACGCCTACACTAACTATGAATATGTTGGTGCTATCGTCAGCTTGATGTATTTCCGGTTGACACCATGTGGGGGGCCATGATTTCACATATTTATTAATGGCAACGCAAAATGTGCTGTATTTTTTTCTCTGATGACAAAAATTCACTGAAGGGAGTTTGTTGATATATGAATATGTACGTCTGGGCTTGAAAGGAGTAGGACAAGAGAAGTGCCTGTGTCAACTGCCTATACCATTAAACATGATTCACAATGAATTAATTTTAGTTGAAATAAGGGACTTACCATAATTTTCGGCCTATAAACCGCTATATATTCCCCCTAAATACTGAGGTGTTTTTCAGTGGACCCATACCCGCGCCCAGGCTGGGGGATGAAAGTTTCAGCAGAGTGATGATGCTTAACAAATGGCTCAAAGCAACATGCGCTGGACAATCGATGTACTTCATTGACAATTTCAACATATTTTCAGGGTGCAGGCATCTCTTTAAGAACAATGGCCTTCACCTAAATAAGTCAGGAGTGCGGCTACTAAGCAGCAGCATGTTTTATCTCTTGAGGCACAGACAGTCTGCTTATCTCGAGGAAAGGAGGCAAGCTGTCCCAAAACATCGGATAAACATGGTGGCTGGGATGAGTGTTGAATCAGACAGTGTGCACGCAAGATCAATCTCTCCTCCAAAAATGGAGCCGATAGTCGCTGAAGGGGAAGTGACTAAGCCAGCCCTGCCAGGCTGTGACCAACCCTCCTCTGCTGAGGGATCGACCCCCTTCAGACGAGACTCAAGAAGTGGCTCCATCAGTTCAACAGGAAAACGACCCGACCGTGCAATCCTCTGCTGTCGAGGCCCCATCCAGCCCCAAATCCTCGCACTCCAAGACGCCACCACGCCGCCGACTCCAGGCTAAGGCCCCATCCAGCCCCAAATCCTCACACTCCAAGACGCCACCATGCCGCCGACTCCAGGATAAGGCCCCATCCAGCCCCAAATCCTCACACTCCAAGACGCCACCACGCCGCCGACTCCAGGATAAGGCCCCATCCAGCACCAAATCCTCACACTCCAAGACGCCACCACTCCGCCGACTCAGTCAGGCTAAGGCCTCATCAAGGCCTAAATCCCCACAGTCCCGGAAGCCACCCCGCCGACGACTTAGTTTGGATGGAATAATGAGTCAACCTGATTGGGACTCCATGGATCTAGATAGCAAGGTTAACCAGTCTCTTGATCTCCTCAAGTTCATGTCTTCGCTTCCACCCTGTACCTGCCACACCCGACAGGTGCCAGGGGAAGATGGCAACAAACCAACCAGCCTCCCCTGGAATTCTCTCGGGGCAAAGCCAAAGCACTACAACTCTGGAACTACACGGTATTATCCTTCTATGGAGGAAGCCATGTTTGCGACACCAATATGATGTGCACCAGGTCCAGGCTGGGACAACATTACAAAGACTGTTCTGTCCCAGCAAAAGCCGGGGCCTTATGGAGTACAGTATGTATGCTCAACAATCCCAGTGGTGATAAACAACAAAAAAAGGTCTAGACTGGTGAGAAATAAAAAACGTTCAATCAACTCTGCCAACCTGTTAAGGCAAGGCAAGGCAAGGCAAGGCAAATTTATTTATATAGCACAATTCAACACAAGGCAATTCAAAGTGCTTTACATCACATGAAGACCATAAAAATCACATTTAAATCAACACAACGTAAAAACCAAGACAAATGATCACATCTAATCACAGAATAAAAATAAATAAATAAAAATAAAACAAAAATGAAAACAAAGCAAAAACTACTACTACTAATAATCATTGAAATCAGCAATGGAGATAAGCACAATAGGAATAAAAGGCAGGTAGGTTGAAATATATAGACAGTTATGGATATGCAGTGCCAAACAAAAGCGTTTTTAGCCCTGATTTAAAGGAGCTAACAGTTTGAGCATACTTCAGACGTTCGGGTAACTTGTTCCAGAGGTGAGGAGCATAATAACTAAATGCTGCCTCACCCCTCTTGGTTCTTGTTCTTGGAACATGCAGAAGACCCGTTCCAGACGACCTTAGGGGTTAAGCATAGTATGTCATTCCCAAAACTCACCAGTGAATCCAGTCTGGCATCTCCAATTGGCTCTGCTAAATATTAGATCTTTAGCTGGCAAATCTTTCTTAATTAATGATTTTATCAGCAAACATAACCTTGACATGTTGTTCCTAACAGAAACTTGGTTACATCAAGATAAGAGTTCGACAGTTCTGATTGAGGCAACCCCCACAAACTTCAATTTCTTTAGTGCGCCAAGAACCCATAAGAAAGGAGGTGGGGTTGCCAGTCTGATCAGGGACAGTTTTCAATGCACGAATATTTCATGTGGTCAGTTTGATTCCTTTGAGTATATTGTCATTCAGCTAAAAAGCCCTTGCAGAGCTGCCTTGGTAACAATTTACAGACCACCGAAGTATAACACAATGTTTTTTGATGAGTTTACCAAAATACTGTCTTCCGTCTACATGGACTTTGATTGTGTTGTTTTAGTGGGTGACTTTAACATTCATGTTGATAATCCTGAAGAAGGATGTGCTAGAGAGCTTTTAAATATTTTGGATACATTTGGTTTATCTCAGCATGTCACAGTTCCAACACATAACAGAGGGCACATACAGGACTTAATAATATCCAAAGGTCTTAACATCTCTGAGGTCACAGTGAATGATGTTGCTCTGTCTGATCACTACTGCATTATGTTTAAAATGACCACCCCTGTCCATCCTCTGAAAAGGGAAACAGAGGTGATTAGGAAGCGTTACATAAGTGAAAACACATGTGCGTTATTCACACAGGCCTATGCCTCATCATTAACCCCTACAATAGCTCCAGTGGAAGAACTTGTAAATAGTTTCAGTTCCAGTGTGATGACTGTAATGGACACTATTGCCCCGATTAAGACAAAAACTTTGTCAAGAAAGAAGAGGTCACCCTGGAGAAATGCCATACTAGCTATAAAACAAAAGCAAGTTTGTAGACGAGCAGAACGCAGATAGCGAAAATACAAACTCCTAGTTTTTTTATGATATCTACAAAGAGAGTCTTCGCAAATACAACCAGGAACTGAAAAATGCTAGACAATCATATTTTTCAGAGATCCTTAGTAGAAACACCAACAATACTCGCACACTATTTTCTGTTGTTGACAAACTGACAAACCCACAAGCATCAATACCTCAGGAATTGGCATCTGAGGTGTCCTGTAATAATTTCGCAGCATTCTTTACACACAAAGTACTAAAGATTAGACAGACTGTGTGCAACTCCGGATTAACAAATGTTACACTAAATGCCTCCCAAAATGTCCCCCACGTCAATCTTAGACAGTTTAGCCTCTTGGACTATGCCACTTTAACAAAAATTGTGTCAAAATTAAAGCCCACAACATGCTGCCTTGACATCCTTCCTTCAAACTTTTTTAAAACTGTTTTTCATTGCATAGCCCCAGACATACTTCAGATTATAAATACTTCCCTCCAAACAGGAGAGTTTCCTCAGACTTTAAAAACTGCAGTAATAAAACCTCTCCTAAAAAAACCTAATCTGGATGCCTCAACCATTAGTAATTACAGGCCAATATCAAATCTGACATTCCTGGGGAAAATTATCGAAAGGGTTGTTTAAACAGATCCAGACTTTTATGATCCAAAACAATCTTTTTAACTCATTTCAGTCTGGATTTCGGCCACAACACAGCACCGAGACCGTGCTTATCAAAGTCCTAAATGATATTCGTCGGAATACCGATGCAGGCAAATCATCTGTTCTGCTACTATTGGATCTCAGCGCTGCATTTGACACGGTTGATCACAACATACTACTCAGCAGATTGGAACAGTGGGTAGGGCTTACTGACACTATTCTTCAGTGGTTCACATCCAATGTACATGATAGGGATTTCTTTGTGTCAATTGGAAACTATCAGTCAGAACGAACCAAATTCACGTTTGGAGTCCCTCAAGGGTCAATTCTTGGACCACTCTTATTTAACATCTATATGCTTCCGTTAGCTCAGATAATGGAACAGTATGACATCTCCTATCACACCTATGCAGATGACACACAACTGTACATTTCTGTGTCCCCACATGATTATAGTCCCTTAGTCTCCCTGAGTAAATGCATTCATCAAATCAATGAATGGATGTGCCAAAATTTTCTCCAGTTAAATGTGGAGAAGACAGAGGTGATCATTTTTGGGCCAAAAAAGGAAAGGTCAAAGATAAGCAGCCAACTTAGCACAATGTCTCTTACAGCTACAAATCAAGTCAGAAACCTTGGCGTAATTATTGACTCAGACCTAAAATTTGATAGCCATCTAAAGTCCGTCACAAAATCCGCTTATTACCACCTAAAAAATATAACCAGAATTAAGGGGCTTCTGACTCAACAAGACATGGAAAAACTTATGCATGCATTCATTTTCAGCAGATTGGACTACTGCAACGGTATATTTACAGGTCTTGATAAAAAATCAGTCAGGAAGCTGCAGCTAGTACAGAATGCTGCAGCCAGAGTCCTCACAAATACGAGGAAGCTGGACCACATTACACCGGTTTTGAAATCGCTACACTGGCTTCCAGTGAGTCAAAGGATAGACTATAAAATACTACTGCTCGTCTACAAAACACTTAATGACCTTGGACCAAAATACATGCTTGACTTGTTAGATTCCTATGAGACATCTAGACCCCTAAGGTCGTCTGGAACGGGTCTTCTGCATGTTCCAAGAACAAGAACCAAGCAGGGTGAGGCAGCATTTAGTTATTATGCTCCTCACCTCTGGAACAAGTTACCCGAACGTCTGAAGTATGCTCAAACTGTTAGCTCTTTTAAATCAGGGCTAAAAACGCTTTTGTTTAGCACTGCATATCCATAACTGTCTATATATTTCAATCTACCTGCCTTCTATTCCTCTTGTGCTTATCTCTTTTGCTGATTTCAATGATTATTAGTAGTAGTAGTTTTTGCTTTATTTTTATTTTTGTTTTATTTTTATTTATTTATTTTTAATCTGTGATTAAATGCAATCTTTTGTCTTGGTTTTTACGTTGTGTTGATTTAAATGTGATTTTTATGGTCTTCATGTGATGTAAAGCACTTTGAATTGCCTTGTGTTGAATTGTGCTATATAAATAAATTTGCCTTGCCTTGCCTTGCCTCATTTTGAATCCTGCGGCTTTTAGTCCAGTGTAGCTTATTTGTTGATTCATTTGGGTTAATAGGTAACACTTTATTCAACAGCAGCGTCATAAGACTAAGACCGTCGTGATTATGACATGACACTGTGATGGGCATTAATGAATGTTTATGACAGCTGTCATTAAGTGTCATCCGGCAAATTGTGTCACTAACTCCATTTCCAGCTTGGATTTTTCACATCAATTTAAAAGTGAGATAATTTGCCAGATGACACTAAATGACACCATTCATTAATGCCCATGACAGTGTCATGTCATCATTATGACCATCTTATGACAGTCATATGACGCTGCTGTCAAATAAAGTGTTACCGGTTAATAACCTTTGGTGTAAATATCTCATAATACAAGGAAAGCTGCGGCCTATAGTCCGGTGTGGCATATCTATAAAAAAAAAAATGCTGTTTTTGTGTCAAATTTGGTGGCTGGCAGCTCATAGTCAGGTGCGCCTTATAGTCCAAAAATTCCGGGTAATTGTTTTCTAAATCGATTATGGAATCCTGTAATCCTTTGTTCTAAAGATGTCCCGATCGATCGGGATGGCGATCGATTGGGTCCGATCACGTCATTTTCAAAGTATCGGAATCGGCAAAAAAATATCGGACATGCCTTTTTTTAATATATCTATTTTTTAATTAAATCGTTTTCTAATTGTAATTAACGTTACAGACAAAATGTCTTACACTCATCCAGAGTCTTTAGTTTTGGCTTAAAGTAGGGCTATCAAATTGATCGCGTTAACGGCGGTATTTTTTTTATTTTTTTTTTTTAATCACGTTAAAATATTTTACGCAATTAACGCATGCGCTGCACGACCCACACACGCATTGTCACGTTCAATCTATAAAGGCGCCGTTTTACCCGTATATAGAGCTAAAAGGCAGCGTAAAATGAGTAGAGTGAATTTTGGCAGTCTTTGGAGCCTTTTTTTAATTGGCTAAAGCCTTACAATCCCTCTCTCATCAATTAGAAATATCGTGAGAAGCAATGTGGGGAAGAAAGGTAGTAATTGATCTAAGTAGTAATTGATCTTTTTCTTAACACCCTATGTTATTTCCCAACGCAGAGAAGATATATCAATTGGTGCCACTACGCACAGTCATGGTTGCACTTCCCATCATGCATTAGGGCAGAACAGTTAAATGGCTACAGTATCATTTACTGAAAGCTCAACAAATACACTAAATGGCAATATTTAGTCACAATATACAAAGTCACATTCATCCTTTAAGAATTACAAGTCTTTCTATCCGTGGATCCCTCTCACAGATAGAATGTTAATAATGTAAATGCCATCTTGAGGATTTATTGTCATAATAAACAAATACAGTACTTATGTACTGTATGTTGAATGTATATATTCGTCCGAGTCTTATTCATTTTTTTCTTAATGCATTGCCAAAATGTATATGATCGGGAAAAATTATCGGGAATGATTGGAATTGAATCGGGAGCAAAAAAAAGCAATCAGATCGGGAAATATCGGGATCCGCAGATAGTCAAACTAAAACAATCGGTATCGGATCGGGAGCAAAAAAACATGATCGGAAAAGCCCTACTTTGTTCATATTTTTATTTTATTTTGTTTCAAATATGCTCAATAAACGAAATAAAGTTGCTTTTTTGTTAAATTGTGCCATATAGTAAATCTGTAAATACACTGTGATATTGTTAGTTTTATCATAGTAGTAAGTAGTTCAAATGTTTTGTCTGAAATCGAATTCAAGAAATAATTTTGATCTAACTCAATTAAAACTGCATTTAAAAACTCTATAGTATACTGTGATATACTTGAGGCAGGGTGACCATTTCCACTCTCCTCCCACCAAGTCTGTCCTGATGATGAAGCTAGTGATGGCATCAAGCTGCCCTAGTTCCTTGTTCGATTTCTACAGCGTACCATATGGAAGGATCATAGGCCATGTTATGTTACGAGGCAGGATCACGTTACGCATATATGGACTAACACTCACACACAAATGGGCAAAATTGTTGCGCAGTTCATTTAGCATGTTTAGTAGGAGCATATTTAACATGTTCAGAAGGAGCATATGCAAAAGCATCAGTTTATCACTCACAATGTGATTCATTAACTGACGAATAGTGATGGTTGTTCAGCAACAGAGTAAGGTGTCTGTTGTCGTTTTTTTTTTTTTTGGTCCAACTTACATTTACAGTACATCATTTCAAACTTCATTTTGTGCTTGTGGTGCTCTCTCAAATGTTCAATATTGAAAACAATGAGAGCTACCAAAACGCAAAGTCCTTAAATCAGGCACTTCTCACACTTTTAGTGTTGTCAACATTCCACAAAATGTTTGCATGAGTGAACACACAATTTAAAGACAAACATAAAGTATGTATACTGTACATGTATTGCCGGACTGGCTCACAACAGGAGCTGGTTGAAGTGGCTGGCGAGAGGGAAGTCTGGGTGGGACGGACGGACGGACGGACGGACGGACGGACGGACGGAGTCCTCCTGTATGTATGCATTCTTGAAATCTGCTGTTAAGATTCCTCATTGATTCCTCATCTGAGCTGGGATACTGTGAATGCTATCCTAAATTCACCATGGTTACTAAAATGGCACATAGTTTTACTTGCTCAAGGTTACTGTCTCGCAGTGCTGCCACTTGCTTATGTCTGCCAAGATGCAAAAATCCCCATTTTATTAACAGTGGTCAACAGCAGATTTCAAGAATGCATTCATGCAGGAGGGCACCATTTTAAGGCAAGTCTTTACAAAATGCTTTGCTTTGAAATTCCTGAGTTTTCCGCAGAAGAGTTAGAAGAGAGGAGATTGATGTCCAATATTTAGTTGAAAAAAATTTAAACTCGCATATTTTCAACTTTTAAACAAATTACGTGGGAATGAAAAAACTAGTGTCTGTAAATAGCTCATGGATATCTACCTCGTCACTATCGCTCAATTGAATTCTTTTTTTTTTTTTCTTTTTTTTTTTTTTTTTTGCTACTGTCGCATTTTCACCGATATTTTAGATGATAAATAATTGATCCAAACAAAAAAAGAATTGGAAAAAAAGAAAACGGTTAAGAGTAAATATACAGTGCCTTGCAAAAGTATTCGGCCCCCTTGAATCTTGCAACCTTTCGCCACATTTCAGGCTTCAAACATAAAGATATGAAATTTAATTTTTTTGTCAAGAATCAACAACAAGTGGGACACAATCGTGAAGTGGAACAACATTTATTGGATAATTTAAACTTTTTTAACAAATAAAAAACTGAAAAGTGGGGCGTGCAATATTATTCGGCCCCTTTACTTTCAGTGCAGCAAACTCACTCCAGAAGTTAAGTGAGGATCTCTGAATGATCTAATGTTGTCCTAAATGACCGATGATGATAAATAGAATCCACGTGTGTGTAATCAAGTCTCCGTATAAATGTGCCTGCTCTGTGATAGTCTCAGGGTTCTGTTTAAAGTGCAGAGAGCATTATGAAAACCAAGGAACACACCAGGCAGGTCCGAGATACTGTTGTGGAGAAGTTTAAAGCCGGATTTGGATACAAAAAGATTTCCCAAGCTTTAAACATCTCAAGGAGCACTGTGCAAGCCATCATATATAAATGGAAGGAGCATCAGACCACTGCAAATCTACCAAGACCCGGCCGTCCTTCCAAACTTTCTTCTCAAACAAGGAGAAAACTGATCAGAGATGCAGCCAAGAGGCCCATGATCATTCTGGATGAACTGCAGAGATCTACAGCTGAGGTGGGAGAGTCTGTCCATAGGACAACAATCAGTCGTACACTGCACAAATCTGGCCTTTATGGAAGAGTGGCAAGAAGAAAGCCATTTCTCAAAGATATCCATAAAAAGTCTGGTTTAAAGTTTGCCACAAGCCACCTGGGAGACACACCAAACATGTGGAAGAAGGTGCTCTGGTCAAATGAAACCAAAATTTAACTTTTTGGCCACAATGCAAAACGATATGTTTGGCGTAAAAGCAACACAGCTCATCACCCTGAACACACCATCCCCACTGTCAAACAGTGGTGGCAGCATCATGGTTTGGGCCTGCTTTTCTTCAGCAGGGACAGGGAAGATGGTTAAAATTGACGGGAAGATGGATGCAGCCAAATACAGGAACATTCTGGAAGAAAACCTGTTGGTATCTGCACAAGACCTGAGACTGGGACGGAGATTTATCTTCCAACAGGACAATGATCCAAAACATAAAGCCAAATCTACAATGGAAAGGTTAAAAAATAAACGTATCCAGGTGTTAGAATGGCCAAGTCAAAGTCCAGACCTAAATCCAATCGAGAATCTGTGGAAAGAGCTGAAGACTGCTGTTCACAAACACTCTCCATCCAACCTCACTGAGCTAGAGCTGTTTGCAAGGAAGAATGGGCAAAAATGTCAGTCTCTCGATGTGCAAAACTGATAGAAACATACCCAAGCGACTTGCAGCTGTAATTGGAGCAAAAGGTGGCGCTACAAAGTATTAACGCAAGGGGGCCGAATAATATTGCACGCCCCACTTTTCAGTTTTTTATTTGTTAAAAAAGTTTAAATTATCCAATAAATTTTGTTCCACTTCACGATTGTGTCCCACTTGTTGTTGATTCTTGACAAAAAATTAAAATTTTATATCTTTATGTTTGAAGCCTGAAATGTGGCGAAAGGTTGCAAGGTTCAAGGGGGCCGAATACTTTTGCAAGGCACTGTATAATAAAAGAAAGTCTCGACCACACCCTGATGTCTACGATTTCTGCATCGCGACCCATGTTATATCACCATGTTAAGGCAAGGCAAATTTATTTGTATAGCACAATTCAACACAAGGCAATTCAAAGTGCTTTACATTACATGAAGATTACCAAACATAGATAAAATTATTCGTAAAAATCACATTAAATCAAAAAGAAAGTTAAAAACAAAGACAATTGAAACAGGAAATAAGATTATACATAAAAATCTTCTTAAATCATCAAGAGAATTAAAAAAAAAAAGAAAATTGAAATCAGAAATGGAAATTAAAGAGAGTAAAAAACATTGATGATGATGATGATGATGATGATGATGAAGCTTTTTTATTTCAAGCATGCACAAGACAAAGAAATAAATTATAATTCAACTAATTACAGTATTTGCACTCGAAAGGGAGTGGGAAGAAGAAAAAACAGCTTTTGCTTTTTATTGAAATTTGAAATATGTAGACTATTGTGAATATGCTGTTGTAAACAATAGCGTTTTTAGCCCTGATTTAAAGAAGCTAACAGTTTGTGCATACTTCAGACCTTCACGTAACTTGTTCCAGAGGTGAGGAGCATAGTAATTAAATGCTGCCTCACCCTGCTTGGTTCTTGGAACATACAGGAGACCGGTTCCAGACCACCTTAGGGGTCTACATGCTGCATAGGGGTCAAACAAATCAAGCATATATTTTGCTCCAAGGCCATTAAGTGCTTTCTAAACAAGCAGTAGTATTTTACAGTCTATCCTTTGACTCACTGGAAGCCAGTTCAAAGATTTCATAACCGGTGTAACAGTTTCCTTGTATTTGTAAGGACATCATTTTTAAATGAAAACTCCATTAATGTTTCTTAAATGGCATGTTTTAAGGTTTCAATTAATATGAATGATATATTTTCCTACACCGCGCTTGGTTTTACTGGATTGTTAAAAGGTTCCCGTTTTTGGGGTGGTCACCCTGTATCATGATCCCCTTTAAGTAGGGAACATAGCAAACATTTTCAATGTAAAGGAGACATTTTGGTCATGCAAAAAAGAGGCAAGACATCCACTATTAAAAGCAAGTCAGTATGTTTCGCTTTAAAAACAAAAAAAGTAATTGATGCTCGAGGGAAGCCATAAGCCCTGCATTCATGTTTGACAAGTTTGGAATAAGATCAGGCAAAGAAAGCCAAAACGTTTTACGAGATGTGACAGAAAATCCTCCTAAAGCACATATGTGTCGAAAGCAGAGGACAGCTTTTACTTAGCTGTGATTTCTTTTGTAATTACATAATGCACCATGGAAAAAATGGCCCAAACACTGAGCTACTCTACATTCTTAAGAAACATGGCTGTCAATGCTACGATAAAGAAAAAAAAAAAAAAAAGATATCATATGTATGTATATGTTAAGAAATGGTTCTTGTATTAAAGTAATGTTTTAGTAGTTTGTTAAGAGTTAAAAGAATACAGTATTTATTGAAAGTTGCTTACCGTAATTTCCGGACTACAAGCCGCTACTTTTTTTCCCCCATTTTGCGGCGTGTGCAATGATGCGGCCATTTTGTGCATTTTTCTCACGGCCGCCCGGGGCGCTCGAGCATGGAATGTGGGAGTGAGACACGTGGAATATAAGTGTCGAAGAAGACGCTTGTTTGCACTATGACCGGTGGTTTAACTTTGTACGTTGTGCATGAATAGAGGTGGCGGACCCTTGTCTTTGTGCATGAGTAGAATTGGCAGATCTGCATCATGGAGAACGCTAGAAACATTTAAATTGGCCATCTGAGTTGTATGGGAAGTTTCGACGCCTTGCGGCAAGAGATCGTTTGCCAAGACTTGCCTCATGCGAAGAGCAGCTATCGCACAGGTATGCCAGGGGAGCCTGGCAGCATGAAGCAGTGTGAAAGAAGTCCACCATCACCAACGGGTTTCGAGGGGCCAGTCTGCTGCGTGCCGAAGAGGACCGCACGGGCTCAGGAGTGCATTTGCCTCATTATGGGAGACATTGAAGGCGAAGGAGAGACTGAGTAGGTGCGTGGCGAAGTGTATCTGAGCATCTTCATATCCGACACTGAGGGTGAAGACTTCCATGGTTTGAGTGCACAGGAGGAAGATGAAGATTGCTAACAAAGACTTTTCTGTTTTTAATAACCAGCCCAATTTGTGCTGTACTGCCGTGCTGATGCTTTTTAACTTCCGTGCCGCTGCTATATAACTGCCGTGTTTGCTGGCGCTGTTTGGAACGAAAAGTGAAGGTGTATTATTAAAATTTTGAAAACTGTGTGTATTTCTTTGTCAATATCTCATGTTACTAAGTGGGCACACGCGGCTTATAGCCAGGAGAGGCTTATGTATGTACAAAATGGTTTTTCCTTTAAAAATGTACTGGGTGAGGCTTGTAATCAGGGGCGCCCAATAGTCCAGAAATTACGGTAATTCATGTTAGAATTATTTGTTTGTTAATATTGGACACAGTAATTGCTTTGGTTACCACTAGTCTCGCGAGATTTGCGTGGTGTGAGTTACAGCGAGACCTGCTCCCGCCCAGACACAAAGCACTTTCATTAACCCACTCGCAGCAGCAGAGTTGGCCAGCTGCATAGAAATAAACAGGAGCTAGCTGCACAAGGTATTTCTGTTATATTTCTGTATGTTGCAACGTGTTTGTAACTGTTATCAATTGTATTATTGTTTTGTAAAGCTTTGTATGCACACGAGTTCGTGTTAGCATGCCCAGGGCCTCCAAAGTGGCAGGCGGCCAGGAGGTAAGCTTCAGTTTCTGTTTAACATGTTGCCTTTTTGTTTAAGTGTCTAAGCTTTATTTTGTACGTCTTTTAGTTTTCACGGCATTTGGCATTGCAAAAGCAATAAAGTGCCCTGCGATGTCATTTTGGAAGCTACAATCATCGTTGACAACATGTTTACATTTGCCCATCCCCATGCATTGTCTCCCATGAATCGCCTTTTGTCCATGATTGCCTGCAATAGATTGCAATAGAGAGCTTTTTTTTTTAATTATGTGCAATTTTTCAGTCACTCAACGCCATACAGAAAAAGGCGTTTTGATTATCATGTTACTAACCTCAAGTCAAATTCTCTTGAATAAACTGTATAAAATAGACAAAGATGTCACACTTGTCCTTTGCTTGTGATCACATTCATCACACATCATCAAATGTATACTTTACAGTAAGTAATCACTTATAAATATGACAGTTTGACACTAGAAAGGATATGTTCTTTAATCTCCATTCTTTCCTATTAGACATTCTTTGTTTAAGAAATACTGAATGTATACATAGGTTGGCTAGAGAAGTTCCACTGTTCATCTTCATCCTATCAAATGCATCTACCTTTTCTTTCTGCGAATACGCAGCAAAAAAACACACTCACCACATCGATGATCTGTAGCAAAGTGAGACCAAGTTCCACCACGATGGGTGCAGAGTCGTTTTGGACAGGCCGTTCCAATCTGTTATAGTTGACCATCAGGTCCCGGTACAACTTCCTCTGATAAACTCCACCATGACAGCCTGCAACAGTAAAGAGCACGGTTAATTCAATGGCATTTGCAACAGTATTGTTGGAAAGAAAATGATAACAAATAATAAGAGGGCCACCTCCCTCCTGGGCTCCTCCCTGAAACTAACACAGTGAGGGACAGGAGGACGATTTGATTAAGTGGTGCGAAAGAACGAATGTCAGAATACCCTGGCTAAAACGGCCTGCTGCCAATCACAAGGATTTGAACAAGCTAAATCAGGATATATGTAGATAAGAGGATGGGAAGCATTTCAAAGGGTAATGTTAACGAGAAACTCCAGACAGTAACAGTCCTCAAATAATATTTAGACTTACACAACGCAAACAATTTCAGAGTAATTAGAAAATTGTAAAATTTTAACAAGTAATATGACTAGTAATATTACAATTTAGTCTCTGCAGGGAGTAATAAAGTACTATAAGGCATTACTATTTCTGAGAATAATGTGTAATATGTTAAATGACTGCCGGAAATGATTTTTGTGCAGATTCTTTTATTCTCCACCGGGTGTTAATTTGTGACGGATCCTGTCGGAACAAGATCCAACACCTCTTGATTTTGACCTCCCTGTGTTCCGGGACTTATTTGGGCAGATCCGGCACCTCTCGTGTATGGAAAATAATAATAATATAAAAACGTTTTTAAAAATTGTATAAAATAAAATAATAATATGCATAAATTCATTTACAGAACAAATCCCAAGAATTGCATGTTGTTTATAAAAATTTAATGCTATTTGAAAGAGTCGAAGATTTGTTGATGGACTGAAAAGCTGGACAAACAAATCACGCCTCTGACATTGAAAAAAAAAAACTGGAAATTTGCGGTATCTGGGGAGCAGGCAGCCAGGATCAAACGGTATTTCAACATGCCAAAAAGACAGTTGCATTTACTGTACTGTCTTTTTTCAAAAAGAAGGAATATTGTCCAAAATGAGTCAGAAAAGCAACCGGCAATGAGGGCAGCTGCAGCGATCATTCAGGCAGGACCGGGTGCAGCAGGAGGCTAGTGCTGCAGCAGCTAGCCAGTTTCACGGCCAGCCAGCCAAGCCGGGGCAGGAGGCTGCTACCGTGGCAGCAGCTGGTCAGGTTCAGCGCCACCCGGAGTGGAGGCCAGCTACAGCGCCAGCAGTCAGCCAGGTGGACCACCAACAGCCGGAGCAACAGGCCAGTACCCTCATGGGAAATTCAGGTTTGGGCTGCACAATTTGTAAGGCGGTGGGAAATTTGGGGCCAGAGAAGACGGGCGGATAAAACTCTCATAATAATGGGTTTGTGTTGTTTATTGTAATCCCTGATTTTTTTTATTTTTATTTTTTTTTATGTTTTACAAGTTAGAGCTGTTGAGAAACTAATTGCTGATTGTGTACTGTAAATCCCACCTGTGATTATGTGGGCAATTGCCCGTGCTGTGCAGAGTATAGCCTAAATAATTGTACATTGTTTGCATAACTAGGGATGGGAATTGATACGATTTTTACAATTCCGATTCCATTATCGATATTGCTTAATGATTCGATTCTTTATCGATTCTCTTATCGATTCTAATTTGGGGGGAAAAGAACAACAAACGTTTTGATTGGCATTGAGTTTGATTAATCAGAAGTCACAACCTTACAAACACACAACGAGGCCAAAAGAGGCCCAAAGCCTCAATGTTAACGGTGGCAATAAGTGGCAAATACACAAGAATGTGTAACATTTTACTGAAACATTTTTCTAATAGAAATAAAAAATATTGGTATATATTGGCATATAGGTCGTTGTTCTGCCTTTGGCAATATGTGTTAAGCAAGGGTCCTCAAACTTTTTCTTGTGAGGGCCACATAACTTTTACCTTCTCTGATGAGGGGCCAGGGTCAGTTTGTAACAAAAAAGGTGTGACGATTTGCAGGAGTGCCTAAATGTAAAAATGTATCGTTTTTCAGAAAGCCACAATCAAACAACCCTTTCTGGATTCTTCATGGAACAAAATTAAATAAAATAAAAATAATAATATAACATAATATAATATAATAATAACACTATTAATTAAATAAATAATAATCAAATAACCCTTTCTGGGTTCTTCACAGAAAAAAGCTAGGAAATAAATAACACTATTGGAGAAAAAAAAAAATCGTTCAGGGGGCCGGACCAAATGTTTTTGGGGATATTACACTTCAACAGTTAAAGTGTATTATTTAGCATTATATTGAAATGCATGCCTTTTAGTTTTTATGGTGCTTTCACGCTCAAGTGGGGGCGCCCTTGCGCTTCCTCACGCGAAGAAGGGCTCATGTGAAGAAGAGTGCGCTTACACGCGAAGAAGAAGTGCCGCATCCAAGCGAGTGAGCAAGTTAGTGAGAAAGGGGAAACACTGCTACGAGCCTACGTTCTTTTTTAATGTTTGTAAACTATCTAGAGGCAACGCCTGTATATATCATCTTTTGTGTTGTTGTGTGTTTCCACTCGCGATCAGACACTCAAATCCAGTTGTGCGGTGGTTTGAACGATGTGCTAATGCTAGCGAACGCATGCTAACTGTTTGTGTTAATATTGTATTAGCAGCTAATCATCGCTGATTTACGTTGATGCGAACCTGTTTGTTATTGGGGACGAAATTGATTTGTTTCATTTCTATTTTTAGTTTCACTCTTCAAGTGATGGTTGAATAAAGTCAGCAAATTATACAAACGTCTTCTGCATCGTCATTTGGGAGTTCAGCTAGCTGTATAGCCAGGACTGAGCCTTAGCGTCTCGGTGAGGACAGTACAGTCGTATTCCCTCCCGATGCCGTTATCTCCACGTTGCAATGACTGCAAGTCGCTTTGTTGTAATTTTTCCTCGTGAAGTGAATACACACTTTTGAGCGTTTGAACCTACGTGCTGTCGTTGTTATGTTTACAGCTGCAATGCTCGTGCTAAACCATCGTAGCCTTTCATTTTCACCCTCTTTCCTGGTGAAGTGTAGCCAAACTTTGGAGCGAGTGGTTCTTGGCGCCATGCTAGTTTGATGCGTCTGGACAACAAGACAGGTCACGATGCAATACGCGTCTTTAGGAATCGTTAAAGGGATCGTTAAGGCTTTTTCATTGTGATGTCGAGGCCTCGACACACTAGGAACCGGTTCGGAATTGGAATCGGATTTCGATTCCCATCCCTAGTCATAACATTTATACCATGGATATTATCTGAAATTGAGGCTTATAAGTCCCATAGGATGGCAAGTGGGCATTTGTGTGTTGTTTTCAGCACCATTTTCTGTGTATGGTCCGGGACCTGCGCCTGTCTTGTCATCCCTGCTCTGTTATATGTACTTTGCATTCCGGCACCTTATGATTTACAAATTTAGCACTGTTCTCCACCAAATACCAGTTTAACGATTCAGTCCTTTGCATAGTTCTATGTATTTTTCTGGCATTAGCTTGTCATGGCTGAATAGTTTTTAGGTATATTTTCCTTATTGTTGCTCTCCGGTGTCCGTATTTGAGTAGAAAAAACATGGCATAATATGGAAAATTTTGCTTTGCTTTGTTGCTATTGTGTCACGTTGGGGGGTACACACGGCTGGACTCAAATGCACGAGATGATGGGAGAGATTCAGACTTCAAAGTCCAACAGAAAACATAATAACAACAAAAAATCTTCAGCAATGTATACTTGGAACAAAAAAAAACATGACAAAGACAAACTTAACTGAAGACAGCGCTTGGCTTCCTGCAGCTTCTTTCACAAGAATGACGCACTGACACTAGACAAGTAACAAGAGGGACATATAAGGACTAGGGCTAATGATGCATGGGTGTGGGCACTCGGATGATTAAGGGGAAGGCAAGACAAGACTGACATGTTGTACACAGAGTAACAAAAGGGAACCCACCAAAATTCAACAGGTTGTGAAAGAACATAAATCAACACTGCTGAAGGCAGTGCATAACATATTGTTACTCTTGGACTACTTTACTTGGACTACTAAGATCCAGCTGTATAGAAACTTGGTTAAAAATATTGCTTTGCAAGGCACAAAACATTTTACTCTTGATTTGGAAAACAAGGGGGTTAGGGGTAGCCTTGAACAACTAGAACAGAAAAGTCAGATTTGGATTCAGCACCCCAAAACCACCTTAAGAACAAGTGTCAAGCATCAGACAAATGTTGCTTACTTGAGGCAACATTTGCCACAGGTAAGCAAAAATTTGGGTGTTCTTGGCCCAAGGGGGTAAGCAAAAAAATTTAGGGCACTTGGTCAAGTCTCTCTCTCTCTCTCTCGGGCAAGTGCCCTAACATTTTAACTTTGAGCCCTGTCTGAACTATAAACCAGGAGCAGACAGCACATTGGTTTGAAGTATCTGGTAACTCCACTGGCTATACTCTTTATATTCAGTACATTTTATACATTAACCGGTGTGCATTTGTGTCAGTAGCAACTAATGAATACTAGCAAAATATTTGTTATCATTTTGCCGGTCACAGAGATGCGGCAACGTCTTTTTTCATGGTGCTGACAACTGAATCCAAAGACAGTAGAGCGGTGTGGGTTTTATCTTTTTTTACTGAACCATAGACTTCATAATATGTTATTATGAAGTCTATGACTGAACTTTAACGAGTTTGGTTTGTTATTGTTAGATTTGTCTTACTATTCTTGTGCTTTCATGACTAGCAGTGACAGGCATCAGAAAACCTTTGTGCTCATCCATTAATGCAGTGCTTCTCAATTATTTTCTGTTACGCCCCCCCAAGCAAGACGTAAATGTTTCGCGCCCCCCCAAACTCTCCGCCGCCACTGTAAATAGTATTATTCGTCTATAAAATTACTATTATAAATACGCATCTGCCTATCATTGTGTCCTTTTTTTCTAATAAAGAAAAAAAGTAACAGATCAAATTATAATAAAGTATAACTTTATTAACATTATTTTGTTTGTAACAGAGAAGACTTGACGTGCATCAATTTGCCCGAATTAAATTAATTAATTTAAAAAAAAAAAAGTCACATTCAAACTGTAAAAATACACTCAAGGTATTTTTGACCATTTGATACAGAAAAATAAAATGTAATAAAATCCGTAAATAATAACAAATTCAAATTGATTAGAAACATTTACTCATGAGGACAATATGCCAAAAAATTTGACCGAAAAAACAAAAATGAATAAAGGAAAAAAAAGAGTGTCCTTGGACAGAAGGACAGCTTTTATTTTTGCTGCTCACGCTCAGTAATACCTCCTTTGCAATGGTGTGGAGTCATTTTGCAATCAGCATGCTAACAATGCTCACTGGTTTACTGATATAACACTGACAAAGCAGGACTATTGTTGGCAATATTCGGCACGTTTTCGCTGAAAAACAGTCAAGCGGCTTATCAGTGAGATTGGGGTCGAATGTCTTTAAGTGGCGTCTTAATTGATTTGGCTTCTGGCAGTCCGCTATAATTATTTTCAGACACAGTAAAAAGTAGTCTTTCCTCATCACCCCACTGTATTAAAAGTCAAAGCTAAAAGGCAAACGGCATGAAAAAAGCGCATTCTCGGCGGCCGAGGTAGAACCGTAGGTGAGGGCGGTCGTCGTGACGATCCCAAGCCGAAAATGGCACTTCTCGGGCGGCGACGTGAGAACCGGACAAGACAGTGGATCGCTGCGTGAGTGAGTCCGGTCGGAAAACGGCTTTCGAAAACGGCGGCGGCGCACTGCTCTTCATATCTGTTTTCTGTGTGCTGAGTGCTCTTCCTTAGTTCAAAAATACTGCACGCACTCTGAAAATGAGAGCGCCACTGCCACCCACTGAGTGGATGTGCAAGTACACTTTATTCCAGTCCGGCAAAAAAAAAAAAAGAAAAAAGCATGTTCCCCGAGGACACATGTGCCCCCCCTGGCATCGCTCTGCGCCCCCCAGGGGGGCGCGCCCCACTATTTGAGAAGTACTGCATTAATGCGAAGCAATCTGGGTAATATATAGTAGTTAGTTGTAATGATTTTTTTAACGGCCTTGTTTTAAAACAACAACAAATATAACAACTTTAACAATAACAACAACAATAAAAGCAAAAATAAATTTGTCATACGATGCACAAATATACCCCCTAGTTTTTGACTAAAAGTCACTTTTTACCCCGCCCTGCTTTGAATTCTGAATGAATGAATGAATCTTATTTCTCAAATATAGTATATTTTCTGGATTTTTACAGGCTTATGGGCTTAATATCTCTTTTTTTGTAAATATCCAGTATTATCCAATGTGAATACCTGAGCCTGATAGTCCATTGATGCTTATCCTAAATGTGAACAAATTCAAACAAACAAGTTTTCTTGTCAAATTTGGTGGGTTCGGCTTATAGTCCAAACATTGTGGTAGCTTATTAAAAATCTATCTACTGCATATAATGATATATTTAATTTGTATCAAGATTTCATCTTTATCAGTCCATTTTGTTTCAGGTTCATGACTATGGAGCCCCAAAAGGGTCAAAATGAAATAAAACCATTTTGAAATATATACCAGTTTGATAAATAACAGACAAATTGTGTAATACGGCCCTTAAATTGTTAAATAAGGTAATATTATGAAAAAGATTTTACATGATAAAAAGCATTTTTCACAAAGTATTCTTTTTTTAATTTCATAATGGTAAATGTCTTTTTCCCAATAGCCTTTTTATTTCATAATAGTGTTTTTCAACACAATGAGATTTTACATTATAAAAAGCATTTTTCACAATGTCTTTTTCCACAATGGCCTTTTTATTTCATAACGTCGTTTTTCAGCACAATTAAGCGTGTGCTGTCAATCAATCTGGCTAGCTGCGTTAGTATTTACAATTCAAAGCAACACTTTGTAACGTTTCAGTTTTGATCGATTTTAGCGACGCCAGTGGACAAAAGCGGTAGTGTTTTGCCTTAAAGAGCATACGACATGAGAAAAAAAGTCTTAAATGGCATTATTATGTGAATTAGAATCATATTTTGAGACGATTTGACTATATACAACAATTTAGCAAAGCACAGATGACGAGAAATTAGTCTTTTAAACTGCCGGTTAGCCACGTCTACCATTATAGGGCTTTAGCGTCCCCAACAGGTGGATGACGTCAGCGGTAGACTGGGCTCATCGGTTTTACTGTTCAGCCCATTGAGGGGGAATTATTCAGAACGAGGAAAACGCGACGAAGAGAGCCGCAAAATGTCATTGTTTCAGTCTCTCTACTCCAATATTTTTACAGGATCTTCTTTCTATCCAAGTATTTTTCCCCAATAGCTATATAAATGGCTTGAGAAGGACCAGTCAGCCCGTCAAGGGGGAACTATTCACAACGGGGAAAACGCGACGAAGAGAGCAGCAAAATGTCATTGTTTCTGTCTCTTTACTTCAATATTTTTACAGGATATTCTTTTTATCCAAGTATTTTCCCCAATTGCTAAATAAATGGCATGGTCATGACAAATAACAGTCTTGTGCTGAATGGAATATGAAATGATAAAAATGCATTTATTCAGTGCGACATGGCAAATGGTCAAAACTGTCGACTTCACCTTTACTGTCGCACCTCCCGAACGATATTTTATGACACCTAAATTTGACATATGTCATTTCCCTTCCCCGGCTTCGGAGAACAAACCAGAAGGCGTGACAGCTAGCCGACATGCTAACCCGGACCGAGTGATGTTTCAAAGTCTTCGAAGCGGAAAACCACACATAACTAGCCTGGATTATTTGACATGACGACCCGGTTGTCGATTGTCTTCGCGGATCGGCAAACCGCCCGGCGGAGAGCAATTTACAGTTCGTTCCCGGAGGAGGGTGGCTGGAGTTGTTGTGCAGCTAACGTGCTGCTGCTAATGAGCATTAGGAGAGCTTTTTACATGCCTATCAATGATCAAACGTAAGTAGTCATTAATTTAAAGGAAGTTTGTAGTGTTTACTTTGTAATCGCTGTATTCGTATTTGACATAATACAAAACAAGATGTTTACTCACTTCCTCGTAAGTCCAACGGTCCCACAGTAGTAGGGCTTGGCCAATATCCACGGTGAATGGGAACCTTTTGAAACTCCAAAAAGGCGCATACGCCTCTCCCTCATACAGAATGATTTTTCTGCAGCCGTTTGGCTGGCGTGATGCGAAAAATAAATGTATTAATCCGCAAAATCAGCTGAATCCTTCGTCCTCATACACAACAGTATACTGTAGCGTGAAGAGGACGTCTTCTACCGAACACGTCACAGCGCCCTCCTCCTCAATGCAAGACCGAAGCCGGAAGTCACTCATTTTCATGGCGCGGGATTCAAAAAACTAAATAAAAATAGCGATCGCTTCCACACACATCCAAGTGGTCCATATCATTCAGGGGCATAAAATACCGCGTGTATTATGAAATAAACATACTTTTTCGTGTCACAGGCACTTTAAGGAAGACTGCGTTTTCTTTGAGGACCAGCGCTGCGTTTCCCATGAGAACGCAGGTCTCAGTGTTGTGAAATCATCAATCAATCATAAATGTTGTTTAATCCATCTCCCGGTCACCTGCAGAGGGATTAAACAACATTTATGTTTCCAGCAGCTGTGTGAAGGATTAGTAGTAATAAGGTTTTGAATCCAGTATCCTAGTAGCCTCCCTTTTTACTCCTCGGACAAAACTTTTTGTCTCTTTTGTTGCTCTCCCATCTTCGCAAAATTTGCGCGAAAGCGTTCGCATCGACTTCCGTCTTTATAATTAATGGGAAAAGCAGGAAGTGACATATGGTGTAAAGCAGTCAGCACATTTGCAGTTTTTTTTTTTGTGTGGCAGGGTTCCTGCCACCCTCCTCAAAGTTAATTATTGTCGGTGTAAGCCATACAGACCCCTTCAAGATATAAAAGAGGTCATTCAACTAGTTATCAGTCGACATATTATTACAAATGTTATGAAACTATTTTATAAAGGTTGAAAAGTTACATAGTGTTACTTTAAGGGTCTGTTATTGATCAAAATTGAGTTTATTTCAAAATGTTGTTTTTATTTCTTTAATTTTGACCCTTTTGGGGTTCCATACCTGACCTGTGAAAATTTGTTTTGATAATCATAATCAAAGACAAACCAACCTTGGGGTTGGGGTTGTTTTTTCATCCAAAACAATGTGTTGAGTACTACTGCATTAATAAGGATAAAACTCAACTCCACTTCATTATTTTTTCCAGATGAATAATAAACCTTTTAAGATTATGGGAATGCAAAAGTGCTGTTTAACGACATGAGTGTTTAATGATATAATAAATAAATAAAACCCCTTCACCCGCGTGGGGTGGTATCTGTGTCATCGTCAAGCTTGGGTCCTCTACCAGAGGCTGGGAGTTCTGCATAGTATCTCAGCTGTTCCTAGGACTGCACTCTTTGAGACTGAGGCATCAGATGTTGTTCTAGACTATTGCTTTAATTATCTTGGTGATTGTTAAATAAATTTATATTGCCATATAACTCTGTACTCAAGGGTCATCAGCAGATAAAAACGCACATCACATTTTACCAGAAGAACATAGCAACAATAAAAAATGTCCTTGCGCTGCCTGAATTACAAACAGATGGCCTGCAGGTGATTCATAAAGATTTTTGTTGGTTAGTGGGGATTCTGGTGGATTTAATATAATTGCATTCAATACAATAGCATTTAAGTGTAGCCTATACCTAATTACCGTTCATAAAAAATAGCTACTTTATCCCCAAATTTTGTGTGGACCAGTTATTATGCAAATTAACACCTTAATCTCACTGTGAAGCAGCATTTAGAATGGCTTGCTCTAAGACAGAATTCCTGAAATGGTTGGTCATCCATTGTTTAAACTGTGTGTACAAGGAATGGTAAAGTATATGTTCAATAATTTCCCTTTTATGTCCCACAATTACAGCTGAAGAGATATTACGGTTATTCACTGCTCTGTTGTGACAGTTTCAAATTGAGAGGAAATATTTGGTTGTATGCGTGCCAATGGATAAATGATGGCCCAGACAGATGGAGGGATGATTAAACTAAAGTTTAAAAAAAAAAAGAAAAGAAAAGAAGAAAGCTGGTACGCAAATCCATTGTTCTCACGGTAGAATTGGAAGAATTGTTCCTTTTTTCCTTACCTGAATGTATCATTTCTGCTGAGTCAGATTTTCGTAAGTAAATAAGCCGATACTGAATTTATGTTGTGATCATTTATTTTCAGTTTTTTTTTTTAAATACACAAAAAGGCATCAGTGATGCTGAAATGGAAAGTCGCTATGAGGAGAGAGCAATCACAATAGAATTTATTGCAACTTTGGCAAAAATACTGTGTGGGTGTGCGTGCATGCACAATACAATGGGCTGTCAGTAATTGAATCAGTTAACCTAAAAAATGATTTGGAAAAAAAAGCCAACCAACATTTGGTTACACTGCAACCATTCCTTAACCAAAAATTTGATGTAATGGCAGGAAAAGGTGCTTTTTCTTTCTGTCTGCACCATATTGAGCCTCAAGCGTGCCAGACGAAGGCAAGCCCCTAACAGCTTGTTCCTTGCAGCAACGCTGACTGCTCACCGAGAAAAAGCACATAAGAGTATGTATATGTAACACAAAAATCTCAAAACTGTACACAACAGAGGCCAATAAAAGCAATGTATTTTTTTTTTTTTTAAAGAAATAATTTAAAAAAAAAAAAAACATAGACATATTAGACAAACACACAAAAAATTGTTCTACTCTCTCGGGAGTTTGTTGTTTTAATTTTACATCTTACCACAATAGATATCATTACACCTAATTGTAAATCTAAAACATATATATATACTTTTTATACACCATTTTTCTTTCATGCTTGACATATCAAAAAGTGACAGAATGTTTACTACTGTAATCTAGGCAGTTGCAAAATTTTCTATGTTCTTGTCCTTATTAGGCAAGGCTAATTTTCAGTATTTGTATAGCACAATTCAACAACACAAAGTAATTCAATGTGGTATACATCACATTGTAATTTGCGAGAAACAAATACAAATAAAAACTCTGTAAAAGACTATATGGAAGTCAAATTAAAATCAGCAAGACAGTTAAAAACAGTTATACATTGCAGATTTGAACAGGAAGTGCAATTAGGGATATGCTTGTATAGAAACAGTAGTGTTTTTAGCCCTATTCTAAAGCAACTAACCATTTGAGCACACCTCAGATCTTTAGGTAATTTGTTCCACAGTTGAGGAGCATAATAATTGGTGTCGCAGGTGAGCTAGAGCCTGTTCTAGCAACTACGGATGAGAAGCAGAGTGCTCCCTGGATTGCTTGCTAGTCAACAGCTGAGCACACATATAGTACATTTTGTACAAAAATAAACTCTACTTTTCGCCTGCATGGGTAATTAAAATTCTTTAATTAACCTTAGACTTTTCAAAGAAACAAACTTTGAATTTTCCAGTGTGAGGAGACACGGTAACTACGGTACTATTCAAAATGCTAAGACTGACGATAAATTTGGGCAAATGTTCTGTTTATAAGTCAGACAATTAAGACCACTGAAGAGAAAAGGAATGAGTCATTACAAATTATCTATTATCTTTACAGCAACTGCTATTTCCACACTTGTTCAAGATTGAATGGCGGCCATTGATGGTTACAGTTATTTTAGTTTACAACTTTGGTTTGAAAAGTTTTTTCCTGCATGTATCTTTTGTTTTGAGGTATATACAACCATGCTGTGTTACCAATTAAGGTTCCCAGCGACACTATATTTTGAGAGTATTTGGAGTATTAAAGTGCCTGTGACACGAAAAAGCATGTTTATTTCATAATACACGCGGTATTTTATGCTCCTGCATGAAATGGACGGCTTGGATGTGTGTGGAAGCGATCACTATATTTATTTAGTTTTTTTTAATCCCGCGCCATGAAAATGAGTGACTTCCGGCAACAGTTTCGAGTATAACGCGCCAGCCAAATGGCTGCAGAAAAATCTTGCTGTATGAGGGAGAGGCGTGTGCGCCTTTTTGGGGTTTCAAAAGGTTCCCATTCACCGGTGGATATTGGCCAAAACAAGCCAAACTACTGTGGGACCATGGGACTTACGAGGAAGTGAGTAAACATCGTGTTTTTTATTATGTCAAATACTGGGATCATTTTAATATGTAGGTGGCTTGCATTTTGTGACATGCTCCTTGTCCCCTCGGCTGACGACCGGCGGCTTGTCGCACGTCCCCCCGCCGGGAGAGCACTACTAGTATACTTGGCTTATTCCCCTCTTCAAGTGCCCGGTGTTCTGTCAAATTTCCCGACCGATCAGAAATTGCAACTTTGAGTTAATAGCCACGAATACAGCGATTTCAAAGTAAACACTACAAACTTTCTTTAAATAAAGGACTACTTACTTTTGCTCATGGATTGGCATGTAAATGTTCAGCGGTCATTGTCCAGCTGTTTCCCCGGCGAGCTCTCCTGTCTGTAGTAACAGGGGAACGAGCTGTATATTGCTCTCCGCCATGCGGTTTGCCGATCAGCGAAGACAATCGACAACCCGTTCGTCATGTGAAATGATCCGGGCTAGTTATGTGTGATTTTTCTGCTTCAAAGACTTTGAAACATCACTCTAGGTCTGATAAAGTGCAGACAAAGAATTCGGAATCTCCTATAAACCCCTCTAAAATATTAAATAACTTTACCACTGTAGACCAAATTGATGTAATTTCAATTATAATGTCCTCCAAACCATCAACATGCCTCTTCGACCCAATTCCAACCAAACTTTTTAAAGAGACCCTGCCTCTAACTATTGACACTATCTTAAATATAATAAATACCTCATTAGTTACAGGCTACGTGCCGCAGTCCTTTAAATATGCAGTTATTAAACCGCTCTTGAAAAAACCTACTCTTGATCCTGATATTTTGGCCAATTATAGACCTATTTCTAACTTACCATTTCTCTCCAAAGTCCTTGAAAGAGTGGTAATTAAACAGCTCTGTCAGCACCTACAGGACAATAGTTTATTTGAACAGTTCCAGTCTGGCTTTCGAGCTCATCATAGCACTGAAACCGCATTAGTTAAAGTGACTAATGACTTGTTACTTGCTGCTGACATTGGATTAGTCTCGATCCTGGTTCTGTTGGACCTGAGTGCAGCCTTTGACGCAATCGACCATAATATCTTATTGCAGAGATTAGAATGTGACATAGGCATTAGAGGAGCAGCCCTCTGCTGGTTTAAATCATATTTATCTAATAGGTACCAGTTTGTCAATGTAAACCAGCAATCATCATCGTACTCTAGAGTTAGTTATGGTGTGCCGCAAGGATCTGTCCTCAGGCCCATCTTGTTTTCACTGTATATGCTTCCTCTAGGTAATATCATCAGAAAACATAGCATTAACTTTCATTGTTACGCTGACGACACACAACTGTATTTATCAATTAAACCTGAGCAGGTCAGGCAAGTAGAAAAACTAAGCGCCTGCGTCCGAGATATAAATACCTGGATGAGCACTAACTATCTTCTACTTAACCCTGAAAAGACAGAAGTCCTTATAATAGGCCCGAAAAGTGTTAGAGACTCTTTAGCTGCCCAGATAGTCACTCTGGACAATGTAAGTGTAGCCTCCAGCGCCACAGTTAAAAACCTAGGAGTTTTATTTGACCCTGACTTATCGTTTAAAGCACACATTAAACAAACCTGTAGAACGGCTTTCTTTCACCTGCGCAACATCGCCAAAATTAGAAATATTTTATCTAAAAGCGATGCAGAAAAATTAATTCACGCGTTCGTTACATCGAGATTGGATTACTGTAACTCCCTACTTGCAGCTGGTCCGAAAAGGTCTCTAAAAGGTCTTCAGCTAGTCCAAAACGCAGCAGCAAGACTTTTAACAGGAACCAATAGAAGAGAGCACATCACCCCTGTGCTCCAGGCACTTCACTGGCTTCCAGTCGAGTTTAGAATTAAATTTAAAATACTCCTTCTTACATTTAAGACCATTAATGGGTTGGGGCCACCTTATCTCACCGATGCTCTGGTTCCATACCGCCCCAACAGAACACTCCGATCTCAGAATGCAGGTCTACTGGTAGTTCCCAGGGTTTCTAAAAGTACTGTCGGAGCTAGAGCCTTTAGCCACCAAGCCCGTTTTATGGAATCAGCTTCCAGCTAGTATTAAAGAAGCCGAGACAGTCTGCACATTTAAGATTAGATTAAAAACGTTCCTATTCGACAAAGCTTATGGTTAGGCTAGTTGAAGTCGGAGTAGACTCACAGTTTAGTCTAAGCTGCACTAGAAGCTATAATGCTGGGGGCAGTACAGAGTTCTATCTCCTTTTCTTACTCTACCTACCACTTGTCTTACTTTATTTCTATTTTCCAATGTTAATATCTAGTTGTCTAGTCTCTTCATCACTAGTCACCCGGTGTCCCCTTTCCCCCCTCCCCTCTGGGGAGGGGCTATTTTTCAGCTGCAGCCTCCTGACTGTCCGGACCCCTGGCTGGTTAGACGTCCTCGCTGCTACCCCCATCTCATCTGACTAGAGGGACCTCTTCTTGCTCCTTTACTCCACTGTATTTTTACGGACTATAACTTCGCTTGCTAATTCCCATTAGCAGTTCTGGGGTTCCTATCTATCCGTCCTGGGAGTGGATCCCTCCTGACTGTGGTACTCCCCAAGGTTTCTCATTTTTCTCCCAATTGACTCTGGAGTTTTTGGAGTTTTTCCTTGCCGGCATGGAGGGTCTTAAGGATAGGGGATACCCAGGACTTGAACTGTATCCATTCATCTTTGTTGCTTCATTTCTAATTGTGTATCATATTGCCTCTGTAAAGCCCTTTGAGACTTCTGTTGTGATTGAGGGCTATACAAATAAAATTGAATTGAATTGAATTGAATTCCGGCAAGAGAAAAAAAAAAAGACAGAAATGAAGCATTATTCGTCCAAAGAGCATGAGTGCCCTCTAGTGGAGAAAATAGTTCCTAGTTTGAATAGTGAACACTGTAGTTCCTTCATAGTTACTATTATGAAATTAAAAGGATCATATCCGGTTTTCTGTGGTCAAAGCCTAACCCTGGGAAAGAGGTTCAAATGCACGCTTTCGATTCATGTGGAGGGCAGTGCTCTACATTATGTCAAATACTTCATTTTTTACGGGGCTTTAAAGACACCACGTGATTGAACAGGCTGTCGTGATCATAGAAGGGCAAGCTTGCTTCAGATTGGTGTGATGGAGTCGTGATGATTGTTGTGACGTTTCATTGGTGATATTGGTAGAGCTACTCTTGGCATCACTGGCAAAAAAATAAACTAATACGTAGAATAAAGAGGAAAAATGTACTGACTCTTGTGTAACCCAAAGTAGCAGAGTAAGAGTAGCGTTTTTTCTTCACAAATCTACTCAAGTAAAAGTAAAAAGTATGGCTTGGTAAAACCACTCTTAGAAGTAAATTTTTCTCAAAACGTTACTCAAGTAAATGTAACGGAGTACATGTAACACGTTACTGCCCACCTTTGATTATACTGAATCATTTCCTTCTCATTTCAACTCTCCATAAAAGCAAACTGGCATTCCTTTGGACCCGCGCCCACTAATGAGCGCAATCAGTATAAACCGGTAAGTAGGAAACAGATGGAAAACTGGATGTGGTAATTCAAAGTCATACAGTTTAACGCAAACCAACTAGTGGTTCGCAAACTTTTTACACAAGTGCCACCTAAAAAAATGATGTACTACTAATCTGACTAATATTGAAATATGATAGCGTAGTAGGTCAAACAGTTCTTTAAAAATAAGGTAGAGGATTTATCCAACATAAATGTGCATTCCACAGTTTAACAGTGACTAAAAAAATAAAAATTGGGTTGCTGATATAGCATAGAGTCCACTATAGCTAAACTGTACTTCTTTAATGTACTGTAGTGGATTTTAAAAAGGTTTTAGGCTGCTTGCATTTCTAATTCGTGTCATGGGAGGATGGACACGTACCACAGGTAGTACTCCTACCACACTTTGAGAACCATTGCTCTAACCAATTTATTGAGTAAAGAAAGAAGAGGAAAAGAAAGGAAAAAGCAAATAGGATGCATTACTTTATCGCACAACAGAGTCAGATATTACATTTAAATCATGGATTCAAACGTGGTAAAGAGCTTTAACTTCATCTGATGGTCTTTCTGGTCCACTAATCATGCATTTAATTTTGACTGCAGATTACTCTGAGGGGATGAACAGTCCCGTTGGGTTTCGTGCATCATTGCTGGTGTGCCCTCCTTTTTTCTGAGCCAGATGTTGTCAGTCTAAAGAGCAAGACTCACTCAAACACACTGACCCACACTTGCACTCCAGGCACATTGCAATATGTTCATCTGATGTGATGGAATTCCTAACCACGCTAGAATATTACACATATCACAGTCACGTGTCAGGGAATATGTCTGTGTCGCTGATGAACAGACACAAAAGTAATGAAATAAAAAGGCTGTGTAGGAGTCATTCATTGACCTACCTTGAAAGCTCAAATAAGCCCAAAGGTAAAATCCAATGAGGACTGATTCATGCGCCCTCCGTGACTCCATAGCAGCAGTATTGTAGGTCTCCTTTTTAGCAAACAGAAGGTGTCGAAACTTGGACAGCTTTATCAGACATCTCTCTCGCTCTCTCACTCCCTCTCTCTATCCATATCTCTCTCTCCCTCCCTCTTTCACTTAATCTCACACACACGCTTACTCTCTCTTTACCTCTTGTTGTAAACAAATATCTCAAGCATACACGTGCCACCTCTATGTCTTTATGCTGTATGCAGTTTTTGACAGCCACCTGTCTGCACTGTTCAAATGTCTGAACTTGGTCCTAAAAAACAGAGTGTGCTTCTTTGAAACACATAAACCAAGGCACCCATGTTTACATGAGGAAAGTATCACGGCACACGAACCAAAAAGAATGTAACATGTTTTCATATTTTTAGCCATAGACTTCTGAAGATATTGACAGGACACGGAGCGCGGGGCCGATTAATAGGGGGCCTATCTCCGTCAAAGCTGACCGAGTGGAAACAGACAAAGAGCTTTTTATGTTGAAAATTCTTGTAAATAAATGCTTAAATCCATGAATGATTTAAATATATGGACGTAAAACTGTCTCAATTCTTGGTTAAAAGCAAAAAAAAAAAAATTTTATTATTAATTTTATTTATTTATTTTACGTAAAGATGCCGAATGTGCTGCTAGTCTTTAAGCCACTGTAGCATTGCCTTATCACCATGAAGAGCTTTTTACGTTGAAAATTCTTGTGAATAAATGCTTAAATCCCTAAATTCTTTATAGATATGGACGTAAAATAGTCTCGATTCTTGGTTAAAAGCAAAAAAACTGGCAGTTAGCATTTATTTTGCGTAAGTATTGCGAATTATGACGCCAACGCGGTTAATTTCTCCCATCGATTTTTTTCACGTTTCAAAATGCATGCATGGTACTAAAAATATAATAATTGCCTTGAATCCTCGAACAAATCACTCCTGAGACAATCCTTCCTGTTTGTATGTGGTACAGCTTTCGTATTTTTTCAACCTAAATCCAGCGTTGGATTGCTGTATGTGTTTGAGGAAAAACTGAGAACTGCAACCGACTTCAACCGACTAAAGAGGAGTGTGGGATGGCCCCCTACTTGAAAGCGTGGTGCAGTGTCTGTGGAATGTGGCCCATCAATATAATTATGAAGTCTGTTTTATCATTGAAGATTTCTTCTTTTGTGCAAGTACCACATTCATGTGAAATCTAGGCCTGTTTGCTACATTAAAAACATATATACAATATATTCACCTTCACTTAGTAGTCACCCCAGGAATCCGGAATTCTGCAATTGCGAAATTTACTGCCGATTCAGCAGGGGTCTCCCTTAAAATGTTTGCTCTATTGGGTTAAGATCCAGTTATTTACTTGGGCCGTCTAAGACCTTGGATCCCTCGTAGGAAGATACTTGTTGTGCTGCCAGTGTGTTTTGTGGCTATTTTGTTGTTGCATGACAAAGCCCAATTTGTTTGGACACATTTTTCTTTAAATTTCCCAACAATGCTTTTGTAGACTTCAGATTTCACTCTGCTACTACCATCATGAGTTACATTATGAATAAGGAGTAAATGGCAACCTCATTTTACAGCCAGAGTCCCTAATTTCACTCAGTAATTAAATATGAATTAATATAGGAAATTATTGTTGAGATACAGCAAGGATTACTAGGATTCAGCCGTACTGATGAACGAAAGAGAACCTAAATGTGGCAGATCGTCTTTTACCTGGAGTCCTGGGGTAAGCTGATAACGAGGTGAGGTATTTACTTAACAGTGAACGAGCTATTTGAACACATTCTTCCAATAATGAAAGAGCATCACCCAGGATGCATAAAAGGTCCACAAATGTTTGATTAAGTATCAACACTTGGGCGGTGACACATGCAGCAAAGTAAAAGGCACTCAGTGGAATACAGGCCTCAATCACAATCTTAAAATGGGTCATAACCAAATGGCAGCCACCATCCACATTTCTGATTGATCCATGCATTATTCGCGAAGAAATAGGAAAAAGCCATCTTTAACAAAGAAAGAAAGAAATGAGGAACCACAGAAGGTACGTAATAACTTAAAACATTCTCTCACATTGTTTACTTACAGGGACCTGAGAATCACACTGAATTGTTGTTTATTTGAGTGTCCTTAATAAATATTATTTTGAACATCCATACCACTACTACTGTCCTCACAATCTCATTTTTAAATTTAAATTAAAAACAAAAAACACTTAAGCATGGGTCATAGACTTCATAACCTAGTGATGATGTCTGTACATGGTCTATGAAACATGGTATCAATCAAGTTGATACACGCAATATTGTTCTCAGTTATGGTAGCGCACCAACATCAACTGAACAATCCCTTGGAACAGAGCAATTGTTTCATATTCTAAAATAAACAACATTCATTCATTCATTTTCCATGCCGCCTATCCTCACGAGGGTTGCGGAGGTGCTGGAGCCTTTCCCAGCTAATTACAGGCAGTAGGCAGGGTACACCCTGAATTGGTTGCCAACCAATCGCAGGGCACAATGAGACAAACAACCATTCACGCACACACTCATACCTATGGAGAATTTAGAGTGTTCAATCAGCCTACCACACGTTTTTAGTAATAAACAACATATAATAAATAAATAGATAATAAAAATATTCTTTACTATGTCAATTATTTAAATGGTATGGACACGGCTCTGTCAATGGCCATTCACATAAATCTTTGGGATAAGTACTGTACATACACATATTTTTTTTACTTTATTTAAGTTTTTAAAAGTAAACCTATAGATTTTATATACAGTATATGCATATATATCAAACCTGTATGCGCAATGTATTTAAAAAAAAGGATATTGCATTTATGTAATCAACAAACAGCAGCAGAGAACACGGCAGAATTTTATTTCTGCATAGCTCAAAAAGCAGTTTAATGCTTAATTTCAAAGAAAATAGTGTCTACTTGAATGCTTGTTCTTATGAGTTAAGACAGACTGTTTAATCGCTTTCATTGATGGTGAAAGCAACAGAATCTTCGCATATAGCTCTAAATATTATTTAAATGTATGTAAATGTTATCTGAAGAAAATGTTGTTTTCGTAGATTTATTCATCAATTACTGTACCTTACAGGCGAGAGTCAAAAAGCTCAATAAATCGCAATGGTGATGCGTTTGTACGCCAGATATTCAAGTGTTGCGCATTGGTAGATGTGATGCCTATTTTGGACAACCAAATTATGAATGTTTCATTTTAATGTGACTCATATACCATAATTTTCAAATTTAGACTTATATTTATAACTAATAAACCAAAATAAAATGAATTTGGATACAATAATCATGATTTTTTCCAAAGTCACAAGGATCTATAACAAAAGGTTAAAGAGCCAAACGTGGCTCTGAACCACAGGTTGCCAATTCCTGGCCTAGACTAAGGGGCCGTTTACATGGTGAGGCTGCGACACCAAGACGCAATGATTGTGTTGTGGAATGGACTTGCCTTTACACAGTGACTGCGAAAATGGAAGGTGAAGACACACAAACCTTTGATTCTGGCCTCCAAAGCAGAACAATTTGATTGCGGGGATTGCTGTGCAACCATATGAGTAGAACGCTATCGCTCCGATGACGTCAGCACTCGCACACGTCACTTGGAGCATGCTCAATTGCTGCCACTAAACATTCAAAACAGCAAAAATGGTGGAACGTCGGCTTTAATTTACTGTTTTTATTAATATTTTTAATTTAAATATATTTTATGTTCGCATTTTTGTGCCTTTTGAAGCAAAAGAAAAAAAAACGTGTGGATGCCATCGCTTCGAGTGGGCAGGTATGTTGTCTTCCGGGCTGAGGCTATAATACCTGACTGCAGCCCAGAGCCAAGCAACAGTCGCTAGAAAACCACGCCTCGTACAAACCACGTCCCTACAAACTACGCTCACATCATGCGACAATGGTAGCATCTGATGTGTCTCATAGGTATCACATGTATATAGAATTAGAGCGTTAAAGCGTTAGTAAACAGCCGCCATCTTAAGGGGCAAAACACACGGGAGGCGACATCGTTCGTGTTCAGTACATTTTCTATGGAACAAGAGCGATGAGGCGAAAATCGTCAACCCTGTTGTGGCGAAGCGACACGCGACGTTCGTGCATGTGAAATTTTGCGCTTGTATACTTACATGTGCACATGCGGACCAACGACACAATATTAGAAAATAGGAATGATTGACTGTCGCCTGGCACTCAAACCAATCAGAAACAGATTTATAGATCGACAAATCACTTTGTGAGGACACTGGCAACACTTTGTAAACATGGGAATTAAAAAATAAACTGTCAACATGGATATTTATTTTTTTCTCATATCTCTTGATATATTTGCTGTTTTTTACAAGTTTGAATGACTGTATAACATTGCTTCTCATTTTTTTTTAAAAAATGTCAACATAGAGGAGCGTGTCATTTTATCATTGTACTTGAGATCAGCACATACTTTATGATACCTCTCGGCATGATTTCTGGGATATAATTTAAAAAGCAGCAGTATGGGAAATTGTTGGTGCTCAGAAAAGACCGGAAATTTTGAAATGCCCTTCAAATTCATAGCCAAACAGAGACAAGTGATGAAGCACAGGCAGAGAACGATACATGTCACTTGTCGCTTGCCGCTACAGTCGCATCATGCACCGTGTGTTGGCTTTCAGCTGAACTGCGATGACTTTCGCATTTAGCCATCGCTCGTCGCCTCCCGTGTGTTTTGCCCCTAAAAAGTAGACTTCTCAGGCAGGCTCTGATGTATCGAACATAAGTTGAGTAACTTTTTATAAAATACTCCTAAATCAGCTAAATCTTGACTTGAATCTATCTATAAATGCTAAAACATTTTTAACACTTTCACATGGCGAAAGTAGACAGAAGGGAAATTATGGAATAACGGGAGCAATTTTAACAACTTTAAGGGTTGATTTAAAAATTTAAATGACTTCCAAACATAGCAAAGGTTACAATCTAGATATATTATGTACTATATTACGTACGCCCCTGTGTCCGCAATACCTCTGTGTCTAGTTAAGTTTAGGTTAAGGAATTGGGCCTATTGTCCTAAACCTCTGAACTTCACATTGTAAAGGAATTCTTCACGCCACCGTACCAACAGCAGGCGTGGTTTGTAAAGGGTGTGGTTTTTATATGAGGCATGGTTTGTGGCAACGGGCACCTGGCTCTGGGCTGCAGTCAGACCTTTTTTGGCTGTGGAGGTTTTTGTCAAGGAAGTGCATCACTGGCTGTCGCCTTGTAAAACTGCACTGCCCCCTAGGGCCTGGCATGAATACTGCGTCGTTTTCACGCGGAATTGCGACATCGTTCAAATAAAGACGGAACCAAGACAGCATCATGTAAAATGCAAACATGAAATGTGTCGTATTCTCAGAGTGTCACCATGTAAACAGTCCCTAATTGTTTCCCTCTCATTTTATTTTCCTTCATCTTCAATTCTTATATGTTGCTCTCAATTCCTTGTCTGCTTTCCATTTCTCTGCATGTTGTACTGTATGTTTATTTTTTTCCACCTCTCCATTTTTTCTAGTGTTGAACTGTCAGTGTGCAGCAGATGCAGCATTGTCCTAAGACCATTAGAAGAGTGCCTGCAGCGCTTCTTTAGCTCTCACTATTTATCACTTCTCCTTCCATTTGCTTTATTCTTAGTGCATACAGCTCCCACCCTCCTTTTCTCATCTCCCTTTTATATTTCTAGTTACAGCTATGTGGCCACACTGTATTACATATATATATATGTTGACTGCCATCAGCCTGCAGGGACGGGAATCTTGAATTTGTATGCTTGGACTTCTAGATAGATTGTCTGTCTACAGTATGTCTTTAATGAATACTTGGGCCACAAAGCTCCTGCATTTTAATGATGGGCATTAAGGCGAGAGTTTTTTAAAAAAAATATTATTATTAGATGCTGTGAAAAGTTTAAGAATGACGGATGTACTTGCCATCATTAATATCAATCTTGAACTTGGCAGCCAGGTGTCATACAGTATGTCACTGATGATGTATTTGATTAGTTGGTCAAGGAAATCAGAGAGGCAAAGGTTTTGACTGCTTTTGATGTCAGAACTTATGTTTGATGGTGGTCAAAATGGATGAGTGCTTCTTTGCTGTTGTTGTTTTTTCAAAAGACTGCAGCTGTTTTGTACAATTATTTATGTATGCAGTTTAATTAGATTATTATTTTTATACATACTGTATATGGCGGAAAACGCAGACAAGACTGAAAAGCAGTTTCTGCTCTTGCACCCCTTTTTGGGCGCATTAAGCCCCCAGACTATTTTTAATTTGTCCGTTTTACCCTGGAAACCTCCGTTTACAGACGTCGCGCAACCGCTTTTGTTTCAACCCAGCCATAAAAAGAAGGAAAGTAATTATATTTATAATCCAAAACGTCAAAATGCTTTAGCTTAGAATCATTAATTGATGTGTAATATTTCGTTTAAAAAAAAAAAAAAACTTTTATAAAATCATTCACTCGCATATTTTAAACTTTTAAACATATTACGTCACAATGAAAAAAAACGGTGTCTGTAAATAAGTCACGGACATCGGACATCTACCTCATAACTATCGCTAACTATTTTTTTGTTACTGTTGCATTCCTCAATATGTTAGATGATAAATAATCGATCCAAACAAAGAAAAATTGAAAAAAAAAAACTTTTAAAAGGGTAAATATATGAAAAAGAACATCTCGGCCACTGCTTGATGTCTGCGATTTTTGTATTGCGACCCTTGTTATATTTCCGTGTTTCACCCATAAAATCCCCAAAAAGTCCAGCTGTGGCCATTCACAGCTGTGTCTTTACAATCGGTGGGTGATACATACTACTCTGAGTTTTTGGACCGAAACAAGGTGTGTATGTGGTAATATCTCGTTAAAATCATGGCATGTTTAATTATGCTCTCTCATGCTCTCACCTTCTTTTTTTTTTTTTTTTTTGCCCTCCTTTTCAAAATTTTTCTTCCCCCAGAAAATTTAGATTTTAAGCTTTCCAATGATGTATCTCACGTGCATTTCAGACAATTTTGAAATTCTGCCAAATTGGGGGTCTCAGAGAGGAACTTCAAGTCACCTGAGTGTTTTCCGCTATATACGTATATATGGAACAAATTGGTGAACCTGAACTTTGTAAAGTTTATGAGGAGGAAACGCTGTTGGCATTGTAGTAAAATGTGTTAGGTGGTGAGTTGGAATGTATGTTTATGGTCAATTATGTAGCAAGAATATTCGTATGAGTTAACATTTTTGATATTTTATTGTTGACACCAAGTTAGTGTGTCGCAGAGTGGCAATAATAGAAGTAAACGACCGTTTCATTGGTCTTGGATATTTTTTCAGTCTCGTCGTCTCTGCACCCCAGTGAAAATAAGTCTACTTCTGTTTGCAGAAGTCAATCAGTGTTCGTAGTGTTAGTGATTAGAGGGTTACTTGAGTATCTGATGTTATCCCAGGGGTTTTGCTCCTACAGTCATTTGTCTAGAGGATAAGTGAATAGACGAGTGCTGCAGAGAGCTCCTCCCTCTCATGAGTCTAATCACACTGATTGAACCTGTGGTAGATGTTAAGATATTCAAACATGCGGGCTCACACCGCTGTAGTGAGCTTGGACAAGGAGGGAAACCAGCCAGCTTTTGAATGTACAGCCAAGCATCCCAATGAACTTTCTTTCTGCTCCATCTTTTCTTAAACCCCAGGCTTTTTTCCGTAATTCGATCTATTTTGAAAGAGTTTTCCATTAAATTTACAGAATTTCCTGAATCAAATGTTTTTGTTTTTATTCGGGGTTTTATTGTTTGATTTTGTTTTCAAAGAGCTTATTATATGAAAACACCGTTCCCCACACACACAGGAAAAAAAACTTATGTATACAGTATGTTATAACATCAGAGGCCTCCTCTAAAGTGTTGCCCTCAGTGAACATCTCCCACAGTGTTCAATCAAAAAAAGCCCTAGTGTCTCACCTTGATTCAAAGTTAGTGGCAATGGTAACATTTTACTTTTCTTTTTTTCTCTCTCACATTTATTGTTGCAGCATACTATCGCACGGTAGTTCATTTTTTGCGCAGTATTGACTATAGAAATTTACATGATGAGAACCAGATCAAAACAATGAGACAACCTCCAACGTAGCATAAAATGGTTATTTACAGTTTTTCTCAATTGCTTTGGTACGTTTCTCAGATCAGAATTGAAATTCTCAAACATACTTGTTCAATCCTCACAATATCACATTACTACTGCACATCAAAAAAGCAGTTTCTCATTTCTTTGAGCAAGTTACAAATGTTTTTGTGCATCCATGCAAATGATTTTGTACAATTCTCTGCTGTTTCCTACATTATCAGTTGCATCTGTAATGATGGTCAAAATAGATAATAGTCTCACCACCCACAAAATTTAGTCATACTTCATTGCATAAGTCTTTACATGCAAAATTTATCAACATGTTGTCAGAATATGTCAACATGTGTCTGCTTATTGCATTTTCATTACTGGTTTTACTTATTTTAACCTGCCAAAATGTGTGATAGTTTGGGACAGTATGGGTTTCCACCACTCCAACATAATCAGGGAATATTTTGCAACCCACAACTCTAGTGGTAATGGAGTTCCTCCCATCATACTCCCCATTCCTCAATCCAATAGAAGACTTTTTCTGCACATATAAATGGCAACTGCATGATCCCCAGCCTCACACTCAGATGAGTCTTCTGGATTCCATGAATGCAGCATGCAGTGACATTACAGCAGATACCTGCAGTGGCTGGATAAAGCATTCAAGAAGATTCTTTCCATGCTGTATAGCAAGAGATGACATCCATTGTGACTTGGATGAAAATTTGTGGCCCAACAGGGAGGATTGTCAAGATGTGTAGAACGAATGGGGGGAAAAAATCCCGACATGAAGCAATCAAAGTTCAGTTGTGTCGATTGTCTTATGTTCACATTTCTAATTTTGCTTTTGTTTTTTTCTTTGTGATACTCAGTGCTGTCTTTTGCGTTATGTATCGCTGTGACATGTTCTGTCAAGCAATTGTAAAAACAGTAAAAGTGTTAACTGAATCTTGTCCAGTCTCTTGCAATCAATCTCCCACACACAAAGGTGTAACTTGCAATCTTCATCCAAACTTCAAACTTCATCCATACTTCCACCAGAGTAACTGTTCAATTGAGAGCATGACTAAACAATTTGACTGTCTTGTCTGTACACAATGAAAAAAGGACTTGTCATTCTTACAGCACTGACATGTTCACACTGTAAAAAATGCCACTTCTAAAACAAGTAAAAAAAAATATTTGAAAATAGATAAGATTTGCTTATAACAAGTAAGAAAATTCTGCCAATGGAAAAAGCAATTTTTGTCTTGCTAAGAATTCTTAAAATAAGACATCCATTCAGGATGAACTAGAGAAATATAACTAGTTTCAAGATCTCGTTGAACTGGTAAAATATTACTAGTTTCAAGATCTCATTCATCCTGAATGGATGTCTTATTTTAACACTAGAAAACCCAGCTAAAGCCGAATCGGCCTTTCCCCAAGACAAACACTCCTAATATTCCCATATATGAATGGCTCTTGTCTGTCGGACAACGACTTTCCAATTCAAAAGCACTTGGGTCATTTTGGCCACCTCTGGGTTTTTCCGGGGTAGAGGCCAAATCGGCCATTGCTTGGGACTATTAGGAGTACAAGAATTCTCTGGGACTTCTAGTGTTACGAATTTTTACCACGACAAAAATTGCTTGTTCAATTGGCAAAATGTTTTTGTTATAAGCAAATTTTATCTCATTTCACGTTATTTTGTACTCGTTTTAGAAGTGGCTTTTTTTTTTCCAGTGCATTTACGCAGAAATTTAATTTTGAGCGATAGACTATGTATTTTGCACACAAAAAACTGGCTTTTGCAGGTAATCCATGTTGTTTTGCTATTTGTGAGACACACTGTGAGGACTGAACAAGTAGTTTTCAGAATTTCAATTCAAATCTGAGAAACGTACCAAAGCATTTTAGGATAAACTGTTAAAAAATAAAAAATATGCTACAATGCATGAAAAATGTATTCTTGTTTTCTGTTCTTTTTTCAGTCTGGTCTTTTCAAAATGTTACTTAAGTCTTGTTCTCGATGATTAATGGTCTAGGAAAGGTCTCAGCCTGTGACAGTGTGAGCTTGAGCACAACGCGAATAAGATGTAAAGACTAATGGGATAGATAAGTTAAATTTTTATCAAATTAATTATACATTTAACAAAGCGTTAACGTTCGTCCATAGCCTTTCTCGTCTTGAGCTCCTGCATGTGAGCACAATTTTGTATTTTAGCATTAGAACCTGGAGGATAAAACTGGAGAAAAGACATGGCACTAACGATGGCACCATATTGTACTTTGAACAATCTATTTAATGCAAAAAGGGTTGCAGTTCGACACGTTTTAGAACATTTTAAAGAGGGATTATATACCTAATATACAACACATTATGTGTCAGTTTGAAAAAGAATATAATTTAGACAACCCTGAGTAGAGTTGTGATTGAAAAATCATTGGTAGGGTGCGCTGGTGCTAGTCAATGTTTTATTGGTAAAAGATATATTGTTGATCAGGCACTTGATGAGGAAAAAGGAATCCCATAAGAAGTTGTATTTGCTGCCGCTTAGTGGTCATTTTGCACAATTACAGCCATCAAGCATTTTGAAGCGATTAATAAAATTCACATATTCATTTATTACATTAGACATTCTTATTCAAATATGCTGCAAGTACAGACTATTGCGTGAAATCCTCCTTTAAAGCATGCTGTAGGATATTGGGAACAAAAAAATCATCTTGATTTATGATATTTAATACATTACATTTATGAAGCGCTTATGTGCACGTATTTACCATATATAGTAATTGGAGTTACAAGGTCGTGGTTTCAACTTACTTCTAAAACGTGTATGAATGCTTTTTGATTGAAAGATGCACCAAATGATATCTGCAAGTACATACTGTATATGTTATTGAAATTAAGGTGAGCTGAGGTACATCTGCAGGGCTGGTGTGAAGATGAGGACTGTTCCTAATATTGATACAGTGAGGAAGGCCCACAGGAAGATTCTATCCAGCACCTGAGCCACAAACTTCCAGTCTTGTACAACCTGTAATAATAAAAAGAGTATAGCAAATATTTCTCTGAAATTATGTATTATTCTTGATGCTGTAGCGTGAGTTATTCAACAAATGGCATGATTGATGAAACAGATCATGAGTGGCTATAAACAATATGGCAATTTTGCTAAATTATCCACCAAAAGTACAGACCTCACGGATGAAATGCTCCTTTCGGATGTGACGACTGATGTAGCGAACAGAATGGGTGGCCTTCTCCAGCATGGCAACCCAGGCTTGATTTTCCTCTTCTTTCCCTCCCAGAGTAGTCGTCTGATGTCCATGAGTCCCCTTTCTTCCAATACGAGCCTTCACCTCAGGGATATTTATCTCTGCATCGGAGTAGTGGTATCTATAAAAATAAAAATTTAAAAACTGCAAACAATGTATGCCACAATTACAGTACATTCTATTTTATGCATGTCAACATTACCCTAAGTGCTTTTTTGCTTGTTTGTTTGGTTTTTACCTGTCGGTATGCCCACGCATGCACAGCAGCTTGGGCAGTCTCTCAAGGAAGAGGGTCTTCACCCATGGGGCCATGGGGTGGTAGGTGGCAGAGGAGCGGTGATGGACATTAATGACGAAGACAGTTACGATAATGGAGAAAGTGACAAAAATCATAATAAATAGCAAGTATTCTCCAATTAATGGGATCACCTGGGGGGAAAGAGAAAGAAAGATAGATAAGGGAACATTCTGAATTCAATTAAAGCTGGTATTTCATTACATGTAGGGATGGGTTGTTGAAATGGTTCCTTTTATTACAATAAAATGATGGGTACAAGTCTCATTTAAATTTGTTCTCATAGTGATGCTGTTATGTCTATGTCACAATAGACTGTCATTGATTAGCTCAGTACTTCCAAATATTGGGGCAGGGCCCCCAGAAGGGCGCAGAGCTATGCCGGGGGTGGCGCATGTGACCTCGGGGAACATACTTTTTTGCCATACTAGAATAAAGTGTGATTGCACATTCACTCAGTGGGTGGCAGTGGTGCTCTCATTTTCAGAGTGTGCACATTTTTTAACCAAACAGCACACAGCAAAGAGTGCTGGAGATATGAATAGCTAAGACAGGGAAATGTGACAAAGCGTATGTAGCATTTGGCTTTTGGCTTTGAATACAGTGAGAGACGAAGAAAGACCAGCCTGTTTACTGTGTCTAAAAATATTTGCAACAGACAGCAGGAAGCCAAATCAATTAAGACATCACTTAAAATTATTAGACCGAAATCAAAAACGTGCCGAATACTGCCAACAATCGTCCTACTTTGTCAGTGTTACATCAGTAAACCAACAAGCACTGTTCACATCATATTAAGTGGCATACCAAGTTGGTCAATGCAAAATAACCCCACACCATAGTGAAGGAGCTGCCTGCAGCAAAAATTAAAAAGGTTCCTCTGCCAATTGACACTGTCGTTTTTGTTCTATTATTTTTTGTTTTTTAGGTCAAACTGTTTGGTAAATTGTCCTCATGAGTCAATGTTGCTAAATCAATTTGAATTTATTTTTTTATTATTTTTTTTTTTTTTTTCAGTATCAGATGGTCAGAAAATGTACCTTTAGTGTATTTTTACAGTTTGGATTTGACTTTTTTCTTTTTTTTTTTTAGTTTAGGCAAATTGATGCGCTTTAAGTCTTTTCTGTTCAAACAAAACAATGTTAATAAAGTTATACGTTTGTAAGTTTATCTATATGAGTTTTTTCCCTTTGATATTAAAAATACGTTATGTAGAGGTGTACTTATAATATGTTTATTGACAAATGATACTATTTACAGTGACGGTGGAGTTGGGGGGGGGGCGCGAAACGTTTACGTCTTCCTAGTGGGGGCGTAACAGAAAATAATTGAGAAGCGCTGGATTAGATGCAGATCTCTATAGGCAGTGGCGGTTCTAGGAGTTTTCTGTAACAGGAGCCAAGAAGGGGCCACATGTAACCCTCAGGGGCCAAGTGTCTCTGCCATCTTTGTTCAGTGTTTTTGTTTTGGTCAAAAAGGCAATACGCAGTTTATCCTGCATGTCGTGGTAAAAAAATCTTGTTAAGCAAAGATGAACCATTAAAGTTTATAATAATTTTTATTTAATCATACAAGTACAAGTAAGGATACAATAGAACAGTCATTTTAATCACTCTTTTGAAAATCCACTTTAAACACGAAAAGAAGCATTAATATTTACATACTCTAGAAAAACTTCAGAAAAGAAAGATTCGCCGATTGCCATGCTTTGTGCAAAATGGCAGCAGGGGCAGCTCAGGGGCAGTTCAAATTATATGTGGGGCCAGTGCCCCTGTTGCCCTACCCCTAAAACCGCCACTGCTATTAAGGCTTAAAGAGGTAAGTAAGAAATATGTTATTGAATTAAAGGGGGGGGACTGTTTAAAGGATGCTAATTAAAATTCAGGGACCATACTTTCTGATGTGAACATTTTGAAAAAATGTGTCACTTATACTCAGGTCTCGTGGGCAAAAGGTAATTAAAGCTTCAACTAGGCTGACCATGTGAAAAAAGTGAACACGGAATTTGACATTTTGCATTTTTATCAGCCAATTTCCTTCAGTCAGTCTACCTTTGAGGATGAAGGGATAATTTCCTCGATGACCAGGAGGAAGACAGTGAGTGACACCAACACAGATGTGGAAAGGGAAAGTTTCTCTCCTTCATCTGATGGTAGATAGAAGACCAGCACAGTAAGAAAGGACAAACCGAGGCATGGGATGATTAGGAAGAGGGTGTAGAACAAGGGCAACCTCTTGAGGATGAAGGAATAAGTTACAAAGGGGTACCAGTATACCCCATCCCTCCTGCTTCCCCTTGTCCCCGTTGCACTGAGGATTTCCCACTCGCCATTGTCAAAAAAGTCTTTGCGGTCCACATAATTATCTACTAGAACCAAATCAACCATGTTTCCATCATAAGTCCATGAGCCAAACTTCATTGAGCAGTTTTGGCGGTCAAAGGGAAAGAAAGTGACATCCATGGTGCAAGAGGACTTGTAGCTGGCAGGTGGAGTCCACGTGATCGACCCATCCCACCGAACAATGGCTTTAGTCATCAGGGAACCCTCAAAGCGACCGTCCGCACTGAGAAATGATAAGAAAAGGGAACAAAGAAATATGTACAATACCATAATGGCAGGACGGAGGCAGAAGAGTATACAGGTATTTTTTGTCACTCACTTTTCATAAAGAACAATATCTGGCAGCCATATTGTCTCAGAAGGTACTCGGAGGGATGTAATACCGCCATATTCATCCGGATTCCACTTTAGCTTGACATCAACCCATTCCTTAAAAAATTAATACATGATAAACTAACATTGTTATAACCATGTACTGTAACCACAAGTTAGAATATCTTCACTCTTAAACTGTGGTGTTAGTTATTTGTGTTTGACTACTGACATTCCACTGAATGTTTTTTCCCATTCTCTGAAGTTAAGACAGAAGCTTGTGTGGTTGATTGAAATAGATTCTGAGTGTCATTGTAGCAATTAAACATACAAGATAACTTCATGTTATACTGTAAATAATCTAACAATCTTAATTATGGTTTGAGCTGTTATTTGATTTCGAACCATAAAGTGATGTTTGCACTGTAAAAAAAAAAAAAAAAAAGGGGGTTCTCTATTTACTTGGTTGCTGTTTGTATAAATTATTCATACAGCTCCACCAAAAGATTGAGTACAATTTCATCAATAAATTACATATTGAAAAGACAATATGACAAAGATGTCTTTACACGAAACTGAGTTTATTTAGGCTGGTTTGTACCTGCCAAAGCCAGACATTTGTAGTCATCAGTTGGTTTTTCTCATCCTGTTTAAACAAAAGGAAAAATATTTATTTATACTAAATAAATAAAAATAAAAAAACACACAAATTCAATATGGACATGAGAGCCAAAGCAAAGCTGCTTGCAGGATAGAGATTTCTGGAGGCCATACAAATGAGGAGTAACAAAATTACAAAATAAAATGTACTAGAACACTATCACTGGAAGCTGCAGCCTCATTAGTCCCACAAGAGAAAAACAAGTCAGGCCAAGAAGCTCGACGGAAGGAGCAAATTATAGAGTCCGATGTTTTTGACTGCATGTGTAACATTGTGTATATATATTGTGTGTAGTAGTTAGTCCAATCTGCATTTTTCTGTATTGTGTGTGAAATAATGTGTACATGATAAAAGGGACCTAATAGCCTCATCTCTCTTTAAAAAAAAAAAAAAAAAAATTGTTAACCCTTTCCCTGCTTTCTATTTCTCTCCCTTCAGAGGTATTCCTCCTTATTTTGTAACCTCTTCACCCCACTTCTCGTCCCCCTTACTTCTATCCTCTTTACGTATGACCCCATTCATTTGACCTCGCTAAATACTGTATAACAGGCTAGCTCAGCTCTTGCCTGCCATTCTTATGATTCATGTCATGCTTAGCTTTGAGTGAAATACCTCGTATTTATGTGTCATTTTCATCAAACTCGGGTCAACACTGTGATTATGATTGGTTGTATTTTTCTTTGACTGCACTCACTGACATGATACTAGGTTTTGACAAAGTCATATTATGTTTGTTTTTGTCAGATTCTGGGGGGGCGGAGGGGGGGGGTCACTCTTTGATGTTTATAGATAGTTAAAGTTAGCCAAATACTTTCAGGCAAAAAGTTATTCAAATTGATTTCTTTTGAATGCCATTTTAGCTGGATTATTCATGCTGAAATACAACTTGAAGACAAGGAGATTAATAAATTATTTATCTTGATCAAAAATGATTGATAAATCTATTCCGTTTTACTGTTCATGCCACATTGAATTGCATGTCTTGAATACTCACCACGTCCACCAGTTGGGAGATCTTCAACCCAAATCGCACAGTAATGGTGTCATTGGCATGTTTCACAGGCCGAACCCACTTCTGGTAACCTCGGAAAAGGTTCCTCAATAACGAATCCTCCAACTCGGCCAGCGACACAAAGTCATCCTGAGCTGTAATCACAGAAAGAAAAACGAATAAAAAGCAAGATGATTTCCTATTCATTACTATTCTATCTATTGTCAGCCATTTTAGATGTCAGGTTCAAGATATCTTTAATTGATTCTTTTTATTTTCCCCGAGCCAAAATGGCATTATATATATAGTATCCGGGATTCAATTTTGACTAGACAAGATCAAAGTTGTAGTAGTTCACTATACAGTACTGTAGTTCATCCTTATTTCTTTGTGACTTTTATTTTTCAAATTCATTTAGTTTTTATCAGTTTATTAGTACAAGAAATTTGTTTTTTTATTCATTTATTTGATTATTAGTTAATTTTAATTTTGTTTTGGGTGGTTGCTCAGTGGTGTAAGTGCCCCGCAGCCATTGTGGAGGCCCGGGTTTGATTGCCGCCTGTCAGTTGAGAGGGGATGGATGAAGTTTAATTTGAGTAGTAGTTAAGTTTTTTTTTTTGTTATTTCTTGTGTAGAAAAAATTTACAAGTCACATGGGTAAAGAGTATTTTTGTGATGTTTGTTCTTATTTTTATTTTATATAATGATTTTTTTTCAGTTTTAGTTTTTATTTCAGTTGCTACTTTTAATCTCATTGTACTACGTATAATGACAAAGAAAGTCTATTCTATTCATTCGTTAACTAAAATAAACTAGACTGAATTTAATATACACCGACCAATCAATGTTACACATATTTTGAATGAAATATAGTGTTTAATTTGCGTAGTAGTTAATTTTTTTTGTGTTATTTCTTGTGTAGAAAAAATTTACAAGTCACATGGGTAAAGAGTAACAGAATTGCAGTTTTAGACCTTTCTTGAAGTTCATGAATGAAATTAAGTGAGAAAGACAAAAGGAAAGACATTTCACTTTTATTATAGTGAAGTTATTGGTATTTTTGTGATGTTTGTTCTTATTTTTATTTTATATAATGATTTTTTTTCAGTTTTAGTTTTTGTTATTTCAGTTGCTACTTTTAATCTCATTGTACTACGTATAATGACAAAGAAAGTCTATTCTATTCATTCGTTAACTAAAATAAACTAGACTGAATTTAATATACACGGACCAATCAATGTTACACATATTTTGAATGAAATATAGTGTTTAATTTGAGTAGTAGTTTATTTTATTTTATTTTTTTTTGTGATTTCTTGTGTAGAAAAAATGTACAAGTCACATGGGTAAAGAGTAACAGAATTGCAGTTTTAGACCTTACTTGAAGTTCATGAATGAAATTAAGTGACAAAGACAAAAGGAAAGACATTTTCACTTTTATTATAGTGAAGTTATTGGTATTTTCGTGATCTTTGTTCTTATTTTTATTTTATATTATGATTTTTTTTCAGTTTTAGTTTTTGTTATTTCAGTTGCTACTTTTAATCTCATTGTACTATGTATAATGACAAAGAAAGTCTATTCTATTCATTCGTTAACTAAAATAAACTCGACTGAATTTAATATGCACCGACCAATCAATGTTACACATATTTTGAATGAAATATAAAACATGAATAAAAAACAGTTAGAAATATTTTATTGATGTCTACAATGTTAATTTTTGATATTCTAACTTACCTCTTAAATGTTAAGACTGTTTGCCTTACTACAGTCATTACAGTAAAGTAAGTCCTCCAAGGCAGTGCCTCAACCACCAGGCAGGGGACCGGTACCGGTCCATGGCGCATTTGCCATTGGGCCGCAGAGAAATAATAAATAATTTTGTTAACAACCACATTCTGGTGTGTGCCTCTTGAAACATCAATATGCCTGTCTACTCTATTAACTAATCTAAGTAGATTTGTGTACGTCGTCCTCTAGTAGTTGGCCGCCATTACTGGGGTGTTTGCACACCTATAGCAGCCCAGCGTCAGTCAATGTAAACAGTAATGTTAGCTCCTGATGGCTTACCCCAAGCAATGGCGGATGGGGTACTTCTGGTCTTTTTGCTCGGATTAGTCAATAGATATAATCACAAAACTGGCATAGGCAGTCGTCATTGAAATCCATTTGTGCTAGCATCTAGCATCGATTTTTATATCTATGTGCACTTGTCCTCGATTCATGACATAGGCGCATCAGATTTGTTCCTGTAAATAATAAACCCACACGTTAGCAAAGATGACTGAAAACCAGACAAATTTGGACAGCTTTTTTGCGGGGAAAAGCTGAGCCAGAAGAGGAGCCTACAACCAAGTCCATTCTGCATAATCTTTGGCCAAAGCTAGCAAATGAGGCAACAAAAGCGAATATACTGAGAGCAGCATACCTCATGGCCCACCGTATTGCCAAAGCCAAGAAACCTTTCACGATTGGAGAAGAACTCATTATGCCTGCTATCAAGGATAATCGCTGTCTTAGTTTTAGTAAGTTTTAGGAGAGGGCACTGTTAAAAAAGGTTGATTCAGCATTGGTGAGTTACATTTTCCCTGCACTTAATATTCGTTTTTAGCCCTGTAATGTTATTTCATATTTACTGATATTTTTCTGCCACACATTGCCGGTCCGTGAAAAAAAGGTCCACTTCACACCGGTCCGTGGTGCAAAAAAGGTTGGGGGCCACTGATCTTAGGTACTACAACTATTAATGCACATTGAATTATTTACTCAAATTACTGCATTAGTCTTAATAGGTAACCCCTCGTTCTTTACCCTGCACCATTATACGTATGTAAAACACCCCAAAAAATTACCTTCATGCAAAAAAAAAATAATAATAATAAAAAATAATAAAGTATCTTTCACTAATCTCACAGGCAGAGGGGAAGATGTTGAGAGGAAGTGCCAGGCAAACAGAACCAACGTGTCAACTGTGACAGCTGGTCATGGCCGAGTGGATGTGTCTAAGATACCAAGGCAGAAAAAATCATCATGCTGACATGATCACCTAAGACAGAATCATTGCCAGAGGAGGAGAGCAGAGCTCCGAGTTGCTCAGTGAAGTCATGCACGAAACATAGCAGTCACAAAGAGTGACGCTCAAGCTGCGCAAGAGACAACCGGTAAAGGAAGACTGCTTCCTCTTAGAGACACCAGCTTTCTCAAACTGACAGTTACAGACAAAAAACAGATCGTAATGTCATCCTTTAACTACAGAAGGACTGGTCCTTGGCGTTCCACTCTAATAATTTTTGGGGGTCTGGGTTTTCCTATCCAGACACCTTTCATCTAATTATTTTCTTTAGCACTTGTTAAGGACAAAGGTCGCAGAGGAGCTGGAGTCGTTCCCATCTAATCTAGCACACTGTCTCCAGATAATCCCAAAGAGCATACCAGTTCAAACAAACATTTATGGTAACATTAAAAAGGCTTTGCAGGTGAGACAAAGCCACAGAACCCAGGGAATATTGTTATACTTTTCCTTCCTGGCTACACTACTGCTACCATATCACATAGCAAACAACTTTTGCATTGGCTGTTATGGATGTAACAATACTGTATAGAGTCCATGTGTCTGATTGTGATTGAGTTAGTTCTATTGTTTTGTTTGTTCAATCATTGTGGCTGTTGTTACTAGCAACATCTTCACTGTTGCTCTCAAGCAGCTAACAGTTGGATTCACTAGGCTAGCTGCACAGTGGGGTAATTATCCTGATGTCACAGGACAAAGCACACCATAGTAAATCAGCAACCTGACAGCTCTAAATCTTCAACATGATAATGTAGGACATCAGCGTCTCTTAATGCATCCAAAGCAACAAACACGCATCAGCAGATGAGGAGTGGAGGGAGCTGATAAGCCAAGTGTGAGACAGTTTGACTCCCAGTGGAGGCTGGGTGCGACAAGGATGTTTTTTTTTCGTTTTTCTACATTCTTGTTTGGCATCATGAGAAGTGTGGGTTGGAACCTCTGGGTAGATCATGATATGATACGATTTGCAATGCAAGGCTCACGATAATGATTATCTCACAATATGACGATACAACAATGATCGAAACGGGTCAGGAAATCCATTGGTTTCTGTTCATAACTTTAATGGACAGAATATCTAGGTGCAGTTGAGGGGGTCCAGTTTGGTGGCCTCAGTACTGCATCTGTGCTTTTTGCAGATGATGTAGTGTCGTTGGCTTCATCAAGCCGTGACCTTCAACTCTCACTGGAACCGTTCGCAGCCGAGTGTGAAGCTGTTGGGATGAGAATCAGCACCTCCAAATCCGAGACCATGGTCCTCAGTCGGGAAAAGGTGGAATGCCCTCTTCGGGTCAGGGATGAGGTCCTTCCCCAAGTGGAGGAGATAAAGTATCTCAGGATCTTGCTCACGAGTGACGGAAAAATGGAACGGGAGATTGACAGGAGGATCGGTGCAGACTCTGCATCTGTCCGTCGTGGTGAAGAGGGAGCTGAGCCAAAAGGGGAAGCTCTCTGTTGACCGGTCGATCTACGTTCCTACCCTCACTTATGATCACGAGCTGTGGGTCGTGACCGAAAGAAAAAAATCCCGGATACAAGCGGCCGAAATTAGCTTCCTCCGTAGAGTGTCCGGACTCTCCCTTTGAGATAAGGTGAGAAGCTCGGTCATACAGGAGGGACTCGGAGCAGAGCCGCTGCTCCTCCGCATCGAGAGGAGCCAGATGTGGTGTCTTGGGTATCTGATCAGGATGCCTCCGGGGCGCCTCCCTGGTGGGGTGTTTCGGGCACATCACACTGGGAGGAGGCCGCCCCCAGGACACACTGGGAGGACTGTCTCCCGGCTGGCCTGGGAACGCCTAGGGATCCCACAAGAAGAGCTGGATGAAGTGGCTGGGGAGAGAGAAATCTGGGCTTCACTGCTGAAACTGCTGCTGCAAATGTATGTATGGGTCAAGAAATCATTGTAAAATATACAATATATTTATTTTGGTCACTTCCTGTTGATTTTGAGCATTTTTGGGTCATTTCTTGTACATTTTGGGGCATTTACAGCTCATTTCCTGATATTGGGTATTGGGTTTCTGAACAGGAATTACCCAGGAATGCCCCCAGATGAATAGGAAGCGACTCAAAATAAATAGGAAATGACCAGTAAAGGCCCTAAAATGAACATGAAGTGACCTATAAACGCTTCCAAAACGTGAAGACTGGTTGTGAATGCTCTGTTTCAGTGCCATTGACTGCGTTAGACGTCAAATGGACATCAAAATGGATTGGACATAATGTATAACGCTGCCAATGGCAGCCAACGAGCTAACACTGACACTATTCAAGTGGAAGATTTTGGTAGCAGCCTTCTCGTTCCTTCATTTCCCCTAAACAGTCACACCTTTTAAAACTGATATATTTATTCTTAGCAGGAACATATCAATAACCTTTTGGGATACAAAGTATCGTGATGCATCACCATTTCGATATGTTCTCACATCCTTAATGAGAATCATGTAGAGCATGGCAAATGTAACTATCTATCTCCTTTTCTTACTCTACCTACCACTTGTCTTACTTTATTTCTATTTTCCAATGTTAATATTTAGTTGTCTAGTCTCTTCATCACTAGTCACCCGGTGTCCCCTTTCCCCCCTCCCCTCTGGGGAGGGGCTATTTTTCAGCTGCAGCCTCCTGACTGTCCGGACCCCTGGCTGGACAGACGTCCTCGCTGCTACCCCCGTCTCATCTGACTAGAGGGACCTCTTCTTGCTCCTTTACTCCACTGTATTTTTACGGACTATAACTTCGCTTGCTAATTCCCATTAGCAGTTCTGGGGTTCCTGTCTATCCGTCCTGGGAGTGGATCTCTCCTGACTGTGGTACTCCCCGAGGTTTCTCATTTTTCTCCCAATTGACTCTGGAGTTTATGGAGTTTTTCCTTGCCGGCATGGAGGGTCTTAAGGATAGGGGATACCCAGGACTTGAACTGTATCTATTCATCTTTGTTGCTTCATTTCTAATCATGTATCATATTGCTTCTATAAAGCCCTTTGAGACTTCTGTTGTGATTGAGGGCTATACAAATAAAATTGAATTGAATTGAATTGAATTGAATTAACTGGGACACCTTGGTCTGGTTGCCAGCCAATCTCAGATTTTTCGAATTTTATTTGAGAATTTTGTGAATGTTAGTAGTTTTAGGGGTGGATTTTGGTATTGTTCTGTCTTATTTGAAAACTTTTTAATTCAGTTAACTCAGCGCCCTCAAATAGTTCCCAGCTAAATTCCGCCTCAATTCATCATGTAATTGATCACTTCACAACTGTATCTTTGCGTAAATTGGCAAAATATCATGCACACTGTAAATACAGGACATATTCAAAGATGTGGTACAGTCTCTATTTGTTTGTGTGTATAATAATGGAAAATTGCTTATTTTATTCTCTGATGCATTTCATCCCATTGCATCAGCTCTTGTATCGCATACAAAAAATGCACCTGCATAATGCTATGCTATGCTACTTTCTGTAACGTACTGCTACTTCTGAATCCAGTATTGATTTAAAAATCTCAGTAAACAACGGGGTTCCCAAGTTGACCAATCCCGATTACTTCTATGATCAAAATAGTCAGCATTTAGTTTAACAGCAGATCGATGTTGTTGAGTGCTTTGTTATTCCCAACTCCCTCTAATCTGCCTCTTCGCTTGCCTGCTGTCTGAAATGTCAACATCTTGCCAGTCATTACTTGACTATCAAATAATTGTTTGTGGCAGCCTGAGTAAACGGGAAAAATGGCTGCAAATAAATATACATCACCCTCTTTCATCTACAGTAGAAGGACAGCATATTGATTGGGTGCTAGCTATGTGTGTGTGGCGGGGTGGGGGGTTAATTTATAACATATTGGCGTGCTTGCCAGAAGGTGTTTTATGCAGCCCAGACTACATGACGGGTATGCGTTTAAAATGTGTGTTCATGTGTACAGTATATACATGACAATAAGTGTTAAACCCTTACCCCTCCTAATTGTGAAATTGTGGCATTGTCACCTTCGTCATTGTTACCATCTGCTTTCTTGATATTTTGAGGGAAATTGGGATGCATGTATGTTCAAAACGTCACTAATTCGGAAATGAACATGTTTTAAACTTAGCAAGGCGACATCAAGTTAGTGTTTTTAGTTAGGATTATCTTAAAGATAGATAAAAATCACTTCGCAAAACACATAACTTGCTGATAATTAACCATGTAAATTTTTAGAAAACCATTTTTGTGGAACATATATGGTGAAATGAAGTTACTTCTTGTAGACTACTACAGTCCAACTGTAATGTAAAGAAACTTTAAAGTGACATTAACTAGTTGACACACAAAAAACACACACCCCCCTTTGGCTGTTCTATACAGCTAAAATACCTCCATAATATTTATGATGGTTTTGTCTCATTAAAAAATGATCTTGTCGTTATGCCCTTGGTACTAGTCAGTCAGGAAACACGCGGTTTAGTACAACATTGTGCACAAAAAATTATACAGTATTATGCTTCCAATTTTAAGGTCAGAGAGGTGCAAATAATATAATGTATATAAAATGTAGCACCGCGCTGATTAATACAATTAGGAGCAGGGGGGTAGAGTTTAATAATATGACGCAGTTTGGTCATATTGTTGATGAAATAAATGTATTTATTATTTAATAAAAAATAAAAAGACCCAGGAATACGTAAACAAAAAAGTATTAGTCTAATATAGACATCACATTTTAAAATCCCGTGCATGTGCTTTCTTACCTTGCACAACAACCTCGTTTAGGGTCAGGAGCAACCACAACACGGACAGCACAAACTTCATCGTCTGTTTGATCAGCTTGATACAGTAAATCCCCCGATTTCAAACCATTTTACCGCAGCGTTGTAGTTTTATCGATGCCTTTGGACGTTCAGTATAAATCCAATAACGAGCGCAGCGAGAACCGCGTCGTCGCTCCAATGTTTTGCAGACGCTCTATGCCGCTTGTGCCAACTCTAAAATAACCCGGCATCTCTTTGCGACTGTCTGATTTCAGAGGGGGAGGAGGTGGATGGGAAAGAGGGAAAAAGTGGCTGCCCCGCTAAAAGAGAGATGAGAGTGCAAATTTGTATCCTGCCCAATAGAAATTAAAATGAATAAATGTTTGTCGAGGGAGGGGAGTCCTCGATTTAACCCTTTCAGGGACGGTGGTCACTACAGTGGACATCTATTCAAATGCCCCGGTCACTCGTAAAGAGGAAAATTCCCATTTCAGTTAATGGTTAGGAATCACCACTGTCTAAATGCTGTATTTGAGTTGGGAGGGGCTGCAAGCGATCATTCCATTGCCCCCCCAGTTAAAATGGATTGGACGTGTCTTAACGTCAATGGTAGCCAAAGAGTTAAGCTATGTCAGGTCACAAGAGATTCAGAAAAGACAACAACCTATAAATACATTTAAAAAATTATTTTTTTTTTTTAAATATATATATATATATATATATACTGTATATTATTTTTTTCAATTTTTTGCAATTTGTTTTATTTTATTTTTTTTTAAGTGGTTTTGATAATTAATTTCATTTTATTTAGAATTTTTATGTTGTTACTCTTGGCTTTTTACATTTTTTTTTTCCATCCATCCATTATCTTCCGCTGAATCCGGGGTTGGGTCCGGAGGCAGCAGCTTTAGCAGGGAAGCCCAGACTTCCCTCTCCCCAGCCACTTTAGCTCCTCCGGTGGGGTCCTCAGGCGTTCCCAGGCCAGCCGAGAGACATGGTCTCTTCAGCGTGTCCTGGGTCGTCCCCGGGGCCTCCCGCTGGTGGAACACCTCTCCAGGGAGGCGTAAAGGAGGCATCTGAACCAGATACCCGAGCCACCTCAGCTGACTCCTCTCAACGTGAAGGAGTAGCGGCTCGACCCTGAGTCCCTCCCGGATGACCGAGCATCTCTCCATATCTCTAAGGGAGAACCCGGACACCCTTCGGAGGAAACTCATTTCGGCCGCTTGTATCCAGGATCTTGTTCTTTCGGTCACGACCCACAGCTCGAGACCATAGGTGAGGGTAGGAACGTAGATTGACTGGTAAATCGAGAGCTTCGCCTTTTGATTACGCTCCTTCTTCACCACGATGGACCGGTACACAGTCTGCAACACTGCAGACGCTGCACCAATCTGCCTATCGATCTCCCGCTCCCTCCTACCCTCACTCATGAACAAGACCCCAAGATACATGAACTCCTCCACATGGGACAGGATCTCATCCCTGACCTGGATAGGGCACACCACCCTTTTCCAACTGAGGACCATGGCTGGGGAGGTGCTGATCTTCATCCCAACCGCTTCACACTAAGCTGCGAACCGCTCCATTGAGAGTTGGAGATCCCGGCTTGATGAAGCCAACAGCACCACATCATCTGCAAAAAGCAGCGATGCAATGCTGACACCACCAGACCGGACCCCCTCAACGTTTCAGCTGCGTCTAGAAAGTCTGTCCATAAAAGTTATGAACAGAATCGGTGAAAAAGGGCAACCTTGGTGGAGTCCAACCCTCAGTAGGAACGAATCCGACTTACTGCCAGCAATGCATACAGGGACCCAACAGCCCTTACCAGGGGGCACAGTACCTAGTATTCCTGAAGCCCCCCCCACTGGACTCCCTGAGGGACACGGTTGAACGCCTTCTCCAAATCCACAAAAAACATGTCGACCGGTTGGGTGAACTCCCATGAACCCTTCAGGACCCTGCCGAGGGTGTAGAGCTGGTCCACGGTTCCACAGCCGAGACGAAAACCACAATGTTCCTCCTGAATCTGAGATTCAACTTCCAACACCTTCCTTTCCAGCACCCCTGTATAGACTTTACCATGTAAGCTGAGGAGTGTGATCCCTCTATTATTGGAACACACCCTCTGCCCCCCCCCCCCCCCCCCCATTCCTAGAAAGGGCGACCACCACCGCGTCTGCCAATCCCGAGGCACTGTCACCGATGTCAAGGCAATGTTGTAGAGTCTTGTCAGCCATTACATCCAGAGCCTTTAGGAACTCAGGGCGGATCTCATCCACCCCCGAGGCCCTGCCACCAAGGAGATTTTTTGTTTGTGTTGTTTTTTTGTTTTTTTTGTTTTTTTTGTTTTATTACTATCTGTAATTGTTGTTGTTGTTGTTTTCCAAAACGGATCCTTCAATGAATTCATTTATTTTATTTCAAATAATTTTATTATTTATTATTTATTTATTATATATATGTGTGTGTATATATTATATTTATTGCCCATCGCAAAATAGGTCATCTATTAAAAATCTACCATAATATTCACGTTTACCGAAGCACTATACCAATATTACATGTTTTTTCAGTTCGTCTGTTTTTTGTTTTTCTTAACTATAAAATTATGACAATCACAGCTGTCGATATTTTACCATAAATGTTTTTTTTACAGTGTTAGTCAGACTTTCATCTCGTCAAAACAAGCCCTAAGCCCTGTAAAATCAAATAGATAGAAATTCAAATTCTTTGAAATTGGAGTATGCAATGGTCCTTCAGAACAAATAAACAAATATTTAATGTGTAATTTTCCTTGCATTATATTTGATACATCAGGTCACAATTCTTAAATATGTTTTTTCCTGTTATCTGTGCAGTGCATGTATCTGTTTGTATACATCAGGTGGAAACACTACCATTTTAATGTGGACGGCTAAAAAACTCATGTATCAAATAGGGCTAGGCGATTTTCAGAAAACTTTTCAAATCAATCTCAGGTAAGATAAACTGTAACGCTAAACACACATGACAAAGACAATTACAGTGATCCCACATTTTGCGTGGTTAATGGAAACCAGAACCCGCCACGTTAAGTGAAAAACCGTAAAGTAGCGCCCAAAAAAATAAAAAATTAAAAAATTTGTGTATGTTAATGTATTTATTCATATTTAGCAATGGAAAGAGATGCTTTTTTTTTTTTTTTTTTACTTTTTTTCCCCCAAATTATGATCTAGAAAAAATTACATATATTTATGTATCTATACTTATTTTAATAAATGTTTTTTAAGCACTTCAAGTGTAATAATTATGATAAGTTTTAAATATGTTACTGTCCCAATGAATTATTTTTAAACAAGAATACAGTAGAAAAATAATGGCTTTATTAAATGCTTCATTGAGTGAGTCCGCTCATATCCACTCAAGCTGCCCACTTACACACAATGAGTTGCCACAGCAACTGTTTAACAAGTTAAACGATGATTGACGCATGAGGCGCTTTAAAGTTCGCCTCCCTGGCAAGATCAAACATTAAATGTCTGTTAATAATCGTTAGCTTTAATAAGCAACTCCAGTGCACTGCCTGATGAACAAAGAGCAGGGAGAGGGAGGGAGGGAAGGTGAGTGAGACTATTGGCTCCCTATTGGCTGGGGACAGCTCATCTGTGTTTTCTATTTTATTTTATTTTTAATTGAAAAAAAAAAAAAATCGGCGATTGACTGAGGGCACGGAGTTTGAAGTGCGAAGTGGCAAGGGATCACTGACCATACCTGTCAACCCAAGGCCGTTGGCAATCTTACAAATGGTGACGTATGCCCTTACAAATTGGTGACGAATCTTACAACGTTTTATATAGCGTGCAATATGAAACAAAAATAAAACTCAATTTTTAAAATAATATGAATTTATTAGTAATATTGTCAAATATAACCTGGTGCAATCAAAGAACAATCAATACCTTCAGCTACATCATGATTACAAAAATGTAACAGTGACTTTTGTTATAATTGTATGTAGCACTTTTGGTAATTTCTATCATGTATTTTGATGTCTGCACTTCAGCTCGCAATTCAGTTTGACTTGAAGGTAATTCATTAGTGTGTCCAATTATAAATTAAAAAGTTCAATTGATAAAATGAACTTACTGATGCAATCTTTGAGTCAAGGAACATTTATTTTGCTAATTCTGAGAAGTGATCAGCAATAGTTGCAGGAAAATTGTGTTCGGCAACAAATTGGCAGAATAAAATCTCCTCTTTCGTCACTTTTCAGTCTGCAGACTGCATCTTTATTACCAGTGTTCTAAATCTTACTTTAAAAAAGTAACTACAGTTACAAATTACTTCTCCCAAAAAGTAATTGAGTTGGTAACTCAGTTACCTGAATGTAAGAGTAATTAGTTACTTGGCAAAGTAACTGGTGTTACCTTTCATGTTTTTTTTTCCATTTCGTCAAAAAAAAAAAAAAACACACAGTAACCTTTGCTATGTTTGGAAGTCATTTAATGTTGTGACTCAACCGTTAAGGTTATTAAAATTGCTCCCGTTTTTGCATTAGTTCCCTGTTGTCTACTTTCGACATGTGAAAGTTTTAAAACTGTTTCATCATTTAAGTCAAGTCAAGATTTTTTAGGAGTATTTTATATCAAAAAGTTACTTAGGTTCGCCAGGAAGGTTCACTACAACAGAGCCTTTCTGAGAAGTCTACTGCTTTAAGATGGCGGCTATTTACCAACACCATGTGGGCGTTATTTGCCTAGCACCGCGTTTGCAATGGCATCATAACTCCCTCTTTCCCACTCTCGCTCTTCTCGCTCCGTGTCTGACTTTTCTCGCGTCATTCAACCAACGTAGTAATGCATAGTAACGCACATTGTCTCGTTGCCGAAATGGTGACAAAATCCAAACGGAGAAGAAAAAAACATAATGCACCAAAAACGTACAGATTTTAAACATACGGCATGCACTTTAAAAAACAGTGCTCATTTGTACAAATTATGCTGAAACCGTACAACTTGACAGGTATGCACTGACTAACCCTAAAGCAAAAAAACATTTCATTGTTTCAGTGTCCACAAGCTTTTATGCTAAAATACAACAGTTGACGCGATTATATGAAAGATATTAGGAAAAAGCAAAAAATAAAACCAAGTTAAAGAAAAAAAAAAAAAAGTGAAAAGAAATGGTGAAAAAAACAGATCGGAAGATATGAAAAAAATGGAACAACATTTGTTAAAACATCAAACAAAAATCAATAAAGCGATAAACTCATTACTAAATAAAACAATTCCAATTGAATATAGAATGATTCCATAATATGAATTTAAAAAAAAAAAAACTATATGCTGTCTTCAATCAATAACATGTCAGAACAGAGGACTTATCATAAGAATTCTTTTTGTAAATGATAACATTAAACATCTGGGACACCGCAGCAGACAGTGAAGCGCTGTGCAAATTTGTGCCTTTGCAAAAACACTCAGCAACATGACTAGTTGTCGTTTGTTTAAGCCATAAAATAAGAAGTCAGCTTACACATAAACAAGTCATGTTGAGCCCTAAAGGGAGATGGACTGTTGCTTTCTCCTAATTAAGTTTGAGCTTATAGCAGCTGGAAAGGGAACCATAAGATATATCATTACACACACACGCACACACATATTCTTGTTTGTACATATATTCATGGAGGAAATTTGCAACATTCACACAAAAAATACACAAGACTGAATGAGTCATTCATTATCAGCACAAGCACATGTCTCACCCCAAAAAAATGTATCATTGAAATTGTGCCACTTGGCTGGATATCTTAGTTCTCTCTTCTCATTTAAAACATTTTAAGTGAATTTCCTAGCACCTAATGGCTGGTACTGTATGCTGCCGCCAAATTGCTAAAGAGATCTGTTGTCATGAATATAGCTCTTGATAGCCACATCTGAATTAATTTTGAATGCTTTCAAATGTAAAACACGTCAATATTTGGCTCATTACACTCCCAATCCTAGTGAATTATTCAGCCATTCAATTCAGAATCAAAATTGAGCATTAAGCCTGAGTTTGGCAAAGAGTCTGTTAAATCCCAAATAAAATAGTCAAGTTGAATGATATTTCACTATTTTTGGGGGGGGAGTATTTTGTGGTAACTAGTATTTTGCTCTTCTTTATGACCCCTAAAAAAAAATCAACATGTTTTAAACAGATTTCACAAGTAAACAGCATGGAATCCAGTTGAAATTTGGTCACAAATACACACTAACACAATTAAATCAACCTTCTGCAATTCAACAATAAATGTAATTGGTGACCTTTCAATCAATCGATAAATAAATCAGGTCATTGAGTATGTACAGTTGGGCAAATAAATATTTAGTCAACCACTAATTGTGCAAGTTCTCCCACTTGAAAATATTGTATAATATGTAATTGCCAACTTGGGTAAACCTCAACCATGACAGACAGAACGTGGGGGAAAAAAACAGAAAATCACATTGTTTGATTTTTAAATCATTTATTTGCAAATCATGGTGGAAAATAAGTATTTGGTCTATACCAGGGGTGTCCAAACTTTTTGCAAAGGGGGCCAGATTTGGTGTGGTTAAAAATGTGGGGGGCCAACCTTGGCTGACATCCTGTACGTAGAACAATATATTCAAGCAAATTTTAGCAAGCCATTCTGTGTGTCACATTTGCTTTATTATTTTCTTTAATTAAGAATTTCAACAATATCGCAACTAGCCTTTGTGGCGTTCTCTTTCGACTCTTGGGCTCTTGCGAAATATTGCTGCGGTGAAATTAAACTAGCTTCAAGTTGCTTCAATTTCTCGCTGAGTATCTTCTCTGTAATCTTGTCGTACATGTCTGCGTGTCTTGTTTGGTAATATCGCCTCACATTGAAGTCTTTAAAAATCGTGACTGTCTCTTTGCAAATGAGGCAGACGCGGTTGTTGCGTTTTAGTGAATAAATAGTCCAATTTCCACCTATCCTTGAAGCGTCGGCCGTCGCAGTCATCTTTCTTTTTTATGTGGATTGTCGCCATTTTGGAAAATTGGAAGTAAAGGGTTACACATGGGAATTTTGCTTTGAGTGCTGCTGCCTTTTGGTGGGTAAATGAGGAGCAGCATTTAGTGTGTAAGCTACTTCATATGCTGGCAGCAGTACTGCTGACGGATTTATTAAGTCTGTGTGCGGGCCAGACGTTACTGATTTCATGACAGGGGCTGGGGCCTGGAGGAAATTTGACCACGGGCCGCATTTGGCCCCCGGGCCGGACTTTGGACATGTCTGCTCTATACCAAAAGTTCATCTCAATACTTTGTTATGTACCCTTTGTTGGCAATAACGGAGGCCAAATGTTTTCTGTAACTCTTCACAAGCTTTTTACACACTGTTGCTGGTATCTTGGCCCATTCCTTCATGCAGATCTCCTCTAGAGCAGTGATTTTTTGGGGCTGTCGTTGGGCAACACGGACTTTCAACACTCCCTCCTCACCCCATAGCGTCAAAATGATAACAAGAACGGGGGGCAAAAATCCCAGAACCACACAGGGGGACCTAGTGAATGACCTACAGAGAGCTGGGACCACAGTAACAAAGGCTACTATCAGTAACACAATGCACCACCAGGGACTCAAATCCTGCACTGCCAGACATGTCCCCCTGCTGATGAAAGTACACGTCCAGGACTGTCGGCGGATTGCTAGAGAGCATTTGGATGATCCAGAAGAGGACTGGGAGAATGTGTTATCGTCAGATGAAACCAAAATAGAACTTTTTGGTAGAAACACAGGTTCTCTTGTTTGGAGGGAAAAGAATACTGAATTGCACCATACCCACTGTGAAGCATGGGGGTGGAAACATCATGCCTCGGGGCTGTTTTTCTGCAAAGGGACCAGGACGACTGATCTGTGTAAAGGAAAGAATGAATGGGGCCATATATCGAGATATTTTGTGTGAAAATGTCCTTCCATCACCAAGGGCATTGAAGATGAGACATGGCTGGGTCTTTCAGCATGACAATGATCCCAAACACACAGCCAGGGCAACAAAGGAGTGGCTTCGTAAGAAGCATTTCAAGGTCCTGGAGTGGCCTAGCCAGTCTCCAGGTCTCAACCCCATAGAAAATCTGCGGAGGGAGTTGAAAGTCCGTGTTGCCCAACGACAGCCCCAAAACAGGGAGGAATGGGCCAAAATGCCAGCAACAGTGCGCGAAAAGCTTGTAAAGAGTTACAGAAAATGTTTGGCCTCCGTTATTGCCAACAAAGGGTACATAACAAAGTATTGAGATGAACTTTTGGTATTGACCTAATACTTATTTTCCACCATGATTTGCAAATAAATTCTTTCAAAATCAAACAATGTGATTTTCTGGTTTTTTTTTTTTTTTCCACATTCTGTCTTTCATGGTTGAGGTTTAACCATGTTGACAATTACAGGCCCCTCTAATATTTTCAAGTGGGAGAACTTGCACATTTAGTGGTTGACTAAATACTTATTTGCCCCACTGTATGTCTCAAATCAAATTACAAGTACCCTTCCATTCAATTTCTGTATCACTATCGCTATTGGTAGCGGGTGTTTATAGCCTACCCCAATTGACTTCAGGGGAAAAGACGACCATTCACTGTAAATGTACACCAAGTACAATTTTAGACTCTTGAATAAACCTACCATGGATGTTTTTGGAACGTAAGACTGGATTCAAATGTCTAAACTTCAGAACTTTGCCGTATGTGCTGACCACTTCACGATGCTGAGAGCTTCTGAATAAATAATTTAAGATATATTACTTTGCCGTATAAAAAGAAAAACAGGAAAAGAGAAAAAAAACGGAAGGCTTGTTTGCTGTCCAAGTACAGTACTTAAATACTTAACTGTATGTTCTATGCTGTTATATTAGAGCCTTGTAGCCTTGGGAATAAGCCAATGCTATTTATGAAATTCAGGTACTGTAGTCACACGAGAAGATTTAGCAAAAGTTGACAGTAATCGGATCAGAAATCCCAAATGTAAGAGCTTAAACTGTGGATTTAAAACCTTGTGAGCAACTGTCAATTTTTACCAGTGTCGTGTCACATTTTTATTCTTGTTCTTGCTTTTACCAGTGGTTGTTATCCTTAGCTTCTCATTCAGCTAAACTTACCATAGCTGTCAAGATCAAAGTCTTGAAATGAAGTCTTTCTGACAGAACTCAAATCATACTAGATTAAATGCTTCTCGTCACCCTTTGAGTTCAATCAAGGCACTTGGCCTATTGTTCTGGATGAAAGAAAAGTCGAATTTGATATTACCTACTTGGCTTCCATTGAGGGAAAAGGACGTCCAATTGACTTTGGGAGAGGCTGGCCCTCCCAGTCAAAATGAATTGGACATCTAGCACCGTCAAACGCACAAAAACAAGAGCATTCACCACCTGCCCACCCGCTTGTAATGGAATTGGATGTCTCTTACCATCAAATACATGGGTTAAAGTGTTTCTATGGGTATTTTTTTTCCTCTGAGGCAATTACATGTAGTATATCAGGATATATTCCAGTTGCTTTTCCTTCACTGAATATTTTCACATTTTATCATTCTATCGCAATATCATTATCACTGGGCAAATATTGCAACATCTTATTACAGGTTAATCTGCAATTACCACCCCCGGCAAGCCGCAGATCCTAGGAAATTAACCTTCTGGTCATTTTAGACGTTATACAAAGATTCAAATCTAGCAATGCTGAGGAGATAAAAAGGAAACAAGGTCTGCAATTATTTTTTGATTAAGGCAACGAGATGGGTCAGATTTTCTGCCCCAGTTGTTCTGATGGCAAAAAGGAACTGCAGTGGAGAGGTAGAAAATTCCTTCTCCCACTTGCAGAAGCAACTGAGTACAAAAAAAAATGATACTGAAAAACCACAAACTTACTGAGGAGTCCCACTGTATAGTACAGAGGTCTCTAAACCAGTCGTCAAGGACTGTTGTGGGTCTTGGTTTTTGTTCCAACCGATCCAGTACAAAAAAGTCGAACCAATGAGGTTTCTGCTAAAACAAGCAGCACCTAACTGCAATTAACAGATTACCCTAGTAAAACACCAGATTGGTGAAATGCGTTCTCTTGTCTTGTTTGGTTGGGATGAAATCTGTAACCCACTGCTGCCCTATGTGGAATAGTTTGGAGACTCCTCATCCAGCACATATGTATCAATTAAAAAGTCTAGGGACTGGAGCCAGAACAGGGAGAGAGAGGACATGCTATTCTTTTGTTTGGTACAAGCGGTAATCCTGAAATTATACACATTAAGCAGTTCTGGAATCATATCACACATCGATATTTTACTTCCTGGATTTCTTGACAACCTTGGGATTAACTGCAAAATTTGTCCCTCTACCCCCTCCACAATACCAAAAAGCAATACCGAAAATCCCTTTTCAACTGGCTTCTTAAAAGAGAATAAAAATACTAACTAATAACACACAAAATGCCGGTAAAATCTTTTTGTGGAGGGAAAGAATATCCATCGAGAATATTCCAAGACAAGATTTAATGGGATAGATTTTGTTGTGAAAATAGAAATTTATGTCAGAGAGAAGTGTTCACTTCGCATTTTCCTCCCACAGTTTGCTTTAAAGAAGTGGTTATGCGAGAAACAATGCATGTACTGTAGAATGTGATCATTCTCTACCTCTGCCAGCGATCAAAGAAAACACCTCTCTGTTGCTGTGTGCTGCAACTCTGGCTTTCTTCTAATCCTACCTCTTCCTCCCCCAGTATACCACAAAGAAATTGATATATCTGTATGGGAAAGTCAGCACCCCCTCAATAAAAGCAAGGGCGGGAAATAAATGTTTATGGACAGAACCTTTCAAAGCAATGGTTTACCTTAACAATTTTCTTAATTTTGCTTATCTGATTTATGACATGTAGCACAGTGTTGGTGTAGTGAGTACATTTATGACACTGTTCGGAAGTCTAAGGTTGAAGCTTGTTTGTAGTATACAGTGAGCCCTCGTTTTACGCTGTTAATGGGCAATGGGGACACCCACCCCCAGCAAAAATTGAAAATCTGACAAGTAGAGGCCTATTAACATATATGTACATTTTTATAATTTTTTTTAAGCACTGCAAATGTAATAATTATGATATAAGATCTTCATAAAAGAAAACAATGATTTGTATATGTACACATGCATATATCATAACATTTTTATACAATAACACTTACATTAGACTCCAGTGGCTCCTTCCTTGACTGACAGTGATGATGATGATGATGATGATGATGATGAAGAAACACCGTGCACTGAAGATACAGTACAGTGGTACCTCTACTTACGAACGTTTCTACAAAAGTAATTTTCAGATTAAGACACGTTGAAACGGGAACGTATTGCCTCTTGTTAAGAAAGGAATTTCAGCTTACGAGAGGCAAAAATAAGATACAATGTTGTACAAGATGCGTACTTCCTGCTTTCTGCTTTTAAATGTCGCACCATAAGATCCTGCCGCCCTATTGGTCATAATTTTTCCAATCTGCTGTCCTTTTGGCGTTTTGTTGATGACGTTTCAATTTGGATGTCGCAGTCTGATGACGTGAACAGGCGCGACAGTGTTATTGTTGATGTAGGGTCAACGTCTGAGCCAAATGAGCACAAGGCTCCTCATGTTTCTGTCTCACAAAGGCTAGGTTCAGACCACAGGTCTTAATGCACGAATCCAAATTTTTCGTGTTTTTCCGACTCGAGTTAGGCATTAACTTGACGGTCTGAACGTGACAAGTCGCACAGAAGTGGACCATTTCAAATCCAATCTGGGTCACTTTCGTATGCGGATTAAATCTGATCTGGGCCACAATTTTCCAGAATGTGGCGGCGGTCTGAACTGTCAAGCCATCAATTACGCCAAAGAGTTTTTTTCTTTGAAGCCCACAGATGGTTCATTACATTAGTAGCAAATTAGAGCATAGGTCTCCTCGCTTTTTTTGTGTCACAAAGAGTGAGATAGGCGGTAGGCACCATCAATTTTGTGAAAGAGGACATTGCCTCACTCGAAAAGTAAGATTTTTTTTCTTTTTCTTTTTTTCTTTGCATTTTGTTCTATTATCTACAGTACTTCATTACAAATATTAACGGTTAGGTTAGATATATGGAATAATTCAAATGTCTGGCTAATGTTTTATTCCTGTTTTATTACGCACTTGATGAGAAATATGTCTCCCAACAACAGTAATTACTGAATAAATCAGAGTCAGACATTCTGTGTTTACCTATTTTGTATCTTGTCTTTAAAGTGTGTGTCATGTTAGGATTTAATGAAACTTTATTGTTGCACATCCTAAAGCTTCTGTCCAACAGATTCCTAATCTGAAGAAACATCAAGAATTTTTGTATATTGTATAGGTAAACAAAAAATACATCAGATTGACCAAATATTATATTTATTTGTATTTCAGAGTGTAATATTTAGAAAGGCAAACACTGTTTTATAAACCCTTGGTACAGTATATGAAAATAGCCCAATTAAATTGAATCCCAGCAGTCAGAAATGTGCATTTCATTACAAATACAATGATGGCAATCCCAAACACTGCCTCTTACAGACTATCAAAACCACTATATGAAAATTGGCAAGAAGAAGGGAAAAAATTTTAAAAAAAATAAACAAGAATTAATAACCACTGATTTATAAACAATTATTTGCTGAACAAATGCAATGCTATGCTATTTTGAGATCAACCAACCTTGTATATTGGATGCAATATTTACTGGGGCGAACCAATTAACACGTGGAACATTAATCATAGGAACATTTAGAAACACATGGATTATAATTACAAAAGAGAAACAGCCTGCCGTTATTTATTAATCGATAGTACATCACAAATCTGACTGAATCTATATGAAACTAACTCCAACAGGCCAACAGGAGTGTTTGAATGATTGTCTCTGACTGCAGGTGCTAATGAACAGACTCAGTATGATGTTTTTCAGTCAAAGTTCCCATTAGAGGGATCTGTGGTTGCTCTACACCAACATTCATTGAGCTGAAGTCCGTTTTTAAACATAGCTATTTTAGATTATCAACAGAGAATATGCTGTGCAGCCTGCAAAAAACACTCCATGTTCTTCATTGTTAAAATGTGTTTAACCATGTAAAACTGGATTATACTCCCACACAGTTTTACCAGTATGCATCCATGTCGGTTAATTTAGTGTTGGTTAGAAAGAAACGTCATTTAATTGCAATGCTTTCCTCAATCTGTTAATGGATGCTATTAGATTCACCCATAAATATTATTAATTTGTCTCCATTTAATGTAAAAGAATAATACAGCTGGTAGAAATAAATATACACTCTGCAAGTGGTCTGTCATCGTCAAAATTGTATGTAGCTGCTGTGGATCTTTTGAATCAGGATTAAGCGGTAATTAAAAAAAAAATCCCCTATGAATTTCGTTTTGAAACCTACGGCAGCAAATATTCGATTTCACCTTTGTTCTTTAACTTCCATCTAATACATAAGTCAACGCAAGTATTCCAACATGCAAGAAGTTTAGAGACCCAAATTGTAATAAAATGGATTAAGAAGATTCTTGTAAAATGTGTAACGAGTCAGTGATTTTTTTTTTTTTTTTTTTTGTCATGTGCAGTGTGGCTGTTACTCATCTATAAGGACTTTGGAACCATAAGGTCAAGGTTCAACTCTTGCATAGTGTTCAGGTTTGTGGGCCCGGTTTTCTATGACTGAAAACGGGTCCCACAGACCCAAACACAAAAAAAGAGTTAAGCCATTCTACATTCAAAAAGAAACAGTTTGAAATATGCTATTTTTATTCTTAAAGTTCGCGAAATACCCTTGAGCAAGGCAAGGATTTAGAGGATGATAAATTAACACGTCAATAAGGAGGAAAAGAAAAAAAAAATTCAGCTTGACTCTGACGTCATTGCTTGCATGGCTGCCAGTGTGATATGCTTCCCTGTGTGACAAAAATGTATACAGCAGTGTGGAAATTGACCCAACCAAGGGAGTATAAGGCTTTATAAATTAAATCTTTAACAGATCTTGTACTACAGTGTATAGCTTTCACTTTTCAATAACATTCCCTTTTGAAAAGGAATGTGAGCCGGTGAGCACATGATTAGTTAATCAAAATAAATACTGTTATATTCCAAAAATGCAGTACAAGTCAAATTTTAAGCGAAATTATTGTCCAAATGATAATATTAACTAAGTGTACCGCTTCATTTTCCTTTATAATGGTCTTGTTTTGAAACTAAAGCCTTTATAAAAGGGTTGTTATTTAAAGATATAATTTGGGAGTTATTGGAGTAAAAACAATATGATGAGTTTATAGCCATAAAATGAAGGTGTTAAAGATTTGTGCTGCTCTCTGCAAAAGGAGAAAAGCAAAACAAGCCAATTAAAGCAACACTATGTAACTTATCAGTTTGGGTCAATTTTAGCGATGCCGGTGGACAAAAGCGGCAGTGTTTTGCCTTAAAGGGGAAGTTCAGGATTTTTTATAACAGGCTTGATCTTCGAGTTAGCAAGGGTTTAATTAGTCGGTGGAGTTGATTTCAACAAATTCCGTGTAGTTTGTTAGTTATTTGTTAGTTTCAGGGCTCCGGAGTGGCTAAGCTAGCGCGAATCAATTGGAACATCTTAGCATGCCAATAAAAAAACAACGTATGCACACATGAAGATATTCGATGACCCATGCAATTAATAGTGTTGGCTGTGTTTTCAGGATATACCGTAATTTCCCGAATATGACGCACACTTTTTTTCCCCAAAATCAACTTGTAAAATCATGGTGCGCATTATAAATGGGTACATGGATGGAGACAGAAATATATATATTTTTATTGACATGGCCACGTTGTGTTGAAGAAACGTATGCAGCGATATATTGCCGACCATTACAATACGTGACGTCGCCATTTTGTTTTGGTAATACTTCACTCTGATCGGACGAATGATTTCGTCTGTGTTAAATTCTGCTTTTTTTACTCTTCATAAAGCACAGAATTTAGTTTCTTGAACTCATTTGAGTCAATGTTTATAGACCCTACTCACCTACGTCACAAAATGGGCGTGTCGCTGTTTCCGGCCGCCATATTGTACCTTTTTTTTAGACCTATTCTCATTGTTTTCAATTAGTCGAGCAAGTTATAGAGCAATTCATGGAAGCCCCGGTGTTATCTGACGCTGTAAACTCATTGGATCCGTTGCATAAAAGGCGTTACGTGGAAAAGCTTCAGTTTATCCATTCGCCAGATCCGTATTTGATGCCTAAATCGATGTTTTTCGACACGCTGGCTGCGCCTGACATCTGATATCCCGATATTTACAACTATCTTGTCCACACAAAATCAGCCTATTCTCACGAAAGTTTGAAAAACTTTAAGAGCTTGGAGGCTTATAAATGCTACGTTGCTGGTTGGGTGAAACAGGTCCTCGTACACGAAAATTCGGCAGGAATCTTGTGCTTGGAAGGTGAGTTACGAAATTTTCAATTCAAAATCTTTTGTTATTGCTAACATCCACTGTCAATTCTAATGTATTTCATATCATTTGTCAATGGAGCTAGGGCTTTTAATGTTTATATGGTTTAGCGATAGCACTCTCACTGTATACCTATATAATACGTAATAAATATGAAGTGCGATAGCACTACTCCAGATTGTCCCTAGTTGAATTTATTTTTTGGCTTTTGACCTCAATAGTGAAATTGTAAATTAATTGTATGACAACTGTCTGATTATCTTCTTATAATTATATATTTTCAGGTAGTTCATTCACAACGTCTGAGTGTATGTTGTCGGCGTTTAGCCTAGCAATGATCTTAATTGTGGTTGTCAGCCCAAAACCCTCTAAATATATATTAAATGCATCTTACCAGATATAAAATGACTACTACATAATCTGTGGTAGTCGTTTGGAGCCCAGTTTTCTCGTCGAATTGCAGCAGTCAATCTTGGTCTCTTCTTCGGCTCTCTCGGAATACGGTAAAAATTCAAGTCTCTCCGTCTATCTTCTCTGTTTTTGCAACCGACCGCCACACACGACTTCACCATTTTGATTATTAATGTTAACGAGCAGAAAAACACGCCATAATAGGAGGAATTTACGAAGCGCTAATGCATTAACATGACTAGTATCCGGACAACATGGCGCGGGGGCGTGGCTGTGACGTCACGTGAGTAGGGTCTATTGCAGGTCCGCAACTCGGACCATAACAAACGTAACAACAGACTTCCTGTGTGCGTCCGTCAACTATATCTGTCCCTCGGGAAAGTCAAACCCAAATAACAATAGTTCCTATTGTTACTGTCGTGTCGACAACGATGAGCGCTCTCGGATTTCCGACTTACGTTCTCACTTTCGTTTTACCATATCAATCCATGGAAGAAACATTTATTCATCATGATGAAACGAGCAAGTTATACAGCAGCCTTTAAAAGAAAAGTCACATCTGTTTTGTTTTCTCCTAGATTCGAGTAAGTTGGAGAAGTTGTCAAATCATATTATTACCGTAAATATTGTCAGCTTTATGGTAATGTTTTGAACTACCAATATGCTATGCTTGTGCTGTTTCACCAATCAGTAAAATGACATTTCTGTATCTGCACACGAGCTCTGTTTTCTTGTATTCTTCTATTTATTGGTGCTAAAATTAGGGTGCGCATTATAAACGGGTACATCATTTTCCCTAGATTTTACAAGTAAATTTGGGGTGCGCATTATACACGGGTGCCCCTTATATTCGGGAAATTACGGTAGTTAATAAAACTTACCATTGCATGTCAATAATTGCCGTATGAACAGCAACATTTGTAATCTAGAAGCTCCGCAGAGGAGCAGGGCGGAGTGATATTATATCGTTTCTTTTCACCACTGATTTTTCATGTTGAAGCCAACAGCAAGTACCCAGTTTATATTGTTCCTCATTCTTCGTAGGGAATTTGTGGAAATTTGCCTTTGCCTATTGGCAAAGGTCTGTCTCTTTCCACAGCCTCTAAATGCACGTTTCGCCATGTTGCCCGCCGTCAGTTAACTCAGGAAGATGATGCTGCATTCGAGGAAAGTGGGAAGTCAGAGTTTCCAACCGCAGAGCTAGAAAAATATCATTGCAAGGCCTCCAGGTTTGCTGGAGGTCAAAATGTCTTTTGATGGCCAAAATAATAAACCAACTTGCTGCGATCACCAATCTTTGCTATTTACATTCACTTAGAACGCTTTGAGGTCACAACTGGTACCCTCCGAGCGGGGTAAGTCCGACTTCCCACCTTCCTCGAATGCAGCGTGAGCACTAGTGGCCAAAGCACTCCTCTTTATTGTGGTCGTATTACGCATCTAAAAAATAGTCCTGCAGAATGAAATTAATTACAGCAGTTTGGTGTGACATTGTTTTGGCTGAATGGGTGTTTTGGAACAAGGATCTTTGTTTTGAATTTATTTGACTACGTTGGATCTGTTCGTAGATCTGTATCGTTTTTTTACTAGCATGCTATGAAGGTGCCATTGACTCGTGCTAGCTTAGCCACTCCAGAGCCCGAAACTAACAAATAACTTGCAAACTGCCCAAAATTTGTTGAAATCAACTCCACACACTAATTAAACCCCTGCTAACTCAAAGATTTAGCTTCATGTAAAAAATTCTGAACTTTTGCTCTAAAGAAGGCTGCGATTCCCATGAGGACCAGCACACACCCACACTGTGTCGTAAAATCATCCATCAGTCAAAAATCAATCTCCCATTTGCCTGCTGACTGATTAAACGCCATATCTGTTTCCAGCGACTGTGTGAAGGACGAATATTAATAAGGCAATGAATCAAGTTGTGGCTAAACAACAAGATATGACGGTTGGCAACCATGTGGCTTAGTGTGGGTAACTCGTCACCATTGACGAGTTTGGTTGATGCATCACGCCAGCGAGTGAAAGCCAGGCCAATGTTTATTCTTGAGTATCCTGGTAGCCTCCCTTTTTTTCCTCCTCAGACAAAACTTTTTTGTCTCTTTTGTTGCTTTGCCATCTTTGCAGAATTTGCACGAAAGCGTTTGCTTTGACTTCCGTCTTTATAATGAATGGGGAAAGGGATGTATGCTGTAAAGCAGCCAGCACTTTTGTATTTTTTTGTTTTGTTTTGTTTTTTTGGGGCAGGGTTCCTGCACACCCCCCTCAAAATTCATTAGTGCTGCTGAAAGTTATATATACCCTTTCAAAATATAAACGACATATCATCACAAATGTTATGAAAATATTTTATAAAGGTTGACCTAGTGTTGCTTTAAGAGGGCTTTTTGACTCCTGCTTTTTTTGTTGGTTTTTTTTTTGTTTTTTTTTTTGGTCTTCAAATGGATCATTTGTTCAGAATTAGCCATTCGGGGTAGCAGTGAACCTTCTTTGGTGAAGGGTTATGAAACAAATCCAAAAAGTGGTTGGAGGAAGAGGCCCACTGTCCCCAGGACACACACGGTCACAAACACCCATAGGAAGATTCTGTCTATCACCATGGCGACGTACTTCCAGTCGTCTTCCACCTGTACCAGGGGGCAAAACAAAAAGAGAGAAATGACAAAAAATTACTTGGAAGCATGGAAAGTATTCAATATTTCTTGTTGTTTATCAGAAAATAGATACTCCATCCATCCATCCATTATCTTCCGCTTATTCCGGGGTCGGGTCGCGGGGGCAGCAGCTTCAGCAGGGAAGCCCAGACTTCCCTCTCCCCAGCCTCTTCAGCCAGCTCCTCCGGCAGGATTCCAAGGCGTTCCCAGGCCAGCCGAGCGACATAGTCTCTCCAGCGTGTCCTGGGTCAACCCCGGGGCCTCCCACCGGTGGGACATGCCCGGAACACCTCTCCAGGGAGGCGTCCAGGAGGCGTCCGAACCAGATGCCCGAGCCACCTCAACTGGCTCCTCTCAACGCGGAGGAGTAGCGGCTCGACACCAAGCCCCTCCCGGATGACCGAGCTTCTCACCCGATCTCTAAGGGAGAGCCCGGACACCCTGCGGAGGAAACTCATTTCGGCCGCTTGTATCCGGGATCTTGTTCTTTCGGTCACGACCCACAGCTCGTGACCATAGGTGAGGGTAGGAACGTAGATCGACCGGTAAATCGAGAGCTTCGCCTTTTGGCTCAGCTCCTTCTTCACCACAACGGACCGGTGCAGAGTCCGCATCACTGCAGACGCTGCTCTGATCCGCCTATCAATCTCCCGCTCCCTCCTGCCCTCACTCGTGAACAAGACCCCAAGATACTTGAACTCCTCCACTTGGGGCAGGATCTCATCCCCGACCCGGATAGGGCATGCCACCCTTTTCCGGCTGAGGACCATGGTCTCGGATTTGGAGGTGCTTATCTTCATCCCAACCGTTTCACACTCGGCTGCAAACCAGCCCAGTGAGAGTTGGAGGTCACAGCTTGATGAAGCCAACAGCACCACATCATCTGCAAAAAGCAGAGATGCAATGCTGAGGCCACCAAATCGGACACCCTCAACGCTTCGGCTGCGCCTAGAAATTCTGTCCGTAAAAATTATGAACAGAATCGGTGACAAAGGGCAACCTTGGCGGAGTCCAATCCTCACTGGGAACGAATTCGACTTACTGCCGGCAATGCGGACCAGACTCTGACACTGGTCGTACAGGGACCGAACAGCCCTTGCCAAGTGGCTCGGTACCCCGTACTCCCGGAGCACCCTCCACAGGACTCCCCTAGGCACACGGTCGAACGCCTTCTCCAAATCCACAAAACACATGTAGACTGGTTGGGCGAACTCCCATGCACCCTCGAGGACCCTGCCGAGGGTGTAGAGCTGGTCCACTGTTCCACGGCCGGGACGAAAACCACACTGCTTCTCCTGAATCCGAGATGCGACTTCCCGACGGACCCTCCTCTCCAGCACCTCTGAATAGACTTTACCGGGGAGGCTGAGGAGTGTGATACCTCTATAATTGGAACACACCCTCCGGTCCCCCTTTTTAAAAAGGGGGACCACCACCCCGGTCTGCCAATCCAGAGGCACTGTCCCCGATGTCCACGCGATGTTGTAGAGGCGTGTCAGCCATGACAGCCCTACAACATCCAGAGCCTTTAGGAACTCGGGGCGGATCTCATCTACCCACGGGGCCTTGCCACCGAGGAGCTTACCAACCGCCTCAGTGACTTCAGCCCCAGAGATTGAAGAGCCCACCTCAGAGTCCCCAGACTCTGCTTCCTCAAAGGAAGGCGTGTCGGTGGAATTGAGGAGGGCTTCGAAGTATTCTCCCCACCGACTCACGACGTCCCGAGTCGAGGTCAGCAGTACACCATCTTCACTATACACAGTGTTAAAGGTGCACTGCTTTCCTCTCCTCAGACGCCGGATGGTGGACCAGAATTTCCTCGAAGCCGTCCGGAAGTCGGACGAAATAGATACTTTTAATGGCTTTAATGAAAACTTTGGCAGAGCTATTATTACGAAACCTATTCCGCATACCAAAGTTGTTTTGTTGTTGTTGTTTTTTTTCTGCTGTAATTATACCTGAAAGGGTGGGTGTGGAAAATGATTTAATTCTAATTAATGTAATTCAAAATAAAGTTTTTGTTTTTATTAATGCTTTAATCTTCATCAGGTGTTTTTTGCTTTCTTTCCTCCTATATGAAGTTTGTGTACAGTACATACTGTGTACTGTATTTTTTTTTTTTACAAGAATTCAAACATTAGGATAATGTATTGCTTTACGGTAATTCTAAAGTTCTGACAACTGTATTTCATAGAATGCATAAAGCTCACCAAAGGATTAACAAAACTGGAATTTGAATTTTAACCCTAAACCTTTGAACCGATAATGTGTCAAGTCATTGACAAAAATGTTCTTGTTAGATTCATCATTAGGACATTGTCTATTGTTAAGAGTAACAGCTTGTAGAGTAGTTGTTGTCCAAGACAGCATCCTTAAAATATAAACTCTACCGTACAGTAGTTACATTGACAATCAATCCATATCCAAAATAAACGGGGGACATTTTTTGACATAGGAACAGCCCTTGAAATTGTCGATAAATAATCTACAACATACAGTATAAAGCATCCGTTTTCAATTTTAGCTAAAATCGCACTCTGAAAGAATATGTTGTTCTTCCATTAAGTAATAAACTGCATTTGATGCAACTACAATTACAAGTTTCATACCCTTAAATTTTCTTTCACCCATATTTGCATATTCATATTTCAAATTATATTCTAATTTTTAAAATGAAACCTTAACAGGTGTCACAGATGTTCTTTTGTATGAACCACAAAGACATCAACTGACCTCTTTGGCTTTGTTTCGGCTCCTCATGTTCTCAGCGATGTACTTAACACTCTCGATGGCCTGTTTGATCTCAGGTGACACAACGGAGAAGGCCACTACTGAATTTATGCTTTCTGGACTCAGCTGACGTGTCGTTTTTCCAGTTGTTGTTGAATCAGGACTTTCCTTTTCATGCTGGCAGGGACAAGAGCATTTTTTCCCAGCACAGCCTTCCATGGAGGGCAATGTACTGTCTCCAAATTCCAGACAATTTAGGGAACCCCCTCCTACATGCTGAAGAGCAAGAAAAAGACAAATTTGGTCGCTTAAAAAACATCTATCAAAAAGACATTTTCATTTCGACAGTTTGGTTAATTCATGCTGGTCCTCTGCATTCTGCTGAAATAAATTGTCCTTGTTAAAACAGTACCAAAATTGATAACAAGTCAGTATTTTGCAGCATTGGGTAGAAATGGAATCATAGCCTCAGTATGTAATGTAAAAGTATATACCCACTTCCGAAATTCTTGTTTCCTTAAACAGTTTCCCCACTTTATTTAATTAATTAATTTATTTATTATTTAATATTTACATTTGTTTGCTGACATTAATTGTTATAGTATAGTGGCGTTTCAACAGCGTTATTTTGTTCAGCTCTGAGTAATCTAATTAATTACGTTTCCCATATTTGCAACGCTGTTACCATTACTGAGGATGTGAAGGGGCACGTCACTACAATTTGGTTGCATGAAGCGCGTGTTGTCTAATTTTGTCACACATCAGCTGCCCGCCTGCCTGCCTGCCTGCCTGGAGAGAGTAGAGCGGGAGGAGGGATGTAGGAAGGGGGTGGTTACGTCGTTGCAAACGCGATGATGATTGGCTAGGTGGGCGGATCATTCTCTCCTTCACTGCACGCTCTGGCAAATACAACAAGACAGCGATAATGGCGACGAGCCAGGGAATTTCATAGGTACGGTTTTCAAACCTGAATTATTCTTAGTTTCAGAGATTTGCACTGGTTAATAGTCAGTTTACATTTGTGTTTTCTTAACAGAATAATATGTTTGATCCAAATGAATAACCAATGTACTAAAATACTGCATATTGTGTTTTTATTCTTCAATCAGCTAATATAAACGTCTTTGATGTGAAAGATGTTATAGAATGTATAATGTTATAATGTCTAGAAAATGAAAAGTAACTTTAGTCACTTTGCTGAGTAACTAATTAGTCTTACAATGAGGTAACTGAGTTACTAATTCAATTAATTGTTGGGAGAAGTAATTTTTAACTATAATGAATTACTTTTTTTTTTTTTTTAATCGAGATTGACAACACTGTGGGAAAACTTTGCAAAGAAAGATTTTTATAAGGGGACAAATACTTTTTATGTATTTTGTGAACGTCAGAAAATTTGCATGTCTTTACTATTATATCTTTTGTATAAAGACAAAAGTGGAATGGTTTAATGAGTAGTTGAGTCCATTTATCCACTTTTATCATCAGAATTGCATTACTGTATAAAGAGTTTGCAGGTCAGCATGTTTAATTTTGGAATTTACACAGTTGTTCTGCAGCTGTTTCTTTTCATTTTCAACTGTATTTCAGTGGGCCAGTATTCTGTCAATTAATGGGTTCTGGCATCAAAATTGTGACAATTTTTCAGATTAATAATAGGGATTTTTTTTCCATACAGGTTTTAGAAATAACACAGATCACATTTGCATTGGAATGCAAGGAAATAAGTGTACCGGTATTTACTTTATCTTTTCATATTATCTACAACCCTTTGTCCAAAATTTTAAAGTAGTTACCTTTTAAAAATAGGATATCAAGAATGTGTGGTAGACTATACATATACAGTGGGGAAAATAAGTATTTAGTCAACCACTAATTGTGCAAGTTATCCCACTTGAAAATATTAGAGAGGACAGGCCTCTCTAATATTTTGTGTTTATAATTGTCAACATGGGTAAACCGCAACCATGAGACACAGAATGTGGAAAAAAAAACAGAAAATAACATTGTTTGATTTTTAAAGAATTTATTTGCAAATCATGGTGGAAAATAAGTATTTGGTCAAAACCAAAAGTTAATCTCAATGCTTTGTTATGTACCCTTTGTTGGCAATAATGGAGGCCAAATGTTTTTTGTAACTCTTCACAAGCTTTTCACACACTGTTGCCGGTATTTTGGCCCATTCCTCCATGCAGATCTCCTCTAGAGCAGTGATGTTTTGGGGCTGTCATTGGGCAACATGGACTTTCAACTCCCTCCACAGATTTTCTATGGGGTTGAAACCTGGAGACTGGCTAGGCCACTCCAGGACCATGAAATGCTTCTTACGAAGCCACTCCTTTGTTGCTCTGGCTGTGTGTTTGATATCATTGTCATGCCGAAAGACCCAGCCACGTCTCATCTTCAATGCCCTTGCTGATGGAAGGAGATTTTCATTCAAAATCTCTCAATACATGGCCCCATTCCTTCTTTCCTTTACACAGATAGGTTGTCCTGGTCCCTTTGCAGAAAAACAGCCCCAAAGCATGTTTCCACCTCCATGCTTCACAGTGGGTATGGTGTTCTTCGGCTGCAGTTCAGTATTCTTTCTCCTCCAAACACGAGAACCTGTGTTTCTACCAAAAAGTTCTATTTTAGTTTCATCTGACCATAACACATTCTCCCAGTCCTCTTCTGGATCATCCAGATGCTCTCTAGCGGACCGCAGATTGTACTGGACGTGTACTGGCTTCAGCAGGGGGACATGTCTGGCAGTGTAGGATTTGAGTCCCTGGCGGCGCATTGTGTTCCTGATAGTAGCCTTTGTTTCTGTGGTCCCAGCTCTCTGTAGGTCATTCAGTAGGTCCCCCCCGTGTGGTTCTGGGATTTTTGCTCACCGTTCTTGTTATAATTTTGATGCCACGGGGTGAGGTCTTGTATGGAGGCCCAGATTGAGGGAGATTATCAGTGGTCTTGTATGTCTTCCATTTTCTAATAATTGCTCCCACAGTTATTTCTTTACACCAAGCGTTTTACCTATTGCAGATTAAGTCTTCCCAGCCTGGTGCAGGTCTACAATTTTGTCTCTGGTGTCCTTCGACAGCTCTTTGGTCTTGGCCATTGTAGAGTTTGGAGTGTGACTGACTGAGATTGTGGACATGTGTCTTTTATACCGATAATGAGTAAACAGGTGCCATTAATACAGGTACCGAGTGGAGCCTCGTTAGACCTCGTTAGAAGACATCAGGTAACGAGTGGAGCCTCGTTAGACCTCGTTAGAAGAAGTTAGACCTCTTTGACAGCCAGAAATCTTGCTTGTTTGTAGGTGACCAAATATTTATTTTCCACTCTAATCTTTGGGAAATAAATTCTTTAAAAATCAAACAATGTGATTTTTTTTTTTTTTATCTCCACATTCTGTCTCTCATGGTTGAGATTTACCCATGTTGACAATTACAGGCTACTGTAATCTTTTCAAGTAAGAGAAATTGCACAATTTGTGGTTGACTAAATACTTATTTGCCCCACTGTAAAGTGATCCCTCGCTACTTTGCGCTTCAAACTTTGCGCCCTCAGTCCATCACTGATTTTTTTTTTCAATTTAAAAAATATATATATATATATATATATATATATATATATATATATATATATATATATATATATATATATATATATATATATATTAGGGCTGTCAAACGATTAAAATTTTTAATCGAGTTAATTACAGCTTAAAAATTAATTAATCGTAATTAATTGCAATTAATCGCAATTCAAACCATCTATAAAATATGCCATATTTTTCTGTAAATTATATATATATTCTGTAAAATAAATTGTTGTAATGGAAAGATAAGACACAAGATGGATATACACATTCAACATACGGTACAAAAGGACTGTAATGGGCATTTCACTCTACTGTCATTTAAATCTGTCTATGCTGTCCGCACTCCGAAGCGTCTACTTTTTCCAAAGCTAGACAGCTAGTGAAAGACGCCTTAATAATTAGACTTCTTCCTTTTTCATCTGATTTATTAATAAAATGGCCTCAAACCATTGTCCTCTTTAGACCGTCGTAAAACTACAAAAAAAAAGTACACAAGCATTGCATTAGCAACAACGTTAGCTTAGCACGCTATACAGGTTCACTAAACATAAACAAAAAGCGTCTCATACAAAAAATATAACATTTCGCTTACTAACATAATATGTACATTCTTTACAACAACCATACTTACGGACAAATCTTGTCCAAGGATCATATAAGCACAACATTATCAGCCCGAGACGTCGTGCAGCCATAATGAACTGGAAAGAAAACACTAAACCATGTCGCAAAGCGACCACAAGAGTTCGCTGTTGGACAGCACAAAAAGTCTTGCTGTAAAACTTACCAAAAGGCAGAATACTTTCTGAGCGGGACATGTGCGTTAATTGCGTCAAATATTTTAACGTGATTAATTAAAAAAATTAATTACCGCGCGTTACCGCGATAATTTTGACAGCCCTAATATATATATATATATATATATATATATATATATATATATATATATATATATATGTATGTATGTATACATGAAGTATTTTATAGAGCTGTCCCGATCAGATCATGTCCCGATCAGATCATGTCACTCTTGCTCCTGCATCTTTTCTTGGTCAGGCAGTGCACTCGAGTTGCTTATTAAAGTTAGCGGTTAGAGGTCTTGCCATAGATGCTTGGAAGCCGAAACTTCAAAGCGCCGCATGCGTCAATCATCGTTTAACTTGTTAAACGTGAAGTGAGCAGCTTGAGCGGATTTGAGTGGACTCACTCAACAAAGCATTTAATAAAGACAAGCATTTTTCTACTTTATTCTTGTTTAAAATAATTCGGTCGGACAGGAACATGTTTAAAACTTATCATAATTATTACATTTCAAGTGCTTAAAAAACATTTATTAAAATACATATATACAATACATGAAAGTTTTTTTATTTTATTATAATATGGGGGGAAAAAAGTAAAAAAATATGTTGTATATGTATCTCTTTCCAATGCCAAATCTGAATAAATACATAGAACATACCAAAAAAAAAAAAAAATTGGGGGCGCTACGTCACAGTTTTTTACTTATCGGGGTGGGTTCTGGTCCTCATGAACCGCGAAAAAAACATGGGATCACTGTACTAAAAAGGTGGCCTTACCGCATATAATTTTTAAATTAGAAAATGGGGGTAATACTGGTTTCCAAGCACATGAAAGTGACCTATAAACTTCTCATTCTTTTTGGATCTTATTTTGTATTCATTCATTAGTGTTTCTCTCTCTGTGGACCTGCCAAATCTCACTGTTTTTACTAGGACAGTACACACCTCCGCACCAAGTTGCCAAAAAAGAACATCACGTCTATCATGACAGCTGGATCCTGTGCTGTTGTTTGTTTTGTTTTAATTTTAGAATGAAATTGAACAAACATGACTGCACTACAAATTCTCCCCAACGACAGCAGCGATTTAGCAGGCAAAAATCTATTTTCATTACCACATATCTTCATTAGGACAACTGGTGGGTTGGAGTTAACTTTGCGCAAGAGGCAGAATAGACCCTGGAAAGGTCACAAGCCAGGCCAGGTAGAAAAAGACTACCAAACGTACATATTGATCACACCAATGGGAAACGAGCTTTCAAATAACCATCTTTTTTAACCACATTACCATCATGCTGCCAAATGGGCAAATTGAAATGATGCACTTGTAATGCCTAAATATGAAGTTGTAAAAAAGAAAAAAAGAAATCTGGATGGTTTAGTTTTATGTTTAGAATACAAATCACAGTAAAATAAAATACAGTCTCAAGAGGAGGGTGCATGCAGTTTTCCTTGAATCATAGTTCACCACCTCTATTTGATTTACTGTAGGTATCTCTATGGTAAAAATACATTGTTGTGACATCTCACTGTTATCCACATAAGGACAAGGGAATACTTGCCTGCGTCAAGTTACTCTTCCTCTTGGCTCCTCCGCCTCCTCCTCCCCCTCCAGCTCCTCCTGCCTCCCCACTGTTCTCCAACCCTCCAGCTTTGCTGTCTTCATCAGTTGGTCTCCGCATCAACATAACCCTCGGCAGCACTTTGAGAAACACTGAGCGCACCCAACCGGGCATCGTGTGGGTCATAGGGGTGCGGTAGTGCACATTTAAGACGAAAACCGTAATGACAATGCTGAGTGTGACGAAGATCATGGTGAAGAGCAGATACTCTCCAATCAGCGGGATGACCAGAGATGTGGAGGGGATGGTCTCGGTGATAACGAGTAGAAATACAGTGAGGGAGAGCAGGACGGAGATACAGAGCGTGACCTTCTCTCCACAGTCAGACGGGAGATAGAAAACCAGCACTGTTAGGAAAGAGATGAGGAGGCAGGGGATGATGAGGTTGATGGTGTAGAAGAGTGGCAGGCGGCGGATGTAGAAGGAGTAAGTGATGTCCGGGTAGATTTCCTCACAGCAGTTGTACTTGATGTCATGCTTGTAGCCTGGAGCATCAATGATCTCCCACTCGCCACTCTCCCAGAAATCTTTAAGGTTAACCTAAACGATAGATACAAATATTATGTACAATAGTTGTACGAAAAGTAAAGGTCACTTCAGTTGATCGGTGCCGAATAATAAACTTCCAGAAACTTTCTACAAAATGCATGCTTTTTTTTTTGTTAAAAAGGGAAAATAAATTTTGCGATCATTTTAGTTGAGAATATGGCTCCCCAATTCAATTTACATATCAATATTGAATCATTTGTTTCAAATTTTTATTCTAAATGCATATTCAAAGAAAGTGTTACTGCTACTTCTTAAGTTGAATAGAAATACAATAAATCAGCAGTGTTATAGACAAGTTTCCGAGGTACTGCACTTTACTTCCGCATCTCTGCTCGCGCCTTCCGTTCTACACTTTTTCTCACCAATAGAACAGAGGAGCTGGAGTGGCATTACTCATCAAAATCCCTCAAAAAAGACAATTTGGAAATGCCGCATTCATCTGCCATCATCACGACATAGGAGGACAACATGAAGCAATGGCTAAGAGTTGCCACAACCAAAATAGTTTTGTATTTTATTGATTTAACAACAGTGGAAGGAAATGCAATTAGGGATCTGAAAAGTTCTGAAGCATCCAGTTGAATGTGTTCTCATGAATATGGGAAATTTGTGTTCATGAAGGGAAATTTGGAATCAAGACAGTGTCACCACAAAGCAATAACAGGTACGATTATATTCGATTTGACTACAATTTTGTGTTGCGTCAAAGCTGAGAAATCATTAGCTTTGCATTAGCTTCAACGACAAAGAACAGACAACAAACACTTATCTACTACGAGTCATACACGGGCTTTTTACCTTCAATGCATAAATGCAAGTGTTACCTGTTTCTGTTTGTTTGTTTACAGTTGGAAAACGCTGTTAGCTAAGGGAAGTCAACTTGATGTGTCTCACAACAACACTTAAGGGCCGTTTACATGGTGACTCTCTGAGATCGGATTCTTTCACTTTAGGGGCAGGATTCGTTTTCGCCTTCTGTCTTCGCCGGCACCATAAGCACGCGAGGCGAGTCCGCAACTCAGTCATTGCGTCTTTTTGTCGCAGAGTCGCCATGTAAACTGCCCCTTAGGTTGAGACACTTAGGGGCCGTTTACATGGTGACTCTCTGAGAATACGAACAATTTCAAATTTGCGTTTGCATTTGCGTCTCCATTTGAACAATGTCGCAATTCAGCATGAAAACGATGTAGTATTCATGCCAAGCCCTAGGGGGCAGTGCAGATTTACCGGGCGACAGAGAATGATGCACTTTGACCCCACCAAGCTCCCTCAGCCCGGAAAAAAATATGCCCGCCCATTCGAAGCGATGTCATTTTTCTTTTGTTCAAAAAGGCACTAAAATTGAAACGTTCAACATATTTAATTTAAAAATATTATTAAAACAGTAAATTAAAGCTGACATTCCGCCATATTTGCTGTTTTTAATGTTCAGTAGCAACGCTGCGCACGCCCAATGTGACGTGTACGAGTGCTGACGTTAACAGCGCGGTCTCGCGCGTCAGGAGCCTTTGATATGCATGCCGAGGAAGGCCCCCTCAACCCCCCGCAATCGGATTCTTTCACTTTGGAGGCAGGATTCAGAATTTTTCGTTTTCACCTTCCGTCTTCGCCGGCACCAGCGTCTTTGTGTCGCAGAGTCGCAATGTAAACTGCCCCTCATATAGAAACTACATGTGTTCTACCTTGATGAAGGTTGAAATCTTTGCTCCACTTTCGTTAATATTTTTCTAATAATTTTATAAATTGTGATTTATTGACCTTTTTCCATATGCACCAATTGTTTTAAATAAAACAAAAAATGGAATCATGTTCAAAAGTTTTATTGCGCTCAGTCTCTGCAAAAAATAGAATAACATACTATTTGTGTTTATATGTATATGTGCGATGACCTCATAATACCATAACTATAACCTAACTCGATGAAATTTATCTTATGGTATTTCCTTGTAACAACAAAATCCGTGTCAGCCCTTTTGCATTCAGCAACTGTAATATTTTTAATTTCGCCTCATTTTGGTCAATCAAGTGGCCGGTGTATCAATCTACACCCCATGTTAACACAGGCTGCACAGATTAAGAATTAGAATTTTGTCCACAAACAATCAATTGATAAGAACAAACATGCAATCTTTTAGGCGGATCTTTTAGGGTTAAACTGCGAGCCAAATCCTTAATCTGCTTCTGGTTTTGATTTTGAGCATATGGCGAGGTATATCCACACTGGCCCTTGAAGCTGGATGCTGTTCAAAACATTCCACTTCCAATCATGTACTGTATATAGGAGCTTCCAGGAGTTCACACAACCAAGCACACACAGAAAGTCAGAAGTGTCATCGAAATCAATTTTTGGAGAATCCGTGGGTTCCTCTGGTTTGATTTGGCAGTTTAAAACATTGTCTACTTCAACTGCAATTCATGGTGTTCTATCTAAAGCGGAACTCTGTAGCAGAAAATGTCAAAAATGGCAACGGCCATGTTTCGCTCAGGAAACTTGTCTATATGTGAACTCCCTTTTTGACATACTAAAGGAGGAGGTTTTGGGTTCCCTGCTGAAACTGCTGTCCCCACGACCTAAATTTGGATAAGCGGTTGAAGATGGCCGAATAAGGTAAGATAGAAAATATAAATGATTTGTATCTAAAATGAAATGTTTTAATCACTGGATAGTATGAAACGTGTAAACTTTTAAGAAGTGGTAGCAAACATGTTTTCAACCTTTTGACAAAATTGAAAGATTACTTTTAACACCGTAAGAAGAACTGGCACCAAAGTTCAGTTCTTGGATAAACCTACCAATTAACAAGCTCAAAAATCAAATATAAGCAACAAGGGGAAGATAATAATGTTCAAGGGCAAAAGTTTTTCAGTGTTTGCACGAATAATAAAGTTGCCAAGTGAAACGAGGGATCACATGTATTTGCATCATCATGATCATCATTATTATGTGTACAGGTCCCTTGAGAAATTGAATACAATTAACACGTTATTTCCCAACAAATGGTCATGCTTCAATTTCAGAGTCGTCTTTCATTTCACATGTGTGACATTATCTGATGATTTTTTCCTCACAGCCTTAAAGTTATTTTATATATAAACTCCCCGGCTGCCACTGACAGCAACAAATGGCTGATGCATTTTGACTGGGAGGGTTAGCAGCAATCGCATGATCACTGTCAGATCTAAAATGGATTGGACATCTATCGCTGTCAAGGGTACTGAATCCTTCAATGCCAGCCATCCCAGTTGAAATGGATTTCATGTCTATTGCTGTCAGTGGCAGTAAGAGAGTTATGGCATGCTTGAAGAGTATTCATCACTTAATTAGATGTTTGTCCTCAAACCTCAGAAAAGAAAGATTAAATTGTAAAAATGGACAATGTCAAATACAGCTGCCAAATACCAACCTTAGACCCAATAAGCACCAGGTCAATCTTGGCTTTGTCATAGGTCCATGAGCCAAACTTCATTGAGCAGTTCTGATAGTCAAAAGGGAAGTAGGTGATGTCCATAGGGCAGGAGGATTTGAAAATTGCAGGAGGAATCCAGGTAATGGTACCATCAAATTTAAGCAGTGCCTTGGTTTTATCCTCCACCAGGAAATCCCCGACAGCACTGCATATAAAGTGAATATGTAACAACATTAACATCAATGTTGAAATTCCCATGATGGCTTGAAGAGATGTTACAAACATATGTGGATTTTTTAAAGGAAGACAGAAATGTCAGAAATTGAAGGAATCAAACAAAAAACACAAGAACAGAGAGGCTGAAATTATGTGGTTGCGTAGACCTCATTATCAGTTGACGAGACAGCTCATACAGAGATTGCCCCACGGCTTCACATGGGGGCCGGGCCAGGCAGAGCGTCATGTCAGCTTCCACTGCGATAAACTCAAACACATGCTGTGTTCTAACTCCGGATTTAGGTAGGAACAGGATGAAAGTTTTATTGCATACAATAAGGCAGGAGTGTCTCAAGAGTGGTTTGGTCGAGGATTCAAAGTAATTATCATATAAAGTAGCACCACTTTTAAATGTTGTGAAAAATTAATATAAATGGAAAAAAATAGCGTAACTTTAGCTTGAAATATTTAGGTAAAATGAATGATAACTGCCCCTTTTTTTGCTTTTAACCAAGAATCTAGACGTTCATATCTATAGAAATTCTGGGATTTACGCATTTATTTACAAGAATTTCAACTTAAAAAGCTCTTTTGTTTTGTGATGGCCGCCATTATGGATTTTGTATCTATACACAATAGTGTAACTTTCAAACGTACATTCAAGCGTCCATTCAAATAATCAGGTAATGTTTGGCCAACTGACTTTTTGGCAAAAAACTAGTAATTTAGACATTTCTGCGTTCCTACAAAAAACGGCTTTTAAGTGTTTTACTTTAACTAACATTTCAATCTAAAAACGATGAGGGCCACATAGCTGGCAAGATGTGCTGAGGCAATAGTGACATGGGAATTCAACCTAAATAAGTTGTGGTTGTACATAGAAAAATGCAAAATTTGCTTTTGTTGAGTAAAATTAGGATGATTCTGTTTGTTTTCCTCAAATATTAAGTGTCTCATGTGAAAATTGAGTGATTTATTTTTTATTAGAAAACTTATGTCAAATTGCACTAAATTAAAAAAAAACATTTAAGTCACTATTTCGGGCAAAAACATATATGATTTGTTAAATATTGCTATTGATATGTTATTATCTCTGCATTTGGTGATTTTTGTGCATCTAGCGTAAAATCTGATAATTTTATAGCCATTTTAGGTTTTGTTATACTTATATAAAAAATAATTAATCGGGATTTTATTAGGGAACGACTTTGATTTTTTTTTTAAGCCGCTGCTCATGGAGACTCATATATGCCTCAGGCCTGTTTTGGTTTTAGATCCCTAGCGGCTTTGGTTTAGAAAATATTTGAATTTTTAGTTTTTGAAAATAGGCCCCCTATGGAATGGCTCTGCGCCCCGTTTCCCGTCAACTCATAGTGAAGTCTATGCAATAAGATTAAAAGATTTTAGCCCCATCAGTCAGACATATAGAACTGTTTTGAGAAGATATAGGGTATAAAGCAGGGGTCGGGAACCTATGGCTCGCATGCCAGATCTGGCTGTTTTGATGTCTGCGTCTGGCTTGCAGACAAATCTTTAATTTATTTTTTTTTTTTTTAAGTTTCGTCATACTCCTTGGCACATTGCGCGAAACGGCGGTGGTCACTGGTCATACACTGGTGTTGTACAGTAATCAGCAGACGTGACTTTTGCGGCATATGCAGGGGTTAATTTGAGCCGGATCTTGCCGGAACAAGCTCCAGCACCTCTTGATTTCGGCCTTCCTGTGTTCCAGGACTTAGCTGGGCAGATCTGGCACCACTCGTGCTCATAAAATAATAACAATATAAAAATGCTGGGGGGAAAGACGGAGAGAAGTCATTGATGGCTTTCTCCACTTTATTGTGGCAACAATAAGAAAACAATAGGGCTGTCAAACGATTAAAATTTTTAATCGAGTTAATTACAGCTTAAAAATTAATTAATCGTAATTAATCGCAATTCAAACCATCTATAAAATATGCCATATTTTTCTGCAAATTATTGTTGGAATGGAAAGATAAGACACAAGACGGATATATACATTAAACATACGGTACATAAGTACTGTATTTGTTTATTATAACAATAAATCAACAAGATGGCATTAACATTATTAACTTTCTCTCAAAGCGATCCATGGATAGAAAAACTTTTAGTTCTTAAAAGATAAATGTTAGTACAAGTTATAGAAATTTTATATTAAAACCCCTCTTAATGTTTTCCTTTTATTAAAATTTGTAAAATGTTCAATCAAAAAATAAACTAGTAGCTCACCATTGTTGATGTCAATAATTACACCATGCTCATTCCCCTAACCCATAAAATCATTTGGACCCAAGCGCCAGCAGAGGGCGCCAAACAACAAAAAACAAGTAACAAGCGGACATTACACTGCTGTCATTTTAATCTGTTTGAGCGGGGCATGTGCGTTAATTGCATCAAATATTTTAACGTGATTAATTTAAAAAATGAATTACCGCCCGTTAACGCGATAATTTTGACAGACCTAGAAAACAATAAACAAAATAATAGCGGACTGCTGCCACATTCGACCGCGAACTTTTGCTTCTCTTCTATAAAAAATAATGAATCGGGATTTTATTAGGGAACGACTTTGATTTTTTTTTTTTAAGCCGCTTTTAAATCAGGGCTAAAAACGCTTTTGTTTAGCACTGCATATCTATAACTGTCTATATATTTCAATCTACCTGCTTTCTATTCCTCTTGTTTTTATCTCCATTGCTGATTTCAATTATTATTATTAGTAGTAGTTTTTGTTTTATTTTTATTTTATCTATTTATTTTTATTCTGTGATTAAATGCGATCTTTTGTCTTCGTTTCTACGTTGTGTTGATTTAAATGTGATTTTTATGATCTTCATGTGATGTAAAGCACTTTGAATTGCCTTGTGTTGAACTGTGCTATATAAATAAATTTGCCTTGCCTTGCCTTGCTCATGGAGACTCATATATGCCTCAGGCCTGTTTTGGTTTTAGATCCCTAGCGGCTTTGGTTTAGAAAATATTTGAATTTTTAGTTTTTGAAAATAGGCCCCCTATGGAATGGCTCTGCGCCCCGTTTCCCGTCAACTCATAGTGAAGTCTATGCAATAAGATTAAAAGATTTTAGCCCCATCAGTCAGACATATAGAACTGTTTTGAGAAGATATAGGGTATAAAGCAGGGGTCGGGAACCTATGGCTCGCATGCCAGATCTGGCTGTTTTGATGTCTGCGTCTGGCTTGCAGACAAATCTTTAATTTTTTTTTTTTTTTTTTAAAGTTTCGTCATACTCCTTGGCACATTGCGCGAAACGGCGGTGGTCACTGGTCATACACTGGTGTTGTACAGTACTAACGCGATAATTTTGACAGACCTAGAAAACAATAAACAAAATAATAGCGGACTGCTGCCACATTCGACTTTTGCTTCTCGCTTGTCTTCTTGCTTCCACACAGCTCACAGCTCTCCAGTCCCAGCGTCTCTTAAACGGATCGTGCATAGTGTCTTGTTTTGAGCTTTTTGTTGACAAAGGTATCAAACACATGACGTGCTGACAATTTTGTTTCTTTATTAACACATGGAGCTAACAGTACGAACACAGCTTGGGGCTCTTGGCAGGCTTTGCCTCTCTATCGCACTCCCGCATCACGTGACTAAAACAACAGTAATGTTGCGTGCACTTCAGGGTGCCACGGAAAACATATCAGAATATTACACACAGTTAGGGATAATACAGTATAAAATAAAATGAAAAATAATATGCATAAATTCATTTACACAACAAATTTTTGTTTTTTATCAAAAAATTAATGTCATTTGAAAGAGTCGGAGATTTGTTGATGCACTGAAAAGCTGGACCAACCATTCACGCCCCTGACATTAAAAAAAAAATTGAAATTGAAATTTGCGGCATCTGGGGCGCAAGCAGCCAGGATCAAACGGTATTTCAACGTGCCAAAAAGACAGTTGCATTTACTGTCTTTTTTCAAACAGAAGGGAGATGGTTCAAAACGAGTCAGAAAAGCACAGAGAAAAGTCCCGCTGCATGGCAAATGGGCGGGCATTTGCGTTTTGTTTTCAGCACCATTTTCTGCATATGTTCCGGCACCTGTCCCAGTGTCGTCATCCCTGCGCTGTCATATGTACTTTGCGTTCCGGCACCTTATGATTTACAAATTAAGCACTGGGCGTATGTTAACTTTTTTAATGCTCCGACAACACTCCCGCACTTCGCACTAGATATCATCAAATAGCAACCTAGATGTGCTATGTTAGATCCCCCCCAAGTCTCATGCCATTGGCTGCATGAGCCCAGGGTGATCATGGGACACGTAGTCCATATACTACAACCAGCAACTAGAAAGCCGGTTCGCAGTAATTTTTGTGGGAAAGTGGCAAACATACATGTCGTTTGTTTCTATCTATGCATCTATCAATCACATAGGCAACCAAGATGAGGCAGAGACACTGTTCAAGTGGAGTTGCCGTATTTCGCTGTCGAAAATAGCGGCCTATGTGTGCGTTTTCAGTTTCCTTTTCCGTGTTGTCATCTAATTTTAGAAACCCTTTTGAGAAGATGGCAAAAAGAAAAAAACACGAGGAGTATCGTACTTTTCAGCACGACATAAGGACATAAATGCAGCAGCGTTTTTTTCTCTCGCTATCGATGAGTCAACAGACGTAAGCTATTTATCGCAGTTCAGCATGATTGAAAGGTTTTGACAGTAAAAAAAAAAAAAAATCTACCGATGAATAAACTTGTTTCGGTGTGCACTGATGGTGCTCCTTGCATATGTTTCTCAACGCCTGCACAAATCAGACTACAAAGCCATCAGCAAAACCATGCAGAACCAGAAGTAGCATTAATGGTAAGAAATACTCATCATTGATTAGCAACAGCATAACTATGTTATGAAAAAGAATTCAGAGACTTATTGTCATTAGATAGTGTTGAAATTACACAAAATGCACACATTACTTGTATTTTTAGTTTTAAACATATTGCATGGCTCTCACAGAATTACATTAAAAAGTATGAGGTGTTCATGGCTCTCTCAGCCAAAAAGGTTCCCGACCCTTGGTACAGAGTAAGATATTAATGAATCTGTGGTTTGACTGAGAATGTACGCAAAGCCATAATTTCTAGCATATTTCTATCTCTCATCCAAAGAGGACGTAGAGTTAGGCTCATAGTATTTTTGAAGGCAGTCTGTGCTAATTTGATAAAGAACTACAGTATACAAGTATTGAAGTTATCCAATGAATTTTTCATCGACAGTGCTTGCATTAAGTGGTGAAAAAGAGACAGTAATGACAAGCTCACTTGTTGTAGAGAACAATGTCAGGTCTCCAAATCTTGTTTGATGGAACTCTAATGAACTCAATTCCATCAAACTCATCCGGCATCCAACGCAACTTATAATCATTCCAGATCTGAAAAGAAGAACAACAACAACAAAAAGAGGTCCAACACGAATTTGTTTTCGCTTTTATCAATGCAAGCCAAAGTTGTACCGATAGCCCGCCAGATTGCACACATACTTTAAAAGTTTTATTATGTTAATTCAGAAAAAATTTATGAACAGAAAGAAATAATCATATAGCTGGCTTTTTATTCATATTTGCAGTACAGACACTATGTAAAAATGAGTGAACATAATGTTTTCTAAACTGTACAGTCAATTAATATATAGATAAGCAGCTCAACAGAAAAAAAAAAAAAGGTTTTGCCGGAGCTCATCAAGAGAAAGAGAGGCTTCACTTGCTATTCTGTCAACATACCTGCAGGTAACATTTCATGAGCCGTGGATCCATTAGTCTTGGCCATTTGCATGTCATTCAAGATGAAGTCTTTTATTAGCAAGGCGGATTAATGCCCGGTAACGACCTGAGAGCCGTTTAATTAACCACTTCATGCTACACTGGTTTTTCTATTTATCTGGGATTATGTTTAGATGGAGATGAAATTCCTGGTAGGGTGAGCTAGATGCCTCATTGTTTGTTTAACACCACTGATTCCGCATTGACTCAAACATAAAGCACTCCAAATCTGTTCCTATGTTCGGTTGTCAAAATACATGATTTAAACAGATTTGGCAGGGTAAAATCAACATACACATGTGTTTAAATTATGAGCCATCAGCAGGAAGATAAAACACACTTGTACTGTAGATAGAATCCCTGGGGAAATGCTGCACTAGCGTCAATACACTGTAATTATCTTCTTAAAAAATAGACAGGTGAGACACTACAAACAAATGTAGTCTTTATAGACAATTTAATGCATGTTAAACAGAGCAAGAAGAGCAAGCACCATATGGTCTGTTGAATTGTATCAGCGTCAAGCAGACGTGTACACAGTTTAAATGGTGATCCCAATGTAATGCTTTGATAAGGCTCGCATCAGGAGCTCTTAAATGCACACATGAGATGAGAGCAAATACGGCATTTGAATGAGTAGAGGACAGTGTGAAGTCAGAGGTCAGCGTATGTGGTTAAAGCCCTGCAATGAGGCAACGCATGACTATACATGCTAATGTTTCTTGCTATCTATTTGTTTTCGTGGAACACCCTCAACATCTGTGTTAAACATTTGAATGGAGATGGCATGAATGGATAGTGGCTGAAGCATAAATAGTGGCATTTCTAACTGATTAATATGTAGAGCTGGTCTTCACCTCTAATTCTGTGGAACCTAGTTGCTAAAATAGCAGAACCAAAAAGCAGAACAGTGTCTTTATACCAGACAAACTTTATGCGCTGGTCCATAAAAAAGTAATGCTACATTTATTTTACCCAAATGTATCATGTATGAGTGTGTGTTTATTTGAACTTACATGCCTGAGCCACAAATTTGTTTCCATAATCTGATTGACCTCATCCTGCAAAGAAGCAGAGAAGAATATGAACTTGTTCAATATTGCATGTGGATTTTAAAGGAGGGGGAAAAAAGCTTACTGCTACTAGGCATGTGCCAGTATGAAATTCTGATGGCATGATAACCTTAAGCCTTGTTTTGGGCAGCCCTTTTAATTTTCGTCTTAGTCTTTTGGACGATAATACTTATTAGTCTGTCATGTTTTAGTCATCTCAAAATGTGTGTCTTTGTCTAGTTTTTGTTTACAAAAACTCGAGAGTAATTTTGTCGAGTTTTAATCGACGTTTACTAAAAATGTTTTCGTCTCTACATTTTTTAAATTACTTAAAAAATAGGTTTCCAACTATTTACGAGGATTAGCTAATTATTAGCTAATACAAATGCTATGCTAACGCTCCGAGTTACATTCAGTGTGTGATGAGCACTCAGCAGGAGTTACATTTAGTGTGTGATGAGCACTCAGCAAAGACCACAAAGGTTAAAGCAAGATTAAATATTCTTTATGGCCAAGAAAACACATCTTACCGTGTGTGCAAGCCTTAATGGAGACCGGAGACGACACACCGGTGAGCGGGAAAGAGGGGGGTGCAGCACATCACGAATGACACAACCAGACATTGCTAAGACGCAGGCTAACTACACATAAAATGTCACACATTGTGAACATGTGACAGAAACTATGGCGCATTTTCGTCTCGTTCTCGTCTGACGAAAACTGGCATTCGTCTCGTTATGTTTTAGTATCCAAAAACACGTTTTTAGCTCGTTATCGTCTTGTCATCGTCATGAAAAAGGTGCTCGTTGACGAAATATTTTCGTTGTCGTCATCGTTGACAAAAACAACACTGGTTTACGGTATCACGGTATTGCAATTACAGCTCTAAAATGTGTTACTTTGAGAGATCAGGGTTTTAAAAAAAACAATTTTTTCATTGAACAGGATTTTTATTTTTCAAAACATATTAGCAAATTGTAATATAAGTATAATGTTAGGTTAACAAAACAAAAAAAAATGCAGTCCTTTAGGTGAGCCTAAACCCACAGCCACAGCTCAACATTATTACCATCAGAACTGCAATAATTGAATTGTTTTCCATAAAAAGCACATGTGTATGACTTGTATCATGTTTACATTATACACACACTTTTTTCTCAACACAGACAGTTGCCAGAGAGAAAAAACACCACGTTTTACCGCCGCTAGACACTCTAAACATGTTGGAGTTAACTCTCGTAGCTGGTGGGAAACGTGTTTACTAACCTTTAGTTTTGTATAAATGCGAAATCATATTGGAGGTATTGCCTCACACACTTTTTTCTCAACACAGACAGTTGCCAGAGAGAAAAAACACCACGTTTTACCGCCGCTAGACACTCTAAACATGTTGGAGTTAACTCTCGTAGCTGGTGGGAAACGTGTTTACTAACCTTTAGTTTTGTATAAATGCGAAATCATATTGGAGGTATTGCCTCCTCAGCAGCCACCCTCCTCAAACATGTTTTACATGTCGGTCGGCCCTCCTCCTCTCTGCCGCAGGCGTCTATAACTTTTCTGTAGCAGAAGTATTCCCATACCAGCGATTTCGTTTTCTTCGATGGGGGGAAAAAATTCAGGAGTTTCACCTCCTCCAGCCATCGTGTAGCGCAGCTGACTCACTGACACTGAGCAACAACCGGTGGGGTAGGGTTGAGCCTTGCAGCTGCAAGCGAGGAATTTCTCTATGCATTTTTTGTACATAAAAACTAGCTAATACCGTAGGGATGATAGACGGAAAACTTTTGTGGTTTTGAAACCTTAATGTTTTCATACCACAGTATAACTGTCTAGCTCCTGGCACATGTCCAGCTCCTGGTCAAAAAACACAAAACACTGATTTTGCAACTTTGAAGAAATTTTAAGTGACATCATAATGTTTTTTGTTATTTTTATTTATTTTATTACTGAGTAATAAAAGTGGCAGTTTAGAGGAGGACCGTTTACATCCAAGAAGAAAGTATTTATGTCAGTCCACCTGTTTTGGGGAGGATTTTAAAGCACAGGAGATACGCAAAGCATCTTTGCTTACAAGTCAATGGATTTCCCTTTAGCGTAATGTCACCTTGAAGAGATAAAGCTATATATCAGTCAAGTCTGAAAAATCTCTCAGCAGGCAATTTTCTTTCCGTTTATCACAGGCTTTCCTTACAGAGCCGAACAGATGACTTCTCCGAGGAATATTTAGCGGCGCTTTAGACATAATACATGCGTTACGTGTGCCAAGCCAACTGCAGTAATATTATTCACTACTACTGTACTATGATTGAATTGAATGTTTTACAATTGCAGGATAAAAAAAAGTATGAGGAAGATATTTTATAGAATCTGCTATTCTACTTTGCGATATATATCAAGCGTCACAAGGTTTTCAAACATATTCTATGTTTTTGCATGTACTACCATGAAAGGGAACATTGTATAGAATTGATCATATTTATCGAGTGTCTGCGTGAGTTTATCTTACAACTTTGACCAGCTGTGAGATGGAGACTTCAAACTCCACCGTTACAGGGTCTGAGACATTTTCCACTGGTCTGATGAACTGGTTGTACCTCCTGAAAAGCTTTCTGAAGAGGCGGTCTTCTGCTTTAGATGCAAGGCAGTCTGAAGGTGCAGTCAGAAAAGAGAGACACAGGCCAGGATTAGGTATACTTTAAACTTGATCAAACTGAATCTGAATTTGGAATGGGATGTGAATCATAGACAGGCATCACAAGAATGATCAAGTGAATCTAATCCCTTGGAGTCCTGTGAAAAGATGCTTTGATTGTAAGTAATGTTGATCTGCAACCTGAGGCTCTTAGCATCATATATTTCCTTCTCAAAATGTCAGTGGCATAAGTTCGCTTTTTGAGGTGATTTTGAGTTGCTGCCTAACTCCTCGAACATCAAACAGTCTCTTAGAGCTGGCTTCCGCCCTGGTCAGCACACTGAAACCTCTGGTTGAAATCACAAATAATGTGTTGATGACATCTGATGCCTGATGTCAAATGGTTGTAAAGTGTGTTATAAATGATATTAATTATTATTTTTATTATTAATAATAATTTTAATTCTGAAATAAAGCCAAGGTACCTGAGGAAAAACCATGCAAATCACTGGGAGAACATGTCATGTGCACTATTTTAGGTAGAACTTTTTGAGTCAATAAAAAAATAAATAAATAAATAAATAAATAAATGGAATAAATGGAATATTATTTGGGCTGATAGTAATCTGAACTGTAGTCTGTGAAACTGAATATATTGCAATAAATATTGTTGCAAAAAAGGCAATAAATATTGAGACAAAAAACTGAAAAAAAACCAAGAACGACACCTGTGTCATACTTTGGCTATGATATAATTTTTTTTTTTTCAAATCAGCTTCTGCTGCCACTGCTATTACTACTACTACTACTACAACAAATTATAACAATATTAATGATAATAACAATATTAATAACAATGATTGTAACAAAAACTTATTGGTTGATATATGCAATTTAAAGGCGTTATTTTACTACTGTTATGAAATGAAGAAAGATAAACATGCCAATGAGGATGTATGTAATTAACATGTGATCCCAAATATAAACCAGGTATCAAATGAATATGACTGAAAACAGAGAGTTTTCACTGTTTGACATCTTTAAACAAATGAGCCATAAAAGAGACTACCGTATTTTTGGACTATAAGTCGCAGTTTTCTTAATAGTTTGGCTGGGGGTGCGACTTATACTCAGGAGCGACTTATGTGTGAAATTATTAACACACTATTATATCATTTAACAAGTTATTTTGGTGTTTTGGAGTGACACTAATGGTTTGGTAAACTTGCTAGCATGTTCTTTGTGCTCTAGTTATCTGAATAACTCTTAATAGCTATGTTACGTTAACATACCGGCCACGTTTGCATTTCATTGTTCATGCATCATGTAACATTATCATACTGTACACTTATTCAGAATGTTGTTTTCTATTGTATTTTTATTTTAAATTGCCTTTCAAGATGTCATATCTGTTCTATGTGCTGGATTTTATCAAGTAAATTTCCCCAAAAATGCGATTTATACTCCGGTGCGACTTATATGGGTTTTTTTTTTTCTTTTCATTGCGCATTTTTGGGCTGGTGCGACTTATACTCAGGTGTGATTTATAGCCCAAAAAATACGGTATATCTGTTGTTGAATATCTCCCCAGTCTTCCTCCTACAATGCCTTCCTCCACACACACACACACACGCACAAAACTTCATGGTCTTTCCCTCCCTATCAAGCTATAAATCAATAGTCTTAGTCTTTCCTTCAGGTAAAAATTCCACACTCTGAAACTGTCAATGATTTTGATGATGATGACAATGACAATAAATTCATTCAAATAACCTGAATACATCAGCAAAGTGCCACCAAAGAAGAGAGAAGCTGAAGTGAGCACACTAGTCATTGATCAGCTCAAAAACACCCACACGACACAACTTAAATTGTCTCCGAACACTCTTTTCACAAAAACATATCTGACTTACCGGTAAACCAATTGTAATGTAGTACAGCCTAGTCTTCGCTTGGCAAAAACACTGCACATGCGAGCCGGTAAATGTCTACAAGTTACCATGGATTCTGACCGGCTATCAGCACAGGCCCAACTTCAGCTCAGACTCCAAGCTTTATGTTCGTGCTCGTAAAAGCTTGCACGCCAAGCCAACCCTAAAAAGGGTGTGCAGTGACATCTAGAACTAGTGGCGGAACAACTGTAAACAGGGCCCGGGTGTAATAAAGATCAACGGGCCCCTCGAGTGGACTGTCCAATAGTGAAGGTGCTAATTTTCCCCGGGCCCCTCAACGGTTTTGTGGGCCCCTTAAGGCGATGTGCTGCCAAGGTAAGAGTCCCCGAAATCCCAAATACATCACCTCTTGCATGTACTTATATGTGTTTTATGTTATTCGTACTTTGTCTAGGTCGGGGGTCGGCAACCCGTGTTTTGAGAGCCGCATGTGGCTGTTTAGCGCTGTCCTAGTGGCTCCTTGGAGTATTTTCAAAAATGTTTGAAATTGGAAAAAGATGGTTGAGGGAAATATTTTTTTATATGGTTTCTGTAGGAGGACAAAAATGACACAAGCATTCTTAACGTTTTCGTTGTGAAAATGTGTAGAATAAACGTAAAATTTCAACATTTCTGTCAACGAAGATTTGCGTCATAGCCTGCGACACACGTTTCTATCAGCAGGGCAGGACGCCAGGCAGGTGACTATTGTAAACAAACCGGCAGCCGAGTACCCAGTTGGGAGTGAGAGAAAAAGTGTGATTCCATTACTTTTGAAGAAATAGATTTAAGAAGTGGATTTCATCACCAAACTCCACTACAGCTGCATGTTTTGTTGCAACCCGGGAGATAATAAAATGTGGAAAACCGTTCACAGATTGTGAGTACATTAAGGAGACATTCATCAACATATCAGAACATCTATTTGCAGACTTAAAAAACAAAACCGAGATAATAAAGAAAATCAAAGACATGCCCAGAAAAGGGGGCATGTTATGCACATTCCATTTTGTTGTTTTTCAAAACCTCAAAATAAAGACGACATCAAAAATCAGATTTGTTTATTGCATTTCTATAAGTTCATAAAAGCAAAGAAACAATTCATTAATACTGTAATGAAGGTAACCTTTAGGTGGCAATATACAACGGAGTAGTCACATGGTGCGTTGGATGCACTGCAGGGAAAATAAACATTAAATCATGAAGGCTCATTATGTATTTTTAGCCGCCTTAGTCATTTTGAGAGTAGGCAAATATAGCTAAGACGGAGACATTCATCAACATATCAGAACACCTATTTGCAGACTTCAGAAAACAAAACCGAGATAATAAAGAAAATCAAAGACATGCCCAGATAAGTGGCATGTTATGCACGTTCCATTTTGTTGTTTTTCGAAACCTCAAAATAAAAACGACATCAAAAATCGGATTTCTTTATTGCATTTCTATATAATTTCATAAAAACAACAAAACAATTGATTAATATTGTAATGAAGTTAAACTTTAGGTGGCATCATACAACAGAGTAGTCACGTGGTGCGTTGGATGCACTGCAGGGAAATAAACATTAAATCATGAAGGCTCATTATGTATTCTTAGCCGACTTTTTGTTTTGTTCTTTCCAATATGGCTCTTTAATCATTTTGGGTTAACGACGCCTGGTCTAGGTGATGACGAGGCATTGCTGCCAGGCGCCGCAGGCAATCGTGTCCCATGCAGCAGAGGCAGATATTGGATGCACTGTGGTCCGCTCTAGTTCTGCCAAGTGTCTGCTGAATTTGTAGTGTTACTTCGGGCAACAGCACTAAAAAAAAAATTACAATCTCTGTTCCCAAAATATATCTTCTGTCGGCTTTTTATAATTATGTGGGTTCTGTGTAATAATATATGGTGTAGTTGTTGGCCGGCCAAGATGGAGGTCTTTCCTTCGGCACGGGCCGGCACTGGATATGTACAGTTGGCTACAATATTGCCAAGGGCCCTCTAGATTTCATGTAAATTGTAGTCGACTGTACGCATTTAGTGACGGAAACTGCTGCACAAGGCACTGTAACAGCTCCCTTGCATGCTTCCTAAGGCCGCTGCTTGCCGCTAGCCTTACTCCTGCAAAGTCCCGCTGATAAGAGAGATGCTTCTCCTTGTATTCACAAAGCCTAATAAACATGGGAGATGATTTCTGTAGACCAGACATGTCCAAAGTCCGGCCCGGGGGCCAAATGCGGCCCGTGGTCAAATTTTATCCAGCCCCCAGCCTCTGTCATAAAATCAATAACATCTGGCCCGCACACAGACTTAATAAATTGGTCAGCAGTACTGCAACCAGCATATGAAGTAGCTTACACACAAAATGCTGCTCCTCATTTACCCACTAAAAGGCAGCCCTTTAACCCTTTATTGCCAAATGTATCACATTTGATACACCTAAGATTTCATGATTTTCAGACTAATTTAGAATTTTGACATTTCTTTTTGGAAAAAAAATGATGGATGCAAGTCAACACATGCATCTGCAGGTTCCATAAGAAAAAAAACATGATTTAGCAGGGGTTATAGATATTAGAGCGCTTATTACACATATTCATTTTGACTTTTCAGAAATTTGAAAAAAAGGTTTCATTAGGACCTTATTTTTCAAATTTTGGGAATCTCTGATAATTGCTTCATGTTGCAGGTATTTAAGGGCTAAGCAACATTACTCCGTGTGACCTTCTACTTCTAATTTTCTAAAATGGCGACAATCAACAAAAAAAGTTGACTGTGATGGCCGACGCTTCAAGGATAGGTGGAAATTGGACTATTTCTTCACTAAAATACGCAACAACTGTGTCTTGCCTCATTTGCAAATAGACAGTCGCTGTTTTTAAAGATTTCAATGTGAGGCGATATTACCAAACAAGACACGCTGACATGTACGACAAGATTACAGGGAAGATACGCAGCGAGAAATTGAAGCAACTTGAAGCTAGTTTAATTTCGCAGCAGTTGTATTTCGCAAGAGCCCGAGAGTCGAAAGAGAACGCCGCAAAGGCTAGCTGCGAGATTGTTGAAATTATTCATTAAAAAAATAATAAAGCAAATGTGACACACTGAATGGCTTGCTAAATTTTGCTTAAATATATTGTTCTACGTAAAGGACGTCAGCCAAGGTCGGCCCCCCACATTTTTACCACGCCAAATCTGGCCCCCTTTGCAAAAGGTTTGGACACCCCTGCCGTAGACATTAAAAGAAAGTATCAGCCACGTTATTAACCCTATATTGCCAAATGTATCACATTTGATACACCTAAAATTTCATGATTTTGAGACTAATTCAGAATTTTGACATTTCTTTTTGAAAAAAAAATGATGGATGCAAGTCAACACATGCATCTGCAGGTTCCATGAAAAAAAAAAAAAAAAAAAAAAAAAAAAAGATTTTACAAGGGTTATAGATATGTGAGCACTTATTACACATATTCATTTTGACTTCTTTTTACAAATTTGAAAAAAAGGTTTCATTAGGACCTTATTTTTCAAATTTTGGGATTCTCTGATAATTGCTTCATATTGCTGGCATTAAAGGGTTGGAAAAAAAAAAAAAAAAAAGCTATCGTAACAAGTACGTAGACACTTGGCACTTGATAGTGGCATGGTTTGAACACAGTCAGCAGACATACCTACAGCGTCTGAAGCCTGATGGGCTGGGCTTATTGTCCCATTTCAAAGCCATATTAAATATGTTAAGGTTTTTTTCTTATTTGGAGGGCCTGTTGATCCTTTCGTTTGACCTAATCAAATAATTCATTAGCGTTAACCTCCACTGGACTGTCACTTTAAATTTGGGGAGATGGGTTCAGAAGTGACAGTGGTTAAAAAAGAAATTTCATAATATCTTGATAACAGATTATCTCATTTAACTCAAATTTGCATTGTAAGTTATTTGATGAGAAGATAAACGGTTAAATGTCACAGAAATATTGTGGTGCTTTACATTTGTCTGCTTAGGCGAAAGTCTACTCTCTCAGAGTACTCCTCTGGTTTAATTTTGTGTTTTTACATTTTTGTTTTGTCTCACTCATCAGCAATCTCTTTGGTAGGATCACAGTCAACTTCAATCATGGCCAACAAAGCAGTTCCTCTTGATATCTTTTTAAACGCAGTGATCTAGTCTCACTAGTCGGCCACAATGACAGTGTTGACATGGCAAGTGATGACCTGGATGCTTATTGAACAAACATCTCATACAACCTGACTTTTTGGAGGCAACTGTGAAACCTAATTACAAATAGGAAATAAGAGTGCGTATGTTAAAACACTACTGAGAGGAGAATAGAAGATGTCCTCAAGTGCAAACGATGTTCAATTTATGTCCTAAAATGCACAATATGAATTATTCAACATAACGTGCTGAAGCTGTCAAAACTTAGAGCACAAGTTTCTTGAAGTGTAGATCTCATGAGGTGTATTTAATGCAGCCAAGCATTGAGGATTGGAGGTCAACTTGGATCGTGAGAGAAAAACTGCTCAGGATGAGTGTCATTCAGGAGGTTTATGATGAGGAAATAGGTAGGAAATGAAGCAAGGGAGGGGAGACACGCACGAAAGAAGTAGTCCTTTCTGTGTGAAAGGCTTTTAAGCTTCATTCTCTCTTGAGTGTGCAGAGGCTTTTACAAGACTGTTAGGCTTTTTAAAGAAGTATTTGTCCTCTTCTCAAATGCTTTTTTATGCATACAGTAGTTTCCATCAAACAATTTCAAATATCTGATAAAGATAACCCAACTTAAGAAAACAAAAAAGTCTAACCCTATCCCTCAGAGAGTCACACAACCACCATGTTGGAAGGTTAGTATGGGGATATTGCTGTGTTACAGTTACGCCAGATATAACAAGATACATATACTGGACTGTCTCAGGAAATTAGAATACACAATATTCTAATATTCTAAATATTGTGTATTCTAATTTCCTGAGACAGTCCTGTATATATACACAGGACTGTCTCAAAAAATTAGAATATTGTGTATTCTAATTTTCTGAGACAGTCCAGTACAGTATATCACAAAAGTGAGTACACCCCTCGCATTTCTGCAGATATTTATGTATATCTTTTCATGGGACAACACTGACAAATTGTTGATTAAGTTAATTTATTTTCCCCTCGAAAATAACTCAAAATATAGCCATTAATATTAGGGCTGTCAAACGATTAAAATTTTTAATCGAGTTAATTACAGCTTAAAAATTAATTAATCGTAATTAATCGCAATTAATCGCAATTCAAACCATCTATAAAATATGCCATATTTTTCTGTAAATTATATATATATTCTGTAAAATAAATTGTTGGAAGGGAAAGATAAGACACAAGATGGATATATACATTCAACATACGGTACATAAGGACTGTAGTGGGCATTTCACTCTACTGTCATTTAAATCTGTCTATGCTGTCCTCACTCCGAAGCGTCTACTTTTGCCAAAGCTAGACAGCTAGTGAACGACGCCTTAATATTTAGACTTCTTCCTTTTTCATCTGATTTATTAATAAAATGGCCTCAAACCATTGTCCTCTTTAGACCGTCGTAAAACTACAAAATAAAAGTACACAAGCATTGCATTAGCAACAACATTAGCTTAGCACGCTATACAGGTTCACTAACCATAAACAAAAAGTGTCTCATACAAAAAATATAACATTTCGCTTACTAACATAATATGTACATTCTTTAGAACAACCATACTTACGGACAAATCTTGTCCAAGGATCATATAAGCACAACATTATCAGCCCGAGACGTCGTGCAGCCACAATGAAGAAAGAAAAGAAGAAAATAATAAACCATGTCGCAAAGCGACCACAAGAGTTCGCTGTTGGACAGCACAAAAGCCTTGCTGTAAAACTTACCAAAGGGCAGAATACTTTCTGAGCGGGACATGTGCGTTAATTGCGTCAAATATTTTAACGTGATTAATTTTTAAAAATTAATTACCGCGCGTTAACGCGATAATTTTGACAGCCCTAATTAATATCTAAACCCCTGGCAACAAAAGTGAGTACACGCCTTAGTAAATACGTACATCCCTAAATGTCCATATTGAGTACTGCTTGTCATTTTCCCTCCAAAATGTCATGTGACTCGTTACAGGAGTGCTGTCAGCATTGCTACAGAGATTGAAGAGGTGGGGGGTCAGCCTGTTAGTGCTCAGACCATACGCCGCACTCTACATCAAATTGGTGTACATGGCTGTCACCCCAGGAGGAAGCCTCTTCTGAAGACGGTACACAAAAAAGCCCACCCGTCTCAACAGAACATAGGACATGGTTCCAGTAATCCGTGTGCTTTGCAAAGTGTTTGCGGGCTATCGTGTGAACTGTCTTCAGAAGAGGCTTCCTCCTGCGGTGACAGCCATGCACACCAATTTGATGTAGAGTACGGCGTATGGTCTGAGCACTAACAGGCTGACCCCCACCTCTGTTCTTAGATCATGTGGTCACATGAGAATACAGCTAGCAGTTCACTAAAGCTTGCTACACGATGGTCCTGCTTATGTTAACAAGCTAATAGTCGTAAATTACATGGTAATAATTTTTCGGCGTTGTTCCGGGTCTTCTCTGGACAAATTCAAGCGTAGAATTTACAAGCTTTTTCAGTTGTTTCGGGTGTGGCGTGGCTCATTGGTAGAGTATTTGTCCCCCCCCCCAACCCAGAGGTTGTGGGTTTGATTCTCCTCCCTGAAGAACTCGTCTAAATATCCTTGAGCAAAAATACTGAACCCAAGTTGCTCCTGGTGCTGCGACACCAGTAGGTGGATGACGATGCGCTGTAAAGCGCTTTGAGGGCCTTGAAAGGTGGAAAAGCGCTATTCAAGTTAACACCATTTACAATTTGTAAAAGGAGGAGCAGGAAAGCCGCGTCTGTACCATTCGCCTACATTTTTCACAATGCTGTAATACCACACATAAAAATGGCGATTAAGACTCCATTACATCACTTCTGTTGGCTCAGATTTTTAAATGGGTAGCCGGCGGCCACACTAGACAGAGTATTAGCCGTTTAAGAAATTAGCTGGCTTAATAGCCCGTGACATAAAATATCCAGACAAGAGGTACATTAGTTTAGCCCGATGCCGTATAGCGTAATAAATTAAATATTTAAGGCCATTATGCATCCTAGTATAGACTGCTTTAGGTTTCCTCCAACATCCCTAAAAAACATGTATGGTAGGCTGATTGACATCTTCAAATTGTCCCTGTGTGTGCGTAATTGGTTGCTAGTCTCCTTGTGCACTGTGATTGGCTAGCAACAAATTCAGGGTGTACCGTGCCTATTGCCCATAGTTAGGTGAATTAGGCTCCAGCACTCCCGTGACCTTTGTGAGGATAAGCAAAATGGAACCTGAATGAATTACAGTTGTGGTCAAAAGTTTACATACACTTGTGAAGAACATAATGTCATGGCTCTCTTGAGTTTCCAGTTATTTCTACAACTCTGATTTTTCTCCGATAGAGTGATTGGAACAGATACTTCTTTGTCACAAAAAACATTCATGAAGTTTGGTTCTTTTATGACTTTATTATGGGTTAACAGAAAAAGTGATCGAATCTGCTGGGTCAAAGATATACATACATGGATCTAAAAAAGCGAATTATTGACTTAACAAGTCAGGAAAGTCACTTGGAGCCATTTCAAAGCAGCTGCAGGTCCCAAGAGCAACAGTGCAAACAATTGTTTGTAAGTATAAAGTGTATGGCACTGTTTTGTCACTACCACGATCAGGAAGAAAACGCAAGCTATCACCTGCCGCTGAGAGAAAATTGGTCAGGAGGGTGAAGACTCAGCCGAGAATCACCAAAAAGCAGATCTGCCAAGAATTAGAAGCTGCTGGAACACAGGTGTCAGTGTCCACAGTCAAGCGTGTTTTGCATCTCCATGGACTGAGAGGCTGCCGTGCAAGAAGGAAGCCCTTGCTCCTAAAGCGGTACCTTAAGGCTCGACTGAAGTTTGCTGCTGATCACATGGACAAAGATAAGACCTTCTGGAGGAAAGTGCTGTGGTCAGACGAAACAAAAATCGAGCTGTTTGGCCACAATGCCCAGCAATATGTTTGGAGGAGAAAAGGTGAGGCCTTTAACCCCAAGTACACCATGCCTACCGTCAAGCACGGTGGTGGTAGTATTATGCTGTGGGGCTGTTTTGCTGCCAATGGAACTGGTGCTTTACAGAGAGTAAATGGGATAATGAAGAAGGAGGATTACCTTCAAATTCTTCAAGATAACCTAACGTCATCAGCCCGAAGATTGGGTCTTGGGCGCAGTTGGGTGTTCCAACAGGACAATGACCCCAAACACACATCAAAAGTGGTAATGGAATGGCTAAATCAGGCTAGAATTAAGGTTTTCGAATGGCCTTCCCAAAGTCCTGACTTAAACCCCATTGAGAACTTGTGGACAATGCTGAAGAAACAAGTCCATGTCAGAAAGCCATCAAATTTAACTGAACTGCACAAATTCTGTCAAGAGGAGGTGTCAAAGATTCAACCAGAAGCTTGCCAGAAGCTTGTGGATGGCTACCAAAAGCGCCTAATTGAAGTGAAAATGGCCAAGGGACATGTTACCAAATATTAGCGCTGCTGTATGTATATTTTTGACCCAGCAGATTTGATCACTTTTTTCTATTCACCCATAATAAAGTCATAAAAGAACCAAACTTTATGAATGTTTTTTGTGACAAAGAAGTATCTGTTCCAATCACTCTATCAGAGAAAAATCAGAGTTGTAGAAATAACTGGAAACTCAAGAGAGCCATGACATTATGTTCTTCACAAGTGTATGTAAACTTTTGACCACAACTGTATATAAAAGTACAATTTAAAGCAGGCACCTTAGCACAATGTCACTTACAGCTACAAATCAAGTAGAAATCCTGGCGTAATTATTGACTCAGACCTAAAATTTGATAGCCATCTAAATTCTGTCACTAAATCTGCTTATTACCACCTAAAACATATAGCCAGAATTAAGGGGCTTCTGATTCAACAAGATGTGGAAAAACTTATGCATGCATTCATTTTCAGTAGATTGGACTATTGCAACGGTATATTTACAGGTCTTGATAAAAAAAAATCCGTCTTTTTATAGAGCCAAGTAAAGGTCATGTTATTCTGTTTGGGGGTCAAGAAACTGAAATTGTCAGGACCAAGCATCATAATGTGAAATTTGGAGAGCATGTAGTAGTACTTGGCAGGAAAATGTCATGTCAGGTGTAAATTAGGGGTGCAACGGTTCAGTTAGCCCACAGTTCGGTTTGAACCTCGGTTTTGGGGTCACGGGTTAGGTTCGGTTTCGGTTTGCTTTTTGCATTTTTTTTTTTTTAATTGCCTTTATTTTGCTTTAAAGAAAATAAACACTTAAAATCTAAACATGTTCGACTGTTAAAATGCCTCTTAGCTCTTTGGCTAGTTTATTGACTGACTACTGAAATACACACACAGTAGTAAAAAAGTTACTAGGCAAAGTAACTGGTGTTACCTTTCATGTTGGTTTTTTTTTTCATTTTTTTCAAAAAAAAAACACCAAAAAAGACATAGTAACTTTTGCTATGTTTGGAGGTCATTCAATGTTCTGAATCAACCGTTAAAGTTGATAAAATTGCTCCCGTTTTTGCATTAGTTCCTTTCTGTCTACTTTTGACGCGTGAACATTTTAAAACTGTTTCATCATTTAGACTCATGTCAAGATTTTGCCGATTTAGGAGCATTTTAGATAAAAAGTTACTTAGGTTCACTAGGAAGGTTCACTACAACGGAGCCTTTCTGAGAAGTTTACTGCTCTAAAATGGCGGCTGTTTACTAACGCTAACGAGTCTGTCATTTCGCATCTAGTTCTATATGCATGAGATATCTAGGCGTAGGTTGTAGGCTGTCAGCTACAGCCAGGAAATACTGGAGCCACCTAGCCTAGCGTCGCGTTTGCTATAGCGTCACAACAAACACTCTTCCCTCACCGTGCTTCTGACTTTTCTCGCGTCATTCAAACAACGTATTAACGAACGAGGAAAACAAACGTAATGCACGAAAAACGTACAGAATTTGAAGGTAACGTACGACGAAACTATGTGCTTTAGCGAAGTCACCTTCGATGGCTTTGCGTGCCATTTCATAAATGTCAGGGAATACGTTGCTGGAGAAATATGTCCGCGAGGGAACAATGTAACGCGGGTCAAGCGTTGCAAATAAACTAACGAAGCCCGCCGTGTGTTTTCACTGGTGTCATCTCCGGGGTTGTCCTGCTCTGAGAAAGTGATATCTGTGGGTGATGCCGGCTGAGGTGCCGGAGTCATGTTATAGGTGTTGCCATTAGCATAGGGAACAAGCGCTGAGCAATGCTTGCAAATTGTTTTTTTTTTTTCAATATTTTCTCTCCCTCCTATTTTCTCTCCCACCGCATTGTAGTCCACGGGGAAACCAAAATGTTGCCACACCGCAGATTTGAAAGAAGTCAGTGCTTCCTCAAAATTCGGTCTCTCTACTACTCCGCTCGCCATAGCTTTTTGTTTTCTTTCTTGTTTCACTTTCACTTCGCTCGTAAGCGAGAGAGGGCGTTACTCGGCTTCTATTACACAGGTGCTTGACAGTGATCGGACATTTACTTGCGGTGGGGCGGGAATTTCTCCACAGCTGTGCTTAACGTCGCACACAGAGCTCGACCAATTCATTCCACAAGCGTTCGGAATAAATTAATTGCAAAACCGAAAAGGCGCGGTTCATAAAGGCGTATTGAATCGTACAGGGCGAACCGTACGGTTCGGCTTTGAACCGCAAACCGTTGCACTCCTAGTGTAAATATCTTGACGTTGACAGAACGGCATACTATTCAAGTTAGATGTAGTGTTAATAGAAGGGGCTTATAACAACAACTGTTTATGAGGTATTTTCAACACATTTGTCCATGAGTCACTTGGTGCTTAGCCATGCCCCTTCTGTTCTGTGTTCTGCTCTATAAATGTTCTGGTGATATAATCCCTGTTAGCGCACAGCTACACAAACACAGACACACACACACGCATATATCATTGTTGTATTGCGCAGTTCACTGACTGGCTCGTCAGTCATGCATTCAAATACAGTCCTTAAACAGGGCCTCGTCTGCATCCAAACAAAAGTGAACTTCATGTGATATGGCCACATTTTTTAAACTTTTGTGTTGTATGTATGTACATTACATGTAAAACAAATATATTAACGGATTAGCTATCATTTCACAAACATCTTCTCCTAATAAATCAACCCCTTGATTATGATGATGACTTGATTGATTTGACCTGCTTGGGGTGGAGAGGAAAATAAACTGTTTTGATATTTTTAATTGGCACTTCTATACTAATACTTGTCACTGGGGCAGTATCATCAAGGATAGAACATGTACACTAGACATCGTAAAGTTCCCTTCATGAACTCTGTTCAAAGGGTACAAATGGTGCACCCTATAGTGTTTGCCCCAGCGACAAAGTACTTGTCAATTTAATTGTAATTAAAGGACATTTAACGAGACTTCTGCACCCAGCTGTTATTTTTATCCACTCTTCATGAGCAAACTGCTTCAGATATTTCATGTTTGAAGGTTACGTTCTTATGAAAGCATGTTTCAAATCCTTCCACTAATGTTCAATAGGATCTATATCAGGGCTCACAGAAGGCCTCTTCAGAAAAAGAATAATGTTTTGCTCTTAGCCCTTTGCCATTCTTGGATATTTCAGCTGGGTTATAGGTAGCAAGCAGCAAGATACATGCCCTACAACTGACTCAAAGCTTTCTGACACAGTACAGTCCATTTCTTTCTGGAATACATACAACATATTGTCTTCAGATTCCATTGTACCCACCAAAGATTGGAGACACCCAGTACTAGATGTAGCAAAGCAGCCCCAGAGCGTAACCCAACCTCCTACATGTTTCAATGGTGGCACAGAATACTTCACTGTGAACACTGTGGGTTTAACAGCTGGGTACTGTCGTTTTAAAACTTTTGAGTACACAAGGCTTCTATATATTTTACTGTGGTTTTGTCTAGTCTTGTAAGAGCGTATTCACACCAGGAAATGCCATAGTATACTTTCTTTGGTCCGCACAAAAAAACATTTGCTCCGGACTTCGCTGATGCGGTTCCTAATCACAGTGACCCAGGATTTGACAACAAACCTACACATGTGCAAAAATTGTTCAATCATTGGACAAAACGGTCTGGGTGGAGTAATAGAAGAAAACAATCATGGAGTTCCAGAGTACTGCAAACGTGCTGTTGAATTATTCCTATTATTCAAATACAAGCGTTTGCAGGAAATTTGGAGCATCAGAGGCTTTTCATGCCACGTTCATTTTACAAGGACAGTAGACATTCCGCTCCTCATTGCTCAATGTTGAACCCCGACACATTTTAGCTGACGTACTGCCAACCACAGACTGTGATGCTAACCAAACAAGATTTCATTGCTAAGGAACCCTGTTATGTGCAAAAAGGTATGTGATTTCAGCTATGGTACTATTGCAAACTGCACCATGGTCCAAGTTCTTCCACATTTTGAAGGTCTTGGTCTTACCTCTGTCTCAAAGTGGGCCGGCTAAGCGGACTCAAATTTTTTTGTCAGGAACGATCAAAACCAGCATTGACCTGTTATTTTTCCAATGTATTACTGTATATTTAAGGGAACAATTTGACAAAACAACAAATACATTCAACTTTTGTGTTCCAAACAATCTACCACTCTGAAAATGACTGCAACCCTAACAAAATCTCGGCTCATCTTGGTCTGATTCTAAACTCCCGAAGGTCTTCGTCTTTTCCTGGTCTCGTTGAGTTCTGGTCCCGGGCAAGCCTTTGACTTTGATTGTTAGGGTCTATGCCCCTCCTTCCTCAGCCCCAGGTGAGGGGAGTTTGCCTGATTACAGGTCTGACGATAGACGGGTGGAGTGGCCGCAGCTGTGAGCAGTTACCATCAGCCAGCTTTAAAAGCCCAGCGGACGCACCACCATGTCGCCCGATCAACTTGTCAGAATTCTCTGTCAGTTGTTTCTCTCGCTCCTATTATATACTGGACTGTCTCAGAAAATTAGAATACACAATATTCTAATTTTCTGAGACAGTCCTGTACATTAATCCACCATTTAAAGCAGGGGTGTCCAAACTTTTTGCAAAGGGGACCAGATTTGGCGTGGTAAAAATGTGGGGGGCCGACCTTGGCTGACGTCCTTTACATAGAACAATATACAGGACTGTCTCAGAAAATTAGAATATTGTGTATTCTAATTTTCTGAGACAGTCCAGTATACAGTGGTACCTCAACATACAAAGTTAATTCGTTCCAGGACCTTGGTTGTAAATCGAAATGGTCGTATGTCGACCAGGATTTTCCCATAGGAATACATTATAATTCCATTAATTCGTTTCACAGCTCAAAAACCAACACTATATCCTTAATAAATACTGCTAGTGCTATTACAAATGGCAATTACACATAGCAAAACAAATATATTATTGAATAAAAATCACAATAATATAATAATGATATTAATAATAATTCCTGTAATAATGTAATGAATCGGGTTCTAATATGGCGGACGTTTTTTGCTGTACCTGAATGCACCGCTTGGCTGACGTGACAGAGAGAGAGGGATGAACTTGAGTTTACTTTCGTTTTCAATATTTTCTTGAGAACACTGTAAACTGCGGTAGGCGTCATGTGTTGGATAAATTGTGAAATAAATGATCAAAACGTGACGAAGCTGGCGATTTCTTTGGCGATGTTACCACAATAATAATTGTCACCTTAACTTATAAAGACTGGCGAACGGTGGTTGGAAGAGGACCATCGAGATGTATTGTTGAGCCAGTTCACAGATGCGCACCCCACGCTCATATTTCTCTATAATCTGCATCTTCATTTAGAAGGTAAGCCTCACCTTTTTCCTTGTTTCACCACCTGTACCAACCTTTTTGAAATCTGTGTTGATTTCTCACACAAGAAAATCTGTCGTGCGTTCATCTGCGGTGCTGTCATGTCGTCGTATTTCGAGCATGTCGTCGGATGTAGAAACAAATGGCGAGTCAAATTTTATGTCGGATGTCGAAAAGATTGTGTGTCGAAGTGATCGTATGTTGAGGTACCACTGTATATTTATATTGAAGCCCAATATATTCAATATTTACTTTTTTCGTAACCAAGGCCTGATCAACGCGCCCCTCGGATACCTCCACTTATCACCCGGTGAACCGTCAACCCGACAACCACCAGCTACCCACGTTGGCATCAACGGTGCCCACCGCAACCACTCCTCCTGTCGCCTGAGCAATCCTCATGTGCTAAATAAACTTGGCGTCTTCCCTCTGCTCCCCTGTTTTCTGCATTGGGATTCCCCCACCGGTTCTACATTGATAGTGTGGTGTTGGTACAACTCTTATAAGGCCTTCTTGTCAAGGTCTAGTCTTTTATAGCCAGAATTAAGGGGACTCAACAAGACATGAAAAAACTTATGCATGCATTCAGTTTCAGTAGTTTGGACTTCTGCAATGGTATATTTACGTGTCTTGATAATAATAAAAAAATTAGTCAGGAAGCTGCAGCTAGTACAGAATGTTGTTTTAATTCTATCCGTTATTTAATGTAATTTTTAGGTATAATTTTATTTCCTGTTTCGATTTTGTTTGTTTTGATTCTCTTTTGATCTAATGTGATTTTTATGATCTTCATGTGATGCAAAGCACTTTGATTTGCCTTGTGTTGAATTGTGCTATACAAATAAATTTGCCTTGTCTTGCATCTGCATATGGTCAATTAAATATGGCAAGGCTTTATCGCCAAGATCAGTGTAAAAAATGCTTCAATCGGCAATGTCAATCTTAAAAATTGTCCACTCCTAATATAATTCATTCATTCATTTTCCATGCCGCTTTTCCTCATGAGGGTCGCGGAGGTGCTGGAGCCTATCCCAGCTAACTACGGGCAGTAGGCAGGGGACACCCGGAACTGGTTGCCAGCCAATCGGAGGGCACAAGGAGACATACAACCATTCACGCACACACTCATACCTACAGACAATTTAGAGCGTTCAATCAGCCTACCATGCATGTTTTTGGGATGTGGGAGGAAACCGGAGTTCCCAGAAAAAACCCACGCAGGCACGGGGAGAACATGCAAACTCCACACAGGAAGGCCGAAGCCCAGGATTGAACCCTTGATCTCAGAACTGTGAGGCAAACGTGCTAACCACTCAGCCGCCACCTAACATAATTTGAATTATTTATTTAATAATAAATTCAAATTATTAAATTTACATAAAAATTATTGTATTATTATTCTTTTGTTTTTTTGGCTCTATACTGTCGTATCATGTTGACAGAGGGCGGGGAAGCACACACCATTCACACTGGGTCAACATATGGATTAAAAAATGGGCAGCAGTTGACGAGAAACAATAAAATATCTGTCACACGCAATAGATGAGGTACTTGATAACAATTTATCAATGCCCTTGCTGCCAAATGTTTTCATCAATGCTCTACAATGCCACCACATAATTACCTACTCTATGTTACGCTGAATATTAGCAGGTCAGACGCACACTGTCAGCCTCAGCAATAAACCCTGATAAAGCAGATAAAACCTTCTACTCAATTGATAACGTACTATCAATCCTCAGTGTCTCATTTTTTCCGCAGTTGAAGTCTTCAGTTTAACCACAAGAGACTGCTGTTTTTCTTTCTCATTCTTCATTTATTTAAACATGACCATAATAATGAATGGAGGGATTGTTTACAAAAATGTCAATGGTGTTGAAGCAATCAAGAAAATTGAGCTCTACACCAGCTAAAACCACCAGAGCTAGGTGCTATTGATTTTTTTTCCAACTACTTTTTGGTGTCAAGGAAGTCAGAAATAATATTCAAAAGCCAGTTAATTATATGGGCAATTTTGGAGCCTCTACCAACTGATGTTGGACAAAAGTGTTGGATGAAACACCAGATAAAAGCACACACAAGCATGAGAAGTCACAATTTGAGTCAAAACTTCTCAACTGTAACCTAGACAGGTTATTCTAAATAGAACTCCAATTTGTTGCCTTTAACCTTTCGTAGGAGTGTCAATAATAACCAAATTCCTCAAAAGACAAGAATGTCATATTGAAACCCCCACCCCTCCAAGCCCAAACCACCCAGCCTCATTAGCTGCAAAGAGGGAATTAGATCATGTAATCTGTATGTAGTTTCCTGAAATCACAACACATGCCTCCAAAACAACATTTGCATTCATCAAAATTCATTTGCCTTCAGTGCATTTCATTTTGATGGCCTAGTTAACACCAATTATGATCCTGTCTCCCCAGAAAAGCTTCATTTGTTGTCTACAGCTAGCATCATTAATTGGCTAATTACACTCACCAGAAAGTATACTTTACTGAAATACACTGTAGCAGTCTTATTTCTGACTTTGAGATGTTGTCTGACCCGTCTTTTGCCATCTCTTACTCTGTAGCTGTCTGATACACTGAGAAAAGTGACAAATCCTTACCTTGCGTCACCAAACCTCCAAGAAGAAGAAGCAAAGTCCATTTTACAGCTGGATGCATCTCTCATCTGTCTTTTTTTCTTTCCTTTGCCTTTCTGAGAGCATCAATTCTGTTCAATTTGATGTGAGAAGACAAGTGATACTGTAGCCGCGTCTCTCGTACAGAAGCGCTGGTGTGGATTTGCCAGGGCGCTCCTTTCTGATCCAAACTTGAATGAGCCCCTCCCTCTCCTCCTCCTCCTCCTTCTCCTCCTCCCCTGCTGTATCCCTGCATCTCACTCCACACACACATATTTAAAAAGAAAATACTGCTGGTAATTAATACTAATACATTGTTATCATACAATTAAAATAATATCAATAACTCCTATAAATTTTAGAGGAACGACACATCAGATTAAATATGTAGCAGAAGTAGGTCGCATCATTCCAACTTTTAATGTGCTTTTTTTGGTGGGTGTTTTCTCTTGTAAATTACCGTTGCAGTACTGTAGTGTGTAATATCAAAATCTGTAGAAACCATAATAATATTGGGTACATTATTTCTGACTAAACAAACTTCTGAGCCTTTCATTAAAACTGCTAAGAACTCTGTATATTGCTTTTAAAAAATAAAAAAAAAGCATATTAATGTAATTACAAGGTTTTTACAATTCCATTCTTATTATTATCATTATGATTCACATCGAGTTGTTTTGTTTTGTTCTATTGGTTTACTTTTTTTGCATTTTATTATGTAGAATTGCAATCAGCTTGGTGTCACATTGGCTGACTGGTTAGCATATCCGTTTAACAGTTCTGAGATCAAGGGCCCTATTTCAGTAGACTGCACTCATGCATAAAACACAATACAAGTGTAATTTTGTTGCAGCGCAGCCCGCCCCGCATGTCATTTGTAATTGGTAGACCAGTCTGCACCAAACAATGCGCTACTGAAAAGAACGATGTATGACCACCACTGACGAGAACACTGAGAAAACTCAACGTATGATGTCGATGTACCCTTTTGTTTTTAGCACTATGAATGATTTTTATTTTCTTTCATGCAGGATTTGATCCACAAAGGCATGACTAATTTGTAAAGACCACACTAACTCACCCATGGTAATGCGCCAGTCTGCCAGCCAGTATCATTTGTTGAGCTTCTCATCAGTGGTAGAGGTTGATGATTTTATTTTGTACCCAGTTGTAACTGATGCCGGCCTGTGCTGTCCGAATATCCGTTACTAAAGCTTCTCTGAATCCTCTAAAGAGGGAGCTAGCCACCCAAGCTTTTGGACCTTCTGATGCTTTCAATGCCAAAATTTGCCTGTAGAATTAATTCGGGGGGACATTTGCACAAACTGCTGCACTGAGAACGAAGTTTCGCATCGTGCTATCCTGTCAAGCATTTACGTTATCTCCCCAGGTGGTTGTGTGACTCCCCCCGCCAGATCACACTAATTAAGTTCCACCAGTAATTTGCCATGCTTGGTTGGATGTCATCAAGATAATCAGTAGAGTAGTGTGCTAAGTCAAGTTGAACTGCTTCCAGTGACTGGTTAGAAAACAAATTACAAGAAGGGACTGAATTGGTTTGAGTTGTATTTTTATATTTTTTCTAGTCACAAATGGATGTCTGAACTACAGTCTATTTTTGTTTTATAGTTAACATTTCACAGCACAAATCCAATGCATGATTTCACAAAATTAAACATCATGAAGCCTCCAAACCATTATAAAACAATGCATTTGACAGCCCAACATTAACACAAATGTGTTATTTTAATATACCGAAGGATATTTCAAAGCTCAAACATAGGCAGTGATCGACTATGCGAGATTGCTGAGTCTCTTAAGCCCCTTTCAAAAACATATCCCATAAATTCCCGTGTAGGGTGACGCGGGATTTACTCGCGTCACTGCTTTCACGCATGATATCCCAGGAATGACACTTTGGACACTTTCACAGACTTGTCCCGTGTTGCCCACTGGCGCTCTCTGTGCGGGGAAGGCTGCTAGTGAGATTTTATAACCCGGACATTATGCAATTTTTGGTCGGCAGTCACAATTTTGTTGAAATCGTGTTTTTTTACAGAGCCGTTTGTGGGACCGTTCCCGACGTCGTAACCGCAGCCAATTCAAGCTCATCAAGACTGTTTTTAAGCCCAAGCGGTCCAAGAGAAAAGTACTGTGGTAATAACTTGCTGGGCGCCATTTGACACCTCTGCTGCCCTTGTTTTGAAATCCCTTATGTTGTGCTAGTATTTGAGTGTATTTGTTTTGTTGGCTTATTGGCTCGCTGCCTACCGCTTAGGTTAGTATTATTGATTTTTGTCGACCTACTGTCACGGACCCATTGTGTTATTCCCCCTTTTCCTCGATGGCGTGTATTTTTGTTTGTATTTTGTAAAACCCTTGAACACTTCCCTCCGTTGTTTTCTGCTTTGAGGTACAATCTTGTTTTCACAGTTGCAGACCCTAACATCGGCAATAAAATAAACCACATATTTTCAAAGATGGACGATGGACTCTGTTCCTCCGCTCTACTAACCGGTATTAATTTAATTTCGTTTAATTTAGCTATTTCCAGCTTGTCATGTTGATAAGTGCGATGTTTGTTTTCCGCTTTTCGTCTTTCTGTGAAGAAAGAGGAAATGACGATCACCCCGCCATGATATTTACGTCATCAGCCATCGTGCTGTGACTCAGGAATTTAAACGCTTGCTTTCACATACGCTTCGTCCCGGGACTTTCCCGGACATTATACTAAGACGCGACCCGTGAAATGTCCACGTAATCTGATTGTCAGTCGACCGTGGAAATTGCTTTCACATAATAGGGCTGCCTGTTTAAATCCTGGGATTTCAACAGTGTTTTGGCGTATGTGAAAGGGGCTACTGACTGACTTAAATTTGCGTTGAATTTTTTATTCTAAGAGTCACATTTATCAAAATATTACATTGATCTGATGTGCTACGTTGAATTGATTTGTGTCTGGTCAGTAGATAATGCACACTGTGAGGAAAAATAACAAAGCCCAAAGAACTATCTTGTGTCTTATGTTATCTTTTTCGGGAGGGCGGGTGTATTTTCTTAATTTAAAATCTTTGTCCATTTTTTTTGATGGTATATTGTGTCATCCTATTATGTTTGTTTCAACTTAAGACTTGGAGAAAAAAATACATTTCATATTTTCTGAATGTAATCACCATCAATCAGTCATTGACTTTGACTTAAGTATACTAACAAATATTAAATCAATAAATCTCATTATAAGGTTAGAATTATTGACGGAACACTTCCTTTACACAATAACAATGACACTATGAGAAATTATTTTTGCTAGGACTACAAATATCTTATTGTAGTGCCTTTTTAAAAGCATTTTCACAGTAGCTATCTGTAGCTACATGTGAATTGCAATTCTAAACAAACAAATTTCAATTTTGATAGATTATTAGAGGTCATGTAGTGTGAACGTGAAGAATGAGACAAGAGAGTGCAGGTGTACCAAATGTAGCGACAGGTGAATGCACTTTGTGTATCATTTCAAAGGAAACACAATTAAATTCCTGTATATGAGCATGTTAGTTTAATTACAATAATATTAAAAATTGGTCGAATCAGTCCGTTTCCTCACTTCCTTTTTTCAGAAATCATCCAAGGTCATGTTAGTGTAATTGCCGCACTCAAGCATAAAAAAACTACAAAAATAAATAATGAATGCAAGGCATAATGAAGAGACCTAAAGTGTTTATGCTGGTAATGCCAACCAAACCTCAGTGGATGGCATCATGCCATTCTCCCCTTTGCCAAGTTTATAAGAGAGGATGCTTCAAGAAAGAACTAGGTGAAAATCAATGTTTCTGCCAGGACTTTTTAGTGTGATGCACCATCGCCTTTCCCTCCGCGCTGCCCTAAGACATGTTTAATTCATGTTACTTTTTTTTTAAAGGCTGGCTGCACACACTCCTCCAAAAGCCATTAAGATCACCATTTTTCCACTCCCTAGTGTCACCTACATCTTCAGTTCACCTCATCCAGCAGCCTCTACTTGACATTCATTAAATATTTCTTTTCCGCTCATACATGTCTTTCATCCTATACTTCGTGCCATCCTTCCGTCTCTTTTCACATCATGTAAAAGGTCTTACTCCCCTTATACGCTTTCTTTGGTTCATATGACGTGTACTGGTGCCATCTTTCTACCTCAAGTGAAACATAACATAACAATATCTGCTTTCCTCGCTAGAACTTTTAGACTCCCTTGAATTATTGACGCACATATATCTGCACCACATTCCTGACCCTGAGATAAGTGCTTTTATTCACAATCCCACATAATAAAATCTGAATGCTCCCTTTTTTTTTTTTTTACACTCCTCTGCCATATCGTGTCACTGGGGTGAATTTAGTGCAACACAGATGATCATCAGATTCTGGGCACTTCTACAAAGGATGACAGCGGATATGCAGTAGCTCCGTTGGTGCTGAGTCTCAGTAATTATAAAGCCTATATAGCCTTTGCTGTACTGTTCATCCTAATCCTGGCTGCCCTTTACAATGTAATTCCAAGGAACTGTGGCATACTCTATTGATAGATTGCAGTTAGTTGAATGTGACATTGTATGAAATAGTAACGCGTAAGAATCATTATGGTTGCCCATTATTGTCTTTCTTTGAAAAAAACCCTTTTGAAGAAACGAAAAAGGGCAAAAAAGAAAGTATCATATACTGTATCATGTTTTTGGAGAAAGACACTGTGGGGTTTATGCCAATGATGCGCATTGACTGAAACACACCACATACAAATAATAGATGAAGAATGCAGTAATGCTCATTCGAAGCAATATTTTTTATGGCAATGGTGAATCTGTGTCATTAATGTATGCTTTCACTTTTTCCAGTTGTCCAAGAAACGCATTTCTGTCGCCTCCACATTCAGGGATTTTCTATGGTAACTTTTGGAGGTTTGAATTAACTTTCCAAACTAAATGGAGGCCTACAGAGATCAAACCCATCTAAGAACACTCCTAGACACATAAAATACATTTGTGTAAAATTTCGTTTAAATCCGCCCAACTGCTTCGGAAACCATAGGGAAAGAACACACACAGTGTGGTGGCTACCACTACCACCACCATTTAGTGTTTCAAGATTTATTTATATGATATTCTTTTGGACATTTACAGTTTGGTTAAGGTTTGTTTGAATGCTTATGGGATCTAATATTCTTCTAATTTGAGGTAGCGACCACAGCTGCTCAAGATGCAGCACCTACCATTCTGGAGTGGGGATATTTAAGTTGATTTAAATATGGTTTGGGGTAAATTTCTCACTGATTATTTAAATGCACATTGGTTGATTATTGTTCTAAGTTGATGTATGTAATTTTTCCATCTGTTGTTGTTTAAGTTGACAATGTTTGGTTAATTGGTTGTCATGCCTCCCTCAGGTGGTCGTTAGTAGCAGTGTTGTTAATAACGGCGTTACAATATAACGGCGTTACTGACGGCGTTATTTTTTTCAGTAGTGGGTAACCTAATTAATTACTTTTCTCATCTTGGCAACGCCGTTACCGTTACTGAGGACGGAAAGGCATGCGTTACTATGCGTTACTATATTGGTCGAAAAGTCTGAGGGAGACGGACTCACCGAGACGACAGAGCAGAGCAGGAGCGGGGAGGAGGCAAGAAAGTTGTGACGCCGAGCAAACGCGATGCTAGGTAGCTCCAATAATACATGTTGTAGCCGATAGCCGGACAAACTACGCCCGCATGTTATGGTAGACATGGTAGATATCACATGTACTGTATATAGATATAACTAGATGCAAAATGACAGCCGCCATCTTAAAGCAGTTGGCTTTTTAGGACGGCTCTGTTGTAGAGAACCTTCCTCGCGAACCTAAGTAACTTTTTATCTAAAATACTTCTAAATCGGCAAAATCTTGACTTGAATCTATCTTTAAATGATGAAACAGTTTTAAAACTTTCATATGTCGAAAGTAGAGAGAAGGGAACTAATGCAATAATGGGAGCAATTTTAACAACTTTTAACAGTTGATTCAGGGTAAAGGGTAAATTAGGGTAAAGAATTGGGCTCAGGCCAATTGTACCAAAAACCTCCACAAAAAACTTCACATAGTGTGGCCAATGTTTTTTTTTTTTTTTTTTTTTTTTTTTTTTTTTGAGGGAAAAAAAAAAAAGTAATTATCACCAATTACTTTGCCAAGTAACTGATTACTCTTACGTTCAGGTAATTGAGTTAGTAACGCAATTACTTTTTGGGAGAAGTAATTTGTAACTATAATTAATTACTTTTTTTCAGTAAGATTAACAACACTGGTTAGTAGTCTGTCCTTATTTAAGGAGGTCCAGAGATGGGTCTGGAGGTCAGTTTGTTATGCCTTTTGTTATGTTGGCCTCTTTTATGTTGGACCCAAGATATTTTGTTATATTGGTTTTCTTTTGATACTTTATTAAATTGAATGTTCACCTAAGTTGAAACACCAGTGTCCTCGTGTATGTTTGGTCCACCACAAAGTTCCATTTAAAAACATGTAGTCCCCAGGTTATGTGGTTCCTGACTTCTGTGACTTTGATTTTACAACGCCGAAGTCATGTCCGCCGTTTTGTCTCAAGTTGTTTTTTGTTTGGTTGGTTTTTTAGATTCTTGGGAGGGGGGGGGGGTTTGTCACGTAAGTGTCTCATCCACCACCTCTCAGTATTGATGGTAAATACAGTGGTACCTCTACATACGAAGTTCATTTGTTCCAGGACCTTGTTTGTAAGTCGAAATGGTCCTATGTCGAGCAGGGTTTTCCCAGACGACTACATTATTATTCCATTAGTTCATTCCACAGCCTGAAAACCGACATTAAATCCTTACAAATACTGCTGTTACTATTGCAAAAAGCAATTACAAAGAGCAAAACAAATATGAATAAAAATCGTAACAATAATAATAATAATACCTGTAAAAATACAACAAATCGGGTTCTAATGTGGCGAATGCATTTTGCGTTGCGTACCTGTAGCTGCCAACAGAGTGAGAGAGGGTCCAGTTGAGATATCACTTTCTCTTTCAACATCATGTTTGCTGGCGTAAACTGCCGCGGACATTTGGCGTGTTGTGTTGAACAAGTTCTGAAATAAATGATTAAAAACCTGACAAAGCTGGCAATCTCTTTAGCGATAGTACCGCAATGATTGTCACCTAAACTTATAAAGACTGGCAAACAGATGTCAGAGGAGTATTGTCAAGCAGCTCACGGATGCACACCCCATGCTCTTATTTTTCTATCATTTTCATTTCAATAGCAAGCTTCACCTTTTCTCTTTTTTAACCGCCTGCTTTGACATTCTTGGAACCCATGTTGATTTCTCTAACAAGAAAATCCGCTGTGCGTCTGTCTTGAGGGAAAACTATGTAATTGTGACACAGTCATAAATTGTCAAATTTCGAGCATGTAGAAACAAATGGCGAGTCAAATTTTACGTCAGATGTCGAAAAGATCGGTGAAGCGATCGTACGTCGAGGTACCACTGTACAGTATATTATTTGTAATTTAATTTTGTTTTTTATTAGGTTTAATTAAACTAAAAAGTTATTCTCTAATTGCTCTGCATATCTGGTATTTCATTTCATTATATGTTGCCGTCTGCTTTCCTTTGTTGCACTCGGACTTGTTTGACGTCACGCCAGCACTACTTTTTGTGAGTTTTGAGCATTGCTTTCACATTGGGAATCAGGGGTGAACGTCAGTTAACATTTCAAGAAGGCAGAGAAACGGTAAACGGCACGGACTCCTGAATGCCCCGCCACCCTGTTAGCTCGCTATTAGCCTTTGCTTCTTGAGCAGCGTTCATTTTCACCGCTGGGCCAGTGCCACAAAAAGCTGCCGTTTCTTTGTTGAATTGCCCAAGATTTGGACCTTATTTCCCTCGGTATTCATGTGCAGCCATTGAGGTATGTTTTTGTAAGCAAACATATCTCCAATTATTTACTTTATAGCATTATTGTACGCGCTGTCATGATTGTATTTTCTAATTGTGTGTTTATAGTTCGGCGGTGACAAATAAATGCCAGTTGTAAGAAGAACTATGGGGTGATCGACGTTACCAGGGATGAAATATGTATCGATCTTATTTTTTACTTTATTCTCTTAATTTGACATATAGTACATGTTTTTGGATCGTTAATTTGAGATTTAGGGGGTATTTAGAAGTACTTAAAGGGTTAATTCTGACTTATGCAGAAATTCGGGTTACGTCGCCAGAGTAGGAACGGAACTCGTTCGTAACCCTGGGACTTGGTGGTGGTGCAAAAAAAAAATGACTGGAGAAAGAAACAGCGGCCGAGACACGCGTCGTAAAGTCGAAATCATGTAAGTCGGGTATCTCATAACCCGGGGACTACTTGTAAATGTGTATTTTCAGATACTGGAGGGATTTAAAAACAATAAAACAAATTTTTGTCCTTAAGAATTATATCTATACCAGATATAGTGTACGTACATAAGACAACTTCAAGATCAGAAGTTTTTTCCAGAATTCAGTTGTTTGGCCGCTAGTTTGGACATTAAAAATGTAACATGGAAAATCTGTCCCACTAAATCATGAATATTTTTGAACATTTAAATTGAAATTTGACTCCCTTTGTCACATTATTGTGCACCAGTATTAGAAACATACAGGTATTTAAATGTTTTAAATTACAAAAATAAAATGATTAATTTTAGATTGAGACCTCACTCTTAGAAAGGGCTTAACAACATTTTGCTGGTCATGTCATGCTGACAAATGGCACATGGTGCAAATCACAATTCCATGAGCACATTTACGATATAGCCAAAAGCTCAATGAACAAACAGCACATTACGTATATGGCTACATACTGTATATTGACTGGTAATAAACAAGAGTAAGATGGAGAAAATCCAGATGTTCTGCATGGAAAAAAAATTAAGTATACAGTTTTGTCGTTATTCTAATATTTAACGCCTGGGGAAAAAATATGAAAAGTCTAATCCAGCTCTACCCATGTGTACATTTCATTCTGCATGGACTAATGTGTGTTGTGCACACCTGTGCCTGGAGCAGACCTACATACAGTGCCCATGATGTACAATCAGCTGCAGATTCCATTTTTCAAAACATGCCGAGTACACTAAAACACAAGCTACTTTTTATAAAATAATCTCCATAGGGATACAGAAGGTCATGTGGTTTACCGCATGTACTGAACCCCAAATGAGTTGTTCCTCATGCTGGCATCTGCTCCAAAAATGCATTTTGCCTCAATTATTTTTTGTCCAAATTGTATATAAAACTACTAACAATTTTACATGAGTCCTATAAGTGGTTTTGCATTCCAATAGAGAACACACATGCATCATGCATAAGAGCATTTGTATACTGTAATTGATGAATATAGGCCTAAGTTTGACAACACTGACAAAAAACATGTCCGACACTAAACTGCATTTATTTAAGTATGGTAATTGAAATCAATCATTTGCAATGCCTACCTGACTGCTGAAAGCAGAATAAATGGGGAAAAGTGGGGAATTTTTTTTGTGTCACCCCTTAAAAGAAAGAATGCATAGTGATATGTTTATTAATGTTACATTTTTGATGTATTGAATGTTTGGTTTGATTTTATTTCACAGGACCTATCCCGTGAAATAACAAGTTGAATGTTTTGCTTTTGTCTTGAATGTATTTGACAGTGCAGGTAGTGCACGCGCACACAAAGTGACGCACTAGAAATCACATTCTGTGAGCTGCTCATTGTGGTTTATCTAACACGACAACCTGACTCAAACCATCACACCTTGAATAACATTTTAAAACCCAAATTAAGTTGTCAGTGGTGCATAGCTCCAGAACTTCCAACACCTGAACATGCTGTTTTTGTTTGTTTTTTCATACAACTAAATCGCAAGGGGGTTGACGACGTGCCTGGGTGGTCAAGACAAAAACCCTAACCCAAAACAAACAATGACCATGAATTGGGGATGTCCCGATCGCATATTTATGCACCCGAGTCAGAGTCACCTGATTTTGAGAATCTGCCGATACCGAATCGTCGAATCCCGATCAAAAACCGGAAAAAAAGGTTTTTCTTGTTTTTATTTGAACTGAAGTTCCAAACGTGTTGCAGTACTGTCTTCTGAACCACTTATCCCCAAGACTCCTCCAGCGGGGGTGCTGGAGCCTATCAAAGGTAACTCCAGGCAGGCTCACGCCACAAAGAACAGCCTCTCACTTACACAATGAATGAGTTGCGACAGCACACTTCAGACTATTTACCAAGCTTAACGATGAATGACACATCTGTGCTTTTGATCGTAGAGCTACCGAGTATTCTATGGCCAGATCAAAGCTACAAACCTGTCAATCATCGTTAACTTGAAGTACCAAATGCCAGCTGCACTGGTGACCGCATTGCGTAGCAGGAGGGAGATTGGGAAGTTGTACGAGCATGGAGCAGAAAAACTGAATAGCAGAATATATTTGCCAATTAAAAACCCGATCCTTTTCTCCTGATTCCGATCCTTTGAAAAATAACGCGATCGGCCCTATTTCTGATCACTGAAGCGATCGGGACATCCCCACCAAGAATTAACACTGGGAAACTACAGTTTATACCAAAGAAAATTCATAACTGTCTACGATGTCAAGCAAAGCCTGACAATGGCTATAGACAAGTTTCCGAGGTACTTCCGCTTTATTTAGGAAATTTAAGGAGGCAATTTAGGAAGTACCGCATCCATTTGCCATCATCACGACAGGGGAGGACAACATGTTCATGAAGGCAGATGTGGAACCAAGCTCGTGCCACCACAAAGACCGAGTGTTTTTGTAGCCATGTTGCCGCTGTGTTATGGAAGGTATGTTCTTCCTAATCTTGCATTTTCATGTGTCCGGTGCTCAAAAAATACAAAAGCTACAATCTTGCGCATGAAACGACTTGTTGCCTTTGATATTGTTATTACGATGATGATTGTAATTACGATGATCTTTAATATTATTTACTACAACTACTCTATCTGCTGCTAGCCTGTTGCTAATCAGTATGTGTCGATGGCACAATTATGTCAACGCATAAATGCAGGTGTTACAAGTTTTTTGTTCGCTTGTTTACAGGTGGAAAACGCTGTGTCTCACATTCACAACAACAGTTACAGTACAATGATGAACATATATCGAGACTACGTGCGTTCTTCTTTGATGATGGAATACATACAGTACATGTATTGATAAAAGTAATCACGTAGTTGGTGTTTTTGTGGATTTGAAAAGGCATTCTATTAAATTGACCATAATATATTACTTGGGAAAATGGAAAGATACGGGTTTACAGGCATTGTTTTGGAATGGTTAAAAAGTTACATGGGAAATCGCAAACAGTACGTACAGATTGGTGATTACAGGTCATCATTATCGCACATTACAGTTGGAGTACCACAGGGCTCTGTATTGGTTCCAAAATTCTTTACATTATTTATCAATGACCTATGTATGACATTTAAAAAAATAAAATTTTTACTCTTTGCAGATGACGCCAACATCCTATGCTCAGGAAATTTTTTAAAGAATCTGATGCATGAGGTAATGACTGAATTAACATATCTGAATCACTGGTTCAGGCTAAACAAATTATCAATAAATTTGGAAAAAACTAAATATATTTTATTTGGAAATAAAAAGACAAAAACTGAAGAAAAGATAATTATAGTCAATAGTGAAATTGAGCGAGTAACTGAGACTAAATTTTTAGGTGTAATACTGGATGAACAGTTGAATTGTTAGGGCCTCTGCTCCTCCTTCCTGAGCCCTGGCCCACCTCTGGCAGGTGTGTGTGTTTTTATTCTGATTACAGAGTGGACGTCAGACGGGTGGAGCGGCCACGGGTGATGGTGATGATAATCAGCCCTCTTTAAAAGCAGTGGACGCCGCCACCTCGTCGCCCATCAACGTGTCTGTTTGCTAAGTCAGTTGTATCCCGCGTTCTTCACTTATTGCTCGGATCACCGGCTCACGACATTTTTTGCTCTCGTCCCAGGTCCTGTTTTTTGCGCGCCCCTTGTCGGATTTCATGCCTGCCTCCTTCCCGAGCTTCATTACCTAACGCCCACTCGATGACCCCGATCTTCGAGTTCCACTGCTTTTGTGTTGGACACAATAAAGCATTTTGGTTCATTGCCACACCGTGCCTGTGTCTGCATAAAGATCCCTTCCATTCCGGGAATCCTAACATGAATTGGAAGTCACAAATAAAGAATATAAAAACAAAACTGACAAAGAGTGTTGGACTACTGAACAAAACGAAACCCTTTTTAAATTATAAAGCACGCCATATCTTGTTCTCTTCATTAGTAATGTAGGGTGACCATATTTTGATTTCCAAAAAAGAGGACACTCAGCCCGGCCTCAAGATACTTTAATTTTTCTCGAAGTTCACTCAAAAATGCCTATATCACTTTGATATATTTAAAGTGTGCCCCCTCACTCTGGATGGAAAAATGCAGTTTGAAAAAAAATATATAATAATAATATATATAGAATGCAGACCCATGGAAATGTAGTTCAGTCAATACACATACACACAGTAGGCTATGAGCCAACTAAACATTTTTATAAATTACTATCACGACAACTATCCTTGACGAATTGTTATTCCCATTCAATTGATATTCTCATTCAATGTTCTAGATTGCACACAAACAACAACCGAAATAAACTAACTATTCAACAAGCACGTTTCCAAATGTAGCAGTTCAAAACTACGTTTCCCATAATGCCTAGCGTGGTTTAGCTTTACAGTCAAAGCTCCGACAGAAGTCAACAGTTGCCATTATTAAGGTATTTATCGTACAAAACTTCACTGGGCAGGCGTTGTGGCCAAATGGTCACCCCAGTAGATGGCGGTAATGCTTCATGATAGGGGTGAACTGCCAACAAACACAAGAACTACTCCTTCCCTCCATACTACTAGGAGCAATGTCATCGCAGGCAGGCGCTGCCACCCAGCGGCCGGAGGGATTCTCTTCAAATTGGTCCCGTGAAAAATAAAAACCGGACATTTTTATGAATTTATAAAACCCGCCCGGACGATTAGGATACTACGTGAAAGTAGGACTTGTCCGGGCAAAAGAGGACGTTTGGTCACCCTAAAGCCTGAGTTATACTCCCGCGTTGCGGTGATGGCGTAGCGACTACGGCGTCATTCGACATTCGATAGTTCTGCGGTAAGGGAACGCGTTGCTCTGTAATTCACCGCCAAGCCACTAGAGGGATGTGGCATTACGTTTGTACGGTTTTGGGGCATGCTTGTTTACTTCCGCTAGTCGGAGAAAAAATAAACAATGCAAGATGGAACTCTTGAAAATAAATATTCTGCTCATCAACACTGAATAAATATTGAACATACAAATGTTGGCAGGCAGGCGACGCAGAAGACGGTTTCGAGGCGGTCTGGCCGACTTTTGATGCCGCACTGAGAGTTTTAGACTCGGGTGGAGAGAGCTAGCTGTGGCGGTTAGCTTCAAACTGGCGTCGAGCACTGCGTTCAAGGTCTGCAAAGCCCTCCAGCCTGATTTGTTTGCCGTGTCCTACAACCAGCCAGTGGGAAGCCATAGCAGATTTCTGGCGTCTAGGGAACTTCCCAAACTGCGTTGGGAGGCTTGATTTTAAGGTTATCATAAAAAGCACCGAGGCACTCTCAATCAGTGATGATGTATTGTGTGTGTGAACTGTCTGTTATTGAAAATTAAAGATCAAAACAACTCTTTTGACACCAAATCTGTGCTTTATTCTTCATATACTTGAAACATATGTACACAGTAAATGATGAAGTGCACCAACCAAAAATACGACATAAAGTGATAAAAAGTTGGCAGTTTTTGGCCGACTGGGTCACCGCTTCATGTGGCCACTCGATTCCGAACACCCACGTCTCGGTGGTTCTTCCATTTTTTTTTTCCGATCGCCGACCTTGCCATTTGGCAATCACAATAATAATGTCTTGACGAGACTTGCTCTTCAATGATACTCCCGTCGGCTTGGTGCATTTTTGCGTGTAGAAAATAATGTTTGATTCTATTCTACAATGGCGGTGTTTTCGCGGCAAACCGGAAACAACAGTCTGAGCGGACCAATCACAGTCCGTTTTCGTCACGTCATACACGTCTAGGTGACGCGAAGGTTAGAAAATTCGAGAGGCGCGCGTAAGCCTACGGCGTAGGGTCGTAACTCGATTCTTCCTTGACGGCGTAGGTCTGACGCGGAAGTATAACTCGGCCTTAAGTAATGCCATACCTCACCTACTGTGTGGAGGTTTGGGGCAATACATATCCCAGCAATTTACAGTCACTTGTGATACTTCAAAAAAAGGCAATAAGAATAGTGCACAAGGCTAAATACCTTGAGCAAACAAATAGACTGTTCTTGGAATCCAAGCAGTTAAAATTCCTGGATCTAGTGAAATTCAAAATGGCCATAATCATGTTTAAGGCACGGAAAAACGCATTACCTGGAAATATACAAGTTTTGTTTTCAAATAGACAAGGAGGATATAATCTGAGAGGGGAGTTAAACTTCAAAAAGCAAAACAACAAAAAGTACAACAAAAAAGAGCTTTTGTCCTTCAATTTGTGGTGTGGACTTGTGGAACAAACTTACTGAGGACCTAAAGAAAGGCGCTAATTTGAGCGTGTTTAAGAGAAAATACAAAGATCTTGTTTTCTGTAATTATAGAAATGAATTATAGTATTTATGTTGAGAAAATGTTGAGTGATGCCAACCATTGTTCTTTAGGCATCATTGAATTGTTGTGAATTGTATTTGTTTTGTCTGATTTATGCTGATGATTATGTAGGGGACAAAGGGGTATGATTCATATAAGTTTTTTACTTCTTCCTACTCCTTTATGAGTCTTATGTTTTGTTTGTATTCTTGTATAATCCAAAATGTGATGCATGTTTTCGAAATTCGATCAATCAATCAATACCTGGATGGAAGACTCGCGGCGGACCGTCAGCTTGATCCCGGGGTTCAACTATGAGCTTTTTAACTGCAGCAACTTTAAGCGACGCTATTGGAGCTGGAATTAACGAGGACTGTGGGAGAAAGTCCGACAGGAGGCCGCCGATGGTCTCCATAATGTCGGGTGAAAGTTTGGCAAGGCTCAGGATATGTGCTGTCTGATAACACATTCTCGTATGCTATTTTTCTCATAATTTTATATATTGTGTTTTATTGACCTGTTTTGCGCATGCACCAATTGTTTTAAATAAAACAAGAAATGGAATTATGTTGTCCAGATGGTTTATTGCGATCAATATCTGCAACAGAAAATTACATATTAGTTTTGTTTATACGTACATACCTTGTAGCATTTTCTTGTAACAACAAAATCTGTGTCAGCCCTTCTACATTCGGCAAATGTAATATTATTTGTAATGTCACCTCATTTTGGTCACTCAAGTGGCTCTGGTATCAGTCTACACCTCACGTCAACACAGGCTGACAGGTTGTTATAATTTTGTCCACAAATGATTAACAAGGTGATAAGAGTTCACGTACAGAAAATCTGAGGGTGTCGTCTACGTCGTGCTGAATCCACTTTTGAAGATTCCGTGAGTTCCTCTGGTTTGATTTTGCAGTTTTAACTTCATCAACACACAGCTAACTTCAACCGCAACTAATGAGTTTTTTTTCTAAACTGGAAGTTCGAAGCTGAAATTTTCCAAGATGGCGCCGCCCATGTTTCACTCAGGGAAATTGTCTATATTTTTTAAATATTTCAGGTCAATATCTGGATAACCTTTTAACGTGTGCACATGAAGGGTTTCTCTTCCATGGTAATTGTAAAGACATTATCCAAACTGTGAACCACAGACGTCTTCTCACACTAGGAATTGTCATGTCATTATAACTTCTTATGAACCCTGCTTCTTCTAACTTCACTCACCTTCATATGACCCTTGCTATCCTAATACATTATACCATTAATAAAATGTATACTGATTAAGTCTTTCAAGATTAAAATGAAGTGATGATATTTATATTCACTTCAAAAGTGTGGCATATTCACAAGTTCAAAGTAAAAAAAATTACATAAGCGCTCGATTGTAACGAAGCAATTTTTTGTGTACTTGTAATTTTGGAACATTTTTTTAAGGCACTTTTTTTTCGAGTGATGAGCACAGATGAAGACACCAGGTGACAGGAATACACTTTATTGCCCTTTTTAATGTGATCAGACTACAATATTGTCAATAACTGAGCATAGTAGAGCCGTATGACTAATGTGTTGTTTGGTAAAAGCAACTGGTTGAAGCTGTCATGGTGGCTCTCACTCACAAGCAGATGACAGCCTGGTGTTTGGCTAACAGCTTGTAATTCGTTTGTGCATGCTGCATGAAAAAAAACATGTCATTGTGTTTAACCACGTAACATTTGTGGTTCCTTTTTCACTGTAACACAATTTACTAAAGTTAGAAAGAAGGAAGAACTAAAGGGCCCAGACAGATAGAACTTTAAAAGCGTCCACGTTTGCATAAGTGTTTATGATAGAATTGTCTGGCTTTTTCTCCCACTGGCATGCAAACTGTAGAATAAGTCCTCCGGACAAAGGGGTGTCTGATGCATTCTGCTTATTTAGGAGTGCAACCTCAGGAAACTCAAGCTGAGAGTAAGACAAGCAACCATGGTGGAAAGCTTTGTTCGTTCAAGACACACAACAAAGGGCATGAGAATTCAAATCAGCATTGTGGAACACAGCCTGGGGCATTTGAATGAGATGAAAGCAAGATGAGAAATTCTTAAGTACGACGGTGACGCGATTTTCAAATCAGTGTCTCCTTTAAATGTTAAAAAGTAAACTAAAGTTTTGAAGTTAAAATGCTGCTATGTACCCATTTGATGCAGCACAAATCATCATTTGAATTGTAGGGCATCAACAAATAATTGAAAAAAATATTTTTAAACTATAAAGGTTATAATAATGTTTGTTATGGATGAAGACAGGAACCTTATACTAATACAGTAATGTGAAAAAATTAGGACAGCCCATTAAATATTCAGTTCTTTATTAAGAAATGTTCACACACAAATGTTGGATCTTGTTTTTCATTATCTGCGGAAAAAGTGATTTAATAGCAGGTAAACAACAACAATTAACATTGTTTTACTCATTAAACCAAATTTATCAACAAAAATGCATATTCTAACTGAGGAAAAAGTTAGAACACCTTACCATCTAATAGCTAGTATTACCCCCTTTGGCTGAAATAACTTCACTGAGACGCTTTTTGTAGCCATCTACCAGTCTTTGACATTGGTCTGAAGAAAGTTTGCCCCACTCCTCAACGCAGAATACTTTCAACTGTGATATGTTTGAGGTGTTTCTTTCATGTACAGCCTGTTTCAAGTCACCCCACAGCATCTCAATGGGATTAAGATCTGGTCTTTGACTCAGCCATCCCAGGACTCATTTCTTCCTTTTCAGCCAGTCCTTGGTGGATTTTCTGGTATTTTTGGGGTCATTGTCATGTTGCAGGGTCCAGTTTCGCTTCAGCTTTAATTTTTTTTCACAGATGATCTCACAAGATTCTCAAGCACCCTCTAATACACGATAGAATTCATGTGGATTCTACGATGGTGATCTGGCCAGTGTCCTGCTGCAGCATAGCATCCCCAAACCATGACACTTCCACCTCCATGCTTCACATTTGGTATGAGGTTCTTTTCCTGGAATGCTGTATTGGGTTTACGCCAAACATGTCCTCTGTTCTGGTGTCCAAATAGTTCGATTTTAGATTAACCTGTCCAAAGAATATTATTCCAGAAGTCCTGGTCTTTGTCTGCATTCATACTGGCAAACTTCAGTCTGGCTTTCATGTCCTTTTTGGAGAGCAAATGTTTCCTCCTTGCACACCCCTCATGAAGGTTAAACTTGTGAAGTCTCTTTCTGATTGTAGAGGCATGCATTTTCACATCAACAGTAGCAAGAGCCTGCTATTGGTCCCGTGATGACATTTTAGGGTTGTTGGAGACTTCTTTTAGCATCTTGCGGTCTGCTCTCGGGGTGAACTTGCTTGGACGGCCAGACCTTGGCATGTTAGCAGTTGTTTTGAATGTCTTCCACTTGTAGACTATTTTCCAGACAGTGGAATGGCTGATTTTATATTTTTTTCTGATCTTTTGAAATCCCTTACCAGAGTCATAAGCGTCTCCAATCTTCTTTCTGAAGGCCTCAGACAGCTCCTTTGATCTCACCATGGTGTTTTCACTCCAACAGTTAGTCACTGTTGAAAGTATTCTGCAGTGAGGAGTGGGGCAAACTTTCTTTAGACCGATGTCAGAGACTGGTAGCTGACTAGAAAAAGTGTCTCACTGAAGTTGAGGGGGTAAAAGGGGGTAACACTAGCTATTAGGTGGTAGGGTGTCCTAACTTTTTCCTCAGTTAGAATATGCTGATAAATTTGGTTTAATGAGTTAAACAATTTTAATTTTTGTTGTTTACCTGCAATTAAATCACTTTATTTTCCATAGAACTTTCTGAGGGGCCTCAGGAGGAACAACATGGGCAAGGGATTGGTGATTGCCATCTACCGAGCAGCTATTGAGTCCATCCTCACCTACTGCATCTCAACGTGGTATGTACACTGCTCGACAGCGGACAGAAAAATCACTGCAGAAGGTGGTGATAGCGGCTGAGAAAATTATTGGCTGCTCACTGCCACCACTGGAGGACATTGCTGCTGTGCGTACCCCTAATAGAGCTAAGAACATTATCAAAGACTCTTCCCATCCTGGTCATCACCTCTTTGAACTGTTACCCTTTGGCAGGAGATATAGAGCGATGAGAACACGTACTACTAGATTCAGAGTTTTTTTTCCCAGGGCCATCAGTGTTCTCAACACTGGACTACACTAATTGTTTCATGATGCTGCTATTTAGCGACTTTTGCACAATAATTTATTCATTGTATATTATTTAGTAGTATGTCTAAGTTGTTTAAGTTGTGTGTTATTTTACTGTCCTGTGTCTTGTGTTTTATGGTAGCACACAGTAGCTTTCCAATTTCATTGTTTGCTCGGCTTGCAATGAAAATAAAGGAATTGAATTGAATTGAGATAAAGAAAAACAAGATCAGATATTGCTATGTGAACATTTCTTAATAAAGAACTGAATATTTAATGGGGTGTCCTAATTTTTTTACATGACTATATGCAATATACTCAATTTATACATGACAGAGGGAGGGAGGATGGATGAGCAGCTTCAAAGCTTCCATATTTTATGTAGGACCTGTTTTTTGTTTTAAAGAAAATATAAGGTAGTGAAATGATACAATTAAGTAGCTTACTTAACCAATGTTTAAACTTGTTCATCTTTCGGGATGATTGATACAATACAATGTAAAGAAAAAGCAAAGACCCCACAGAGAATGAATTGTTTGATGAGCACTGAACTGTGTTCCTTGGAGGTACAGTATGCAAAAGTCTCACAACTCATTTTTTGGAATAAGTGCTGCTAAAAAGAAATATGCAAAACAACACACCCAGTGGATTCTTTGGTGCAGAGTAACAGAGCTGCTGCTATTATTTTTAGTCGTGTGAGATCTATATAGCTATTGCCTATTGGCTGTGGACACTATTTGCATATAATTTATTATACTGTTTATGCTATTGAGACAGTTATTGTCTTGTGCATTGTTTGTTGTGTCATCTCCATCCATATGGTATGCTCCACAGCTGTTTATCACAATCTCATCACTGCTGCCTTAGAGGGTTATTCTTTAGACACTGCATAGACTTCATAATGTATTGACGGGACACGGGGCCGATTCATAGGGGGCCTATTTCTCTCAAAGCTGACCGAGTGGAAACAAAAATAAATGTGTAAATTCCTGAGTTCTTTATAGATATGGGCATAAAACAGTCTAGATTCTTGGTTAAAAGCAAAAAAATGGGCAGTTAGCATTTATTTTACATAAATATGTTGAATGTGCTGCTAGTCTTTACACCACTGTGTTGCCACCTTATCACCACAAAGAGCTTTTTACGTTGAAAATTCTTGTGAATAAATGGGTAAATCCCAAAATTCTTGTGAATAAATGCGTAAATCCCTGAATTCTTGATAGATATGGACGAAAAACAGTCTCAATTCTTGGTTAAAAGCAAAAAACGGGCAGTTGGCATTTATTTTAAGTAAATACTGTATGTCTAATTCAGGGGTCGCGTTAACCGAATATTTTCCGTCGTTGACCGATTTTTTTAAAACAGTAACGGAAAAAACTAAAGTTCACCTGTCATTTTGACAGGTTGCAATTCACACCCCAGACCACAGGGTGGCGAGTGAGCATATTAATTAGCTATTGTCTCTCTTGATTCATGACGTCGTTGGCCTTACCCTGAAAAATGTCAAGGCAACTGAGTGTCCAAAGTTTCTTCAAAAAGCCCCAAAATGACAATGGTGTTTATAAAAGAGGTGAAAAAACAGGGACTGCACAAGCGGGCACGCAATTCAAGTCCATGCGTACCAGGAGGAAGGTGTAAGGCTCCGTTCAGGCCACAGCAGGTGAACTGTTAATTTCATTGTTCCATAATGTAGCCTACCTACTGGGGCCACAGTCAGCTGTTTTTGTCACTGCGGAGAAAAAGTTACATATTCATCTGCTTGATGTGTGATGGCACGGTGTGGATTCTCTGTTAAGCTTGTTCGGACAGAATATTAATTCAAAATGAATGAAAACCAAATACTATTGAATATTTTGAAGCGGTATGCAATGTTAAGAGTCTTGTTAGTTCGAATTGCTGTGTCCAGCCGCTGTAGCTCTGCTGCTCTCTGTGAACTCTCTATTCAAGCCGGAACGCGCGCGGCTCTTAAGTGTCTCTGTCACATGACTGTGTTGTAGCCGCTAACGCGCTCGGCCAAATGGACACACAAGTATGGAAGGTGAATTATGCCACACAAAGGGTCACCACAATGTCATTATCATCATTTTAAAAATTTAAGTGACGGGTAAAAATAGATTATGGCCGGATTTTTATGACCCTGTCAGTCAAAATGACAGACAACGAAAAAGTCTAGCGCAACCTCTGGTCTAATTTGCTGCTACTCTTTAAGCCACTGTGGCGCCGCCTTATCACCACAAAGAGCTTTTTACGTTGAAAATCCTTGTGAATACATGCTTAAATCTCTGAATTCTTTATAGATATGAGTCTCGATTCTTGGTTAAAAGCAAAAAAAAAAAAAAAAAAAAAACAGGCAGTTAGCATTTATTTTACGTAAATATGTCGAATTATGATGCCAATGGCGTAGCGGTTAATTTCTCCCATTGTTTCAAATGCATGCATGGTATAAAAAATACAATAATTACCTTGAATCCTCGAACAAATCACTCCTGAGACAATCCCTCCTGTTTGTATGCGGTACAGCTTTCATACATTTTCAACCTAAATCCGGCGTTAGATCGCAGCGTGTGTTTGAGAACAACTGCTCTTGATGCTGTGTGTGGGTAGGCTCGCTACGCGAAGGCGTGACGCGGTGCCTGGGGGAAGTGGGGCGTCAATATATTATGAAGTCTATGGACATTGTTAGAAGTGACTACGCCCAGTTGTATATCCCTAGGTAGACTCAGATATCAAATGGCTCATTAGCACAGGTAAATAAAGAGTAGAGGGCAAAATGTAAAAAGGTGCATGCAAAACTCAAAAGTGTTATCCAAAGAAAAACAACCCCACAAATGGTCAGTGGTAATATCAATTAAATTAGATGGCAAGCGCTACACAAGTATTAACAATCAAATGCAAATGACTTGCCAATTTTAAATTCATATTTGAAATGTGCCAGAAAAGAACTCAAATTCACGTTTGATTTTCACTCTCATTTTCAGTCATATTTATGATAACATCACTCGATCTCTGAACACATCAACTTTATTTCACATATTGTGATTGATTACAGTCATTTATTTTTAACTGATTTACAAATTCTTCACCAATTCATCCAAAAACAACCAAAAGTCTTTTTCTTAGCTGTTAGGAGTAGCAGCAATTACAAATTCATTGAGTTAATTCATTCACCTATGCACCTTTTATTCATATTCTCAAATAAACATACTATGCTTCATCTCATGCATTACCACCATGGTCAAGTTTTGTGGGGATTTATTTTTAATGTTACCTGTTTAAGGTAAGAGAAAGAGAGAGAGAAAGAAAGAAAGAAAAGGGAAAAAAGCTAGTATTGGCTAAAACAGTTGCAGAGCATTAAATTCGAACATTTAGTGACGTTTGCATTTGTTTGTCATTCGATATTGCATTTTTTTACCCTTTTCAAACTTGAACAGCAAGGTCTTGTGATGAGATGAAAGAAATAACATACATCATATGTATATTTTTTACAACTGTAGTGTCACAGAGAAAACACATTGTATTTAACCTAATTCCATAGTAGTATTAAAGTGCTGTCTGAACTCAGCCAGGGACGGATGCTACTTACATAGTATTACACTTTGTATACATTATGAGAGTTAAACATGTCAAATACAGGTATATATATTGTGTTTGAAAGTAGAACAGAAGAACAGTCAATTGTGTCATGGAGCCTGTAATGCTGCTAGAGTTTAAATCTGGTCAAATTAAAAGGCATGCAGTATGAGTTTCACCATCACAGTTTCTACCTCAAGCCTTTATGGTAGAAGCTATGACAATATTTTATTTACATATCATATTCTGTATGTTGTGTGTCATAATTAAATAAGTATTTCTTCACTTTTTTATTTATTCAGGTGAGAACTGAGAACGGATTTTTGTTTACAAAGTCAATCTGACTACAGGCAATAAAAATTGTTCAATAATAATAATAATAATAAAAACAACAACACTATGTATGTTGCATCTGTATGTACATACAGTATGTACATACATACATTTGTACATACATAGAATGTATGTACGTACATAACATACACATACGTATGTACATAGTGCATGTACATACGTACCTTCACATACATACGATATTTATGTATACATACCTACATACATTACTACATACAGGTATGGATATACCATATATAGCCCTCATAGGAGAAAACTCACCAGTTGTCACTGTTTGAAGGAATACTTACTGCACACTAGACCTTAACGATTGTTTTGATCAACAAAGCTGGATCGGGATGAAAAATTTGGTGAAATGTGGAAGAAAGACCAATTTGTTCTAACATCCTAGAAATCTGCATACCTATGGAAAGATGGAAACAAAAAGGTAAGTTGTAATCTCAAAAGGTTGGCAGTTATTGTGCTCTATAAAAAATATTTTGAAAATGAATACTATTGCTCTCCAAGGCCAAATTTAAAAAAAAGATCAATGTTTTTAATTCATTCATAGAAGTAGTAGTAGTAGAAGTAGTAATAGTCGTATCTTTATCACCCAGTAGTCTGCAATTGTAAATTCACAATGGGAAAAACACATGATGGGTCTGGAAATTGCAGATTCTAGAGCGTAAAATGGAGCAGCCATCATGAATTGGACATGTGGAGGAACCTTAAGGATAAAGGTTATTTCTGCTCTGTTGCTCACTCTGAAGTAGGTTGAATCAATATTTTACATTGTAAATGGATCACCTGACTTTGTGTGGGGATGAACTCATAAAAAAAATGTCTACGCTGTTCTCATCTTTATGTAGGATTTTAACAGGCCTTATCATCTTTTGAGCAAACATTTTCTTTTTTGGGTTTTTTTGTCCTGTAATGAGGGAAATTAATGAACAACTGTGTATAGAACCCCATTACACATAAGCCAGCCAAGAAGATACCTTATACTTGCCAAATACTTGCTACTATTTAAAGTGACTGATTAGTAGGACATATTTTGAAATGTATTTAATATGGTGTTTTTGTTTTTTTCGTCACAGAAAGCTGGCATTTGAAAAAGGTATGTGCACTTAACACAGTACTTCAATATTCCCTTTAGTTGCTTTACCACATTGGAAATAGTGCTCTAATGAAAACATCAATCCAATGTAATGTTAACACATTTCATAACTCAAAACTCAATTACCCCCAATTAAAATCCACCAGCTAAGAATTAAGCCGTGAGATATTTTACACTAAAAGGATTAAGAACAACTTTATTGACTTGAATTTTCTTGTCAACTTATACCCCACACTTACACAAGGTTAACTATTTTACCCTTTACCTAGTTTGCCAATTCAGTCCACATGTGTTTTGTGGATTTGGAGAAGGCTTATGACCGTGTCCCCAGGGGCACCCTGTGGGGGGTACTCTGGGAGTATGGGGCGGATGGCCCTCTGTTAGGGGCCATCCAGTCCCTCTACCACAGGAGTATGAGTCTGGTCCGTGTGAACGGCAACAAGTCTGACCTGTTTCCGGTGAGGGTTGGACCCCGCCAGGGCTGCCCTTTGTCACCAGTTCTCTTCGTGACTTTCATGGACAGAATTCCTAGGCGCAGCCGGGTGGTGGAGGGGATCGAGTTCGGTGGTGGGAGGATCTCAACTTTGGTTTTTGCAGATGATGTGGTCCTTCTCGCTCCATCAAACAGCGACCTCCAGTTTGCAGCCGAGTGTGAAGCGGCTGGGATGAGAATCAGCACCTCCAAGTCTGAGGCCATGGTTCTCACCCGGAAAAGGGTGGATTGCTCGCCCCAGGTCATGGGTGGGTTCCTGCCCCAGGTGCAGGAGTTTAAGTATCTCCGGATCTTGTTCACGAGTGAGGGTAGGTCAGAGCATGAGATCCACAGGCGGATTGGGGCGGCCTCCGCAGTGTTGCGGGCGCTTAACCAGTCTGTCGTGGTGAAGAGGGAGGTGAGCCGGAAGGAGAAGCTCTCGATTTACCAGTCAATCTACGTTCCTACCCTCACCTATGGCCATGAACTTTAGGTAATGATCGAATGAACAAGATTGCGGATACAAGCGGCTGAAATAAGCATCCTTCGCTGATTGGCTGGGCTCAGCCTTCGAGATAGGGTGAGGAGCTCGGTCATCCGGGAGGGACTCGGAGTAGAGCCGCTGCTCCTCCATTTCGAGAGGAGCCAGTTGAGTTTTTTTGGACATCTGGTTAGGATGCCGCCTGGACGCCTCCCTCGGGAGGTGTTTCAGGCATGCCCAACTGGGAGGAGACCTCGGGGCCGACCCAGGACACACTGGAGGGATTATTTTATTGGCCCGAATATACAGTGGGGAGAACAAGTATTTGATACACTGCCAATGGGAATTGGCAGTGTATCAAATACTTGTTCTCCCCACTGTAAGACGGCCCTGATTATAAGAAGACCCCCTATTTTTCACGACTCAAGTTTGAAAAAAAAGACTTTTTGAGCAATAATTAATTTTTATACAGACTGTTCTTTATACGATTTTTTATACAGAAAATAATTACAGTACATCCGAACCAAATAATAATAACATAATCATAACAATATACTTGAGAGAAAAAGTAAATATGTAAACTAAAGAGCAATCACATTTGTAAATGAATGGCTTCTGGTTTTTGAAATGTAAATAAACCAATCTATTGTGATAAAACAACAAAATTGCAATAACTGCATTAACCATCAAAGTGAAGTCTAACTGTAACTGTAGTCTTCAAACAAATCTGAATAAGGAAAAACATTGCAATAAAATAATGCAAACTGGTTAAACTTGAGAGTAGCTGAGATCTGTCATGACAGAACATTGCTTCAATGATATATGGCGCAATCTAGTGTCTTGAATGGGTATAACGTCTAGACCGCGAATATAATACTACCCCTCTTTTTCAGTCTTATTTCAATGCAAAAAACACTGTCTTATATTCGGGCCAATACGGTACATCTCTTGGCTGGCCTGGGAACACCTTGGGTTTCTCCCAGACGAGCTGGTGGAAGTAGCTGGGGAGAGCGCTGTCCTGGCCTCTTTGCTGAGGCTGCTGCTCTCGCGACCCGGATTCGGATAAGCGGGAGACAACGACGACGATGTTTGCATTTTATTGTACACTGTGTACAGGACTTGGTTTGAACTGTAGTTGCGAAATGTATCAAATTAAAGTTAAATAAAGTTGGGGCACATGTATGGTTGTAATGAACATCAGGACTATAGGTGGTGGTAAAGTCCATCTAGTTTCTACCATTTTAATTTTATTTAATAAGACTCAGTAGCATTTAATGAAAATCAAATAATTGGGCTGTACCTAAATGCAAAGATTTTTTTTTTTTTTTACCATATACCACCCATATGTAAAGATTCTAAATAAATAGCTACCTAATCGCAACCAATACATAGAGATACACCTTGCATAAATCACACTTGGCAAGTCAAAAATACATTTTTTTCCTCAGTGAAATTGGTTTACCATCTGTATTAATAGGATTACAAGAATTATTTAGAATCAGGGCTCCCTGATGGGTTATGCTATTTGAGTCAAGCTGTTGTTTGAGCTTTTCTCATCCATTTAATTATGTGCTTGTATTTTTCATAAATGTCCAACAAACATCAAAGTATAACTGGAAAGCTTTAAATCTGTGCTTTATAGTGTCATTGTGAATTTCTGTATCTGGGTGTGTTCATGACTTACTCAGTATCATCAGCAGTAGGTGTGTTGTAGCTTTGGAATAGTGGCTGCATGAAGAGCCCCAGTGTTCCAACTACACACACTAGGATAAAGATCCACAAAAACAAACGGTCTATCACCATGGCTACGTACTTCCAGTCTTCTATTATCTGAAACATAACACACACAAGAACCTAATGTTTTGGGTGTTTTAGGGTGTTGAAGCTGAAAAAGTACGACAAGACTCATGTTTTAATAACAGCCCATGGGTTTGTGAATGCACAAGCAAACCAAACGCTTATAAACCCCTGAGCTAACGTGCAATTAAGATTCTGTAATATTTATTAAGCATGAGAGCTGTGTGAAAGTTTTACAATCTTAAATTGTGCATTAGGTCTTAATCTACAGTCAGTGTGTGTCCATGCCCTCATGACAAAGAAGTAGAATAGTTTCAGTCAATTCAGTATCTATTTTAAGCATTTATTTAAAATGAGTGATTGTGCCACAGTCATTGCGTGCTAAAATGCTTGCGCAACTGCATGCAGGTCACAGTGGTATTGTTAAAATGAAAGAAATGGCGAGAACTTATTTTTGGTGGCCAGGATTAGATAAACAGATCGAAGAGACGGTAAAAAGTTGTTAATCTTGCCAGAAGATTCGCAACAATCCACCTGCAGCCCCACTTCATCTTTGGGATTTTCCTCAGGACCCTTGGCACCGCATTCATATTGACTTTGCGGGCCTTTTGAAAATCGAATGTTTCTGGTTGCTATCGATGCCCATAGTAAGTGGCCAGAGGTAGCTATCATGAAATCAACCACATTGGAAAAGGCAACTGAGAAGTTAGGGGAGATGTTTAGTCGTTTCGGAGCCCCTGCTAAACTCTTGTCAGACAATGGGCCCCAATTTGTGTCAAAAGAAATGGTTGAATTCCTGCAAGCCAATGGGGTTCAACACATTAAGTCGGCTCCCTATCACCCGGCAACCAACGGCTTGGCAGAGAGGTTTGTGCACACCCTCAAACATGCTCTCAAAGCATCACAAGGGCAAAGTACACTCCATTAGAGACTACACAAATTTCTCCTCAAATACCGAACATCTGTGCATGCAACTACCAAGGTATCGCCAGCGAGACTAATGTTTTCTCGAGAGATACGAACTGGCATGGATCTTCTGAAACCACCAACCCTGAGCGAGAGTGTTCAAATGGATCAACGGAAGCAAGTCAAGTACAGAGAACTGCAGTCCAAGAACCGGGTTTTTGACCTGTTATGGCCCAAAGTTACCAGAGTAAGGAAAAGTGGGCCCCTACCACCATCATTGCTCAAACTGGGCCTGTTTCCTACACAGTTCAGACAGCTGATGGTGTTTGGCGTCGCCATTTGGATCAATTGTTGGGAACACCAGACACTACTCCAGAACTGTCTTTTGATTGTGATGATGCTAGCAGTGTAATTATACCAGAAATGTCTAGCTTACCGGATGTGTCAAACCTAAACAATCCTGCTGTAATTGTGTCTAATTCAACCAATACACAAACGGAACCTGAAACGGTATCGGAACCTGTTTCCACAAGCAGAAAAGCGGAAGTGACTGTTGAACGTCGTTATCCAGCATTATTTATAATTAATAAGTAATGGGGGAAAAACAGGAGGTATTTTTGTGTTTATTTCTGGGACATGTTATGTAAGGGGGGAGGAGATGTGACATATTTATGTCACACTGCTGTTGCCATAGTGTGTACTTCCTGTGGGTGTGGTATTACAGCATAAAAAGGAATCTCCGTGATGTCTCTGTGACATATATGCTGAGAAGCACACTGAATAAAGAAGTGTTGTTCCATTCAAGTCTAAAAAAAAAAAATTTCTAGGACACAGGAATAAGTACTAATCTGTACTTTACTATCCAGTTCAAAACATTTATGTCCAGGTGTATTTATATGGATTTATTTACTTCCACAAGGCCGTGGTCAGCTCTTGTTGTGCATATTTCCATTAGTCAATAATATTTTTTTTCTCAACACAAAATAGCTATGATAAAATAAAAGAATATATTTTATTGTATTGATTTTTTTTTTTTTAATTATTTTTGTATTTAGAGATCTGAGCGTGTGGCAGATGGAGTGCCCAATGTGACAGATTTGCTACAAATCACATGATTTTGGCATTCAAAAATTCTCTCTTCCAAAAAAAAAAAAAAAAAAAAAAGTTAAGTACTTGGGAGGAATCAGTACGTTTACCCAGGTTTTTTCACACATCCGTAATTCTGCTAAAGTATAATGTATTAGTACTTAAAGGGATCCACAGATAGAAAGGCTTGTAGTTCTTAAAAGGCAAACGTGATTATGAGTTAAAATAATTTGATATTGACACCCCTCTTGATGTTTTTGTTTTTATGCAATTTGTAAAATAAGTTTAACTAGTAGGTCACCATTGTTGTTGACGTTGCAGGGCGATGACGTCACATGGTTACGCTGCCGGGCTTCCAGAATATGACTCTAGCGACATAAACATGTCATCTGTTCAACCCTTTCAATTTGAACCCGAGAGGAACATTAGTGAGCATAACAGCACTGTTGATATTTCAGAAAACGAGCAGCAAAAGCAAAATGAACAGGAAAGACGGGATGAGACGAGGGTAGGGTAAAAAATGGTGTTCTGCCAAAATGTGCTACACCAACGATACGTCCTACAAGAAGCGAATTTGACACCCAAAGTGCTTCCGTCCGCTTTCAGCTTGTTTTGTTTAGATGCATACAGACAGAACATACTAGAGATGCCTTAATACAATACCCAAACGTACTAATATCAAATAAGGATGGTTTAAATATGCTACATGACTAATGAGGTCAACAGATCAACAATCTGCTTAAAGCTTCCACAAGAAAACACAATGCTTAAAAGTATGAAAGTATTTTGAGGAGATGAAAAGGTAATAAAAGACTCAGTAAAAACACTAATAGTAAATACTCGCCACTTTTAACCAATGTGCGCATGTGTTGGATGTCTCCCCACGTGGAAGGAATTGGAGTAACCCGGTAGTGTTCGTCTAGCGACAGTGACGAAATACATCATCACCCCGAGCATCCAATGCCCGCATCAAACATAGCGCCATCCGTAGGTCAAAACATGTACTAAATATTACAGATTTTTAAATCAATGGCAATTTCTTAGGTGTTTCTAATAAAGTATTAAAAAAAAAAAAAAAAAACAATTGAGGCTTTTTAGAGCATTAAGTCCCAAGTTCCCTTTAAGTTTCCTCTGTTAAACATACTTACACATACTTTTATGCATATTCTTACCCCTTCATCATCATCTTCCGTCTTCATGTGCTCAGCGATGTACTTCACCCCTTCCACCGCCTCTTCGAGATCTGCATCCCATTGAGAGCGCAAAGGCCTCTGAATGTCTGAAGATCCACCACCCGCATCTGGGATGTCTCCCACCCTCCAACAATACTTGTGGGCCCAGTCTGCATTCACGTAGAAGGAGTCAGAATCTGTTTGAATCCCCCCAAGCTTTCTATTAGGGATCCGGTGTTTATCAGTTGCAGCCTGAGAGGGGCTTTTTCTGATGGCATTTCGGTCACCATACTTCCGCCTGAGCTTGTCACGGACATTAGCCGCGCCTGGACGCCTCATTAGAAGAAGAGTGGGAAGTTGTACTAAGAAGAGACGGTTCACCCATTGAGGCATATGGTGAGTGGAGGGAGAGCGGTGATGGACGTTCAGAACACATACGGTGGTCACAATGGAGAAAGTGACTAGCACCATGGTGAACATCAGGTATTTACCTAAAATGGTGGAAGATTTGCAACCAATAAATACATTTTTTTAAATTCCGCAAACAGTATTTAAAAGGCATTAGTGCAAACAGATTTTGCCAATGAAGACTTTAAATTCATATCAGCTTTACATTACAAGAAATTCATTTTTTAAACAATCAAGCTGCACCCTGATGACATCTTGTACATTCCCTGTTACATTACATCATTACATATTTATTATAATCAAAATAATATAATATATAATGCAAGGGCGTAGGTTTGGTCTCAACATTGGCAGGAAAGATAACCTGCATGTACGCTTTTTGCTGGGGCCGGGACATGAATAAGACCAAACAGATTGTGTGAATGGGGGTCAGGGCTACATTTCTCACCAATAAGAATCTAATTCATTAATAGGCTAAATGATCAATGCAAAATAAATCTGTATTGACCTGTACTAACTTTCCCGTGAATTGGTTCAGGTGATAAACCATTTGATTCAAACCTTTGTTTTCAAAAACTACTAAAGAAATATTTTGAAAACTTCCAGAATAAATGCCTGCATTTTATTAGAAAATTTAAATTGCAATATTTGAGCATAATCTAAATTATATTAACATACACAATAAATACACACTTGTTAATACAGTGTATCACAAAAGTGAGTACACCCCTTGCATTTCTGCAGATATTTAAGTATATCTTTTCATGGGACAACACTGACAAAATGACACTTTGACACAATGAAAAGTAGTCTGTGTGCAGCTTATATAAAAGAGTTCATTTATTTCCCCCTCAAAATAACTAAAAATATAGCCATTAATATCTAAACACCTGGCAACAAAAGTGAGTACATACACCTCACCGGTGGGGTGACAGCCATGCACACCAATTTGATGTAGAGTATGGCATATGGGCTGAGCACTAACAGGCTGACCCCCCACCTCTTCAATCTCTGCAGCAATGCTGACAGCACTCCTGTAACAAGTCACATGACATTTTGGAGGGAAAATGACAAGCAGTACTCAACTTGGACATTTAGGGATGTACGTAGTTCCCATGCGGTGTACTCACTTTTGTTGCCAGGGGTTTAGATATGGCTAGATTTTGAGGAAAAAATTAATTAAATCTATTATATAAGCTGCACACAGACTACTTTTCATTGTCAAAGTGTCATTTTGTCGGTGTCGTCCCATTAAAAGATATAGTTAAATATCTGCAGAAATGTGAGGTGTGTACTCACTTTTGTGATACACTGTAATCTATTAACTATCCAGGAAGGCAAAGAATAAACATTTGTCTAAAGACCACTGAACAACATTGTCCGTCTAAATAAATATGTATATAACTGAACTGAAAAATTCTTAGTCAGGGTATAACAAAAAAATATTTAAAAATGGAGCCTTCCTTCAGGTAAAACACGACTGCTTTTGTCCACAAGCACAGCTAAACGCAACAAAAAATGAAAACTTTTTACCTCGACAATGATTAATGTATGATTATCTGAAATGTCTGCATATGCTAGAAATAAAAAATATTTTTAAACAAATCATGTAGAAAATAAATAAATACATATTAAATAAATGCTGGTCATCAGCCAATCAAACTTGCGTTGGGGGGGGGAGGGTGGACTGACACATTCAGCAAGTGAAAAAGGGTACATGTATGTCTGAACATCATGAAAATAATTCAGTAAATAATGGCAGGGTCAATTTTATCCTTACAAGATATAGGAAGATAATCTATATGACCTATATAACTGAACTCATTATATAATACAAATAAGGTTGCTTAAAAGTTGGTGGGGACAATTTGAGCATCCCGAAAAGTTGGGAGTGTTATGTCCCTACCATCCCTATGCAAACCTACGCGCTTGATATAATGATAAACATATGATTATGTAAGGAGTCACAGACAGTGTAGTGGTACATTCACCTGACAGTCTAATCGCATTCCTTCAGAATATGATCGAAAAATGACAGTTAAACCCAGATTTTTAACTAAATTATGAATAAATTTCTAATGTGATTCAAAGTCTAAGAGGGAAAGTAAAATTACATGATGATGAATTTATAGGGATTTACTAAAGAAAAGTTATATGTTGTGCAAACGGACTCTATAGATATACAGTGAAGAATACGTACTGTATGCTAAAATGTATTGATTTTTTTGTACTTATTATTCAAGCTTCTATTTACAAAGAATCTCCATTGCCTGAGTCTGTTCTCTTCGGTTCACTATTTCCAGCAAAAAAATAAATAAATAAAACTTAACTGTCTTTTGAGTTTGTTAAACACATTTTGCAAATGAAATTTGAAAAGCATGAGATTTATTATGAGTAATAAAACAAAGGAATGGCTGCCTTATTCAGCATCTCACAAATACGTTAAATTGGGCTCAGCTAAATGTAGGACATGTTGGGCGAGGAAAAGGCATGCTATTATGAAATGTTGCCATTTCAATTTAGCGGTAGTTTTCTTTCATGAACGCAGTATAATCCCCAATGATATTGGTTTAACACTTCTAATTGTGAAAACATGAACTAAAATAGATATAACTCACCAATGAGCGGTACTGCAAGGGAGGTGGGCGGTACAATCTTTGAAATAAGTAGCAGGAACACAGTGAGTGCCAGCAGCACTGAGATACACAGCGTCATCTTCTCGCCACAGTCCGATGGCAGGTAAAACACCAGAATAGCCAGAGATGTGATCAGCACACAGGGGATGATCATATTAATGGTATAAAACAACGGCTTCCTCTTGATCACAAAATCATAGGTGATATCAAGGTAAGTAATGTCATTGGGATCCTCATTTTTGCGTCCCGGGAGCGAGACAATATCCCACTCTCCGCTGGGTGTGAAGTCGTCACGGCTGGCATAGTCACTGGTGAGAATCAGGTCAACTTCTGTGTGATCATACGTCCAGGAGCGGAACTTGAGAGTGCAGTTCTGCTGGTCGAAGGGGAAATTTTGCACTTCAATGGCACAGGCTGATTTGTAGATTGCGGGAGGGAGCCAAACAATGTCTCCCGTGTTGGAGACCACAGTGTTGCAATAGAAGGACACTTCATACACACCATCAGCACTGTGGCACATGTTAGGGAGTAGAGGTTAAGGATTAGTGAAGTAGAAGAAGGTAAAACATAAATCTTTTTTTTTTTTAATTGCATCAAACCATAATGGAACTTATCTATCTATAGTGATCCCTCGTTTTTCGCAGTTAATGGGGACCAGAACCCACTGCGATAAGTGAAAAACTGTGAAGTAGCGCAATAAAAAAATCCCAAAAACTTTTGTTTGTGTTCAATGTATTTTTTTCTGCTTTAGCATTGGAAAGAAATACATATAGGACATGTTTTTTCCCTTTTTTTCCCCAAAGTATAATTAAAAAAAAAAAAAGTAAATATTATGATAAGTTTTAAACATGTTACTGTCCCACCTTATTACTTTTAAACAAGAATAAAGTAGTAGAAAAATACTTGGCTTTATTAAATGTTTCACTGAGTGATTCTACTCAAATCTGCTCCGAGCTGCTCACTTACACAGAATAAGTTGCCACAGCAACTGTTTAACAAGTTAAACGATGATTGACGCATGCGGCGCTTGAGAAGTACGTGACTCTGGCAAGATCAAACACATTAATCTGTCAATCATTGTTAACTTTAATAAGCAATTCCAGGGCACGTGCACTGCTTGCCTGACGAACAAAGAGCAGAGAGAGGGAAGGAGGGAGACTGCGCGACAGGCTCAGGACAGCTCATGTTTTTTTTTTGTGTGTGTGTGTTTTTTTTTTTTCATGAAAAAAAATCCACGACAGACTGAGGGCGCGAAGTTTGAAGCGCAAAGTACCGAGGCATCACTGTACTCATTTTCGAGATTGGTTGCCCTCATTACAGTTAGCTTAAGTATACACATTGCATGGTACCTGCAGGCAATGTGAGTCGTCAATAGCCCTAACATACTGTATATATTTTTTAGACAGTGGGAAGTACCTGAACAGGTGCAGCGATAGAAACACACTTTGGAAATGTAAAGCAAACTTGCAGGTGAAAAACTGAACAAAAACTAACAACTGACTATATAACCTTTATGCACTTACTTGTTGTACAGCACTATGTCAGGAAGCCAAAGAAGTTTGGAGGGTATTCGAAGTTTCTTGATACCTTCATATTTTTCTGGGTCCCACCTCAGCCTGTAATCATTCCACTCCTGGGAAAAGACGTGAAAAAAATAAAGTCACGTCTACGTGTATACTGTATAGTCAAAGTATATGGTGCATGTACTGTTGGGTTGCCAACAGTCCAAATTGTCCGGGATAACCAGGAATTTAGAAAGTTCTGATTGGTACCGCCGCCATTCAGAACTTCCTAAATTCCAGGATTTCTTGCGAAATCAGGGACTGTTGGCAAACCTAATGTACTGTTTAAAGAACAAAAAAGTTGGTTAAAGTTTAAATTTCCAGTCATCCAATTTCACAGGCTTTTTCGGGGTTTTTAACAATTAAACAAGTCAGTTCTCTGAACTCAAAATTTCAAGTAAATGGGACTTCATATTAAGTTATTCGATGTCCAGTTTACGTAGAATGTTAGAATGTTAAGTTCGGACTGTCAATTTGTTAACTTGAGTTTTCACCCCAAAAAAATAAAAAAGCCAGTGAGATTGGTTGACTTGACATTTCAAGTTCAACCAACATTTTTATTAGATGCAGACCATCATTTACCTGGGACAGCCACAGGTTGGTTGTCATGATCTGCTCTCGCTCATTCTGCGTGAGAACAACAATCCTACATTACAACCTTGTCAGTAATTGGTGGAGTTTTAAAACAGGGGTGTCAAAATATTTTTTGTCACAGCCCATCGGACTGGTTTCCATCGGACAGCCATCATGACTGCAAACCCATATACTGGACTGTCTCAGAAAATTAGAATACACAATATTCTAATTTTTTGAGACAGTCCTGTGTATATATACAGGACTGTCTCAGGAAATTAGAATACACAATATTCTAATTTCCTGACTGTCTCAGGAAATTAGAATATTGTGTACACAATATTCTAATTTCCTGACTGTCTCAGGAAATTAGAATAGTGTGTATTCTAATTTCCTGAGACAGTCCAGTACGTTACTCGTAAATGTCGCCTCAAATTATTACATAAACAATAAATTGAATTTTAAGTGGTTTGTTTTGAAATTGGAGGTCAGTAAAAACCTTAATGTTAAAAAATATATATTCAATTAATTTTAAAGGGGGATTTGTAAATAAATAAATAAATAAAAATAAAAATGCTTGCAAGACCTCATTGTTTAACATCAAACATTAAGTTGATGTACATGATTTTCTTTCAGGGACCACACAAAACGGTACGGTGCCGGATCTGGCCCCAGGGCCTTGTCTTTGATAGATGAGTTTAATAAACAACAACTATTAAGTATTGTTGCATATCTAAAATTATGTCAGTAAAATCAAATCAGTTTACATGAAGATTAATGAATATGAAATAAATATCAGCAACTTAGAGTAAAGGTTGTAATGGAGCACAATAAAACCCCTTAATACATGTGTTTTCTTCCTATTGCTTACTGTTCATTGGTAAGATGGATGTTGAATATACTGTATCATAATGTCATCTATACTTCTTGGGCTATAAGACATCTTCCCTTTACATGTTAACAACAGGCATTCCGATGTTTCACTCATAGTCTCATCTACTTGACCCACTAGCCACATACCTACCTTGTTCCCTGGGCTGTAGTATACTGTATAAAATTATTCTTAAATTATTCTTAAATCAACACATTGAGACATTAAAATGAATATACTTACGACACTGATGAGCTGAGAGAGTGACACACGAATAGAGATGGTGACCTGTTGACTCTTATTGACAGCCGGTCTGATTAGTTTGTTGTAGCGTTCAGGACCTAACAAGAAATTCACCAGCCGCTCCTCGGCACTCTCTGCTCTGATACCTGCGAGTGCAACGAAACACATCTCATATATTCAATTTTTTTTTTTTTTTTCTAACGTACTGCATCATACAAATTATATTTGAATCTTGTGAAAATTGTGATAATTGCATTATTTCTCAAGTTACCCCACAATATAATTGCAAATATTTGCAATACATATTTTACTTTAAATGTACAATGCAAGTCTGTCTTTTAAATTATTAATAATTTTATTGATATTTGAGTGGACTTGTATGTTTACTCATTGGAACTAACATTGTAAGCATCGTGGCTGAGGAAAAATGAAAAAGGTAGTTGCGATTGAATAAATTCACATCAAAACATAAGATATCTCATTGTTAAAATCTATAAATACCAAAGCATCTGTGGATTTGGTAGTCTGCATTTTCCACATAACACCTGTCTCACACTTTTAACATGGTTCTGAATTTTTTTTTTAAATTAGCAGCTCCCACTACTAAAAGAAGTTTTGTTCCCACTGGGATCCTACTGTATTTACAATGTCATGGTTATACATAGAAACTTCAGTACCTGTATGTCAGTATTTAAGAGGTTAAGGCAGTGGTTCTTAACCTGGGGTCGATCAAACCCCAGGGGTTCGGTGAGTAAGTCTAAAGGGTTCGGCGAAGGTAAAGAAACGCAGGGGGCTATTTTCATACACTGATTGAATCTTGGCAAAGTGGCTTTTTAGGCCATGTTTTGGACTGGTTTGCTGCCAATTTACAGGTTTAACCCATTTCTTTTAACTGCTAGTCCTCGATCTAATGGGAGGAGGAACTGGTTTGCTCAGTGGAAGGTTGACTCGCACTTGGTAAGAGGAAATACAACAGACTAATGGGCAGCGTTGTCTCAAATTTTGACCTATTGATAAAACATGCTTTCAAAATGAAGAATTTTGAACGGGAATTAGCTAGTTTATTGGCTTATTAGTTTAGATATATCAGTTTTAGAATTTGAAAAAAATTGCTTTATTATCGAATTCCGAAGGGTTCGGTGAACCCACACGCGAATCTAGTGGGGTTCGGTACCATTAGCAAGGTTAAGAACCACTGAGTTAAGGTATTTAAGAAGTTTTGCATGGATTTATAGTATCTAGATTCTTTAGTTTTCCCCCACATATTTGAGTTGGCTTGTCCTCATTGGCGTTACCTCAGTTCCCATTAGGTAAAAGGTAGTGTGCCCACTGAAGTGAACAAATTCTAATCCACGCCAAAGGGTTGTTTAAACTCTAAAATTTAGAGTCATCAATGAAACTACGATGTGTGTGTTTGCAATGTGGTTGAGGGTAACTGAGCTAAACCTACATAAGCACAAAGAACATACAAGACTTCAAATAACGAGGTCCAAAGTCAAGTTCAAACTGAAGACTTCTTTCTCTTTTGCGCCACTACAGATCTAGTAAAACAACGTGGTGAAAGATGCAAGCATGGATTCCATCTTTTAAATAATTGAAACCATGACTTGAGGGTATCCGTGCCTTGAGTACAATGCGTTACTCTGTTATCTGTCATACAACAAATCTGTCAGACTGTTTGTTGTACTGGAGCAGACATGAACTAGTGCGGATATGTGGTTTCAAACAAAGTATCTGATTTTAAGGGGAAAAAAAAGAAGGAATACTCTGGAAAACAAAGCAAGTCGTGGTCCTTTTTTCAAAACGGATTTCTGCTTTCTTGATTGTAGGTTGAAAGGGCCATTGATAAATTATTGAGGGCCCCCATCTGCCTCTAGGTAGAGATATTTTAAGTTAATGGAAACCATATACAACCAGGTCAATGCAGTTGGCTACTGCAAAAATAAAAATAAAAAAAGGAAATATTTCTGTACACACTCACTGAGCCCATTATACAGTGATATGAAGAAGTATCTGAACCGTTTGGAATTTGTCACATTTCTGCATAAAATCACCATCAAATGTGATCTGATCTTTCTCAAAATCACACAGATGAATTAACAGTGTCTGCTTTAACTAAAAGCACTCAAACATTTATAGCTTTTCATATTTTAATGAGGATAGCATGCAAACAATAACAGAAGGGGGAAAATAGGTAAGTGAACCCTCAGCCAAAGGAGACTTAAAGAGCAATAGAAACAATTTTTACCTAACATTTTAAGTCAGGTGTGTGCCTAATCACTGATGAGTGGTTTAAAGCTGCCCTGCCTACTATAAAACACACACCTGATAAGGAATGTCTTGATGAGACTCATTGTCTGACGTGCATCATGGCTCACTCAAAAGAGCTGTCTGAAGACCTGTGATCAAGGTTTGTTGATTTGTATAAAGCTGGGAAAGGATACAAAACCATCTCTAAAAGTCTGGATGTTCATCAATCAACAGTCAAAGAAGTTGTCTACAAATGGAGAGTTTGGCACTGTTGCTTCTCTCCCAAAAAGTGGCTGTTCAACAAAGATGACGCCAAAAGTTCAGTGCAGAATACTCAGAGAGGTAAAAAAAAAAAAAAAAAAGAACCCCACGGTGTCTTCTAAAGACTTACAGAAATCACTGGCACACTCCAATATTTCTGTGCACATATCAACTATATGTAAAACTATGGCCAAGAATGGTGTTCATGAGAGGACTCCACGGAGGAAGTCACTGCTGTCTAAAAAAAAACATTGTTGCTCATTTAATGTTCACAAAAAGGCACTTGGACACTCCACAGAGGTTTTAGCAAAATATTTTGTGGACTGATGAAACCAAAGTTGAATTGTTTGGGAGTAACAAACAATGTCATGTGTGGACGAAAAATGGAACAGCTCACCAACATCAACACCTCATTCCCACCTTGAACATGGTGGAGGGAGCATCATGATTTGGGGCTGTTTTGCTACGTCAGGGCCTGGACAACTTGCAATCATTAATGGAAGAATGAATTCAAAATTTTATCAGGATGTTTTGCAGGAAAACCTGAGGCCGTCTGTCAGATAGTTGAAGCTAAAAAAGGATGGATTCTACAACAAGACAATGATATAAAACACAGAAGTAAATCAACTTCAGGATGGTTTCAGAAGAACAAAATACACTTTCTGTAGTGGCCAAGTCAAATTCCAGACTTGAACCCCATTTAGATGCTGTGGCATGACCTAAAGACAGCGATTCATGCCAGACATCCCATGAACTGAGCTACATCAGTTTTTTAGAGAAGAATGGGCCAGGATTAGTCCTGATCAATGTGCCAGACTGATCTGCAGCTACAAGAACCGTCTGGTTGAAGTTTTTGCTGCCAAAGGGCGCACAAAATATTAAATGTGATGGTTCACTTATTTATTTTCCCCCTTCTGTCATTATTTGCATAGTATCCTCATTAAAATATGAAAACCTATAAATGTTTGGATGGTTTTAGTTAAAGCAGACACTGTTTTCTTCATCTGTGTGGTTTTAACAAAGATCAGATCACATTTGATGGTGATTTCATGCAGAAATTTGAGAAAATCCAAAAGGTTCAGACTTTTTCACAATACTGTAGTTTCACCTTTAAAATCCAACATGATTTAAAACAAGAACTGGAACCCAAAAACCTAAACCTTAATAAAGACATTATTGCTGTGCTTTCTAATTTTCTATGCTGATATCGCTTTTAGCTTAAATTAGCTATTCAAAATACCTCTAAGCAAGGGCGTAGGTTTGGTCTCAACAATGGTACGGACAATATAACAGCATGTGGCACATTGACTTATACAAACTTTCATATGTATTGGTTCAGGTGATACGCCGTTCGATTCAAACCTATTTTGTTCAAAAACTACCAAAGAAACATTTTGAAAATTTCCAGAATAAATTATTTTATTAGCAAATTTAAATTGCAATATTTAAACATAAATTAACATACATAATAAATACAAACTTATCTCTCAATTATCCAGGACTGGAAAAAATAAACATTTGTCTTAAGACTTAACATTGTCTAAATAAAGAAATTAAATATTACTGAAAAAACTTCTTGGTCGGAGAACAGCAAAAATAAATAAAAATGGAGCCTTCCTTCAGGACTCTACTGCTTTTGTCCACAAGCACAGACAAACTCAGCAAAAAAAATGAAAGCTCCTTTGGGCTACTTTAAGACCACATAAATAAAATAAAAATGAACATTGGGGAGATGGGGGTAAACTAAGGTGACCATATTTTGATTTCCAAAAAAGAGGACACTTGGTCTGGCCTCGAGATACTGAAATTTTACTGGAAGTTCACCCAAAGATGCGTGTATCACTTTGATATATTTAAAGTGTGCCTCCTCCGTCTGGATAGAAAAATACAGTTCAGTATATATATATAATATATATATATTTAAATATTGCCATTAAGCCTTATACAATATGGAAATATTTTTTTACTCAACAGGTTACAGCTTACTCAACAGGCTTTATTCTTCCTAAATAAATAAATACAAAAACGATAAAAATGCAAAACAAAACAAACAAAAAAAACAAATAATATAAAAATATAATGATAAAAAAAATAATATAATACAGCCCCATGGAAATGTAGTCCAGTCAATAAACACACATAGTAGGCTATGTGCCAACTAAACATTTTTATAAATGACAACAGCATACATGTCTAGGTACTAGGTACTCCATATTGTAATCTGTAACTGCCAAACCATCAACCCAGCAGATGGCGGTAATGCCCCATGATACAAGGATAAAACTGCCAACAGAAAACAAGAAGAACTACTACTCCTTCTCCCCCTACTGGTAGGAGCCACGTCAACGCAGGCAAGGGCTGCACCCAGCAGCTGGAGGAATTCTCGTCCCGTGAAAAATCACGAAAACCGGATATTTTCATGAATTTATTAAACCTGGCCGGACGCTATGGAGAGAACGTGAAAAGTGGACTTGTTCTGGCAAAAGACGTTTGGTCACCCTAGGGTAAACCTCGGTTCACATTTCTCACAGTTTAATTAATGTTAACAGTAGAATACACATACAGAAGGACACTTCTCAGCAACTTCATACTCGAGTTTTGCAGTTAGTAAATTCTCAGTTTATTGTAATGCTAACTCTGATGCAGGTCGGACTTTCAGTAGCAAAATTAGTGGTGTGTTCCCCACCTCAACAACATTGACGTCTTTTTGCATTACTCACAGTGGCTGCTGCTGGCCCAAAAATAATGTCCCTCCTCTTCGAAGGGGGCGGAGGAGGCGGCATATTGTCGACATATATTTCTGTCGGGGCTGTGAGTGAGTGTGTGTATGTGTGTGCCCTGGGGTGGGGGTGGGGGGCGGGGGTGCATGTCATCAGCTAATCAAACGTGCATTTGAGGTGAAAAAAATGGATTGGTGGGGGCAATTTGAGCATCCTAAAAAGAGGATGGGGTTAATGTCCCCACCGTCCCTATGCAAACCTTGCCTCGAAGTAAGATGTGATGCAGTCTTAAACCAATAATAAACAGACTGTACTGACCGCAAAACGCATGAGTCAATCACAACATACCACTGCTATCCTTAAAGTATAGCTCTTTGATTTTATTTCATTGTGTTTTGAAGGTTTTAAAATATTTCTTTTAAAATCTATTCCTCATAATATTCGGCTGTTATATTTTGTTGGGGATATCTAAGTTTTTCTTTGACAGAATATTATTATATTTGACACCTCAAAACAACAAGCCGGAAAATAAGCTATAAAACCAGAAATAAGGAACAATTTAGCAAGTGATCCAACTAGATTTAACCTAAATTGATGCAGTAGCCTTCGGTGAATGCACGTGAGCACCTTGTGCAGTGAAACGCGTCTCAAAACGCTGAAAAAACACGATATAAATAAAAACGGACAAAAAACGGTAGCAAATAAAATCACAATAAAAACTAAATAATCTTACCTGTTATATTACTTGCAAAAAAGAGTGTAGACACCACTAAGACAGCGTTGGTCCGCATCTTTGGACGCACTCTATATCTAAAATCAATTATAGAAGTCCTTTGTGTTAGGTGTTCTCGTGAAACATATACAATGATGACTTTACAAATGCTCATTTTGCTGCAGGAATGGACTTTGCAAGCACATACTATACACCAATTTGGAACTTTAAAAAAAATGTTGAGTTCTGTCAATTAAGTTTGCAGCATGCTTGCCCCCCAAAAAGTCACTACGCATACTCTTAATGAAGAAACTGCCCAGTGCTCACCTTAAAAGTTTATCCTGGTTAATTCGGTTCAATTGCAAAGTATTTTGGATGTGTCCTCTGCCATCGCCCAAGCACCTCCTCACTCAAGATACTTCAACTGTACGTAAGGTCTACAAAGATCCCGGGACTGGAGCTCCGAAATGCAAAAAGGAGGAGCGTATGTGCGTGTGTGCACTGTTTGCGTCATAACATGCTTCTGCTCTGCTGGCCTTTCTCGTCCATTGAGATCACAGAAATGTCCAACTAACTCACTTTTACCTGTGAATGTACAGTATTTACCTCTTGGGGAGGGTTCATGGGTTTATAATGTTGTAACCATGATCTAGGGGAATAAATTTAACAAAAAATGGATATGATTTATTAATTTTAAAAAACACAATACTTTTTGAACAAAAAGGGTGTCACACTGTTTTCTCAAAAGATTTTGGTTACCAGCGGGTGTTTGTGACGATATGAAAATACACATTTACATCAGCCACATCATAAATTGTCCCTGAAATTTATTGTGATTAAATATGCTCATTTGACAATAAATTCGATTTGGAGGCATCAGTCATTAAAACTGTGTCACACAAATATTCTGTTCTCTTTACCTTTAAATGCAAGGGGTACCAGAAAATTTCCACGACTGAGGTTTAAAAAAAAAAAAAAAAAAAAAAAAAAACATCCAAAACCATCTTCAAAACAGGTCCCCTTCTTAACTCCAGGGTGGGGGTCAGCAACCCGCTGCTCTAGAGCCACATGCGGCTCTTTAGAGCTGCCCTAGTGGCTCCCTGGAGCTTTTTCAAAAATGTTTGAAAATGGAAAAAGATTAGAGAAATATACTTTTTGTTTTACTGTGATTTCTGTAGGAGACAAACATGACACAAACATTCATCTAATTCATTAATATTGTAACTAAGTTAAAACAGGCAGCATCGTAGTCATGTGGTGCATCATTCTCTATAGGATGCACTGCAGGGAAAATAAACATTTAATCATGAAGGCTCATTATGTTTTTGTAGCCAACTTAGTCATTTTGATAGTAGGCTAATATAGCAATTATTGACACAGAGTTCATATAAGGCTTTTTTTCCCCGGCTCCACACATATTCGTTTCTTTTTGTCCAATATGGCTCTTTCAACATTTTGAGTTGCCGACCCCTGCTGTAGGGTGACCAGACGCCAGAGACCACATTACATTTAATACAATTCATGTAGGCCTACATACCTCATTTTTCAACAATGCTATGTCATTAAAATAGAAAATGGTCCATTTTTATTACACGCGACAATGTGAAATAGTAAAGCTCCTATAAACATCCACTGCAGCACTCTAAACAACATTTTATGACGATATCACACAATGAATCTTTTCATGTTCTGTTACCTTGCAAAGCAACTCAAAATGTGTCATAAATGCATGTTGTTTCTGTGCAATCCACTGCCACAGTAATTTTAACTCTAACTGAGTGCATGCACATGATTTGCCATTATCGTAGGAGGGGTTTCGTGTCACCGTCCACTCGAATACAGAACCAAAATGCTCAAACCTTAATAGGCTGTGGAAGGAATGAAGCTGAAACCAACTAACTGCTGAGTGTCAAGGCATCTTTTCTGGATAATCCAAGTTAATTTCACAAATCAAACATGATTCATTGTTGATCCATTGGAATGTATTATTTTACAAAGTGGAAAAAAAAACATTGAAAAAAAAGCCTTGATTGACCCAAGCACTTATCCGATTTCAGGGTGCTGAATCCAAACCTTAGTTTTTTTCCCTTTCTATAAACTCTAGGTTTTTTTTTTTTTTTTTTTTTTTTTGGGGGGGGGGGGGGGTCTTTTTTCCTTCCCAAATCAGATTTAAATTGTACAATGGAAACTTATTGCAACGTGATACTTTTAACAAAGTGGACAGAGAGCTGGCCCTATAATAATAGCAACAAGAGACAACGTGACACGTGCTGTACTGCACTGGTGGCAAAGGGCTGCAATATTATTCAACTATGACAAGCTAATAATGTTGAAAACGGCTCAGAAACAACATAACTATGCAAAGGACTGAAAAGTTCAACTGTTATTGGGCGAAAATATATGAAGAATCTGTATAAAATACCACTCATATGAGAATATCAAAAAATGCAGATTGCATGAAAACTAAAGCATTCAGGGGGGAAATGATTGTAGATTTGAAAACGGCGACATTTTTTCTTTCAAGAAAATCATGCCACACCAAATGTTGGCCAGTGTTAATGTATTGTACCCTGAATTTGTTCATGAATATTCTGTTGTACAGTTGACAATACAGTACAGTATTTCTGCACATTGTTCAACAACAAAAAAGTACAATGATTTGCAAATCAGGCTCAACCTCTAATTGAATCCGATAAAAAGACATTTAATGTTCCTATTTATCAAGTAGCGTTTTTTTTTTTTTTAAATCATTAACTTACTACTTCTAGATTGATAATTTTCTGAAAACAAAGTTGAAAGTTGATTTTTGAAGCGGCCATCTCTAAAGATGGCACAGAAAACCTTAGATCAGATATGTTTTAGTCTGTTTAATTGACAGTATTTTCTATCTTAAGTATTGATACTTATTTTAACTGCTTGTAAATTGACTTCAGAAATGATTTTGGCAAAACCATGGTGATTGAGTGTACAATGATGTTGAGACTCACGTTTACCACCAGGTGGCAATAAAACCCTCACTGAGGGTTATTATATACTGAAGTACAGTAACGATTGCAGTGTTGTATTCTAATACAGCAGGGTTTAACAACCAGGATATCGTTTAACTTGACATTTCTTAAGCCTACACAGAGCCAAAAAAACAAAAACAAAAAAAGAATGCATTGTTAATGACCAAGGATGCACCTGTACCCTGGCTAAAAACAACTGGGACAGGCTCCATGTGACACTAATGAGTAAGTAGGATATCTGAATAAAATACATGTGATACATGTTAAGCAATACTCTAATTGAAAAGTATATTATGTAATTATGTCCACTTTGATATTGAAATCCAATGACCTCTAAGCCTTTCGAGATTGACTTGGTTTATTAAACATCTGCTGACAAAATTTGTCAGACTTTTACAATCTGGAAATTTTCGTTTGATTTCATTCATACAATTTGGGGGTTTGCAGGTCATACAAAAGTGGTTGAAGATGGATAACTATTGCTAAAATTTATTTTTTAAATAAGAACCATTTACATTCACATATACAGCATCTCCTCTCAGTTTTACAGTTGCGCTGCGCCAGAAAGAACAGATCAATAAAGCAGCAACACATACACCTGTGGTCAGTGATAAAGATGCAGTATCCTGAAACTTTACAACCTGTAACGACTTTTTCTTGTAAAGTCATAACGATCATAGATGTCCATAGTATGCAGATCTATTTTGAGCTGATTCCTGGTCGAGCTGGTCCCGTGTTGCCTTTGCCCTCAGTGCCTTTGACCACGCTGAGGGGCTTGTGTAGGGATGAGCTCGCCCTCTGCGTCACATCATGTTCAATCTTGTTCCGGATGGCAACTTCCAGACCCTTTGGGTTGACAGCAAATACTGATAACTTCATCAATCATTAATACACAAGCTCTGCCAATGTTGTATATCAATGCAAACATTTGTTGTGGTGTACTCCAATACTTGACATGTGTAATTTTCAGTTTAATGTAAAGAAATGTATTTTTTTGTTTTTAGTATAAATGACATTCATGTGAAAGATGGTTACTCAAAGAATCTAAATATGCAAATCATAGATTTCTTAGAACTACGACAACAGAGAAAATATTGTTAAACACAGAAATTCAAACACACCAATATGAAGTCAGATACACCAAAGTTCTTTTGTGCCCGGGGTAACTCATGTACTATCAGTCACGATGTCAGAACGCCATAGAAAGCTCCATATTAATATATTTTGGGCCATAGGGCAAATTAAAATGGCGAATAAAGTGCGTTCGGTTAGGTGAAATGGAACGCCGTGGAGCAGTTGCCTTTCTTTGCTTGTAATAATCTATTTACCCTCCATACTCCTGTTACAGCCAAAAGCCGAAAAAGCATATTGCCACTGTTGTCCTTATTTTTGGGGGGTCATTTTTCATAGTACCCTATTGGCCCGAATATAAGACTGTGTTTTTTGCATTGAAATAAGACTGAAAAAGTGGGAGTCGTCTTACTGGACCGTCTCAGAAAATTAGAATACACAATATTCTAATTTTCTGAGACAGTCCTGTATATTGTTCTATGTAAAGGACGTCAGCCAAGGTCGGCCCCCCACATTTTTACCACGCCAAATCTGGTCCCCTTTGCAAAAAGTTTGGACACCCCTGCTTTAAATGGTGGTCGGCCCCCCACATTTTTACCACGCCAAATCTGGTCCCCTTTGCAAAAAGTTTGGACACCCCTGCTTTAAATGGTGGATTAATGTACAGGACTGTCTCAGAAAATTAGAATATTGTGTATTCTAATTTTCTGAGACAGTCCAGTATATTCAGGGTCTAGACAATATACCCATTCACGACGCGCGATGACGCCAGATATCATTTAGGCGAATGCTGGACTTGAGGAGTAATGTTCCGTCGTAACAGATCTTAGCTACTCTCAAGTTTAACCAGTTTGCATTATTTTATTGCAATGTTTTTCCTTATTCGAATTTGTTTCAAGACTACAGTTACAGTTAGACCTCACTTTGATGATTAAAACAGTTATTGCAATGTTGTTGTTTTATCACAATAGATTGGTTTATTTACATTACAAAAACCAGAAGCCATTCATTTTTGACTGTGATTGAACTTTAGTTTACGTATTTAAATGTTCAGATATTAAGATTTGAATGAGGCAAAATAACATGCTTTTTCTCTCAAATGTATTGTTATAATCATTTGTTTCAGATGTACTGTAATTATTTTCTGTATAAAAATTAATTTGGTGTTCATACAGTCTTTTTTCAAACTTGAGTCGTGAAAAAGAGGGGGTCGTCTTATAATCAGGGCCGTCTTTTTCCAGGCCAATACGGTAAAATCCGTGCATTAAATGATTATACACTACACGACTGAATGGTAGCACAGCTGCAGAGCAGCAGACTAGGAGCAGCAGATAGCCATACCAAATCAAAGATAGACTAACCTAGTAACCTTTTCTTATATCATTTTTGTTTGCGCAAAATCGGTGCATATGGGACTATTGAGGTGAGAACTTACATGTTATAAAGTATAAAACCATTAGCATCAAATAGCCTAGGATATTTTGGTAGACTTCATGACAAATACAGACTATCTGAAATTCTCTCATTTGATTGGCTAAAACGACTCTAGCATTTAAAAATGGCTGCTCACGGCAACTTTTTGGAAATGTTGGCCTTCAGCCGAAAAATTGAATTAAATTCTTTTTCACATTCTTAACAAAATTATTTAGCTGGGATACACTTCGTTAAAAAAATGCCAACTCCTTTGAGTTTTAAAAGAAGAAAATGAAGTTACTTTAGTTTGGGATTAATTATTTTTTACTATTTTTAATAGGGATGTCCCCGATCCGATCACGTGATCGGAAATCTGGGCGATCGTGCCATTTTTCAGAGGATCGGAATCAGGTGAAAAGGATTGGATTTTGATTTCAAGAAAACATTTTTTAAGGGCTAAAAAGTACCAAAATATTCCAGAAATACAATGACACTGCCAGAAAAAAAAAAGAAAAAAAAATACATATGTTTTATACACCACAACACTGTAGGAAAAAGTGGAACCACAAATAAAAACAACAACTCAGAATCAGCAGGACTTGGATGCAAAAATATGCAATCGGGACATCCCTAATTTGTAATTGTTGATACAGCACACTAATTTAAACTCTTACGGGGGCGGGCGAGAATCAATGGTTGCTTTGGTTAAACGTCTTACCTTTTTGAGCTTCTGTTGTTGAATAACATTTGCCTTTTTAGGTGCAATGATCCTTCCTTTGAGAAAAAACATATCGTTATTTTTTCTTAACTGCTGTTACCACAACAAATGCATTCTGTAAGAAAAAAAAAAGGGGGGGCAGGGGTATAAATAAAATAAAATGCTATTGCAATTCTTTTAATTACTTTCGTTTTCTTGAAAAATCCTTCTCTAAAATTACTACACGATTCACAATTATACATTTCTGAAAACTACTTATAGGAAACTGAGAGGAGGCTGTTGACGTCATACCATAAGTCCTCATACATTTCTCTTCAAGAATAAAAATGTATAATGTTTTGGCGTGTAATTATCAGAGGACTGTCAGCGTAAACACATGCAAACACAAGCTAAACCAGGCCACGTGTTTTTGCTCTTTCCAAACATTGATTGGTTTCACGTTTTGTTCTTCCTCTCAACAGTCAAATAATAAAGGATGATAATAATACCTCCTTTCTTCGGTCCCTTTTGCTTGTTTTGTTGTTGTTTTTTCGCGGCGCCTGGACGCTGAGCTTTAAACTTCTGCGAACCTTGCGCCATGTTGGCTAACCGGAAGATAAAATTACGTCTTCTTCTGCCAATACGTCATCCCGTCTTTAGTATGCCGCCACCTATTGGCTAGTAAGATAATAATGTCGTGCGAACCATGACACAAACAAGTGATTTCACTGTGATTGTATTTATTATAATCTTATGTGAAAAAACTGGACCTGATTGCATTATAGCCGTGTACATATATATTCAAAAAACTAAGAATGAAAAACGTTTACCACATCACAAAATGGAATAAAGATTGTGTTTTTCAGAACCATCTAATACATAGAGACCCTAGATGTCACGAAAGATCATGCTAAATTATGGGCCCCAATCAGCAATGTGTGGGTTGTCTTAAGGGGAATTTGTTTGAACTATATACTGTTCTGTTAAAAACATCAAGTTTATTGTAGAAATCCCTGAAGTGAGACCCAATGTAGCATCCCAAACCAACTAGCGCCACTGAAAAACAGTGCTGTGACAAATATTTGTCATGCTGAGTTCAAGAGACAACGATTAAGAAAGATGTTGTATTCTTCTGCGGTTCGCTTGATCAACTTTGCAACAGAATGCATGTACTGTAAGTCCTTGTGTCAGTGCTTGTCAACATTTGTAGATGGTGAGGTAGTGTGCATGGTTTAGCAGGCCTTCATAGTCAAGTTTTGATCACAATATCATTATTAAAAATTACTGTACTGGAAATTGCGGAGAACAAACATTTCAGAGTATTTGACAGCCCTAACATTGCTACATACAGTATGACTGAGTCTGTACTGTACAACACAAATCCAGGTAGACAAGTGCTAGTATGCCAATACGTATAGCATCATTGTGGAGGAAAGAATATTAACAAACCAAAAAACAAAGCATCTGGATCAACATTGAGCAAATAAAATCATTGCATACAACAAAACATTTCAGTTATTTCCAAACTTGGCGGTACTATACGTTTTATTATGACAAGGTACAGCTCAGGGTCACACCAAAAAAACCTTTACTGTGACTCTAAGGAGGACATCTGTATTTTTACAAGTGGTACAGGGCAGAAGTCTTTTTTCCCCCCACAAGTGCGCCAGCAATGATTGTGTGTGTGTGTGTGTGTGTTGAATGAATTGTGTTGAATCCGCTGTACGCCCCCAACACAAATGCAACATACTTCACATTTTCATTTTAATACACAAATAATGGAGGTGCCAGCCCTGACACTGTCATGTACTATATAAAAACAGATAGGATGTCCCCTGCGATAATTGATGACTGAGCTATTTAAAACAACCATTACCTACTTTTCTATTAAATAAAAATCAAAGATCACTTCATAAGACTTGCTATTAAACATTTTCATATGCTTTCTGCATGACTTTGCTGAAAACATTTATCAGAGTAAAGAAAGGGCTTAAAGTCTGGTACAGTCATGCTGCTGCACACTAGACATCCAACCAGTACATATGGATCCCGATAAATTAGAATATTGTACATTCATTAATTTCTGCATTTCAGTTTCACTACAAATACTCTTGTGGATTCAGTAAATACATGGGAAACACTTGAAATGTATTTTGTCTGTTATGAAATATTCTAATCTCTTGAGTTAATCATTTTTATAACAAAAAATTGAAATATGTGACTATGTAGTGAATCTATAAACATATTTTACTTTGGAAAGAAACAATCACACCCAATAGCGCAACAATATTGTGAGTTTCAAAAATGCATGAAACAACAGTCATGCTGTTGGCAATGTTTAAAATTTGGCTAAAGAAAAGCCAGGTTGTTGCAGTTTAATTTTTTTTTTCATTTGGTGCATGAAAGAAAAAAAGATCACATGACCTATCAGTTATATACAGTACCAATTGCAAATGAAAGGAGACCAATCTCCGAAACAAAACTAATTCCCCAACCACTAGAGAAACAATAGTGCCCAAAATATTTGGGAATAAATCCACACAATCCAGTCGGTGCATGTATCACATTTTGGTCAAACTCCTAAATTATCGAAACTATCCTTTCTAGCGGGAAAAAAAAAGTTCAGTGCTTAGATGTTATAAAACACCTTCCACAAGCTATATAATTATATTTTCTGTCAGTCAATTATTCTTTTGGTTTCATTTTTACGTTTTTTCAAGTAATTTACAGCCATGTTACTTTTCAGTTTAAAGCATGAAATAAAGTGATCATTCAACCTAAATAAAAAGAAAAACAAAAAACACAAATGGAAGAATTCACACTTAAATGGTAAACTTTTATTATGAAATGAATAGGGGTGTAACGATACATCGATCTCGATCGATATATATATGGCGGAAAACACTGACAAGGCTGAAAAAGCAGTTTCTGCTCTTGCACCCTTTTTTAAAATAAACTGCTGTATTTTAAGCCAAAAGAACTGTTGTGTTTGATAGAACAAGATGTCTATATGCTGCCATAGCAGTTTCATGGCACATTAAGCCCCCAAACTAGTTTTAATTTGTCCGTTTTACCCTGGAGACCTCCCTTTTACAGACACCACGCAACCGCTTTTGTTTCAACCCAGCAATAGAAAGAAGTAATTCTATTTTTTTTTTCCGAAATGTCCATCATTTCTAGCCTAGCTTAAAATCCTTAATTGGTGTCTAATATTTTTTTTTTTTAATTTTAAAAAAGGACTAAAATTATTCACTCGCACATTTTAAACTTTTAAACAAATTAAGTCTCAATGAAAAAAGTAGTGTCTGTAAATAGGTCACAGATATTTACCTAATAACTATCGCTTAACTGTATTGTACTGTATGTTTTTTGTTACTGTTGCATTTTCCCTAATATTTTAAATGATAATCAATCCAAACAAGGAAAGAAAAAAAAAAGTTTAAAAGGGGTAATATTTGAAAAAGAAAATCTCGACCACTCCTTGATGTCTGCCATTTCTGCATTGCGACCCTTGTCATATTACCGCGTTTCACCCATGAAATCCCATCAAAAGTCCAGCTAAGGCCATTCGTAACAGTGTCTTGACACTGGGTGAGACATGCTACATGGAGTGTTTGGATCGAAAAAGGTAAGTACGTGATAATATCTCGTTAAAATCATAAAGTCTTTAATTATGCTCCCTCATGCTCTCACCTCGAGTTAGGGTTTAGGGTTTGTTTGGTGTTTTTTTTAAATGCCCTCCTGTTCAGAATTTTTCTTCCCCCAGATTTTAAGCTTTCCAATGATGTATCACACATGCATATGGGACAATTTTGAAATTTGGCCAAATTGGGGGTCTCAGAGCGTAACTTCAAGTCACCTAAGTGTTTTCCGCCATATATATATGTTATATATATTGGTTAAGCACAATTAAATCAAAACGCAAAACCTCCATTAAATCTTCGTTTCTAAGATAAGCTGTTTTAGTAAAAATTGTTTTCATTCAAATGTCTGAAATGTTTCGGTGACACACTTCTTCAAAACATCCAAATTGCTTTGTTTTTTTGTTGTTTTTTTATTGCTTTTTGTTAAACGATTGTGTTAAATGAGTACGTATTGTACTAAATCGAATCAAATCAAATTGTGGCAGACATGGTTAATACTCGGCAATTGTTGTATAGTTCTCTAAAGAATCGATATCGTATCGTCATGAAATTGGTGATTTACATTCCTGGTGATGAAATACGCACTGCTTTGTAGATTTGAGAAGTCACAGGAAAAAAATGGTGCTACTCTTTCCCTTCTCTATATTTTTTATTCTAATGAGTGCAGTATACAATTAATATGGTGAGTGTGGTTTGGAAAAAAGAATAGCTACATATATACTGCAAGTGGATAAGATAAAGTAGGAGTATATGATAAGTAGCCATATTGTATCATAAGGGCCCATCAGGATATTCAACTTTTTTCAAAATGTTGCCATATAGGTTAATGCATTAAAACCTTGTATGACACTCCCACTAAAGTGTCTATACAGACGAAAAAAAAATGTTAATATAACATTTTGATGCCACCATGTGTCATTTGAATTATCTAAACCAGCAGTAACAGTGGGATTGTTTCCTACATTATGTACATACTACCAGCAAGGACCCAAATGTATTTACAAGTGGACAGCAGCATTTTGAGAAACCATAGCTGATTAGAATCCTAACTTTAGTATGAAACCCGGTCCAATTTGTATGGTTGTTTCTTGTTGTCCTGAAAATCCTCCTCAGTTAAGACTCAAAATTTGTTGCCAAATGCATTTGAAAGATTAGAGTCAGCTGAGCACTAACATAAAGAGAAAGAAGCAGCTGAAAATTATGAGCAGCATGACAACTGTGAGATTGGAGTAATTATAGTAAGAAAAATATAGAAAATAATGAGGGTAACTGCACGCCTGTTTGGCTCCCTGCAGTGTGTTCATCTTGTGTATGAGTGTGTTTTTGCTGTGTGTGTTTTTCCCCCCCAAATCAAAATTTAATTACAATATGACTGTGTGCGTAATGGTTAAATTAGTGTCCTTGAGTGACTGAAAGTAAGGTGCAGTGGCGCCAAAGTGCCAGCAGGTGGAGATCTAGAGGGCAGTGAGGCGGCCAGTGAGGGCTGCCTGGAGCTCTGAAGGGAGGAAGACTCCAAGCTCTGTAATGATGCCTCCGGTGATGAGCTGGTGAGGAGTCACGTCAAATGCCGGGTTCCACACCTCGATCCCTGCAGATTCATAGGGACAGCAGATTAACTGAAGAAAAAGGCAGTGATAGGCAATACGTAAAATACAAATAATTTGTTGCCATACAAAATTCTTCCTTCTACATTTGAAAAAAATCTTGTGACTCTTTGTCAAAATGTGCTTCTTTGTTACAAACTCCAAACTTCCACGGCTGAATCGCGAATAATCTAAGAATCGGAAATTTTGCACACCTCTACCAAGCATGCTGTAGTCAACTATCGTAGCTGGTGGGAAACGTTCATGACAGTGTTTTCTAACCTTTAATTTTGTATAAATGTGAAAGCATATTGGAGGTATTCCCTTCTCGGCAGCCACCCTCCGCAAACATGTTTGACGTGTTGGTTGACCCTCCTCCTCTAAGCCGCGGCCGTCTGTACCTTTTCTCTAGCCAAAGTATTGCCATACCAGCGATTTTGTTTTCTTCGTTGGGGGAGAAAGTTCAGGAGTTTCACCTCCTCCAGCCACAGCCATCGTGTAGCACAGCTGGCTCACTGACACTGAGTAACAATGGGTGGGGGAGGGTTGTGCCTTGCAGGTGCAAGCGAGGGATTTCTCCCTTTATTTTTGGGACATAAAAAATAGTTAATACCGTAGGGACGGTTTGACTGAAAATTTTGGAGGTTTTGAAAACGTGATGTTTTCATACCACAGTATACCTTGAAACCAGTAATGGGCAGATGCCTACTGCTTACTATTGTGGTTGTTTACAGTGACATCACAAATTGCCCTACATTGTATATCTTCTACAGACTTTTGAATGCAATTTTACAGTAGGCTACATGACTGCAAAATTGACAAAGAACAATAAAGAAAAGATTTGTAAAATGAATACCACTGAGACTCAAGCCTTCATCATTATCTTTTCCTGAATGTTTAAATTCACAATTTTCTGGGTGAAGAGATTTTTTCAAAAGCCTAATCTGCCCATCATGAATTTTGCCCCCCAAACATCAGCATGTGCTTTTAATATTCCAATCAAACTTGCTTATCTTAAAACATTAAACATTACCCGTGAACCAAGGCAGAAAATCTCAATAAAATACAAATAGGAAAAATAAAGTAGTAAGGGTGTGTCTGTGAACCAATGGCAGATTATAATTAACATTTTGAGCATTCTTTTTATTCCATTGCGGATTAAGTTAAACATTTAATTTTGTGATCTCGTTTCATGAGACTCATTGTTAAAATGTCAGCGCCTATTACTGTGAATATTATCAAACAAATATTTTTGTTTCGTTTTAGGCCTCATTTTTTTCATATTGTTTTTTTTTTCAGCCCATAATTTTCATTTTGGCACCTCCCTTAATGCCTTTTAATACTGGGACAGTTAGAATGTGAGCCAAGTGTGTGCATTCACTAAACCAGAGCCAATATTATCTGACTAAATACATTCACAAATGAAAGAGTCTAATAAGCCATTGAACAGTCAACAAAAAATTACTACATAGTAACTATATTGAACACCAATACAAATTTCACTCCTCACCTAAATGTAGCAAAGTGAGTTAGGCAAATTTTAAGCTTTATTTTGGGGACGTAAAGTATGAAAATATCCAACAAGTGCACCTATATATCCCTATAACTGACCACAAAGGTCCATAACCAAGTGCTAGCAGGATAATGTGGCTAACTGACTCTAGACGCGATCAACAATTAGGATTGATTATAGTTTTTCTGATCGACCAAATTTATGAAAACAATACCTTTCGTGAATGCAGTACAACTCTTGCGTTGATCTCATATGCAGGTAAACGGTTCAGGCAAGTGCACCTCTAGTGTTGTTAAAAAATAAAAAATAACAGCTTGTGCATTGACAGTTGCACTGACAAAGAAGTTCTGTTGAAGCCAAGGAGAGAGATTTGTCATTTGTAGTGCAGATCCTCCTCTCTGAGGACCATAGTGCCTATTAACTGAGAGTTCTTTAATTACTGTGGAGCACCTCTCTGCTTTACAAATGCAATTATAGACTACCACACACAAAATTTACTTACACGGATCCACTATTTACAGACAGACTTCTACTGACAAGCACATAACACAAGTGCCAATTAAACTATGTTCAATGGTCTTTTATCCTTAATTAGGGTGCCATTCAACATGCTAAATAAATAAACTATTTTAATTGGACCTTTAAATAATATGACAAAATGGTTGTGCAATCAATTCTTTTAGCGTTTATACTATCTTATAAATTGATCGGCCACTCTTCTGTTTCCATGGTGACCCCTGGACCATATACCACTTTGTATGCAGTATTGGTAGTCTGTCATCTTGTATTAGACTAGCTAGCATCCCAGATAACTTGATTTTAAGAGTTAGCAAGCTTTGCCATTCGCTAAAACAATCCATTTCAAGACAGGTTTATATGACAGGAAATTTGTTTAAAAATTTGCTATTGCAATGTGCTGTGCATCCATTTGAACCTCAAAGCTGAAAGCAAAACAAAGACTGAAGGTTTGTCAAACTGTATTTCCTCAAACCGCTGAAACAAATGAGTTGAAATAAATTTGGACAGGCTTGCTAGGTTTAACTCAATTTGAAATAATGAGGTGAGTACATGCAGATTAATTTCCTCCTTTACATGCACGTATAGTAAGCTTATTGTTGTATGCATTATATCAGGGGTCCCCAAACTACGGCCCGCTTCCACATTTGGTCTGGCCCCCTGAACAATACCAGAGAGCATTTTGAATTTTTTATTTTTTTTTCCCAATAGTGTTCTTTATTTCCTGGCCTTTTTCTGTGAAGAACTCAGAGAGGGTTATTAGGTTATTATCTATTTAATTAATAGTGTTATTCATATTTATTATTATTATATTATATTATTATTTGTATTTTATTTACTTTTGTTCCGTGAAGAATCCAGATAGGGTTATTTGATTGTGGCTTTCTCAAAAACATTTTTTTTTCAGGAAAAAGTTTGGGGACCCCTGCATTATATGAATAATACATATGAAAAGGTTTTTGAAGATAATGTGACACAAGTGTTTGCTTTTACAAAGTTAAAGGCTCTTTATGCGGTCGGGGGCTTGATGTGACGAAGCGGCTCCCAGGCAAACTATCTTTTCAAGTTACAGTGTATCACAAAAGTGAGTACACCACTCACATTTCTGCAGATATTTAAGTTTATCTTTTCATTGGACAACACTGACAAAATGACACTTTGACACAATGAAAAGTAGTCTGTGTGCAGCTTATATAATAGAGTTAATTTATTTCCCCCTCAAAATAACTCAAAATATAGCCGGTAATATCTAAACCCCTGGCAACAAAAGTGAGTACACCCTTTAGTAAATAAGTACATCCCTATATGTCCAAATTGAGTACTGCTTGTCATTTTCCCTCCAAAATGTCATGTGACTCGTTACAGGGGTGCTGTCAGCGTTGCTGCAGAGATTGAAGAGGTGGCGGGTCAGCCTATTAGTGCTCAGACCATACGCCGCACTCTACATCAAATTGGTGTGCATGGCTGTCACCCCAGCAGGAAGCCTCTTCTGAAGACGGTACACAAGAAAGCCCGCCCGTCTCATCAGACCATAGGACATGGTTCCAGTGATCCATGTGCTTTGTTGACATGTCTTCAGCAAACAGTTTGCAGGCTTTTTTCGATTAGAAAAAAAAGATTTGAATTAAATTTTGCTGCTTCGAATATTCGTTTAATTTAAGTGGTGTTTTAATGGTTTATTTTGAAATTGTTTGCATTTAGTTTTATTGATTTGGGTGGATACAGTGCCTTCTAGTCTGCTTCATTTCACATGGCTGAATCCATCCAGCCTATTTTTGTGGGATCATTTGTTAAGAGCATTGTAAAAAAAAAAAAAAAAAAAAAAAAAAAAAAAAAAAGCATTTTATAGCATTTAAACTAGCGGACTTTTGCAATGCAAGTTAGCCAATTGTTCTTTTGTTGTACATAGATCCTCATTCATCTATTTTTTTATACTGTTTGAGGCTGAGCTCAGGTAATTTAATTTTTCATCTTCCTTATCCAAATACTCGATCATTCGAACTAATGGTTCATCGATTAATCGACTACTAAAACAATCGATAGCTGCAGCCCTACTCTGCAGAAATGCTGACAGAGTCACATGACATTTTGGAGGGAAAATGACAAGCAGTACTCAATTTGGACATTTAGGGATGTACGTATTTACTAAGGGGTGTACTCACTTTTGTTGCCAGGAGTTTAGATAATAAATGGCTTTATTTTGAGGGAAAAATAAATTAACTATTATATAAACTGCCCACAGACTACTCTTCATTGTGTCAATGTGTCATTTTGTCAGTGTTGTCCCATGAAAAGATATATTTAAATATCTGCTGAAATGCGAGGGGTGTACTCACTTTTGTGATACACTGTAGAAGTGAGATGTCAAGAGCACAAATTTCAATTTACCTGAATTGCATAAGCATGAACACACACATGAACAAGCAGTTTGTACTTACCAGAAGCAGCAATGGGTATTCCATTTATACTGGTGAGTTCCTCAGGTGGACGAACTTCGATTATGATATCCCTGCCACTTTCTAGGCTTAAGTCACATGAAGTGCTAGGAGCCGCCACGTAGAAAGGAATCCCATGATGCTTGGCAGAAATGGCTAACTGGTATGTACCCACTTTGTTGGCTGTGTCACCATTAGCAACCACCCTGTCTGCGCCAACTACCACAGCTGGAGTAAAAACCAATGGAAAAACAGGATTAAGATGAGATTGATGTGAAACAGACATTAATGAGGAGAAACCAGAACCTGTTATGTTCATTTCTCTCATGGTGAGGGCCGCCATGCTGTCTGTGATGAGTGTAGCAGGAATTCCCTCTGCAACAGCTTCGTAGGCTGTGAGTCGAGACCCTTGGTTGTATGGCCTGGTCTCCGTGCAGTAGACACGTTTCAGCCTCCCTAGCGCATGGAGGCTTCGCACCACTCCTGCACAGCCAGACTCATGCTTAGACGAACACCACTTGAGTCAAGATAGTCACCTCTCACGATTAAGTCTTACCTAGTGCAGTGCCATATCCAGCCGTGGCAAGTGAGCCCGTGTTGCAGTGTGTGAGGATGGTCACAGAGTCTCTTGGGACTCCCGAAAGGATGTGCTGGGCGCCATAGTTACCGATCTTTTTGTTGTCATTGACGTCTCGTTCCAGCATGTCTTCAATCCATGCTATTACACTATGGGGGGGCACGATATGTTATATGATTCCCCAGAACACTTGATGGACACGTTGAATGCAATTTACAAGCATGTACGCAAGAAAATAAATCTGTTTGGAGAATTTTTTGTACAGTCAGCAGTCTAGGATTTTTCTGCATGTGGCGGTAAAAAGGTATTTGCTTGACACCGACAAACAAAGATAAACCAGTAAAGTTTGAAATAATTCATAACTAATCATACTGTGCGATTTTAAACAAAAAGTAGCATTAATATTTAACATACTCTAGAAACAACATTATCTGATTATCTCTCACTTCAGAAAAGAAGGATTCGCTAATTGCCATTCTTTGTGCTAAAATGGGAACAGAGGCACTTGAGCGGCCATTCAAATTAGGGGGGCAGTGCCCTTGTGGCTCCACCCCTAAAACTGCCACTGGCTTCAGTTATGCAGATTTTTTTTCTCTCGCCAGATTTTTTATTTTTTTTATTTTTTTTAATTTCTTTGGCTTAATGCGGTTATGTAATATGTTATAGTACAGTAGAATAATTACAGTTCATAAAGATAACTTTGTACTGAGAAAAAAATACCATTGTTTACAAATATATATATAATGTTCCTCCTTACTTGAGTATTCTTTTCACCAAATACTTTTTTTTTTTTTTTTTTTTTTCCACTTGTTTTTTATTCCCTTTTACAAAACAATTCACACTTACACCCAGTGTATTGAAATGACAAACAGCAAACCTAGGCAAGATACACCAACAAATCAGAAAGAAAAACATGCATATAAAAGTTAAATAATAAAAAAAATAAAAAAAAATAATAATAATAAATAATAATAATACTAGTCTACAGTATCGTGGCCCAGCCTTCAATCTCTCCTGAATAATCCAGTCCACATCAAAGTTCTTGTTTATCGTTTGAAATTGGTGCCCTCTTTTATTTTCTAAAGTCTCTCCATTTCTTCCATTTCTCTTCAAATTGACTTTCTTGCAGTCTTAATCTAAACGTAATTCTTTCCATTTCACATAGCTCTTCCACCGTGCACATCCACTGCTCCTCAGTTGGCTGATCCACTTTACACCACAGTCTCGTGATTGTTTTTTTACTTGCAGTCAGCAACACTTTGACAAGGTACTCATCCTCCTTTTGAATCATTTCCCGAGTTAAGTTCCCCAAATAAAGCACCTTGAATGTTTTTGGAATAGCATATCCTATTATTTTCCGCAAATCTTTCCAAATTATATTCCAATATTCTTTTATATTCTGGCAAGACCAGAATATATGCAGGTGTCCCACGTCCTTATAGCCACATGCTCTCCAGCATGGTTGTTGAGTGAATATAATTTCTTTCTTTTGCAGAGGACTTATAAAAAAGCGTACGATATTTTTCCAACTAAATTCTCTCCAAACCTTGGAGCTAGTGGATGTGCTCTGTGTCTCACACATCTTTGACCATTCTCCCTCGGTTATTTGTGCTTTAAGTTCTTTCTCCCATTTTTCTTTAATGTACAGAGATGTGTGTGTCTGACATGACATGAGTGCTTTATAGAGTTCAGAAATAACTTTGCATTTTTTCCCATCATAAACTTTCTTGAATACCTTGATAATCTCATTTTCAGTTACACCCTTGACCTCTTTGTCATAGTAGTCTTTCAATTGTATGTATCTATAATTGTCCTCCTCTTCCAATCCAAATCTCTGCTTCAATCTTTCAAAACTCTGCAGCTTGCCTCCTTCCACCACTTTAGTTATTGCCGTTATGCCTCTTTTTGCCCACCTCCTAAACCCTTTATCATTTAATCCTGGTGTAAAAGTATCATCAAATGCGAACCAACTCAGAATTTTTGTTTCCCTTTCCAGATTGTACCTTTCCACCACAGTTTTCCATATATCCACTGTATTCTTAGTTATCTCCCCCAGTTGGTTATGCAGTGTTTTAATTTGTTCCTTGTGTGCTATTAAATTCCGCATTTCAATATTTGTTTTTCCTAATTCAATATCTTTCCATTTTGCAGAGTAACCTTCCTTGCACCAATAAACCAAAGGTCTAATTTGTGCTGCAAAGAAATATTCTTGCAGATTTGGCAATGCCAATCCGCCCTTCTCCTTTGGCAGCTGCAGAGTCTTGAACTTTATTCTTGGTCTTTTACCCCTCCAAATGAACCGCGAGATCCACTTGTCCCATTCTACAAATTGTTTTTTTGGAACTTTCACTGGCAGAGATTGGAACAAATACAATAGTCTTGGCAAAACATTCATCTTGACCACTTCTATTCTTGAACTCAGATCAGTAACCATATCCGACCACCTCTCCAAGTCTTTTCTTATTTCTTGGTTGATTTTTGTATAATTTGCTTCATATAAATTGTCCATTCCCTTCGCTATATTCACACCCAGGTATTTTATTGATCCAGCTGTCCAATTTATTTTATACATATCATTTATTTCCTGTGATGGCACATAGTTTATTGCCAATATTTGAGTTTTGGAGATATTGACCTTATATCCCGAGTATTTCCCGTAATCCTCCAATAGCCTCATCAACTTTGGTAAATTTTCATTTGGTTGTCGCAAGTAGACCAAAATGTCATCTGCAAACAATCCTATTTTATGCTCTTCCCTTCCAATTGTCACTCCCTTGATATTATCCTGTTGTCTTATCATTTGTGCTAATGGTTCAATGACCAACGCAAAAAGAGTTGGGGAAAGGCCACATCCCTGCCTCGTCCCTCGTGCCAATTTGAAATTTCCAGTCAGGCTGCCATTTATCTTAATTCTTGCATGTGGGTCCTGATATAGGGATCTAATGCAATTAATAAATCTTTCATCAAAACCAAATTTTTGCATTACTGTAAAGAGAAAGGCCCAATTAACACTGTCAAAGGCCTTTTCCGCGTCTATGCTTACCAAGATTGCACTTTCTCCTTTATTTTGTATTTCCTCCATGATAAGGAGTGTCCTTCTAATATTATCTTGTGTTTGTCTTTCCCTGATGAAGCCTGTCTGGTCTTCATCTATCAAATCATGCATAAATGTCTCCATTCTCTTGGCTATTATTGATGTATACAGTTTATAATCCACATTCAAAAGTGAAATGGGCCTGTAGTTACAACATTGCTCTCTGTCTTTACCTTCTTTAGGAATAATTGAGATGATGGCCTCTTTCCAGGAGGGGGGGATCTTTCCTGTCCTAAGAGTATAATTAAATGAACACTGTAAAACTGGAGTTAACTCCTCTTTGAATGTTTTATAAAAGCAAGCCCCAAATCCATCTGCACCTGGTGATTTTCCTGGTTTTACTTGGCTTATTGCCTTTTGTATCTCCCCCATTGAAATTTCCGATATCAACATCGCATTTTGTTTTATGCCTAGCTTTGGTAAATCCAAATTATCTAAAAAATTGGTCGTATATTCTCCTTCTTCTGACCACGGTTGAGAATATAATTTACGATAATAATCTTCAAATATTTCTCCAATTTCCTCAGGGTCATATGAAATTTGATTGGTTATTGGGTCCCTCATTTTATGAATACCATTTAACTCTTGTTGTCTCCTAACACGTCTTGCCAATATTTTGGTTGCTTTTGATCCTCCCTCATAGTAAGTTTGTTTAAGGAATCTTGCCTTTTTTTCCAACTCATCCAGCAAGATATTATCAATGTTTTTTCTAATCTTCTTCATCTCATTCCATAAATCTGGATCATTCGTCTCTTTATGTTGTTGTTCCAGTTCTTTTAGATCTTTTGTTAGTTTCTGAAATGTGTTCAATCTGGCCCGTTTTGTGAATGTGGCGTACGAGATCAGCCTCCCTCTGAGTACTGCTTTTAGGGCATCCCATAAAATTACTGGATCCACCTCCCCATTATCATTATCTTTCATATAACTATTTATTTCCCCTTTAATTTGTTCGACCAAGTCTTTGTTGTTCAAAATACCTTCATTAAGTCTCCATAATGTATTTCTCCTTCTATTGTTCAAGTGAATTTTCAGATAAATTGTGCTATGATCTGCTATGTCCATCACTCCTATTTTACATTCTCTCACTCTATTCATATCACTTTTATTCATAAGAAAGAAATCAATTCTAGAATATACTCCATGTGCAGCTGAATAGTGAGTGTAATCTCGAGTCTCTGGGTGCAGTTCTCGCCACACATCTGAAACATCCATTAGTGACATCATTCTATTCATATACTTATTAATGTGTTTCTTATTTCTCTTTACACTTGTAGTATCCAGTTTGTAGTTCAATATCACATTAAAATCACCCCCACATAGTAGGATTCCTTCCATTTCCAAATTTATCATATCAAAAATCTTCTCATACACCTTTTTGTCACTTTCTGGAGGGGCATATATGTTAAACAGTGTCACCAATTGATTTTCTAATTTCCCTATTACCATGATGTACCTTCCCTTCTTATCTCTAATTTCCTTTTTCAGGTCAAACTGCACCTTATTAGAAATCAATATCATCACTCCCCTCTTGTGATTTTGTCCATATGAGCTGGAGAATGAGTTACTGTAACCTAACTTTTTAAATGTTTCATGCTCTTCCCGTGTTAGGTGTGTTTCCTGGAGAAAGATGACCTGTATTTTTTCTTTTCTGAATTTGGATAAGGCCTTTTCTTTTTTCCTTTTGTTGTTCAGGCCATTAATATTTAATGACACCATCATTATATCATTGTGTGACATTTTTTGAATCTCTGAGCATTATTCTAGACCACTTTACTGTAACATAACACCGAACAGACAAAAAAAACCCAGAAACATACAACCCAGACTCCCCGGTAATTATGAACCTTATTTCCCACAGGTTCAGTCTCCCTGTTGGCGGGAGAAGGGGATCTCCTTCTTTAAACAAAGGGCCCCTCCTTGTATATTGGGATTTCCCTAAATCAGAGATTCCCTTGCTACTAGTTATGTCCAACATAAAAATACATTTCTAAGACTCCTTGTCGAAATTTAATTAATTTAAGAAGCCTCATTAATCATAAGCAGAGAGGATGTGATAACGATGAGGGGGTAATGTTAATGATCCCCATTCACCCAACCGTCGAATGATCTTAACTTTGAAGGAAAAAATATTCAATCCCCATTGTCACTCTTTGTACTCCACCCCATCACCACTCCCTCTAATGCACAAAACAAGCATTTACTCATCTTCAATTGCTCTTCTAAATTCCTGCAGCTTCCTTCTCGCTCGACCCGCAGTGTCTTCAGGCGAATCCAACGACGCGGCTTTTTCGGCGCTTGTCGCGTTCCTCTTGTCGATGCGTTGCCATGTTAACGCACGAACGCGTTCCTCGAGTGATGTTAGGCCGCTTCCCACGCTGTCCTGTTGCTCCTCGATCTCCAGGCCTCTTCTCTTCATGTCTCTCGTTGCTTCTCCCGCGCTGTCATAGATCCTAGGACCATCTGACCAATGGATCCTGATTTTACTGAGGGGTGTTTGAAAGCGTATCTTTTTTTCTTTCAAAACTTTTTTAACCTGAGTGTAGGATTTGCGCTTCTTCAGCACCTCTGTGGGGTAATCGTGGTCAAAAAAAATCTGCCTTCCTTCAACTTGAATCTTTTTTTTCCAAGCCTTGGCCAAAATACTTTCTTTAGTCTCGTATTTCAAAAAGTTGACCACAATAGACCTCGGAGGTGCTCCCGGTGGCGGTTTCTTCCCGAGGCTCCTATGCGCTCTTTGAATATGGAGGTCTGTCTCATCTCCACTTACGAGCTCCCGGCGGAGGAGTCCTTCTACCCGCTCGCGTACAGATTCGTTGTCACGCTCCTCCACGCCGTAAATTCTCAAGTTACAGCGCCGTCCGTGTCCTTCCACTTCAGTCAGTTTGTCTTGTAATCGTGCTTGTTGTTTAAGGAGCGAAAGGATGGCTTCTTTTGCTTCGGTATTCCACTCCTCCAACTGGGCCACCCTCGCCTGCACTTCGGCGATATCCTTCCGCTGCACTTGAATGTCTGCTATGTTTTGTGCTAATTTTCTGTCCATTTCCTCCATAAAGTCCGCGAACTCACGTTTCACCTCCACCTTAAAATCGTCTTTGAACTTGGCGAAATCCTCTTTTACCTCTTTCTTGAAATCTCGAATTTCTCTCGAGATCGCAGCAAGTCCTTCGAGTAAAGTGTGGGATATGTCGGCGTCGCCAACTTCGCCTCTTCCTCCCGCACCTTCGAGTTCTTGGTCTTTTTTATCTTTAGACGTCATTTTTTTCTTAGAGCTTCTTTGCCCTCGTCCCCCGCTCATTTCTAGTTATTCAAAATTCGTGTTCGGTTGTTCTCATTGTCAGGGGGGAATAATTTTATCAAGTCGACGCGGAGCTCTGCTCTACGCTGCCATGCCGCTTCACCCGGAAGTCATTTTCCCAAATACTTTTTTTACTTGTACTTGAGTACACTTTTGGGATGACCACTGATGAGATAATTATTAAGATGTTTATAATACATTTTCTTTAATCAATTGCTGCTCTCAATGAGGAGATGCTTTGCTTATTATTGCACGCAATGAAGAAATGTTTTGCTTTGAAGAAACTGGTAGGATCATAAGAATGGCACCAACCGGCCTGTTTGATACAGCGGGGCCAAGACGGCGGGGCTGCTCTGGATTTTTTGACACACATGTATTAATTCCACCTACATGCACACAAATGGCCAAACAGGTTCAATTCCTTTCAAGGTAAGACACCTCTTTGTTGCTAGGGCCATCCCAAATAAAAAGAGAGGGAACGGACAGCTTAGGATAGAACGATTGTGGAATCTGTATTTTGTAATCTTAGCATTGCATTGTATAGCTTCCCTCCCTCTCCTTGCAAGCTGTTCAATTAAATTGAGTGCCTTGCCTCCTTGTTTTCTGCATGTTTAGAAATGTCCTCATAAGGATTTGTATTTGTACTTGAATAATATTATTTTGAAGTAACGCTACTCTTACTTGAGCAAAATTTTTGTCTAATCTATCCACCTCTGATCAGCACAAGCTAAATTGTTGATACCTTAAAAGAAAGAAAACCCCCACAATGGTCATTGAAATAACTTGAATTTGATGAAACTGGAACTGGCCAGAACTACATGTTGAAATACCACAGGTTCAACTTCTACCAAAATGTTCCTTGGACAAGCCACATCTGTTCTGTTTTCAGTCACATGCATGAAAAATGTACGGTAAAAGAGAAGAATATTGCCTCTACTGTAAAAAAAAAAACTTGTTTTGAGGTTACTTCACAGTTTCATGGACTCTAAAAAAGAAAAAGACGATTCTGAAAAGCCTGTTTTCGAATCCTATTAAGAATTTGAAAAAGAGGCTGAAACATGTAGACTGGAGAACGTCTTTTAGGAGTGTATTTCGCCGTTAGGTTCTACAGGTTCCCTTTATTGACTGTCGGCCTAGATCTGCTTGACAGTTCAACATCCTTGATATAACCTCTGTTGAGTATTAGTGTAACGCAAACGCAATGCAAAAGGACAAAATTAAATGAAAACTAATTAGAATATAAACATTACATTTTTATGGGTATAAATTAAATTTAACGGTTTAAGGTGGGTAGTAACATGATGCATGTATGGCAGACATGTCCAAAGTCCGGCCAGGGGGCCAAATGCGGCCCGTGGTCAAATTTCATCCGGCCCCCAGCCTGTGTCATAAAATCAATAACGTCTGGCCCGCACACCGACTTAATAAATTGGTCAGCAGTACTGCTACCAGCATATGAAGTAGCTTACACATTAAATGCTGCTCCTCATTTACCCACTAAAAGGCAGCAGCACTCGAAGCAACATTACCCCGTGTTACCCTTTATTCCCAATTTCTAAAATGGCGACAATCAACAACAAAAAAGTTGACTGTGACGGCCGACGCTTCAAGGATAGGTGGAAATTGGACTATTTCTTCTCTAAAATACGCAACAACTGTGTCTGCGTCATTTGCAAAGAGACAGTCGCTGTTTTTAAAGAGTTCAATGTGAGGCGATATTACCAAACAAGACACGCTGACATGTACGACAAGATTACAGGGAAGATACGTAGCGAGAAATTGAAGCAACTTGAAGCTAGTTTAATTTTACAGCAGCAGTATTTCGCAAGAGCTCGAGGGTCGAAAGAGAACGCCACAAAGGCTAGTTGCGAGATTGTTGAAATAATTTAGGGCTGTCAAACGATTAAAATTTTTAATCGAGTTAATCACAGCTTAAAAATTAATTAATTGTAATTAATCGCAATTCAAACCATCTATAAAATATGCCATATTTTTCTGTAAATTACTGTTAGAATGGAAAGATAAGACGCAAGACGGATATATACATTCAACATACTGTACATAAGTACTGTATTTGTTTATTATAACAATAAATCAACAAGATGGCATTAACATTAAGATTCTGTTAAAGCGATCCATGGATAGAAAGACTTGTAGTTCTTAAAAGAAATGTTAGTACAAGTTATAGAAATTGTTATATTAAAACCCCTCTTAATGTTTTCGTTTTAATAAAATGTGTAAAATTTTCAATCAAAAAATAAAAGTAGTACCTCGCCATTGTTGATGTCAATAATTACACAATGCTCATGGTGCTGAAACCCATAAAATCAGTCGCACCCAAGCGCCAGCAGAGGGCGACAAAACACCAAAAAACAAGTGGACATGACACTGTGTTGTCATTTTAGTCTGTTTGAGAGGGGCATGTGCGTTAATTGCGTCAAATATTTTAACGTGATTAATTTAAAAAATTAATTACCGCCTGTTAACACGATAATTTTGACAGCCCTAAATTAATTTAAAAAATAATAATAAAGCAAATGTGATACACAGAATGGCTTGCTAAAATTTGCTTAAATATATTGTTCTACGTAAAGGACGTCAGCCAAGGTCGGCCCTCCACATTTTCACCACACCAAATCTGGCCCCCTTTGCAAAAAGTTTGGACACTCCTGATGTATGGTATGCGTATACACCCTTGGACGACATAAAGTATTTTCATATTTAAAGTACGTTATATATTTGTAAGGATTTCAATGGCATTTACATGGTTCAGAAACAAATATTCCTAATGATTAATAGCCAGTCTCAAATTTTAAAAAGTTATACTTCACAGAAATTCGCAGGTTTCATACCGTGGGTGTGTCAAAATTAAAGGTGTGCAAATCAGGGACAAAAAAAGATGTGCAAAAGTGAGTATATGGCCCTTAGTCATCTGATTACCAAGGGTCAAACCTAAAATACAAAAAAAAAAAAAGTGGCCTTTTTCACTCAATGCTCGGATGCTAAAGGGCTTTTAGGTAATTGAAAGTATTGAGAACCAGTTTATGACAATGCTTGTGTAGTTAAATGTAATGCACATGCAAGCAGGCCATGAAGCAGGCTAAAAAAAATAACACAAAAAACTATCAAGACAGATGGCATAAACTATAGGAGCTGCCAAATTTCCAATCTGCTACTTTTTAAGAATAATGCACAGGCAGGCCCAACTGCAGACAAAGGTTTAAAAGACTACAAAAGGAAATAAACTAGTCGCAATATCTAGTCCCTGGAGAGATTTGCATATCACAAACTTTCTCCTACCTTTCTCTCAGCTGCTCTGAGTTTTTCTCCATGCTCTCATTCTCAGCAAACTCCATTAGCTCGCGGGCAGCACGTCCCATGTTAACAGCTGTAGGCCTGGCTGATGTCAGGTGACACAAAGATTCTCTGATGAATGTCACCGGGTCGTCGCCACCTGCCCCTGCCCTTAACTCCACAGCCAAACTCAGGCAACCTACAATGGCGATTGCTGGGGCACCCCGGACCTAGTAAAGAGATGCGGTCATTAAGCAGAATGAACAGCAAACAGCAATGTTACCATGGATTAAAGTGAAAAAAAATCCTTTGACCGAACAAAGTTCCAGTCAAATGATTTGTCAAAGTGGTATTCGAGGTCCTGAATTCAGTTAAAGTAACGGAGAATCTTATCCCATCTGTTACTTTGCAAAATAGAGTATCACATTTATTTATAATGTTTTGTGTATTCCATGAACAAGCACTGAACTCACTTTAATAGTGACAGTAAATCTACATTTTTCATTGAAATTAGTTTAATTTAATCCATTGCAGCCTCTACGAAAACATGTTTTTGTCCCGTGTTTTTTAACCACAAAAAAAAAAAAAACATGGGTGTATAAAAATGTTGTAAAATAAGACAATATAAACCGTTTAGAAAAGTGTCATTACTACAGTATATGTTGAGATATGACAGAAATCAAAAACTGCACTTCAGTTTTGTGTCAAAGATCCATGGCCTGAGTCCAGGTACAAATGGATGTGCATTTTGTGCTACTGTACAGTAGCTGCTTGTAAGGTTTCTCATTTAATATGTTTGATTGTTTGTCTCTTCCAATAAAATGACTGAAAGTGTATCGGTGACTGTGGGTATCTTATTATTTCCACTTCAATCTTGGGGCAGTGTATCTGCAGCTCCCTTATATTATGTTTTGGCGCTCATCTTTTCCTTTCGGCTTGTCCCGCTAGGGATCGCCACAACGTGTTATCCTTTTCCATCAACAGCCATCTTCTGCCTCGCTTATACTGTACAAATTACTGTCATGGTCATGTATTTCCTCATTACATGTAGCAACCTTCTCTTAGGTCGGTCTTGAGCTCCCTTATCTTGCAGATCCATTATCATCATCTACCAAAATAGAGTGGACCCACAAAATAGAGTTACCATCCCTTATTTCAAGACATACGATGCCACCTAAGAATTATGTGTCTTCTAATACAATGTTTTTCCAACCACTGTGCCACAGCACACCACTGTACCATTTGCATTATGGCTAGCCATTAGTGAAACTATAACAGTGACAGCAATGGAGAAGTTATTGAAAAGGAAAGATGCTCACTCGGAACAGGACTTTGGAAAAAAAAAAAATTTGACCAAGATAAATGCCCAATTATCAGTGACGGTTAAAAAATAAATAAATAAATTAATTAATTAATTAAAAAAGTCTCTGGTGTGAGGCAAGATAGTGAAAGCTTTCTTTCATTTCGATTTGCGATCACCGGGGATGAGGATGCAATGATACTTACTACGTCAGGGGTGGGCAAACCGGTCCTCGAGGGCCGCAGTGGACCTGGTCTTTGTTCCAATTGATTCAGCACACACAGTATAACCAATGAGGTTTCAGTGGAAACAAGGAGCACCTGACTGCAATCAACTGATTGCACTTGTAAGAAACCAGATTGGTGAAAATCTGTCCTCATGATGGGTATGAACAAAAACCCACACCCACTGCGGCCCTTTGTGGAATAGTTTGCACACCCCTGTACTACGTTGTGCTTGGTGTGTGGTTAAAACCTATCAAACAATGCTATGGTTCCAAGTAAGCGGAATCACCAAAAAAAAAACAAGAAAGTAAGAATGGCGAGTGTTTGAGAGCTGTTGAGGAAGAACTTTATTGATGCCTTTCATCGATTCCTGCCAGGATATCAGTTTTGTGTTTATACAAACAGACCTAGGTGTGAGTGAGGAAAAATGAGTGTAAAATGTGTTTTTCTTTGTTTGAGCCATGAATTTATAACAATAATGTAGGCTACAAAGACTCAATTTTTAATTTATTTATTTGGTGGTGTGCCTTGGGTTTTTTTTCCCCTGAAGAAAGTGTGCCATGGCTCAAAAAGTTGAAAGACACTGTACTAAAGGATGTATTGTAGTACTATACACAGGTGTGTCTTTTAGGGTAAAAAATAGACATCTGTGTGTTTGAAATAAAAAAAAAACCTATATATATATATACTGGACTGTCTCAGAAAATTAGAATACACAATATTCTAATTTTCTGAGACAGTCCTGTATATTGTTCTATGTAAAGGACGTCAGCCAAGGTCGGCCCCCCACATTTTTACCACGCCAAATCTGGTCCCCTTTGCAAAAAGTTTGGACACCCCTGCTTTAAATGGTGGATTAATGTACAGGACTGTCTCAGAAAATTAGAATATTGTGTATTCTAATTTTCTGAGACAGTCCAGTATATATATATATATATTATACTGTATATACACTGTTATATCTAAAATCATAGACACAATGAATGTTTATGGATTATTGAGTGATGAGCACCCTTATAGAATTTTATGTTTTTAAAAGTAAAGGAAATATAGTGGTATGAAAAAGTATCTGAACCTTTTGGAATTTCTCACATTTCTGCATAAAATCACCATCAAATGTGATCTGATCTTTGTCAAAATCACACAGATGAAAACACAGTGTACTGTCTGCTTTAACTAAAACCACCCAAACATTTATAGCTTTTCATATTTTAATGAGGATAGCATGCAAACAATGATAAAAGGGGGAAAATAAGTAAGTGAACCGTCTGCCTAAAGCCTGAGTCATGCTTCTACGTTGTAGTGACGACGAAGCGACTGCAGCGTCAATGAGCATTCGGTAGTTCTGCGGCAAGGGAGCACGTTGTTCTGTAATTCACCGCCAAGCCACTAGAGGGGCGTGTCATTGTATTTGTAGGGTTTTGGGGGACTGTTATCGACTTCCTATAGTTTTCAACCAGTTACACAATGCCAATGGAGAAAAAAAAAATGCCCACTGTTGATGCCGCACACAGACTTCTAGCCTCGGGTGGAAGTCAGCAAGCTGTGGCGGCTAGTTTCAAACTTGCATTGATCACTGTGTCCAGAGTTTTGTCCAAGGTCTGCAAAGAATTGTGGACAGCCCTACAGCCCGATTTTTTGCCGTGTCCGACAACCAGCCAGTGTGATGCCATAGCAGATTTCTGGTGGCTATGGAACTTCCCAAACTGCGTTGGATGCCTCGATGGTAACCACGTTATCATAAAAGCACCGAGGCACTCTCAATCAGTGATGATGTAATAAGTGTGTGAACTGTGTTGTTGAAAATTAAACATCAAAACAACTCTTTTGACACCAGACCTGTGCTTTAATCTTCATATACTGTACTTGAAGTGTGACATATAAGAAGTCACAGCAAACATATGCACACAATAAATGATGAAGTGCACCAACCAAAAATATGACAAAGTGATAGAAAGCTGGCCTTTTTTGGCTGACTAGGTCACCGCTTCGGGTGGCCATTCATTTCCGAACGCACACATACTGGTCTTGGTGGTTCTTCCGATTTTTTTTTTTTTTTTTAATGCAATCGCTGACCTTGTCATTCGCCAATCTTTATAATGTCTTGACAAGACATTGTATAAGCTGTCGCACTTTCTCTTCGATAATACTGCCGTCAACTTGGTCAATTTTTGCGTGTAGCAAAACAATGTTTGAAAATGGCGGTGATTTCGCGCTGAACCGCAAACAGTCTGAGCGGACCAATCATAGTCCATTTGTGCCACGTCACCATGCGCTGATGCCACACAAGTCAAGATTTTCTTGAAGTGAACGACAGGCTACGGCTGAGGGTCATAAATAGAGTCTGCCTTGACGGCGCAGGTATGCCGCAAAAACATAACTCTGCCTTAACTGTCTGCCCTTTTTACCAAACATTTTAAGTCAGGTGTGTGCCCAATCACTGATGAGTGGTATAGACCTCCCCTGCCAACTATAAAACACACACTGGGTAAGAATTGTCTGGTTGGAAAGCATTGTCTGATGTGCATCATGGCTCGGTCAAAAGAGCTGTCTGAAGACCTGCGATCAAGGATTTTCAATTTGTATGAAGCTGGGAAAGGATACAAAACCCCTCTATGTTCATCAATCGACAGTCAGAGAAGTTGTCTACAAATAGAGTTTGGCACTGTTGCTTCTCTCTCAAGGAGTGGCCGTCCACCAAAGATGACGCCAAAAGTTCAGCGCGGAATACTCAGAGAGGTTAAAAAGAACCATAGAGTGTCTGCTAAAGACTTACAGAATTTTCTGGCGCAGTCCAATATATCTCTGCACACATCAACTATATGTAAAACTATGGCCAAGAATGGTCTTCATGGGAGGACTCCACAAAGGAAGCCACTGCTGTCAAAAAACATTGTTGCTCGTTTGATATTCGCAAAAAGGCACTTGGACACTCCACAGACGTTTTGGCAAAATATTTAGTGGACTAATGAAACCAAAGTTGAATTGTTTGGGAGTAACACACAACATCATTTGTAGAGGAAAAATGGAACAGCTCACCAACATCAAAACCTCATCCCCACCGTGAAGCATGGTGGAGGGAACATCATGATTCGGGGGTGTTTTGCTACCTCAGGGCCTGGACAACTTGCAATCATTAATGGAAGGATGAATTCAAAAGTTTATCAGGATGTTTTGCAGGAAAACCTGAGGTTGTCTGTCAGACAGTTGAAGCTAAAAAGAGGACGGATACTGCAACAAGACAATGATCCAAAACACAGAAGTAAATCAATTTCAGAATGGTTTCAGAAGAACAAAATACACATTCTGTAGTGGCCAAGTCAAAGTCCAGACTTGAACCCCATTGAGATGCTGTGGCATGACCGAAAGACAGCGATTCATTGCCTGGAACGCCAGACTCAATGCTGTTCCAGCGATAGAGTCTGGCGACCGTTCCGCGGATGAAATTTCCAGGGCGGAGCAAGCCACAGCATACGGACAGCGGAGTGTACCAATCAGCCACGGGCAGACGTGATGTTGGTAAAGCAAAGAAACTCTACCGTGAGGAAATAAACATACGAGGAGAGCGGAAAACGAAGAAGTTTATTCAACATGGCTAGCGCAAGACAGACTGTTGGTTTTAGCGACTTAATGTGTTTTTCGTCAGTTAAAACAGAATTTACCGTGGATTGGAACATATTATCGGCTCTCCCGTTCGCCATCTATGTTGTTGTGGATACGACTTCCGACGCGCAAGAGTGGCGTTGCTCGTTAAGAACACGTCACACATACAAACGACTGATTGCACGGTTACTTTCGTTCGGGCTCGAGAGGCCAATGAGGAGCTGGGTCCCAGACTGTTCTCCCAGTGTTTAAAAACTACAGAGAGAAAGTCTGGTCATCCCAGGCAAAGCGATTCATGCCAGCCATCCCAGGAATCTGACTGAACTACAGCAGTTTTGTGGGCCAAGATTAGTCCTGATCGATGTGCCAGACTGATCTGCAGCTGCAGGAAGTGTCTGGTTGAAGTTATTGCTGCGAAAGGGGGTGGGGGGAGGGCACAAAATATTAAATTTGATGGTTCACTCACTTATTTTTCACCCTTCTGTCATTGTTTGCATACGATCCTCATTAAAACATGAAAACCTATAAATGTTAGGGTGGTTTTAGTTCAAGCAGAAACTGTTTTTTCATCTGTGTGATTAATAAAAAGATCAGATCACATTTAATGGTGATTTTACGCAGAAATGTGAGAAATTCCAAAAGGTTCAGATACTTTTTCATACCACTGTATATGACAGGACGGCACTTCTCAGATGTCACCTAGTGTGGGGTGAAGAACCTTACAATCGTGATAAACAACTCACTATTTCACCTCTTTGTGTCAAGCCATCTAAATCTCACTCTTAAACTGTGTATTTAGAGTGTATAACCTTGGCATGCACCACAAAGAAAAAATACTAAGAGATGACTCATAACGCAAAAGAATTTTAAATTGAGGCACTTGTCATCCAAACTTTCTTTTGTAAATTATTTTGATAACATCTGTCACTTAACCAACTGTGAGCAAAAAGTTAGAGATCATTGCTTTGAAATCACTGGAGCAGTTAGTCATTTCTCTCTAATGTTAAACTACATCACCATGACATCACTGATTTGCTCAGAGCACAATTCTTCATGCTGACACAACCTCACATCACACTTGTAACTGCTGCATGAGTATAACTGGGAAGAAGAAAGGATCTGCAACATCTTCGAATATACCATCAATTGATCAAGAAGTCCAACAGCATGCAGGTGTCCATCTAATGTTCACCTCTGGCTTTCAAGTATGTAGTGATGAATGAATGGGGGTGTCACTGAGTGCAGAACAGGACCAAAACACGAACAAAAACCCTGGCAAAGGTCATTAATAATTCATCAATAAACCCTCCCAGAGAAAGGAGGGGTCCGCTTGAAGTGTGGCTGTATATGAACAGATTGTCTCGCTTGCACTAGAAGATTAGTAATCTATACATTATGGATTTTGGAGTGGGGTGGGGGGTGTTGCATATTCCCCCAAAAACAATAATCCAGGCCGAGGGCGGTTTGAGCAGGGCCACACATGCGTGCACCGGCAGTGGAGGGAGCACAAAGGAGTCGACGGCACAGGCGCGCATGCACGACGGAGGAAGATGCACATGTAGCCGGCGTGCATTCAGGGAGGGGACGGGAGTTTTACCTTCATGGACTTAATGGCCTCGTATGCGTCCTGCACCGAGCGGATGTCATCGTAGACGGTCTGTTGAGGCAGTAGCAGCTGGTTGAGGATCTGCAGAGACCCGGCACGGTAGCGGATCGCTTCCAGCGTCATGACCGACACAACGAGGCAGGATGTTGGGGAGGAGAACAGTACGGACGGGCGGGCGGGTGTCTGGCGCACACACACACATACAAAAGCACACACGCACACCTTAGCACTTTACAATTCCCTTGATCCACTAAGCGGGGCCTGGGAGTCGGCTGGTATCAATACGAACAAAGTTGGAGGAGGAAGATGAGTAGAAGGTCTTCAGTGATGAAGAGAAGGAGAAAAGGGAGAGGAGGTAGGCAGGAGAGCTTCACCTACACTGACAGGCATCCAGACACGGAACCACGTGTCCACGATGCAGGAAGTACTTGGCTCTTTAGCCTCGCCCACCTAACTCTCTCTCCAATATGATCTCTCCTCTCGCTGTGCCCCTGCCCCATCCCCCTTCTCTTCGCTTTCAGCCCCTTTGTCAGGGGAAATTTCACATTCAAAGCAGTTATTAGCATAACACCAAAGCTCCCGTTTCCCCCGACAATTGCAAGCATTTTCTTCCAACAATGCTTCTATTTTTGTGTTCGACCGATCGTTGAGTTTACCCTTGTTCTGTATTGCAATGATCTTTATGATTGTTTGAAAGAAAAATGTAACCTCATGTACTAATATCGCACGTCTACAGTTTTCCAACCTATATTAATAGACAAGGCTCATGACTGAACATACCATGACTTGCTTATAATTAACCTTCTGCCATCTAGTGGAAGAGAATCAATTTGTTCCATCACTATACGCCCCTGGTGTAGATAGTATCGGTAGTATACTCTGCTAACCAATTAGGAATTTTTTCAACCAATAATACAGTATATGTATTTGTAGTGGAGCAAATGTTGACAGGGCCCAGAGGAGGAGGGGGTCTGACAGATATTTTAACACTTAAAAACAGTGGTACCTCTACATATGAAGTTAATTCGTTCCAGGACCTTATTTGTAAATCGAAATGGTCGTATGTCAGCAGGATTTTCCGATAAGAATACATTATAATTCCATTAATCCATTCCACTGCCCGAAAACCAACACTAAATCCTTAATAAATACTGCTTGTACTATTGCAAATAGCAATTACACAGAGCAACACAAATAAATTGTGGGAAAAAAATCGGAATTATAATAACTGTAACAATGTTACAAATAGGGTTGTAATGTGGCGAATGTGTTTTGCATAGTGTACCTGAATGCAACATGTGGCTGACGTGACAGAGTGAGAGAGGACTTTTTGCTTTCACTTTTCATATTCAGCTGTGGCGGACAGTAGGCATGTTGTGTTGCACAAGTTCTAAAACAAATGATTAAAACCTGACGAAGCTGGCAATTTCTTTGGCGATGTTTCAATAATAATAATTGTCAACCTAACTTATAAAGACTGGCGAACGGAGGAGGAACGTTAAGATCGTAGACATTCTACGAACGTATTGTCGAGCCAGTTCACAAACGTGCTTACCACACTCATATTTTTCTGTCATTTCCATCTTAATTTCAATGGTAAGCCTCACCTTTTTCCGTTTTTCACCACCTGCACTAACATTCTTGAAACCCATGTTGATTTCTCCCAAAAGAAAGTTCCGCGCCTTGGTCCTGCGGGAAAACAAAGAAACTGCAGCGCTGTCATAAATCGTCGTATTTCGAGCATGTCATCAGATGTACAAACAAATGGCGAGTCAAATTTTACGTCGGATATCGAAAAGATCGTGTGTCTCCCTGCTCTTTGTTTGTCAGGCAGTGCACTGGAGTTGCTTATTAAAGTTAACGATGATTGACAGATTTTTTGTTTGATCTTGCCAGAGACACGAACTTCATAAGCACCGCATGCTTCAATCATTGTTTGACTTATTAAACAGCTGCTGTGGCAACTCATTTTGTGTAAGTGAGCAGCTTGAGTGGATTTGAGTGGACTCACTCGATGAAGCATTGAACAAGGCCAAGCATTTTTCTACTTCTTTATTCTTGTTTAAAAATAATTTGGTGGGACAGTAACATGTTTAAAACTTATCATCATTATTACATTTGAAGTGCTTCAAAACCATTTATTAAAAAAAAATATATATATATTTTTTTTAATTATACTTTGGGATAAAAAAGTGAAAAAACACTTCTTATATGTATCTCTTTCCAATGCTAAATCTGAATAAATACATTGAACACACCCAAAAAATAATTTATTTTAGGGGGTGTGCTGGTGCACTACGTTTTTTCACTTACCGCGGTGGGTTCTGGTCCCATTAACAGCGAAAAACAAGGGATAACTATAATACTGTGTTTGTATTACCCGTTCTAACATTTTCTCTTAAAGTATCATCATGTCCTACAAATGTTTTTATAACCAGAACCATGAAATAATTTGCATTAGTATAAATAGGTCAAATGAATGGATCTAGATTTAAGACATGGATGTCCAAACCTTTTTCTCCAAGGGCTGCTTTCAGAAAAATCAAAGGACGCAAGGGCCAATTTGAAAATTTTCCACGTTAATTCGTTAAACAGAGAATTGGAATCGGGTCAAAAAAAGTTTTTAAAATATATTTATTTTTAAGTATTAACTCATCGGCCGCCAATGACAGCGGTAGACAACCAATCCATTTTGACCGTCCATTTTGGACAGCCAAATTGGATTAGACGTCTATCGCTGCCAATGGCAGTGAAACATGATCATTCAATGTCAGCTTTCTCCGTTTAATTGGACTTGATGTCTTTACAATGGCAGTGAGTTAAGGGCCAAATGCAACAAAATCATCCAGGGGAACAATGAGTTTGCAATACTGTAAAATATTGACATTCAAGTTTCCTACATTTATTTCAACATGTCAGATTTTGAACCTTGAGCTTGTGTAGAGGAATTATATGACTAGCTCTATCTAGTGTTAAAGATGAAAAGTGCAATAGAATGCAAGCTGAATTTAAGATTCTTGTGTGAGCCACATTCAGTTACATTTTCATAATTTTTTCTGGGCCTAGAAAAACTGGCCAGCAGGCTGCAGTTGGTCCGTGAGCCATAGTGTAGACACCCTTCATTAAAAAAAGGGTATTTTAACTGCTTTACCACTGTACAAGGCAATATCAGATCTTAGAAAATAGCAATTGTAGCAAATCCAGACACTAGTAGTATAGGCACATCAGGCACAGAGGCATTGCTTCATACACATACAGTGCCTTGCAAAAGTATTCGGCCCCCTTGAACCTTGCAACCTTTCGCCACATTTCAGGCTTCAAACATAAAGATATAAAATTTTAATTTTTTGTCAAGAATCAACAACAAGTGGGACACAATCGTGAAGTAGAACAACATTTATTGGATAATTTAAACTTTTTTAACAAATAAAAAACTGAAAAGTGGGGCGTGCAATATTATTCGGCCCCCTTGCGTTAATACTTTCTAGCGTCACCTTTTGCTCCAATTACAGCTGCAAGTCGCTTGGGGTATGTTTCTATCAGTTTTGCACATCGAGAGACTGACATTCTTGCCCATTCTTCCTTGCAAAACAGCTCGAGCTCAGTGAGGTTGGATGGAGAGTGTTTGTGAACAGCAGTCTTCAGCTATTTCCACAGATTCTCAATTTGGATTCAGGTCTGGACTTTGACTTGGCCATTCTAACACCTGGATACGTTTATTTTGGAACCACTCCATTGTAGATTTGGCTTTATGTTTTGGATCATTGTCCTGTTGGAAGATAAATCTCCGTCCCAGTCTCAGGTCTTGTGCAGATACCAACAGGTTTTCTTCCAGAATGTTCCTGTATTTGGCTGCATCCATCTTCCCGTCAATTTTAACCATCTTCCCTGTCCCTGCTGAAGAAAAGCAGGCCCAAACCATGATGCTGCCACCACCATGTTTGACAGTGGGGATGGTGTGTTCAGGGTGATGAGCTGTGTTGCTTTTACGCCAACCATATTGTTTTGCATTGTGGCCAAAAAGTTCAATTTTGGTTTCATCTGACCAGAGCACCTTCTTCCACATGTTTGGTGTGTCTCCCAGGTGGCTTGTGGCAAACTTTAAACGAGACTTTTTATGGATATCTTTGAGAAATGGCTTTCTTCTTGCCACTCTTCCATAAAGGCCAGATTTGTGCAGTGTACAACTGATTGTTGTCCTATGGACAGACTCTCCCACCTCAGCTGTAGATCTCTGCAGTTCATCCAGAGTGATCATGGGCCTCTTGGCTGCATCTCTGATCAGTTTTCTCCTTGTTTGAGAAGAAAGTTTGGAAGGACGGCCGGGTCTTGGTAGATTTGCAGTGGTCTGATGCTCCTTCCATTTCAATATGATGGCTTGCACAGTGCTCCTTGAGATGTTTAAAGCTTGGGAAATCTTTTTGTATCCAAATCCGGCTTTAAACTTCTCCACAACAGTATCTCGGACCTGCCTGGTGTGTTCCTTGGTTTTCATAATGCTCTCTACACTTTAAACAGAACCCTGAGACTATCACAGAGCAGGTGCATTTATACGTAGACTTGATTACACACAGGTGGATTCTATTTATCATCATCGGTCATTTAGGACAACATTGGACCATTCAGAGATCCTCACTGAACTTCTGGAGTGAGTTTGCTGCACTGAAAGTAAAGGGGCCGAATAATATTGCACGCCCCACTTTTCAGTTTTTTATTTGTTAAAAAAGTTTAAATTATCCAATAAATGTTGTTCCACTTCACGATTGTGTCCCACTTGTTGTTGATTCTTGACAAAAAAATTAAATTTCATATCTTTATGTTTGAAGCCTGAAATGTGGCGAAAGGTTGCAAGATTCAAGGGGGCCGAATACTTTTGCAAGGCACTGTACATACAGTGGGGCAAATAAGTATTTAGTCAACCACTAATTGTGCAAGTTCTCCCACTTAAAAATATTAGAGAGGCCTGTAATTGTCAACATGGGTAAACCTCAACCATGAGAGACAGAATGTGGGGAAAAAAACAGAAAATCACATTGTTTGATTTTTAAAGAATTTATGTGCAAATCATGATGGAAAATAAGTATTTGGTCGATAACAAAAGTTCTTCTCAATTCTTTGTTATGTACCCTTTGTTGGCAATAACGGAGGCCAAACGTTTTCTGTAACTCTTCACAAGCTTTTCACACACTATTGCTGGTATTTTGGCCCATTCCTCATGCAGATCTCCTCTAGAACAGTGATGTTTTGGTGCTGTCGTTGAGGAACACGGACTTTCAACTCCCTCCACAGATTTTCCATGGGGTTGAGATCTGGAGACTGGCTAGGCCACTCCAGGACCTTGAAATGCTTCTTATGAAGCCACTCCTTTGTTGCCCTTGGTGTGTGTTTGGGATCATTGTCATGCTGAAAGACCCAGCCACGTCTCATCTTCAATGCCCTTGCTGATGGAAGGAGATTTTCACTCAAAATCTCTCGATTCTTTACTTTACACAGATCAGTCGTCCTGGTCCCTTTGCAGAAAAACAGCCCCAAAGCATGAATTTTCCACCCCCATGCTTCACAGTGGGTATGGTGTTCTTTGGATGCAATTCACGAGAACCTGTGTTTCTACCAAAAAGTTCTATTTTGGTTTCATCTGACCATAACACATTCTCCCAGTCCTCTTCTGGATCATCCAAATACTCTCTGGCGAACCGCAGACGGGCCTGGACGTGTACTGGCTTCAGCAGGGGGACACGTCTGGCAGCGAACCGTAGACGGGCCTGGACGTGTACTGGCTTCAGCAGGGGGACACGTCTGGCAGTGCAGGATTTGAGTCCCTGGCGGCGCATTGTGTTACTGATAGAAGCCTGTTACTGTGGTCCCAGCTCTCTGTAAGTCATTCACTAGGTCCCCCCGTCTGGTTCTGGGATTTTTGCTCACCGTTCTTGTTATCATTTTGACACCACGGGTGAGATTTTGCATGGAGCCCCAGGTCGAGGGAGATTATCAGTGGTCTTGTATGTCTTCCATTTTCTAATAATTGCTCCCACAGTTGATTTCTTTACATCAAGCATTTTAACTATTGCAGATTCAGTTTCCCAGCCTGGTGCAGGTCTACAATTTTGTCTCTAGTGTCCTTCGACAGCTCTTTGGTCTTGACCATAGTGGAGTTTGGAGTTGACTGACTGAGATTGTGGACAGGTGTCTTTTATACCGATAATGAGTTACAACAGGTGCCATTAATACAGGTAACGAGTGAAGCCTCGTGAGACCTCGGTAGAAGAAGTTAGAACTCTTTGACAGCCAGAAATCTTGCTTGTTTGTAGGTGACCAAATACTTATTTTCCAGTCTAATTTGGAAATAAATTCTTTAAAACCCAAACAATGTGATTTTCTGTTTTTTCTCTCCACATTCTCTCATGGTTGAGGTTTACCCATGTTGACAATTACAGGCCTCTCTAATCTTTTCAAGTAGGAGAACTTGCACAATTGGTGGTTGACTAAATACTTATTTGCCCCACTGTATACAGTAAATAATGCTATGCGCTTCAGGCGTCTAGATTTTTTTTTTTTTTTTTTTTAACTCGAATATGCTCAGAAAACTTTACTCAGTATTTTTTTAGCAAAATGTTTCTTCTCTAATTTGTTTAAAAATGTTAAGTGATTTTATTTAAAACAATTGTACTGTTCAGTGGATGAATTTTTGCATCAGTGATTATTCATGATCAAACAGTAAAAATAGTATACAGTAATAATGTTTTTTTTGTTGTTGTTTTGCAATGTAATATCAGAGTAGGATATGGGGGAGCCTCTGAATTTTCAGCTTCGGGCACCAAGGGGGGTAGCAGCGACCTTAAGCAACCTCGCAACACCAATTAGTTCTTACAAAGTGAGATGTGAGGTATGATGTTCTTTTGCGAATGAGGGGGGATGCATGTGTAGCAAGCATTACTTTTGAAATTATAGGTAAAATATTAAATCTCTGTTTCATAGGACAATAATAGTTTTCCACAGATGTTTGGGAGATTTCAAGGATCTTTTATCTGCTAAAGATTGAAAAACCAAGGTTGATCTTAATGTTTACTCATTTTTTTGAAAAGACAAAAAAAAAATCACTTGAGTTGTACAGGTTATATAGGTCACAGTGTGTGTGTGTGTGGGGGGGGGGGGTGTAATGATTTACAAAATATTAAATGTGAGGGTCCACTTATTTTTTCCCCTTCTGTCATAGACTGCATACTATCCTCATTAAAATATGTAAACTAAAACCACCTAAACATTTATAGGTTAACGCAGACACTGTTTTTTCATCGGTATGATTTTGCAAAGATCAGATCACATTTGATGGTGATTTTGTGTTCTGAAATGTGAAAAATTCCAAAAGGTTCACATACTTTTCTATACCACTGTATATTAATAACAGTTTGTGAAATCTGATTCAGGTCATATTAAATGGGGGGTGTATTTTTAACAGAACATAACACTAAGAAATGATGAGATTAACCAGTGTTTCAAAGTGCAGTGACACAAACACATACAGTTCACCATTTATTCCAAATGAAATAAAGTTTATATATACAGTAATAACACCAAAGTCGCTATGCCTTGATCATCAGTTGCTCTGCACATATCATCATGACACATGCTTTAAAGTAGAGACAGAGCATCAAATGCTGTTGTTCTGAATATAAATAGTGAGTTATTCCGATTGCCCTTAGATGAAGGAACAGAATTAAAAATTGATTGGTGTAACAAGTGCAAGTCAAGAGGGATACTTATACTGCTGCAGATCAGGTAAAAATAACGTTGAAATAGCAAACAATAACCCACAAATCTTTTGCCCTGTGAAATCATTCTTTCACTGTAGTGTAGCAACATTACAGAGACAAAATAGAAAAAGTGATACAGTAGAAAAAAAGACACCAAAAATAACCATGTAGTGTTTGGCTGCATTTGAGAAAGTCAGTTACCAGACGAGCAAACTTTTGCAATATGTCCTTATGCCCAACTCGAACCATTCAAAATCCACACTGAATGCTAATGAGCTTGTCACTATGACAACAAGACAGATTCTTCATCAAAGAGTGGGTAATGTGTCAGGTTGTGTTTATGTGTTTCGAGGTGATGTAGCGTTACCAGGTGTGAGATCAGACAATATATAAAGGTAGCAAAACAAACAAAAAAAACAAAACAATAAATGTTAGTTGAATTGCATGGTTTTACCAAATATACTGACATTTTCAAACGATTGGTGATTTCATTAGTTTATAAATTATTTTTATATTGACAAAAAATTTTGTTGTTGGCGAGGGCCATACCAACCTATGCAATGTAATGAGCAATGAGTTCAAAACATGAAGTGGCATTTTCCTTTTTTTCGTTTGTTTTTTTACATTTCATGCGAAATAACATATCAACATTAGTCATTCCAGTAAAGTTCAGAATAATAGAATTATCCATATTAATTGTTTTTGACTTGTTCATATAGAAAAATAAAAATTCAACAGAATATTTAAAGAATTGTAACATACAATCAATTATATCTGAAATTAAGGAAAGAATTACTCCCCAAAAAAATCAAATGCGAAACTGCGAAGCAACTGTATTCAGGATTATTTGGGAGGCAGGCATAAACAAACAAATAACTAAAAACGTTGTGTCTGAGATTTGTATGAATGAAACCAGAGTAAAGTATCAGATGTCAATTATTTTCTAATGGACAACACTAAGGATTTATGTTTGAGTTGGAGGGGGGAAAAAAACGAGCCGCATGTAACTATGTAATTTCTGAGTGTATGTGAAGGAATTAGTGTGAAGACAGAGAAGGTGAAGGGAGCGACAAGGAACAAGTGGCTGATGAAGAAGGCAGAGCTAAACCACTACATTCATGGCACACTGTTAACACTCCTCCTTTCTGCAAACCCAAAGGCGACTTTACGTCTGATCTAGTTGTCTCCTTGGTGACACAAACACTAATCCCTCATTATGGGATGTAGGCTGTGGTGCCCCAAAGCCCCATTTTTTTCTCTCATATCACACCACTGCAAATGTAGCAGATTACAATAATCTGGGAACATTGGAGCAGACAGATTAGATTAAAATCCTTACGCCCAAAAAATAAGGAGGAATGGGGTTAAAACGCTTCGTCTAGCACATACACATTTTGGTGTATGTGTGTTTGAAAATAGACAAACTTGAGAATTGTTCGAGAAGGTTTTCTTTAGTGTTTAAAGTGGAATTAAACCCTTTTATTTTAAGAATACGTTGTATCGCCCATCAATATGAAAATTCTCTATTCCGGTAAATATAGCGTTCGTAAAATAAGAACTAAAATAGAATCATTTATTAATTTGAATTGATCTCAGGGAACAGTCATGCTGGCCATCGATTATAAACATCACAACTACCCTCAGGAATGTTGCAGGAGTCACGTGACCGAACTTTGAAAATAATCTTGCAGACTTCCTGTGTATGCTTCATGTTGATGACATGATAGTTCTTACTATCATGTCATCAACCCGCACCCTGCACAGAGAGTTTGCTAACCTATTTTATAAGTTTGGAGACGTTTGCAATGCTAGCCAGGGCAGTTGTGACGTTACTGTTGGTTGCCAGCAGAGGCTAATATTGCCAAACACGGTGGTCTCCTGAGTTCGGTGAATTACTCTTTTTAAATCTTATTCTACTAACTCAATATGAAAATACAATGTCAGGTATTGATACATTGTATGGACGAAGTGTACTTGCAAAGCAACATTTTGGGTTTAATTCCAATTTAAGGGAAAAAAAAACTATTGTCTCCTTCCATATAAAAATAGTATGTTCTCAGTTTTTATTTAGGTATCCCTTTAATATGTTTTTTTTTTTTTCTCTCTGTTTTTACAACAAAATATAAGTTGACAAAGCACGAGTGGCTCAATGCATTTGTCAAGGACGTAAAGCACAGGACTATGTCAAAGTTAGAGCTGACTGCTGGAGTGTTTATATCTGTGTGCAATTAAAAAGAGGAAGGGAAATAAGAAAAAATAACAGTATTCCAGACGATTCCTAGTCGAACAAGCCTCCTTTTATCCAGTGCGTTTCCTTTTTAGGGATTCCAGCTGATGAACCAAAGACACACAGGATTTCAAGCCTTTCCAAATATCTACAGATGATGCACAATTATATTAGCAATACAGGATAGCACAACTCTTACCTCTGCCTCTACCAACTTCAACCTGCCCAGAGCATCCTTGGCAGCATCCTTTAAACAGCAAAAAGAATGGGCACTTTACATAGCCACATATTGACACATTATAACAGGCTATAATTTAACTGGGAAAAGAGAAAATGCTGTCAACCCTGACCCCTTATTCACCCTATTGCCTTGACTTGAAAATTTCTTCACAGAGTCGTTGAGTCCTTGGGTGAAGCGCCGAAGCACATTTTCATAATCTATAAATGGAGAAAGAAAAAGTGGGTTGTGCTGTTTATAAGAATTACAAAATATTTGGACTGTAAATCCCAAATGACTATAAATTGCACTCACAAAATTTTAAGAGAAATGGTATTTGTTCACATATAAACTGCACTGGACTATAAAACAAAGGTTTAAATTTGGGTGTGGGGGATTGGCAGCCTAAAGTCCGAAAATTGAGGTAAATTTTCGTGTGTTACCTGATAGCAGAGCAGGAGACGCACGCTCCAGCTGCGCTTTTTGCCACTGCAGCCTGTGTTTGACTTCTTTGTACTGATAAATGAGATCAGAAGGGGGATCCCGCCGGTTCTTTTGGTACTCTCCAATCTAAGATAGAGGGACAGTGACTGATAAAACCTTAAATCAATGAAATGCAACATATACAATTAAACATATACGCAAAACTACCTTTCTCTCCAACTGATCCTTGTTGTAGTTGAGGAGGCTGAAGCTGTGCAACTTGTACTCAGGAGGAGAGCTGCTAGAATGACTGCCCCTGTTGTTCCCTTCATGCCTGTGTTTAGACCGAGGAGATGGAGCCTAATTTCATTAAAAAAAAAAAAAAAAAAAAAACACAAAGTCATATTAATATTATTACAATCTCTTAACAGAAAATGGCTATTCAAGCTCACAGTACTAGGTGTGAATGAAACCTGCGATACAAATAAAAATAGCTGTTCAGTACTGATTCAATGACACTTGTGCATGAACTGACATAAAGGGGAGCATCTTGGATCGGTATAAGATCAGGTTGGGCAACTGATTTAGTCAATTCTGTTTCCTAACCATTCTCAATTTCTGTTCTTGAGAAAAAAAAGAAGCTCTCTTAAAGGTTGAGAACTTTAACATGACATAAATTTTCCATATCAACAGAACTCACCCGTTGTTTTTGTTTCTCTGGAGGTGAGAGAGCAGATACTGGTTCAAGGGTTAGCCACTTCTCGGTCGTAGAATGGAGTTCAACCCCAGATATGGGCTCTCTAATCTTCACCCTCACCTCTAATTTGCCACCTGTGGCTTTACGCCCATCCATCACCTGAGAGAAACACACACCTCAATGTATTAAGTACGAACTGTATATGCATGTCTGTTTACTGTAATGCTGCAACGATTAATCAATTAACTCGGGCAATTCAATTAGAAAAAAAGATTTGAATTAAAATTTGCTGCTTTGAGGATTGGATTAAAGTGGCGTTGTAATGATTTGTTTTGAAAGTGTTTGCATTAAGTTTAATTGATTTGGGTGGATACACTGCCTTCAAGTGGCAACAGTAACTATTACATAACTCATTTAACATGGCTGAATCCAGCTGCTCCTTGGTAAGACCAACATACTAGTCCTTCTCATAAAATTTGCAAATTGTGATGAAGTTAATTATTTTCTGTAATGTACTGATAAACATTAGACTTTCATATATTTTAAATTAATTACACACAACTGAAGTAGTTCAAGCCTTTATTGTTTTAATATTGGTGATTTTGGCAAAAAATCCCTATCTCAAAAAATTAGCATATTTCATCTGACCAAAACAAAAAAGTTTTTTAATACAAAAAAAGTCAACCTTCAATTAATTATATCAGCTATGCACTCAATACTTGGTCGGGAATCCATTTGCAGAAATGACTGCTTCAATGCAGCGTGGCATGGAGGCAATCAGCCTGTGGCACTGCTGAGGTGTTATGGAGGCCCAGGATGCTTCGATAGCGGCCTTAGGCTCATCCAAAGTGTTGGGTCTGGTGTCTCTCAACTTCCTCTTCACAATATCCCACAGATTCTCTATGGGGTTCAGGTCAGGAGAGTTGGCAGGCCAATTGAACACAGGAATGCCATGGTCAGTAAACCATTTACCAGTGGTTTTGGCAGTGTGAGCAGGTGACAGGTCGTGCTGAAAAATGAAATCTCCATCTCCATAAAGCTTTTCAGCAGATGGAAGCATGAAGTGCACCAAAATCTCCTGATAGCTAGCTGCATATACCCTGCCCTTAATAAAACACAGTAGACCAACACCAGCAGCTGACATGGCACCCCAGACCATCACTGACTGTGGGTACTTGACACTGGACTTCAGGCATTTTGGCATTTCCTTCTCCCCTGTCTTCCTCCAAACTCTGGCACCTTGATTTTCGAATGGCATGCAAAATTTGCTTTCATCTGAAAAAAGTACTTTGGACCACTGAGCAACAGTCCAGTGCTGCTTCTCTGTAGCCCAGGTCAGGTGCTTCTGCCGCTGTTATAGGTTCAAAAGTGGTTTTGACCTGAGGAATGCGGCACCTGTAGCCCATTTCCAGCGCACGCCTGTGCACGGTGGCTCTGGATGTTTCTACTCCAGACTCAGTCCACTGTTTCTCCAGGTCCCCCAAGGTCTGGAATCGGCCCTTCTCCACAATCTTTCTCAGGGTGCGGTCACCTCTTCTGGTTGTGCAGCGTTTCCTGCCACACTTTTTCCTTCCCACAGACTTCCCACTGAGGTGCCTTGATACAGCACTCTGGGAACAGCCTATTCGCTCAGAAATTTCTTTCTTTGTCTTAGCCTCTTGCTTGAAGGTGTCAATGATGGCCTTCTGGACAGGCAGTCAGGTCGGCAGTCTTGCCCATTATTGCGGTTTTGAGTCATGAACCAGGCTGGGAGTTTTTAAAAGCAGGGGTTTTGAGTTAATTCGTTGATTCAGATGATTAAGTTAGTAGGTTCTTTAGAGTTTTCATGATATGCCAATTTTTTGAGATGAGAAATTTTTGTTTTTTCTGGACTTTTTGCCAAAATCATAAATATTAAAACAATAAAAGGCTTGAACTACTTCAGTTGTGTGTAATGAATCTCAAATATATGAAAGTCTAATGTTTATCAGTACATTAATGAAAATAATGAACTTTATCACAATATGCTAATTTTTTGAGAAGGACCGGTAAGTTTTTGTTTGAGCTAATGTTTTTTAATGCATTCGTAATTTAGTTTATAAGTTGTATTTTGCCATGTTTTTTGTGGGAATGTGTGTTTGAACCATATGTTAAGAGCATTGTTTAAAAAAAAAAAAAAAAGTTAGCATTTTATAGCATTTTTGCTAGCGGACTTTTGCTATGCAAGTTAGCCGATTGTTCTTTTTTTTTTGTTTTTTTGTTTTTTAAATACCGTTTGAGGCTCAGCTCAGGTATTTCAATTTGGTATGTTCCATATCCGATTACTCGATTATTCGAACTAACTAGTTCATCGATTAATCAATTACTAAAATAATCGATAGCTGCAGCCCTAGTTTACTTTGTGTGTTATAATTTAGGGAATAAAAATGAAGCAGCCCTGTGGAACAAACAAGAGTCCAACTGCCTCAAATCAACTTCTGATCAGGGTAACAATGGTTTTATTTTCTACTAAAATTCACATTATTATAGAAATTAAAGTACCTCACCTCAATAATCTCTCGAATGTCACATTGGTTTTCCAAACCATCAAGCTTCAGCTGAGCTGTTCCCACAACCTTGTCGGTCTTAAAGAGGCCTCTGTAAAAATTCATAAAATCATAATTATTGACAAACAGTGTCATTTTTGTGCCAATATCACAGCAATTCAGATGTGTACCCCTTGTGGATGATTTCAAATTTCAAGCCTTTGGACTGGATGACTCGTTTGAATCCCCGGTGTGTTCTATTGATGTTGAGTTTGAACTGCTCTTTAAACTCTGGACTGCTAGTGCTTTTTACTGTGCTGGTTTTGTCCCTCTGTGCCTCCTCCTACACATGCATTGAGTGAAACGATAAATCTGTCTGCTGTCCCTCTCTTTTTGACAGCAACTTACCACACTGGGAAAAGGAAACTCAAACTTCACACTAGCATCCAGATCGTTAGGTGACAAACCTGAAGGGCAGGAATGGATGTATAAAAATTGACACACCCTTTCATGTTTAGTAGAGTGGATGGAAATCTGCCTACCTGAGGGAACTGGTAGGTTAATGCCTCTGATGATGTACAGTATCATGTCATTTGGAGCAAGATTGGGGTAGTTCCTACAGAAACAGACAGGTGTCTTGACCTCAATATGACTGACAGCCATCAAGCAGTAGGCAACAGTGTGATCTAAACAAGTGAGACTGTAAAATGAGTCATCTAGCTCCCAGCTAGTGAGGTTACGGCCAAAGCCCATGTAAAATCTGTCACCGTTAGTCACTGTGATTCAACTAGTGAAACCATGAATTTGGGTCAGCTTTTCAACAAGGTAATACCAAAGATTTTGTTTTAAAAAATGTGATTTTAGACTTTCAGATTTTTCCATCCATATGTTCCAGTTCGTGAATCACATTAAACTACTGTTATGTAGTGACAAATGTTCATACTATAAAACTGCGATACAAATTATTATGAAAGGATGGAAAATTAATACTACATACAGTGATCCCTCACTACTTCGCGCCCTCAGTCGTAACGCAGACTTTTTAAAATTGTATATAAAAAAATGAATACAGATGAGCTGTCCCGATCTGATCGAGTAGTTTTACTCTCCCTTCCTCCCTCCCTCTCCCTGCTCTTTGTTGGTCAGGCATTGCACTGGAGTTGCTTATTAAAGTTAACGATGATTGACAAACGTTTGGGTTTGATCTTGCCAGAGAAACGAACTTCAAAGCGCTGCATGCGTCGATCGTCGTTTAACTTGTTAAACAGTTGCTGTGGCAACTCATTGTGTATAAGTGAGCAGCTTGAGCGGATTTGAGTGGACTCACTAAATGAAGAATTTAATAAAGCCAAGTATTTTTCTACTTCATTCTTGTTTACAAATAATTCGGTGGGACAATAGCATGTTTAAAACTTATCATAGTTATTAAAGTGCTTAAAAACTATTTATTAAAATATATACACCTACTGTACATAAAAAAATTGTTTTAATTATACTTTGGGGAAAAAAGTTAAAAAACTTGTTATACTGTATGTATCTCTTTCCAATGCTAAATCTGAATAAATACAATGAACAGAAAGTTGTCGGTTATTTATTTATTTATTTTTGGGTGGGGGGCTTACTTCGCGATTTTTCACCTATCGCGGCGGGTTCTGGTTTTCATTAACCGCGAAAAATGAGGGATCACTGTATTGGCAAATGATAAATGAAATAGTTTTACTCTTACATTAAACAAATCACAATTGAGTTTTCTGAATTCATTAAACACACACATTAAGTAAGTAAGCATTTCAGAGTAGATGTGTCTCCATAACATTTCGTCTTATGTAGAGCTCAATTACCAAATTTAGACTGTAAATACAATTCAACGATAATATGCATTTAATTTTAAAATTTGCTCAGAGTTTGCTGCTGACTTGACAACAGTGAAGGTCTTCTCCTCTGTGTGACACTTGGGCACGGGCTGGCCTTTGGCATGGGCATTCTTCAGCAACTCAATGTTTTTGAATGACTCCTCGACAAGCTTTTCACACCTGCAGCGAAACAGATACAGTTCTAAAGTTCATATAGGCAATATTTTATATTTAATTATATTAAAGGGGACCTAAACCGAAGATGTTGAAGCTTTCTGTCATACTGTATTTTAAATGTGTTTTTTTTTTTTAATCTGCAGATGTTTACTCAAATAGTTTATACATTATTTAGTTCTAAAGAAATAGGTTGAAAGGTTCGAAACAATCTTACTCGTTTACAAATGCTGCCATGTGTACATCTGTTCACATTCACAAGAGTGCAACGTCACGAGTGTATGACGTGTTAATCACTTTCTACGCACTTTGTGGAAGAAGGGAAGCTACTACAGTAGCTGACTATTTATCGACTTCGTATTTTGTGTAAATTGTTTGCGAACCACTGATAAAAATAATTATAACTTTCTTATCACAAATCATATCACTTTTAAGGGGGAGCTAATTAATAGCAGGAATTCACTATTCATGGTCCAGCTCCATCCCCTATCCCCTGAAAATATCAAATATCTTCAACTAATCTGAACCCTGTATTTGCACATACAATTACTCATAAAGAAAAGAGAAAAATAGGGATTCTTATGAATTGTGTGAAATTTTTCAAATAAAACTGAACAAAACTTTTAGCAACATGTTCTTACTTGAGAGCTTCACCAGTATTGCCCATAACTATGAACTGCTGTGAGTGGCTCACACATTTCTGGAGATCGAATTGGAGAGAGAACAGACGCAGTGTAAAATATTACAGCCTCAAATGCATAATTCAACGTCTTGTATGTATAATTTCTTGAGCTGCTTTAAAAAAGAAGGCAAGAAATAACTCCCAACCTCATGCTGTTTCCGCAAAAGATCCATAAGGCCATGATATTTCTCACTGGTACGAGGAGAAAGAGGAGACGTACGGGAACGAGCCAGCAAGTAGTCGTCCTCACTGACCGGACTTATGGGTATCTAATATGAGCACAAACAGGATTAAAAGCTACATTAAATACACATTTACACACTTATAATTTAGACATGAAAAAATACACAAGCCTCTGAAAAATAGAAATGATAACTTGTCAAATTTCCACTTTCTACATCAAGTTGTGAATACAGAGCTTGTATTACATCTTCATGAATAACAAAAATGCAAACTAACAGAGGCACAGGACTAATATCCTTTTTAATAATTACATTGTGACTCAGATTTGAAATGAAACAAGGCATGGGGGATACAGATGTCACACACTCATCTGTGCGTTAACACACAACACAATGAACTCTCATTCTCTAACAAACATACATAATATATTTTTATATTAAACCAACTTCATGATTTTCATAGAATCATTTCGCCAGATATGAGGCAATACACACCCCTAGTGTATATATATGTATATGGCGGAACACACAGACAAGGCTGAAAAAGCAGTTTCTGCTCTTGCACCCTTCTTTAAAATAAACTGCTGTATTTTAAGCCAAAAGAACTGTTGTGTTTGATAGAACAATATGTCTATACACTGCCATAGCAATTTCATGGCGCATTAAGCCCCCCGAACTATTTTTAATTTGTTTGTTTTACCCTGGAGACTCGTTTACGTTGACAGACACCGCGCAACCGCTTTCGTTTCAACCCAGCCATAAAAAGAAGGTAAGTACCGTAATTATATTTATTATTCGAAATGTCTGTCATTTTTAGATTGGAATCATTAATTGATGTCTAATATTGAGTTTAAATTAAAAAAAAAAAAATTTTTTTTAAAACACTTTATAAAATTATTTACTAGCATATTTAAACTTTTAAACAAATTACGTCAACATGAAAAAAAATTGTGTTTGTAAATAGGTCACGGATATCTACCTCATAACTATCCTTAATTGTATTTTTTTTTTGTTACTGTCGCATTTTCCCCGATATTTTAGATGATAAATAATCGATCCAAACAAAGAAAAATGGAAAATAAATTGTTTAAAAAAGGTAAATATTTGAAAAGCAAAATCTCGACCACTGCTTGATGTCTGCAATTTCTGCATCGCGACCTTTGTTATATTACCATGTTTGACACATAAAAATCCCCAAAAAGTCCGGCTGTGGCCATTCACAGCTGCGTCTTGACACTCGGTGAGATATGCTACACTGAGTTTTTTGATTGAAAAAGGTAAGTCCGTGAAAATATGTTGTTAAAATCCTGGTGTCTTTAATTATGCTCTCACATCGAGTTAGGGGGTTTAAAAAACTTTTTGGTTAAAAAAAAATGCCCTCCTGTTCAAAATTTGTCCTCCCCCACAAAACTGAGATTTTAAGCTTTCCAATGATGTATCACACATGCATATAGGACAATTTTGAAATCTGGCCAAATTGGGAGTCTCAGGGCTACATTTCTCACCAATAAGAATCTAATTCATTAATAGGCTAAATGATCAATGCAAAATAAATCTGTATTGACCTGTACTAACTTTGCCGTGAATTGGTTCAGGTGATACACCGTTTGATTTAAACCTTTGTTTTCAAAAACTACTAAAGAAACATTTTGAAAACTTCCAGAATAAATGCCTGCATTTTATTTGAAAATTTATATTGCAATATTTGAGCATAACCTAAATTATATTAACATACACAATAAATACACACTTGTTAATACAGTGTATCACAAAAGTGAGTACACCCCTCACATTTCTGCAGATATTTAAGTATATCTTTTCATGGGTCAGCACTGACAAAATGACACTTTGACACAATGAAAAGTAGTCTGTGTGCATCTTATATAATAAGAGTTAATTCATTTTCCCCTCAAAATAACTCAAAATATAGCCATTAACATTTAAACCCCTGGCAACAAAAGTGAGTACACCGCATGGGAACTACGTACATCGCTAAATGTCCTAATTGAGTACTGCTTGTCATTTTTCCTCCATGTGACTCGTTACAGGAGCTGTCAACATTGTTGCAAAGATTGAAGAGGTGGAGGGGGTCATTCCCACCACCATGCTTGACTGTAGGCATGACACACTTATCTTTGTACTCCTCACCAGGTCGCCGCCACACATGTTTGAGAGCATCGGAACCAAACAAATTAATCTTCGTCTTATCAGACCATAGCACATGGTTCCAGTAATCCATGTGCTTTGTTGACATGTCTTCAGCAAACTGTTTGCGGGCTTTCTTGTGAACTGTCTCCAGAAGAGGCTTCCTCCTGGGGTGACAGCCATGCAAACCAATTTGATGTAGAGTACGGCGTATGGTCTATGAACTAACAGGCTGACCCCCCCCCCCACCTTTTCAATCTCTGCAGCAATGCGGACAGCACACCTGTAATGAGTCACATGACATTTTGGAGGGAAAATGACAAGCAGTACTCAATTTGGACACTAGGGATGTACGTAGTTCCCATGCGGTGTACTCATTTTTTTGCCAGGGGTTTAGATTTTAATGGCTGTATTTTGACTTATTTTTAGGGGAAAATAAATTAACTATTATATAAGCTGCACACAGACTACTTTTCATTGTGTCAAAGTGTCATTTTGTCAGTGTTGTCCAATGAAAAGATATACCTAAATATCTGCAGAAACGCGAGGGGTGGACTCACTTTTGTAATACACGGTATATATATATATATATATATATATATATATATATATATATATATTATATACACACACACACAACACACATACAGTATATATACATACCGTATTGGCCCGAATATAAGACGGTGTTTTTTGCATTGAAATAACACTGAAAAAGAGGTGGTCGTCTTAAATTCGCAGTCTAGACATTATACCCATTCACGGCGCTAGATGGCGCCAGATATCATTGAAGCGATGTTCTGTCATGACAGATCTCAGCTACTCACCCCATTCACGACGCTAGATGGCGCCAGATATCATTGAAGCAAGCAATGTTCTGTCATGACAGATCTCAGCTACTCTTTTTAGTTTAACCAGTTTGCATTATTTTTTTTATTGCAATGTTTTTCGTTATTCAGATTTGTTTAAAGACTACAGTTAGACTTCACTTTGATGGTTAATGCAGTTATTGCAATTTTGTTGTTTTATCCCAATACATTAGTTTATTTACATTTCAAAAACCAGAAGCCATTCATTTACAAATGTGATTGCACTTTAGTTTACATATTTAAATGTTCAGATATTAAGATTTGAATGAGACAAAATAACATGCTTTTTCTCTCAAATATATTGTTATAATCATTTTTTTTCGGATGTACTGTAATTATTTTCTGTATAAAAATTAATTTGGTGTTCAAAAAGTCTTTTTTCAAACTTGAAAAAGAGGGGGTCGTCTTATAATCAGGGCCGTCTTATATTCGGGCCACTACGGTATATGTGAAAAGTCAGAGTAGCGAGATACACACACTTCCACAATATTAGTTAAAGCATAAGATAAGAACCTTGGTGATATCGACAGGAAGGCCAGACTTGGCAGCTTCAATCATGGGGTCGAGTCCTTTGGCATGTCTGAGGTGCTGCGTTGCTGCTGTCATATCCTACGATATTTGATGGAGACATTTTTTAAGGGCTACTGTATTTATAAATCTTACAGAAACACAAAGGGACTCAGTCTAGTCAATAAAAACAACTCTACCTTCGTTTTCTTTGAGTGCAGTGCTGCGCGCAAAAAAGCCTGTCGCCGTAACAACAGGAAATCCACTTGCTGTTGAGCTAAGATGATAATTAGGAGAAAAATAAGTGATGCCCTAATGGAGTACACACAATGTCAATCACACAATGGATAAGCGGGCATGGCTTAGACCAGGGATGCTCATACTTTTTTACTCCAAGTGCTCCTTTCCAAGGAGACACCCTCCCGCGATTTAACTTAACAGCTGAGGGGTGGGTGAGGGGGCATGACCCCAAAAAGTTGCTCACACAACAACAGAATTAACTACAGTATGTATGTACATTTTGTTTTTTATGCCGCGAGCTACCCGCACTAGTGTTGAAATAGACTGGTCGATCGCGATCGACGTAATGGGCATCCCTGGCTTAGACACTGCCAACACACCTTTGGCGCCCAGTTTTGGTGTTGTGGAACCACTAGGGCCTTGAGGCACAGGAGATCTGGCTTTCTGCGCTGGATGACGCATCGAAGGCTAAGGAAAAATAACAATCTTTAATGAATACAGTATAATGATACAGGTGCTAGTGAAAACAGTCACTGCCATCTTCTCACATATCATCTATTAATACATATCTGATTATTAGTGTTGCACCGATACCATTTTTTGGGCCCGATACCGATACAGATAACTGGCTGTGCAGTATCGACCGATACCGATACCATTCCGATACCACTCTGTTTGCAAAAAAAAAAAAAATACATATATGTACGTATAAGGGATGCAACGATACAGTTAAGTCACGGTTCGGTACGATTTTCGATACAATTCAATACATTTATTACAGTTATTATTATATTTTTTTTATATTTTTTTTTTTTTTTTTTTTTTTTTTTTTTGCTAACAAGCAAAAATAACAGTGCCATCATATAAACAAGCATTTTAGTGCATGATATTTATGTGCTTACTTCTTACTGATCTGAAGAAATTTTGTATAGAAGTGCTGAGAACAATCTTTACTGTTTGTAAAGTGGGGCACACTGTTGATTGCTGCAGCTCTCTTAGCAGCTATATTTACCATATAAGCAAAACATCCTATTTGTGGTCTGAGTCCATCTGTAACATGTACTGAATTAACAGTATTTGCAGCATTATCTATAGTCACGGGTATGCATTGATATGGCCTGCTTAGCTTCCATTCAGTCATGGCGGTTTCTAATTCATCAATGTAGTATATGGACTACGCGTCGCTTTGGGCTCACGCAGCTAATAGCATGGGAGCTAATGTAGCACATCTAGGGTGCTACTTGATGATATCTAGTGTGTGCGCGCGAGAGTTGGCATGGGATCTAACATAGGACATTTAGGTTGCTATTTGATGATATCTAGTGTGCGCGCTTGAGTGTTTTCTGGCCACAGAAGTCACTTCTGCTCATGACTGCACAACACCAGCATATGACAATCGACTTTCATAAACAGGACGAGTTTCAAGTACGGCGCTCTTAATTTGCCACTCATTGTTCATCATGAAACCATGAGTTTGCTTCTCCCACGGTCTTAACCTTTCTGATCCCATCGTCACTACAACAGCAAATGTTAGCTCACACATGCTAATCGTTTGTAAATGCCATGTGAGATGAGGAGTGTAACATCACGGATATGCCTTGTAGGGAACATCCTTAATATTGAAGACGGAGGTGTATATTGCGTTTGGTATTTTCGAGACAAATACATATAGATGTCATGCATAGGGATTTGGGAAGTTAGCTCATGTGGGGAGGACAGTACATTTGCGTTCAAGTGATGCCAGTAGGTGGTATCGGCGTCCTAAATGTTGTTACTCGTCGATACCGATACCACCAATTCGGGCCGGATCGGCGCCCCCTGCAGATACTGGTATCGGTGCAACTTTACTGATTATGTTATGGGGCCACATTAAACTGGATAACTCCATCAAAGTGCAACAGACAGTTAACTATCTGGAGTCTAAAGACAACTCGATCACTGGCTGTATATTAAATAAAGCATTTGGCTGTGCATTTACAAGAACATTTTTTGTTTGATTTTTTTTTTACCTTGGCAGTCTCTTTTGGACTGTCTTCATCTTCTGCATCTGGATCCTGATTTGCTATTTTCATAGCAGTTTCCAGGACACCCATAAAATTTTGTTGATCGTTTTCCGAACCCTGTAATGGCGGGCAACCTAGACAATCAATACACAAATGCAGTAAAGGATCTACAACCAACCGAATGATAAATTTATTAAACCAAAAGTGTACCTGGTGGTACAGGTAGGTCGGATAAGTTGACAGGTCTACCAGCTTTATGTGCTTTAATGGAATCCTGGTATTGCTGTTGAAAGAATAGGGTGAATTTTACAAGCAGCCTCAGAAATAACAAAAAATAAAAATTTAAAAGAATTCTTGTGTCTTGATTCTATTGTTTGATTCAACTAAGGGGAGTCTTATGAATACGGCCAGATCCATACATTTTCAGAACAGGACAATTCTTTCATTTTTAGCTCTAAACACCACCACAATGAATTTGAAATTTAATGAACAAGATATATTTATGGCGACGTAAGCTTCCGAGTCATACGAGGTGGTGAATTTTTTTGTAGCACAAGCGTTAAGTCATAAATTCTCCTTTTTAAAAAATATTAAGTAGGCTGCGCTACAGTCATTTGCGTTTTTGGACTCTTTTGTGCTAGTTCGGCAATTTTTGTGCCACTGGCCGGCCATCAAGCATCCAGCGTAATCATATACAAAGCTCAGTCCTAATCTTGAATTAGTGTAGTAAACATTGTTCAGTTTAAATGTGGCTTGCTATTCACTTGATTGCGACAACAGCTCTTCAAAAGGTTTCTTGATTTCTTTATTCTGATAAGTGAGCATTGTTTTGGGTCATTTATGTGTTGGTAAATGCCCGCAAACCGAATACCTTGGTCTCAACACACTAAAATATGCTTGCTGTGTTTACGGCAGTCTAATCTTAGGTATTAAAATATTATCCGTGTGACTAAATATCATATATCTTAGCGTGTAACCTACATGCCCACTTTTAGGAAAAAAAAAAGGTTGATGTATTAAACGTAGGTGGCACATACACTATGTCTTGCATACTGGCACAATATCCCATATATGGGCTACAAATGGGCCACATGAACTTGTGAAACAAGGCGTCTATCATGGTGCTGCCCTGCCTGAACAATGACAAGTAGGGAGGAAATGGAGGCAGAGTAATGCTATGGGTGATGAAATGGGTGACATCATCAGAGGTTTGTCTAGTTCTTTTTTAGAATCTATGGTTGCAACTCTCTGCCTCTGCCCTGCAGTTACAAATTGAAACTTACACTGTCCGCTCATTTTGATGTAAAGAACAGTTTGCTCAAAGAATCATTGTAGGCAGAATAACCAACATTACACAGTGGAAAACGAATGTAATTTATCTGTCACTAGTTAATATAACAAAGATAACGACAATATTCTTCGAAGTACGCGCAAAGTTATTAAAAGTTGATCAAAGGACTCCTTAAAATTTTGAGTTACACAGCATGTACTGTACCTTTACAATCCGCTGATGCATGCGAGCTTTACGGTCATCTCCTTTGTTTTTCGCTCCATCTGCTGCTGATTTGTATATGTCCATCCTCTGCTGTAAGGCCTCTGCCACATTGCTGGGAGCAGGAAGGGCTTTAAAAGACACGTGCAAATTTAACGGTAAACATCCAAAAACACCTTTGTCGTACAACGCTAATCACGCAAAAAGAATTAGCTACTTGCCAGCAGTCGGTTCCTGTCTGGGTGGCGGAGCAGCAGGGGTTTGTACTTTAGAGAAAGAAGATGGTTGTGTCTCCTCTATTATGTCTCCTGTGAATCATAACACAACAGTAGTCTAGACAAATTTCCCAGAGCACATCCTGAGTGAATGGAAATAAATGTAACAGATACAATACAATAATGATAGCATACGAACAGTTAATAGGAAATTTAACATTCAGAGCTAAATGGGTAAATTGAGTGAAATGTGCGTGAATGAGGTGCACTCCAACATATTCTGCAAAAGAAGTCCAACTGACCAGGGGACGGTGGGAGCAAGCCCAGGTCTACTACTTCACTCCTATCAACAGCCTCCACCAGTGAGTCCAGACTCTGAATATAAATAGGCCGTCTTCATTAGCTTATGTTGAAAACTGTCTTACCAGTGAACTACACACAAAGATTTGGCTTTTAAGCCTGTTACCTTGGCAGTGATATAGTGCTGTTTGGCAAGGTCAATGTTACCAGTCTGTTTGGCTTGTAAGGCTGCGAGCTTGTATTCTCTCTGTCGGGACAACACTGCTTGTTTAAGCTCTGAAAGAATAGGGGGGGTGGGGGGCATGAATTATTTTGTTCCCATGGGGAATTGGCCCATAGAGTATGATGGATACAAAGAGAGAAGTTTGAGTATGTTATAATGAAACCTGAGTGTTGTGTGTCAGGCTGAGAAGGCGTCAGTGGAGAGATGATTGGGGTTCCTGGAGTGATGGAAGCAGCCGGGCTCTGTGGTGGAGCTAAATGGACTGGCTTAGTATTATGAGCAGCTGGTGCTGCTTCCCGTAAAGGTTTTTGATTGAATGGAGGGTAGGGTATAATCGCGGGTTCTGGCATTTCTTGCTCTTTCGTAGATTCAGGCTCAGCTGCAGTGCTAGCTTTTCCACCTACAGCAACAGGCGGTGGCATCTCGTCCTCGTTGATGGGCTTTCCTTTTCGGACCGATGTAAGCATGGACTGAAGTGTCTGAGAATGGCAAGGATAGGAACTGTAAGCATAATTTACAGGAATTCTTCAGCACCGGAGCTGCTTACAGTAATCCTCACGAGTTTAGCCTGGCAGAATGTGGAAGATATGAACAATTCACCAAAGAAATCAATGCAAAGTAACGTTACTTTTTTTTACGGGATTAAAATTAAACTAAAAGGCATTTCAGAACATTATAATCATTAAGAAAAACACAGCAATAAAGAAAATGATGAGACGATCTCTGTTCAAGTTCGCATGAAAGGCATGAAAATTGGTCAAGTCGGTGAGAAGGGTGTGGAGGAAATATGTTCCGGTAGGGCTGTCCCAAACGACTAATTTTCTCTCGATTAGTCAGCCGACTATTTTTACGATTAGTTGAATAATTAAAAAAAAAAAAAAATTTCTTTTTAAAAATTTTTTTTTTTACTAATTTAGCAATGAAATTTTTGTTGACGCTTATTACTTCACAAAAACATTTTGGAACACTTAAATTCTTTACCAAAATACAAATAAACATGTAAATAACAATAATTGATCACACATAAACAATGAGGTCAAATGTTGATTGCATTTACTAGTACAAAAGAATGGAATGTAAACCGATTCAGACCACTGACTTCGCCTTTCCAACATTATTCAAAACAATGCTTAAAAAATATCTAGCATTATTATTATAGTATACTCCTATATATAATAGTATTATAATAATTATAATATTCACTGCCAATCATAATTTTCAAAAAGAGTGTCATTTTAAACCTATCCTTACTGTAGAATCTGAATTCTGTAGTATTATAGTATTTACATATTATACTATTAATTCTGAAGTATTTGGGATTAACTCCAGAAATCATTTTTTATATGAACGTGACATACTTTTCTTTTGAAATGTTCACCAGAAGTACGTTCGCTACACCGCTAACAGCTTCACACTCCGCAAAAAAGCACTTTTCGTCATTGCTTGTGGTGTCACTCATAGATTTTTTATTTCGTTTGCAAATGCTGTTAAACAGCGATTTTTAATGTTTGAAGTGTCACCTTTGAATCGCAAGTTTGCGTTTTTGAGAAGACTGCCAATGTTTTATAGCAGGCTAGAGCAAGTCATCTTTTTTTTCTCCCATTAGTTTCAGTGTAGCAAGGCCAATGTTTACAGTGTTTAATATGCATGTTTCCTTATTTTGTATGTCTGAACTGTAATTCTACGGCGTGTTGATTACCAATAAACATCTGTAAAATGAACTGGATTCTTATATGTCACCTGCACGCACGCACAAATGTATGCATGCACGCGCACGCAGTGATAAAACGCAGCCGTGAAAATCATTGCCCTCATTCTTATTTACCTTGAGACAAATGGACTATTTGTATATCGCGAGTTAATTAGATGGAATTACGACTCCCCCCCCTTAAAAATTTTCTCCTCGGATCTACACAATTCACGTAGCTCACCCTTTTTGACTTCAAAACGGCAAATTTCGCTGAAAGGTGCGCGATTTTCATGCCTGCAAAACTGTGTGTTGTCAATGCTGCCCATTCTTCTTGGTAAAAAGCCTTCAGGTCCTCTGCATTTTTGGATTCTTTGACATCAACTACACGTTTAAGATCTCCTAGTGACTCAATAGTACTGGCTTCAAGAACCTGTGATGGCCACACCCAAATGTCTCCTTAATTCTGCTGTAACAACTGATTGATCATCTTCATCTATTCATTTTTTTTTTATTATTAGCAGACTGGAAAACCCAACTGTGTCCGATATGCAGCTTATGTCAACGGGTTTACTGTATATTAGCAATTAGGACTTACATTCAACATTAAGGGCTATTTAGTGGTTTTCAGTTGTCATTATGATTCGAAAAAGTGAACTCACAATTATGTCATTAAAAAATTACCCCAATTGATGTCTATCCTTAAAGAGGTGTCAGTCATATTATCCAAAAACAATGCTAGAGCAAGCAATTTTTATGAGCGTAACAATGTATGTGTATTTGGGCCATGTGGGGTGTGTGGGGAAAATTTTGAAATAAGTAAGTTTTAAAACCTTTAATCCACGGTCATATCTTCGAACTTTGCTTGATTCTCCTGAAGCAGTTGCACTGGATATGGCAGCCTTGTACATATCCATACGCTCCAATACGCGGCACTCCAATCCAGCTGGACCACTGGAATTTGCAGGAGGCGAAGATTGGGATGTAACGCTCAGTCTGTGAGCCTGTGGGGTGTGAGCAGGTCTGATTTCCTCCTCATCCTCCAAAACATCATTTAATTCTGCCTGTGAACAAACACAAATGTACTCAATATGCAATTTGGAGGAATAAATGAATATATGACCATGATGAACTCCTTTTAACAGATCAGTTGTTAAAGTTAGTTGTTGCAGGTTAGCTATATTGTAGACTTTAAGTGAATAATTGATGGGTTTTTTTTTCCAGTATACTACAGTCCTGAATTTAGAGTTACACTTAAAAAATCTACTCCTTTGGTTAAATTATTATATGTCTGTCAAGTACAGTTTTCGCTGTGTTACAGCTATCTTTATCACAGAGTTGAATCTTAAAAGTATCCCACATGCTAATTGGGTGATTCTAAATGACTTTAAGGACATTTAGAATGCAACAAAAACATTTAATTCTCAACACATATTGTGTAACATTTCCGTACACCTGAGATGCTGTTTTTTTTGTTTTTGTTTTGTTTTGTTTTGTTTTGTTTTTGGGGGGGGGGGGGGGGGTGCACACAAAATTACACAGTTTAATGGCTTATCTGTAACTAGGAGTGGGAACCTCTTGGTACCTCACAATACCATACCATATAGGATATTCTACACAAAACTGATAAACAGAAAAACAAGCTTCTGCGTTGAATTGGAATGAGTTCATCACTAGTAGACGTCCAATCCATTTGACCTGGGAGGGTGCATCCCTCGCAGTTCAAACGGATTGAACGTCTATGGCTGTCAGTGGCAGCCAATGTCAGGCAATGAGTAATTTTGGGCCATTTAAGGTCATTAACCTGTTGATTTTCAGTTACTTCCTGTTGATTTTGGGGTATTTTACGGGTCACTTGCTGTTTATTTTGCGTTACAGAACAGGAAGTGACCTTGGAATCACCCAAATGAATAGGCAGTGACTCAAACTCAACAGGAAATGACCTGTAAATGCCCTAAAATGAAAAGCAAATTGGGCATCGAGCACAGTCGATGACAGCCCTTTTTTTTTTTTTTTTTAACTGACACCTTTTTTAAACAATATCTCGATTCTTGACAGAAGCATATCGATAACCTTTTGGGATACAAAGTATCACGATATATCACCATTTTGATATTTTGACACACCCCTATCTGTAAGCATGAGTCTTTATTTATACGATACCATTGACGCTTATGAAGGGTGCTGCCATTGACGGCCATGGACGTCCAAATTTCCCACTCATTTCTAATTGCATTTAATCATGTTTTTTCATTCTATTGATTCCAATGTACTTGGATTCCATTGACGCATATGTAAGTTGATACCATTGACGTCCATGGACTTTAAAATTTGTTCCCATTCATTTTCAATGGGATTTTTTGTTCCCCCAAATGAACAGAAAATGACCAGATTTCAATAGGACGTGTCCCCCAAACTTCCCCAATTCCAATGATGCTTATGAAGGGTTCCGCCATTGACGGCAATGGACGTCCAAATTTCCCATTCATTTCTAATGGCATTAACGGGTTTGTTTGTCCATTCTATTGATGCCGATGTACTTGGATTCCATTGACGCCTATGTAAGACTATGCCATTGACGGCCATGGACGTCCACATTTTTCCCATTCATTTTCAATGGTAAAAAAAACAATGTCCTCAAATCAACAGGAAATGACCAGATATAATAAGACGTGTCCCCCAAACTTCCACGATACCATTGACGCTTATGAAGGGTGCTGCCATTGACGGCTATGGTCGTCCAAATTTTCCATTCATTTCTAATGGCATTTAATTTGTTTAATGCCATTGACAGGCATGTTTGTCCATTCTATTGATAGCCGTGGGCGGGGCTACAATCTTTATAGCCACACAGGAAAGACCAGGTGTAATTTCTCCAGAAATTGCAGTTTCTAGTTTATACAAGTGTATTTTACCAGCAGATCTTCATCGTTCTCCAAATCATCATCATCCATGTCTTCTTCATCCAGGTCTTTCATGCAAAGAGCTGCCATTCGCTCAATATCAGCTATTGGAACAGGAGCTAGACACCACAACAAAAATGATTGTAAATCACCAATACACCGAGGCAAAAGTAAACAATAACAAGTGGGAATAAACAATCGAGTGGTCACGCACCCTTAGTTTCACGTTTTTTCCTTTGAGGACCTCCTCCTCCCATTAAATTGTGTAACTCAGCCTCAAGATCTTCATCGTTACCGTCATCATCCATACCTCCATCAGGATTCAGGTCAAGGAGCAGCCCCATCTGAGAAACACAACCAGATAGAAGGGCAAGAAATTCGAAAAAAACTGAACATTTCGTTAAAGAACTTAGATGAGTTACCTGCCTCGCGCGCGCAGCCCCTTGACCCCGGGCAGGCGGGTTCCGACTTCGACTCATCGACAGTGTTACCTAAATAAAACATGGCTTCTAATTAAATTCAATGATGACAACAAGACATTTGGTTATTTTAATTTTTCACCCAACAGAATCATTTAAAATGTAGTCATAAGAGCTGCTCGCGTAGCCAAATGCAAGTCATCGTAGTATTGTGTATATATAGCATGAGAGTATTTACCTTGCCACTTTTACGCAATGTAATGTTCGCGAAAGCTGGTCAATTCAGATCGAAACCTGCTCAATATTGTTCCAAAATAAATGGTAAAATACTAAGATGACAGTTTAGTTTTAGCAAACTCCCGGCTGTCAAAACAAGGACGAGAAAAACACTGAGGAGTTACTTCCTACATTGTGTCTCCAATGGCAACAGACAATGTGCTTTACGGCTAAACGCAATACGGGAATTAATGACGTAAAATAATCGAGGAGTACCCTGGGTTATTATCAGGTCGGAATTTAGCTCAAGTAAGTAATTTAATCTTTTTATCGTTTGATATCAATGAATTAATACAGAATACAAATAAAGTTAATATATGAACATTTTTAGTAAGTTTCATATTAATCCAAGCCTTCAACCTCATAGTATCTAGCTCATTAGCTCAAGGAAACAAAAATGTATTCTTTGGCTTTAAGCTAACCGAAATGTGCAACTGACACCATTCCCTTTAGAAACTTTGCAGTTATATCTGTGTGTGTCTCTTTTTTTTTTTTTTTTTTTTTTTTTTTACATATTCATTAAGGTAATCTTTTTATTATTTTTTTTGTAGCCTTTAAAAGAAGATGACTGAAGCAAGTGCAATGATCCAAGACAACCTTAACGATGGTAATGTACCGAAACATTGCATCTTATGCGTTACTTCAAATCTTAGTGTGTGACAACAATACAGTACTATATAGCAAATGAAACTTATATTACCATTTTCTATTCATGCTGTCCATGTGGTCTTATATATTTTAAGACAGCTCAGATCAACCAGAGCTTCCTTCACCCAAAAAAAGAAAAATGCCATGTGAGAAGTTTTCCTCTACCGATGCTGCTGACGTATTGAAACAACAGGTAATCCAGTCAGGTTAGGATAACCCTCCTTCCCCCTTCTATTAAAGCCAACAGTAGTTCTTCTTAATTCCAGGATGCTGGAGATAATAAGGTAGCCAGTCCAGCTGCACTCCAGTCTTCTGACTCCACCCTGCAGCTGTCTGTTGTAATTTCTGTCCAAAATCAGGCAGAGGCACATTCCTCATTTACCAAATTAGATGTCACTCCGGACAAAAATGTTGAGGAATCTATTGTGAACAAGATTGTTGATGAGCAACAAGAAGCAACAGTCACCCATCCTATCAGTGATTCCCAAATAAAGAGGCCTCCTGTAAGGGATGAAAACAACAGTGGAAAGGAAGAGGAAGAAGAAAAAATGACCAAGGAATGTGACAGCACACTTTCTCAAACATGTACTGATCAACACCAGGTGACTCCATTGACCTTTGAAGAAGTGGGTTCAACTGCCCTGGAAGATCAACAGAAGACAAAGGATTACCTTCAGTGTGATTTAGAAAGAAACCAAAACATGTACCAAGATGCACTGAGCACAGATGAAGACAAGGCAAAGCAAGAAGACAAAGCAGCAGTGGTAGGAGAGATAACCAAAAAGAGGAAAAGGATGGGTATGTATGGTCTGACAGAGAAGGAGCGAAGTCATATTTTACAGACAAATAAGGGTGTAAATGGACAAGGTATTGAGGAGTTTGAACCGCAAATCTCCATTCATAAAGTTGACAGTGAAGCATCTCTCTCACCACCATCAATGCTTCAAACTCCCGTGCCCTCTAATGCGGAAGCGAAGCAGGAAGAGATACTTCTCTCCAGTCTGGACAACACAGACAGGTTAGTCTCCCGATGTATTATTTTAATTACAGCTAACAATTCAAGTAAAAATATGAGGATTAAAGTTACTTTCTAAACGGTTTTATGACTGCAATACTACAGTATATACTGTAAGCATGAAAATGACAATGTGCAAGCTTTATTTTAATGTAATATTCGGGCAGTCCATAGATTGACCGGACTTGATTTGTGACCAAAGGACAATAAATGTGCAAAGTTGGGCCAACTGTCACTATGTGTGAAACCAACTTCATTGTTCAGTTTCATAGAAATTGTGTTTCAAATTTTAAATTACAATAAAATAATTTCTTTCTTCAATCTAAATGAACTAACATGTCTGATTTCCCTATAAGAAATACATTGAGACCATTTCATTTCATTTGCTAAAACACAGACAAGAAACAAAAGTCCAAATTTCTGCCACTCTCTCTGATGTGAGTGAGACTGTGTGCAAGCCAATTTGCCACACGACAATGGAAGAGGAAGATAATCTGGAAAAGCCATATCCCAAAGATGTTGACTGTGGATCATCAAGCCTAACTCCTGGTGATCTGGAGGTGCAGTGTGTTGTCATAACAATTGATGAGAAGATGTACCGTGATGACGCTGTGGACTGTGATGAAGACAGAGCAGGTGCATCATCTGCTAACACCCAGCAACAAGATGATGCTGTCAAACTATGTGAGGCTGCACCCTCTACTGGTTTGGAAGGGATGGACATGGTGAGTCGTCAGCGGGTGTTATCACTAGGGCTGTCAAATTTATCGCATTAACGGGCGGTAATTAAGTTTTTTTAAATTAATCACGTTAAAATATTTGACGCAATTAACGCATGTACGGAATGACCCGTCCGTGCGTTGCCTCAAACAGTTTACAATGACGCCGTTTGAGCACATTGAGAGCGAAAAGGCAGAGAAATGCAAGTGGACACAGGCGTTCATTGGAACGGGCGTTTTATAGGCTTAATGTGGAAATGTGAAGTAAGGTTGGCCAACCATGTTTTTGAATAATATCAATGGCTAAACAATTATAAGCATATTTTCGTTATTTTTTTTTAACGCAACCCTTCCAGATTCTTTGTTTAACCCATAGCAACGCCCTTGACAACGAAAATGCTTTTCTTCGGCAATCTTCGGAAATGACATCACACCTAGAAGTGCGAGGGAAGTCCGCCATAGAACAGTATTATTTGTTGCATTGTTTCTCGGTAAGATGCCACGGCGGTGTGTGGCGATGTTTTGTTCTCACTCTAACGAAAAGTTTTTTGAGTGGCCAAAGGATAGCAGGGCACGTAAATGGACATCTTGCGTTCTCACGAAGCGAATGAATTTCACGCCATCATCGGGTAGTGTTCTCTGCTTCAAACACTTTGAAGATGCCTGCTTCCTTAACCGGTCTGCATATGATCAAGGATTTGCCAAAAAGTAAGTGTGATTTTTGGATAGATGACTGATGACTTTGTCAAAGCAGAGCTGCAAACTGTTGAGGAATGTACAGTAGAAGCTAGCGACGTTAGCCGAAAGCCAACTCGTGGCAATAGTCGTGGCATAGTTGTTGTTGTGTTTGCTAGGATAAGCGTGTTTAAATTGTGCGTCATCTACGATCTTGTCCGAAAGGGTTAATCCACTGTCAATCGGGAAAGGGGTGTGGATGTGCATATAAGCAGGTCGGCGTTGCGGTAATTCATGGTCACGTTGCCGTAAGACACACACACCGCCGGTGAGTTTGTGCACAATTATTTGTATTTGTATTATGTATTTCCACCTTCATGCTTCAAGCATTGCATTGCATTTGTACGGTTCGGCGTTTCTTTCACGGTGATCGCTTGATAGCCTTCTAGTTTGTGTTTTACGAGAGCTGCTGACAGGTGACAACTAGCGTGTTGGCATTGAGTCAATCTCGCAGCGAATCAGCGAGCGGCTCAAGTCACGCAGTGAATCATGGGAAATGCAGTCTCGGGACAACACTGAAGTGGTGCTTTGTAATCTGTTCGCTTGTGTGAAAAAACTACATTTCCTCACGCCATTAGACGCCACTTCCTGCCGAGAGCCCTAAGCTGTGTTTGTACTGTTAGCTCCATGTGTTAATAAAGAAACAAAGTTGTCAGCACGTCGTGTGTTCGATACCTTTGTCAACAAAAAGCTCATAACAAGACACTATGCACAATCCGTTTAAGAGACGCTTGGACTGGAAGTAGTAGTAGGTGGTAGCACGAGGCAAGGCGGAGATTAGCGAGAAGCTAAACTTCGTGGTCGAATGTGGCGGCAGTCCGCTATTATTTTGTTTTCTTATTGTTGCCACAATAAAGTGGAGAAAGCCATCAACGACTCATCTCCTTCTTTCCCCCCAACGTTTTTATATTATTATTTTATATGCACCAGATCTGCCAAAATGAACATGAAGTCTGATTATTATTTTTTTAAACAATGTCATCAGATAAAAAAAAAAACATAAAATTATGTGTAAATGCCTGCATCTTCAAATCATGAAAATAATAACAGCCTATATTTTACCAATCTTGTAATCTCGATGGGTCTTGTCTCCATTCCATGTCAGGTAGTCTAGGCACATTGTTTGCATCCTGATTAGCGTCTGGCAAATACATGTTAGGTCCAACATAAAATTCCAACCTACTCTTCTTCCTCCAACTCTTCAAAAACTTGGATCTCCTCCCTTGCACTCGATCTATCGCTGTTTGAATCATTTTTTGAAGGGCTTTGTATTGCAGCCGTATGTATGGAGCGCTGCCATCGCTGTTCTCGGTGTGACTTATCACTTCCGGGTTCGTCCCCTTTCAGGCTCGAACTTCGGAAACGCGATTATTTTGTCAAATATACAACATATAAATTATTTTTTCATGCTTTCTTTGTTGGACAATGTTTAATTACTTTAATTGTGACCCTATTTGGCATGTTATGAAATTACTTCACATTTCTGCTTTAAGCTTTGGCAACTCTTTCACAACAAACATAAGTATTGTGGCGAATGATGAGGGGAAGAATGACAGGAAATGATCTTTTTCTTAACACGCTTACTTGAACACAGCGCTTGACATACTTCATACCACTTGCAGCCACCACTGACAGTCATGGTTGCCCAACTTCCCATCATGCATTTGGGCGGTACACTTTAGTCGCTACAGTATCATTTGTTAAGTGCGGGAGCAAGAGGGGATCCCAGAGTGGACACGCAGTGATAAAATGAGCAATCTTTTATTGATGATCACAAGGCTGTCGCGGGTGTGGCTCGCTGGGCACGGCGTTGGGGAGCTGGCGTAGGAAGAGGAGGCTCGGAAAGGAGGCAGGCGTGTAATCCGATGAGGGGCGCGCAGAAAGCAGGACCTGGGACGAAAGCATTGTAGTCGTAAGCCGGAGATCAAAGATATCATATACAAGGCGAGATACAACTGACGTGTGAAGCAGACAAGTTGATCGGGCGACGAGGTGGAGCGTCTGCTTGGCTTTTAAGGCTGGCTGATGTTCATTGCCCTCAGCTGTGGCCGCTCCACTCGTCAGACCTGTAATCAGCTAAAAACATGCACACCTGGTCAAGGTAGGACAGGCCTCAGGAGGGAGGGGCAGAGGCCCTAACAGGACCCCCCCGCCTACAGGCGCCACCAGGCGCACGACGAAGAACACCGGGATGGGCACGGTGGAAATCCCGGATGAGAGCGTGGGACAACACCCACCGGGCCAGGATCCAGGACCGCTCCTCCGGGCCATAGCCCTCCCAGTCAACAAGGTACTGGAGCCCACGGCCACGGCGGCGGACATCCAGAAGCCGCTCCACCCGGTAGGCCGGATGCCCGTCGACCGACAGAGGCGGCGGAACAGGGGGGGCCAAGGGACTAGTGGAAACCGGTTTCACGAGGGAGACATGGAACGTGGGGTGGACCCAGTAATGTGCAGGGAGCTGGAGACGCACCGCGTTGGGGTTCACCACCTTCGTGATCTCGAAGGGCCCAACGAACCGGGGGGAAGGCTTACCTGTGTTTCTACCAAAAAGTTCTATTTTGGTTTCATCTGATCATAACACATTCTCCCAGTCCTCTTCTGGATCACCCAAATGCTCTCTAGCGAACCGCAGACGGGTCTGGACGTGTACTGGCTTCAGCAGGGGTCACGTCTGGCAGTGCAGGATTTGAGTCCCTGGCGCCGCATTGTGTTACTGATAGTAGCCTTGATTACTGTGGTCCCAGCTTTCTGTAGGTCATTCACTTTGTCCCCCCATGTGGTTCTGGGATTTTTGCTCACCGTTCTTGATATCATTTTGACGCCACGGGGTGAGATCTTGCATAGAGCCCCAGATCGAGGGAGATTATCAGTGGTCATGTATGACTTCCATTTTCTAATAATTGCTCCCACAGTTGATTTCTTTACACCAAGCGTTTTACCTATTGCAGATTCAGTCTTCCCAGCCTGGTGCAGGTCTACAATTTTGTCTCTGGTGTCCTTCGACAGCTCTTTGGTCTTGGCCATAGTGGAATTTGGAGTGTGACTGACTGAGATTGTGGACAGGCGTCTTTTAATGAGTTAAAACAGGTGCCATTAATACAGGTAACGAGTGGAGCCTCAATACACCTCGTTAGAAGAAGTTAGATCTCTTTGACAGCCAGAAATCTTGCTTGTTTGTAGGTGACCAAATACTTATTTTCCACTCTAATTTGAAAATAAATTCTTTAAAAATCAAACAATGTGATTTTCTGTTTTTGTTTTGTTTTTTTATTCACATTCTGTCTCGCATGGTTGAGGTTTACCCATGTTGACAATTACAGACCGCTCTAATCTTTTCAAGTAGGAGAACTTGCACAATTGGTGGTTGACTAAATACTTATTTGCCCCACTGTATATATTGTTATATATTGTTATAACAAATACAGTACTTATGTACAGTATGTTGAATGTTTATGACCATCTTGTGTCTTATCGTTCCATTTTCAACAATAATTTACAGAAAAATATGGCATATTTTAGAGATGGTTTGAATTGCGATTAATTAATTTTTAAGATGTGATTAACTCGATTAAAAATTTTAATCGTTTGACAGCCCTAGTTATCATGCAAGTATCTGTGGTGGTGCTCAAGCATTTACAGTTTGGCCCCGGATGAGTACCCTTTCTGATGTTGCCCGGAGAGTTAATTGTGGAATTAAAATTTGATTTAAAATTTTGATTTTAAGAGTTTTACTGTTTACTGTTGTCACTACTTTAAATTATATTATTGTGAAAGACTGAGGGAAAATTATGACAACAAACATTTCATCTCAGCCACAACGTGATTATAACCTACACAAGATGGATGATGGGAACAATCAGAGATTTGTGCTGTTGATGGACATCAATCTAATTGGGGTAAAAAAGTTTTTTTTTTTAATTTTTGCACACAGGCTGTTCGTGATGATGGGCTTCATCTTTGTGCCATGAACAGAGAATAAGTCAGGCAGTGATAGTTCATTTTTAACTTTTTTTGTCATTTGTTAATATTTGAAAATTACAAAAGACCTTTTGACTTAAATGGGCATTTGTTTGAGTCCTAATGAAATTTGATTTTAAGAGTTTTACTGTTTACTGTTGTCACTTTACTTTTATATTATATTATTGTGAAAGACTGAGGGAAAATTATGACCACAAACATTTAATCTCAGCCACAACATTGTGATTACAACCTAAACAAGATGGATGGCCAATAAGGAAACTTTTAGAGGTTTGTGCTGTTGCTGGAGATCAATCTTAAATGGAAAAAAAAGTTGTTGTTTTTTAAATTTTTTGCACACAGGCTGGTCATGATGATGGGCTTCATCTTTGTGCGATGAATACAGAGCAATCGCATCCCATGAACTCAACTGACCTGCTTGGATCTGGGTGCTTCGATGTTCTCTCAGACTCACAGCTCAATAACATTACGTTACTGTAAGTATATAATTACTGTCAGAAATATACACACCTGATCAAGATCTTAACACCAGAAAAAATGAAAAAAGGTTAATGGAGTTACACTTGTATAGCGTCTTTCCACCTTTAAGGCACTCAAAGCGCTTTGACACTATATTCTAATTTACAGACTGATAATGCATCTAGATTTTTTACTTTTTGAACATTTGGATCTTAATGAAGTTAATGTAGAGCTACAATATGCACTTTTGTTTTGAGCAATAGTTTTAAACTTTTGACCATCTGATAAACTGCCTATTACAGTTGATTGTTTTTCTTTTTTTAATAATCCCTTTTTCAAGCTGCTTTTTATGACATTCCCCCTTCTTGCGTTTGCATATTGTAGCTCTACTTAAAGATTTTGATCAGGTCTGTAAAAATGCGGTTGTCGTACACTGATGTTCTTAAAGTAAAGGATTAATTAGTCGTGCTTTTGAGGCTCCACATGCGTATATTGGAATCTGTCACTTGTTGCAATCCATAAAAAGATCAAAGTCAGTTGCTATTGTGGATGTAACGATACACCGATCTGGATCGAATTTATCGATTGGTTAGGCACAATGAAATTGAAATACAGTGATCCCTCGTTTTTCGCGGTTAACCCAGAACCCGCCGTGATAAGTGTTTAATGTATTTATTCAGATTTAGCGTTGGAAAGAGATACATATAAAACATGTTTTTTCACCCCCCCCCCAAAGTTTATAAATATATATATGGCGGAAAACACAGAGGCTGAAAAAGCGAGACAGAGTAGACATACGGGAACGAGCCAGCAAGTAGTCGTCCTCACTGACCAGACTTATGCGTCTCTAATATGACCAAAAATAGGATTAAAAGCTACATTGAATACACATTTACGCATTTATATTTTGAAATATTTTAGACAAGAAAAAATACAGAAGCCTCTGAAAAATAGAAATGATAACTTGATGTCAAATTTCCACTTTCTACATCAAGTTGTGTATATCAATCTTGTATTACATCTTCATGAATAACAAAAATGCAAACTAACAGAGGCACAGGACTAATATCCTTTTTTTATAATTACATTTTGACTCAGATTTGAAATGAAACAAGGCATGGGGGATACAGATGTCACACACTCACCTGTGCGTTAACACACAACACAATGAACTCTCATTCTCTCACACATACATAATATATTTTTATATTAAACCCCTGTCATGATTTTCATAGAATCATATAGCCAGATATGAGGCAATACACACCCTAGTGTATATATATGTATATACATACATATGGCGGAAAACACAGACAAGGCTGAAAAAGCAGTTTCTGCTCTTGAACCCCTCTTCAAAATAAACTGCCGTTTTTTTAAGCCAAAAGAACTGTTTTGTTTGATAGAAAAATATGTTTTACCATGGACACCCCCGTTTACAGACACCGTGCAACCGCTTTTGCTACAACCCAGCCGCAAAACAAAGGTAATTATATTTACTATTCGAAATGTCTCCTATTTTTAGCGTAGAATCATTAATTGATGTATAATATTTTGTTTACAAATATATACAGTGCCTTGCAAAAGTATTCGGCCCCCTTGAATCTTGCAACCTTTCGCCACATTTCAGGCTTCAAACATAAAGATATGAAATTTAATTTTTTTGTCAATAGTCAACAACAAGTGGGACACAATCGTGAGGTGGAACAACATTTATTGGATAATTTAAACTTTTTTAACAAATAAAAAACTGAAAAGTGGGGCGTGCAATATTATTCGGCCCCTTTACTTTCAGTGCAGCAAACTCACTCCAGAAGTTCAGTGAGGATCTCTGAATGATCCAATGTTGTCCTAAATGACCGATGATGATAAATAGAATCCAAATGTGTGTAATCAAGTCTCCGTATAAATGCACCTGCTCTGTGATAGTCTCAGGGTTCTGTTTAAAGTGCAGAGAGCATTATGAAAACCAAGGAACACACCAGGCAGGTCCGAGATACTGTTGTGGAGAAGTTTAAAGCCGGATTTGGATACAAAAAGATTTCCCAAGCTTTAAACATCTCAAGGAGCACTGTGCAAGCCATCATATTGAAATGGTAGGAGCATCAGACCACTGCAAATCTACCAAGACCCGGCCGTCCTTCCAAACTTTCTTCTCAAACAAGGAGAAAACTGATCAGAGATGCAACCAAGAGGCCCATGATCACTCTGGATGAACTGCAGAGATCTACAGCTGAGGTGGGAGAGTCTGTCCATAGGACAACAATCAGTCGTACACTGCACAAATCTGGCCTTTATGGAAGAGTGGCATGAAGAAAGCCATTTCTCAAAGATATCCATAAAAAGTCTCGTTTAAAGTTTGCCACAAGCCACCTGGGAGACACACCAAACATGTGGAAGAAGGTGCTCTGGTCAGATGAAACCAAAATTGAACTTTTTGGCCACAATGCAAAACGATATGTTTGGCGTAAAAGCAACACAGCTCATCACCCTGAACACACCATCCCCACTGTCAAACATGGTGGTGGCAGCATCATGGTTTGGGCCTGCTTTTCTTCAGCAGGGACAGGGAAGATGGTTAAAATTGACGGGAAGATGGATGCAGCCAAATACAGGAACGTTCTGGAAGAAAACCTGTTGGTATCTGCACAAGACCTGAGACTGGGACGGAGATTTATCTTCCAACAGGACAATGATCCAAAACATAAAGCCAAATCTACAATGGAATGGTTAAAAAATAAACGTATCCAGGTGTTAGAATGGCCAAGTCAAAGTCCAGACCTGAATCCAATTGAGAATCTGTGGAAAGAGCTGAAGACTGCTGTTCACAAACACTCTCCATCCAACCTCACTGAGCTCGAGCTGTTTTGCAAGGAAGAATGGGCAAGAATGTCAGTCTCTCGATGTGCAAAACTGATAGAAACATACCCCAAGCGACTTGCAGCTGTAATTGGAGCAAAAGGTGGCGCTACAAAGTATTAACGCAAGGGGGCCGAATAATATTGCACGCCCACTTTTCAGTTTTTTATTTGTTAAAAAAGTTTAAATTATCCAATAAATTTTGTTCCACTTCACGATTGTGTCCCACTTGTTGTTGATTCTTGACAAAAAATTAAAATTTTATATCTTTATGTTTGAAGCCTGAAATGTGGCGAAAGGTTGCAAAGTTCAAGGGGGCCGAATACTTTTGCAAGGCACTGTATACATATTATTTACGCGCATATTTTAAACTTTTAAACAAATTACATCGCAATGAAAAAAAGTGTCTGTAAATTAGTCACAGATATCTACCTCATAATTATCACTTAATTGTTGTTTTTTTTTTTTTTTTTTTTGTTACTGTTGCATATTCCCCGATATTTTAGATGATAAATAATCAAATCAAGCAAAGAAAAACATAAAATAAATAAATAAATATATAAAGGTTTAAAAGGTTAAATATATGAAAAAGAAAATCTCAACCACTCCTTGATGTCTGCGATTTCTGCATCGTAACCCTTGTTATATAGTGTTTTACCCATGTTTCACCCATAAAATCCCCCAAAAATCTGGCTGTGGCCATTCACAGTTGTGTCTTGACACTCGGTGATACATGCTACATGGAGGTTTTGGAGCAAAAGAAGGTAAGTACTAGAGCTGGGAATCTTTGGGCACCTAACGATTCGATTACGATTATGATTCAGAGGCTCCGATTCGATTATAAAACGATTATTGATGCACCCCCCTCCTTTTTTTTTTTTTTTTTTTAAATAAAGTTTTGTACATTAGTTCCAAAATTGTTCAAAAATACTCTCAGGCTAAACCAAACTACTATTTCAGTATCAAGTTAACATATAGCAGTAAACAAATATACAAAAATAACATTAAATAAAAAAACTCCAGTCCTCATTCTGTATCAGCAGCTTTAAACTACATTCAATTAATTTAATGTTGTGAATCAACCGTTAAAGTTGTTAAAATTGCTCCCGTTATTCCATAATTTCCCTTTTGTCTACTTTTGACATGTGAAAGTTTTAAAACTATTTTAAAGATAGATTCAAGTCAATATTTTACCGATTTAGGAGTATTTTAGATAAAAAGTTAATTAGGTTTGCTTGGAAGGTTCGCTACAACAGCATTGCAGGGAAGTTTACTGCTTTAAGATGGCGGCCGTTTACGAACGCCCGCATCTAGCTTTTTGCAGATGTGCTGCTACCGCTACAGAGTCTATAATCCATCTAGTCCTATATAAATGATATCTACCGTAACATTATGTAGCTTAGCTGTACTTGTAGCAGCTTATCGGCAGCAGTCAGGTATGTTGTTGTGTTTTTTTTATCTCGTGGCATGAGTTGAGCTAGAGCCGTGAGTTGAGCGTTGGCATTACCCGAGGGGCGGGTTAATGAGAAGCATAATGTTTAGCTACTCCCGCTCCGTTCCGTCCCGAAGACCGCGCGGCGCGCTGAGTGTGTTGTACTTCCGCTTTACTTGGCATATTTCAATAATCGGAATTTGGATGTTTGTGAATCGTTCTCGAATCTTCCACGGCCGAATCGCGAATAATCTAAGAATCGGAAATTTTGCACACCTATAGTAAGTACGCGATAATATCTCAGTAAAATCAAGGTGTGTTTAATTATGCCCTCTCACGCTCTCACCTCCAGTTAGGGTTTCGCTGTTTAAGCAAACAAAACATTTTTTTTTTAAATGCCCTCCTGTTCAAACTTTTTCTTCCCCCAGAAAATTGAGATTTTAAGCTTTTCAATGATGTATCACACATGCATATAGGATGATTTTGAAATTTGGCCAAATTGGGGGGTCTCAGAGCAGAACTTCAAGTCATTTGAGTGTTTTCCGCCATACATATATTATATACACACAATGATTTGCCAAAATAACTTTAACAATGATTGATGCATGCGGCGCTTTTGAAGTTCGTGTCTCCGGCACAAACATCTGTCAATCATCGTTAACTTTAACAAGCAACTCCAGTGCACGTGCACTGTCTGATGAACAACGAGCAGGGAGAGGGAGGGAGGAAGCGAGAGTGAGACTGGCTTGGGACAGCTCATCTGTTTATTTATTTTTTTTATTGAAAAAAAATCTGTGATGGACTGAGGGTGCGAAGTTTGAAGCGCGAAGTGGCAAGGGATCACTGTAGAGCAAAACGCCAAACATTGATCAATATCGTCATTGTTTGTTATACTGCACCCTTTATTTCAAATTAAGTTTCCATTCAAATGTCTGAAATGTTTCACCAACATAATAGTCAAAAACATCCAAATTGTTGCTTATATATGCAAATATCGCATGGTCCAAAAAACGGTTTGATGTGTAAAATTGGTGTTTTACACCCGTCAGTTGCAAGAGACAGTTGAGAAGAAAGAGGAATAATTAGTACCGTATACTAGTATATATTTGAAAGGTATGGAACCCCAAAAGAGTGATGATGAAATAAATGAAAACAACAATTTGAAATAAATACCATTTTGATAAATAACAGACAAATTATGGAGTATGACCCTTAAATTGTAAAGTAAGGTAATATTATAATCATATTTGTCATTCAAATATTATAAAAACCATAAATTAAAGCCGACGTTCCACCATGTTTGCTGTTTTGAATGTTTACCAGCAGCGACTGCCCATGCCCAAAGTGACGTGTGCGAGTACTGACATCATCAGAGCGAGAGCATTCCATTCATATCGTTACAGAGCAATCCCCGCAATCGAATCGTTCCGTTTTGGAGGCCAGAATCAAAAGTTTGCGTCTTCGCCTTCCGATTTCGCTGTCACCAGGTAAAGGCGAGGCCATTCTGCAATACAGTCTTTGCGTTTTTGGTGGCGCATTGTCGCCATGTAAATGGCCCATTAGTCTAATCCAGTGCTTCTCAATTATTTTCTGTTACGCCCGCCCCCCAGGAAGACGTAAACGTTTCACGGGTACCTCCAACTTTCTGCCGCTACTGTAAATAGTACCATTTTTCTCTAAAATTATTATTATTAAAATTATTATTATACATTAACATTGTGTCCTTTTTATATTAAAGGAAAAAAATAGTAATATAGATCAACTTAGAATAATGTATAACTTTATTAACATAGTTTTGTTTGAGCGCACCATTTTGCCTGAATGAAAAAAAAGGCACATCCAAACTGTAAAAATACACGGAGGCTCCATTTTTTGACCATTTGATACCGAAAAAGGAAATTTTATAAAATCAATCAATATTACGAAATTCAAATTGATTAGCAACATTTACTTTCGAAGACAATATGCCAAATAATTTGACCGAAGAAACAAAAACGACAGTGTCGTTGGACAGAGGGACAGTTTGTATTTTTGCTGCAGGCAGTATCAGCTCCTTTGCTATGGTGTGGGGTTGTTTTGCACTGAGCATGCTAACAGTGCTCGCTGGTTTACTGATGTAACACTGAAAAAGAGGGGCGATTGTTGGCAATATTCGGCACGTTTTTGCTGAAAAACAATCAAGCGGCTTATCAATGTGATCAGGGTCTAATGTCTTTAAGTGTCTTAATGGATTTGGCTTCCCGCTGTCCGCTGCAAAAATTTTTAGACACAGTGAACAGACTGATCTTTCCTCGTCGCCTACTGTATTAAAAGTCAAAGCCAAAACCAAACGCTACATACGCTTCGTCATACGTATATCCTCGACTAGTTCTTCATATCTCCAGTGCTCTTTTCTGTGTGCTCGTTTGGTTCAGAAATACTGCACTCACTCTGAAAATGAGAGCGCCACTGCCACCCACTGACTGGGTGTGGATGGAAGCACACTTTATTCTAGTACGGCAAAAAAGTATGTTTCCCCGAGGTCACATGCGCCACCCCCGGCATGGCTCTGCACCCCTGTGTGGGTCGCGCCCCACTCTTTGAGAATTACTGGTCTAATCAATTGCTGTTGTCTGAAGTAAACATTCAAACAACTCCTGAGGATATACTTCTAACTTTCTCGGGAGTTGGTTAGAGATATTTTAGACCTTGCTGATTATGTGGAAGTGGGACCTTCTAACCAAGTATATGCAGTGTGCAAAGGAGTTTAGTGAAGTTGTTGGCGTCATTTCGGCTCTTTGTTGCTGCACTTTATCATGAATTTATCAGCGAAACTGTCACTAGTCTTCCATTTGTTTGACCCGACTAAAAGGAGTGCCACCTAGTGTGTCAGAATATGTTTACTAGCTCCGTATTGATCATTTATTATTTTTTGGCTTGATGTGCTGGGTAACCAATCTGGTTTTAGTCCCGCCCACTGACTTTGATGGGTGAGTTTGAAAGATAAGTAAAATTCATGAAGTGCTGCAACACATATCCATGAAAAATTAAAGAGTGAAATATATATATTTTTTTTCAATCAATGGACTAGTATTTTAATGAATTAATGCCGCATTTAATTGTTTTTCTTTATTTAATTCCAATTTTATTTTATTAATGACTAGTTTTATTTATATATTTCATCCTGTCTCATTTCGTCCTTCATACTCCTCTAGTGAAGATCAAGCTATAAAGGAGAAAGCTGTTAACCCCTCAGGCTGTGAAGATGCCTCAGTATTGATGTGTGGACTCATCAAGGAACTCTCTTTTCTAAAGTTTGTCAATCTCAGTCTTCTATTTTTCTGGTTTATCATTTATTTGTAGATTAATCCAAATCCATTGTCTTCCAGTCGAACCGTTATGGCTGCTCATCGAGAGATTGAGAATATGCGGCGTGCCAGCAAGAATTCAAGGAATTTACCTCGCTGAGATTTGGCCCGCGTATATGAGATGCTAAGTTTGTCATCATAAGCATTTGTTGTTTCGAATGTTATCGAGCAATTTGGCAGTAAATTGTTTTGTAGCACAAATTCCATTTTGATGTTGACTTGTTACTGATTATTTCTCCAGGAGTGTCATTCTTTCACATAACGGTACTTTAATACAGGGTCACTGTGTCAAGATAAAAAAAAATAATAATAATTTTTTTAAACATTGTCGCAGAACACACGTAGTTCACTGCAGTGTTGACTGGAGGAGCTACTCTGTCATCTTTTAAAAAAAAAAAAAGCAGAAATCTTTAATGACATTTTGAACTTAAAAAGTACCCACACCAGTTTTGAATCGCTCCTATTACACATAGCCATATGAAAACAAAAATTTAAATTTATTTCTCTGTTGCCCGCCTGTGCGTTGCCAGGCAATGGTCATTCTAGCAGGCAAAATTTTTATTTAACAAATTAGATGACTGCTGTGGTCAAGCTTGCTTTATATGTCACCAATACTGTAACAAACTAAGACTATGTTGTGCTGTGTTCATTGTTATGTTCCTATTAGAGGGTTTACAGCAAGCTTCTGTTGGACTGATCGCTGATATTTCAATTATTTATAATTGTCAAAGCATGCCCTGACATTGACTGGCGTCCAGTTCTTTGTTATTATTAAAAAACAACAAAAAACAAAGTTTCATTAGTACTTTTCAGAATTTTTATTGTGCGTCAGATATTACAGCGATATACTTTGACAGCAATTGTTGCCAGTGGGGCAAAATGGGGGAGTTGATTGTTAACCTAAGAACATGAGTTACCATTACGAATGATTTACAGTACAAATGCTTCCATGAATTGATGATGATGATGAATGATTTCGTCCAAATGACGAAAAGGGTCCTATATCCTAACACGAGTCGGCTGGCTAGATCCTAAAATATGTAACAGGTATCCAACAGGTATCAGCCAGCCGTTGTCTAACATTAAAACCACAAACATGCCAAATTAAGAGAATGCACATTTGTTGAACACGTACATGAACGAAAGTAAAACCTATTTACAATCAGCGTTTTGTGAGGTCTGAACTTGGTGTGCGTTGGGAATTAGGAGCCATCAAACTTGGGGCAAAAACATTTGGTGGTGTGGGTTGCCAGTGTGTCCACACAGCACAGCCTGTTAGAAGTGTACCGTTGTACCACCGTCGTTTTTGTAAAAAATTGCAACGCACGGTCTTTGGAGTTGGGAGGACTCTCTGCTTATGTTTGGAGGTAGATTTGTGTCTTTATTAGTCAATAATTTTTTTTTTTTTTTTTTTAAAGTTTGTTCAATCAAAAAAACATAAATATTGCTTCAATCAAAATATATATTTTCAATAAGAAAAAGTCACTTTAAAAAAACGTTTTTGAATGCAAAAATGACCAAAAAAATGCATTTGTAAACTTTTTCTTTGAATTTTTTTTTTTGATTGACGTCGTTTTTTTTTTTTTTTTGGATTGAAACATCTTTGCTAGGACATTTGTGTCTTTATTATTCAATCAAAAATAAGATGCTTCAAACAAACAAACAAATATTTTCAAAAGAAAAATGACTTCAATCAAAAAAAAAAAACTATAATGTAAGTAAATTACCTTGATAGAATATCACAACATATTGTTTTAAAGTATTGAAAGAATAAATATGAAATTTATGAAATATTTCTCCATAAAATTCGCAGGCGATGTATAAATGGACAGACACTGCTTAGGTTTGAATGAAGACAACGAACAGTTGGTTACTCAAATACATACAATATGTTCAACTACAAGCATTTAAATATTTGCTGTCAATGTCTAAAATGTAACAATTTCAAGCCTGATTACTATTATGTATAAATGCATTTGTTCTACAAGTGGTTTTATTTTATCAACAATGTATACATCTGAAGACATTTCAACCCTAAAATGAAGTACCAACACTCATTTCCACATTATGATGTTACCCTAAACCACTTTTTTTTTTGTTGCCATTAATCAGAATGATGAAAATAATAGAGGGACTGTGTGTAGTGGAACTCTCCAAGCTGCTGAACTGGAGGCTGCTAGCTGTCCATGTAACTGATAAAACAAGCAGCAGCTGATTGCAATCAACTCAAGACACTTGTAAAACACAAGAATGGTGAATTGGGGTTGTTTGGTTGGCATGAAATCCTGCAACAATGGAAGCCTTATGTGGAATAGTTTGGAGACCCCTGGTCTACTCGGACTCAATGTAAATCTCTTTCTGGACTTGGGCGAAGATCTACCGAATGTGGGTGTAATTCTGGCAGGTGAGTCTGCCAGGAATTCCAAGCAGACCCTCAAACATTTCATCATTGCCCATCGGAGCCAACTTACCACCAGGCTGTGATCGGGTGACAGTTCGGCTGCTCTCTCTTTACCCAACTGTACAAGACATTCTGCCGCAATTCCAATGACGTGCCTACAAAGTCAATCATCGAACTGTGGCTAAAAATGAAACATACATTATATCTTTAGTCGTCAAAAAGTAATGTAAAATTTACACCCCTTTTCTCTGGGAAACGGCATCCCTCTTTAAATTTAGCTTCGTATGTTTTTTTTGCACAGTCAGACATATGAGCACAATTGCAACTGCCCAACAATTCAAGGTTTCTGAGTGTTGTCAATTGAAATTCTGATGTCATGCTATCAGTTTCTGCTTTTTTCCCCAGAAAAGGGGGTGCTGTCAATGTGGGAATAGCGCTAATTGTGCAGTATATCTCACAGCATTTCTACGTATGTGCAAGACCATAAAAAGCAAACACTGAAGGAAAATAGAAGATAACTAGCAATAACCTTATAACCTTTCCAAAGGAAAGACCCAGGTAATAAAAATAATAATAAGTTGCAGAACAACACTATCTGGCTTTGCCAAAAAGGCAAAGACCAGATAATAAGAAGAAAATAACACCCAAGACATTCTGCACTAGTGGTGATTACTACTACCGTAGTTTGAGAGTATTAGGGTCGAACTAGAATTAACTGACTTACCAAAAAAAATTAAACTCTCAAACTTAGAACCATGTCGGATTGCAATTTCAAGGTTGGACTTAAATGATTTACAATCTTTCAGATGTACTGTTGGAAAAGTTATAGTGGTGCCACATGCACTCACAACAGGGTAGCACGTTGTGTGCTTTGGCATGTGTTCAAGACGTGTGATCGAAAAGGACTGTAATTTTGAAATTTTCCCTCTCGGAGATCACCAGATGCCTTTGAGCCTGTCCAGTCACCTACCGCATCACTCGAGAAACAGAGAGGTTCTCTATTATCTTCTTCATCAATCTGACTGGTGTCGGCATCTTTAGTTGAGCACCATCAAATGCATGAAAATGGTGGAAAATTTTCATATTTAGTTTGATGATTAACATTGACATTGGTTAAAGCTGAGTTGAGTTGATTTTAAATACCCTGCAGCTCGAGAAGGAAATCTTGAAAGAAGTCCTGTATCTGTGTCTCTGTCCTTCGTTTTACTGAACCACTCTCACTCATCACGGGAGACAGGCTAGAGATGATATAATTCCAATCCACCTTGGAACAATAAAGTACATTGGGCTGGTTAGTGTGGATTGCATCTTGGAAAAGAAGACGAGCAAAGTTAAAACGAAATACGTTTACTAAGCACACCAATCAGACACCAATCAGTATACAGTGGTATGAAAAAGTATCTGAACCTTTTGGAATTTCTCACATTTCTGCATAAAATCATCAAATGTGATCTGATCTTTGTCAAAAGAACACAGAAGAAAAAACAGTATATTAATAGATCAAGTACACCCATTTAAACGCAATAAATATTTACTCAAATTCAAAAATACTTAAGAAATCACAACTAAAAACAATATACCATGCCTCGCAAGTAAAAGACAACGATATTAATACCGCACAGAAACACAGAATAAATTGAATGTGTTTTTCAAGAAAAATAAATAAAATTGCACTTAATAACTTAAGTATTTAAGAAAATGAAAACTTTTCCCCTCATAGCTTCTGCTATGGTGTTCCATACGGATGCAACGATACAGTTAAGTCACGGTTCGGTACGATTTTCAATACATTTAATGCTCTGAAAAGAAAATAACAATTGTATTTTTTTTTTTTTTTTTTTTTTGTTGCTTGCTAACAAACAAAAATTAAATTGCCATGATATAAACAGGCATTTTAGTGCATAATATTTATGTGCTTACTTCTTACTGATCTGAAGAAATTTTGTATAAAAGTGCTGAGAAAAATCTTTACTATTTGTAAAGTGAGGCGGGGCACACTTGATTGCTACAGCTCTCTTAGCAGCTAGGTTTACTACATGAGCAAGACATCCTATTTGTGGTCCGAATCCATCCGTGTCACGTACTGAATTAACAATATTTGCAGCATTATCTATCATCACTGGTATGGATTGATTTGGCCTTCTTAACTTCCATTCAGTCATGGCGGTTTATAATTCATCGATGTAGTATATGGACTATGTGTCCAATAATCACTCTGGGCTCACGTAGCCAATGGCATGGGACGTAGCACATCTAGTTTGCTATTTCATGATATCTAGTGTGTGCGCCCATTAAAAAAGTTGGCAAACGCCACAGACGTCACGTCTGCTCATTACTGTAAACAGGACGAGTTTGAATCACAGCGCTCTTAATTTGCCACTTAATGTTCATCATGTCCGTTGTCAAAGCGAGGTTGTTCGAAGCAGCCAAGTCGGTAACAATGTTTTGGCGGACTACGTTGTAAATATCCGGTGTTGTGCCGAAAAATAGCCGCACCGCGTGAAGTGTCACCCCTGACGGGAGCGCCCGCACGTCAACAACACCGCCACGCCGGAGATGGGATAATGGGAACGATTGGTTCCGGCGCTATTATCGCACGATAAATAAAAATGAAGGCGGTAATTTTTCCACTGCGATTTATCGCCTCGTGTGCGGCAGACACGCTGTTAAAAGTTCGGATTCCTTGCTACCAACTGCGCAAAATGCATCTTCGTTCCAGGTCCGGCAAAAAATAGCGCCGGAGCCAATCGTTCCCATTATATCCTATTGTTCAACGTATACCGGCCGCATCAGTGCTCCGGATTGACTGCAGTCCATCTCCGGCGTGCCGGTGTTGTTGACGTGTGGGCGCTCCTGCCAGGGGTGACACTTCACACGGGGCGGCTCTTTTTCGGCACAACACTGGATATTTGAGTGGCAAATTAAGAACGCTGTGCTTCAAACTCGTCCTGTTTATGAAAGTCTATTGTCATTTGCTGGTGTTGTGCAATAATGAGCAGACGTGACTTCTGTGGCGTTTGCTAACTTTTTTAATGCGCTCACACACTAGATATCATGAAATAGCAAACTAGATGTGCTACGTCCCATGCCATTGGCTACGTGAGCCCAGAGTGATTATGGGACACGTAGTCCATATACTGTACTACATCGATGAATTATAAACCGCCATGACTGAATGGAAGTTAAGAAGGCAAAATCAATCCATACCAGTGACTACAGATAATGCTGCAAATATTGTTAATTCAGTACGTGACACAGATGGATTCGGACCACAAATAGGATGTCTTGCTCATGTAGTAAACCTAGCTGCTAAGAAGGCTGTAGCAATCAACAGTGTGCCCCGCCTCACTTTACAAACAGTTAAGATTGTTCTCAGCACTTTTATACTAAATTTCTTCAGATCAGTAAGAAGTAAGCACAGATATTATGCACTAAAATGCATGTTTATATGTTGGCAATTTCATTTTTGCTCGTTTGCAAAACAAAACCAATATATATTGGTACTGGTATTGGTATATATACTGTATATATATATATATACATATATATATATATATATATATATATATATATATATATATATATATGGGTTTTTTTTCAGAGCATTAAATGTATTGAGTCAGATCGAAAATCGTGTCCCCCATATCGAAAATAGTACCGAACCGTGACTTAACTGTATCGTTGCATCCCTATTGTAGCTGCAGGCATCTGCATTCATTTTTGAATACGTCGTGCTTTTATTTTGACACGCTAAACGGAAGTACGCACCCTACGACGCTAGCCGGAAGCTTTACATTTTTGGAGCGAAAGAGAGCAGTTTCATGCAAGTTTCATGTTGAAGCATCACCTTTGACTGAGAAGAGTGCGTTTGAGAAGACTGCCATTGGTTGAATGCAGGCTAAAGTGTTCTACGTTGTTTGGTGTTCCGAAGAGCAATAAACATCAGTGAATGGAACTGAAGCCTCCTTTGAAATCAATGAGCAGTACAGTAGAACACTTTTGCGTCGTGAAGAAAGACTTGGAGGTGAAGAAGGATCGGCTGCAGACCTACGGAAGGGGAAGCATCACGTGTGAGCGGTTCATGTGAATCCAAGCGGCAAGTGGACAAGGCTACACAAGCGAGCACATGAATATTGTGTCTTTAAAGTAGCGCAAGTACTTGTTAATTGCCATTAAGTGTGTCATACGAACTTTCATAAGTGTTCTTCTATAAGCGTATTTTCTGCACGTCTAAGCAAATAAGTAATTCTCCATTCTATTTGACGTTCAAATGTTCCAAGTGCATATCTAAGTATTTTGATTTAAGTGAGTTCTCATAATAATTGTTTTTATTATTGAGAATTGTTTACACATTATTAACCATTTGCGCACTCATTATAGAACTGTCAGTGTGATGTACTTTTAATGCGCTCACAAAAGTCAAGTTAAAGTACACAATAAGAGTTACATTTAAATTTCACTCATAGAAACCAATTAATAACATTTCAACCAGTTAAGCATACTTCATTTAATATGCCACACACAAAGGAAAACGTTATCCCGCCAGCTGAAGAGACCACTCAAGGTAATTGTTCAATGCAGACTGTCTTCTCACATCAAGTGGATGTCCAAGTTGAAACAAGAAGAGAAGTTGATCAATCTCAGGTTGGTACAGATGATGAAGAAATGCCTCCTGAAATTAAGAAAACTGGACGCACACGTAAGCTCACTGAAAAGGGAATGAGTCTGTTAAATGACAAATTGAGCAATTTAAATGGAAGAATTGTGAAAATGTACAAAAGATGGAAATATCATATGAATGGTTTAAAGCGGTCAATTAAAGATAAATATGGTGAAGATCTGATCGAAGAGGTTATAAATGAAATCAACGCCATACAGGTTGACATTGATGAAACCTACCTCCAAATAAGAGACATTGCAATTCCCGAGCCTGACATTCGAAGAATAAATGACACATGCCAGGCATTGACGAAAACTGCAAACTTAAATGCTCAACAATATCGAAGTGGTGATGATAAAGACATATTGTGGCCTGATTCTAAGTCAGTGTTTGACAGCACAGTGTACAGCATTTACTCAGCCACAACCAGTAAGTCAAAGACTTCTTCCAAATCATCTTCCCACTCGTCAATCTTGTCCCTTAATGTAAAACAAGCAGAAGCTGAAGTTGTGGCAACTCAAGAGGTACTAAAAATAATTAATGCTCAACATCAACAAAGAGAAGAAATTGAAAGACTTGAGCTAGAGGACCAAATTGTTGCAGCTGAAATTGAAGCAGAAAATGCTAAGAAAAAAAGCCAAATTCATAGCAGAGAGCGCAAGTAGAAAATTTAAGCTGGAACAGAAAAGAAGAGAAATAGAACGTCTAGAAGAACTCAAAGGACATGTTGCAGCACAAGCAAGGTTCCAAGTTTATTCAGAAGCTCTCAATCAACCAACTACACTTAACCCTTTAAGTGAACCATTTTTCCCATCTCACCAAGCACAAGTCTCCATAGCTTCTGAGGAACAATCCAAGTCTGTACAAGTACAGCATCAACATGATGTAAAACCCATCAGAACTGCTGTTCCAAATGTATTTATCCAAACCTCTCCTTCTGTTTCACCAGTAAGCAGCCAAGTTCCTACAACTTAAGCACCGGTCCCTCTCAATGCTTCTAATGATCTCGCAAGAACTATTGCTGAAGCAATTACAGCAAATCGAGTTCCGATTCCAGAACCTGAGATCTTTACAGGTGATCCTCTTAAGTATAATGACTGGAAGTTGTCCTTTTGCACTTTGATCGATCGCAAGAATCTTCCAACTCAAGAAAAGCTGTTCTATTTACGGAAATATGTTGGTGGCACAGCCAAAAGAGCAATAGAAGGCCATTTTATAGTAGGAACAGAAAGTGCTTATTGTGCTGCTTGGAATGTACTTGAAGAAAGATTCCTTAACCCATTTGTAGTTGCCAAATCATATCGTGACAAGATATATGCATGGCATAAAATTGGCCATAAAGACTTTGACAACCTGCGTGACTTCGTCGATTTCCTGAGCAGTGTGGAGTCTGCAATGCCATACATTCAAGGTTTACAAATACTGAACAACTGTGTGGAAAATCAAAAGATTACTGTCAAACTCCCAGATTGGTTGAGCTCACGTTGGAACAGAGAAGTAACAATATATCAAGATCAGAACAGCATGTTCCCTGATTTCAAATTCTTCGTAAGATTTCTCAACACAGAAACTCGAATAGCGTGTAACCCGATCACATCGTTACATGCACTGAAGCCAGCTGAACAAGAAAGATCAAAGCCTACAGAACGGGAACAGTCCAAGTTTCAACGAAGTCAGAAGGTCAGCGTCAAGACGTTTACCACAAATACAAGTGAAAAGACCAGCCTTGCATGTCTATTTTGCAAGAAAAAGGGTCACAGTCTTCATAGGTGTCACAAAATTATGGAAAACACTGTTGAAGAAAGAGTAAAGTTTGTTCAACTGGAAAAATTATGTTTCGGGTGCCTAAAATCTGGACATAACTCCAAGGCTTGCAAATCCAGGAGTGTGTGCGAATTATGTGGAAAAGGACATCCCACATGTCTGCATCGAGATCGTGCAAAGAAAGACCAAGAGCAAAGTTTAAGTAACAAACAAGAAAACAAAACTGAGAGCCACGCAGACAATTACCAACAGTTGGGAAACGAAGAAACACGGCAAGTAACTTCTAGCAGAGTTATTCAAGAAATAAACAGTACTCGAACCTCATCTATTGTTCCTGTCTATGTTTCCACGTTAGCAGAACCTGAAAGAGAACTTCTGATGTATGCCTTACTTGATAGTCAAAGCGACACAACTTTCATTCTTGAAGATGCAGCAGAAACATTGTGCGCCAACAAAACACCAGTCGAACTTAAACTGTCAACCATAACATCAAAAACAAAGGTTGTGAAAAGTCAAAGAGTGCAAGGACTACAAGTAAGAGGCCTCAACAGTGAAACTAAAATTAAACTTCCAAAAACATATACAAGAGACTACATACCAGCAAACAGGTCCCATATACCCACAAGCTCAACTGCAAAATCATGGCCTCACTTAAAGCATTTAGCAGATGAAATGTCTCCTGAGCTTGACTGTGAAGTGGGATTGTTAATTGGCTATGACTGTCCGCAAGCCTTACTTCCCAGAAAGGTTGTAATGAGCAACGAAAACCAGCCATACGCCCAAAGGTCTGTGTTGGGTTGGAGCATTATTGGCAACAGCAACACCGACATTGATTACCACCACGAAGATGGAATCGGCGTGAGTCATCATATCATCAGGAGAAAGGTGCTACCGGCTACCAAGTCCTCATCAGAGATCAAGACAGAGGTCCAGTTTGTTTGTCGAACCCAAGTCAAAGAAGTGATCACACCGGCAGATATACTCAAGGTTTTTGAGTCAGATTTTACTGAGAAGTTCAGTGAAGAAATTTGCACATCACAAGAAGACATTACATTCTTGAAGAAGCTGAATGATGGCATCAAGCAAAAGCGGAATGGACATTACGAAATGCCATTGCCTTTTAAAGAACATAGACCATCACTGCCGAACAACAAAGTGTGTGCTGAACATCGACTCGGATGTCTTGAGAAACGTCTAAATAAAGATGATCAATATCGCAGTGATTATGTTGCCTTTATGGATGACATAATTGCTAGAGGAGATGCTGAAAAGGTTCCAGAGTCTGAGATAAACAACCAGTCCTCATGGTATGTCCCTCACCATGGTGTTTATCACCCTCATAAACCAGGAAAGGTTCGAGTGGTATTTGACTGTTCAGCTAAATTCCAGAATACATCCTTAAACGAGCATCTACTTACTGGGCCTGACCTAACGAACACCCTTGTAGGTGTCTTGCTCCGCTTTCGCAAAGGACAAGTAGCAATCATGTGTGATGTGGAGCGAATGTTCCATCAGTTCCATGTTGCACCAAAGGACCAAGACTATCTCCGATTTCTGTGGTGGGAAAAAGGAAATATGGAAATTCCACCTTCAGTGTTCCGAATGAAGGTTCACTTATTTGGCGCTGCTTCATCACCAGGATGCGCGAACTTTGGGCTCAAGCACCTAGCTGCAGAAGGAACAGGCAAGTTTAGCGAAGCTACCGTACAGTTCATTCAGCGCAATTTTTATGTTGATGATGGATTGATAAGTTTGGACAGTGAAGAAGAAGCTATACAACTTGTTAGAGAGGCAAGAGAGCTCTGCAATGCTGGTAAGCTCCACCTACACAAATTCATCACCAATAACAAGAGTGTGCTTGCCACAATCCATAAGCAGGAACGCGCTGAAGGTGTAGCTGACCTAGACTTGGCCTTGGGAGAACACAAGATGGAACGAGCTCTTGGGGTCCAATGGTGCATCAGTTCAGATAAATTTCAATTTAAAGTGAGAATAAAAACCCATCCCTTTACAAGAAGAGGAGTACTGTCAACAGTGGCTTCAATTTTTGATCCCCTTGGATTCGTAGCGCCCGTCATTTTGAAAGGCAAACAAATTCTACAAAGAATGTGCCAAGAGAAGTTAGGATGGGATGAGCCCATTTCTGAAGAACTCAGGCTGCAGTGGGAAGCATTGTTGCAAGACATCCAGGATTTGTCTTTCGTGGAGATACCACGACATTACATACCACTGAGTGCCAAGGAGGTTCACAAGTATGAACTTCATCATTTTTCCGACGCCAGCACCTCAGGCTATGGCATGTGTTCTTATCTCAGAGCTGTGTCAGAGTCTGGAAAAGTTCATTGTGTGCTTGTCATGGCAAAGGCACGGGTTGCGCCAACAAAGATAACGACAATTCCAAGATTGGAACTTTCAGCTACACTGTTGGCCACAAGGATAAGTGATCTGCTAAAAAGTGAAATGGAGATTGAAGATCTACATAATTACTTTTGGACTGATTACAAGGTTGTTCTTGGATACATTAATAACGACGAAAAACGATTTCATTTATTTGTAGCCAATCGAATACAACAGATCAAAACAAGCACCACACCAAGGCAATGGCAATACGTTGCCTCAGAAGATAACCCTGCAGATCATGCCTCTCGCGGACGTACCACAAAGGAGCTTGTGAAATCCAACTGGTTCACAGGACCTAGTTTTTTGTGGCACAAGAACCTTCCTACAAGCGAAGACATGAAGGTGGGAGAGCTAGACCAAGATGATCCAGAAATTAAAAGAGCACATGTACATACAACAAAGACAAAGGAACAAAGATCTCTGTTAGATCGACTTCAAAATTTTTCAGATTGGAATAGAACTGTACAGGCCATTGCAAGACTTAAACGTTTGGCTAAAGAACTGACAGGTCTTAAAACAAGATCCAACGACACTACAACAGTAGAAGAAAGAAAAGATGCTGAACAATTCATAATCAAGATGGTTCTAGAAGAAGTGTTTAGGGATGAAATCAAATCTCTAAAACGAGCTAAAGACCTACAAAGGAATAAGTCCTTTGAGCTGCACAAGTTGAATCCATTTATGGATAACCAAGGTATCCTCAGGGTGGGAGGAAGATTGACACAGTCCACACTCCATCCACACGTCAAACACCCAGCCATTCTCCCAAGAGGACATCACGTAAGTCGATTGTTGATAAAGTACCATCATGAGAAGATTCAACATCAGGGTCGTGGGATGACAATTAATGCACTACGCTCCAATGGTATTTGGATCATAGGGTGTAGTCGTGAAGTGTCATCATCCATCTTCAAGTGCATCAAATGCAGAAAATTCAGAAAGTGCAATCAAGGACAAAAAATGGCAGACCTTCCACTAGAGAGGATGGAAGCAACCCCTCCATTCACCTACAGTGGAATGGACTGCTTTGGACCATTTTCTGTCAAGGATGGAAGGAAAGAACTGAAGAAATATGGGCTTTTATTCACTTGCATGTGCTCAAGGGCGGTTCATATTGAGGTATTAGATGATCTTTCCTCTGATGCAGTCCTCAACGCACTGCGCTGCTTTATTGCCATAAGGGGCAGTGTAAGTCAACTGCGGAGTGACCAAGGCACGAACTTCGTAGGAGCACGCAACGAATTCCAAGAACTAATGAAAGGATTAGAACAAGAACAGTTGAAAAAGCTAGGATGCGATTTCGTCATGAACCCACCTGCTTCCAGTCATATGGGCGGCGTTTGGGAGAGACAAATCCGCACTGTAAGAAGTGTTCTCACATCCGTCCTAGACCAATCTGCTGGAAGATTAGACAGTTCTTCATTGAGGACTTTCCTATATGAAGTCATGGCTACAGTAAATAGTCGACCGTTGTCCACAGAACATCTTAATGATCCGTCAGGACCAGAACCCCTGACGCCCAACCATATCTTGACAATGAAATCGTCAATCATCGTGCCACCACCTGGAGATTTCACAAGAGACTATCTTTATCTTCAAAAACGATGGAGACGAGTTCAATTCCTGTCTAATGTATTTTGGACCAGGTGGCGGAAAGAGTATTTGCTGAATCTGCAACGAAGAAGCAAATGGAACAAAACCAGGAGAAATACCAAAGTAAATGACATTGTCTTGTTGCAAGATGATGGCCCAAGAAATCAGTGGAGGTTGGCAAGAGTAGTTGAAGCTCTCCAAGGAACTGATGGAAAGGTCAGAAAACTCAAACTACTACTTAAAGATGCAATACATGACAGTCAATGTAATCTCAAAACAAAGCCAATTTACATTGAAAGGCCCATCCACAAGACAGTTCTATTACTTGAGGCTGATTAAGTAGATCCACAGTTTATTGGACAGTTTTTGAAAGTGGCTCTATGTACCTATGTTAAAAGTTTTCAATGTCTGTTGATAATACACTGTAAATGTTCAAGTTAATCACACAGTTGTGTGATGGTGGGAGTGTAGCTGCAGGCATCTGCATTCATTTTTGAATACGTCGTGCTTTTATTTTGACACGCTAACCGGAAGTACGCACCCTACGACGCTAGCCGGAAGCTTTACATTTTTGGAGCGAAAGAGAGCAGTTTCATGAAAGTTTCATGTTGAAGCATCACCTTTGACTGAGAAGAGTGCGTTTGAGAAGACTGCCATTGGTTGAATGCAGGCTAAAGTGTTCTACGTTGTTTGGTGTTCCGAAGAGCAATAAACATCAGTGAATGGAACTGAAGCCTCCTTTGAAATCAATGAGCAGTACACCTATGGAACACCATTGCAGAAGCTATGAGGGGAAAAGTTTTCATTTGCCTAAATGCTTAAGTTATTAAGTGCAATTGTATTTTTTTTTTTCTTAAAAAACACATTTTATTTATTCTGTGTTTCTGTGTGGTATTAATATTGTTGTCTTTTACTTAAGAGGCATGGCCTATTGTTTTTAGTTGTGATTTCTGATCGCGTTTAAATGGGTGTACTTGATCTATTAATATATACTGTATTCTCACTGTGTTATTGTAAATTGTTTTTTTTTTTTTTTTTCAATTATATCGCTATAATTTATTAGATAAATTATCGCACACTAAAATTTGTTATCGCGACAGGCCTATTACCAAACATAACTTCCAGAGAAAATATTTTTCACATGAGTTTCAAAATGCTAAGTAATTTAAAATTAAAACCCTTTTTAACCTGATTTTGATCCTCTGAAAAATGGAGCGATCGGCCCGATTTCCAATCGTGCGATCGGATCGGGACGTCCATATAAAATATATGTGGTTGATATTTCAACACACCTTTTCGATTAATGTGGATGAGTCTTCATCATGGATATTATCTTTTGTGATGTCCTTAAAGCGACCCAGTCACCAGGATTTGGTAACGCCACTTCTGAAAGATACGTGGAGGCGGCCCACCTTGGCGGCCCATATTTCACCAGCAGCTCTGGATAAAAGAGGGTGAAAGATTAGATTCTATGACATTACATTTTGACCTTCCTGTTCATTCAGACCAAGGCCATAGACAGATTTGTTTTATTCAATTACTGTATTTTCTGCACGATAAGGCACACCTAAAATCCTTACATTTTCTCAAACGCCAACAGTCCGCCTTATAATCCTATGCGTTTTACATATGAATAAATATCGAGCCGCAACAGGGCTTACAGCACCTCAGAGCCCAGCTCCATCTAATGGATGCATATACCAAACAGTCTTTACTGTAGCATCTATTCTATGCACCTTATAATGCGGTGCATCTTATATATGAAAAAGGTTTTGAAGTAGGCCATTCATTCAAGGTGCGCCTTATAGTGCGGAAAATACAGTATATAGAAACTACACTCGAGAAAGTTGATTGTTAAAAATACTGCCATGAGTGTATAATCCCTGAGCAACAAGGGACAGTTTGACATCCAGGCCAACATTCTGTTTACCCCATATGATGGCTGAAGGAATATAATCAAAATATGACAGTGGATATTTGGCTAATTCTAAGTAATTTATCAATGCATCCCAAAGATCACATTCTTCATACTAAAACAAACTTGTGAGATTACAGTGACCTTGACCTATGAACTTCAAGGCCTAATTAGTTCAGGACCTTATGGCCACATCAAATTCTGCAAAGCTGCTTGTCCTGAGATGCCAAGTTACCAAGAGTAAGAAGTATTACTGAAGTATTTGTGTTGTATGCCCTAAAACACTGTGTGTAGGGAGACAGGAGGGTAACAGTTGAGCTGTTGGCTAAAACTCCCTTTGACAGGCTGCTCCAGAGTTTGATTACTTTGGTAAGCTGGAAGCTGACAGCAGATGGAACTTCAACCACCACTTTCAGCTTTATGTTGACAAAGTGCTGCAAGAAGTAGGAGGGGGGACCGCTAACACTTGCTAATAATGAAGCTAATTCTATGAAAAGAACCCTTTCATCTTCCTTGTCAACATTCTGCCGTAAGAGGTGCCACCTGCTCAACCATACCCAGACATTCATATACAAATAGCAATGCCACTGGTGCAAGCTGGAGTTCAGTATCTTGTCCAAGGATAATTTGGCCTATGGACTACAAGAGTTTGGGATTGAAAACTCCCTCCTGAGCCACAACCCACTGTTATACACACCTCTATAGTATCCATAATCAACCATTATGTAAACGCCAGCAATTTCATTGGTAAAGGTGAGAACATGAATTGGAGTAACAAACTTATTAGTTTTTATCCAGGTCAGAAAATGGAGTATAGTGGTATGAAAAAGTATCAGAACCTTTTGGAATTTCACATTTTTGCATAAAATCACCATCAAATGTGATCTGAACTTTGTCAAATACAGTATCTGCTTTATTTAAAAACACCCAAACATTTATAGGTTTTCATATTTTAATGAGGATAGCATGCAAACAATGACAGAAGGGGGGAAAATAAGTAAGTGAACCCTCTGCCTAAGGAGACTTAAAGAGCAATTGAAACAATTTCTTACCCAACATTTTAAGTCAGGTGTGTGCCTAATCACTGATGAGTGGTTGAAAGCTGCCCTGCCGACTAGAAAACACACACCTGGTAAGAATTGTCTTGATGAGAAGCATTGTCAGATGTGCAGCTCGGTCAAAAGAGCTGTCTGAAGACCTGCCATCAAGGATTGTTAATTTGTATAAAGCTGGGAAAGGATACAAAACCATCTCTCAAAGTCTGGATGTTCATAAATCGACAGTCAGAGGAGTTGTCTACAAATGGAGAGAGTTTGGCACTGTTGCTTCTCTCCCAAGGAGTGGCCGTCCACCAAAGATGACGCAAAGTGTTCAGCGCAGAATACTCAGAGAGGTAAAAAAGAACCCTAGAGTGTCTGATAAAGACTTACAGAAGTCACTGGCACAGTCCAATATCTCTGTGCACACATTAACTATATGTAAAACTACGGCCAAGAATGGTATTTATGGGAGGACTCCACTGCTGTCTAAAAAAATAGTGTTGCTCGTTTAATGTTGACTGAAGTTTTACCAAAATATTTTGTGGACTGATGTAACCAAAGTTGAATCGTTTGGGAGTAACACACAACGTCATGTGTGGAGGAAAAATGAAACAGCTCACCAACATCTACACATGATCCCCACCGTGAAGCAGGCTGGAGAGAGCATCATGATTTGGGCCTGTTTTGCTACCTCAGGGCCTGGACAACTTGCAATCATTAATGGAAGAATGAATTCAAAAGTGTTGGGAGGATTTGCAGGAAAACCTGAGGCCTCCTGTCACACAGTTGAAGCTAAAATTAGGATTGATGCTGCAACAAGACAATGATCTAAAACATAGAAGTAAATCAACTTCAGAAGAACTAAATACACATTCTGGAGTGGCCAAGTCAAAGTCCAGACTTGAACCCTATTGAGATGCTGTGGCATGACCTAAAGACAGCGATTCATGCCAGACATCCCAGGAATCTGACTGAATTACAGCAGTTTTGTAGAGAAGAATGGGCCAGGATTAGTCCTACTCGATGTGCAAGACTGATCTGCAGCTAAAAGAAGCATCTGGTTGAAGTCATTGCTGCCAAAGTGGGAGTGCACGAAATAGTAAATGTGATGATGGTTCACTTACTTATTTTCCCCCTTCTGTCACGGCATACAATCCTTATTAAAATATGAAAAACTATAAATGTTTTGGTGATTTTATTTTTTTTTAGTTTTTTCATCTGTGTGATTTTGACAAAGATCAGATCACATTTGATGGTGATTTAATGCAGAAATGTGAGAAATTCCAAAAGGTTCAGATACTTTTCATACCACTGTATTTTGGGATCTTCCCCTTCTCCCTTCAAAGAGGCGTGTCTCTATCCCAGCAACCATCTCTGTGGACATAAACAAACAGAAAACAGCCTCAGGGTTTTATTGTTGATTTGGAAGTATTACACACTTGTGACTGACTTACTACTTACCAGACAGGACCTCCTTCCTCATTGCCCCTGTGTCAATGGCAGCTTCTCCTATGAAGGTGACTTTCAGTCTGTTTACTGGGTCTGCAGTCTTCTGGCACTGCTACAAATTTAGCCCTCTCTACAAGATGTTTTCCCTTAACACACATATATTGAACGTTTTCTCCCTCTCAACTTTTGATTCAATCCAACGGAGAACATCTTCATTGTTAAAAAAAAAAAATGGTTACATATTAAAAATAAAACCAAATCAATTTAGGCTACAAAACCCAAGTTTAAAGATCCATTTTCTTTTTATTTTCTTTTTACCATAAGATTCAAGTCATTGCATCTTGTGTTGGTTATTTCAGAAGATGGGACATTTCCAGTCGAGCATCTGAAAAGAAGATAAAGAATGGAATCGTTAAGCAATATTGATAATGGAATCGGAATTGTAAAAATCGTATCAATTCCCATCCCTAACCATTACACAACTTGAACCAAATGTGCGAAAGGCTTGCGTTTTATCCAAATATCAAACAGAGTAGGCTACTAACATGACACAACCGTTAAAAGTAGGGCTGTCAAAATTATCGCGTTAACGCGCGGTAATTAATTTTTTAAATTAATCACGTTAAAATATTTGACGCAATTAACGCACATGTCCTGCTCAGACACTATTCTGCCTTTTGGTAAGTTTTACAGAAAGGCTTTTTGTGCTGTCTAACAGCGAACTCTTGTGGTCGCTTTGGGACATGGTTTATTGTTGTCTTGCCAGTTCAATATGGCTGCAGGACGTCTCGGGCTGACGCCTACGTTGCAATGTTGTGCTTATATGATCCTTGGACAAGATTTGTCCGTAAGTATGGTTGTTGTAAATAAGGCACATATTATGTTAGTAAGGGAAATGTTATATTTTTTGTATGAGACGCTTTTTGTTTATGTTTTGTGAACCTGTATAGCGTGCTAAGCTAACGTTGTTGCTAATGCAATGCTTGTGTACTTTTTTTTTGTAGTTTTACGACGGTCTAAAGAGGACAATGGTTTGAGGCCATTTTATTAATAAATCAGATGAAAACGAAAGAAGTCTGATTATTATGGCGTCGTTCACTAGCTGTCTAGCGTTGGAAAAAGTAGATGCTTCGGAGTGAGGACAGCATAGACAGATTTAAATGACAGTAGAGTGAAATGCCCACTACAGTCCTTGTGTACCGTATGTTGAATGTATATATCCATCTTGTGTCTTATCTTTCCATTCCAACAATTTATTTTACAGAATATATATATAATATACAGAAAAATATGGCATATTTTATAAATGGTTAGAATTGCGATTAATTGCGATTAATTACGATTAATTAATTTTTAAGCTGTAATTAACTCGATTAAAAATGTTAATCCTTTGACAGCCCTAGTTAAAAGAGTTTTTAAAATCTCCTTGTTAACAACACCGGCACCGCTCGATGGCTTGCTGGGCTTGCGATTGGCTGCCGACAGGGCCCACGATTCTCTTTCTTCATCCTTTTCAGAAATAGGGCATTGGTGTATCCACTTGTCACGCAAACGTGTCTGACCAATAGCGAAGTGCAACACTTGTCTCATAATGAGTCAATAAAAAAACAAATTGCCTTCAAAATTTTTTGCACTTCAAAAAAATAAAGTGCCCTCAAACGTTTTTGCACATAAAAAAGTGACACTTCAATAAAAGCAATAATAATTTCAAATAAAAATATTTTTAATTTATATATGTTTATATATATATATATATATATATATATATATATATATATATATATATATATATATATATATATATATATATATATATATATATATATATATTAGGGCTGTCCCAAACGACTAATTACTCAGCTGACTATTTTTACGATTAGTCGACTAATCTAATAATTTTTTTTTTTTTACTAATTTAATAATGAATTTTTTGTTGAAGCTTATTAATTCACAAAAAAACGTTTTGGAACACCTAAATTCTTTATTAACGTATAAATAAATAACAAATATCAATAATAAATCACAAACAATGAGGTCAAATGCTGCTGAAATTAACTAGTGCAATAAAAATGTAAACGGAAACACTGTGACTTCACCGTTTTAACAGGAGTCAAAACAATTCTTACTCTTTTTGTGGTATGTCTATATTCTTCTAAATGTTAAAATGAATTGCAATGTCCCGGACAATCATTTTCAGAATACTTTGTGTGAGTTCAGATGCTCCTTCTGGTGTGCGTTCCGCATTTTTTGGAGAGGGGAAAAACTGTTCAATTTTTGTTTGTTTTAACCTGAAAATAGATAAAGCAGAGGGCACACTGAAATATTACTGCAATTATTTTGAATGAAAGGCACACATAGTCATAGTTACAAAAAATTAATATATAGTATTAATTTTATAGTATACTACTAGTGTTTCCCATAGGATTTTTTGAAACTGTGGTGGTGGGCTGCATCAGAGTCGGACAGCCTCACCATGTCGTGCCACGGCGAATTTTTTTTTTTTTCTTCATTATTTTTTTCCCCCAAGAAGAACCATAACAAAGATATATTTGAAATATTTCATTAGCTAGGCTAATGTTATAGCTCTCAGCTACGGTACATGTATGTAAAATGCGTAGCTGATTACAGCTACGTTACCCTATGTAATAATGCGACTTTTTCTCGTAGCAATAGTACGACTTACATCTCGTAGTGACTCAGGGTTGGCAACCCAAACTGTTGAAAGAGCCATATTTGACCCCCCCCCCCCCCCCCCAAAAAAAACAAAAAAACAAAACTGATACAGTATGTCTGGAGCAGCAAAAAATTCAAAGCCTTGTACAAGCCTTATAATTATCAATACTAGCTATATTAGCCTACTATAAAAATGACTAAGTTGGCTAGAAATACATAATTAGCCTTCATGATTAAATGTTTATTTTCCCTGCAGTGGATCCTATAGCGCACCACGTGACTACTCTGTTGTACGATGCCACCACAAGTTTAACTTCATTACAATATTAATGAATTGAAAGAATGTTTGTGTCATGTTTGTCCTCCTAGAAATCCTATTAAAACCAAAAATATATTTCCCTCCCCCATCTTTTTCCATTTAAAAAAAAAAAAAAAGCAGCGCTAAAGAGCCGCATGCGGCCCGAGAGCTGCGGGTTTCCAAACGCCGTCGTAGTCCTCCTTTTTCCTTTTTATTTGACCCTCGTAAGTACTACATTACCACAACAATAACAGTCTTTCTGTCAACTGACCCATTTACAGGACTGGGGGAATTCTAATGGCCGTGTAAAGAGTTTTACTTGATTCCTTGAGAAGGTGAATAGTTTTTTCCCCGTTGTTCGTGAACTAAATTTCCACACAAGCGCACATCGAGGTACCATTAACTTAGCAAGGAGAGGTATGAGAGTCATTTTTCGAGTGTCCCAGAGCTCGCGAAATTGGGGGGGGGGGGGGGGGAACGCATTTATCAAAGTTTCGTCAGCCGTAATTGTCTGAAGTTGGCGCGCCGGTGTTGTGCCGAAAAATAGCCACTCCACGCGAAATGTCCCCCCTGACGGGAGCGCCCACATGTCACTCGTACAAACAGCCTTTTCTTACAAATCGATGGACACGGAAACGACGTTCTTGTACCGTGAATATGTATCATTGTGTTCTTTCATAGCCGACGTGCTACCGTGGTCTGCGAGCACAGCTTAGCAAAGAGTACACGCAGTGGCAACCTCCTTATTTTCCTTACACGGAAACGACGTTCTTGTACCGTGAATATGTATCATTGTGTTCTTTCATAGCCGACGTGCTACCGTGGTCTGCGAGCACAGCTTAGCAAAGAGTACACGCAGTGGCAACCTCCTCATTTTCCTTGAAATAATTCCAGGCTCTGGCTATTCTGGTCCGTTTTTTTTGGCTTTATGCCGCTTTTACCGTGTTACCAATTTAGCCCTTCGTAGTAATTGGTGGCGTTTTCAACTCCTCGCCGTAGCAGGGAGTGAACCCGCGATTCACTTGGCTCGTTGTCGTCGGATTTCCTACTCAGGAAGGCGGCGGCGTGCATAAAACCCCCAAGAGGCATCGGGTGGCTTTTTATGGATACTTTTATTGACTAAAACAAAAACATGGGGAATGCAGCCACTTAACGCCGCGCTACCCGCGCACTCACCTATCCCGCTCCCTCTCTCGCTTGCCCACTTTCTTCCTCTCCCCTCAATCTGACAATGCCGGTCACATTGAAAATAACAGCGGCCCCCTTGGGGGTGCCGCTAACAACAGCTTGCTTCGCGAGCGCCCGCCATTCTAAACTTTATCCGCATGTAAAATTTTTTTTTTTAACCCGTCATTACCCGTCGATGGTATGTTTTGCCTGCCGACGCATTTTCGTCATCGATGACGTCGACAACGTCGACTAGTCGGGGCAGCTCTAATATATATATTATTTTTAATAATATTTTTTTAAATATATACTGTATATATCATTTTTAGGTGAAGGCAATTTTATTTTTGCAAATGAATTTTTTCTTCGATTAAAGCAACTTCTGGGGGGGATTGAATGATCTCGACACAAATGTCCTACCCATAATGTGGCAAACACAAAAAGGATTGCTTCCATCAAAGAAAACATTTTCAATGAAAAATTATGTGTCCAAATGCAAATTTTTGAGTCTCACTTTTTCGCATTCAAAAAGTTTTTTTTCTATGATTTTTTTTTTTTTTTTAATTGAAATGATTTTTATTTTTAAATTATTTTTTGTTTGAAGCAACTTTTTTTTGATTGAATAATTAAGACACAAATGTCCTAGCCAAAATGTGGCCAAAACGCAAAACAACATTACTTCAATCAAAAAAGTTGTTTTAATAAAAGAAACTTTAATTAAAATTTTTTTTTTAAAAATCAATCAAAGAAAAATAGTTGTCAAATGCATTTTTGGGAGAATCTATTTTTGCATTCAGACACTTTTTTTTTTTTTTTTTTTTTTTTTAAATTGAAGTGACTTTTTTTGATTGAAAATATCCCAGATAGCAAACAGACGTTGAATAAACGTTGATTTTCCATCAAAATCATTAGTATGGTCGACATTGAAATTCGAACAATAAAAAATGTTGAATCAACATTGCAAATACTGACGACACCTGACAGTGACGTTGAAACAACTTTGTTCTATGGCATGTCAGGCGATGGTTGGGTTATTTTGTTTTATAGTTGGTGAAATACTGTTGACAAATAGTTGATTTTTGATTGACCGGGAAATATGATTGAAAACTCATCGAATAATGGATGAGCGAGAGTTATGGTCAAAAAATAGTTGTGTTTGTGGTTGAGCGGGAAGACAGCGTATCACCTCAAACAAACTGCACTGGAAACGCCTCATTTAAGGATAGCCAAATTAAAAATAAGCCTGTTGCTTTTCTTCAGAGCCTTTTATCAGCAATGATGTCTTACGGTAGAATAAACCGTGTTTGTCATCAAAGTTCTACATAAAACGGTTTGCCTGACACAACGTGACAAAGTTGCCGAAATTGTAAGAAAATGTGCATTTGCTGTGATTGGCATACAAGCGAAGATCTAATCTACTTAGCCTGGTTTTTAGCTAAGTAGAACTTATTTCTGGCCATGGGCGTAGGTTTGCATAGGGACGGTACGAACAAAACACTACCAACTTTTCAAGATGCTCAAATTGTCCCCACCAACTTTTAAGCAAATATATTTGCATTATAAACTGTTGTTAAACAGGTCATTTAGATTGTCTTCCCATGTTGTAACGATAGAATTGACCCTACCATTATTAAGTGAATTATTTTCATTATTTTCAGACTTATGTACATTTACCCCTTTTTTACTTGCTGAATGAGCCAGTCCGTATTTTTTCCTCAAATGCACGTTTGATTGGCTGATGACTACAACCTTCCCACCCCCAAGCACACTCTCACAGCACAGAGTTACGTTACATGTTGACATGCCACCTCCTTCGCCTGTTTCGAACAGGATGGATATTAGAAGTTGTTTTTTTCGGCCAGCAGCCGCTGTAGGTAGTATGAAAAGTCATTGTTGTGAAGGTGGGAAACGCACCACGAATTTTGCTACTGAAAATCCGACCTGCATCACAGTTTGCCATTACCATTACATTAAACTGTGTTAACTTGCTAACCTGAGTAGGAAGCTGCTTCAGGAGAAGTGTCCTGTATGTGTATTGTACTGTGTTAACGTTAATTAAACTGAGAAATACAGTGAACTCTGCTCAGCTGTAAGAAATGTAGTGAACCAAGGTTTACCCCCTTCTTACCAGTTTTCATTTTTATTTTGCTTATGTGGTCTTAAAGCAGCCCAAAGGAGCTTTCATTTTTTGTTGAGTTTGGCTGTGCTTGTGGACAAAAGCAGTAGTATTTTTCCTGAAGGAAGGTTCCATTTTTATTTAATTTTAGTTATTTCCTGACTTAAGAAGTTTTTTTGTTACATTTAATTTAGTTAGACAATGTTGAATGGTTTTAAGTCAAATGTTTATCTTTTGAATTCCTGGATAGAGACATCATTAACAGATTTGTTTTAATTGTGTATGTTAATATAATTTATGTTCAAATATTGCAATTTAAATTATCCAATAAAATCAAGACATTTATTCTGGAAGTTTTCGAAATGTTTCTTTAGTAGTTTTTGAAAACAAAGGTTTGAATCGAACGATGTATCTCTGAACCTATACATATGCACTGCAAAAACCCATCTCCTTAAAGCTTAAAAAATGAAATACTTAAAATTCCCTTGTTTTCAGTGTAAATCTACTAGGAATAAGTGAAATTATCTGCCAGTGCTTCAAGTAAATTTTACTAAGATTTCTTGAAATAAGAAAAATAGCTCGATGAAAATGACATAAAGACTTATTTTAAGCAAAAAGCTTCTATATTATATCTTTTGAAAAAACTTGTCAGAACTGTTCTTAATTCAAGAATAGATATTGTTCAAAACATTATTTGAAAGCTTTTTTTTTTATTTAGGTGAAAAAAAATGACCAACTTTTAGATTTTTGGGTATAATAAGAACAAATGGTAAAATGTACTAAAAGTAAGTGGAAGAATCTGACACATTAATCTGTTAACTAGCCTAAACTCAAAACAAGAAAAAGAAAATTACTTGAATAAATTACAGAAAAATTATCAGATTCAGACGTTATACGGTAAATTTGCTGTGTGAAAATTTATATAAGTCAATACAGATTTATTTTGCCTTAATTAGTTAGCCTACCAATTAATTAGTTTGTTATTGGTGAGAAACGTAGCCCTGACCGCCATTCACCCAGTCTGTTTGGTCTTGTTAATGTCCCATCCCCAGCAAAAAATGTACATGCAGGTAGAGCAGGTGCTGTGCCGAAAAATATCCGCTCCGCATAAAATGTCTCCCCTGACGGGAGCGCCCACACGTCACTCATACGAACAGCTTTTTCTTTCCAAGCGATGGACACGGAAACGACTTTCTTGTACTCTGAATATGTATTATTTTACCCTCCTTGAACTAATAAATCTAGTACTGTAAATATGTATTATTTTACTCTGTTGAACTAATAAATCTTGTAGTGTGAATAATGTATTATTTTACTCTGCTTGAACTAATAAATGTCATACCTGTGTGATTTTCATTGGGATATGGTCGTGAAAACCTGTAGACTAATATATTTCTGTTCAAAGATGGATACAGTATGTGGCCCACTCCACGATTTGTTACTAAAATACAGAAGTATTTTGTGTAATTTTTTTTTTTTTTTTTTTAACTGATTTCACGGTCTTAAATCCAGTACTGTAATGCGTCCATGAACATTTGATGTTTCCACCTCAATAAAGCGTTATAAATAAGCGCTCAAATCAGGGGCGATATTTCACGCGGGGGGGATATTTTTCGGCACAACACCAGGCGGTATCCCGAAAATTTACCGATACCAAAATTCTTCACGATGACCGACATACAGTGCCTTGCAAAAGTATTCGGCCCCCTTGAATCTTGCAACCTTTCACCACATTTCAGGCTTCAAACATAAAGATATGAAATTTAATTTTTTTGTCAAGAATCAACAACAAGTGGGACACAATCGTGAAGTGGAACAACATTTATTGGATAATTTAAACTTTTTTAACAAATAAAAAACTGAAAAGTGAGGCGTGCATTATTATTCGGCCCCTTTACTTTCATTGCAGCAAACTCACTCCAGAAGTTCAGTGAGGATCTCTGAATGATCCAATGTTGTCCTAAATGACCGATGATGATCAATAGAATCCACTTGTGTGTAATCAAGTCTCCGTATAAATGCAACTGCTCTGTGATAGTCTCAGGGTTCTGTTTAAAGTGCAGAGAGCATTATGAAAACCAAGGAACACACCAGGCAGGTCCGAGATACTGTTGTGGAGAAGTTTAAAGCTGGATTTGGATACAAAAAGATTTCCCAAGCTTTAAACATCTCAAGGAGCACTGTGCAAGCCATCATATTGAAATGGAAGGAGCATCAGACCACTGCAAATCTACCAAGACCCGGCCGTCCTTCCAAACTTTCTTCTCAAACAAGGAGAAAACTGATCAGAGATGCAGCCAAGAGGCCCATGATCACTCTGGATGAACTGCAGAGATCTACAGCTGAGGTGGGAGAGTCTGTCCATAGGACAACAATCAGTTGTACACTGCACAAATCTGGCCTTTATGGAAGAGTGGCAAGAAGAAAGCCATTTCTCAAAGATATCCATAAAAAGTCTCGTTTAAAGTTTGCCACAAGCCACCTGGGAGACACACCAAACATGTGGAAGAAGGTGCTCTGGTCAGATGAAACCAAAATTGAACTTTTTGGCCACAATGCAAAACGATATGTTTGGCGTAAAAGCAACACAGCTCATCACCCTGAACGCACCATCCCCACTGTCAAACATGGTGGTGGCAGCATCATGGTTTGGGCCTGCTTTTCTTCAGCAGGGACAGGGAAGATGGTTAAAATTGACGGGAAGATGGATGCAGCCAAATACAGGAACATTCTGGAAGAAAACCTGTTGGTATCTGCACAAGACCTGAGACTGGGACGGAGATTTATCTTCCAACAGGACAATGATCCAAAACATAAAGCCAAATCTAAAATGGAATGGTTAAAAAATAAACGTATCCAGGTGTTAGAATGGCCAAGTCAAAGTCCAGACCTGAATCCAATCGAGAATCTGTGGAAAGAGCTGAAGACTGCTGTTCACAAACACTCTCCATCCAACCTCACTGAGCTCGAGCTGTTTTGCAAGGAAGAATGGGCAAGAATGTCAGTCTCTCGATGTGCAAAACTGATAGAAACATACCCCAAGCGACTTGCAGCTGTAATTGGAGAAAAAAGATGGCGCTACAAAGTATTAACGCAAGGGGGCCGAATAATATTGCACGCCCCACTTTTCAGTTTGTTTGTTAAAAAAGTTTAAATTATCCAATAAATTTTGTTCGACTTCACGATTGTGTCCCACTTGTTGTTGATTCTTGACAAAAAATTAAAATTTTATATCTTTATGTTTGAAGCCTGAAATGTGGCGAAAGGTTGCAAAGTTCAAGGGGGCCGAATACTTTTGCAAGGCACTGTAGTTTTGACCATGTCGGTAAATTCGTTAATTTAATAAAACAATATAGTCTTTTCTGCCTGCTTTGACTATGTGTGTTGTTAGGCAATGTTCATTTCCCTTTAAAGGATATTAAAACACTAAGGAGCTGTGAGATGTCAACAGAACAGTTATGTGACAAGATAACAAATATTAGTAAAGTTAACAAAAAATAAATCGCATTCATGAGCAATTATCGAAAATTACGAACATTTCCGAAAGTATTCCGGAAACAGCCGAATGGGGCGGAGATGTCATAACAAGGAAATAAAAGGCCGAGGCAGGTGCCATCGTTGTTTATCGACGAGAGAGTTGCGTTTGTGTTTTATCAAAAAAATCACTAAAATGGTTCAAACCTGTCATGCTATGTGGTTTACAAATAGCCATTTGTCGCAATATAGTACCCATGAGTTCCCGAACGCGAGAAAAAGAGCTGGACTACGCAGACAATGAGTAAAGTTCGTTAGTGCTAAGAGGGCTAATTTTGCAGACCCAGCCTCCGGCACAGTTTTATGTGGTGCGCATTTTATACCTGAAAGCTATACGAACTATGGACAAATAAAATCAGGTTTTGCTAAGAAATTGCTGCTGAAAGCAGATGCGGTACCCACCTACACACGCAGCCACCTAAATGTCCCGAGATATCGAGAAAGAGGACGATGACTGGCTCTGATGAGACCACCCCAGGCAAAGCAAAGGAGGGAAATGGCCAGAGTGAGTACTCTTTTATAATAAAAAACATATCACGCTTTGGATATAGGACTGGACACATGTAGAATTATCGCTCGTAAAATATATAGAACAAATCCTCTAATCCCATTCATATTTGTGTCGGTTGGCAGAGCGAAAACCGATGATAGCACAATAAAGGATAATTATTCTATACATTACTTTATTTTGCGGTTATTTTGCAGTGTATCAGCTTCACAAAAAGAAATGCAAAACAAACCATTTGCTGTTTCTGTTGCCGCCGGTGTTTCATCAGTGTGATTGCTCCCCTCAATGATCCTTTCATTAGGCTGCATTGGCTTTCATTTGGGCTCAAATTGATAACCCAAAACACCAAAGAAAGGTTCATAACTCTCCTCGTCACCATTAGAAGAATGTTCGTTACGTCGGATTCGTCGCTGCAACTAGATACAAAATTGTCCGCCATCATCGCCGCCATTCAGTACTAGGCACCGAGCCGGTTGTTTCCATAAAGTGACGTCACGCACACAATATGCTAGATTTCCGGCATCTCGGGGCGGGTCGTTTTAGCTTGACAATCGACCTAATTTCTATCATTTTCTTGGTGTTGCGATGTGTGTAATTACACGAAGCGGCATTATATGAATTCAAAAGGCATGCGTTTATGGATAAATGATGGAATATTAGCATTTCCCCAGGTGTTGTCATACCCTTTAAGAAGCTCCAGCCAGTGTGATTACGTGTGGCATTTTTTCAATATTTACCATCTTTGTAAAATAATTATCAAGCATTTTCTACCGTTCACATGGCAGTGTTGTTGATTGTTGTTAATTGTGTGTGTTTTGTTGTTCTGGCCAGATTATCACTTATTTATTATTTGTCATTTACAAGTGACATTACCTCGAAAAAGACTAACTGCCTTAAGTACCTTGATAGGCCTTTGCAGTTGGCAACCGTTGCACTATTTGCACCAAATAATTTTTTTTTTCCTCCAGTTTAACTGACATTGTTCAGCCGTTTTAAATGTTTATGCCTAAATGCTTATTTGTGTATGTATAATTGTAAAATATGTTAATTTAAAAATGTTTATAAATAAATCGAGAAAGAGTTTGTGTTTTATGCATTTTTTCAAATGATGTTGTCCGCTTGGGCGAATTTAGCGTCATTTATCGTTATCGAGGTAAATCTGCTAAATTTACCCATAAGCGGAGGGCCAGCCCCCCCCCCGGCCAAAAAATGTCATTGCATGAAATTGACTTTCCTAAATAAATAAAAGTTGTAAAGCAATAAAACTGCTACAAAAATGAATGAAATGAACAAAAAATATATATTTTTATAATGGGTCAAAAGTATTTTTCGAACAGATCATTTGACTAGCACCTTAGACGGTCATTTGCTTTAAATATAATTTTCTACAACGACAAAATAGAGGAGGGCAATTTTATTTTTCCAAATGATTTTTTTTTCTTTGAATGAAAATATATTTTTTTGATTGAAACAACTTTATGGGGAATGAATGATTTAGACACAAACGTCCTACCCATAATATGGCCCAATCACAAAAAGGATTGCTTCAATCAAAGAAAACTTTTTCATTGAAAAATTAAGTGTTCAAATTCAAATTTTTCAATCTCAAATATTTTTTCGCATTTGAAAGTGTCTTCTATGATAGTATTTTTTTTTTTTTTTTTTTCAATTTCAGTGATTTTTTTAAAAAAAATGTTTATATATACTTTATAGAACTTATTTTTTGATTGAATGATAAAGACAAAAACGTCCTACCCAAAATGTGGACCAAACACAAATCAACATTACTTCAATCAAAAAAAAAAAAAAAAAAAAAAAAAACTTGACTTCAAGAAAAAAAAAAGTCAAAGAAAAGCTTTCACATGCGTTTTTTTTTTTTTTAAGTTCCAAATTTATTTTTGCATTCAAATTTTTTTTTTTTAATTGAAGTGACTTTTTTTAATTGAAAACATATTTTTTTGATTGAGGCAACTTTTTTTTTTTTTTTTTTTTTTTTTTTTTAACTGAAGCAACTTTTTTTGGGATTGAATAATAAAGACACAAATCCACCTCCATATGGCTCTGCCCAGGGGATACTATTTTTTGACTGGGGTAACTACATTGGCACAGCACCGGCGGGCATACCATAATCAATGGATGACGATCTTGGCGAAAAGTATAGCCTAAGCAGCCTGATTTAGAATTCCCCTCAAGAATGATGGGAAACAAAAAAACTATCATTGTCAACTTATTATTATAAATATTCTTGTAAGTTAATTTTATTGCTGACACCGCGTTTTGGGGTCATCAGCATGTTGTGCCCCCCCCGCCCCAAAAATCAAACTCCACCTATGAATTTACAGCGATAAGTGCCTAGGGCTGTAGGGTTATATCGTCCCTACCAATATTAAGACACTACGTCCTCGGTTCTGGCAAACAATTATTTTTTCAATTAAAGCGCTAAAATAGCTATATATGACACAATCGAGCCTTGTCTACATATTACTTTATTAAACACAAAGACAGTGCGGTCATTTTTCCATCATAGCTAGCTAGCTCCGTTCCCATATGTAGCCCTAATTTCGTTTGGGATTGGTTGAGAAACTCGCTTTACCACAAAATACTGAAGTACGTTAACTAACCTATATCACCTGCTTGAATTCCTTGATATTAATTAACTGTGAATGCTCTTTTGTTAGTATTTTTCAGATTTACTGAAGATGCAAATAGACCCTACCCACGTGACGTCACAACTCCTTCCTCCTGACTGGTGCCGCCCATTTGTCCGTCAACACATCAAGTTTCCCTGTTACGGCTACGTACATTCCTCCTATTTACGACGTGTTTTTCTGCTCGTTAACATTAATAATCAAAATGGTGAAGGCGTGTGTGGCGGTCGGTTGCAATAACAGAGAAGATAGACGGAGAAGACGGAGAGACTTGGAGTTCTACCGGATTCCGAGAGACCCGGAGAGAAGAGAGCGAGATGGGCTGCTGCAATTCGACGAGAAAACTGGGCTCCAAACGATTACCACAGATTATGCAGTAGTCATTTTATATCTGGTAAGATGCATTTAATATATATTTAGAGGGTTTTGGGCTGACAACCACAATTAAGATCATTGCCAGGCTAATCACCGACAACATACACGTATGTATGTAGTGAGAGTGCTATCGCTAAACCATATAAACATTAAAAGCCCTAACTTCATTGACAAACGACGTGAAATACATTAGACTTGACAGTGGATGTTAGCAATAACAAAAGATTTTGAATTGAAAATTTCGTAACTCACCTTTCCAAGCACAAGATAGATTCCTGCCGAATTTTCGTGGACGAGGACCTGTTTCACCCAACCAGCAACGAAGTATTTATAAGCCTCCAAGCTCTTAAAGTTTTTCAAACTTTCGTGAGAATAGGCTGATTTTGTGTGGACAAGATAGTTGTACAGTTCAGGGTAGCTAGCAGATGTCAGGCAAATACGGCGGAGACAGCGGGTCGAAAAACATCGATTTAGGCATCAAATATGGATCTGGCGAATGAATAAACTGAAGCTTTTCCACATAACGCCTTTTATGCAACGCATCAAGTGAGTTTACTGCATCCGAAAGCACCGGGTCTTCCATGAAATGCATTATAAATTGCTCGATCAATTGAGACCATTGATAATACAGACACAAAATGACGGACAAGTGGGAGGAACCATACAGCGAGCACGTGATTTTGTAACGTCGGTACCCACGTGACGTCACAACTCTCCTGAATGGTACCGCCCAATTGTCCGTCAAAACATAGTGTTAACCTGTTACGGCTACGTACATTCCTCCTATTTACGGCGTGTTTTTCTGCTCCTTAACATTAATAATCAAAATGGTGAAGGCGTGTGTGGTTGTTGGTTGCACTAACAGAGAAGATGGAAGGAGAGACTTGAATTGTCCACAGTTAATTGTGTGTGTGCCTGCGTGTGTGTGTATGTGTGTGTTGTCTAACTGGGCCCCTGCTAAAAGCTTTGAATAGCTTCTTTGGAGTGTCCTATTTGCCCATCTTAACATGTGAACTGCTAGCGTATGATTATGTACTGTATTTGATGATGTGCGAATAAACTGAAACTGAAACTGAAGTTTTACCGTATTCCGAGGGATCCAAAGAGGAGAGCGAAATGGACGGCTGCAATTCGACGTGAAAACTGGGCACCAAAAAATCACCACAGACTATGTAGTAGTCATTTTATATCCGGTAAGATGCATTTAAGATATACTTAGAGGGTTTTGGGCTGACAAATAACCACAATTAAGATCATTGCTAGGCTAATCGCCGACAACATACACGTATGTATGTAGTGAGAGTGCTATCGCTAAACCATATAAACATTAAAAGCCTTAACTCCATTGACAAACGACATGAAATACATTAGACTTGACAGTGGATGTTAGCAATAACAAAAGATTTTGAATTGAAAATTTCGTAACTCACCTTTCCAAGCACAAGATAGATTCCTGCCGAATTTTCGTGGACGAGGACCTGTTTCACCCAACCAGCAACGAAGTATTTATAAGCCTCCAAGCTCTTGAAGTTTTTCAAATTTTCGTGAGAATAGGCTGATTTTGTGTGGACAAGATAATTGTAAATATCAGCGTAGCAGATGTCAGGCAGACAGGGCGAAGACAGTGGGTCGAAAAACATCGATTTGGGCATCAAATATGGATCTGGCGACTGTATAGAACGAAGCTTTTCCACATAACGCCTTTTATGCAACACATCCAGTGAGTTTACGGCATCAGAAAGCACCGGGTCTTCCATGAAATGCATTTTAAATTCCTCGATCAATTGAAACCAATGCTAATACAGAGACAAAATGACGGACAAGTGGGCGGAACCATACAGCGACCACGTGGTTTTGTGACGTCGGTGGGTAGGGTCTATAGAGCCTACCCACCGACGTCATAAAACCACGTAAACTCACTGGATGTGTTGCATAAAAGGCGTTATGTGGAAAAGCTTCGTTCTATACAGTCGCCAATCCATATTTGATGCCTAAATCGATGATTTTTGACCGGCTGCCTTCACCGTCTCTGCCTGACCCTGATATTTACAACTATCTTGTCCACACAAAATCAGCCTATTCTCACGAAAGTTTGAAAAACTTTAAGAGCTTGGAGGCTTATAAATGCTACGTTGCTGGTTGGGTGAAACAGGTCCTCGTACACGAAAATTCGGCAGGAATCTAGTGCTCGGAAGGTGAGTTACGAAATTTTCAATTCAAAATCTTTTGTTCTTGCTAACATCCACTGTCAAGTCTAATGTATTTCATGTCATTTGTCAATGGAGCTAGGGCTTTTAATGTTTATATGGTTTAGCGATAGCACTCACTACATACATACGTGTATGTTGTCGGCGATTAGCCTAGCAATGATCGTAATTGTGGTTGTCAGCCCAAAACCCTCTAAATATATATTAAATGCATCTTACCAGATATAAAATGACTACTACATAATCTGTGGTAATCGTTTGGAGCCCAGTTTTCTCGTCGAATTGCAGCAGCCCATCTCGCTCTCTCCTCTCCGTGTCTCTCGGAATCCGGTAGTCTCTCCGTCTATCTTCTCTGTTATTGCAACCGACCGCCACACACGCCTTCACCATTTTGATTATTAATGTTAACGAGCAGAAAAACACGTCGTAAATAGGAGGAATGTACGTAGCCGTAACAGGTCAACACGATGTGTTGCCGGACAAGTGGGCGGCACCAGTCAGGAGAGCGGGGTTGTGACGTCACGTGGGTAGGGTCTATAGGGATGGCCACGGCCCGTGTCACAAAATGGATTTGCTGTTGTTGTGCTGGCCTGACGAGAGAAAGCGCACGGTACTCCTTCATGCTTTGGGAACGGAGGGCCAAAGAGTTTTCTACACCCTGCCTGAAACTGGGACTACATATGCTTCTGCTATTACGGCGCTGAGGAACCATTTCGTGCCCAAAGTGAACGTCATTGTTGAGCGGCACAAGTTTCGTCAAAGAGGCCAGAGACCAGATGAGACGGTAAAACAATTCCTAGCTTCGCTACGTGAGCTAGCTGCAGCATGTGATTTTGGTAACATGGAAGACCAAATGCTTCGTGATCAGCTACTCGAACGTGTTGCTAATACACGCATAAGAGACAGACTCTTACTCGAGGCAGATTTAACACTGGACAAGGCTACTACATTAGCGCTGCAGATTGAGAGTGGATTGAGAGATGCTAACGTCCTTTCGGAGGCTAATGCTATGGCGGCTGCTGTTGCTGCTCCGGTGAGAGCTCTTCAAAGACTGCCCAAGTCAAGTCGTCGCGGGGATAAAAGGAAACCAACGACTTATTGTCCTGCCAAAAATCAACCTGCTGGTAACAACCGCTCTTGTTATCGTTGTGGCTCCACTGCTCACCTGGCTAACAATCCTGCTTGTCCAGCTGCAAAAGTTACCTGCAACAAGTGTCAAAAAGTGGGACATTTTTCACGTGTGTGTCGTTCAAGTCAAAAAGAGGTACGTGAAGTTGTGATCAATGAGCCCACAGTTCTTTACATGAACAATGCTGCACGGGATAAGATCCTATGCACAATACAAGTTACTGTTGATGGACAATGTAAGGACATTGAACTGATTGTGGACACAGGATCTTCTGTTTCTATTGTTCCCGAGAGTATTTGCCGCACTCTTTTTCCAAAATGTGTCTTAACTCAACCTACATTTGCTCTTGTTACATATGCGAAAGAGAAAATTGCTGTAAAAGGCTGCTTGAAAGCGACTGTTACACATGATGGTCACTCTACTGTTGGCACATTAGTTGTAGTTGAGTCGGGAGCTGCTCTCCTTGGCTTGGACTTATTTGAAGCTTTGCAAATGAAACTTGAAGGGAGGAAAATTTTAACAACAGCTCCTTCTCAAGTTCAAGTGCCTACTCCTGCCACTGTTACTGTGCGATGTAAATACTGAACCGAATATTGCTACAGAGGTTCTAGTGCAGGAAATTGGATGTGCTAAGAATTTTGTTCATAAAGTGCAGATACTACCCGATGCTGTTCCAATCCAACAAAAACTCCGAAGACTCCCACTGTCAGTGAGACAGGCAGTTACAGAGGAGCTAAATGATCTTCAACAGAAGGGGATCATAGAACGCATTGATGCTTCTCCTTGGGTCTCTCCCATAGTTGTGACACAGAGGAGAGATGGTGGCAAGCCACACATGTGTGTGGATTTGAGAGAACCAAATAAAGCAATCGTTGCGGATTGTCATCCCTTACCTCATATGGATGAACTATTCTCAAATCTCAGAGGGTCAACTGTTTTCTCCACAATTGACCTGGCTTCAGCCTACTACCAAATGCCACTACATCCTGAAAGTCGTGATATTACTGCATTCATCACACATGATGGACTGTTCCGTTTTTGTAGAGTGCCATTTGGTTTGGCTTCTGCTCCATCAGCGTTTCAGAAAATGATGTCAATCCTGCTTTCGGGTTTGCCTGGTGTACAGGCGTACCTTGATGACATCATCTGCTATGGGAAAACACAGAAGGAACATAATGATAACTTACGCCGAGTGCTACACACATTGACCAATGCCGGCCTCATGCTGAACATGCAGAAATGTAAGTTCAACCAACAATCTCTGAACTACTTGGGACACACCATTTCCAAAGATGGACTTCACCCAGACCAAGACAGAATTACAGCTGTCATCAATGCTCCAGCCCCACGTGATACATCTTCGCTGAGATCTTTCTTGGGTCTTGCATCTTGGTATAGCAATTTCATTCCGGATTTTGCTACGGTTGCTGAACCACTACGTGCAGTGCTCAGAGACTCTAGTGATGTAAACTTCAGGTGGTCAAGTCAAGCTGACACAAGTTTTGCTGCACTTAAAAGCTTGATCGTGAATAGCCCTGCTTTGGCTCTTTATGACCCTGAGTTGCCTACTTATGTCACTACTGATGCTTCTGATTACGGACTGGGAGCAGTACTGACACAAATGCACGTTGATCAGACTGAGAGAGTTGTAGCTTTTGCCTCCATGACTCTCTCCCCAGCTGAACGGAAATACTCTACTGTGGAACGTGAAGCTCTTGCCTGCGTGTGGGCTGTGGAAAAATGGAGAACTTACCTCTGGGGACGTCGTTTTGTGTTGCGCACGGATCATCAGGCACTTACGACACTACTCACCTCCAAGGGTTCTAGCCGTGCTGGATTGAGAATCGCTAGGTGGTCAGCACGCCTGCTCTGCTTCACTTATGATGTTACATATCGCCCAGGCTATATGAATGTGAATGCAGATTGCCTTTCTAGGTTGCCACTGGCTGATACAAATGAGGACACTGATGAACCAGACATGATTGCTGCTATATTCAGAGAATCACTGTGTGCTATTTCCCTTACAGAATTTTCAGTTGCGTCTGAAAATTGTCCTGAGTTGATATTATTACGGCGGCAGATTCAAGAAGGTTGGCCTAAAACAAAAAAAGACCTGCCACAGTATGTTGCACCTTATTTTCAGTTACGGGATGAACTATCAGTGCACGATTCACTTGTCCTGAGAGGCAGTGACCGTCTAATTGTTCCAATTTCACTCAGGGCTAGAGTAGTTGATTTAGCGCATGAGGGACATCAAGGCATTGTCCGTACTAAACAGAGGTTACGTCAGCTTTACTGGTGGCCACAACTAGACGACCTAGTTCATTCTGTCATTTCATCTTGGATTAACTGTCAATTCAGTGATAAAGTTGCTATTACTGCACATGCACCACTTACACCTGTTGAACTTCCAAGTAAACCATGGGAGAAAGTAGGTGTTGACATTACTGGCCCATTTGAGAATGCTACTTGGGATTGTCGTTATGCCATTGTACTTACAGATTATTACAGTAAATGGCCTGAGGTTGCATTCTCCTCTACTGTTACTACAGAAGTTGTGGTTCGCTTTTTAGCCACTGTGTTCAGTAGGGAAGGAAATCCGAATTTCCTTGTCTCTGATAATGGTGCTCAGTTCACATCCCATGCATTTGCAAATTTTCTAAAAGAGAGAGAGATAAAACACCTGAGATCTAGTGTGTACTATCCTAAAGCAAATGGAGCTGTTGAAAGATTTAACAGAGTGCTAAAGGAGTGCATACAGACAACTGAAAGAAACCGTAGACCATGGAAGGAAGCTGTTACAGAGTTCTTACACAATTATAGAGCTACTCCTCATGCGACTACTGGTGTTACTCCATTTGAGTTACTCCGTAACAGGAAAATGCGCACCAAACTAAACATTCTTCCAACTGTTAACAAAAACAGAATCCATGAACAGGTGAAAGAAACGGTGAAAAGAAAACAAAACAAAATGAAAGAATACACTGACAAAAGAATCCGAGCAACACAACCTTCATTTAAAGTGAATGATACTGTTCGTGTCCGCAGACCAGAACATGTATCCAAAGGATCGTCAAAGTTCACAGAACCGTTGACCGTAATGAGAAAAGTAGGACAGAACACCTATCTTTTGAGTGATGGACGTAAGTGGAATGTTTCAAAACTCGCACACTTTCCAAAACAAGCTGTAAACGTTGCCACTGAAAATCATGACGCCGTATTTGATTCTCTTGCATTGCCTGAAAACCCTAATGTACCTGATCCTGTTCCTAGACGCAGCCAGAGATCTAGAAACACACCAAGATGGTTGACAGGTTTTGTAAGATAGAGGGAAAATACATCATTGTTACTGTTCTAAAGGTAAAATAAGAAGTTAAAATTGTTACTGTTCTAAAGGTAAAATAAGAAGTTAAAATGACAGATGTTTAAAATGAGGTTACACAAGTGTTATTAACCATTTCAAATGTCATTGTGTAATACAGGTTGAAAAATTTGTTATTGTACTAATTCAAATGTTAGTTTGTACAAAGTTTGTTGTATGATACAAAAATGTAAGTAATTGCTTCAGAGAAAGGGAAAATGTTGTGTTGTGAAATGAAGTGAACGCTAGGGGGTGCACTTGGATATTGCAATGAAGGGCATCCTAAAATGTTGTGTAAAAGAAAAAGAACAAAGAGATTAAAGAGGGATTGAAGCCACTACACGTCTGTTGCTTGCTTTGTTACTTGCCTTGCTACAATACCACAGTGCAGAAGTGGCTACATTATGTCCCAGACCGCGTTGGTGGCAAAGTTCGCAGCAAAGCTCGTCAGATGAGGAGGAGGCTTTAGTTTTTTTTTTTTTTTTAAATAACTTTACTGAGACTTAATGAAGTTTTCTATTGTTGTGATTCGATTAAAATTAATTTTGAAATCTAGTCGAATTTTATTTACTCGTTGTTAACTGATATTTTGTTAATCGTTCATGAATTATATTTTATAAGTCATCCTAGCTGTTTATTCTGTCTGTAAATAAAACAGGACCTCTATATATAGGCAAATTTAAAGAATTAATAGCATCATGGTTGTAAATGAAGGAAAACAACATTGATTCAGCGTTGTTCCAGTATTATTAATAATATTAATAATCGAAATGACGTTTAGGTTTTGTAAAAAAAAAAAAAAAAAAAAAAAAACTTCAACGTTGGAATAACAATAATCGAGGGTGCAAAAGTGATGACAAATCAACGTCGGGTGTCTACGTTGATTCAACAATATAAGACTGACAGCGGAAAGTTGATTCAACATCATTTCAATATCTGTTCGCTATCTAGGATATATTTTGATTGCATCAACTTTTTTTGGGATTGAAAAATAAAGACACAATTTTACCTCCATACTAATGTCCCATCGTCATCCTGCAATGTTGCGAGAACCACGCTGCACCCAAACCACGACGCGATGAAAGGCGGATTCGACCAGGCAGTCATCGGGTTGGCCCATGCGCCTCCAGATGGTAGTCCCAAGGTCCAGCCAACGCACGTGTCCCACACGCTAAACGGTATAACATTCATTAAAAATAAATAAATAAAATTAAAAAACGATTTGGCGGCGTCTCGTCTAAATCTGCATCTTGTTATGGGGCTGCAACTTCAGGAGCCGCCAGTGAAGACTACTGAGGTGTTCGAATTCATGTTCCTCGGATAGCGTCCGACAGTTCCATGTAGTCCTTCTAGGGATGAACAATATTTTTTCCATGAAGTGGTACGACTGATTAAAAAGCCGCCAAATCATAGATCCAATTATTGTTGAAACATTGACTGTTGTTGACTCGGCCACGATAATGCAGCTCTGTGCGCGCCGCGGTGTCTGGCGCCATCCTTTGATACTAAATTGAGTTTAAGTGTTGTGGGGTCAAGACCTTACACACGCTTGATGCAAAGATCAATCAGACGCGTGCTGCTTAATTGCCTCACTCAAAAGTTTTACTTTTTTTTTTTTTTTTTTTTTTTTTAGTAATCAGCTACTCTTCATTTGAATGACTTTCATCATGCACTACCAGGGACGTCACTCGATCCAATACAATACTGGGGCAACGGCGAGCGAGACAAAAACATTTTTTTTAGCACTTATCCATCATAAAAAGTCAGGAATAGCGCTTTAAACTATGTATTATTACACCAAAATACATATTTCTGTAAAAAGTGACTTTTTTCAGCCATCAGTATTCAAAATCGGGACATCCCTTCTTGATAGAGCATACACCTCTGCTCATGCTCATCAACTTCAATCTATCGTTGACCTCTTCCTGCACTCTGCTGCTCCATTTTGTCTGGACAGAAATGGTGGGGGGGGGGGGGGGGGGGTATCACTGTAACTGTTAACCAATGACGTACCGCGACCAACACGTCACTTCTGCTCATTAATATTCATGACATTAGCTACTGTTGCTAAGTAGGGATAAGCCACCGTTCGTCCCTAATAGGAAATGAATTGAAATCGTGTACGAAGATGTTTACAGAGCTAAACCTACCAATTCTCTCCGAAAATGATGTGCCTGGTGCCAAATTCACTGGCAAAGATGTGGAAGAGCATAAAAATGTTCAGTTAAAGAGATAGCTTGAGTGTCGAAGGCTGAAAAAGACGAAAAAAACCTGAGCCGACCAAAGCATAGCCTTAGCTTTTTTATCGACGCGACTGACAATTACATTCTCCTGTTTCAACAAGCTATCCTTTACCATCAGCCCTGTCTTTCTTATATATCCTCTGGTTGTCCTACGTCTCTGACCGTTCTTGGGGGTAATTTAGTTAGCTTTGAGTAGCAGTCGCAAATGCTACTCAGTGACAGCCAACGAACACTTTTAATTTTTTCATTGATAACACATCTTAATCCTATAATTTATTTACACTTCCCCCTTACTAAAGTTTTACATATATATATATAACAGAAACGGTAACAGTGGCAGTCAGATACCATTGTAATTCTTTTCAGGTCATTCATTGTCAGAAGCAGTACGGCACAACGTTACGCTAAAAAAATAAGTTAAAAATATAAAAATGGCTTACCTCTTTGTCCTCTGAAAGACCATGCCAACCCAACAAAATGTTTACTGCATATGAAGTGTGAATGGATTCACCGAGCTGGTGTTAAAGTCCACGCAAGTTGATTCGGTCTTCACATTTTTTCCTCCTGAGTTTTTGGTTTCCGGAAAAGTATGAAGAAAACATCCTTCATGTGTCGTAATGTCTAGAGTCGTTTCTACAAGTTCCAAAAAAGCAATGCGTGATCGGCATGTTCGTTTTTGAAAGATTACCGGCGAAAAGTAGCACAAATTACGTTGTTTCTATGTGAGGACGTGTCTATAATGTCCCACTTCGGCTTTACTTACGCTTTACCATGCGACGTCACGGTCTAAAAATAGCATGCGTGCGGTACGCCATTAATCAGCGTTTCTCAAATAGTAGGTTGTGACCTAAAATTGGTTTATGTTGCCTAGGTGGGTTACCTAGTTTATCTGTCTCATGTATCCTTGCTGCGAGCAAATAACTTTCTAATATCCATTCGCAAGAGTAATGTTGTTTGAGTCAAATACGAAATACATCTTTTTACCGATTACAGGGACTGCAGTAATAAATAAAAAGCTTTAAAACAGCTGGAAATTATGATGAGCATATGTAACAGGTACACGCAGGTTCGCATGTGTGAAGCGCTGCGTGGAAAAACCTTCCCTCCAATGCCTTTATGTGGATACGCTGGCAGCTGTGTCGCCAGCTCGAGCTTATGGCTCAGCGGTTAGTGTCTCCACCTGCTGAAGTGAATGTGAGTGTGGACCGTATCGGAGCGCGGCACGTTTCACTGGTTGCACATACATACAAAATCGTTAGACTTTACATCCCACAGTAAGGCAATTAATTCAAACAGATCGATTCTGTTCATTTAGGTCAGTGGTCTCCAAACTATTCTACATAGGGGTGCAGGATTTCTCTCCAACAAAACCAAACCAAACCTTTTCACCAATCTGGTGTTTTATAAGTAATCAGTTGTTTGCAATCAGGTGCTGCTTGACTTAGTACAAACCACATTGGTTAAAAGTTCTGTGCTTGATCAGTATGAACAAAAAACAGGACCCACAGCGGCCCTCGAGGACTTGTTTGGAGATTCCTGATTTAGGTCATATAACAATAAGTTCGCCCACTTAGAAAATAGGTGGAGGCCTGAAATTTCACTCATTGATGCATTTCCACTTATAGAGACATAATCGTAAAAAACATCCGGAACTCACATTGTATGATTTTTCAATCATTTATATGGGTTCATAAGTATTTGTACTAGGGATGTCCCGATCCAGGTTTTTGCACTTCCGATCCGATACTGATATTGTTTTGCATTTCCGATCCGATACCGATACTGGCCGATACCGATACCGGCCTATCTGAGCATGTGTTAAAGTTTAAAGTTATTTAGCCTCCTTACTTAGTTGTCAGACTCATGTTGAAAAAGGTTTTAGGACTCTTGATAACAACTAGCCAGCTGAATTAGGTGAGTTTGAATAACACACAACAGTTGGTAACAAGAAACTGACCTGTTTATTCAGTGACAAACACGAAACATTATAAAAAAACAGAAATGGCATAGTCGGTCAGTAAAATGTGCAAATAATATTGTAAACTGTCTTAAAAAAGCAAAACAAACAAACAACCTCAGTGGAAAATCCCACAAACCCTTTTAATGCTTTTAATGTTTCGTGCATTAGTTACAATAATTGTATAAAAAGCCTCAGGTTTAAATAAACGACTATTTCAGTATCAAGTTAACATTTTAAAACAGTAAATAAAATACTCAAGTCCCCATTCTGTATCAGCAGCTTTAAACTACATTCAATTCATTTAATTTTGCGAATCAACTGTTAAAGTTGTTAAAATTGCCCCCGTTATTCCATAATTTCCCTTCTGTCTACTTTCGACATGTTAAAGTTTTAAAACTGTTTTGAAGATAGATTCAAGTCAAGATTTTGCCGATTTAGGAGTATTTTAGATAAAAAGTTAATTAGGTTCGCTTGGAAGGTTCACAACAGACTACTAGGGAAGTCTCCTGCTTTAAGATGGCGGATGTTTACTATGTAGTTTTCCATACTTCAATGTTGCTAACGCTGTCGAGTCTGAAATCCTGCATCTAGTTCTATATACATATGATATCTATTATCTACAGTAAAATAATGTTGACGTAGTTTGTAGCGGCTGTCAGCAGCAGTCAGGTATTCTTGTGTTTTTTATCCAGCGGCATGAGTTGAGCTGAAGCCGTGAGTCGAGCATTGGCATGACCCGGGTCTATGACAAGCATGAGGTTTACTCTCGGGACACAATGCAGTCCGTTTCTCATTGCGTCCCGAAGACCGCGCTATGTATTAGTTCCGCTTTACTTGACATATTTCAATAATCGGAATTTGGATGTTTGTGAATCGTTCTCGAATCTTCCACGGCCGAATCGCTCAAGGATGTAATGATGGCTGGGCAGGTTATACCGTGTTTCTAAGTGTTGGATGGTGCGTCTTTACTCTCGAGAGATAATGGCTCGTCATCCAGAATGAATTCTTCGGCAATGACTCTTGTTATTCCCTGGGCTTTGGGACTGTCGGGTGCCAGTTTGTCACGCATAGCAAAAGTTTCTCCCAGTGTTAGTTGCGTAGGACCTTTCTTTTTGTCTTCGGTTTTCTTAACATACTCCTCATATTGTTTGTGGTGGTATTTCACTAAATGCTTGATTAGGTTGGTTGTATGAAAACTTCTTACAGCTTTACCACCACGCTTGACTTTATTGTGGCATATGTTGCACTCTGCCTCTTCGTCTTTGTCATCTTTTAAGGTGAAATGATCCCACACAGCTGACATTTTTACCGATAAAGTCTCTCGGTAAATTGGGAGACGGTAATGTAGTGTATTAAAGGTGTGCCGTAATTTTAACCGGATTTTAGGGACACCGAAGCAAAAACTGGAATGGATTATGTAAACTGGTGCGCTGTAAAACCCGGACCGGACTTCAAAAACAAAACAAAAAAATGGATCGGAAGTCTGGATCGGAATTTTTCCGTGTCGGCCGATCTGATACCGATGCGCATTTTTTTTGCCCATACCGGCGTCCGATCCGATCCAAATATCGGATCGGGACCTCTCTAATTTGTACCCCAGTGAAAATCAGTGCTAATATTTAGTGCAGAAGCCATTGTTAGCAATTACAGAGGTCAGACGCTTTCTGTAGTTCTTCATCAGGTTTTCACATATGGAAACAGGGATTTTGGCCAATTCCTCCACACAAATCTTCTCTCGATCAGTCAGGTTTCGGGGCTGTCGTTTAAAAACACCAAGTTTCAGATCCATCCAAAGATTTTTTTATTGGATTGATGTCTGAAGACCACTCCAGAACCTTGATATGCATTTTACGCAGCCACTCCTTGATCAGCTTGTCATGTTGGAAGATTCAGCCACGACTCATCTTCAAGTCTCTGAGGGAAGGAGGTCGTAGCTCAAAATCCTATACATTTCAGCATTCATTCTCTACTTTATACAGTACAGTCGTCCTGTCTCATTTGCCGAAAAGCCCCCCGCTCCCCCATACCACACAGTGGGGATGGTGTTCTTGGAATTGTACTCATCCTTCTTTTTCCTCCAAAAACGACAAGTAAAGTTTGCACCAAAAAGTTCTACTTTGGTCTCATCTGACTAATTTCTCCCATGACCACTCTGCATCATTCAGATGGTCCCTGGCAAACTTCAGACGGGCCTTCACATGTACTAGCTTCCACAGCCTTTGAAACTGTGCATCCAGCTCTCTGCAGGTCATTGACCAGCTCTTGCCGTGTAGTTCTAGGCTCGCTTTTCTCATCATGAGTGATGCCCCACGAGGAGAGATTTTACATGGAGCCCCAATCTGAGGTAGATTATCAGTCATGCTTAGCCTTTTCGATTTTCGAATCAGCAACAGCCAGGGGTCAGTGGAAGCTCAGGCAGCAAAGGTGCACAAACTAGAAGAACAGGGCCAGATCAGATAATTGACCCATATCATCTTAAATTCAAAGGAAATTGCAGTTCAAAAATTGGCAAACAGAACTCTACATTTTAAAGACAAATGGTTTAAAGCAGGGGTCCCCAACCTTTTTTGCACCACGGACCGGTGTTATTTGGGTCTTTTTTTCACGGACCGGTGTTCTGACAAATTTTGCAACCCATCAATAATTGCAACGATGAGGTTCTGCGCATGGGCATAACGTTAAACATAGCCGCAAAATGCGCAAGTGCAGCGATTCCAAAGTAAACACTACAAACTTTCTTGAAAGAAAGGAATATTAACTTACGTTTGATCATGGAAGGGCCCGTAGAAAAGTTTCCCTTATGCCCCTTTCCCACTGAAACTAGTGGGTCAACGCGCGTTTTTTCCAAGCCGATGCTACCCACTAGCAATTGGCATTTGGCACCTTTCCCATTGTCAAATAAAAAAAGCCGTGTCTTTTTTTTTTTTTTTTCCACCCGTCTAACCCCCAACCCCTCCTCAGCCGTGCATAAGATTACGTGACGTCACCACGCTGAGATGCGCGACCGAATGGCGTACTGCACGCAGGCTATTTTTAGACCGTGACGTCGCATCGTAAAGCGGAAGTAAAGCCGAAGTGGGACATTATACACCAGCCCTCACATAGACCCAACGTAATTAGTGCTACTTTTGTCCGGTAATCTTTCAAAAACGAACATGCCGACCACGCATTGCTTTTTTGGAACTTGTAGAAACGACTGTAGACATTACGACAAATGAAGGATGTTTTCTTCATATGTTTCCGGAAACCAAAAACTCAGGAGGAAAAAATGTGAAGACCGAATCAACTTGCGGGGACTTTAACACCAGCTCGGCGAATCCATTCACGTTACATATGCAGTAAACATTACGTTGGGTTGGCATGGTATTTCAGAGGACAAAGAGGTAAGCCATTTTTAAATTTTTAACTTATTTTTTTAGCGTAACGTTGTGCCGTACTGCTTCTGTCTGACAATGAATGACCTGAAAAGAATTACAATGGTATCTGACTGCCACTGTTACCATTTCTGTTATATATATACATATATAATCAACTTTAGTAAGGGGGAAGTGTAAATAAATTATAGGATTAAGATGTGTTATCAGTGAAAAAATTTAAAGTGTTCGTTGGCTGTCACTGAGTAGCATTTGCGATCGCTACACAAAGCTAACTAGGAGAATGTCATTGTCAGTCGCGTCGATAAAAAAGCTAAAGCTATGCTTAGGTCGGCTCGTTTTTTTTCATCTTTTTCAGCCTTCGACACTAATGCCATCTCTTTAACTGAGCATTTTTATGTTCTTCCACATCTTTGCCAGTCAATTTAGCACCAGGCACATCATTTTCGGAGAGAATTGGTAGGTTTAGCTCTGTAAACATCTCCTTCGTACACGATTTCCATTCATTTCCTATTAGGGACAAAAGGTGGCTAGTCCCTACTTAGCAACAGTAGCTAATGTCATGAATATTAATGAGAGGAAGTGACGTGATGCTTGCGGTACGCCATTCAATTCAGCTTAAAGAAGTAAACAATGCAGAGCAACATGGCAGTAAAGGATCAATACTCTTCTTGTGCTGAGGCAACGTAGGCGACGTGAATTTTGGTTTGAAATTGAAAGGAGTCGTTAAGTCAAAGAAAGGGGGAGAAGAGCCTTTGTTTCATCTGTTATGGCTATTGCTAACGCTGCTACACGGTACCGATTGTTCGCGGTATGTGGATCCGGCGACTGGCATGTTGTTATGACGCATCACGTAAGAGACTACGTCACCATGTAGATTAGGGTGTTGACTGTTGACCCAGGGTTTTGCTTTCAGACTGCATGGCGATCAGAGCCGAGGTGATTTTAACGCGGGTCGCTTGGCGGGTTGATTGACACGGGTCGAAGCGGGTCGCTGCACCTTTCCCACTGCCACCAAAAGCCGATTGTTAGTGGGTTGACACGGGTTTTTTGGCCAGTAGGAAAGGGGTATTAGATACATCCTGCCATTTAAGCTGCACACAACAACTGCACACCGCTCTCACCATTAACGACTTCGCCTTGTCGTTAAACATTCATTAAGAAGCCCACTGCACAAAGATACAATGTTGGAAACTGTAACAAGATTTTCAATGCTCTTGTAGCGATGTCAGGATATTCCAGAATGACTTTAATCCAGAACCTCGGTAGAGTTGTTGTCTCAAATGTACGTTTAATAAGGTCGCCGTCATTTGCGATCTCTACAAGTTGATCTTCCTGTTGCACAGACATGCTCAAATCACTCGCTTTATTCACAAACAGGTCATGAATCCACTCCTTCGCAGTTCGTGGGTCTTAGAGGTTGTAGGCTCGTCAAGTGACCTTTTCGCCGTGAAAATATCTCCAAAGATGTCTGTTTTCCAGTCATCTTCGGTCGAGTGAGGGCTAATTATTTCCGGGAATAAATGTGCTGCGCCCGCGGCCTAGCAATACGCTATTATCGAGGACAAGAGTACATAGATATACTGGACTGTCTCAGAAAATTAGAATACACAATATTCTAATTTTTTGAGACAGTCCTGTGTATATATACAGGACTGTCTCAGGAAATTAGAATACACAATACTCTAATTTCCTGAGACAGTCAGGAAATTAGAATATTGTGTATTCTAATTTCCTGAGACAGTCCTGTATATATACAAAGGACTGTCTCAAAAAATTAGAATATTGTGTATTCTAATTTCCTGAGACAGTCCAGTATTTATATACACAAACAAGATGTAGTGCTAGCAGTCCAATCAATGGATTTCTATGACGACTTTGTAATCTATCCCGTAGTATTATATCTAGAGTAGACAGGGATATTGGTGTGTTAAGCAGGGGCACAGGGTTAATTCAGCCAGAATGCAGTCGTTATTAAATTATTATTTCTGTGCGGCCCGGTAGCAAATACACCACGGACCGGTACCGGTCCACGGCCCGGCAGATGGGGAGCCCTGGTTTAAAGAATTCCTTTGGATTGATTACAGTCAGTTCTGATTTTAAATCCGTTCTGGGACAAATTTTTCGGAAGGTGTTTATGGTCTAAACCAGGGGTCCCCAACCTTTTTTGCAACACTGACCGGTGTGATTTGGGTCTTTTTTTCACGGACCGGTGTCCTGTCAAATTTTGCACCCTTATAATAAAATTTTGCTCCCAAAGCTTTTGTGGTGGTGAAAAAAGCCCTCTTTTATATTCAGTTGGACTCTCAATGTTATCAAATGGTGCTAAAAAACTATTTACATCATAAACATACATGTGCAACACGGAAATGGCGTAAATTAATGCTTAACGACACGGCGAAGTCGTTAAATGAGAGGGCTACATGCAGTTGTTGTGTGCACCTAAAATGGCAAACGTAAGTTAATATTCCTTCCTTTAAAGAAAGTTTGTAGTGTGTACTTTGGAATCACTGCATTCGCGGTCCTTTTTAACGTTAAGCGCATGCCAACTCTGTCAGAACACCGGCAATGTGCGGCAGAAAAATACAGCAAATATAAAATAGCATTTGTTTTTAGCCCCGTCGTGTTACGTGCAGGGAAAAAATACATCTCACCCGCTGAATCAGTGGGAGGCCTGAGTTTGTTTCGTTGAGAGGAGATGGTCCCAAGATGGGAGAGTGAGAGAAGCTAGCATCACAAATACACGATGTTGGAAATTGTAGCGCAGTTTTCAGCGTGCTCCTAGCGATGTCAGGATATTCCGAAATGACTTTAATCCAGAACTTCCGTAGAGTTGTTGTCTGAAATGTACATTTAAGTCGCAGTGATTTGCGATCTCTACAAGCTGATATTCCTGTTCCACAGACATGCTCGAATCACTCGGTTTATTCACATACAGGTCACGAATTCACTCCTTCGCAGTTAGTGGGTCTTTAGTGATTGGGAAGTAGCATACATTTTGTTTTCTTCGAGGTTGTAGGCACATCTTCTGGCTCGTCAGGTTCCCTTTTCCCCGTAAAAAGTCTGTCCATAGACGTCTTTTATTCAGTCATTCTAGTGTGGGGGCTAATTATTTCCGGGAAGAAATGTGATTGGCGACGACCTACGTCATACGTTAGTATCGAGTCCAAGCGTGCATAGATATACAAAACGAGATTTAGTGCTAACAGCCTAATCAATGCATTTCTATGACGACCTCCTATCCTGTAGTTGTATATCTAGAGTAGACAGGGATATTGGTGTGTTAAGCGGCACAGGCCAAAGTCAAATGCCCAGAATGCTGTCGTTATTAAATTATAATTTCTGCGCAGCCAGGTACCAAATGCGCTACGAACCAGTACCGGTCCACGGCCCGGTCGTTGGGGACGCCTGGTCTAAACCACTGTTTTTCAAACTTTTTTGACTCACGGCACGTTTTTACATTGGAAAAAATCTCGTGGCACACCACTAACCAAAAATGTTCCAAAATTATTTTCTGTACAGTATATTCAATTATAAAATAATTTCTCAGTATGTATACTTACTCCGTGTGAAACTTGAGCCTGTTTAGATGAACACAAAGTCAATATCCTTATTCTTCAACAGCTCTGTCTTTTTTTTTTTTTTTTTTTTACTTATTTTTTATAGCAGTTAGGCTTGAAAAAGCTCAGAATTATCAGACAGGGGGACTTGAGCAATGTCTTTAACCACATCAGGGCCGAGCATCTCGCAGACAATGGCTTTGTAGACAGGTAGTATTAATGTCTCTGTCACGGTGTGGAACTTTTTGGATTCAGCAACAAGGTAACTGGCTTTGAGGGCTTTCTCATTTTCCTTCGTAGTTTTTATATTACAAAATAAAGTTGCCTGTTTTTAGTGTTTTCACGAAGGCAAACAAAATAGTCCATCGACTTGTTTTGAAGCGACGGATGTTTCGTTTGGAGATGACGTTTAAAATTGCTTGGCACCATGGCGCTGTGCAGCTCGTGTCGCGTTCAAGAACTGCTCTGATTTTTAGCCATTAGCCCTTACTGTTCTCAACAATGTGTTGACGGCACATGGCGTGCAATGGACACATAGCTGTGGCAAACTTTAAGCATGTTCAATAATTTAACTTTTTCCTACACTGTTAGCAGGTGGAGGACGTTTCGAAGTCATTTTAAATGACGTCACAAGCACAAAAAGGCGAGAGAGTGGTCTTCCTTCAATAGGTATTGGAAAGCAGCAGGGTGAAACATCTCGGCCAATCAGTTTGGAAGAGTCCCGAGTGATGCCGACTGATTGCGCGAAGAGTAAAGCGCAAAGTAGAGAGGGATCACTGTAAATGGATTTTTTCTTAGCATGTGGGAAATTTTGCCAATGTGGCTTATTGACAGATACGCTTTATAGTCCAGGAATTACATAAATTAGAATTTTACAGTTCACCTACTTGAAATATTTAGCTCCTTACCTTTTCAAATTCATGTTCCATAATGAATTAAGTTTGAAAAATACCAATTCAAGTTGCAAAATTTAGATTAAAATTAATCAAACTAAATTACCAAATTAAGTGTTATACAATTAAATTGATTCCAATTTACTTGACTAAAAGCAACATGGTTAGTTCTGATAAAACTATTAATGACTATCACAAATGATTAACATTACAAATGATGCCATGATTTACAATAATAAAAAACCTCACAGAATCTCAGTACAACTTAAAACGTATATTTATTTCGTCTAACATAACAAAAACTATCAACTTTTTTTTGCACAATCAGTCGGCTGGCTACTTTGTAAAATATATAAAACAGTTTGAACGAGTATCTGGCAGCCATTATGTAATACTAACACCACAGCAAACGTGTAAACAGTAAGAGCATGCAAATTGCTTAAACACGTACATTAACAAACTCAAAAATCACAACTCACAAACAGACGTGTTCAAGCCGTAAACAGTCAATCAAATGTCGGCTTTCAACGCATGAAGCGTCTGGCGTTTGTGTAAAGTGGGATGTAGGAGCTGTCAACCTTAGGGCAGAAGCGTTTGGTGTGGGCTGAGGCGCCAGTAGCTCCACAGAGCGGGCACACGTACTTGCGCAGGTAAGGGCACAGAACCTCCCCAGCGACGCTCTTCAGCCTGTGCGACGTGTACACCTCCTCGCTCTCTCCGTTGTGCTTGCAAAAATTGCAGCACATGGCCTCCAGAGCATTGGGATCGACTCCATGCTGATGCACCACAGTCATCCTGCAATGTTGCCACTTTGCGCCTCTGCGCCATCCAAGGAAAGGCGGACGAGCCCAAGCAATCATCGGTCTGGCCCACATGCATCCAGCTGGCTGTAGAATGGCCCATTCTACGCGAACGCGCGTGTCACACACACGAAAAGGTAGGAAACTATTTGGCAATGGCTCGCATCTTACACGGGGAGGACCAAACGCTGTTCCTCTGTCATGTGGAACTGGAACTTTAGGAGCCGCAGGTGGAGACTGGGTGGAGGTCATGACTCCTCGGATTACATCCGACAGTCCCATGTAGTCCTTCCAAGGCTGAAAAATATTCCCGTTAAATTCCATGAAGGTCTTGGACTGATCAAAATGACCCCAAGTCATATAGACCCAATTGTTTGGTTTCGCGTGGAAAAACTGCGTTAATCTGTCCACCGATGTACAACAGTACCTGTTTGCGTGCGCGTTCCTGGCGACCGTTTTGAGACAGTTCTAGTATCGTGAGTCGTGACCTTCCGGAAGAGGAGTGACTAGGGCTGGAGGCGGGGAACCGTTGGCACACTGAAAAAATAACTGGTGAATTTACTCAATAAAATAATTTTAACAATTTGCACTTATACTTCCATTAAGTAGAATTTACTGCTTGCAATATTAAGTTCAGTTCACAAGCAGTAAAATAAAAGTGCAAATAGTTACAATGACTTTACCAAGTAAATCCACCATTTTTTTTTCAGACCACGATTGTTCCGAAGGTAATTGTGGTGCAAATTTTAACTGGTTGTCTCTTTAAGTGCAATAATTTAAAACCAATATCTAACTGCAGTGTCTATAACCCCAGAGAACACAGCTGTCTTAGAACAATTTTTGTTCAGACATCTTAAAGCTTTTTTGAAGGATTAGCCCTTAAAGCCCTGAGTCCATTTTGTAAAAAATGAATACCAAACATACCCTTGCTTGATCTCGTCGAACACACCCCTTGTTTGCCATTTTGTTTTTTCCCAGAAATTCACCTATATGAGCAAATCCTCCCTCCCATTACAACCCACTTTATGACCAGATTACGGCCAAAAATTGACAAAAATCAATTTGAATCGAAAGCAATTAGGCTCGAGCGTATGACGTGGCACTCGCGAGGTTTCCGCCGCTATCGCCATTTTGGAAGCGAGAAACATAAATAGTGAGGCATTTGAACACAGGTCGCCCTTTAAAAATGGTTGGAAATTATTGTGCTGTAAAGAATTGCAACAACCGATCGAATAGAAAGGAGAATGTACAGCTCGACGGAACACCATTGAGTTTCTTCCGGATCCCTACATGGAGAAAAGGCGAGGGAAAGGTCAAATCTGTGGGGGGGGGGGGGGGGGGGGGTAGGTAATTGGCGCAAAAACAGAAATTTTAGAATATGCAAACCACCACTTACACAGCAAAACTACATCAAAAATGGGACAGAATCACACCAAAGAATGGGTTCTACTATTAAAAAAAAACTTCTGCACCCTGCAACTGAAGTTTATGCTGCATATACCACAATAATGCTTATGTCCACACTCAATACAATGATGTCAACCAGGGTTTCGGAGTTATGATGGTGGTGCTGTTCCGACTCCGACTTCGGGCTGCTGACCGACTCCGACTCTTGGCTCGTCGCCACGACTCCGAGTGACTCGGACTCCGACTCCAATTCCGAGTCCCCGCCAAGGTTCCGGAGCCGTGGTGGTGGTGCTATTCCGACTTCGACTCTGAATGCGGGCTTCTGACCGACTCCTTATCAGACCCCGACTCCTGAATCGCTGTCACGACTCAGGGTGACTCCGACTCCCGACTCCGAACTCCTGATATCAACCATGGTTTGCAATAAATAAGTACCTGGTTAATGCTATTTATTCCTGTTTCCTGTTCCCCTTAACCAATTCCTGGTTCCTGGTTCAGATAAACCGGCCAGCAAGGCCCAAATCTCAACTTTGAGCTCATCGGACTGTTGAAGACCATGTCTGACTCTGGGGCAGGACCCAGCCGTAGCAACTCGGACAAGAGTTCTCGGCCTCAAACTCGCTCCTCTGGCCCTGTATACGACCTGGATGTGATCTTCCCCAAGATGAAGACGTACCAGCCCTCCACCCAGCTGCCCACCTTGGCCGGTGTAGTCGGGATGCTAAGGTACTTCACGGACAAAACCAGGTGTGGCGCAGGCCACACCAGGGAGGTGGGGGTGAACGAAGTGGCCAAACAAATCTACGCCAAATGGTATCATGATTCAATCCCATGCATCCCACTATCGAGTCTGAAGAGGCGGCTGGGGGACCTTCTGAAGTTGGTTCAGGAGGGCAACCACAGGTACCAGCAGCAGGAGAAAGGAGGAAAGGGGAAGCGTAAGGTGGCAGAGTACATGGAGCTCATCTCGAAGAAGGACCAGCTCTACGACATCTTTCCCAGGAAGCCGAATGGGGAGGAGGACAGGGAGAAGAAGAAAAAGGTGGAAGAGGTGTGGGGAGTGAGCATGGGGAGAATGGAGGAACTGTACTACGAGGACCAGAGGACGGAGAGGAAGATGAAATGTGGAAAGGAAGTGGATCCTGTGTGGTACCAGGCCATGATGAAGAGGCAGAGGGCGAGAGAGAGGCTGGAGGCCTACAGGGAGGAAAAGGACAAGCAGTTCCTGTACCATCCTCTCTCCCACATAGAAGAGATACTGAATGAGGATGGCAGCCTGTCCAGCAGTGATGCCAGCAGCGATGAGGAGGAGGGTAGCGCTGCTAAGAAACCCAGAACAGAAGACACCAAGGAGGAGAGGAAAGGAAACACTACCGAAAAGAAAACAGAGGAAGTCCCGGACGCCATGGAAGAAGAAGAGAAGCAAGATGTGAACAGAAAGACAAGGAAGAGATTCGTCGGAGCTGAAGAGGATGAAAACCCGCAGCCTCCAGGCTGTCAGCAGGCAGATGATTCTGCAAAGGTGCAAGGAGCTGAGGGAAGACCAAACCCCCAGCTTTAGGGGCTATAGGGAAGCGGCCATGGCAAAGAGGGAGCTGGAGCTCACCTGGACGAGCTCCATGAAGGAGAGGATGCAGAAGGGGTCTGATGAGAGGAGGGAGGCTTCACTGCAACACGAAAGGAAGAAACTGGAGTCCCTGGAGAAGCTGAAGGAGAGCGGTGGGCCCTTCACTTCGGCAGAGGAGGTGGACACCTTCCTGGCCGACATGACCGCTAACAACATGAAGGAGAAGCAGGAGAGGATGAAGACAGAGATGCAGTACGCGAGAGACACAAGCACGCTCCTTCCCAAGACAGATCCACTCTTCAAGATCAGAAAGACAGATATAAATGGGAAACAGAGAGACAAGACAGCTCAGGAGTTTGGGGAGGCTCTCAAGGTCTTCTTGGGGAGGAAGGGGGATAGGAAGGTGATGGACTACAACACCTTTAAAGAATGTCTCAGCAAGCTCGTGACAGGCTCCTAAAGCCGTTCTGTGAGATATGCGCAGTCTGTTGTTGTGCCTGACTTGAAATACATCGGTTGCCATGCTGTAATAATTCATTGCCTATACCTACCTGTGTGTGCATATGCATGCCCATGTTGCAAAAAATATACAATGTCAGGGTGCAGAAGTTTTTTTTAAACCGCATGATCATTCCAAAGGTACCAATCATCATTATTTTAGGTGCGGAACACGTGATTGAGTGGCAATTTGCATCGGTTGAAGTTGACATTTATCATCCCCCCCTAATATCTGAACTTACCAAATGTCCAAGAATGGCATGGGTGGCCTCTAATAGAAGGAAGGGCATAACGTTTGATTCTCCAGTTACACACAGAGTTTGCTCTATGCACTTCCACTCCGGTAAGTTAATTTCGTTTGTTTACGCAAATTTCGGTAACTTTATGCCCTAAGTCGGCCTGTTGTTAGCTATAGCTACAGCTAAACTAGCATACATACATGTGCATTGTCTTCATAGGACATAATTCCTGTCGTTGCTAAATGAAAAAGCTGTAATATTTTGACGTGAGAGAGTGGCAAAGAATTTGTACACAGGCTACATTTTCTGCAACAAAAAATTTGTACATCCGTGGTCACAGACTAATGTAAACACACATTGCCTACCTTTGCTAGAAAGATGGTGTTGCCGTTTGCTATGGTCATGATGTGCAGATCCTGCACCCATCCGCAGCAAAACTGTTCGTAGCTTTGTAGCGAGTTGTAGTTTCGGAATTGCTGATGAGTGTAGTAACTTACACCAAACACTAAATACAGCATGATGTCCATTTCACATAGTGGTGGAAGCTTGTCGACATCTTTATTCCATTTGTGTTCGGCTTGCTTGTAAGGGTCAACATTGTTCACATCCCTAAAATTGCTCACATATCTGTCCTTCACCATGGTAACAAGTTTGTCTCTGTATCGAACTGGCAAGTTTTCCTTACTTTTTTCCCATCTTTGGCACTCGTAGTTGAATTGTATTTGCCGTTAAGTTTAAATGTTCCGTGATGCAGACGTGCTTCCGAAATGGCTGCGTTGTCGCAAATCTCGCATGGTCCCGTGCTGCTGTGACGTAAAAGCTCGAGCCTAATATGCTAGGACAATAAAAACCAAAAACTTGCTCAACAACAACAACAACAAAAAAGATAATTTGGGGGGCTTTTTCAACTCACTCAAGAAAAACTCCAGCTGCAACATTTAAAAAAAAAAAAAGTGAAATGAGGGAGGGCCAATCCCGCCTTTTCATTTCTCAGCATTGTCACCCACAAAATGCAAGCCACCTCCATATTGTTTGCCATCTTGTTTTTCCCCAGAAATTCACCTATATGAGCAAATACTCCCTCCCATTACAACCCACTTTATGACCAGATTACGGCCAAAAATAGACAAAAAGCAATTTGAATTGAAAGCAATATGCTAGGACAATAAAAACCACAAACTTGCTCAACAACAACAACAACAACAAAAAGATAATTTGGGGTTTTTTTTCAACTCACTCAAGAAAAACTTCAGCTGCAACATTTTAAAAAAGTGAAATGAGGGCCACTCCCACCTTTTCATTTCTCAGCATTGTCACCCACAAAATGCAAGCCACCTCCATATTGTTTGCCATCTTGTTTTTTTCCCAGAAATTCACTTATATGAGCAAATACTCCCTCCCATTACAACCCAATTTATGACCAGATTACGGCCAAAAATAGACAAATATCAATTAGAATTGAAAGCAATATGCTAGGACAATAAAAACCACAAACTTGCTCAACAACAACAAAAAAAAGGATAATTTGGAGGGCTTTTTCAACTCAATAAAAACTTCAGCTGCAACATTAAAAAAAAAAAAAAATGAGGGCCACTCCCGCCTTTTCATTTCTCAGCATTGTCGCCCACAAAATGCAAGCCACCTCCATATTAAAATGTGTACCATTATCCCATTATTTGACATAAAAACACGTACAGGTAGTTTACTCACTTCCTTGTCTGTCCAATGGTCCCACAGTTGTCAGACTTGATTTGCCCACTCTTCGCAGTATACAGGATATTTTTGAAAACCAAAAAGGCTCACACGCCTCTCTGTGGTGCAGGACATTGGGCTGGTGTGATGCAAAAAATTAATGAACGCGAAAAATCAGATGAATCCGCAGTCCCTCTGCATAATATAGAAATGGCTGTATTGTGAAGATGATTGGTCCGCTGACGTCACATTCGCCTTCATCCTCATTCCAGACTCTGGCCGGAAGTCACTCATTGTCATAGTGCGGGATTCAAAAAATTGAATATGTCGATCGCTTCCACACACATCCAAGCAGTCCATTTCATTTAGGAGCATAAAATACTGCGTGAAATATGAAATAAACATGCTATTTGCTGTCATAGGCTCTTTAACAGCTTTTGTATTGGATTACATCTCAAGTGTGTCTCAACTAAACATACTATAACGATACTTTGGGCAATGAGCCAACCCCCTTTTTTTTTTTTTTTTTTTAAACAACCCTTTTATAATTCCACCGCTGATTAATCTTCTGAATTGGGAGGGGCCAGCCCCTTTGCTGGCTGGGCGGAGGCTAAACGAGCTCCTTAAACAGTGTTTGGGGTCAATCTGTGGCACACATTTGAAGTGTCCAAGATCAATGCATCAAATAACCAGCAGCTTTCACAGCTCGTTTAAATCAGACGAGGAAGCCGTTGGTCCAATCTTGCTCCCTGGCACTCTTGCATAGAGTTGCACTCAACATTTATCGAATGGTGCTAAATAAACAAATTGCATAGGCTATAGTAGCTATATAGTTTATATGAGAGCGTTATGAGGATAGTTTCAAGGTTATATACTCCCCCCCCCATTTCAAATCCTGGCAACAGAGGACTGAAGACTTGTTTTAAAATAGCTTGTCAGTTTTTCTCAAAAGCTCTGAAACTTCTTTCACACTCAATTTAAATATCAACGGGTACACTGAAAAAAAAACTGATTTACTTTATAAAATCATTGTAACAATTTGCACTTCTATTAAATAACTCTTACTACTTGTGAACTAAACTTATTACAAGCAGTAAAATGTACTCAGTAAAAGTTAGGCCTTAAGATGCAGATTTCACATTCACATTTTGAGGCCCACAAAACCTTTGAAATAAGACTGACCAACACAAGACCAATTTCTTAAAAATCGTGTTCCTAAGTGTGTGCTAAGTAGTATTGTTCTGCTTCGAGTACACTGTAAAAAAATAACTGGTGGATTTACTTGATAAAATCATTGTAACAATTTGCACTTTAATTAAGTAAATTTTACTACTTGCAATATTAAATTCAGTTCCCAAGCAGTGCAATTTACTTAATATTGCAAGCAGTAAAATTTATTTAAATGAAGTGCAAATTGCTAAGTAAATCCAGTTATTTTTTTCAGTGTACTCAAAGCAGAACAATACTACTTGGCACACATTTAGAGAACATGATTTAAAAAAAAAATAATAATAATAATCTTGTGTTGGTCAGTCTTATTTCAAAAGGTTTTGTGGGCTTCAAAATGTTCATGTAAAATTTGCAACATAATTTTAACAATTTGCACTTCAATTAAGTAAATTTTACTGCCTGTGAACTGAATATAGCAAGGACTAAACTTATAGTGCAAATTGTTACAATGATTTTATCAAGTAAATCCACCAGTTAACAATTTGCACTTTAAGTAAATTTTACTACTTGCAATATTAAGTTCAGTTCACATTAAGTTCAGTTCACAAGCAGTAAATTTACTGCTTGTGAACTGAACTTAATATTGCAAGCAGTGAAATTTATTAAATAGAAGTGCAAATTTAATAGAAGTGCAAACTGGTTCCTCAGTAATATTTTTTCATGGGCCGAAGCTCCTGCCCTATTTTCCAGACAGCTTCCATCACATCTTTAGTGTTGACCTCATCTCCAAACTCCAGCTCTCCATGTTCCAGCAAAATGACCTGTTGTTCAGGTCCAACACCAATCATTGTAACAATTTGCACTTAGTTTTATTAAGTAAATTTTACTGCTTTCAGTATGAAGTTTTATCAAGTAAATCCAGTTGTTTTTTCAGTGTACTCAAAGCAGAGCAATACTACTTGGCACACATTTAGGTAACATGATTTATTTATTTATTTTTAATTATCTTGTGTTGGTCACTCTTATTTCAAAAGATTTTGTGGGCTTCAAAATATTAATGTAAAATATGCATCATAGTTGTAACAATTCGCACTTTGATTAAGTACATTTTACTGGCTGTGAACTGAATATAGCAAGTAAATTTTATTGCCTGTGAACTGAATATAGCAAGGAGTAAAATTTACTTAAGAGTGCAAATTGTTACAATGATTTTATCAAGTGAACCAGTTATTTTTTTCCAGTGTACTCAAAGCAGAACAATACTACTTGGCACACATTTAGGAAACATGATTAAATAATTTTTAAAAAATCATCTTGTGTTGGTCAGTCTTATTTCAAAAGGTTTTGTGGGCTTCAAAATTTTAATGTAAAATTTGCATCATAATAGAAGTGCAAATTGTTACAATTAAGTAAATTTTACTGCTCGTGAACCGAATATAGCAAGGAGTAAGATTTACTTAAAAGTGCAAATTGTTACAATGATTTTATCAAGTAAGTTTTTCAGTGTACTCAAAGCAGAACAATACTACTTAGTATAGCACACATTTAGGAAACTTTTTTTTTTTTAATCGTCTTGTGTTGGTCAGTCTTATTTCAAAGGTTTTGTGGCCATCAAAATGTTGATACCAAATTTGCATCTTAAGGCTTTTATTTGAATTGGAACATGTCAGCAAATAAGTAAAAAACACCACTTATTTCTCGCCGACTTGTATTGCATCCTCTTTCTTCTGAATACCGAGGACATGGATATTGGTCATCTTCGTTTTAAATCTCTTGAGAGAACAAACAAAATACAGGACGATAAAAAAAAAAAGAAGTAATATTTTATTGCTTTAAGAATATACCTTGAACGTTATTAATGGATACGGATAGAATAGACTCAAAATGATCGGTTCAAAGATTTAGATGGCGACGTTTCTCTTCAGTCTCTCAAACATTCCTATCTGTCCGACTGGTTGGTTCCCTCATCGAGTCTGTAAACGAAAAATGCATTAATAAGTACGTTTTATATAGATGTTAGATAGGTGTATATAGATGACTATTTTACCATTCCAAATTTCAAGATTTTACATGGATGTACTGTATTTTTTGGGGTGGCGTATAAACATCTACTCAATTTAACATTCTTTTATGGGGTTTTTAAAAAGTACTCAGTGCATTTGCTGATACTATTTCAATTCAGTTTAGTTTGTTCCATTTTAGGGCTACAGGTTGGCCTAACGTATGGCGGCACGTTGCCCCCTAAATTTTACATATTTTTTGCCGCTGTGCAGCCAGAAAATGTGCATATTAAAAACCGATATATCGAAATTTCTGCGTTTCCGTTGCTACTTTGCTATTGTGCATTTGCACTTTATGGATGTCGAAGAGAAAAGAAACCCGTTTGTTATTGTAACCATATTGTGCGCCTTACTATGCGTTCCCCTCATTTCCGTATATTTTTCCTCTTTCAATCTTGTAGCTGAGCGCTTTTCTTTATCCGTTTTTAGTAATGGGTGGACATTTTATTTAGCAGTCCAAAGATTTTCGGGGGCAATATGCAAAACTTCGAAGCAGCCCTGAGGAGATTCAGGCGCTGGACGCGGGCTGCGGAGTCAGCCGAAAAAGCCTCAAAAGGGCTCTCCATTGCGGGCTGGAGACGCATCGAACAATATAACACGAATAAATATCAGGTAACTGAATACCTTATTTTTCAACAAGGGAATTATTCTGACCAAGTCGCTATCCACTTTTATATTCAGTAAAAACAAACGGGCCGTGAATCGATAATAGTTCTACACACAGTAATACTTCTAGTTTCTATCACAAATTCAAAGTACAAAATAGCGTAGCTAGTTTTGAGTATAATCATTGAGAAATATTCACTCCAAAATCCCTAAACAAAGTAATTTTTAAAAAAAGTAATTTTCAGAATAGTAATCCATGCTCGAAGAAAAACAAGTTTTATTTGTGCTAGTGGGCACGTGGAAACCTAATAAAAATAATTTTAAATATAAGTATTAAATTCACTGAATATAGAGCCCTTGCATTGTTGAAAAATATCTTTTTGAAAGTATATACACAATTAATCATTGAGTATTACGTATGTCCTATCTGCTTTTTTTTTTTTTTTTTTTTTTTTTGGACTAATCCGAGCAAAACGTCTGAAGTACCCAAGGGTCTCTGAAGGGTTCATCAAGCTAAATTTAAGACTTTTTAAAAACCATAATAAAAAGAATTGAGGACCCATTTCGCAAATACCGACAAAAATCGTAAAAAGATTTGAAGTAAAATTGGAGGCCCTGAATTACTTGCAAAGTATATGAATTTATTCCCAGCTCTTTCACACCGTGTTACAAATGAGCACGAGGTAGTACTACTGCAGTAAAGTAATGTCAATACATTTTTAAGACCTTTCAAAATTTCAAAACCACCATTAGCGTTTTCATTTTTAAGATGAGCTAGTTTTATATTTGAAGTATTACCACTCAAATCTGACATGGCCTGAATGTACATTTTTATTGTACACGTTCATTACGCTTTTTGTAACTCTAGTTAAAACTAGTGTTGTCAAAATACAAAATTTTTTAATTTGATTTGTTCAACAAGCTCAATTTAAGACATTTTTTAAAAAACCATGAGGAATAGAATTTAAGACCAATTTTGCATCGATACCGGCAAAAAATGTACAAAAGATTTGAAGTAAAATTGGAGGCCCGGAATTACTTGCAAAGTTAATGAATTTATTCCCAGATCTTTCACACTGTGTTACAAATGAGCACGAAATAATACTAAAGTAACGTCAATAAATTTTAAAGACCTTTCAAAATTTCAAAATCACCATTTGCATTTTCTTTATGAGATGAGCTAGTTTAATATTTGAAGTACTGCCACTCAAATAAATCTGACATGGCCTGAATGAATATTTTTGTGCCACTGTATAAGTTCATTACGCCTTTTGCAACCCTAGTTAAAACTACTGTTGTCACAATACAAATTTTTTTATTTGATTTGTTCAACAAGCTAAATCTTAAGACTTTTTTTTTAACCATTATGAATAGAATTTAAGACCAATTTCACATCGATACCGGCAAAAAATGTACAAAAGATTTGAAGTAAAATTGGAGGACAGGAATTACTTGCAAAGTACTGTATATGAATTTATTCCCAGATCTTTCACACTGTGTTACAAATGAGCACGAAATATTACTACTGTGGTAAAGTAACGTCAATAAATTAAGGCCTTTCAAAATTTCAAAATCACCATTTGCATTTTCTTTATGAGATGAGCTAGTTTTATATTTGAAGTACTGCCACTCAAATAAATCTGACATGGCCTTAATGTACATTTTTGTGCCACTGTACAAGTTCATTACGCCATTTGTAACCCTAGTTAAAGCTAGTGTTGTCACAATACAAAAATTCTAATTTGATTTGTTGCTTAAGGCAATTATATACATTTGTGACGAACTTTTCCCCATTGAAAAACAGCCCCAAGCGTTACGGCTGTTTATAAATATAGAGGCACTTCTACGTCAAGATTTTTTTAATTCCGCGGATGTGATAGTGATGTGTCCACAACAGTAAATCGGTAAACTTTTTTAAACTCAAATATCGCTTTTATGCATTTATTTTTTTAAAAGATTTCAAACTATTGTAAAATCATACTTATTCACATTTAAGATTTTTTAAAATTTGAGCCATGCCATTTTTATGCTAATCCAGGCCTTATTTTTCAAATAATGAATTCAATGCCTTTTAAGAATTTTCTTTGGGAACCCTGCAATAGCGGGTTGTGCTGGCCGGGAGACATCATGCGGTTTTGGCAAATGTATACTTACAAGTCACGGCCAAAGAAGCCTTAATAAATACGCTTTGAAGTTTGCTGAGCTTTGGGACACTCGCAAAGTAGCTCTCAAAGCCCTTTGCCTAGTCCAAATGGTAAATTTAGTGTTTAAGGTTGAACTATAGTTCATGAACGACAAACACTGCGTGTTCTTGCCGTAACTAGTCCTGATCATCTAGTAGTATTATCTTGACGTCATATTGCCGCTGGATCCTTTCACATTGTGCTGCTACTAGTGTGAAAAAACTGCCCTTGAGGCTACCTTGATGCTGTACTCTACCCACCTGCAGTGGTATGGCAGTCTGAGGGTAGCGTATAGCTCAGGAGTACTGGGCGTTATATTTTTTTTTCTTCCCAGATGGCACCCTGAAACAGTCACCGGGCTGGAATCAGTAGAAGGGCAACCAAATATGCTGCTGGATCCTGGACCTAAGAAATCCAGAAGCAAAAAATGTAGAATTTTATCCCTACCGACATACCAAAAGTATTTAAACAAAAATGGGAAGCATAGTTTAGGACTTGGAAGTATAGTACCTAAAATGTTTTTACTATTGCATTAGAAGAGGCCATTTTTGAGATTGCATGCTTCAGTAGATGACTTGTGATATAATCAAATAGGGTTAGAAGCTAGAAACCTATGGAGGTAGATTTGTGTCTTTATTATTCAATCCAAAAAAAAGTTGCTTCAATCAAATAAAAAAATACTTCAATCAAAATATATATTTTCAATCGAAGAAAACGTCTCTTCAATCAAAAAAATGTGTTTGAATGCAAAAATAAATTTGAAACTCAAAAAAATATATTTGAAAACTATTTTTCTTTGATTGAAAAAAAATTTTTTTTTTTTGATTTAAGTAAAGTTTTTTTTTGATTGAAACACCATTTTTGATTGAAGTCATGTAATCTTGCGTTGGGACCACATTTTGGCTAGGACATTTGTGTCTTTATTATTCAATCAAAAATTAAGTTGCTTCAAACAAAAAATATATATTTTCAAAAGAAAAATCACTTCAATCAAAAATTTTAAAAATATTCAATTGTAGAAAAAAAGGTTTGAATGTGAAAAAATATTTGAGACTCAGAAATCCGCATTTGAACACTTTATTTTTCATTCAAACTGTTTTCTTTGATTGAAGCAATCCTTTTTGTGTTTGAACCATATAAGGGGTAGGACATTTGTGTCAAAATAATTCAATCGCAATAAAAGTTGCTTTAATCAAAAAATTATTTTTAATCAAAGAAAAAAATCATTTGCAAAAATATATATTTTTTGAAAATATTTTTTAAAATTTGAAATATATATATTTTTTTATTGAAGTGTCACTTTTTTTGAAAAGCAAAACCTTTTAAACTCTTTTTTTTTTCAAAGTGGAAAAAGTTTTGAACACACTTTTTTTTTTTGAAGTGGGAAAAGTTTTGAAGGCACTTTTTTTCGATTGAATCATTTTGACACAAAGATTCAACTTCAACGCTAGTTCCGGTGTGTTTGAGTGGCAGTTGATTGGGCCAATGGCATAAAAGTATGAAGCAAGAATAATGGCCATTGGCCACCAGGTCTCCATCCAGCCATCGGAGTCTCCTGGAGTCCAAGCCGATTATAGGGCACTGGTACGGGGGTGTAACATCGGCATTTCACCGGAGTACCCGCAACGGCACGTTGCCCTGTCGCGGCACACTGGTCGGACCCCGATATCACCCCCCAGGCGCGGTGGCCGGCTGTCGAGTGGACGGTCCGCGAATGACACGACACTCATTCAAAGTTGAAGTGATGGGGCTCCAGGCGTGGACGCCGGCGACTCGCCGGTAGTCCACTCTCTTACTGGGCAGGCTAGTGTCGGGCCACTCGCCGACCACTCTTGTACCGGCGCGTCGCGGGCACTCCGGTTGGAACCGATTGCCAACCGTCACGTCAGGGCAGCGGGTGAAGTTCGCCGTGTTGAATCACATTAAGCAGCAGGGCACCATACTAGTGTTGTATCGGTCGCGAACGATTCGTTCTTTTTGAACGAATTGTTTGGGTGAACGAGACCGAACTAATCACCATCTGCACTGATTCGTTCTATGAAGTTGGTGGCGCTTGTTCGCTGCGTGGGAGGGCGTTGAGCAAGCGGCAGCGTCTTCTGACATCGCACACGACCAATCAGACGCCAGCCTCATCGCGGGCAGGGGAGGGAGCGGAAACAGAATCATGGCGTATGTCACTCATTTCCACGTGTGGCCAATAAGCAGCCAGCGTGCAGGCAGGGGGGAAAGACTGAGTTTTGTCACTTCCCGTTCAGTGATTCGGTCCTCCGGTTCCTGACCTAGCTTGCTGCTAACTTGACTTTCCAGTAATGACTATGCGGTGAACGAGTCATAAAATGAAAGGAAACGACTTTGTCACATATTTGTTAACGTGGAGCCTATCAAATGCTGCTCAAAAAGACAAAAACACCACACAAATCTAGCGAGCATGGTTTAGTGTTCTACTTTTCTCAACAGACTCGGGACTGTGCCTATGACGATATACTATCAAATTTACAGTAATTTAAAACACACGTAGCTACGAGGCAAGCAAAACCTGAGCTGCGGTCGCGTGACGGCAGTGAAGCGGGCAGAGAACTGTCACTATATGGAGGCTTCATGGCAGCGATATGTACCTCATATGTGCACAGAAAAAAAAAAATATTTAGTATGATCACCATAATACTGATTTGCAATGAAACTGTATATACATGTCAATTTTTTCCGAGTGTTTTTTTTTTTTTTCGTGTCAGAGGGTGTCGGTTGGTTTGACAAATTATGTCAATCCGTCCATCATGTGCTACTCAAGCGCCCCAAAAACAAAGCGCGCGGACACGGGAGATGTCGCAATATGTCTACATTTTTCTTAACAGACTAATAAGAGTAGAAAGGCGAAATCATAAAGCAAACAATTATTTCTCGTCAGCATTTGACGATCTGAGATGCGGGGACGACAGGGGAGCTGACCGGATTATTTTATTTATTAATACCAGTGCAAAAATTCAAAACGATCATCTTAATAATAAAAAACAAAAATACAACAGAGCGAGAGGTTAATATGATGTGTTGGCCGTTCCATAATTAGAAATTAAACTTTCGATTTATTTTTATTTTCGTGACAGCAAGCATGCCGCGTTGGCTGTTAGCAGCAGCATTGTATATGTGAGCAAGATCATGCTAAAGAAAGTCCGTGCGCCCCCGACCCCAAACCCCGACTTCCCCCTCAAAAGGAAAATGCTTAACCGTGTCCTAATTCGAAATGCAAGCACGAGCCATGACTTTGAGCCCATAGAACTAGGACAGACGACGCGGAAGTCCTCCCTCGCTTTTGCAGCAGCGGGAGGGAGACGAGGCTGTCTCTGAGAGCAGAATGATATCGCCTGTCACTCATTTCTGAAACTACGACGAGTGGTCAATGTGCAAGAGAGGGAGGGACCAAGCAATGTCACTTCCCGTTCAGTTATACTGCGAAGCGGTCTTTGGTGATTCGTTCGGCAACGTCACTTCCCGTTCACTAACCGAACGATTCATTTGGGTGGGGAGGGAGATGAGGGGGGCGAACGATTCGTTGAACGATTCGTTTGAACGAATCGTTTTACTGAACGAACCGGAATGGATTCGTTTACTCAAGTGAACGACAGATCCCGTCACTACACCATACTCCGGTGAAATGCCAATGTTACACCCTCGTACCAGTGCCCTATAATCGGCTTGGACTCCAGGAGACTCCGATGGCTGGATGGAGACCTGGTGGCCAATGGCCATTATTCTTGCTTCATACTTTTATGCCATTGGCCCAATCAGCCGCCACTCAAACACACCGGAACTAGCGTTGAAGTTGAATCTTTGTGTCAAAATGATTCAATCGAAAAAAAGTGCCTTCAAAACTTTTCCCACTTCAAAAAAAAAGTGTGTTCAAAACTTTTTCCACTTTGAAAAAAAAAAAAAAAAAAAAGAGTTTAAAACTTTTTGCTTTTCAAAAAAGTGATACTTCAATAAAAAATATATATACAGTGGTACCTCTACATACGATCGCTTCGACACACGAACTTTTCGACATCCGACGTAAAATTTGACTCGCCATTTGTTTCTACATCCGACGACATGCTCGAAATACGACGACAACGGCAGCACCGCAGACGAATGCACGGCGGATTTTCTTGTGTGACAAATCAACACAGGTTTCAGAAAAGGTTGGTACAGGTGGTGAAACAAGGAAAAAGTTTACGCTTACCTTCTAAATGAAGATGCAAATGACAGAAAAATATGAGCGTAGGGTGGGCATCCGTGAAATGGCTCAACAATACATCTCCACGGTCCTCCTCCGACCATCGTTCGCCAGTCTTTATAAGTTAAGCTGACAATTCTTATTGTGGTAACATCTCCAGAGAAATCGCCAGCTTCGCCACGTTTTCATCATTTCTTTCACAACTTATTCAACACAAAACGCCTGCTGTCTGCCGCAATTGACGATGTTCTCAAGAAAGCATTGAAAGCGAAAGTAAACTTTCACCCGCTCCCCTCCCTCTTTGTCACGTCAGCGCCGCGGTGCCTTCAGGTACAGAAAAAAACGTCCGCCTTATTAGAACCCGTTTCGTTACACTATTACAGGAATTATTATTATTATTATATTATTAATCCGATTTTTATTTATTATTTATTTGTTTTGCTATATGTAATTGCCATTTGTAATAGTACCAGCAGTATTTTTTAAGGATTTAGTGCAGGTTTTTGGGCTGTGGAACGAATTAATGGAATTATAATGTATTCCTATGGGAAAATCCTGCTCGACATACGACCATTTCGACTTACAAACAAGCTCCTGGAACGGATTAACTTCGTATGTAGAGGTACCACTGTATTTCAAATAAAATATATTTTAGAAAAATATATATTTTTGCAAATGATTTTTTTCTTTGATTAAAAATAGTTTTTTGATTAAAGCAACTTTTATTGCGATTGAATGATTTTGACACAAATGTCCTACCCCTAATATGGCTTGAACACAAAAAGGATTGCTTCAATCAAAGAAAACGGTTTGAATGAAAAATAAAGTGTTCAAATGCGAATTTCTGAGTCTCAAATATTTTTTCACATTCAAACCTTTTTTTCTACGATTGAATTTTTAAAAATTTTGGATTGAAGTGATTTTTCTTTTGAAAATATTTTTTTTTTGTTTGAAGCGACTTAATTTTTGATTGAATAATAAAGACACAAATGTCCTAGCCAAAATGTGGTCCAAACGCAAAATGACATGACTTCAATCAAAAATGGTGTTTCAATAAAAAAAAACTTGACTTAAATCAAAAAAAAAAAAATTCAATCAAAGAAAAATAGTTTTCAAATATATTTTTTTGAGTTTCAAATTTATTTTTGCATTCAAACACATTTTTTTTTTATTGAAGAGATGTTTTCTTTGATTGAAAATATATATTTTGATTGAAGCAACTTTTTTTTTGATTGAATAATAAAGACACAAATCTACCTCCATAGAAACCCACCTTGTACAAATAGCCACCTACAGTAATTACACCACTTGATGCAAGGTGTTGGAACGTCTCAGTTACTCAGTGTATATTTTTATAGATATATAAAAAGGGCTTTTTTTTTTTTTGGTAAAGCATAAAGTAAAATAAGAATAGTGTAGAAGTAGCATCTTTAAAAACCATACATTGTGCAACTTACTGAGAAGGGTGCAGTCAGTGTTGTATCTTGCTGCTCTTTCATTACGGAAATAAGACTCGTGTAAATATTGCTGCTTTAAAAGACAACCTTTCAGATTTTCAAAGTCACGACGCTGTTGAAACAGAAATGCAAATTTTTAGGCAATGAACAGCATTTTATTCAGAACAACTTGAACGGTCTCACCTCCCGACCTAATCGAATGGCCGCATCAGTGAAGGACTTCCTCTCCCTTTCGAAAGTCCGTTTCTGATTTTGGAGGTCTGCCCAACGCATTTGGAGACGCTCCCACTCTTCCAAAAAGTAAGAATCAGTCAGCTCAGAGGGAATGGGTGACACAAGTTTGTCCTGGAAAAATAATAGGCTTACTATTAAATCCAAACTGAAGGGATATGTGATAAAAGTCCCAACATTATTGAGAACAAGACCTGCAGTATTTGCTGTTGTAGTTTGACAATTTGTTGACTCTCTTTCAGTTCCGTTTCGAGCTGAGCCAAGATTTTATCATGGTCAGTGCCATCGCCTACATATTCTGCACGCAAACAAACTGTTGATGAGTGCGATTTTTATCAATTTCAGTGAAGCATGTACATTACACTTATTTCATCCACTCAAAAAATTGTGCTGAACAAATACACAGAATACATTTAACTTTAAAATGTTCAGCGTCTTCACCTTCGCTCCGAAGGTCAACCAGCCTTCGTTGGATGAGTCTCCAACTCTGAACAACGCCACCTGTTACATGGTTACCAAGTGCTGCCTCAGCTTCATCAAATCTTTGCTCCGTATTTGGAGATCTATGCATAGCATCCTCAGAATTTGACAATGTCTTAAAAGAGAACAAAGAATGGAATTATGATGATGTCATTGTAAGTGCCTGAAAAGACAAAAAAAAAAAAAAAAAAACACCCATAGACACATTTCATTTTTTTAGTTTTTTGGCAGACTAAATATCACTAATAACCACTTGTACTTTCAAATACTAAAAAGGGGTGCCGTGACAGTACACAAATACCAGCAAAATTTTTGCTGTCTTGCAAATTAAAGTAACAAAGGCCAGATTTTCATATAGCTCAAAACGACCAATTATCTTGTCATATTGGATATGTTACAAGTAATTATTCTGTCTTGCTTTGCTCAAAAAAGTTAGGCTGACAATTATAAATGTTAAATCTGCTAATGATTGGATCACAACTAAAAGCTAGTATACTAGCTCAAAGCTAGTATATTAGCTTTGCCCAAGCCATGGACTCCATGATTGAAAAGGAAACCATGGCTATAAAGTGCCTACGACAGAAAAAAAAGCATGTTTATTTCATTTTTCATGCTGTGTTTTATGCTCCTGAATGAAATGGACCGCTTGGGTGTGCGTGTATGGTATGCGATCGTTTTATTTATTCAATTTTTTTAATCCTGCGCCATGAAAATGAATAATTTTCTCTTTTGAGGGGGAATGCGAATGTGACGTCACCCGGGTCAGCATCTCACTATACAGCATTGCTTTATAGCATGCATATGGACTGCGGATTCAGCCGATTTTGCGGATTCATTCATTTATTTTTCGCATCACACCAGCCAAATGTGCTGCAGGGTTTTGTTTCAAAAGCCCCCACCCCGAGATTGGCCAAAGAAGTCCGACAACTGTGGGACCATTGGACTTACTAAGGAGAGAGTAAACATCGTGTTTTGTATTATGTCAAATACTGGGATCATGGCACACGTTTTTATATGGAAGTGGCTTGCGTTTTAGGGCTGACAATGCTCCTTGTCCATCGAGAATGCCACTAAGCTGACCACTTGTCGCACACCCCCCTCGGTCCTCTTCACTTACCCGCCAGGAGAGCGCTATAGACCCCAATCACGTGACGTCACAACTCCGCCCCCCTGACTGGAGCCGCCATATTGTCAGTCAGCTCATCGTGTTTACATGTTACCGCTACGTACATTCCTCCTATTACTGCGTGTTTTTCTGCTTGTCTAAGTAATCACCGCCTAGTAAACGAACCCAAAAACCTTCCCGACAATCGTTAAAAGTGATTAATCAAAATGGTGAAGGCATGTGTGGCGGTTGGTTGCAGTAACAAAGATAAACGGTCATTTTAGTAGTTGCTGTGTGCCCATTGTTAAAAGGGCAAATCTCGAAAGCAGCACGGTTTGTTTTATCTCGGTCCATGAATCGTTTGTGTCGACAGCCGTTAGACAGCGGCGAAAACATCAATATGATGCCAACACGATCGCAGGCATCATCAGACTGAGACTACGAAGCTCGTCGCCACGGTCGCGCAGCAAGAAGGTGAGCGCAACAACAGGTGTTGTGCCGAAAAATAGCCGCCGTGCATGAAATGTCCCCCCTGACGGGAGCGCCCACACGGAAATGACATTCTTGTACTGTGAATATGTATTATTTTACTCTGCTTGAACTAATAAATGTCATACCTGTGTGATTGTCATTGGGAAATGGTCGTGAAAACCTGTAGACTAATACATTTATGTTCAAAGATGGTTATGTGGCCCAGTCCACGATTTGTTACTAAAATACAGTACTAATATTTTGTGTAATTTAATTATTTAAAACTGATCTTACAGTCGTAAATCCATTACTGTAAGTCGTCCATGAAAACATTTGATGTTTTCATGTCAATAAAAGGTTATAGATAAGCGCTCCCGTCAGGGAGGACATTTCACGCGGGGCAGCTATTTTTCGGCACACACCGGCCCGTTGTCGATTAAGTTTCATTTTACAATCGTGACAACGGTGACGCTCAGCTGCCCAAATGTCGGTTTATATTCGGGCCAGTACCGATTTTGGGTACCCGATTTCTCATCGCGACATAAACTGGAGTATGACTGGAAATTTTGTGGTCTCAGGACGAGCTCTGACGCACGGGAAGGGACCGGACGGGAGGACACATCGGTTTGGGCATCAAATATGGATCTGGCGACTGGATCGACCGAAGCTTTTCCAAATAAATTTTATGCAACTCACCCAATGAGTTTACAGTGTCTGAAAGCACCGGGGCTTCCATAATTTGCAAGTGAATCCACCTTAAGAAACTACGATGAATGACAATACGGACACACAATGACGGACAATATGGCGGCACAATACAGCGATCACGTGATTGTGTGACGTTGGTGATTGGGGTCTATACTCTGCTTATTGCCCTCTTCATGTGCCCGGTGTTCTGTAAAATTTTGTACCCCTTTAGAAATTGCGACTGTGTTAAATATGGCCACGAATGCAGCTATTACAAAGTAAAAACTACAAACCTTCTTTAAATAAAGCAATATTTACTTACGTTTGATCATGGACGGACATGTAGAAAAGTTCTCCTCAGACACATCCTGCCATGTTAGCTGCAAACAACAACTGCACGCCGCTCTCTCACCGTTTACGTCTTCACCGTGTCGTTCACCATTAATTTACGCCATATTCGTGTTGAATATGTTTGCTTACGATGTTACTTGTTTATTTAGCACCTTTGGACAACATTGAGCATCCAACTGAATGTAAAAGAGATCTTATTCACAGCCACAATAGCAATGGGAGCAAAATATTCTAAAGGTGAAAAATTTGGCAGAACACTGGCAATAGACCACTATCCTTGGGTTTGGTTCGGGCAGCTACGCGCTCCTCGGACGTCAGCCGGTTTGTGTGGCATTCATTTTCCAGCTGCTTCCTCGGCAAACGAGCTAACCTGCCCGCAGCAGAAGAACAACAACCTGTCACTTGCTCGCCGGGAACTCGCCGCCATGTGACATGATCCGGGGTAGTTTTGTATGATTTTTCGCTTCGAAAGGCGAGAATAAGACTTGGAAACATCGGTCGGTTCGGGTTAGCATGTCGGCTAGCTGTCAAAACTGGTTTGTTCACGCACTTCGAAGCAGGGAAATAACAAAAGCTCGACTAACTTAATTTAGCATAAAATATCATTCGGGAGGAGCAAGAAGTCGACAGTTTTGACCATTATGGAGTAATTTTGCCATGTCGTACTGAACAAATGCATGTTTAATATTTCATATTCCATTTAGCACAAGACTTTTATTTGTCATGACCATACAATTTATTTAGCAATTGGGGTAAATACTTAAATAAAAAGAATATCCTGTAAAAATTTTGGAGAGAATGAAACGATGATATTTTGCTGCTGTGTGTTGTATTTTCCTCGTTCTGAATCTTCCCTCTCAATGGGCTGAATTCTATATCAGCTGAAATTGTGACCCTGCCTCCAGCTTGGGACACTAGAGCACTATAATGAAAGGCGTGGCTAAATGGCAGATTAAAAGACTAATTTCTCGTCATCTGCGCTTTGCCAAATTGATGTATATAGTCAAAACGTCTCAAAATAGGATTCTAATTCACATAATAATGCTTTTTAAGACTTTTCTTTATCCCGTCATAGGCACTTTAAAGCTGCACAATGTGGGATTGATGGCCAAAAATGGTACTGCAACTAGATCAAACTATTGACTTGCACAAATGCCCTCCCCCTTCAGGTTGCCAGAATGCCGCTTCACATTGGAGAACCTGCAGGAAAAGAACTTGAAGTGGCGGCGACGAGTACTCTGCAGAAGGTACATTTTTAATCTTTTATTTAAGATGTTTTCAACGTAATAATGCAAACATTTAGTAATGACGATTAAAAAGATCCGCGATACGTGGTCCAAGTTAGTTTATGTCACCATGACCAATGTGAGCGGAGGCTACTTTTCTCAATATATAAGCACACTGGCAAAGAAATATATCATTCGGTAATGCATTGACAGCATCCAGAAAGACGATTTAATTGATCCATCCATTTTGATTTCAATTACCGACTAAATATATAAAGTACACGCATAAAGACTGTCTTTGCATTGGTCATTGGATCCACATGCTAGATAAGGTAGCACAACCACAGCGCAGCCTTAATTTTACGGGGCGTACAGAGCTGTATCAACCCGGACGAAGACTGGAAAACTGGTTTCGTGATTGGCTGATGATGAACACGGATGCAAAAGGAAGAAATTTGCAACATGTAAATAGTTTTTTTTTTAATTCGGAAAATCTCCACCTAACCATTGAGATCCATTTTAGAAGTATTTCTAAAAAACAATGTTTCTTTGATGTCTATTGAAATAATATGGCCATTTCATGAACAATTGAAGTGCAAATCCTACATTGTGCACCTTTACACTTTCGGAACTGATAGAGTACAAATTGTGTTAGGGTTTTGTTAAAAATGTCACTGCCAATTCACTACTGCAAAAATGAAAGCTTTCAACCACTATCTAGGTACCAGGTAAGCTTACATATAGCGTAGCCCATTTCTTCTTTGTACTTTACGGAAGTGTGGATTGCTGATCGCATTATGCTGCCTATAGACCCTACCCACGTGACGTCACAACTCCGCTCTCCTGACTGGTGCCGCCCACTTGTCCGTCAACACATCGTGTTGACCTGTTACGGCTACGTACATTCCTCCTATTTACGGCGTGTTTTTCTGCTCGTTAACATTAATAATCAAAATGGTGAAGGCGTGTGTGGCGGTCGGTTGCAATAACAGAGAAGATAGACGGAGAGACTTGAAGTTCTACCGGATTCCGAGAGACACGGAGAGGAGAGAGCGAGATGGGCTGCTGCAATTCGACGAGAAAACTGGGCTCCAAACGATTACCACAGATTATGTAGTAGTCATTTTATATCTGGTAAGATGCATTTAATATATATTTAGAGGGTTTTGGGCTGACAACCACAATTAAGATCATTGCTAGGCTAATCGCCGACAACATACACGTATGTATGTATTGAGAGTGCTATCGCTAATCCATATAAACATTAAAAGCCCTAGCTCCATTGACAAATGACATGAAATACATTAGACTTGACAGTGGATGTTAGCAAGAACAAAAGATTTTGAATTGAAAAATAGTTAGCTGGGATAGGCTCCAGCACCTCCGCGACCCTCGTGGGGAAAAAGCGGCATGGAAAATGAATGAATGAAATTTCATAACTCACCTTCCGAGCACAAGATTCCTGCCGAATTTTCGTGTACGAGGACCTGTTTCACCCAACCAGCAACGTAGCATTTATAAGCCTCCAAACTCTTAAAGTTTTTCAAACTTTCGTGAGAATAGTCTGATTTTGTGTGGACAAGATAGTTGTAAATATCAGGGTCAGGCAGAGACGGCGAAGGCAGCCGGTCAAAAATCATCGATTTAGGCATCAAATATGGATCTGGCGACTGTATAGAACGAAGCTTTTCCACATATGGATCTGGCGACTGTATAGAATGAAGCTTTTCCACATAACGCCTTTTATGCAACACATCCAGTGAGTTTACGGCATCCGGAAGCACCGGGTCTTCCATGAAATGCATTTTAAATTCCTCGATCAATTGAAACCAATGCTAATACAGAGTCAAAATGACGGACAAGTGGGCGGAACCATACAGCGAGCACGTGGTTTTGTGACGTTGGTGGGTAGGGTCTATAGGAAGAGGTCAGTTTTGGTACTAGACCATTATTTTGTTTTGGGGAAGAAGACTCAAGTGTCAGAAAAATTATCGTTTAAGCGTTATTGCACGAGTCAGAACACTACAATGGCACTAAGAACACACTGCATGATTACCTGTATTTCCTGGTCATGTGTGAGGTATCTCAAGTTTTAAAAATTGGTTAAAGTGTTAATTTACTACAGGTTACCCACTTAATTTTTCACTGGAGTGTATGCCGAGACTGTATACACAAGCTTAAACTGGTATTGCTATGAGCTCAATGTCTCGTCATTTAAGGTGGATGGTCAATGACAGTTTTGATAAGTCTAATGAAAAGCCATATTTTAATTGGTGTAAGCTTATGAAGGATCCAAATGTTAAAATTCTCATTCCTTACTTCTTCCATGTCAATTCGAACAGCATGTAATAAGGTAGTGAGGCTATGTCGGAGCTTCATGGCCTCCTGTAGTTCCGCTTCTCGGCGCTCCAGCATCAGACGCAGCGCAGCCTCCTCTTGCCTAGCCCAAGGGGAGAAAAAAAACCCATACATTTTGAAGCAAATATTAAACATTTAAATTTGTCAAGAGTAAAGTTTACTTTGCATTGGACCGGGATGACTTGATTGACGCTGCAGTTTTGCCTCGAGCCCCAGGTGGAAAGTTCAGAACCTCAATGGCTTCCGAGAAAAATAAATATTTGACATACTGTACATCCCACAATTTGCAATAAGACTGATTATCTCACAGGGTCCTTTGACTCCTTTCTCTTTTACTCTGTCCAACAATTGAGTAAATTGCTCTTTCATTCTGTTGATTCGCTTCTCTCTCTGTTTCAGCTCTGCTTCATATTGGTTGACCCTCTGCTGCAAACGGGTGTTCTGGCAAAAAAAATAATGATTAAGTGAAAATAAGACTTTATTCATCCCACATCAGTAGTGGTGCAGTGGTCTAATAAATGTGTCCAGTGGCCCTCAAGCATGCAACTAACTTTGACCCTTTCACTCTTCAGCATGTCATCAAGTCTAGCAACGTGCTCATCCATTTCTTTAAGTTGCTCCTGTAGGGAAAGATTTTGCCAAGTGAGTCAGAAATACTTCACAAAACAGGTCCAGTGCTTTACTGTGGTACACACCCTGAGGGAATCTGCTTGATCACAGTTATCCCTCGAGGGGAAAGTGCTAGCGATTTTACTCAGAAGGTTATGGTCCCTCAGAGATGAATCTGAAGAAATGCAAGATAACAACAGTAACTTTTCATTGCATTACAGGGAGACACTTAGCAGCCACGAATGGCATCTACTTCACCAATTACCCATTTCGCATGTATAAACCTCATAGTGCAGGTGGACCACACCCTTGGTCAAACGTTTTGAGACTTTCTCATTCAACTGAACGGTGAAAAGTCTCAAAATGAATGACCACGTGTGTACTGACAGTTCCTCAATATGATGGCTGCTGGCAAATGTTAAAACAACAGTCTTAAGATCTGGTGATTTTATTTAATTTTACATTGTGACATTTTTTTCCCCCCATAAGAAATGAATGGCGTGAGAATGGCCTGAAATGCATGTGTGAAGCCTGCGAGTGAGTGTGAACATTTATTCACAAAAACAACAATTGCTAGAACCCTTGATCTTAGTGATGGCATTACAATATTATAGTTGGGAATAAGACTTACAGAAAGAATAAAGTGTGCAAGTACAGCATTTGAAACCCATAGTACCAAAGGTGTCAAATGTGCCTTACATAATGAAACCGATAAGAGAAGAGATGAAACGGGTGAGAACATATATAAAACTACATTTATGAATGAATATTTTTGGTGGGGTTTTTTTTCTTCATTTTTATTTTTACCTTGAACATTCAAATATATGTTGATACAATATTCCGAACGCAAATTTTAAAGTTTGTATTTTTTACCATGTTTTTCACAAATAGTTAATATTACAGATATTATATACTAAAGCAGGGGGGAAAAAATGTCATCTGGCAATATATCGCGATCCTTTATGTCACGATCTGAGTATCGATACTTTTTTATTAGTATCGATACTTTGGATACCTAATATTTTGCGCCACCGCAGCGCCGGCCACAAGCCAACAAACTAGTGATGTCCCGGTTCAATCACTGCTTCTTTTCTGGGTCGGGTGTTCTGAAGAACGGGTATCCCGGTCAAATTGATATCCAAAGCGCTACTGAATATGCGCACGACAATCACGCCCCTCCGTTTTATAGTGCCTCTTGACCACTAAACTCTGTAAGCAATTATGCATATGCACGAAAGACCGCAACAGAATATTGCTGAGATAAAAGCGAGATAATAGCGTTTGTACGTTAACGTTGTCTGATGAGCAGTAAACGTGGGTCGCCTGGGTTTTAATAGTGTTTGTTGTTCAAGAAAGAATATTGACTTTATAGATGGAGCATAAAAATATTTTCATCTAATAATATATCTAAATAGACATGTCAAAACGTAAAGTAGATTTGTTCAACATTGAGCTACTAACAATAGCGGGAATACTACTTCGACAAGGGATACCCATTTGTCAGAACATCGGCATTGCACTCGAGATTGCTTGTTAAAGTTAACGATGAGTGACAGCTATTGAAGCTTTGATGTTGCCAGAGAAGCCTGGGTGTTACAACACTTGCAGTAGTGTGAGTGGCAATTCATTGTGTGATTTGAGTGGACGGCCCAATGAAGCATTTCCTAAAGTATTTTTCTACATTATTCTTGTTTAAAAATAATTCAGTGAGACAGTACCATGTTAAAAACGTTTTTTTTTTTTTTTTTTCCCCAATCGCATCAGGACTCTGTATAAAATTTTAAGTGTTTTAAATAGTTTTTGTTCTATTTTGCACAGAAACAGTTGCTGCAATAGTTAATGCTCTTTCCTATGAAAAAATAAATACATGTCAAATTGTATCTCGTTTAAACACAGATACATGCCTCTGTGTTTTTATACATTTTAAAAAGGTAATATGTTGCCATAATTGAAGTATCGCAATGCATATCGGCTCGCCACACAGGTATCGGGACACGGATCGGATTGTGACAAAAGCGGATCGTCCTGGTCCTATTAATATTTCCAAACCGTTCCACAAGGGCCGCTGTGGGTCCTGGTTTTTGTTCCAACCGATCGAGTACCGACAGTTTAACCAATGAAGTTTCTGCTAAAACAAGCACCACCGGACTGCAATCGACTGATTACACTTGTAAGACACCAGATAGGTGCGTAGATGTTGTCCTGTTTTGTTGGAATGAAATCCTGCACCCACTGCGGCCCTATGTGGAATAGTTTGGAGACCACTGCTGTAGATCCTGGTGTTTCATACAAACTCACAGAGGAATACACTCATATCGGAAAACCCGGAATAGGGTATGGGCCTCTAATATTGCAATAGACAGAAAGAACGGTGTAACAGCAGCACCTTTTGGTAAAATTACTGTACTAAAACGGCAACTATTTGGAAGTTCCTTTGGGCTATCCATATCACAAATATATTATTTTTCTTTTTTCTATAGTCAGCATCCTATAGTTAATTTAATATTACATATAAGTGGGCAAAAATCCGGGGATTAAAACAAACCCCAAAAAATGTATGGTTTTTCAACCATGTGTATCGGAACAAAAGTATTTGGTCAATAGAAAACATTCCATTCAATAACTTTTAGTGTAACCTCAAGTGACAAACTGGTGGCAAAGTGGCAAACTGCTCTGATGGTCTGTCTGCCTGGTTGTCTCACATTTGAAGAGTGTCTATTCCATTCAACATGTTACAGCTCCGTCCACATATTTAATAGTACTTACATCAATGTTAATAGAAGCCAAGTTCACAAGTGTCAAATGTTTTGCTCTTCACCATTCCTGAGTGGTTTTAGCTGGGACATGGCTGCTATATCGCAGCTTGTCCTAAAAGTTCCCTAAAAGATCTTCAGCTAGTCCAGAACGCAGCAGCAAGACATTTAACAGGAACAAATAGAAGAGAGCACATCACCCCTGTGCTCCAAGCCCTTCAATGGATTCCAGTCGAGTTTAGAATTAAATTTAAAATCCTCCTTCTTACATTTATGACCATTAATGGTTTGGGGCCATCTTAACTCACCGAAGCTCTGGTTCCATACCGCCCCAACAGAACACTTCGTTCTCAGAATGCTGGTCTACTGGTAGTTCCCGGGGTCTCAAAAAGTACAGTAGGAGCTAGAGCCTTTAGCCACCAAGCTCCTGTCTTATGGAATCAGCTTCCAGCTAATATTAAAGAGGCTGACACAGTCTGTACATTTAAGATTAATCTAAAAACATTACTATTTGACAAAGCTTATGGTCAGGCCAGTTGAAAACAGACTGGACTCACAATTCAGTCTAAGCTGCAGTAGAAGCTTTAATAATGGGGGAAGTACATCCCCCGTTTCTCACTCTCCCTACCACTTGTCTTTATTTCTCTTTTCTAATTATAATGCCAAGTTGACTAGTCTCTTGATCACTAGTCACCTGGTGTGACGCCCCCCCCACCCCCCTTTTTGGGGGAAGAGGCTATTTTGCAGCCGCCTGACTATCCTGACCCCTGGCTGGATGGACGTTCTCATTGCCCCCCCAGTCTCATCTGGCAAGATGGAACCCCTCTTGTTCCTTCACCCCATTGCATCTCTACAAACTACGAACTCCTTCTGCTAATACCCATCATCAGTCCTGGTGCATCTATAGCCTGTCCGTCCCGGGAGTGGATCTCTCATGACTGTGGTTGTCCCAAAGGTTTCTTTTTTTCCCCCTCAGGTTTTTGGAGTTTTTCCTTGCTGCCATGGAGGGTCTAAGGATGCGGGATGCCCAGGACATGAACTTCATCTAATTCATCTACTGTATCTGACTGTGTATCAAAGGCTATGTTCATACTACAGGTCTTAATGCACAAATCCGATTTTTTCGTCTTTTTCCGACTCAAGTGAGGCATTAACTTGACGGTCTGAACGTGACAAGTCGCATGGAACTGGACCATTTCAAATCCGATCTGGGTCACTTTTGTATGTGGTTCAAATCCGATCTGGGCCACATTTTTCCAGACTGTCGCGGCGGTCTGTACTGTCCGGTCTCTCAAATCGGAATTCATGCAGCAATTACGTCATCAAAAAGCGAGAGAGACGCTACGGTAGCGGTGCAGCTGTGCATCATTAGCGCCTAGCTTGCCTTGAACACGGCTTTTTAGAAAGGGTCGGACTTGACAACAGTCATAAAAAAAATAAAAATGGGTTGAGGATAAGCCTGAGAATGATCAGTTTTCTGTCTGCTCCATATAAGTAATATTTTAACAGTACTTACACGGCCGAGAGTCGGGGCAAACGGCGCGTATGTGTGTGCGTGCTATCGATCCATATACTTTGAATATAAACCTAAACTGAGATTATTTATGTCTGTTATCTGTGTCCTCTTTTTAAAAAGCAAAGTATGATATCCCTGGAACGACGGATGACAGCCAGCATGTGTGGTCATTTGTTTTGATGCTTCTGCGCATGCGGGCCGTCTTGCTCAGCGCTTGTCGGACTGCGAATTAGTGCGCATGCGTAATACTTGAATGGTCTCAATGGACAAAATCAGTCTGAACGGGCACGCCAAAAAAACATATGACAAAAATTCGGATTTGTGTATTAAGACCTGTAGTATGAACGTAGCCATATTGACTCTGCAAATCCCTGTGAGACAACCTTGTTGTGATATAGGGCTATACAAATAAAATTGAATTGAATATCCTGCTGCAAGACACCTGACTTACTAACAAATAGAACTTAGTCAACAATTACTGCGTTTGTTTTTATTTGGCCGTGTTCAAACCAACACAAGGCCCCAAAACTTACTACTGTATTTATAATAGCTAAAATGGGCAGAATTACCTGAAAACTCCTGCTTCTTTCCAGCTCTTGTCTGAGGAAACCTTGAAGCCATCTGAGAGTCACAGCTGGCAAGTAAAGTTTGTTTTCAGGACAAAATGACACCTCTAAAATATTTTTCCAAATCTGTAACAATGATATGAAACAGAAATCAAACTGTCAGCCAAACCAAAATTACATGGGATCCCTTAACATTTTGTGTTGTCTTACTATGAGCAATACAATTCTGTTGGATGAAGTTACACAGGTGATAGCAGTTGTACCAATTAGCAGCCAATTACAAACAAAGGTCAAAAGCTTTTTTTTTTTTTTAAATCCCTCATTCTTTAACTTTTTTTAATTCGTATTTTTGGGTGAGTTACATATTGTAAATACAAATTTCATGCATAACGATTTTCGTTCATCGCAGGAAACTCATACGATATTTAAAAATCTGGAGTAAACAAACAATTTTGTGTGTTGTTTGAATACTGACAACAACACCTTTTAAACAGTTTGTAAACTAGTAGATGCAATTTCAAGAGAAACTTCTTGGATATGCTTTGGTCTCTCCCCCATGGGTCACTTCCTGTAGATTTTCGCCTGTTAACTCGTTGGCTGCCATCGACCGTGCTAGACGTCTAGCGCTGTCAATGAAAAGATCATTCGCAGTATTCACAACCAGTCCTCCCAATTTAAATTAATTCGATGTCTATCATTTTCAATGGAAGGCAATGAGTTAATGTTGAGTCACGTCAGTGTTCATTTTTGGGTATCTACGGGTCACTTCCTGCAAATTTTGGGCCATTCTAGGTTCACTTACTGTACATCTTATATCAGTTCCTGTTGGTTTTAAATCATTTCTGGGTCACTTCTTGTAGATTTGGGGCTTGTTCAGGTCACATCTTGTTGATATTGGGTCATTTTTTACCGGAGGTGGGTAGATTAGCCAAAATTTGTACTCAAATAAGTGTGGTGTGACTTCAAAATAATATTACTCAAGTACTAGTAGTCATCCCAAAAAAATTATACTTAAGTACAAGTATTCGATTAAAAAAAAAAACTCAAGTAGTGAGTAATTCCTTGTCTTATTTTTAAAACAACAGTATATTTTTCTCTGCACAAGGTCAAATAAATGGGGTTGATTTTAGGGGTGTTGCAAGCATCCCCACACTCATAAGATATATAATTATTGTATGGATGCTTTGCAAAGCAAACCTCCTTATATATCATATTTGTATTTTTTTCCCGTTCAATTTTTTTGCACACCGCACACACTGTTCGAACTTTTAAACATTCCAAAAATTTATGCGATGAAAGCGCTCTTCCCATTTTGGCCCCTAACATTTACGTTTACTGCAAAAAAAATGGCAAAACCACTTGAAATTTCAAAATGAATATCATCCTACACTTTTCATCCGATTCACATAATTTAGGCATCCAAAAATTCAGGATACAATTTTTATTTGACATAAACATCCCCAATTAATTTCCAAAGGCCCTACTCATTTCCAATTGAAAAACAGCCCCATGTTAACAGAGAGTGACCCGTAAAAGCTAGGAAATCAAGAGGCAATGATCCAAAATGTACAGGAAGTGATCCTGGAATGCCTCAAAATGTGCAGAAAGGGACCCAAAATCAACAGGAAGTGCTCCATAAATGCCCTAAAATTAAAAAGGAAGTGACAAAAATTAACTCATTGCCCACCATTAACAATGGTGGGTTTAAAGTTCATCTGAAGTGGGTGGACACTGGACAGGCTGTGAAGGCTCTTTCAGTGCCATTGCCTGTTCTAGACATCCAATCCATTTTGATTAAATGGCACCGTCGATGGCAAGCCAATTGCCACGTTTACATGGAGCCAAATATTCCAATTACAATCGGAATATTTGTTCAAACCGAATAAATGTGTTCCATATAAACACCTCATTCGGAATGAACAGGTCCAAACCGAATGGAATTTCATTCCGATTCACAGGGGTGGAATATTCCTTTTCCCAAACCGATTAGAAGTAAAATTATATCATGTAAACAGGGAAGCGGAATGGTGTCTGGTTGCGTTCTTTCTGCACATGCTCCGTACTGACGTGGTGCCGTCACTTGGTGACGTAAGTAACGTCACTTGCAACATGGCTTCCAAGCACAGCGCACCTAATTGGAGTCCGGCGGAAAGATTGTATTTAATTCAAACTTTAAAAGAATTGAATATAATTGCTCGCTTAGACGGGCGTAAAACGAGGAACAGTGAACTATTTTAAAAAGTTCACGAGAGGTTACACGAAGCCGGAATAGACCGGAGCGTTGACCAGATTAGAAATCGGTGGAAAACGCTGACAACCGGCTACTACAAGGCAAAAGAGCAAAACAGCAGAAGCGGATACGACCCCACAAACACAACAAGTGGGTTAAAGTTAAAACAGCAGCACTCTGACGATCGATCTCCATGTTTTGCAACGTGACGCTTTGTTTTGATTAATCTGCGCATGTCAGACGGCAGTTGTCAAACGTCCTTTCGGAATAAAGGCAGACACATGTAAACGATGGATCGGAATAGATGAAGTAACATGTAAACAGCTGATCTGAAATTTCCATTCGGAATGATTTGAATCGGTATGAATAAAAATCAGCATGTAAACGTGGCTAATGAGTTGACAAGGTAGTGACCCGAAAAAGCCCCCAAATTAATAGGAAGTGACCCATGGAAGAGCAAAGCATCACCATTTATTTTTCCAAAAATTACATTTTATAGTTACCTATTCTTATTGACCATTATTATCTATTTATGCATTTTCCATTCTGCTTATTATCATAAGGGTTAAAAGTGTGCTGGCGCAGATTCCCGCTGATTTAAGGAAAGAGGCGAAATACAGGCTGGACTAGTTGTTAAGACGATGGCATACGGCAAAGAGATAACCATTCACTCCCGCAGATAATTTAGTCTTCAACCAAACCATGTTTTTGGAATGTGAACGGAAAACAGGGTAGACCTGAACAAAGGAAACTCACACAGGCATGAGCTTTTATATTTATACTACACTGGTTTTACATGTTAAAAACACTTATTTTAAAGAGTATCATGGTATTATCAGTCCGGTTGAACCACTCAAATTCCTTCTTAAGGGAGGACATACGCATTTGCAAGTATGTCACATGCCATTATAAATGGCCAAGCACATGACTGTTGCTGTGTGCGCAACTCAACACAATGAGCTTTTCATAAGTGGCTCCAAGGCAGTATGCGTTTATTGCGACCATCAAACACATTATTGCCATTATTCATTCTCTGTGACTATTTACAGTACATGCAGACTAAGGTATTTATTAATAAAATACTTTGGGTTAGGAAAGAGAGGTCAAAGATGCTAAGAAACCAATTGCCAGTTTATGAAAAAGAAATTTAATTTCTAAAAAAGGTGCCAATAGAAGCAAAGATAAGGATGACAGAAGGTAACAGTAGAAAAAGATTTGGTTGCATGGCATACAATTCCATTTTTGGAAAAAGTCATACAACAGGTCACTTCAAGATTCATTAAAAGTTACATCTATGCTTTTTTTTTTTTCCTTTTCTTTAAAAATAGCTGCTGTTTGGCTATTCACATTCATAAAATGAAACTTTGATATACAATGATTTGCTATTCAAAATGTGTAAGGCGTGTCTTAAAGATGGTGAGTACAAGCAACACAAACAAGCATTTTTCCCCAACACATTTACAGTAGGTCCGTACCGTGAGAACATAGCCAATCGCCATTGCTATAAATATCTGAAAAGTGGATCAAACCTCATAAATATTTAGAGCTGGGCAATTATGGAACAAATAATAATCATGTTTTTTTTCTGAATACTGACATGTCAATAATTTACTAATTTCAAATGGAACCATTTTTTTTCCAACTACCAAAATTCATCTATCAGTAAAACCTAAATACGTCTCCAGGTGACTGAAATCAATCTTATCTTCTCTCTCAAAGGTGTTCTTGTTGTTTCACAATACAGGGGTTGGACAAAATAATAGCTACACCTTAAAAAAATCCACAAAAACTAATTTAATATGGTGTACCATATTGCCTTTTATACCTTTTAATCATTTTTTTTTCTTTTAATCTCTTAATCTTTTAATTACAGCCTCAATTCTCCGAACTATTGATTCATACAACCTGTGAATTGTTTCCCGTAAAATTTTAAATCATTCTTCAGTTAGAATACCCTTGAGCTCTTTTTGAGACGATGGCAGTGCAAATCGACGTCCTAACTGAATCTATAAAAAAAGACCGTGAATGCTCAATAATGTTGAGGTCTGGGGATTGTGCTGGCCTCCTCTTCCTACGCACATATGGGCTTCCTACAAGCTCGGTGCGCGTATACAGATATAACCATAAAGGTGAAAGAAGAGTACAAAAAACGTCATGACAGCTTCATTTTTTTTTCAGAAGAAAAAAATGCCCGTGAAGTGTGAATACTGTTATTACTGGTCTGCATGTGTTCCTACAGTGTGTATGTTAACTAGTATTTGCTGTTAGAAGTAAATCGATGCTAATTTTGGTTAACCTGTCAGTTGTGTTTTACATTGTGTGCCGGCATTAAGACGGTGATTTTCTGGAACAAATCTTAAACCAAATATGTATTGTATGTGTCATATTCAAATTTATGTGCAATTGTTTTTGTTGCGTGTTTAGTTTTACGATAAATGTCAAATTGACATTCAATAAAATGCTTAAAGCAAGCAACATTGAATTCTTTTGAGGAACTGCTATCCGCTAAACTGTACCAGTCTCACATAAACATGTCCATTCTGGTTAATTTTACACTATTCTGGAGTTGCAGACACTATGCAGTGCAGCACAATGGTGTTTTTTTTTTGTTTTGTTTTTTCCAATTACAATGCTTTTACGATTGAGAGAATCCTAAATTGTAATCATGATTACATTTTGATTAATTGCCCAGCCCTAGCCACAAGTACAATTCAATGCATGCCTTGTGTTTGATTAAGCATCGCTGTCTTCTATAACAAAATAGCACTGGAATTAAATTAAGGTCTGCCTCTATCTATTACACTCATAATAATAATACATTTGGACAATAAATGTTCAGCAAAACAAATACTTCAAATTCATTAGTAACAGTAGTGTTATTTCTTGACCATTTTTGGACTCCACAAGTTTGGTGCAGCATAAATGTGATTGATGAATTGTTTTAGCCAACAAACGGACCAATCCCTCTCCAGAAACCATTCATCTTGCAGTCCAGGAGGGATATCTGCTGGTAGATCTACAGCAACATTAGGTAGAGATTGAAGACGGTCTTAGTTGAATAGATTCAGAAATTCTTCATTGTTATACCAAGCTGAAGGGGAAAAGGGAGACAAGTTGAAAGAGAATTGAAAACAGTATTATGTAAACAATACGTCTCTCAATTCAAACAAAAAGCACTGGGGAGCAATATTTTTGTTTTACTCCTGACACCTGGTTTTAACATTTTGGGTGCAGAATCCCGAAATTAACCTGATTTTTTCTTTCCTATCAATATTTTGAGTCCGTAAACTACCTTTAGCTTAAAGGAGCGTGGGTATTAATTTGGTCACATTCGTCCCAAAATGGCAGTGTCAACAAGTCATGTCATTTTCTGTGTTTAAACATTATTTTCACTGCTATCATAGTTTTAAGAAATTAAGTGATTTGCATTTATACTAAACCTTGTTTTAACTTTATGGGGATGTAATCAAATTTCTAGTTTAAAACAATCCTGTTTCTGCATTTGTACTAGCAGTTATAAATTAGAGTATGCCTAAATCTTTTAACAAGTACCAAAGAACTATACGAGAGATGGGTAGTAAGGTGTTACATATACGCTGTTACATTTACTTGAGTAACGAATGGAGGACCGTGGACATTGTTGACATTCTACGGCCGTATTGTTAAGCCAGTTCCCGGATACGCATTCCACGCTCATATTTTTCTATCATTTCCATCTTAATTTCAATGGTAAGGGTCACCTTTTTACTTGTTTCACCACCTGCACTAACCTTCTTGAAACCTGTGTGTTTCTAGTATTCTAGTATTACTCTTAGGGCTGGGCGATATGGCCTTAAGCACGTATCACGATAAATTGAGCAGATTTACCTCGATAATGATAAATGACGATAAATTCACCCAAGCAGACTGTTATATAATTTGAAAATCTGAATCAATGCATGAAATAGATTAACCGTTTCTTGTTGATTTATTTACCAGCTTTCAATTTAATATATCTAACAATTGTACATGCAGTCTAAACATTAAGTATACAAAAATTTATTCTAAACAATGAGAATTCAAGTATGAACATTTAAAACAGCTTGTATGGCTTGAACAATGTACATTGTCAAAATCAATATGCCTGTGCAAACATGTCATTGTAACACAAATTACTTACAGCTTGAACAGTACACTTCAAAAAGACAACTTATTGTTAATGGCTGCTGTGACATAATTACTCAACACAAGTGTTTACCGCAAGGTTTCAGGTTTTTTTTTCCCCAGTGCATTTTTTACTACATACACAAACATTAAAGCTGCATTGATCTAATGACACAGAATTAAGCACATACAGAAAAAGAGCTGGGGCCATTAAACAGTTATATTATAATTTTCACTGTTAGATTGTACTTTATGCTGAATGCTTTACCATCACAAAAGCTATCAGAGAAATCACACACAGACAAGACATACACAATAACGTGATAAACTAATGCTGCATTCTAGAGACGTGGGAAGTCGGATTTATCCCACTCGGATGGTACCAGTTCCGACCTCAAAGCGTTCCAAGCAAATGTAAACGACAAAGATGGCTGATTGCGACGAGGTGTTTTTTATTTTGGCCATCCAAAGACATTTTGACCTCCAGCGAACCTGCCTTCCTATAAGCGATCAAATAGTAGAGGAAAAACGATGGTTGCGTTATAGCCCACACTGTAAACTGCCTTTTTTTAGTTACATCCTTTGCTGATCGTCAATATAAAAACATAGCACAACAAAGATAATTCACTGTATGAGAAAAAAATACATGGCGTCTCAAATAAACTTGATTTACTTCATTATCGTGTTATCATTCAATACGTTTTCATGAGCGCCATTTTGTCCAGTGACGTCAGATTGAAACAACTTGGAAGTCGGGGTAGTTATTTTTTCCCCGACTTCGCGACTTGGGACCTCCCAGTTTGAGTGGTGTTCCAATGATATTTTCCTACTCGGAGGTCGAAAAAGTCCGACATCCCACTTTTATGGAACGCAGCATAATTGCTAGATGCAGTCCGAGACCAATCCACTCATTAAGTTCAGCTGTTTCGACAAGTTTAGAGCCGCTATCAGACTCCATCACGTTCATTTGTAGCGTTAACCGCTAGCGTTAGCCACTAGCGTTAGCCTGTGGCTTGGCTACCAGTAGAAAGCATTGAAAGCATCCTCTTTGGAAATCGTGAGAACAAGGGAGGACAGCGGGTGAAAGCCCGTCTGGGTGCCGCCAAGAGTCTATTTAATGTCGGGTGAAAGTTTGGCGAACCTCCCTTAAGCAACACTCCATCACGTTTGCTTGTAGCGTTAGCCGCTAGCGTTAGCCTACCGGCCTCGTTTGTTTGGCTTCCTGATAACCACGTGACTCCATACATAAGCACACTGCTTTCTTAAAGGGGAATGAACATAGCCGAACAACACAGAGTCAAAGCGGGATGAAAAGACTATATTTTCTTGTTTTATTAAATTACCGAATTTACCGTCATGGTCAAAATGACGTCGGTCATCGTAAAGAATTTCGGTACCGGTAATTTTTCGGTTTAACGCCCTGCTCTAATTACTCTCACAAGAAAATCTGCCATGTGTCCGTCTGCGGCGCTGTCGTCGTATTTCGAGCATGTCGTCGGATGTAGAAACAAATGGCGGGTCAAATTTAACGCAAGATGTTGAAAAGGTCGTGTGTCGAAGCAATCGTATGCCGAAGTACCACTGTATTTTTTTTGTTTTTGTTTTTTTTTAACACACTGTAAGCAGTTACAATGTTACTTATTACTTGCATATTCTTTTCAATGAATACTTTTTTACTTGTACTTGAGTAAATTTTTAGAAGACGACTTGTACTTTTACTTGAGTAATATTATTTAGAAGTAACGCTATACGGATATACGGTGCAATGTTTTGTTACGTGCTGTATCACTGTGAGTCGATTTTGCAGTTCCCCAACCTACCTCAGAACAGGGAACAAGACTTTGGTGGTCTATAGGGATTATCGCTTGAGGGGACACCAACCAAAAGCGGGTCCTTGGAGGCATTTTGCAGACAGAAGTTTCTCAACTCGGCGGCAGCCTGGGACACCTGCCAGGCACATATGTTGTTAGCATGTGGAGAAAGAGTGGGAACCTCTTGGTACCTCACGATATGATACGATTTCCGATACAAAGCTCACCATAACGATGATCTGACAATATAGCGATACAACGATTTTCGATACATTGAATCGATCGAAATCATTCTAGGATATTCTACAAAAAACTAATAAACAGTAAAACAACCTACTGCTGTGAATTGGAATGAATTTATCACTTGTAGCCGTCCAATCTATTTGAACTGGGAGGGTGGCAGCGAATGAGCGAATGAACATTAGTTCATTTACTGCCACCCTCCCAGTTCTAACGGATTGAACGTCTATGGCCATCAGTGGCCGCCAGTGCCAGGCAATGAGTAATTTTGGGCCATTTAAGGTCATTTACCTGTTGATTTTCAATTACTTCCTGTTGATTTGGGGAGGGTGTTATAGGTCACTTGCTGTTTATTTTGCGTTACAGAACAGGGAGTGACCTGGGAATCACCTAAATGAATAGGCAGTGACTCAAACTCAACAGGAAATGACCTGTAAATGCCCTAAAATGAAAAGCAAGTGACCTGTAAATGCCCCGAAAATCGAAACGAATGACTGTGAATGCTCTGGTTTTGAATGAACGAATGCTCCCAGTCTAAATAGATTGGGCATCGAGCACCGTCAATGGCAGCCTTTTTTTTGTTTTTTGTTTTTGTTTTAAATTGACACCTTTTTAAAACGATATCTCGATTCTTGACAGGCGCATATCGATAACCTTTTGGAATACAAAGTATCACGATATATCACCATTTCGATATTTTGTCACACCCCTAATGTGGAGAGCAAAAAAAAAAAATAGGTCGTGTAAAGTGAATAACTCATCCAATAACAGGCCTGAGTGTTATGTCAATACGGGTTCCAACAGTAGTGGACTATTTATTGTGTGTCAACTACACTGAGTGTTTACGCACACTTGTACTTTCACGTGATTAGCGACTCTGTAACTTTGCTACACAAAACTTGAAATGTGTCAACGAGATACTGGAATAGCAAAGTTATTTAAGTAGTTACGTAGAATAGTAGGATAAAAGAGGGGAAGTACTTTGCTCTTATCCGTGTAAATTTGAAATACGTAAGTCTGTTTATTCACTGGATCAACACAGTTTGTCTCCGCCATTCAGCAGTTGCTTAGCTTGTTGCTCTTTTGGTGTTTGTGTGTCCGTGTCGGCCGCTGGTACCTTGATCCTTCGGATGCTGGCCTCCAACCGGAGCTGTTTAACGGCCCTTTGCGCGATGATTAAGTTGTTGCTGGCGTTGTTATTAGACATGACGATGGCTGTCAGGGAGAAAAGTCAAGAGCTTTGCTGGAGTAGTACACGTCTACCACCGAGAGGAAATTGGTCCCAAACACTCAAAAGCGATTCCCCGAATGGGATCCTTTGGCTGCTGAATCGTCCCTCCCAGCAGGCCAATCTAATTGGTTTCCTGTATGTCAATCAAACGCCCTCTTTTGAAACAAGCCGTGGTGAGTGTGTGCGGCGCTCATTCATGCAGTGTTGAACAACGCAGCAACAGAGGATTTCACAAGAAATCATTGGTGTCAAAACGACAGTCTGCGGGCCAAAATATATTGACTATGGCCTGCACAAGAAGCTCCAATTCAGCCTACATTCTGTTGCACTTCTCAGTTTTAACACTAGATTGGGCTAGAGCGCATCTCAACTGGCTCAAAACCTGGCATGTACAGTGGGGCAAATAAGTATTTAGTCAACCACTAATTGTGCAAGTTCTCCCACTTGAAAATATTAGAGAGGCCTGTAATTGTGAACATGGGTAAACCTCAACCATGAGAGACAGGATGTGTGAAAAAAAAACTGAAAATCACATTTTTGATTTTTAAAGAATTTATTTTCAAATCATGGTGGAAAATAAGTATTTGGTCTATACCAAACGTTCATCTCAATACTTTGTTATGTACCCTTTGTTGGCAATAACGGAGGCCAAACGTTTTCTGTAACTCTTCACAAGCTTTTCACACACTGTTGCTGGTATTTTGGCCCATTCCTCCATGCAGATCTCCTCTAGAGCAGTGATGTTTTGGGGCTGTCGTTGGACAACACAGACTTTTAACTCACTCCCAGACACGGCGCTCCGCATACGCATAACACGCACTGCGCGTAGAGCACCAACTCTGCCTGAAGGGGCACAAAAAAAAAAAAAATCAAGTTTGTGAAAAATCCTAAAAAATAGTAATTGTAATGATAACATCAATATATAGTATTTAAAATAAAACTTATAACTGATAAATGCAAGTAATACAAATATAAGTAACATAGGCTCATTATTTACACACAAAAAGAATCTCCTGTGCAGCCCTCTTTGCCTGGTACACCAGACTCACCGCTGTTCCAGCTATTGAGTCTGGCCACCATTCAGCGGATACAGTTTCCAGGGCGGAGCAAGCCACAGCAAACAGACAGCGGAGTGGACCAATCAGCGACGGGCAGACGTGACGTTAGTAAAACGACGAGGGCAGGACGAGGGACTTGCGCGTGAAAGGAAACATACGAGGAGAGCGGAGTTTATTCAACATGGCTAGCGCGACACAGACTGTTGTCAATGACTCGTGTCTCAGTGTTTGAAAAATACAGGGAGAACAGTCTGGCCGTGCCAGGCAACGGCCCTCTCGTCAGTCTATCTTTGGTGCCTCCCCCCCCAATTCCCTAGTGGTTTGCTCCATTATGCTTCAGTCGCAAATTTGGCAGAAGTTTATTCTTGAAAGGAAATGTCATCGAAAAGACAACAAGAGTCGGGGGCGGAAAAAAGGAAGAGGAAAAAGGAGCGAGATGATGCCCGCGCATCACTTGCAGGTAAGTAAGAATGTTGTTGTTTTTTTTTTTTTTTAAACAATTGTTTATTTGTTATCAGCTACGTTTAAATGACTACAATAATCTGATAACTGGGAATAACCAGGTGATGTCAATAATGAGATTTGACGCATTTACGTGCACTTCAGTGATGTGATAATCAGGAAAAACAAAGCATTTATGCCTAGGGCACCAAAATAGCTAGCGCCGGCCCTGCTCACTCCTCACCCCGTGGCGTCAAAATGATAACAAGAACGGGGAGCAAAAATCCCAGAACCACACGGGGGGACCTAGTGAATGACCTACAGACAGCTGGGACCACAGTAACAAAGGTAATCAGTAACACAATGCGCCGCCAGGGACTCTAATCCTGCACAGCCAGACGTGTCCCCCTGCTGAAGAAAGTACACGTCCAGGACCGTCTGTGGTTCGCTAGAGAGCATTTGGATGATCCAGAAGAGGACTGGGAGAATGTGTTATGGTCAGATGAAACCAAAATAGAACTTTTTGGTAGAAACACAGGTTCTCTTGTTTGGAGGAAAAAGAATACTGAATTGCACCATACCCACTGTGAAGCATGGGGGTGGAAACATCATGCTTTGGGGCATGCTTTGCTTTTGTTTTTCTGCAAAGGGACCAGGACGACTGATCTGTGTAAAGGAAAGAATGAATGGGGCCATGTATCGAGAGATTTTGAGTGAAAATCTCCTTCCATCAGCAAGGGCATTGAAGATGAGACGTGGCTGGGTCTTTCAGCATGACAATGATCCCAAACACACAGCCAGGGCAACAAAGGAGTGGCTTCGTAAGAAGCATTTCAAGGTCCTGGAGTGACCTAGCCAGTCTCCAAGTCTCAAACCCATTGAAAATCTGTGGAGGCAGTTGAAAGTCCGTGTTGCCCAACAACAGCCCCAAAACATCACTGCTCTAGAGGAGATCTGCATGGAGGAATGGGCCAAAATACCAGCAACAGTGTGTGAAAAGCTTGTGAAGAGTTACAGAAAATGTTTTGCCTCTGTTATTGCCAACAAAGGGTACATAACAAAGTATTGAGATGAACTTTTGGTATTGACCAAATACTTATTTTCCACCATGATTTGCAAATAAATTCTTTAAAAATCAAACAATGTGATTTTCTGTTTTTTTTCCCACATTCTGTCTCTCATGGTTGAGGTTTAACCATGTTGACAATTACAGGCATCTCTAATATTTTCAAGTGGGAGAACTTGCACATTTAGTGGTTGACTAAATACTTATTTGCCCCACTGTACTAGTAGGTTGCGCTTCTGTGCACAGTGTGTGCATGTTCTATCAACACATAAACTTTGAATATAGAATAGAATAGAATAGAATAGAATAGAATAGAATAGAATAGAATAGAATAGAATAGAATAGAATAGACCTTTATTGTCGTTATGCATTTATACAATGAAATTGTGGAGCATCTCCCTTTACAGCGCAGGACAAGTAAAAATCTCAAAAGTGACTCACAAAGAAAAAAAAGTATAAAATCTAAATAAATATAGAACGTGCATGAGGTAGTCCTATGTTCAGGCAGTGCAAATAATTGAAGTAACAGCAGTTGACAGTGAAGGCATTGAATATTGCACATTAATATTGCACGTAAATAAGTATTGCACATATGTGTGAATAGTAGCAGTGTGACAAAATATCAAAATGGTGATATATCTTGATACTCTGTATCCCAAAAGGTTATCGATATGCTCCTGCCAAGAATCGAGCTATCGTTTTGAAAAGGTGTCCAAAAAGAAAAAAAAATGAACCAACAAGTTGCTACCAAAATTTTCCACCATAATAGTGTCTCATTTAATTCTAAGGCTGCATTGACGGTGCTCGACGCCCAATCGATTTAGACTGGGAACATTCGTTCATTCGAAACCAGAGCATTCACAGTCATTCTGTCCGATTTTCAGGGCATTTACAGGTCACTTGCTGTTCATTTTATGGCATTTACAGGTCATTTTCTTTTGAGTTTGAGTCACTGCCTATTCATTTGGGTGATTCCAAGGTCACTTCCTGTTCTGTGACTCAAAATAAACAGGAAGAGACCCATAAAATACCCCAAAATCAACAAGAAGTAACTGAAAATGAACAGGTAAATGACCTTAAATGGCCCAAAATTACCTTATTGCCTGGCATTGGCTGCCACGAAAAGGCCATAGACGTTCAATCCTTTTGAAGTGGGAGGGATGGCAGCGAATGAATGTTCATTCACAGCCACCCTTCCAGTTCAAATGGATTGGACGTCTACTAATGATAAACCCATTCCAATTCACAGCAGAAGCTTGTTTTTGTTTTTTAGTTGTTTGTAGAATAACCTAGAATGATTTCCTGACCAATGTTTCGATAATCGTTGTATCGTCAGATTGTTATCGTGAGCTTTGTATCGCAAATCGTTGTATCGTCAGATCATTATTGTGAGCTTTGTATCGCAAATCGTATTTTATCGTGAGGTACAGAGAGGTTCCCACTCCTAGTATGAGTACTGCAGAGACACAAGCCTGACATTAAAAGACACTGCGGTATTTGTTAAGTATTTGAAACAATTAGACTTTTGTACCTGGCTAAGGTGGAAAGACGCTCACACAAAAATGTGTTTTCAGGTTACTCGGTGCAAGTTAAAAAAAAAAGAAGAGATAAGATAAAAACCTGTCACACGATGTCGACAGATAGAAATAAGGTCGAACCCACCTCGTTCTCCCACTCATTCTCAAGTGCATTGAGGCAATAATAAACTGTCACACAACTTTTTTTTTCACTTGTCTTTTACAAAACCTTTGCATCATTTCTGCCCCGGGTCTTTCCAGTCTAGCATAGACATTGAAATAGAGCATTTGTTTTGAAAGTCTTGGGTTTAGGTAACGTATCAGCGTGATCGGTTGATCGTTTATTTTGCAATATTTGGACCAGTATTTCTGTTGTTCACCGTGGTGACATCAAGTGTTGAGTTACAATACTCTATCAGTTTACGGCAGGGGTCGGCAACCTATGACACGCGTGTCAGCACTGGCACGCGAAGGGTAAATCAGTGACTAGGGAGCGCATGGCAAAATAAAATTTAAAAAATGCGCCTTTTTACCTAAAATGAAGACATTTTCAGTTGTGCGCCCTGTTACTTAGGGGCTTTACGGGAGCGCTCCTCCCACCCCCTCTGCCTATGGCGTTATATGCGAGCAATAATGGATTTTGAGCACACCTCCAGCTCTTCCTCAATTTCTCGACTCCTGCGCTCATCAGTTTTTTTTCTCTGCGCGCTCAATGCAGCACAGGCTACTAATGTGTCACAAAGTCGACCAATCAGAGAGCTGGTGGAAGTACACTATGTTACCAATCTGCTCTTTTGGTAATTGCGGTGCTTTCATCTCCACAGCGTAGTGTGGAGTGGACCTGCGATTAACGTGGCTCGTTGTCGTCGATTCGTCTGGTGCTTACTTGGGAGAGTTGGCGATGTGTAGAAACACACAGTGACGCGTTTGGATGGCTTTTTGCTGGAGACTTTTATGAACAAAACAAAACCAGCGGGGGACACAGCCAACTCTCTCTCAACACCTTGCTTCACTTTCTCTTTTCCTCGCTAAGACGGGCATTTCTTCTTCTACGCTAAAATAGTAAGCCGGATATTGTAGGGGACAGCGGCCCCTTGGGGATGCCAGTAACAACTGGTTGGCTGCTTACTTCCGCTAGCGCTAGCTCTGTGCGTTGTGTGTTGCACAACAACTGTTAAACGCCACTGAGAGACAAAACATGAAAATTCATGGAAAACAGGGCCAGGGATCACATTAAAGGGGATGTTTCGGCAAAGGGGGTGTGAGACATCAATAGAACCGTTATGCGCCAAGATAACAAATATTGATAAAGTTAACAAAAAAATCAATCACATTAATGAGCAATTATCGAAAATAGATCGAAAATGACGAACACTACCGAAAGTGTTCCGGAAACAGCCGAATGGGGCGGCGACGTCACGACAAGTGATTGAAAGTCGAGGCGGAGCTAGGTGCCATTGTTTTTTAACGACGAGAGAGTAGCGTTGGGGTTTGTTTGACCAAAACATCACAACAATGGTTCAAAACTGCTGTGCTATGTGGTGTACAAATAGTTGTTTATCGGAATATAGTATCCATGAGTTCCTGAACGCGAAAAAAAAAGCTGGACTACACAGAAAATGGGTAAAGTTCGTCCGTGCAAAGAGGGCTAATTTTCTAGACACAGCCTCCGGCACGCTTTTCTGTGGTGCGCATTTTCCAACTGAAAGCTTCTCGAACTATGGACAAGAGAAATCGGGTTTTGCTAAAAGATTGCTGCTCAAAGGAGATGCGGTGCCGACCATAGATGCACAGCCACCTAAATGTCCCGAGATATCAAGAGAGAGACGATGACTGCTAAAGGAGGCTAAAGCTACGCAAAGAAGGGAGCAGCCAAGCTTGAAATGGCCAGAGTGAGTACTCTTTTATAATTAATAAAAAAAAATGTCACGCCTTTGGATACAGGACTCGACACATGTATAAATGATCGTTCGTAAAATATATAGAACAAATCCTCTGATCCCGTTCATATTTGTGTCTGTTGGCAGAGCGAAAAGCTATGATAGCGCAATAAATTATAATTATTCTATGCATTCCTTTATTTTGCAGTCACGGTGTATCAGCTTCACAAAAAGAAATGCTAAACAAATCATTGGTGTTTCCCACACGATCTGCTGCCGATGTTTCATCAGTGTCATTGCTCCCCTCAATGACCGTTTCATTACGCTGCATTGGCGTTCGTTTGGGCTCAAATTGGTCACCTATAACACCGATTAAAGCTTTGCAACTCTCCTCGTCACCATTAGATGAACATTCGTTACGTCCTTCTACGTCGGATTCGTCGCTGAAACTAGAAACGAAATTGTCTGCCATCATCGCCGCCATTCAGTATTAAAGCACTGAGCCTTTTTCTTGTTGAAGAAACAGCCCTCACTGCCAACTCTGAATTCTCTTTTATTGACAACGAGCGGTGTTTCTTCATGAGGGAACCTGGAATATGTGCAGGACGAACACAATGCATCAGCATAAACAGCTCAAAACACCCCCAATTCTCCCCACACTAGAAGGAATTATATTGATGCAGACAGGCGCTGCCCCCCTAGTGGCCGGTGGCACTCTCTTCACTTGACGTGACGTCACGCACACAATCTGCCAGATCTCGGGCGCCGGTCGTTTTAGCTTGACAATCGAGCCAAATTTCTCTCATTTTCTTGTGTGTAATTACACGAAGTGGCATGATATGAATACAAAAGGCATGCGTTTATGGATAAATGATGGAATATCAAAATTTTCCCAGGGCGCTACATCCCCTTTAAGGTAGGCATCTTTTATATTTGTAATATAAAATCGTGCATATAATTCACTGTTTTAAGTTGCTAGTGAACAAGACAAAATATAAGATTTGGCTGTTCTGACTTTGAAGGTTAAAACAGCCCGCTCTGTACTGTGTAAGACACCTGCACTAAGAATCACACCTGTTCCCCTTTTCCTGCTGGGGTGTGTGTGTGTGTGTGGGGGGGGGGGGGGTGTAATATGTTTACTGCTGCACAGCTGTTATTACTGTTGCACTTATTTTCAACATTTGATATTTTCTACAATGTGCATTTATTTTTTAGTTAATTGATAAAGAAGAATGGTAGTTATACGATTTCAATGTATGTCCATGTTGTTTTGTTTGGAGTAAAATTACAGCTCTGTTGGATATAAAAATTCGGATATGTATCATTAATCTTGGTGTGGCACACTGATTGACAAGAAAATTTGAAAGTGGCACTCCACACCAAAAAGGTTGCTGACCCCTGGTCTACGGTTTGTGTTTAATTTTAATTTACTTATAATTAAAAGACTTAGCTTCTGTAGGTGGGCCCCAAGGCCCCTGCCTGTGGCTGCCGCCCAACTCCCTACGCACCCGACCCCTTTGGCCCCTCCCACAAGTGGTGAGCCCATGGGAAGGGGGAACCCATGTTGCCTTTTTGGGCTATACCCGCCCGGGTCCTGTGGGTACAAGCCCGGCCACTAGACGGTCGTCTTAAGAGCCCCACTTCCAGGCCTGGCTCAAGAGTTCCGCGTCCGGGAAAGTGTAACCTGGATTTTTCGTCATAAAGGGTCTTCTGACCCATGCTTAGTCTGGCCCCTCACATAAAAGAAGCTCCTCGGTGGCAAGGCCCCGGGGGTCGGTTAGATCCGCCTGGAGTTCCTGAAGGCTCTGGATGTTGTGGGGCTATCGTGGCTGACACGCCCCTACAACATCGCGTGGACATCGGGGACAGTGCCTCTGGATTGGCAGACTTTTTGAGAAGGGGGACCAGAGGGTGTGTTCCAATTATAGAGGGGTCATATGCTTCAGCCTCCCCGCTAAAGTCTATTCAGGGGTACAGAAAAGGGAGGTTCTGAGCGGACCCTTTGTAACATGTCCTGTTTTAACATGTTGCATTAGTTCAGTCTTGGCAGGCTAGGTGTGGCAGACCTGAGAGTGCATCTGCAGCTCATCAGTAATCACCACTCCTTTTAAGGAGTGGCCTGGGCAGCAAGTAGGCACCAAATGATTCTGCCAGTTACAAGCGGTACGTTGGTTGACTAAGCCTTCTTGACTTTTTGTAGAGTGCGGGACTGATTTTTGAAGTGTTGCCTTATTTCTGTTTTTGCTGTCACGACACCCATCAAAGCCCCCAAAGCCTCCTGTATGCACGACACCTTGTCTATGCTAAATAAAATTCCTTCACTCTCCATCTGCTTCCTGGACGCACTTTGTCTGCTTTGACTGTGCCTAACCTGCCTTGATAATTTCCTGACACATCTATCGATAATTTTTGTATCACCATATAGTATTGATAAACTTTATCGTGAGCTTTGTATCGCAAATTGTATCGGTATTGACGAACCCAGTGTTTCGCACCCCTAGCTTTGGGGTTGGGAGAGGAAACCAGTGTACTTGATGATGTAAATGCAGTACATTTGCTTAGCATGCAAAGCATCCTGATACTATTTCAGTTAACACTTTTTCCTTCAAATAAAAAGATATGAATATGACAAAATATTTGATTTGGAATTAAGACCTGGAGTGGACATAGCCTTATTAAGTAAAACAAAACATAAAAAACTGATAACCTCCGGTAATATGAGTCAGTCCAATGCTATTCACAATACATACTACTCTATCTACTATCAAGTCTACACTGGGTGATCAAAAGCCGGCGTAGCCTGACGTGCACCTTCACAGATTCCTGACTGACAGTCCATTTGCGTCACGTCACAACACGTTGATGTGACGCAAATGGACTGTGATTGGTCCGCTCAGACTGTTGTTTCCGGTTCAGCGCAAAATGACCGCCATTTTCAAACATTGTTGTGCCACACGCAAAAATGGACCAAGCCGATGAGAGTATCATCAAAGAGTTCCACAAGTATGACAACCTCTACAATGTCTCGTCAAGACATTACAAAGATTGCCAAAGGGCAAGCTATTCATGGACGGAGATTTCTGAAAATACAGGGCTGGAGGTCAACGATTGCATAAAAAAATGGAAGAACCTCCGAGACAAGTATGTGTGTGTTCGGAAGCGAATGGGGTGTGCGACAAGCCGCTGGTCGTCGGCCGAGTGGCATTCTTGGTGGACAAAGAGTATTGTCAGCCACAATATGAAAGCCACCTCCGTATTAAAATGTGTTCCATGATCCCAGTATTTGAGATAATACAAAATATAATGTTTACTCACTTCCTCGTAAATCCAATTATCCCTTTGTTGTCTTACTTGTTTTGGCCATTCTCCGAGGGTGAACAGGTACTTTTTGAAACACAAAAAGGCTCACACGCCTCTCCCTGGTGCAGCAACAAATCCCTGCAGCACATTTGGCTGGCGTGATGCAAAAAATAAACGAATTAATCCGCAGTCCATCTGCATGCTATAAAGCAATGCTGTATTGTGAGACGCTGACCCGGGTGACGTCACATTCGCGTTTGTCCTGAACCTGAGACTGGAGCCGGAAGTCACTGATTTTAATTGAATAAATAAAACGATCGCTTCCACACACATCCAAGCGGTCCATTTAATTCAGGAGCAAAATATGCATGCATTTGGTGTCATAGGCACTTTAAATCCTGTTAGTGAAGTCACAGTGTTCTGAATCTGCTTACATTCCATTCTTTTGCACTAGTTAATGCCATCACCATTTGACCACATTGTTTATTTGATTTATTATTGTTATCTATGTGTTTATTTGTACTTTAATAAAGAATTTATGTGTTCCAAAATGTTTTGTGAATTAAAAATCTTCAGCAAAAATTTAATTGCAATATTACTTTAAAAAAAAAAAAAGAAGAAGAAAAGTGACTAATCGTTAAAAACGTCGGCAGACTAATCGGGAGAAAAATGATTGTTTGGGACAGCCCTTCACACAATTGAGTAAAAACTTTATTTATGTTACAAATGTAGGAGTCACGGTTTTGTTGTTGTTGGGCACCTGCCCCTAACAATGTCTGCATGTATAAATGTAAAACAGTCTGTTTATAGCTTGTGTAAAAAAAAAAAAAAAAAAAAAAAGATACCAAGGTAGCAATGTTTCCACTTTGCGCCACATACAATTTGATCAATAAGGACATGCAGAAATGCAGAAAGGAAAACATTTTCAATCTTTGCTTTTTAATTTTAATCCTACAAGTATAAAATTATACATCCACTTTTTGGTCATTTGAATACTTTAGGAGTAGCTTATGAAGTGATTCAATTTCTTGTCATTTAGATGAACTTCCTTACACTTTGCCACCGATGTTGCTGTGTACTGGACTATTCAAACAGTGTTGTTCTTTTACTGGATGTCATTCAGATGATTTCTGCCCTGAATATTAAAAGGAAAATGGAAGAAAATACCCTTCATGATTCAATACATTCTGTCAACATGGAGCCTAATATTCGTGTGCAATATAATATATGCTTACAAGTGATTGGACCGATGGTGAGTGGCTTCATTGGAGCAGAGTTTGAGATAGAGCGTTGTCCTCTCCTTGTGCAAGGCTACACAGTGGATCATGGAAGCATGAAAAAGCAAGCGAATATCAATAACTAATCTATATTAGCAATTGATTATTTTTACCTCGGGACGTCTGGTGATTTGTGTGTGTGTGGGTGTGCGTGTGTGTTTGTGTATATCAAATGAAATAGAATGTACAGTATTACTCACCGGAATGCAGGAGAACCTCCTCTGGTCACACAGGCCTAGGGTACAGTGGAGGTAAACGTCTCGGTATTCTCCATCAACCAGAAAGAATAGGGCAGTGAAACGAGCCCGCAGGGATGAACCACTCTCAATCACAAACACTTGTTGGCGGTCAGCGGAACATCTAATACAGGCAAGGGAAGATTATTGTTCCTCATCACCTTTCAATCACGAATCGATAGTTATCCCAACTGAGCAGAAACATACTTGTTGTGGATAAGAGAGTATCGGTGAAGAAAGTCAGGGTCTGAGGAATGAGAAGCAAAGCAATCCTCCAAAACAACTGCCAAGCTGGGATCTTTCTTCTGCACAGAGACCTCCACATGCATTGGGGAGCCCACGGGAAGAACGACCGCATCCGCTGAATAAGGCTCGGTAAAGTTAGAGTCCCGGAAGAGGATCATGGAGGCTCTGGCTTTGTCACCTGATCCGGAAAGACCACCTTCCAGACTGTCAAACAGAATAAACATATCTTTATCCAAGATCATGGTCTACCATTACCTTTATTTTACAACACGTTACATAGTTTATGATGGTATGAATCCTTAAAACACAAATAATCATCATATTTAGTGTTTCTGCAAGCTTCTGACAGCAACTAATACAATACAAATTAGGAATACCGTACATTTGCTTAACTTGGAAAGCATCTCATCACTAATGTACTGTAGGCCAATCTGCATGAATACATTTACCATCACCACTGATTGAACATACAGTTGCAGTCCAATATAGCACTATTTGATAATATAACAACTCACTTTAGGAATGGTCTGGCGGCTACATTTAGCGTGCTGTCTGTGTCCAAGGGATATGCACACGAGAAGGAAAGACTCGCAGCAGGAGAGAAGAATGTGTTGTTCAAAGGGTAGATAAATAAACCATTGGAGTAGATTGCATGTGTGCTGTTCATCTGAAAAAGAGTCATGAGAAAATTAACATATAATTTGACTGCAGAGCTCACTTTATTACCAATAGGGTACAACACAATCAATAACAAGTCCAGATAAGTGCAGTACTTGTTTGTTGAGGGATATATTGACAAGCAACACTTATGTAAGGCATTACAAATAGAGTTTGTCCTCAGAGCAAAAATTGTTTTTAACACAAATATATATTTATATAATATAATAAAATAAATATATTTATGTAAATTTGCCTTGGTATATTGTATAGACTCTAAATAAAAGTAAATTTCATTTTTGCATGCATACACGCAGCCCACCAGAACATTTTTAACATTATATAGAAACCAATGAATCACCTGATACATTACGCTGGACTTGACATAATGAAACGGTTTTCAAAAGAATGGGTAGAGCAAAATGCCCTTCCTTTTATTCAGGGCCGGCCCAGCCTATACACAGACTATGCAGCTGCTTAGGACCCCTGACCACTAGGAGGCCCCTAATCTGGGAATTGTTTAATTTATATTCTATTTTGTTTACTACAGTTTGCTTTATTTGACTTTTGTGAGTTTTGATACTAATTGCCAAGCTAAAAAATACTTTTCTTTTCCCTCTTTTAAAAAAAGGTTTGGCACTATCTACTTTAAGTACTGACAATCATTTGGGGTGAGAAGTTTGAAGTATGCAGTGCAACAAAATCGGATTAATATACAAAATATAGACGTATGGGTTGGATTGCATGTATGGGTTTCACAGTACAATGTGACAAAATGGTGTTCCAAAAATATGGGCCCCTTGGCATTATTTTGCTTAGGGCCCCCCCAAATGGCCTGGGCCGGCCCTGCTTTTATTTTTTATATTTTTACAAAAAGGTTATACACACTGTATGTACAAATAAGAGTTACAGGCACTAGATGACTGGTTAGCACGATGCCTCACAGTTCTGAGATCAAGGGTTCAATCAGCCTCCCTGTGTGGTGTTTGCATGTTTGTGTGGGTTTTCTCAGGGTACTCCGGTTTCCTCCTACACCCCAAAAATATGCATGATAGGCTGATTGAACACTCCAAATTATCTGCAGATAGAAATGTGAGTGTGAGTGGCTGTTTGTGTCGTTGTGGCAACAACTTCAGGCTTATATACATATATACACAGTATTAGGGTGACCAAACGTCCTCTTTTGCCCGGACAAGTCCTAATTTCACGCAGTATCCTCGTTGTCCGGGCGGGTTTTATAAATTCATAAAAATGTCCGGTTTTTATGATTTTTTTTTACGGGACCAACTTGAAGAGAATTCCTCCGGCCGCTAGGGGGCAGCGCTTGCCTGCGTTGACGTTGCTCCTACTAGTAGGGGCGGGAGAAGCAGTAGATCTTCTCTTTTTTGTTGGCAGTTCACCCTTTGTTTCATGGGGAATTACCACCCTCTACTGACGGTTTGGCGAGAGCTCAGACTACAGTAAGGAGTTCAATAAGAAGTTCTAAAAGACGTGGCTCCATACACCTTTCTTTAGGTTTCTCCTGTTAATGTCGATCACGTGTCTTCTGTTGTACATAGGGTTATATGTGTACACAGAGATGCAGTATATTGTATGAGCCTTGTAATTGTTCTGCGTTAGTGGTTGAATGCTAGTATAGCTAAATAGCTGTGTTGCTTATGAGTTTTTTTTTTTTACGATAAATACGTATATAATGGCAACTGTTGACTTCTGTCGGAGATTTGTACTGGCGTAATCTGTAAAATCCCTTTTGTTGTCGCATCTTTGCACTGCCGATGGTAGTGAACTTTTATAGCAAAATCTGATTTTGCCTCGGCTCCCGTATTCGCTAATAGGGTAGCAATCAGTGAGCTCAGCTGCGCTAGGCATTATGAGCAATGTAGTTTTGAATTTGAACTGCTGCGTTTGGAAACATGCTGGTTTAATCGCTTGTCAGTTTATTTCAGTTATTGTTTGCGTACAATTTAGAACATTGTATGAGAATAAAAATTGAGTGGGAATAACATTTTGTCAACAACAATTGTCGTGATCGTAATTTTAAAAAATGTTTAGTTGGCACATAGCCAACTGTGTGTGTGTATTAACTGGACTACATTTCCATGACTCTGCATTGTATTATTATTTTAATAATTATTCATTTTTTATTATTTTTTATTGTTTGATTATTCTTTTTTAGGAAGAATAAAGCCTGTTGAGTAAAAAAAAAGTGGGAGATATACGCATCTTTGAGTGATCTTCGAATAAAATTCAAGTATCTCGAGGCCGGGCCGAGTGTCTTCTGTTTTGGAAATCAAAATATGGTCACCCTACACAGTATACTGTATACAGTAGTATAATCTGCTTTAAGAAAGCATTCTGTTCCACTAGTGACTAGTGTAACAATGCTGGTGATTTTCTGTGAAGTGCTCCCTCCCAGTGGTCATGGTGCGCACACACTCAAGGTTGGTCTTGAAAATAAATAAATAAATTACAAATTAACTGCAACGTGTAGGGAATTTTCCACGTTTTTAAAACTGAAATTATATATGCCTCTTAAAGATGTTGTTGAAAAATTTATTTCCGTAATTGATTTTTTTTAAAGCCACCTAGCTACCTAATACTGTTGGGAATAAAAAAATTTCCCACAATGGCACTTTATGTTCTGTTACCGTCTTTTCACATTTGGCCAGGGATATTTTGAGTTTATTTTTTATTGTTTCGTATGTAAATTTGATTAAATACATCTGTTAAACGTTAACTATATTTCACACTTTTGTATATTTTATTCAGTTGTTTCCAATCTACATTTTTAAAATACTTTTTTGGGACAATTGTATTTACTATAAAATACACGTGTTTCAAGATGTTGTGTTTTTACCGTCAGTCTGTTTCCGCAGGTATCTGCTCGTGCATCAGCTTCGTACCACACGATATCACCTTGCACCCTGACCCAAGAACAGTTTCGGACTGCCAGGTTGCCGGAGAGTGGATCATAACCAGCACTTTTTACGCCTGTTGAGTCCAACCCTACTTGAATTTTGTCAGGGCCACAAACAAGGTGAGAAATCCTGAGTGAAGTTTGGGTGCCTGAACCAAATATACAAATGGTCAATAATTTTGTCACGCACAATTATGACAAACAACCATACATTATATACAATATTAAAGTTACCTTCACAAATAACACTGGCATCCTCCCTGTGAGCACAATTGTGCCTTCCAAATCCAAGATGTCTGCAGCTAGTTATTGACGTTTCATTTCCAAAGCAACGGACATCATCCAACCAGATAGGTCCAGTGCCCTGACCAAAAGCTGCACTTTGTAGTGCTGAACGAGCCCTACCACAGTCCAGTTGTCTGCACACCACTTTGGCATTGGTTAAATCCCATATGTCATCACACACAGTTCCCCATTGTCCATTATGGTAGACCTCAACCCTTCCAGAGCAGCGGTTGTCGGAGTTGACCAGCCTCACAGGTGAAGCAGCTAGCACAACGACAATTAGATAAAGAATTAGACTTGGACAACCCAAAAGACTAGAAACAAACATTTCCTCATTCGTGTTATTGGGAATCATCAGTTCAGTATCATACTTTTTTGGTTTTAGTTCTTACCTTCACAAATCACACCAGCATCTTCAAAATGACGACAGTTGTGTGATCCAATACCTTGGTGACTGCACTCATTAAGCTTTGTTTCACTTCCAGTGCATCTGACACTATCCAACCAAATAGGCCCTGTGCCTTGTCCAAAATAACCCCCTTGTGGTGCTGCCAGGGCCCTGCCACACCCCAACTGTCTGCACACCACTTGTGCATGCTTCAGGTCCCAAATATCATCACATACTGTTCCCCACTGTCCACGCAGGAAGATTTCCACTCTGCCAGAGCAGGAGCTGTTTCCTCCATTAGCAAGGCGGACTTCCCCCTCATCTACTGTGGGGATTGTCGTTGTTGGGAAAGAATAGGTTGTAGGCCTACCAGTGGGAGTTGTTGTGGATTGAGTGTGGTCTTCTGTATTGTCAATGATGATAGAGTCAGTTGTCATCCTGTTCGTAGTTGTTTTAGTGACAGTTGTGTTTGGCACCATTGAAGCTTCAGGTGTCGTTAACGAACTTGTGTCACTAACTTCTGAGAAAAAAAAAAAGTTAATCAACCAGGAAAACATGTACACTAACAGACTTAAAACAATAATTTCTTTGTACCTGAACAGTATGCCCGAATACACGTGCTTGGCTTCACAAGTTTGTAGACATAGTAGTTGGAAGCTGCTCTAGAGCAGAGCTTCACATGAATTCTCACTGAATTGATGCATTCATAATTCCAGGAAAAACACACCCTCCGAGATACAATGACATCCGACTGTGTGGGATGTGGTTCTGCTAGCGACAAGGGTCGAATGGTTCCACATTTGTCTTCATGGATAAATCTCTCAGGAATATGTGCACTATTTTGTCTAAGGAATAAGCGATACCAGCCTTGCCACTCAACATTTCGGTCACATTTTGCAAGGTAAGGTTGAGGGGCTGAATAAAGCGTCGAACGCCACTCATCATCCAAGACTGTGTAGGTTTCGCAGGGGTCAGCGCAGCTTGTGCCATTATTTTCAATGCAGTCCATGCCTGCTGGACATTCTTTGTTTCCACAAGTGAACTGGACTGATGAGGAAAGGTCGGATCTGGAGAGTGAGGAACTCTGTAGGCATTCATAGGAGCCTGGTGTGTTCTGGCAAAACTGAGGTGCTCCGCATGGCATATCAGGAAGCGAGCACTCGTCAATGTCCACGCAGCCACTGGCAGGTACCCACTCATAACCTTTTTTGCAGCAAGACCCATCACTACAGAATAAGGTATTGTAACAGCTGAAACCGTCGCCAACAAAGCCATCTTTGCAGACACACAAGAAGCCTGTAGAGGAGTCGCCTTGTTCATGCGACTTTTGGCATCTTGCTTTTTTATGGCATACATCACAGCTGGAAACAACAGAACCTGAGAAAAGTACATTTTGATTAATTGTAGTATATAATAACATAACTCACTTGACATTATAAATGGTAGGCCTACCTGTATGAAAATTTGGCTGTGAAAACTACAATATAAAAGTTTAATGACTGTGTAATCTGCATCTTGTTGTGACTTGGGAGTTATTTGTTACAGTATTGGAACTTCCAAGTTCTACTTTAGCAGTTCAATAATTTGTAATTGAATCTTAAAGTGCCTATGACACCAAAAACATGTTTATTTTGTATTTTACGTGGTATTTATACTCCTGAATGAAATGGATCGCTTGGATGTGTGTGAAAGCGATTGTTTTATTTCTTCAATTTTTTGAATCCCGCGCCATGAAAATGAATATCTTCCTGTTTTGAGGAGGAATGCGAATATGACGTCACTCGGGTCAGCCTCTCACAATACAGCATTGCTTTATAGCATACAGGTGGACTGCGGATTCAGCCGATTTTGCAGATAAATTTGTTTATTTTTAACATCACGACAACCAAATGTGCTGCAGAAAATTGTTGCTGCACCAGGGAGAGGCGCGTGAGCCAGTTTGGGTTTCAAAAGGTTCCCATTCACCCCGGGTATTGGCCAAAACAAGCCCTACTACTGTGGGACCATGGAACTTACGAGGAAGTGAGTAAACATCATATTTTGTATTATGTCAAATACTGGGATCATGGCACATGTTTTAATACGGAGGTGGCATGCATTTTGTGGCTGGTTGTCCACCGAGAATGCCACTCGCGGCTTGTCACCCCCCCGGCCCCCTATACTTGGCTTATTGACCTCTTCGTGTGCCCGGTGTTCTGTCAAGTTTTCAACATCATCAGAAATTACCTTTGTGTTAAAAATGGCCACGAATACAGCGATTACAAAGTCAACACTACAAACTTTCTTTAAATAAAGGACTATTTACTTACGTTTGATCATGGACGGACATGTAGAAAAGGTTTCTTCAGACACATCCTACAATGTTAGCTGAACAACAACTGCACGCCGCTCTCTCACTGTTTACGTCGTCGCCGTGTATTAAAGCATTATTTTACGCCATATTCGTGTTGACCATGTGACAGCTACGCGCTCCTCCGACGTCGACAGGTTTGTCTCCTGCCCACAGCAGGGGAACGAGTTCGACGAGCTGTAACTTGCTCGTCGCTGGGCGGGTTGCCAATTCGCAAAGACAGTCGACAACCATGCTGCCGTGTGACCTGATCCTGGGTAGTTTTGTGTCATTTTTCGCTTCGAAAGCCGAGAATAAGACTTTCAAACATCACTCGGTTCGGGTTAGCATGTCGGCTAGCTGTCACGCCTCCTGGTTTGTTGACATTCTCCAAAGCCGTGGCAGGGAAATGACAAAAGCTGGACTAACGCCGGTGGTATTAAATATAGTTTGGGAGGTGCAAGAAGTGGACAGTTTTGACCATTATGGAGTAATTTTGCCATGTCGTACTGAATAAATGCATTTTTAATATTTCATATTCCATTTAGCACAAGACTGTTATCCGTCATGACAATACCATTTATTTAGCAATTAGGGAAAAAAATACTTTGATAAAAAGAATACCCTGTAAAAATAATGGAGTAGAGAGACTGAAACAATTACGTTTTGCGGCTCTCTTCGTCGCATTTTCCTCATTCTGAATCATTCCCCCTCAATGGGCTGAATTTTAAATCAGATGAAAGTATGACCCTGCCGACGTCATCCTCCTGTTGGGGACGCTAGAGCCCTATAATGGTAGGCGTGGTTAAACGGCTGATTAAAAGACTTCATTTCTCGTGATCTACGCTTTGCCAAATTGCTGTATATAGTCGAATCGTCTCAAAATATGATTCTAATTCACATAATTATGCTATTTAAGACTTTTTATATCCTGTCAAAGGCACTTTAAAAGGACTATATGGAGTTTTTCCATTTTGTTTTTCTCACTCGCAACCGCCACCTCCAGCATAACTGCAGCTCGTGCATGACGCAAATGCTTGTTCGAGCACAAACGTAAATCAATGACCCATCAAATCAGCACAAGACACATAAAAACAGTTAATAGCAAATCTTAAGTTGGTTAGAAAAGTGGGTTAAACAAGTGTTTTTGCCCAGTGCAGACTATGCTGAGGCTCGGTGAAACAGTGATACTGCTGCGGCGATGCCCGTGGATGTGCACAGGCAAATGTTCGCCGGGTCGACCCAAACCTTCTCTATTGAAGGTAAGTAAAATGGCTTTTTGGGGCAGTCACAGTTAAAATGTCAGAGCTATGTGGACTCATCAAAAATATTTTAAATTAACTCTAATAATCCTGTATAGTCCGTTTAACCCAAAGGTAAATATGGTCCAAATTTGGAACGATATGCCAAAAGACAAGTTTAAAACATCAATCTTGTATTGTTTTATTATTCACATCATTTATTCACACACATTACATTAAAATGAAATAATGAGCACTATCATAAAAAATGATGTAGTACTTAAGATGCCTGAAATAATGCACATTATTTTTACCGGTTGAAGGCCTGTCAAGGTGACGCTCAAGTAATTGTTGTTGGTCATCTACTTGTTCTTCTTGTGTAATCTAACTTTGAAGTCATACTCGTCTATCTGAGTAAACCAATCGTCTTGTAACTTGGTAGCTATGTAGCATGGGCCAGTTTCTATTGATCCTCGGAACCAGATTTTTTATTTTTGTATCAGGGCTATGTTAATTGATTGTGAAATTATAGTTAGACGTTAGCCAGAAGAGGGCAGCAATCTACAGGTTAGGAATTAGGCAGTGCGGGCATGCGTGTTTAGCACATCCAGGACTAATTGACACCTGTGTTACTTGTAGGTAACAAGTTAGCCAGTAGAGGGCATATGTGTTGTGGAACACTTGTGCTTGTTCTTTTTTACATTTACAGTGGATTAAAATAGATTTAGTAACTTCAATTCTGCACGAACAAAACATAAAACCAAAGTGAAAATAATATCAGCACTATACCGGATCCTCTTGTAATGAGCTGCAATATCAGGAACAATAATACTCCTTTAGGCATCCCCATATTGGACAATGAGTCGACCTCTATCTAAAAGAGGAAAACCAATGAATATTATACACTTCATGAAACGTGACTACATGCTTTACCTACCTTGTTATCTGGACAAGGATGGAGTCCTGGCAATCTGGACAAGGATGGAGTCCTGGCAATGGAGTGATGTTTTAAGAGAGGAAAGAGTGAGGGAAATTTATAGCCCAGGTTTTTTTTGTTTGTTTTTTTCTTATACAGGGGAAAGTTCAAACAAAATCATTTGTCAAACATGCAAATGTGTCATTGAGACGTGAATGCTGGTGGGAAGCTCAATACAAATGTTACATATTAATCAAAACTAATCCAGGGTAAATAGACTTTATAGTTATTAATCAGTATCGAGCACAGTTGAAAAGACACCCAAAAGTAATCTATGCAATTTCGAGATTTCTTGTTAGTGTTCCTTATATCACACATACCACAATTTAAAAATATGCTTATAAAACTCTCTGTATTTCATCCCAAGCAAATAAGAATGTAACCTTTTTTTAAATTAAGGACCATTTAATGGTGTATTGGTAAATTCCCCTGACTTTGGTGCAGGTCAACTAAAGTATAATAAACTCACATTTAAAAAAAATAAGCTTATTTAGCTAATTGTGAATTACAGGTAATGTAGCTAATATACATGCCAAAATGCCACATGGTATATAATGATATTTACATGTTATCATTGGCCATATTTATATTTAAACATAAGGTACTTTCGTTTAATATATATATATATATATATATATATATATATATATATATATATATATATATATATATATATATATATATTTTTTTTTTTTTTTTTTAACCAATGTGAGTTTTAAATTGTGCTTACTTTGACTTAATAGTAGGCCAAATATTTAAAAATAATTTCAATATTCATTACTTCAATGCCAGATCACTGATTTTACACCATAGATAATGAAGACATTTTTAACTATGCATTTTGTACTGTCCTTATGTAATAGTTTAAACACTTGATTTAATAGCAGCACTCCCACTTTATACTACATGTCTCAAGTAAATCGTTAACTTAATCCTTTGTGCAACAGTTGGATCTTAGCCAATATTTGCAATGTTTTATTCCAGTAAACGACACCTCCATAATCTTGAAAGTACGCAACAAAGCCAGTACTTAATTCGGGTACAGTTATGTAACTAAGAACACATCATCAACTAATTTGTAGCCATTGTGTACAATAGAGGTGGCAGCATCTGATAGCAAGTCACTGGACTCAATGGTCATAAACATCATGTGATTGATTTCTTAATAATCTGACTTTATCTAAATATTGCTGCATTCAGGTTTGGAATTATGTAATTGTTAATATCTAGAGGTTATTCAAGGCTCAGCATCGGATTTTAACACCCATTGTTTGGGCATCAGTTGAGACGTTGAACTGAGGAACAGAAGATGTCAAACATGGCAGCGGAAGAATGGAGACAACTCCATTCCTTCACGTATTGTAGGATGGATTGTTTCGGTCCGATTTATACTTAAAAAAGGGAGTGATTGCAACTCAAGAGCTTGACGTGGAAGCTATGTTGTCGAAGCTGTGAAACATCATTTTTATTCCCTTGGAGTCAATGAGGCCAATGAGTTCTGACTGTTACGCCCTTGAAAGTTTATTCAAGGCTCAAGCATTGTTTGGGTATCATTATTCTGGCAAAATGAAAACCTGTTGTCCAAATAAATGGCTGTTAAAATCCAGGAGCAATGTTGAGCCCTGAGTAACGTCTAAGAGAGTAACAGTAATTCTTATTTGTAAATCTAAAACAGAGTGTTGTACTCTCCTTGTGCAAGTCATGGACATGTAATCGTGTTTCTATGAAATGTAATAGTGTATGTTCGTCACTGGAATGCACGAGAACCTCCTTCGGTCACACAGGCTGAGGCTACAGTGGAGGTAAAAATCTCTGTATTCTCCATCAATCAGGAAGAATAGGGCAGTGAAACGAGCCAGCAGGGATGAACCACCCTCAACTATGAACACTTGTTGGCGGTCAACGGGACAACTACTACAGTCATCATCATCAAGATTTTTTTTTTTTCTTATCACCTTTCAATCATGATACAATAGTTACCCCATACTAGCAGATGCATACGTACTTGTTGTTGATAAGAGAGTATCTCTCAGGGTAGTCAGGGTTTGTGGAATGAGAGGCAAAGCAGTCCTCCAAAACAACTGCTAAGCTAGTATCTGTCTTATGAACAGAGACCCCAACATAGAATGGTAAACCCAATGGAAGCAAGACTACACCCAGTGAAAAAGGCTCAGTGAAGTTGGCCTTCCGAAATAGGCTCATGGAGGCTCTGGCGTGGTCACCTGAACCTGCAACACCACCTTCCGGACTGTCACAAAAAAAACATTAATCATAAATCAACATCATAATCTATTGACATCGTTAGTATACTACTCTTTGCATAGTTTATGAACTCGTATAGCATGATGTTATTGATTCATTATCCAAATTATTGCTATTATCCAAAGTTGCTGTGGCAACTCATTGTGTTTAAGTGAGCAGCTTGAGCGGATTTGAGTGGACTCATTTAATGACCGTACACCACAAACGGCTCAAAGCTTTCAAAGGTTTTGTGCTGGGTGTGCGGGATCAGGGTGAGATGAATTCACTGGGACTGGATGCTGCTGCAATGGCACCTCTTCCCTTTCCTGCTTGGTCAGGGGCCCTGCCTTTTTGTCCACCTGCTCCACTACATGTGCCGCCTCAGAGTTGGCCAGTTGAAACACCTGCAGTGGAGACTTCTCCTCCAAGTTCCCCTTCTCTTTCAGACTCCCCTGTTTCTGGGCTCAGTGTTTCCCTTCCAACTTCACATGTGGCTCGTCCTGTTGTGTTTCATGCTGGCCGTAGGTTTTGTCAGCCACAATGGTTAAGGGATTTTGTTTGTTGATGCCATAGTTGTGAATGATTTGTTATTTCAATGTGTCAATTGTTCTTATTTGTACTGTTACCAAATTTTACATTGTTTTAGCGGTAGTACATGGGTTAGAAAAAAAAACCATACAAACATGCTGCTTATTTTATTTTTGCTTGATATTGTACAGTATGTGAAATGAGGACATTTCTTTTTGTAGCAGCGGAAGAGTGTAAGCAGAATTTTTGTTTAATTATTATTATTACAGGTGTTTTGGCTCATTTCAATAAATTTTATTTAGATGGGCAATTATGTATTTTATTTTGTATGAATGTTTTCAATGTGATGCAGTATTCATTCATATAAATATTTTATGTTGTATAATTTTAGTTCCTATTTGAATATTAGTTCCTACTTGTTTTGTGGTGGTAGAATGATTTTGTATTGAACACGAGGTACTGTTGCGCACCACACTAGAATAAAAAACAGTGTTATACTGTCCTGCCGCGTTGGTCCTTATTATCGCAGAGAAGACAGCAGTAAATGAACAACAACAAATAAACTGTGACACGATCTACCCACAGCCTCAAGAGACTTGAAAAGTAAGGGTTAAACAAATTTATTTTGTTGTTGTTTTTTTTTCTTTATTTATTTGATTTGGCTCTAATACTCTGTCGTAGCATCGTATCAACGTACACCATTACGTTTTTTTTTTTTTCACGTACTTCAGTGATACATGACATTTATTTATCTACTCTGCTGGTAAAATGGTAAATGGAGTGTACTCATATAGCTCACTCTGAGAACAATATAGACATGTACCACAAAAAGGGAAAGTATTGTTTTAAAGTGCCTCTAACAGGATAAAAAGAAAGTCTTAAATATCATTATTATGTGAATTATAATCATATTTTTAGACTATTCGACTATATACAACAATTTGGCAAAGCCCAGATGACGAGAAATTAGTCTTTTAATCTGCGTTTAGCCCCTGCCTCTCATTATAGCCAACAGGAGGATGACGTCAGCAGGGTCATAGTTTCATCTGATTTAGAATTCAGCCTATTGAGGGGGAATTATTCAGAACGGGGAAAATGTGAGGAAGAGGGATGTCATTGTTTTAATCTCTCTGCTCCAATATTTTTACAGGATATTCATTTTATCGAAGTACTTTCACACAGTGGCGGGGTTGTTGACTGTCTTCGCCGATCGGCAACCCGCCCAGCGGCAAGCAAGTTACAAGCCCGTCGTTCCTCTGCTGCGGGCAGGAGAGCTCGTTTGCCGGGGAAGCAGCAGGAGAATGACGGCCGACGTCGGAGGAGTGCGCAGCTGCCACTTGGTCAACACCAATATGCCGTAAATTAATGCTTAACTACATGGCGAAGACGTAAACAGTGAGAGAGCGGCATGCAGTTGTTGTGCAGCTAACATGGCAGTATGTGTCTGAGGAGAACTTTTCTTCTTGTCTGTACATGATCAAATGTAAGTAAATAGTCCTTTATTTAAAGAAAGTTTGTTGTGTTAAATTTGTAATCGCTGCATTCGCGGGCATTTTTAATACAAAGTTGCAATTTCTGATGGAGTTGAAAATTTGACTGAACATCGGGCACACAAACAGGGCAATAAGCCTAGTATAGTGCTCTCCCGGCGGGCATGCGAAAGACCGAGGGGGGTGTGCAAGAAGCTGCCGCTCGTCAGCCGAGTGGCATTCTCGGTGGACAAGGAGCATTGTCAGCAACATTATGCAAGCCACCTCCGTATTAAAACGCGTGCCATGATCCCAGTATTTGACATAATACAAAATACGATGTTTTCTCACTTCCTCATAAGTCCAATGGTCCCACAGTTGTTGGACTTGTTTTGGCTATTCTCCCAGGGTGAACAGCAACTTTTTAAAACCCAAAAAAGCTCATACGCCTCTCCTTGGTGCAGCAAAAAAAATCCCTGCAGCACATTTGGCTGGCGTGATGCGAAAAATAAACGAATGAATCTACAAAATCAGCTGAATCCGCAGTCCCGTTGCATGCTATAAAGCAATTCGTATTGTGAGATGCTGACCGGGATGACGTCACATTTGCTTTTATCCTCAACCTGAGACTGGAGCGGAAGTCACTCATTTTCATGGCGTGGGATTCAAAAATCGAATAAATAAAACGATCGCTTCCACACACATCCAAGAGGTCCATTTCAATCAGGACCATAAATTACCGCCTGAAATATGAAATAAACATGCATTTTGTTGTCATAGGCACGTTCCCGTTGGAAAAGTGAAGTCACAGTGTTCTGAATCTGTTTACATTCCATTCTTTTGCACTAGTTAATGCCATTAGCATTTGACCTCATTGTTTATTTGTACTTTAATAAAAAATTTAAGTGTTCCAAAATGTTTTCTGAATTAACAATACTTAGCAGAAATTTTATTGCAATATTAATTCAAAAAAAAAAAAAAAAGTTGACTAATCGTTAAAAACGTCTGCAGACTAATTAGAATTTTTTTTTTTTTTTTTAAATGATCATTTGGGACAAATGAGTAAAACCACAATTGAGTGGTGCACTTTCATGAATCGAATATCAGTAAGTACAACAAATACACACAATTGAGTGAAACTTTTATTTATTTTACAAATGTAGGAGTCCCTTTTGTTGTTGTTGGGCACCTGCCCCTAACAATGTCTGCATGAATATATGTGAAACAGTCTGTTTATAACTTGTGTAAAAACAAAAAAACAAAACAAAAAAAACACTTGGCTCCACATACCAACTGATCAATGAGGATATGCAGAAATGCAGAAAGGAAAGCATTTTAAATCTTTGCTTTTTAACTGTAATCCTGCAAGTATAAAAATGTACATCCACTTTTTGATCACTTGGATACTTTGGGAGTAGCTTATGAAGTCATTCACTTTATTATTTAGATGAACTTCCTTACATTTTGCCATTGATGTTGCTGTGTACTGGACTATTCAAACAGTGTTGTTCTTTTACTGGATGTCATTCAGAGGATTTCTGCCCTGAAGATTAAAAAGAAAATGGAAAAAATATCCTTTATCATTCAATCCATTCTGTCAACATGGAGCCTAATATTTGTGTGCAATATGATATATGCTTACAAGTAATTGGACCGATGGTGAGTGGCTTCATTGGAGCAGAGTTTGAGATAGAGCGTTGTTCTCTCCTTGTGCAAGGCTACACAGTGGATCATGAAAGCAGGAAAAAGCAAGCAAATATCATTAACTAAAGTCTATTAGCAATCGATTATTATCTCAGGACTTTTGGTGATTTGTGTGTGGGTGTGTGTATCAAATGAAATAGAGTATACTACTCACCGGAATGCACGAGAACCTCCTCTGGTCACACAGGCCTAGGGTACAGTGGAGGTAAATGTCTCGGTATTCCCCATCAACCAGGAAGAATAGGGCAGTGAAACGAGCCCGCAGGGATGAACCACTCTCAATCACAAACACTTGTTGGCGATCAGTGGAACATCTAATACAGGCAAGGGAAGATTATTGTTCCTCATCACCTTTCAATCATGAATCGATAGTTATCCCAACTGAGCAGAAACATACTTGTTGTGGATAAGAGAATATCGGTGAAGAAAGTCAGGGTCTGAAGAATGAGAAGCAAAGCAATCCTCCAAAACAACTGCCAAGCTGGGATCTTTCTTCTGCACAGAGACCTCCACATGCATTGGGGAGCCCACGGGAAGAACGACCGCACCCGCTGAATAAGGCTCGGTAAAGTTAGAGTCCCGGAAGAGGATCATGGATGCTCTGGCTTTGTCACCTGATCCGGAAAGCCCACCGTCCAGACTGTCAAACAGAGTTAACATATCTTTAACCACTTTTTCACTTTAACCAATCTTTATTGTACAACACGTTACATAGTTTATGATGGTATGAATCCTTAAAACACAAATAATCATCACGATTCAATGTTTTTGCAAGCTTCTGACAGCAACTAATTCAATACAAATTAGGAATACCGTACATTTGCTTAACATGCAAAGCATCTCATTACTAATGTACTGTAGGCCAATCTGTATGAATTCATTTACGATCACCACTGATTGAATATAATATCGTTCTATTTGATAATATAAGAACTCACTTTAGGACTGGTCTGGCGGCCACATTTAGCGTGCTGTCTGTGTCCAAGGGATATGCACAAGAGAAAGAAAGACTCGCAGCGGGAGAGAAGAATGTGTTGTTCAAAGGGTAGATAAATAAGCTATTGGAGTAGATTGCATGTGTGCTGTTCATCTGAAAAAGAGTCATGAGAACCTATGATGAGAACATTAACATACAGTATAATTTGACTGAAGAGCTCACTTTATGACCAATAAGGTACAACACCATCAAGAACAAGTCCAGATAAGTACAGTACTTGTTTTGATTGTTGAGGGACATATTGACTAGCAACTCTCATGTCGGGCATTACAAATAGAGTTTGTCCTCGGAGCTAAAATCATATTTATTTTCCCTAAATTTGCCTTGGCATACTGTGTAGACTCTAAAACAGGGGTTCCCAACCGTCGGGCCGCGGACCGGTATTTGCTACCGTGCCGCACAGAAATAATAATTTATTAACGACTGCATTCTGGCCAAATTAACATTGGCATGTGCCCCTTAATACACCAATATGCCTGTCTATACTAGATATAATACTACAGGATAAAATTGTTTCGTCGTCATAGAAATCCATTGATTGGACTGCTAGCAGTGCATCTTGTTTTGTATATCTATGTGCGCTTGTCCTCGATAATGATGTATGACATAGGGCGGGCGCATCACATTTGTTCCCGGAAATAATTAGCCCCCGCACTTGAATGACTAAAAAAACAGACGTCTTTGGACAGATTTTTTTTCCGGGGAAAAGGGCACCTGATGAGCCAGAAGATGAGCCTACAACCTCGAAGAAAACAAAATCTATGCTACTTCACAATCACTAAAGACTAGAGATGTCCTGATCGATCGAGTCCGATCATGTCATTTTCAAAGTATCGGAATCGGCAAAAAAATATCAGCCATGCCTTTTTAAAATATATATATATATTTTTTAATTAAATTGTTTTCTAATTGTATTTAACGTTACAGACATAATATGTTACACTCATCGAGAGTCTTTAGGCTTAAGTTAGGGTTATCAAATTTATCCCGATAACGGAGGTAATTAATTTTTTAAAAATGTATCACGTTAAAATATTTAACGCAATTAATGCATGCGCTACACGACCTACTCACGCATTGTCGCGCTAAATCAGTAATGGCGCCGTTTTATCTCTATAGATAGATAAAAGGCAGTGTAAAATGAGTAGAGTGAATTTTGGCAGCCTTTGGAGCCTTTTTTAATTGGCTAAAGCCTTGCAATCCCTCTCCCTACGATTAAAAATATCATGGGAAGCAATGAGGGGAAGCAAGGTAGCAGATGATCTTTTTCTTAACACCTTATGTTATTCCCCAACGCAGAGAAGATATATCAATTGGTAGCACTACGCACAGTCATGGTTCCACTTCCCATCATGCATTTGGGATGGCTACAGTATCATTTACTGAAAGCTCAACGAATACACGAAAATGCCAAATAGATGGCAATATTTAGTCACAATATACAAAGTCACAAGTCTTTCTATCCGTGGATCCCTCTCACAGAAAGAATGTTAATAATGTAAATGCCATCTTGAGGATGTATTGAAATACTGTATTGAAGAAATACAGTACTTATGTACTGTATATTGAATGTATATATTCGTCCGAGTTTTATTCATTTTTTTCTTAATGCATTGCCAAAATGTATATGATCGGGAAAAATTATCGGGAATGATTGGAATTGAATCTGGAGCGAAAAAAGCAATCGGATTGGGAAATATCGGGATCGGCAGATACTCAAACTAAAACGATCGGGATCGGATCGGGAGCAAAAAAACGTGATCGGAACAACCCTACTAAAGACCCACGACTGCGAAGGAGTGGATTCATGATCCGTATGTGAATAAACCGAGTGATTCGAGCATGTCTGTGAAACAGGACTATCAGCTTGTAGAGATCCTTAAACGTACATTTGAGACAACAACTTTACCGAGGTTCTGGATTAAAGTCATTCCGGAATATCTTGACATCGCTAGGAGAGCACTGAAAACTGTGCTACAATTTCCAACATCGTATTTTTGTGAAGCGGACTTTTCTCACTCTCCCATCTCGGGACCATCTCGTTTCAACGAAACAAGTTCAGGCCTCCCACTGATTCAGCGGGTGAGTTGTATTTTCAACGGGGCTAAAAATATATGTTATTTTATATTTGCTGTATTTTTTTCTGCCACACGTTGCCGGTGTTCTGACAAATTTGGCATGCGCGTAACGATAAAAAAGACCGTGAATGCAGCGATTCCAAAGTACACACTACAAACTTTCTTTAAAGAAAGGAATATTAACTTACGTTTGCCATGTGAGCTGCACACAACAACTGCACGCAGATCTCTCACTTAACGACTTCACCGTGTTGTTTAGCATTAATTTATGCCATTTTCGTGTTGCACATGGACTAGTATGTTTATTGTTACAGTGGCGGACTTGGCAATTTTGGGGCCTAAGGCGAACATATCTAGGGGCCCTCTTCATGGGTCAGGGGTTAAACAGGTGAGAAGGGTGGGGAGGAAATATGTTCTGGTACACTAGGGCTGTCCTAAACGACAAATTTTCTCCTGATTAGTCAGCCGACTAGTTTTACGACTAATCTAATAATTTTCTTTTTTTTTTTACTAATTTAGCAATGAAATTTTTGTTGACGTTTATTAATTCACAAAACTATTTTGGAACACTTATAAAGTACAAATAATCATGTAAATAACAATAATTAATCACAAATATGCAATGAATAGTGCAAAAGAATGGAAAGTAAACAGATTCAGAACACTGACTTTGCCTTTCCAACATTATTCAAAACAATTCTTAAAAAAAAATTCTAGCAATATTATTATAGTTTTCTACTATATAAAATAGTAGTATAATAATTATAATAATTGTTCATTGCCAATCATATTTGTCATGAAGAGTGTCATTTGAAAGCTATTCTTAGTGTAGAATCTGTATTATGTAGTATTTACTCAGCATATTATAATTTTAATTGTGAAGTATGTGGGATTAACTCCAGAAATCATTATTTATACGGGGATATGGGGAACATGACGTGCTTTTGCTGTTAACCAGCTGTTGAGTGTTATTGTATGACTGATTGGAACTGTACTACATTGTTTCGCCACAGGGTGTGCTGTCGTGTATTTTATGTTCGGTGTGAAGAAGAAGAAGAAAGTTATAAGAGGCATTAGAGCAAGGGTCTCCAACCTTTTTTGCACCACAGACCGGTGTTATTTGGGTCTTTTTTTCACGGACCGGTGTTCTGAGAAATTATGCAACACATCAAAAATTGCAACGATGCGGTTCTGCGCAAGCACGTAACGTTAAACATAGCCGTAAAATGCGCAAATGCAGTGATTCCAAAGTAAACACTACAAACTTTCTTGAAATAAAGAAATATTAACTTGCGTTTGATCATGGAAGGACTTGTAGAAAAGTTCTCCTCAGATACATCCTGCCATTTAAGCTGCACACAACAACTGCACACCGCTCTCACCATTAACGACTTTCCCTTGTCGTTAAGCATTAATTAAGAAGCCCGCTTCACTAAGATACGATGTTGGAAATTGTAGCAAGGTTTTCAATGCTCTCGTAGCGATGTCAGGATATTCCGGAATGACTTTAATCCAGAACCTCGGTAGAGTTGTTGTCTCAAATGTACGTTTAATAAGGTCGCCGTCATTTGTGATCTCTACAAGTTGATCTTCCTGTTGCACAGACATGCTTGAATGACTCCGTTTATTCACAAACGGGTCACGAATCCACTCCTTTGCAGTTCGTGGGTCTTCGAGGTTGTAGGCTCGTCAGGTGCCCTTTTCGCTGTAAAAATATCTCCAAAGACGTTTGTTTTCTAGTCATCTTCGCTCGTGTGGGGGCTTATTATTTCCAGGAACAAATGTGCTGCGCCCGCGGCCTAGTAATACGTTACTATCGAGGACACTCAGGACAAGCGCACATAGATATATTATATACACAAACAAGATGTACTGCTAGCAGTCCAATCAATGGATTTCTATGACGACATTCTAATCTATCCCGTAGTATTATATCTAGAGTAGACAGGGATATTGGTGTGTTAAGCAGGGGCACAGGGTTAATTCGGCCAGAATGCGGTCGTTATTAAATTATTATTTCTGCGCGGCCCGGTAGCAAATGCGCAAATGCAGGATTTGTCCGGCAGATGGGGACCCCTGCATTAGAGGCCTGTTCTCAACTTCTCCCTCATTGCACTTTGGCTCTCATGGAGAGCACGTTCGCTCATGTGTTCGAAATACACGATAGCCGTCGTGCAAAGTAGCAAGTGAGCTGTAAAAATAGCGAGATTAGTGGCGTGAAAACCGCGGGAGAGCTAAGTGAAGCTAACGAACAGCTAAGCGGAACTAAGCGATGCTAAAAGGCGCTAAATGAAGCTAAGCAACTGATACTCAGTCCGTCGTCGTGGGATAGTCCATTGTAGTGCGTGTGTGTGTGTGTGGGGGGGGATAATATAAATGCAGCATTCAAATGGCTTTCTTTTTTGTTTTGTTATTTGTTGGATTGGTATGCTGACATAATTATGCATGACGAATAGTTGGGGTGCTCCTGGATCCGGTGGCCCAAGCTGTTGCTCGTTGGGGCAAGGGCAGCTGGTTGGGGGCCCCCTACTGGTTGGGGGCCTAAGGCGATCGTTTACTTCGCCTGAATAGTAGATCCGCCTATGGATGTAAATAGTTTTTAGCACCGTTGGATATCACTGAGAGTCCAACTGAATATAAAAGAGGCCTTTTTTCACCGCCACATAAGCTTTGGGAGCAAAATTTTATAAGGGTGCAAAATTTAACAGAACACATGTCCGTGAAAAAAAGACCCAAATCACATCGGTCCGTGGTGCAAAAAAGGTTGGGGACCCCTGCTCTAAAATAAAACTACATTTCATTTTTGCAAGCATACACGCAACTCACTTACCAGAACCTTTTTAACATTATAAATAGGGCTGTCAAAATTATCGCGTTAACAAGCGGGAATTCCCGTTAAATCCCGTTAAAATATTTGACGCAATTAACGCACAAATGCCCCGCTCAAACCGATTTAAATGACAGCACAGTGAAAGGTGTACTTGTTGTGTTTTTCGGAGTTTTGCCGCCCTCTGCTGGCGCTTGGGTGCGACTGATTTTATAGGCTTCAGCACCCATGAGCATTGTGCAAGTAATTATTGACATCAACAATGGCGGGCTACTAGTTTATTTTTTGATTGAAAATTTTACAAATGTTATTAAAACGAAAACATGAAGAGGGGTTTTAATGTAAAATTTCTATAACTTGTACTAACATTTATCTTTTAAGAACTACAAGTCTTTCTATCCATGGATCGCTTTAACAGAATGTTAATAATGGTAATGCCATCTTGTTGATTCATTGTTATAATAAAGAAATACAGTACTTATGTACCGTATGTTGAATGGATATATCCATCTTGTGTCTTATCTTTCCATTCCAACAATAATTTACAGAAAAATATGGCATATTTTATAGATGGTTTGAATTACGATTAATTGCGATTAATTACGATTAATTAATTTTTAAGCTGTATTTAACTCGATAAAAATTTTTAATCGTTTGACACCCCTAATATTTTAAATTAATTAATTTATTTATTTATTCATTCATTTTTTTGAGAAAAAAATATTTTTAAAAAAGATTTTTTTCTTTGATTGAATTTTTTTTTTTTTTTTTGGATTGAATCAACTTTTTGGGGGATTGAATGATTTAGACACAAATGTCCTAATCATAATATGGCCCAAACACAAAAAGGATTGCTTCAATCAAAGAAAACTTTTTCAATTAAAAAATTAAGTGTTCGAATGCAAATTTTTCAATCTCAAATATTTTTTGCATTCAAAAACGTTTTTCTTTGATTGAAATTTTTTCTTTTTTTTATTGAAGGGATTTTTCTTTTTGAAAATCTATATTTTTTTGAAGCATCTTATTTTTGATTGAATAATAAAGAGAAAAATGTCCTACCCAAAATGTGGCCCAAACACAAATCAACATTAATTCAATCAAAAAGTTGGTTCAATCAAAAAAAAACTTGAAAAAATCAAAGAAAAATAGCTTTCACGTGCATTTTTTTTTGTTTCAAATGTATTTTTGCATTCAAACACATTTTTTTTTTTTTTTTGATTGAAGCGACTTTTTTTTTTTATTAAATAATTAATAAGACACAAATCTACCTCCATATGGCACCGCCCAGGGGATACAAGTTTTGACTGGGGTAACTACATTGGCACGACACCGGCGGGCTTACCAAATTCAGTGGATGACGATCTTGGCGAAAAGTATTGCTTAAGCAGCCTGATTTACAATTCCCCTCAAGAATGATGGGAAACAGAAAACGCTCATTGTCAACTTATCATTTTAAATATTCTTGTAAGTTAATTTTAATTGCTCACACTGCGTTTTGGGGTCATCAACATGTTGTTTCCACCCTGCCCCCAAAGTCAAACTCCGCCTATTCTCGAGATCGTTGTGTATCGCACAACAAGTGTCAAACGCAGTTACGAGACAAAACATGAAAATTCATTCAAGGATGAGTCTGACAAGGTGGCGACATTAAAACGCGCTATGTCCAGGTACAGCAAACAAACACAGACCCTGAAAACCTTTGTCACAGCTAAAAACACTGCCACCGGAAAACCTTTGTCACTGCTAAAAACACCGCCACCAAAGCAAGCTATCACTTTGCTCACTGCATTGCAAAGCACGGAAAACCATTTACCGATGGCGAATTATAATATATCAAAGAGGCAATCTTGTCCAGCTCAGAGGTTTTGTTTGATGGCTTGCCCAACAAAGAGACAACCAAAGAGACAATCAAAAAAACAATAAAAGACATCCCTGTGTCAGCCAGAACCGCTGAACGGTGAGTGGAGAAGCTGGCAGAAAGCGTGAGAGCACAGGGCCAGGGATCACATTAAAGTAGGCAACTTTTAATATAAAATCTAAAATTGTGCATATAATTAACTGTTTAAGTTGCAAGTGAACAAGAAAAATGTAAGAGTCGGCTGTTCTGAATTTGTTAAAACAGCCCACTCTGTATTGTATTTTTTACAATATGCATTTATTTTTTTAGTTAATTGAAAAAGAAGAATGGTAGCTATACGATTTCAATGTATGCCCATGTTGTTTTCTTTGGAGTAAAATTACAGCTCTGTTGGATATAAAAATTTGGATGTGCGTCATTAATCTAGGTGTGGCACACTGATTGACAAGAAAATTTGAAGGTGGCACTCCACACCAAAAAGGGCTGTGACCCCTGCACTATTGTAACAATACAGGTGCTTCTCTGTGAAGTGCTGCCTCCCAGTGGTCATGGTGCGCACACACTCAAGTTTTTTCTTTTTTCTTTCTTTTCTTTTAATTATTATTATAAATTAACTGCAACGTTGAGGGAACTTTTCATTTTTTTATTTTTATTTTTTTGGGATAAATTATATATGCCTCTTTAAAAGATCCATTTTTTTACATTCTTGAATCGTTGAACAATTTATTACCGTTTTTTTTTTTTTTTTTTTTTTTTAAAGCCATCTAGCAATACTTTTGGGGAGATAAAAGTTCCTACAATGACACTTTATGTTCTGTTACCATCACACTTGTGTACATTCCATTTAATTGTTTACAATGTACATTTTTAAAATACATTTTTGGGACAAATAATATTTACTAACTTGTGGTTCAAGATGTTGTGTTTTTACCGTTAGTCTGTTTCCGCAGGTATCTGCTCGTGCATCAGCTTCGTACCACACGATATCACCTTGCACCCTGACCCAAGAACAGTTTCGAACAGCCAGGTTGCCGGAGAGTGGATCATAACCAGCACTTTCTACGCTTGTTGAGGCCAAGCCTACTTGAATTTTGTCAGGGCCACAAACAAGGTGAGAAATCCTGAGTGAAGTTAGGGTGCCTGAACCAAATATACAAATGGTCAATAATTTTGTCATGCACAATTATGACAAACAACCACACAATATATACAATATTAAAGTTACCTTCACAAACAACACTGGCATCCTCCCTGTGAGCACAATTGTGCCTTCCAAATCCAAGATGGCTGCAGCTTGTTATTGAAGTTTCATTTCCAAAACAACGGACATCATCCAACCAGATAGGTCCAGTGCCCTGACCAAAAGCTGCACTTTGTAGTGCTGAACGAGCCCTACCACAGTCCAGTTGTCTGCACACCACTTTGGCATTGGTTAAATCCCATATGTCGTCACACACAGTTCCCCATTGTCCATTATGGTAGACCTCAACCCTTCCGGAGCAGCGGTTGTTAGAGTTGACCAGCCTCACAGGTGAAGCAGCTAGCACAACAACAACAATTAGATAAAGAATTAGGCTTGGAGAACCCAAAAGACTAGAAACTGCATCAAACATTTCCTAATTCATGTTATATGGAACCATCAGTTCAGTATTATAATTTTTGGCTTTAGTTCTTCTTACCTTCACAAGTCACACCAGCATCTTCAAGATGACGACAGTTGTGTGATCCAATACCTTGGTGACTGCACTCATTAAGCTTTGATTCACTTCCATTGCATCTGACACTATCCAACCAAATAGGCCCTGTTCCTTGTCCAAAATAACCCCCGTGGTGTGCTGCTAGGGCCCTGCCACAGCCCAGCTGTCTGCACACCACTTGTGCATGATTCATGTCCCAAATATCGTCACATACTGTTCCCCACTGTCCACGGAGGAAGATTTCCACTCTGCCAGAGCAGGAGCCGTTTCCTCCATTAGCGAGGCGGACTTCCCCCTCATCTACTGTGGGGATTGTCGTTGTTGGGAAAGAATAGGTTGTAGGCCTACCAGTGGGAGTTGTTGTGGATTGAGTGTGGTCTTCTGTATTGTCAATGATGATAGAGTCAGTTGTCATCCTGTTCGTAGTTGTTTTAGTGACAGTTGTTTTTGGCACCATTGAAGCTTCAGGTGTCGTTAAAGAACTTGTGTCACTAACCTCTGAGAAAAAAAAAATGTTAATCAACCAGGAAAACATGTATACTAACAGACTTAAAACAATAATTTCTTTGTACCTGAACAGTATGCCCGAAAACACGTCCTTGGCTCCACAAGTTTGTAGACATAGTAGTTGGAAGCTGCTCTAGAGCAGAGCTTCACGTGAATTGTCATTGTATTGATGCATTTATAATTCCAGGCATAACACACCGTTCGAGATACAATGACATCTGACTGTGTGGGATGTGGTTCTGCTAGCGACATGGGTCGAATGGTTCCACATTTGTCTTCATCGATAAATCTCTCAGGAATTTTTGCACTTTTGTGTCTGAGGAATAAGCGATACCAGCCTTGCCACTCAACATTTCGGTCACATTTTGCAAGGTCAGGTCGAGGGGCTACATAAAATGTTGAACGCCACTCATCATCCAAGACTGTGTAGGTCTCGCAGGGGTCAGCGCAGCTTGTGCCATTATTTTCAATGCAGTCCATGCCTGCTGGACATTCTCTGTTTCCGCAAGTGAATTGGACTGATGAGGAAAGGTCAGATCTGGAGAGTGAGGAACTCTGTAGGCATTCATAGGAGCCTGGTGTGTTCTGGCAAAACTGAGGTGCTCCGCATGGCATATCAGGAAGCGAGCACTCGTCAATGTCCACGCAGCCACTGGCAGGTACCCACTCATAACCTTTTTTGCAGCAAGACCCATCACTACAGAATAAGGTATTGTAACAGCTGAAACCGTCGCCAACAAAGCCATCTTTGCAGATACACGAAAAGCCAGTTAAGGAGTCGCCTCTTTTAAGTGACTCTTGACAAATTGCTTTATGATGGCACACATTACAGCTGGAGACAATTGAACCTAAGAAGAAGGAGAAGGAGTTTAATCCCTGCTTACTAAAATTGTCAAGATTATTGTTATTTGTATGCCTACCTGTGTGAAAATTTGGCTGTGAAAACGACAGTATAAAAGCTTTTATGAATGTGTAATCTGCATCTTTTCGGGACTTGGGAGTTATTAGTTAAAGTCTTGGAACTTCAGAGTTATACTTTAACAGTTCAATAATTTGCAATTGGACCTGAAAGGGACTTTTTCACTTTTTTGCTCGCGACTGCCACCTCCGGCGTAACTGCAGCTTGTGCATGCCGCAAATTCTTGTGCGAGCACGAACATAAAGCAACAATCAGCACCAGAAACATAAAAAACGGATTGTAGCAAGTCTTAAGTGGGTTAGACAAGTGTTTTTGCCAAGCGAAGACTATGCTGTGGCTCAGTGAAACAGTGATGCTGCTGTGGCGATGCACGTGGACGTGCAAAGACAGTTGTTTGCCCGGTGTGGTTAACCCGAACCCTCTCTATTGAATGTAAGAAAAAGGGCTTTTGGGGAAGTCTCATTTAAAATATCATGGCACTGTGAACTCATCAGGTCAGTAAAAAATAGTGCTGCAACGATTAATTGATTAACTCGAGTATTCGATTTGAAAAAAAAAATCGAATTAAATTTGGCTGCTTCGAGTATTCGTTTAATTAAAGTGGCGTTGTAATGGTTTGTTTTGAAAGTGTTTGTATTTGCGTTTTATTGATTTGGGTGGATACACGGCCCTTTAGTCAACCTCATTTCACATGGCTGAATCCATCTGCTCCCTGTTAAGACCAACATGACCTTTTGTTTTTGTTTGAGCTAATCTTTTTTAATGCATTCGTAATTTAATGTATTAGTATATTTAGCCTTTTTTTGTGGGAATATGAATGTGGGGAATCATTCGTTAAGAGCATTGTAAAAAAAATGGTAGCATTTTATAGCATTTATATATATACTGTATAAATTTATTATTTTTTTAAATCGTTGTCTCGCCCACCCGGGCGGTATGGTCTCTCCTTTCAAGCTCGGGTCCTCTACCAGAGGCCTGGGAGCTTGAGTCCCCAGGATTGCGCTCTTCTGAATGGAGACGTCGGACGTTGTTCCTGGTATCTGTTGGAGCCATGCACCCGGCTTGGAGGTTACTGCCCCGAGGGTCCCGATGACAACTGGCACCACTCTTGGCTTCACTCCCCACATTTTCTCCAACTCTTCCTTCAACCCTTGATATTTCTCCAGCTTTTCGTGTTCTTTTTTCCTGATGTTGCTATCGCTCGGGATTGCTACATCTATCACTACTGCTGTCTTCTGATGTTTATCCACCACCACTGTGTCCGGCTGGTTGGCCATCACCAGTTTGTCTGTCTGGATCTGGAAGTCCCACAGGATCTTGGCTCGGTTGTTCTCGACCGCCTTCAGAGGTGTCGCCCACCTTGACTCCGGGGTCTCCAGTCCGTACTCGGCACAGATGTTCCTATACACTATGCCTGCTACCTGGTTATGTCGTTCCATGTATGCCTTGGCTGCTAGCATCTTACACCCTGCTGTGATGTGCTGGACTGTCTCAGGGGCTTCTTTGCATAGCCTGCACCTGGGGTCCTGTCTGGTGTGATAGACCCCGGCCTCTATTGCTCATGTGTTAAGGGCCTGTTCTTGTGCTGCCATGATCAGTGCCTCCGTGTTGTCTTTCAGTCCGGCCTTTTCCAGCCACTGGTATGTTTTTCCCATGTCAGCTACCTCCTCAATTTGTCAGTGGTACACACCATGCAGGGGCTTGTCCTTCCATGATAGTTGCCTGAGGCATTCACCGAGTAGGTCATCACTGAGTGCCATTTTCGTGATGTACTCTTGGAGGGATGTAGTTTCCTCCTGGATAGTGGCTCTGATGCTCACTAGTCCTCGGCCTCCCTCTTTCCGCCCACACTTATCCAGTCTGAATGACATCCCAATGTCATTGCTGTATATTCTCGTGAGGTGGATCAGGGAGTCGATGTCACTCTCGTTCTTGGCATACAGCTTGATGTCATCCATGTAGAGGAGGTGACTGATGGTTTTTCCACTTTGGAACCGTTACCCGAAACCACTCTTGGTGATGATCTGGCTGAAGGGGTTTAGGCCTATGCAGAACAGCAGGGGTGACAGAACATCTCCTTGGTAGATACCGCATTTGATGCTCACATGTGCAACTGGCTTCGAGTTGGCTTCTAGAGTTGTCTTCCACAGCCCCATCGAGTTCTGGAGGAAGGTCCTTAGTGTCCTGTTGATGTTATACAGCTTCAAGCATTCCAGTATCCAGGTGTGTGGCATTGAGTCATAGGCTTTCTTGTAGTCAATCCAGGCAGTGCACAGATTGGTGCTCCGAGCTTTGCAGTCCCTGGCGACTGCCCTGTCCACCAGTAGGTGGTGCTTGGCTCCCCTGGTGTTATTGGCAATCCCTTTCTGTGCCCTGCTCATTTTAGCTGCTATGATGTCTGATAGGAGCTTCCATGTGGTGCTGAGGCAGGTGATAGGCCGGTAGTTGGATGGTACTGTTCCCTTCTGGGGGTCCTTCATGATGAGGACTGTCCGACCATGGGTTAGCCAGTCTGGGCGGGTCCCCGACCTCAGCAGCTAGTTTATTTGTGCTGCTAGGCGTTCATGGACGGCAGTTAGCTTCTTAAGCCAGTAGGCATGAATCTTGTCAGGCCCCGGAGCTGTCCAGTTCTTCATCTTGGACAGTCTTGTCTGGATGTCTGCTGTTGTGATGAGTACTGGGCCTTGTTCTGGGATGTTGCGATGTTCTGACTGTAGGTCTGCCAGCCATTGGGCCTTAGTGTTGTGAGACGCCTCTTTTTCCCAGATACTCTTCCAGAATTGTTCAGTCTCAGCCCTGGGTGGGTCTACTGTGGTCTTGGTACCCTGCCACTGAGAGTAGACCATAGCTGGATTATTGGAGAACATAATGTTTATTCTCCTGGCCTTTACTTCTCCTGTGTACCTCTTTAGGCAGCTAGCTAGGGCTGTGAGCCTTTGCTTAGCAGTCTCCAGTGCCTCAGCTGTGGACAGCTTGCTGTATTTCTTGGGCAGTTGTTTCTTAGGTTTCACGCCTTTGCTCAGCTCTGTTAGGCGGCTAACTTCTCTCCGTGTTGTTCCGATTTTTGCCTCTAGCCTTCGTGTATGTGTGTATATATATATAGAGAACAAGTATTAATACTGTATTAAACAAGTAAGTAATACTGTGTATTTGATACACAGTCAATGGGAAAACCCATTGGCAGTGTATCAAATACTTGTTCTCCCCACTGTATGTATATGTATATAAATTAGGGCTGTCAAACGATTAAAATTTTTAATCGAGTTAATTACAGCTTAAAAATTAATTAATCGTAATTAATCGCAATTAATCGCAATTCAAACCATCTATAAAATATGCCATATTTTTCTGTAAATTATATATATATTCTTTAAAATAAATTGTTGGAATGGAAAGATAAGACACAAGATGGATATATACATTCAACATATGGTACAAAAGGACTGTAGTGGGCATTTCACTCTACTGTCATTTAAATCTGTCTATGCTGTCCTCAATCTGAAGCGTCTACTTTTTCCAAAGCTAGACAGCTAGTGAACGACGCCTTAATAATTAGACTTCTTCCTTTTTCATCTGATTTATTAATAAAATGGCCTCAAACTATTGTCCTCTTTAGACCGTCGTAAAACTACAAAAAAAAAAGTACACAAGCATTGCATTAGCAACAACGTTAGCTTAGCACGCTATACAGGTTCACTAAACATGAACAAAAAGTGTCTCATACAAAAAATATAACATTTCGCTTACTAACATAATATGTACATTCTTTACAACAACCATACTTACGGACAAATCTTGTCCAAGGATCATATAAGCACAACATTATCAGCCCGAGACGTCGTGAACTGGAAAGAAAACAATAAACCATGTCGCAAAGCGACCACAAGAGTTCGCTGTTGGACAGCACAAAATGTCTTGCTGTAAAACTTACCAAAAGGCAGAATACTTTCTGAGCGGGACATGTGCGTTAATTGCGTCAAATATTTTAAGGTGATTAATTAAAAAAATTAATTACCGCGCGTTAACGCGCTAATTTTGACAGCCCTAATATATATATATATATATATATATACTCAATATACATATATATACTGTATATTAGGGCTGTCAAATTTATCGCGTTTACGGGCGGTAATTAATTTTTTAAATTAATCACGTTAAAATATTTGACGCAATTAACGCATGCACTGAATTACCCGCTCACGATTGCCTCAAACAGATTACAATGACGCCGTTTATGCACATTAAGAGTGAAGAGAATGCCATCGGCCGCTTGGGGGCAGCACCGTTCCATACTAATGTTATTCCTTCTAATAGGGGGAGAATTACTAGTTGTGACACGTTTATGCTGTTGAATTGTGCTATTTGTGCTCCACACATATTTTTGTTGAAGTTTTCTTTCTTTTAGTGGCAATTATGTGTCTCTTGTTGTATTTTGGTAGGATATGTACAGAGATATATGTTATAAAGGCGAGTGGGCACAGGCATTCATTGGACTGCGCCGTTTTTTTGGCATAAGTTCGGCAACTCCTTCACAACAAACATAAGTATCATTTAGTCAAAGCACAACAAAAATAATATTCCTATCTCTCAAAAAAAAAAAAAAAAAATTCACAAAATGAAAAGCACTTCAGTTTGTGGTAATGAGGCCCTATTCTCACACAGTTAAACAACAATGCAAAGTGAACTGGCATTCCCAATCAAAATAGCTGTGCAAAATACACATAAAACTTACTCAGACTTTGGTCACTCTATTCTTATTATTGTTAGTTTTATTCTTATTATTATTATATTAACTCTACTTTTGATTGAGAATCTTTACAAATTTTATCAAAACGAAAACATGAAGAGGGGTTTTAATATAAAATTACTATGTAACTTGTAACTATAACATTTATCTTTTAAGAACTACGAGTCTTTCTATCCGTGGATCCCTTTAACAGAAAGAATGTTAATAATGCCTTTTGTGGATTTATTGTTATAATATACAAATACAGTACTTATGTACAGTATGTTGTATGTATAAATCCGTCTTGTGTCTTATCTTTCCATTCCAACAATAATTTACAGAAAAATTTGGCACATTTTAGAGATGGTTTGAATTGCGATTAATTACGATTAATTAATTTTTAAGCTGTGATTAACTCGATTAAAAATTCTAATCGTTTGACAGCCCTATACTGTTTACCATTTGAGGCTCTGCTCAAGTATTTTGATTTTTTTATTTTTTTTATGGTCCTTACCTGATTACTCGATTATTCGATCTATATAGTTAATCGATTAATCGACTACCAATATAATCGATAGCTGCAGCACTAGTAAAAAGTATTTTAAAATTAACTTCTGTAGCTACAGTTCCTTTAACCTAGAGGTAAAGATGGTCCAAATTTGGAACGAAACTCCAGACCCACGCCCCCTCAAAAACATGGCGAGATACTGTATAGCCAAGGGCAAAGTTTAAAATTTCAATCTTGTTTTATTCTTCACACCATTTATTCACACCCATTACTTGAACTATACAATGCTAACAATGAACTATAGAGCACTGTCATAAAAAATGATGTAGTACTCAAGAAGCCTGAAATAATGCACAGTATTTTTACAGGCTGAAGGCCGGTCAAGGTAACACTCAAGTAATTGTTGTTGGTCATCTTCTTGTTCTTCTTGTGGAATCTAACTTTGAAGTCCTACTCATCTATCATTCATGAACCGATCGTCTTGCGACTTGGTAGCTACAGTATGTAGCATGACGCAGTATCAATTGATCCTCGGAGCCAGACTTTTGATTTTTATTTTTGTATCAGGGCTGATAAATTGATTGTGAAATTACACAGTGGGGAGAACAAGTATTTGATACACTGCCAATTTTGCTGGTTTTCCCACTTGCAAGCCATGTAGAGATCTGTAATTTGTATCATAAGTTATCTTCAACTGTGAGGGACGGAATCTAATACAAAAATCCAGAAAATCACATTGTATAATTTTTAAATAATAAATTTGTATTTAACTGCATGAAATAAGTATTTGATACATTACCAACTAGTAAATATTTCGGCTCTTAGTTCTTTTTTAAGAACCCTTCCTGTTCTCCACTCATTACCGGAAGTAACTGCACCTGTTTGAACTTGTTACCTGTATAAAAGACACCTGTTCACATGCTCAAACAAACAAACTCCAACCTCTCCACAATGGCCAAGACCAAAGAGCTGTGTAAGGACATCAGGGATAAAATAATAGACCTGCACAAGGCTGGGATGGGCTACAGGAAAATAAGCAAGCAGCTTCGTGAGAAGGTAACAACTGTTGGAGCGATTATTAGAAAATGGAAGAAGTTCAAGTTGACGGTCAATCTGCCTCGTTCTGGGGCTCCATGCAAGATCTCACCTCGTGGGGCATCACTGATCATGAGGAAGGTGAGGGATCAGCCAAGAACTACACGGCAGGACCTGGTCAATGACCTGAAGAGAGCTGAAAACACAGTCTCGAAGAAAACCATCGGAAACACATTACACCGTCATGGATTAAAATCCTACAGCGCATGCAAGGTCCCGCTGCTGAAGCCAGTGCATGTCCAGACACGTCTGAAGTTTGCCACTGACCATCTGGATGATCCAGAGGAGCAATGGGAGAAGGTCATGTGGTCGGATGAGACCAAAATTGAACTTTTTGGTCTAAGCTCGGCTTGTCATGTTTGGAGGAAAAAGAAGGATGAGTACAACCCCAAGAACACCATCCCAACCGTGAAACATGGAGGAGGAAACATAATTTTTGGGGCTGCTTCTCTGCCAAGGGTACAGGACGACCGCACCGTATTGAGGGGAGGCTGGATGGGGCTATGTATTACCAAATCTTGGCTGACAGTCTGTGTTGCCCGGCAGCAGCCCCGAAACCTGAAGGCTCTGGAGAAGATCTGCATGGAGGAGTGGGCCAAAATCCCTGCTGCAGTGTGTACAAACCTTGTCAAGGATTACAGGAAACGTTTGGTATCTGTAATAGCAAACAAAGGTTTCTGTACCAAATATTAAGTTCGATTTTTGTTATGTATCAAATACTTATTTCATGCAATTAAATGCAAATTTATTATTCAAAAATCATACAAGGTGATTTTCTGTTTTTTTTGTATTAGATTCCGTCCCTCACAGTTGAAGAGAAGTTATGATACAAATTACAGACCTCTACATGCTTTGCAAGTGGGAAAACCAGCAAAATTGGCAGTGTATCAAATACTTGTTCTCCCCACTGTAGTTGGAAGTTAGCCAGAAGAGGGCAGCAATCTATAGGTTAGGAATTTGGCATTAGCGGGCATGCATGCACACAGCACAGGAACTAATTGGCGCCTGTGTTATTTGTAGTTACCAAGTTAGCCATTAAAGGGAATGTGTGTTGTGGAACGCTTGTGCTTGTTCTTTTCTACATTTATAATGGATTAAAATACAGTGGTACCTCGAGATACGATTGCTTCGACACACGATCTTTTCAACATCCGACATAAAATTTGACTCTCCCTTTTTTTTTTTCTACATCCGACGACATGCTCAAAATGCGACGATTTATGACAGAGCTGCAGTTTCTTTGTTTTCAAGACGGACGCACGGCGGATTTTCTTGTGAGAGAAATCAACATGGGTTCAAAGAATATTAGTGCAAGTGGTGAAAAAAGGAAAAAGGTGAGGCTTTCCATTGAAATGAAGATGTAAATAGTAGAAAAATATGAGCGTGGTGTGCGCGTCCGTGAACTGGCCCGGCAATACGTCCGTAAAATGTTTATGATCTCGACGGTCCTCCTCCAACCTCCGTTCGCAAGTCTTTATAGACAAGTTTCCGAAGTACTTCCGCTTTACCTCCTTATGTCTGCCTACCACTTCCGTTTCCGATTCTTTTACCATTTACTTCAATGGAGCTGGAGTGGCGTTACTCACGAAAAACCCTGAAAAACCACGATTTGGAAATACCGCATCCTTCTGCCATCTCGACATGGGAAGACAACATCAAGAAGTGGCCGAGTGTGCTCACAAGTAAAACATTATCGCATTTTATTGACTCTACGGCAGTCGATGGAAATGCCATCAGGAAGCTCCAAGGCATTGCAGTACTAGCTGTACACACACAAAGTTGGATATGTCCTCATTAGCGAACACGGGAATTTTGTCTTCATGGCCGTTTGTGTCTGACGCTGTTTTATGGATGGTATGTGCTCCAAAAATATGAAACCTAAAATTTGGCGCATGAAACGACTTCTTGCCTTTGCTATTGATATTACGATGATGATTGTAATTATGAAGTTTAATAATTTTTAATGCAACTACGGCTACTACTGTTTGATGGCACCGCATAAATCCAAGTGTTACAGGTTTTTGTTCGTTTGTTTACAGCTGGAAAACGCTGTTAGGCAAGGGAGGACGACTTGTACGTTGATGGATATATATATCGAGACTACGTGCATTCTACTTTGATGATGGACTCCCGGGGGCCGTTGAGAGGCTGGGGCTGGGACAGATGGTGGTTCGCTGAGATCGCCGAGATCCACGAACTTTTTTAACTGCAGCACCTTTAAGATATGCTTATTGGAGCTGAAATTACCGAGGACAGCGGACGAAAGCCCATCTGAATGCCGCCGAAGGTCTCGTAATGTAGGGTGAAAGTTTGGCTTCCTTAAGCTCTGCTGTCTGATACTACATTCCTTGTATGCTTTACCTTGGTTAATATTTTTCTAATCATTTTATAAATTGTGATTTATTGACCTGTTTTGCACATGCACCAATCATTTTAAATAAAATAAGAAATGAAATCATCTTCTCCAAATGTTTTTTATTGCAATCATTATCTGCAATAAAAAAGAATGACATACTATTTTTTATTATATTCACATAGCTTGTAGTATTTCCTTGTAACAACAAAATCCGTGTCAGCCCTTCTGCATTAGGCAAATGTAATATAATGTGTAATTTCATCTCATATTGGTCATCAGGTGGCCGTTGTAGCAATCTATACCTCACGTCAACACAGGCTGAAGGTTGTTATAGTTTTGTCCACGAATGATCAAGGAAGTGATAAGAAAAATCATACAATCTTATCTACGACTCATCAACATCTTGCTGAATCCATTTATGGAGATTCCGTGAGTTTCTCTGCTTTTATTTTGCAGTTTTAACTTTGACAAAACACTGCTTACTTCAACCATAATTCATGTCGTTTTTTTCTGAACCGGAAGTTGGAGGCAGACATTGTCCAAGATGTCGCCGCCCGTATTTCGCTCAGGAAACTTGTCTATAAGTTAAGGTGACAATTATTATTGTGGTAATATCGCAAAAAAATCGCCAGCTTTGTCAGGTTTTTAATCATTTATTTCAGAACTTGTGCAACACAACATGCCGACTGTCCGCCGCAGCTGAACAAAATGAAAGTAAAAAGTCCCTCTCTCACTCTGTCAAGTTAGCAACGCGGTTCGTTAAGTTACACCACGCAAAGCACAACCGCTACATTAGAACCCGATCTGTTACATTATTACAGGTTTTATTATTATTACTATTATTGTTCCGATTTTTATTCATAATTTATTTGTTTTGCTCTGTGTAATTGCTATTTGCAATAGTACAAGTAGCATTATTTTTAGGATTTAGCGTAGGTTTTCGGGTTGTGGAATGAATTAATGGAATTATAATGTATTCTTATGGGAATATCCTGCTCGACATATGACCATTTCTACTTACAAACAAGTTCCTGGAACAAATTAACTTTGTATGTAGAGGTACCACAGTAGAATCAATAGCTTCAATTCTACAGTTACTTTGTGTGACACAAAATAAAACCAAAGTGAAAATAATATCAGCACTATACCGGATCCTCTCGTAATGAGCTGCAAAAACAGGAACAATAATACTCCTTTAGGCATCCCCATAATGGAAAATGAGTCGACCTCTACGTAAAAAAAGGAAAATCAATGAATATTATACATTAAATGAAAAGTGATTACATGCTCTACCTACCTTGTTACCTTTACAAGGATGGAGTCCCAACAAAGCTGTGTTTTAAGTGAAGAGTGAGGGAAATTTATAGGCCAGTTTTTTTTTTCCTTATACAGGCAGTCGTTCAAACGAAATCATTTGTCAAACACGCAAATGTGACATTAAGACCTGAATGCAGGTAGGGAGTCAAATACAAATGTTACATATTAATCAAAACTAATCGAGAGTCCATAAACTTTATGGTTATAAATTAGTATCGAGCACAGTTCAAAAGACACCCAAAAGTAATATATGCAGTTTCTAAATTTCTTGTTAGTGTTTCTTATACCACAAATACCACATTTTAAAAATATGCTAATAAAACTATTACATCCCATGCAAATCAAAATTTTAAATTTGTTTTTAAGCTAATTTTCTTTTTTTTAGATAAACGACCATTTAATGGTGTATTGGTACATTCCCCTGACTTTGGTGCAGGTCAAGTACAGCATAATAAACTCACATTTTAAAAAAGACGCTTATTCAACTAATTGTATTATACAGTTAATGTAGCTAAAATTCATGTCAAAATGCCACTTGGTATTTAATGATATTTACATGTTATTATTAGCCACAATATCTATTTTTTAATATAAAGGTACTGTCATTTAAAAGTTTTTTTTACCAGTGTGTTTTAAATTGTGCTTATTTTGACTTAAGAGTAGGCCAAATATTTAACAATCATTCCAATATTGATTCCTTCAATGTGAGTTCACTAATGTCACACCCTAGATAATGAAGACATTTTTTTAACTATGGAATTTTGTACTGTCTATATGTAATAGTTTAGACACTTGGTTTAATAGCAGCACTCGCACTTTGCACTACATATCATATAAGTAAATTGTTAACTTGATCCTTTGTGCAACAATTGGATCTTATCCAATATTTGCAATGTTTTATGCCAGTAAATGACACCTTCATAATCCTAAAAGTGCGCAACAAAGCGAGTACTTCATTGGGGTACAGTTATGTAACTAAAAACACATCATCAACTAAGGCCATGTCTACACCTACACCTGCCCTAATATTTCTGGAAAAAAATAATTACGTCTACACCAGCATGTTTGTAGAAAAAAAAAAGCTTACACAGTCAACCGCATTCATTCATTTTTAAGTACATTCTTAACAATGTACGAAAAATAATTGTCCATAATACCTCCGTCCTTCGCATGTGTTCTTCAATATGAAGCACTGTAAGTTTGTTACGAAATGGAAGCAAAAAGTCACCTAATTTACTCCAAATGTAAACATTGGTCTTATGTGTGACGTAGGAAAAAGGTTTTGTCGCAGTCAGTGACGTTTCCACAGTTACCGTATTTTTCTGACTATAAGTCGCACCTGAATATAAGTCGGACCAGCCATAAAATGCCCAACAAAGATGAAAAAAACATACAGTATATAAGTTGCACCGGAGTATACAGTGGGGCAAATAAGTATTAGAGTTTGGAGTGTGACGGACTGAGGTTGTGGACAGGTGTCTTTTATACCGATAATGAGTTAAAACAGGTGCCATTAATACAGGTAACGAGTAGGGATGGGAATTGATAGGATTTTTACCATTCCGATTCCATTATCGATATTGCTTAACGATTTGATTCTTTATCGATTCTCTTATCGATTCTAATTTGGGGAAAAAGAAGAACAAACGTTTTTATTGGCATCGAGTTTGTTTCATCAGAAGTCACAACCTTACAAACTCACAACGAGATCAAAAGAGGCCCAAAGCCTCAATGTTAACTGTGGCAATAAGTGGCAAATACACAAGATTGTGTAACATTTTACTGAAACATTTATCTAATAGAAATAAAAAATATTGGTATATATTGGCAGATAGGTTTTTGTTCTGCCTTTGGTAATATGTGTTAAAGCAGGGTTCCCCAAACCTTTTCCTGTGAGGGCCACATAACTTTTCCCTTCTCTGATGAGGGGCCGGGGTCAGTTTGTAACAGAAAAAGTGTGACGATTGCCAAAGTGCATAAATGTAAAAAATTATTGTTTTTCAGAAAGCCACAATCAAATAACCCTCTCTGGATTCTTTATAATAATAATAATAATAATTAATAATAAAAACACTATTAATTAAATAGATAATAACCAAATAACCCTCTTTGAATTCTTCAAGGAAAAGGCCAGAAAATAAATAACACGATTGAGAAAAAAAAAAAAATCAAAATGGCCGGACCAAATGTGGAGGCGGGCCGTATTTGGGCCGCGGGCCGCAGTTTGGGGACGCGAAGAAGAACGCGCTCACGTGAAGAAGAGCGCGCTTACACCCAAAGAAGAAATGCCGCATCCAAGTGAGTGAGCGAGTTAGTGAGAGAGGGAAACACTTCTACGAGCCTACGTTCTTTGTTAATGTTAATATCTACAGAGGCAACGCCTGTATGTATCATCTTTTGTGTTGTTGTTCTTGTGTTTCCACTCACGATCGGACACTTAAATCCAGTTGTGTAGTGGTTTGAACGATGTGCTAATGCTAGCGAACGAATGCTAACTATACTGTTATTAGCAGCTAATCATCGCTGATTTACGTTGATGCAAACCTGTTTGTTATTGGGGACGAAATTGATTTGTTTCATTTCTATTCTTAGTTTCACTCTTCAAGTGATGGTTGAATAAAGTCAGCAAATTATACCAACGTCTTCTGCATCGTCATTTGGGAGTTTAGCTAGCTGTACAGGTATAGCCAGGACTGAGCCTTAGCCTCTCTGTGAGGACAGCGCAGTCGTATTCCCTCCCGATGCAGTTATCTCCACCTTGCAATGACTGCAAGTCGCTTTGTTGTAATTTTTCCTCGTGAAGTGAAGACACACTTTCGAGCGTTTGAACCTACGTGGTGTCATTGTTATGTTTATGGCTGCAATGCTCGTGCTTACCCATCATAACCTTTCATTTTCACACTCTTTCCTGGTGAAGTGTAGTCAAACTTTGGAGCGAGTGGCGCCATGCTAGTTTGATGCGTCTGGACAACAACACACGTCACGATGTAATACGCGTCTTTAGGAATCGTTAAAGGGATCGTTAAGGCTTTTTCATTGTGATGTCGAGGCCTCGAAACACTCGGAACCGGTTCCGAATTGGAATCGGATTTCGATTACCATCTCTAGTAACGAGTGGAGCCTCGTTAGACCTCGTTAGAAAAAGTTAGACCTTTATGACAGCCAGAAATCTTGCTTGTTTGTAGCTGACGAAATACTTATTTTCCACCATTATTCTCAAATAAATTCTTTAAAAATCAAACAATGTGATTTTCTGTTTTTTTCCCCACATTCTGTCTCTCATGGTTGAGGTTTACCCATGTTGACAATTACAGGCCTCCCTAATATTTTCAAGTGGGAGAACTTGCACAATTAGTGGTTGACTAAATACTTATTTGCCCCACTGTAAGTCGCATTTTGGGGGGAAATTTAGTTGATAAAATCCAACACATAGAACAGATATGTCATCAAGAAAGGCAATTTAAAATAGAAATACAATGGAGAACAACATGCTGAATAAGTGCACAGTGTGATAATGTTACATGATGCATGAACAACGAAATGCGAACGTAGCCGGTATGTTAACGTAACATAGCTATTAAGAGTTATTCAGATAACTATAGCATAAAGAGCATGCCAACAAGTTTACCAAACTATCAGTGTCACTCCAAAAAAACAAAATAACATGTGAAATGATATAATAATGTGTTAATAATTTCACACATAAGTCGCTCCAGAGTATAAATCGCACCCCCAGTCAAACTATGAAAAGATCTGTTATAGTCCGAACATTATGTTAAATCTTCAGTTATCAGTGAACTACCATGTCTACACGTAGCAGGGTATTTGCCAAAAAGAAGTTTCTTTTTCTACGGTTTGGCCTATTATCCACACGCACATGCACATTTAAACTAATGATGCACCAATACTGATATCAGTATCGGCAGGGGGTCCCAATCCGGCCCGAAATGGTGGTATCGGTATCGGCGAGTACCAACAAAGAGGACGCCGATACCATTGACCGGTCCAGTATTATACACTTGACCTCAGCCTTTTTTTCTCCTGACGCTCACTACACTCTCTGTTGTGTGATGACATGTGATCACTTTGCATGCCAAGAAGCTATCGTTATTTGCCTGATCCAGACCAATGAGAGCGGGCTGATAAGCTCTTAACCAGCTTTTTCATATGTAGAACTACGGAGGAAAATGTCGGCGTTCTGGACATATTTCAGTTCATAATCTCCGTCGAGTACAATAACTGCATGCAAGATTTGCGGGCTGTAAGTTTCGAGAGGTGGAGTTAGTTAGCCAGTTTCAATACCTCGAACCTGATAAAACATTTGAAGACGAAACGTGAACGAACACAGAGTTTGAGGCTACAACAGCAGCAACTGCTACCAAGAGAAAGGTCAGTTCACTTCGTCTACTTCACTTTTCTTGTCTTTTAGGCTAGTTTCTTACAGCAGGTCTTAGTGCACAAATCCGATTTTTTTGTGTTTTTCCGATACGAGTAAGGCATTAACTTGACTGTCTGAACGGTACAAGTCGCATAGAAGTGGACCATATCAAATCTGATCTCGGTCACTTTCGTATGCGTTTTAAATCTGATTTGGGCCACATTTTCCCAGAATATGAAGGTGGTCTGAACTGTCAAGTCTCTGAAATCGGAATCCATGCAGCAAAGAGCGAGAGCGGCAGGCAAGAAGGCAGAGATCGCTGTGCATTAGCGGTAGCGCCTAGCTTGAACTTGGCTTCTACGCAGGAGAAAGGCTTGATTACAGTCATGAAAAAATAAAGTGAAGTAAAGGATAAGCTTAATTCTGCTTGGTTTTCTCTATGTGCACCAAATAAGCTATATTTCAGTATTGCTTATATGGCCAAGTCGAGGCAAATTGATGCACACACATAAGGCTTATGTGTGCGTCATGCACGCATGTGCAATCGTTCTATCAATCCACATAAACTTTGAATATAAGACTAAACGGGGATTGTTAATGTTGTGTCCTCTTCTTCGAAATCAAAATATGATCTCCCTGGAATGACGGATGACAGCCTGGATGTGTATTCATTGTTTTGATTCTTCTGCGCATGCGGGTCTTCTTGCTCACCGCGTGTCAGACTGCGAATTGGTGCGCATGCATAATAGTTGAACGAGCTTAATGGACAAAGGCAGTGTGAACGGGCACGCCAAAAAAAAATCGGAATTGAGCATTGAGACCTGCAGTATGAACCTAGCCTTACTGAAAGTAATGCCGCAGTAGTTTTAGATCTATTTCGAAAGTAGGGTTGCCCCCTTTCATAAATAGAAATAAGGTGCGCCACCCTCGCGCCCAAAGCCATACAGGCGACGAAAAAAAAGGCACATCCCCAAAACTTTTAAAATGCATAGAAATGTATCTTTTTATATATATTCCGTATTGGTTCAATACAGAACGCAACTTTTAATTCCCAATTCGGAACGATTTCTTATTTCAAAGGACGGGTGACAAACCTATTCAAAAGTGCTGTAGAACTAAGCAAAGTAAGCTAAGCTAAGTGGCTAAGTGTGTGTGTTAAGGATCCGCGAATGCGGAGAAAACGACTGGACCCAAAAACAGACAACAAAGGTGATGCGTTCGGGGATTTATTAATCATAAATAAAACAAAACATGCGAACGCGGTGAAAAGGGAATAACAAAAGGGGTCCGTGACAAATAGGTCGACGGGGATCAAAAACGCGAAAACTGAGCGGAGGGCAGAGAGCCAAAAGACAAACAAAAACCCACTCAATACCTGCACAAGGTAGAGGATCACAAAACTAAGACGTCTGACGAACTAGATGGCAAATACGAAGCGACTCGAAAGCAGTATACGTGGACGGTGACCAGCAAGGAAAATATCTCGGCATTTTTCTTTCGGATGGCCTGCTTTTATATACTACCGCTGATGAGCAGGGATTAGCTGCAGGTGCGACGTCAGCACGCCCCCACAGTCGGCTCTGCAACAAAAACAAATTCTGACCAGCGGCGGAACGTGACAGTACTCCCCCTCAACGGGCGCCCCCTGGCGACCCACCTGGCTTCCCGGGACAGCGCGCATGAAAGTCGCGGATGACCGAGGGATCCAGGAGCGGGTGACCCATTGACGTTCCTCAGGACCGTAGCCCTTCCAGTCGACAAGATATTGAACCCCCCTGCCCCTTCTCCTGGAGTCTAAAATGGACCTCACGGTGTAGACCGGGTCACCGTCGATCAGACGTGGAGGTGGAGGAGGCGATTCCGGGGGACATAGTGGGCTGGAGGAGACAGGCTTCAGCAGGGAGACATGGAAGACCGGATGGATTTTGATCGACGGAGGGAGCGTTAGCCTCACGGCCACCGGGTTGACCACCTTTTCCATCTCATATGGTCCAATGAAACGGGGACCCAGCTTTTTGGTGACCCCAGCAATGTTCAAGTCCTTAGTTGAGAGCCAAACCTTCTGGCCCGGCTGGTACTGAGGGGCCGGTCTCCGGAAACGATCAGCCAACTGCTGGTTGCGCACTGCAGTTCTCGAAAGTGCCGCACGAGCGTCTCGCCAGACTCTATGGGCTCGTCTCAGGTGTTGTTGCACCGACGGAATGGAGACATTCGACTCCTGAGTAGGGAACACAGGAGGCTGGTAGCCATATGCAGTCTTAAAAGGCGACATACCTGTGGCCGTGCTGATGAGCGTGTTGTGTGCATATTCCACCCAAGGGATATGGGAGGACCAGGAAGACGGGTGCTGGTGGCAGACGCACCAAAGAGCAGCTGCAAGATCTTGGTTTGCCCGCTCAGTCTGGCCGTTCGTCTGAGGGTGGTACCCTGATTACAAGCTTGCTGTAGCCCCCATGGCTTTGCAGAAGGCTTTCCATACGCGCGACACGAACTGCGGGCCCCTGTCAGACACCAGGTCCGATGGAATGCCATGGATGCGGAAGAATGCCTGACGAGTATATTTGCAGTCTCTAGAGCGGTACGCAGCTTGGGCAGAGGTATGAAGTGTCCCATCTTTGAGAACCTGTCGACGACAGTCAGCACCACGGTCTTTCCCCGGGAGACAGGAAGACCTGAGAAAAAATCCAAGGCAATGTGGGACCATGGACGGGACGGAATCGGTAGTGGGCGCAGGAAATCAGAGGGGGCATGATGGGATGCCTTGTTGCGGGCATATACTGAGCAAGCAAGAACGAATTCCTGGATATCGTCTTTCATCCCAGGCCACCAGAACTTCTGGGAGATCAGGAACTGTGTCCGTGAGACCCCTGGGTGGCAGGCAACCTTCGAGGTGTGTCCCCATTGTAGGACGTCTGATTTGTGTTCCTGAGACACGAACAGTCTGTCCTTTGGGCACCCGACTGGTACAGCCCCGTCTTGCAAGGACCTGGCGACCTTCCTCTCCACCTCCCACTGTAGTGCTCCCAACACACGGACCGCAGGCACAAGAGGCTCCGGAACAGACTCATGGTGGACAGGGCTGAAGGTCCTTATCAAGGCATCCGGCTTTGTGTTGCGAGACCCGGGGCGCTATGTAATGGTAAAGTTGAAGCGGGTGAGGAAGAGGGCCCAGCGCGCTTGACGGGAGTTCAGTCGTTGGGCTGCCCTGATGTATGCCAGGTTCTTGTGGTCTGTAAAGATTTCGATCGGCTCAGATGTTCCCACCAACCAGTGCCTCCACACCTGTAGTGCAAGGACGATGGCCAGCAGCTCCCAGTTACCAAGGTCGTAGTTTTGTTCAGCGGGACTGAGACGACGTGAGAAGAAGGTGCAGGGGTGAACCCTCTGGTCGACTGGGGAACGCTGAGACAGGACCGCCCCCACTCCTGAATCCGATGCATCCACCTCAACGACAAACGGCAAATCAGTATTAGGGTGAGTGAGAACAGGGGCACACGTAAAAGCTCGTTTTAGTGCTACAAAAGCAGCCTCGGCCTCTGGGGTCCATTTAAACTGAACTTTTATGGATGTAAGCTTTGTCAAAGGTTCGGCCTTCTGACTGTAGTTGCGAATGAAGCGCCGATAGAAGTTGGCAAACCTGAGGAACCTTTGCAAGGGCTTCCTTGATGTCGGAGAAGGCCACTCGACCACAGCCTGTATCTTGGCTGGATCTGCTCTCAACTGGCCCTTCTCCACAATGAACCCCAGAAACTGGACCGATCGTGCATGAAACTTGCACTTCTCAGCTTTAACATACAAACGGTTCTCGAGCAGCCTCTGTAGGACCAGCCGAACGTGCTGTCTGTGCTCATCGAGGTCTCTGGAAAAAATAAGAATGTCATCTAGGTATATAAAATAAAAATGGCCAATCATATCTCTGAGCACGTCATTAACCAGATTTTGGAACACCGCCGGCGCATTAGTTAGTCCGAACGGCATAACCAAATATTCAAAGTGGCCCAAAGTGGTGTTAAATGCAGTCTTCCACTCGTCCCCTTCCCTTATCCTTACCAAAAAAATATCTCGGCGTTTTTCTTTCGGATAGCCAGCGTTTATATACTATCGCTGATGAGCAGGGATTAGCTGCAGGTGCGACGTCAGCACGCCCCCACAGCCGGGTCTGCAAAAAAAACAAATTCTGACCAGCGGCGGAACATGACAGTGTGTTGCTGCTGTTGCACAGAGAGGGAGGTTAATGGAGAGACAGGATGCGGTGGTCAATTATTTTTCCTTATAATTTCATGAAAGTTGGTCTTTGAGAGCCAAAACTCAGGGTTTAAAAAAGTTTGTTCATTAATTGTATTTTTATTTACTTCCCGTTGGGCTAGTATTATACAGCACATGTTTTAATTTCACGGATTTAGCACTATTTTGGCCTTTGAGAGCGAAAGGTTTATTTAACTATTGTCACCCATACCAGTGGTATCGGTATGGGCCGATACTGCGCAGCCAGGTATCGATATCAGTATCGGGGCCAAAAAATGGTATCGGTGCAACACTAGTTTAAACGAGGGTTGTTATAAACGCTATCCAAAGAGAAGATGTGCGAATTCTGCGTTTGTGGCGCCATCATGAGGACACAAGCCTATAAACTAGGTGACATGGTGACTCAACGAGAATACGAAAAATTTCAAATTTGCATTTGCGTCTCCATTTGAACAATGTCGCAATTCCGCATGAAAACGATGTAGTATTCATGCCATTCCCTAGAGGGCAGTGCAGATTTACAGGGCGACAGAGAATGATGCACTTTGACCCCACCAAACTCCCTCAGCCCGGAAAAAAATATGCCCGCCCACTCGAAGCAATGGCATTTTTCTTTTGTTCAAAAAGGCACAAAAATTGAAACATTTAACATATTTACTTTAATAATATTATTAAAGCAGTAAATTAAAGCCGACATTCCGCCATATTTGCTGTTTTTAATGTTTAGTAGCACCGCTGCGCACGCCCAATGTGACGTGTACGAGTGCTGACGTTAACGTCGCGGTCTCGCGCCGCGGAAGCCTTTGATATGCATGCCGAGGAAGCCCCCCTCAATCCCCGGCAATCGGATTCTTCCACTTTGGAGGCAGGATTCAGAATTTTTCGTCTTCGCCGACACCATATGCACGTGAGGCGAGTCCGCTACTCATTGCGTCTTTGTATCGCAGAGTCGCCATGTAAACTGCCCCTAGAGATGTCCTGATCTGATCACTCTGCCTCCTGCTGCTTTTTTTGGTGCGCAGTGCGCTGCAGTGCTTGTTAAAATTAACGATAAGCTTTAATGTTGCCAGAGAAGCCTGGGAGAGCTGTAGACCCCAATCACCAATGTCACACAATCACGTGATCGCTGTATTGTGCAATGATCGTAGTTTCTAAAGGTGGATTCACTTGCAAATTATGGAAGCCCCCGTGTTTTCAGACGCTGTAAACTCATTGGATGAGTTGCATAAAAGCTGTTATTTGGAAAAGCTTCGGTCGATCCAGTCGCCAGATCCATATTTGATGCCCAAATCGATGTGTCCTCCCGTCCGTTCCCGTCCCGTGCGCGTCAGAGCTCGTCCTGAGACCACAAAATTTCCAATCATACTCCAGTTTATGTCACGATGAGGAGTCCGGTACCCAAAATCGGCACCGGCCCGAATATGAAGCGACATTTGGTCAGCTGAGCGTCACCGTTGTCACGATTGTAAAATGAAATTTGATCGATAACGGGCCGGTGTGTGCCGAAAAATAGCTGCCCCGGGTGAAATGTTCCCCCTGACGGGAGCGCTTATTAATAACGCTTTATTGACATGAAAACATCAAATGTTTTCATGGGCGAATTACAGTAATGGATATACGACTGTAAGATCAGTTTTAAATAATTAAAATGACACAAAATATTAGTAATGTATTTTAGTAACAAATCGTGGACTGGGCCACATAACCATATTTGAACAGAAATGTATTAGTCTACAGGTTTTCCCGACCATATCCTAATGACAGTAGTTCGAGCAGAGTAAAATAATACATATTCACGGTACAAGAAAGTCGTTTCCGTGTGGGCGCTCCCGTCAGGGGGGGACATTTCACGCAGGGCGGCTATTTTTCGGCACAACACCTGTTGTTGCGCTCACCTTCTTGCTGCGCGACCGGGGCGACGAGCTGTGTAGTGTCCGTCTGATGATGTCTGCGATCGTGTTGGCATCATATTGATGTTTTTGCCGCTGTCTAACGGCTGTCGACACAAACGCATCATGGACCGAGATAAACCGTGCTGCTTTCGAGATTTGCCCTTTTAACAATGGGCACACAGCAACTACTAAAATGACCGTTTATCTTCTCTGTTATTGCAACCAACCGCCACACATCCCTTCACCATTTTGATTAATCAATGTTAATGTTAATTGTCAGGAAGGTTTTTGGGTTCGTTTACTAGGCAGTGAATACTTAGACAAGCAGAAAAACACGCAGTAATAGGAGGAATGTACGTAGCGGTAATATGTAAACACGATGAGCTGACGAACAATATGGCGGCACCAGTCAGGGGGGAGGAGTTGTGACGTCACCCGACTATACTTGAAAGACGCCGTCATGTGTCAATCATCGTTGAGCTTGTTAAAGTGGCTAGTGTGTGTGGCAACCCATTGTGCGTGTGTATGTGATCTAAGCAGCATGAGTGAATTTGAGTGAACTGACTCAATGAAGCATTTAACAAAGACAAGTACTTTTCTACATTATTCTTGTCTTTTTTTTTTTTTTTTTTTTTTTTTAAACATTTTTTTTTTCGGTATTGGATCGGGCGTCGCTATAAAATGTGAGAATGTGAGGTGTTTTAAATAGTTTTGTTCTAATTTGCACATGAACAGTTGCTGCAACAGTTAATGGACTTTTCTATTTATAAAAAAAATGTCGAATGGCATCTAGTTTAAACGGGGATACATGCCTCTGTGTTTTTATTAATTTTGAAAGGTAATATGTTGCAATGGTTAAAGTATCACAATACGTATTGGATTGCCACACAGGTATCAGGATACGGATTAGATCGTGACAAAAGCGGATCGCCCGAGCCTTACTAGTCAGCGTTCCCCATATGTTTGCACCAAGTCAGTAGCATTGGGTCCAACATTAGCATTTCTTTTGCAAATTAACATACTGTGCTACACTTTTTTTTTTTCTTAAAAAGAACAAAAGATGTTTTTTATGATCTGCACCTTTATTATCAACGTGATTTGTTTGTTATTATCAGTCATTGTCATTTACATGCTAAAACCCGCATCTTAAATGGATTAATACACATAAAGTAGGTTGTATTGAAAGAGTGAAACATGGATTGTCTATAAATGATCTGTTTTGACTGTTGAATATTCCATCCGGAGTACGCTGGTGTTGGTTCACAGTTTAACTGTTCCATAATCACTTTATGAATTATTTTCATTGGCTGTCACTCAGTTTACTCCCTGAAAATGAAAAGGAAGAAAACGCCTTGAATAATAATTCCATGTTGTAAACACACCCTAATACTTGTGTGAAATGGACAGCATGCTTACATATGATTGGGCCAATGGTGAGTTGCTTCATTGGAGTAGTATCTGAGACAGAGCGTTGTACTCTCCTTGTGCAAGGCTATGTTGTGGGAGCAAGTGAAAACACGTAAGATAATATTACATATTAGCTTATAAGCAGTCATAGACATGTAAATCATTTTATATGAAATGAAATAGTGTATGTTCCTCACTGGAATGCACGAGAACCTCCTTCGGTCACACAGGCTGAGGCTACAGTGGAGGTAAACATCTCTGTATTCTCCATCAATCAGGAAGAATAGGGCAGTGAAACGAGCCAGCAGGGATGAACCACTCTCAACTATGAACACTTCTTGACGGTCAATGGGACATCTAGTACAGTCATCATCATCAAGATTATTTTATTCTTTCTTTCTATCACCTATGCAATAGTTATACCCCATATTAGCAGATATATACGTACTTGTTGTCAATAAGAGAGTATCGCTCAGGGTAGTCAGGGTTTGTGGAATGAGAGGCAAAGCAGTCCTCTAAAACAACTGCAAAACTAGTATCTGTCTTGTGAACAGAGACCCCAACATACAATGGTGAACCCACTGGAAGCGTGACCACACCTGGTGAAAAAGGCTCAGTAAAGTTGGCGTTCCTGTACAGGCTCATGGAGGCTCTGGCTTTGTCACCTGAACCTACAACACCACCTTCTGGACTGTCACAAAAAGAACATAATATCATAAATCAATTAATCATTAACATACAATTCTTTGCATAGTTTATGATGATATTATTGATTCATTATCCCAATTGCTTATTCTTGCGAGAGTTGCAGGGGTGCTGAAACCTATCCCAGCTTGGCAGAAGAGGGGTATACCCTCAGCTTGTGGCCAGCTAGTCGTAGGGCACAAATAGACAGGAAACCATTTACACTCTTAGTTGCGCATAAGGATAATTTAGAGTGTTCAACTGACCAACAATGCACATGTTGGGTTGGGGTATGACAATAAATCGATATGGTGATGTATTGCAATACTTTTTTTCCCAATAAGTTATCGATTGCTTCTGCCAAGAATCGATATATTGGTTTTTAAAAGGTGTCCTTCCTGTTTAATAAAAGAACCAATAGGCTTGACCCAAAACTTTCTACTACTAAAGTGTCCATGTTAAGAAATACATTCGTTTACAAAAATGTTGCCACAAAATAGTGTTGCTGTGTTGATTTCCATAAATCTTACACTGAAACATTCTTAGTCTGTGAGGAAGTCAAAAGTTTTTGACTGTTTGTCTGCAAAAGTGAAAAAAAATAATCATTGTTTATTTTACAATTTAGAAATAGCTCTAACTTTACAATTGTTTCCCTCTTTGATAGTTGTGTTGTAGAAAATAATAATTTCCTGACCCATCTATTGATAATTGTTGAATCACCATTTAGTATTGATAATCTTTATCGTGAGCTATGTATCGCAAATTGTATCGGTATTGACGTACCCGGTGTTTCACACCCCTAGTTTGGGGGTTGGGGGAGGAAACCAGCGTACTTGATGATATAAATGCAGTACATTTGTTTAACTTGCAAATCATTCTGATACTATTTCTTTTCATAATTTTTGGTTCAAATGAAAAGATTGGATATGACAAAAAAATTGATTTGGACATGAAGACCTGGAGTGGGCATAGCCTTATTGAGTAAAACAAACAAAAAAACAACCTGATAACCTCTGGTAATATGAGTCAGAGTCCAATGCTATTCACCATACATACTACTATTTTTGAGAAAGGACCAGAGAAGGTGGGGAATCATCCTAACCAACGTTATAACCATCATATCTACACTGGTGGATCAACGGATACATGCATCCCTCATGTTTAAATCCAAAAATATTTTTGTGCATTTGAATTGAATAGAAATTGAATTTATTAGTACCAGTAAAACCAATTGTCTAGCATGCATTTATGGAAACATTTGTCAAATCCCGGACATTGTGCGAGAGTTCAGAAACACTACTCAGTGTGCAGGAGCCATAATATCACATTGTCTGCCCCACAGCCATTCAAGGGTAAAAAAATCACTGAACTACTCCATAAACTTTCATTCATTGAACTCTTTCAGGTACAAATCTGATGATGATATCACAACTCACTTCAGGAATGGTCTGATGGCCACATCTAGTCTGCTGGCTGTGTCCAGGGGATAGGCGCACGAGAAAGGAAGACTCGCAGCAGGAGAGAAGGATGTGTTGTTCAATGGGTAGATGAATAAGCTATTGGAGTAGATGGCATGTGTGCCATTGGTCTGAAACAAATGGCCATGAGACCGATACAACGTTAACATTTCATTTAAATGAAAAGTTCCCTTTATTACCAGGATTAAGGTTCAAGACATTCGGGAATCAATTCAGACAATTTAGGCAATTGTGTTTTTTTGTTGTGTGACATCTTGTCAACTGAGTGACTGACTGACTAACAAACACTATGTATGGCACTAAATAGAGTACTACCATCTGTGCTAAATACAACATATCGGTAAAGAACAAGTTAATGCAAATGCTATTGCATGCACTGTAGTAAAGTGTCTTTTACCGTTAGTGTGTTTCCACAGGCATCTGCCTGCGCTTCAGCTTCATACCACACGATATCACCTTGCACCCTGACCCAGGAGCAATTTCGGACTGCCAGGTTGCCAGAGAGTGGGTTGTAACCAGTACTTCTTAGGCTCGCTGTATTTAGGCCTACTTGAATTTTTTCAGAGCCACAAATAAGGTCAAAAGGCCTGAGTGGAGTTGGGATGCCTGAACGAAATACAGTTTGTATAGGATCATTACCGGTAACTTCTTCATATACATTTATAACAAAGCAAATGCAATACATACAGTACAATATATTAGAAGCTACCTTCACATACAACGCTAGCATTCTTCCTTTGAACAAAGTTGTGCCTCCCAAAACAGTATACATTAATTACGGCATATATTCATTTTTTGTGTGTGTGTGTGTCACTGTTCCAAAAACAATACAATATATACATTATAGATGAATGCAACTTTCTCAAACAACTCCGGCAACACAAGACATCATTTGAGTAGCAGAATTATTAACTTTAATTCTTCTTACCTTCACAAACCACTCCAGCATCCTCATTGTGATCACAGTTGTGTGAGCCAATCCCTTGGTGACTACACTCACCGAGCTTTTCTTCATTTCCAGTGCATCTGACATTATCCAGCCAAATGGGCCCTGTACCTTGTCCAAAGCGAGCCATCTGGGGTGCTGACAGGGCCCTGCCACAACCCAACTGCCTACACACTACTTGTGCATGGTTCAGGCCCCAAATATCGTCACACACTGTTCCCCACTGTTCACGGAAGAAGATTTCCACTCTGCCAGAGCAGGAGCCATTTACTCCATTAGCGAGACGGACATCCCCCTCATCTGCTGCGGGTACTGACGATGGTGAGGTAGTGTAAGCTGCTGTTGAAGCAGCTTCAGATTCCCATGCAGAATGCCTAGTTCCATCAACCTCTTAAAACAAATAAAACAAAGTTGTGACCGAACACTTTTATTAACAGCCTTTGCTTTTACAATTAACGCCAACAACATGAAAACAAGATTGAAACAATAAATTTGAGTGTAAAATAATTCAAATGGAAGAATACCTGCACAATAAGCAAGATTGCATGTTGATGGCTTCACAAGTTTGTACACGTAGAAGCTGGTAGGTGCTGCAGAGCAACGCTTAATATGGATTTTGTGTGAACTAAAATGACAGCATTCTCCCAACCATGCATTACACACGGTATGACTTGAAATCACATCAAACTGCGTTGGATGATCTTCTGTTATCCACAAAGGTGCATGGGTCCCACACATGTTTTCAGCTATACATCTCTCGGGAATGTGTGCACTGTTGCCACCCAGAAGCAGGCGATACCAGCCTCGCCACTCAAGATTTCGGTCACATCTTGCCTGGTTAGAATTACTAAATTGTGTTGAACGCCAGTTGTCATCCAGAACTGTGTACCTCTTGCAAGGGTCAGCGCAGCTTGTGCCATCATTTTCAATGCAGTCCATGCCTGCTGGACAAACTATGTCTCCACAAGTGAACTCGACTGATTGTGATGAAAGGGAGGAACGGTAGAGTGATGCAGGTTTGAGGCATTCATATGAGCCCGGTGTGTTTTGGCAAACCTGAGGTGCTGTGCATGGTTTTTCAGGGAGTGAGCACTCGTTAACGTCCACGCAGCCACTGCCAGGTGCCCACTCATAACCATGACTACAGCAGGAGCCGTTGCTACAGACTAAGGTATTGTAACAATTGAGACCATCGCCTACGAAGCCATCTTTGCAGACACACGAAAAGCCAGTTAAAGAGTCGCCTCTTTTAAGTGACTCTTGACAGATTGCTTTGTGATGACACGCATTACAGCTGGAGACAACTGAACCTAAGAAGAAGGAGAAGGAGTTTAATTCCTGCTGACTTAAGTTGTCAGGATCATTATTATTATTTTAAATTAAACGAACCAACGAGTCCTAATTTGACTAGAACACACATCGCGAACTTCAAACCTAACAAATCCCTTGGCCTTTTGCAAATCCAGAATTATTTCTTAAAATTATGACTTGAGGTATTCATGGGAGGATAGTGTATTTTGGCATGTACAGTATCGCAGCTGGAAACAAATAAATTGAAGACTATTATTTCATGTCTAGCCGCAAGATGTTGTAAATTATGATAATGAAAATTGGCTCTACGAACTACAATCTGAGGGTTAGATGAACGACTTAGAACTTCCGACTTCTAGTTTAACAGATCAATAACTTGTAATTGGACCTTAAAGTGCCTGTGACACGAAAAAGCATGTTTATTTCATAATATACGCGGTATTTTATGCTCCTGAATGAAATGTACCACTTGGATGTGTGAAGAAGCGATCGATATATTTATTCAATTTTTTTAATCCCACGCTACAAAAATGAGAGACTTCCGGCTTCGGTCTTGCATTGAGGAAGAGGGCGCTGTGACGTGTACGGAGGAAAGAGTCCTCGTCACTATACAGCCGTACTGTTGTATGAAAAGGACCAAGGATTCAGCTGATTTTGTGGATTAATATGTTTGTTTTTCGCATCACGCCAGCCAAACAGCTGCAGAAAAATCTTGTTGTACGAGGGAGAGGCGTGTGCGCCTTTTTGGAGTTTCAAAAGGTTCCCATTTACTGATGGATATTGGCCAAAACAAGCCCTACTACTGTGGGACCATGGGATTTACGAGGAAGTGAGTAAACATCGTCTTTTGTATTATGTCAAATACTGGGATCATTTCAATATTTAGGTGGCTTGCATTTTGTGGCTGACAGGCTCCTTGTCCCCTCGACCGACGACCGGCGGCTTGTCGCACCCCCCCCCCCCCCGCCGGGAGAGCACTATACTTGGCTTATTGCCCGCTTCATGTGCCAGGTGTTCTGTCAAAATTTCCGACCGATCAGAAATTGCAACTTTGTGTTAAAAATAGCCGCGAATACAGCGATTACAAAGTAAACACTACAAACTTTCTGTAAATAAAGGACTACTAATGTTTGATCATGGATGGGCATGTAAAAAGCTCTCCTCATACACATTAGCTGCACATGTTAGCTGCACAACAACTGCAATTCCCCCTCAATGGGCTGCATACTAAATCAGATGAAATTGTGACTCTGCTGACGTCATCCACCTGTTGGGGACGCTACAGCCCTATAATGGTAGGCGTGGCAGATTAAAAGACTAATTTCTCGTCATCTACGCTTTGCTAAATTGTTGTATATAGTTGAATCGTCTCAAAATATGATTCTAATTCACATAATGCTATTTAAGACTTTTTTTCTCCTGTCGTATGGACTTAGACCTGTGAGTAAATATGGTTCAAAAGTTCAACAAAAATTCCGATCCTCCCCCCTCAAAAAATAAAAAAAAGTCACGATATGTTGTAGGTTAACTACTTACACCATTTACTCATACAGTCTGCTTACGCAGTACATTAAACGGCTATTCCAAAAATTGGAGGATATTTAAACTTCAAAATTCTTGACAAATAAGCCTCACGGTACTTTTCTGCTAGATATTCATCAGTAATGGTAATCAACTATCACTGACTTGATTAACTCAGCTTACGGATCAAAGGTAAAATGTGATTTTATGATATTATTTTGCATAATGACAGTAACAGGTTGCAAAGCAATGAAACAAATGATTACCAAATATTGACATATAAATTTCATTTGAACTGTTTTATTTCATATTCAATTTGGTCATAGGATGTGTGACAATACAATTCAGTACTCCTATTTTCCTATTTGGTATTGTATTTTGAAAAATATTTTCAAGCTTTCTTTACTCTTATCTTTTGATTTAATTTATCTATTTATTTATTTATTTATTTTTGTCTCTGGGCAAGTAAATATACTCAAAAAACGGTGTGTTTTATTATTTTGAATGTGCATTATTATTTAAAATTTGAACGGTAGGATGAAAGAAAGTCTTCCAATTCTGGAATGATCTTAAAATTAAAGACAAATTGTGTTTCAAATATAGTTTCCAAGATGCCTGAAACATTGAACATTATGTATTTTATTTACATTTATAATATTTTAATTTACACTGAATGACTTCAGGTCTACAGTTAGTAGACATAAATAGTAAGAAATAAAACTGAAGTGAAAAGAAAATCAGCACTACTGTGCAGTATACCTGATCCTCTTGTAATTAGCTGCAAAATCAGGAAGAATAACACTCTGCTAGGCATCCCCATAATGGATCATGCATTGACCTCACCTAAGAGAAGGAAAAGCAATGAATTTCATTCACAACCTGAAAAGTGGCTTTTCCTACCTTACTGCCTAGATAAGGATGAAAACCAGGAAAGGACCAGGAAAGAAAAAGATGAGGGAATTTATAGGAAAGTTTTTTTTTTTTTTTTTTTTTTTTTTTTTTTTTTTTAATGAAAGAGGTCATACAAATTAATCATTAATGAACACACAAATGTTTCATTGACACCTAAAACCGGGAGGGGAATTCAATAGAAATGTTACATATTAAGGTGAGAAAAGCACATTCTTTCATCGTGTGGGGCATTGTGGAGAAGTGATTAAGCTTTGGAAGGACTTATCTTGGAGATCATGGAGAGTTTTTTGTTTTTTTTTTAAATAAAAAAAATTGGAAAGCCTTTTTGGGGGGAGCGAGGGCTTAAAGAGAAGCACAGCTACGTCAGAAAGGTGCAGACTTGCATACACATAAATATAGGTTTAATAACAGCAACCAAATGTATTGTATTAGAATGGAAGTCAAGTCAAAGACCTAATGCCAAACAATGTATGAATCAAATGCTATCAACAATACGTCTTATACGTCTTAATACGTCTATATGTAACATACATTTTGGGGGACAAGCAAAGGACCCTTTAGTGATTATGTTAAGAAAATGAAATGAATATGAGGACAAATTGTTCCATGACCAGACTCATGTCACCCTAGACACGGGGTTCTAAATTAGCGGACCACAGCACACCTCTCTGCGGACCCAGAGCAAATGGCACTTTTCCAAAAAAAACAAAAAAAACTTTTCTACTATTCTATCGCTAAATTCTGTTTCATCTTTAGTCAAATATCTTCCATATTCCCACTGCTGTTGTCATCTCTATGGCGATGATGCTTTGATTGGCTGAGAGAGCCTGCATGGATGCACTGATTGGCCGAGAGAGCATGCTTGGATGCGGTGATTGGCTGAGAGAGCCTGCATGCTGCTAGCTAGAGTTGACAGACCGCAACAGTGTGAAACAGAATTTGCACCCGGCACTTTGCAATCTGTGTCACCAGTGGAAGACCGAATCTAACAAAATGTAATGCTCAAAGTTGACCAAGAGAAGAAAAGTGGACAATGAAAATTGCCGTTTCAATGAGGAATGGACTGACAAATATGCGTCCATTTTACCAACTGCAAGTACCAAACCTACGTGCTTACCGTAATTTCTGGACTATTGGGCACCCCTGATTACAAGCCTCACCCAGTACATTTTTAAATGAAAAACCATTTTGTACATACATAAGCCTCTCCTGCCTATAAGGCGCGTGTGCCCACTTAGCAACAAGAGATATTGACAAAGAAATACACAGAGTTTTCAAAATTTTAATAACACACCTTAACTTTTCGTTCCAAACAGTGCCAGCAAGCACGGCAGTTATATAGCAGCGGCACGGAAGTTACATAGCATCAGCACAGCGGTACAGTTGTAATTGGGCTGGTTATTAAAAACATAAAAGTCTTTGTTAGCCATCTTCATCTTCCTCCTGTGCACACAAACCATGGAAGTCTTCACCCTCAGTGTCGGATATGAAGACACTCAGATACACTTCGCCACGCACCTACTCAGTCTCTCCTTCGCTGTCGCCTTCAGTGTCTCCCATAATGAGGCAAATTCACTCCTGAGCCCGTGCCGTCCTCCTCGTCACACAGCAGACTGGCCCCTCGAAACCCGTTGGTTATGGCGGACTTCTTTCACACTGCTTCACGCTGCCAGGCTCCCCCGGCATGCCTGTGCAATAGCTGCTCTTCGCATGAGGCGAGTGTTTGCAAATGATCTCTCGCCGCGAGTCATCAAAACTTCCCATACAACTCGGATGGCCAATTTAATTTTTTCTAGCATTTTCCATGATGCAGATCTGCCAATTCTACTCATGCACAAAGAGGGTCCGCCTCCTCTATTCATGTACAATGCACAAAGTTTAACCACCGGTAAGAGTGCAAACTAGCGTCTTCCTCGACATATATTCCATGTGTGTCACTTCCACATTCCATGCTTGAGCGCCCCTGGCGGCCGTCAGAAGAATGCACAAATTGGCCACATCATTGCACACGTCGCAGGACACAAAATGAGGGGGAAAAGTAGCGGTTTGTAGTCCGGAAATTATGGTAATATGCTTAAAGAAAATTGCGCCATTATGTTTCAGAGCAGAGTTCTTTTGAAGAGAAGTTTCCTCCTAAATCAGAATTGAGAAGGCAAGAAATTAACAGGTTGAAGCAGTCGTATCAAGAGTCAAGCAAGGTTATTGTTAGATCTATGACACAACAACAAATGGCGTACCGCGAGGAAATACCGCAATAGGAAATGAATGGAAATCTTGTACGAAGGAGATGTGTATAGAGCTAAACCTACCAATTCTCTCCGAAAATGATGTACCTGGTGCCAAACTGACTGGCAAAGATGTGGAACAACATAAAAATGTTCAGTTAAAGAGATGGCTTTAGTGTCGAAGGCTGAAAAAGACGGAAAAAAAACGAGCCGACCTAAGCATAGCTTTAGCTTTTTTATCGACGCGACTGACAATGACATTCTCCTGTTTCAACAAGCTATCCTTTACCTTCAGCCCTGTCTTTCTTATATATCCTCTGGTTGTCCTACGTCTCTTACCATTCTCGGGGGTAATTTAGTTAGCTTTGTGTAGCGAAACTCAGTGACAGCCAACGAACACTTTTAATTTTTTCATTGATAACACATCTTAATCCTGTAATTTATTTACACTTCCCCCTTACTAAAGTTGTTATATATATATATATATATATATATATATATATATATATATATATATATATATATTAGGGCTGTCAAAATTATCGCGTTAACGCGCGGTAATTATTTTTTTAAATTAATCACATTAAAATATTTGACGCAATTAACGCACATGTCCCGCTCAGAAAGTATTCTGCCTTTTAGTAAGTTTTACAGCAAGGCTTTTTGCGCTGTCCAACAGCGAACTCTTGTGGTCGCTTTGCGACATGGTTTATTATTTTCTTCTTTTCTTCATTATGGCTGCACGACGTCTCGGGCTGATAATGTAGTGCTTATATGATCCTTGGACAAGATTTGTCCGTAAGTATGGTTGTTGTAAAGAATGTACATATTATGTTAGTAAGTAAGCGAAATGTTCTATTTTTTGTATGAGACGCTTTTTGTTTATGTTTAGTGAACCTGTATAACGTGCTAAGCTAACGTTGTTGCTAATGCAATGCTGTGTACTTTTTTTGTTGTTGTTTCACTACGGTCTAAAGAGGACAGTGGTTTGAGGCCATTTTATTAATAAATCAGATGAAAAAGGAAGAAGTCTGATTATTATGGCGTCGTTCACTAGCTGTCTAGCTTTGGAAAAAGTAGACGCTTCGGAGTGAGGACAGCATAGACAGATTTAAATGACAGTAGAGTGAAATGCCCACTACAGTCCTTATGTACCGTATGTTGAATGTATATATCCATCTTGTGTCTTATCTTTCCATTCCAACAATTTATTTTACAGAATATATATATAATTTACAGAAAAATATGGCATATTTTATAGATGGTTTGAATTGCGATTAATTGCGATTAATTACGATTAATTAATTTTTAAGCTGTAATTAACTCGATTAAAAATTTTAATCGTTTGACAGCCCTAATATATATATAACAGAAACGGTAACAGTGGCAGTCAGATACCATTGTATAGTTTTTTCAGGTCATTCATTGTCAGAAAGAGGCAGTACGGCACAACGTTACGCTAAAAAAATAAGTTAAAAATATAAAAATGACTTACCTCTTTGTCCTCTAAAAGACCATGCCAACCCAACATAATGTTTACTGCATATGAAAAGTGAATGGATTCGCCGAGCTGGTGTCAAAGTCCGCGCAAGTTGATGCGGTCTTCACATTTTTTCCTCCCAAGTTTTTGGTTTCCGGAAACGGAATGAAGTGAATGAAGAAAACATCCTTCATGTGTCATAATGTCTAGAGTCGTTTCTACAAGTTCCAAAAAAGCAATGCGTGATCGGCATGTTCGTTTTTGAAAGATTACCGGAGAAAAGTAGCACTAATTGTGTTGTGTCTATGCGAGGGTGGGTCTATAATGTCCCACTTCGGCTTTACTTCGGCTTTACGATGCGACGTCACGGTCTAAAAATAGCCTGCGTGCGGTACGCCATTGCAACGGAGTGCTCACTCAGAGTATCGTGGGTGTTGGCCAAACATAAGAAGTCGTTCTTTGATGGAGAAATGATAAAATAGTGTATGACTGAAGTGATGGCAGCAATGTTCGAAGGAAAAGAGAAGGAGAAAATGACAACAAAAAACAAACAAATCTCCCAGATTCATCAACCACAAGACGCACTGAAGTACTGGCTGATGATGTGAGTAAACAGCTTTGTGACCCCCAAATGCCATTTCTCTCCTTGAGCAATTTTACAGTTAAAGTTACTGTCAATAATTATTATGTTTGCACCTTAATGACAGAGCTTGTCATTTATGTTCTGTTTCTTTTTTGCCCAGCAGTGTTTTACAGTTACAAAATGTACTGTCAATAGTTATTGTTTGTACCTTAATGACAGATCTTGTCAATTATTTGGTGTACATGTGTAAACTTTGTACTTGATTTTTTTGGGGAGGATATTTTTATTTTTAGTCAAGAAAATGTTTTGTTAATTTATTTTTATTTAATTAGAATGGGCATTGTATTTTTATGAATGGACTCATGCTTGTATGAAAAAAAAAACAATTAGGGACCTTCAAGATTTGTATCTGAGGACTCTTGCCCTAGACTATGCTTGAAAATTCCAGAACTGACGGTAACTGGCAGGGATTTCTTAAATTTATTTTTTATTTCTTGTTTTGCTGGGTATTACAGTATTTTGTGTTGAAAAATTAACTCATAACATTGTTTGAGGGGGGAAAAACACTAATATTTAATCTGATTCAAGTAAGTTTTGAGATGTATGACTTTTGGTTACTAATTGTTAGGTTTAGTGTTTTTGTTTGATCCTGGCTGTTGTCTAATTTCCTTGTCTTTCTTTTACCTATTTTTGGGATTACTCATTGCTTCCTCCTGTCCCCATCAGACTTTCATTCTGTCAATTCTTCCTTCAACTGTTTTCTCGTCACCTTGTTTTTTTTTTTTTTCTTTTTTGGGGGTGGCGGGGGGACTTTGATTTAAATTAGCAATACCAGTACAGTATGTATATTTTTAAGTTTGCACTGTTTTGAATCCTTGCTTCTCTCCATCTGGGTCAACTCTGCTTCACTCTCGTTTGCCTGTCACATAGGAGACACTCATGGCATAATGGTACAATCCTTTAAATCTGTGCAAGCAGAGTGGTTTAACTTTAAGTGCCCACTTAGTGACAGTGCGCACTCTTATGTGCCTCGATATGTGGCAACCACTTCAGTGTGTATTCAAACTTTTGCCCGAAATCGGCTGGACTATGCTTAAAAAGCTTAAAGCCCTCGCTCACTCATTCAAATAAGAATTGTTGTATCTGGGTTTTGTGTCAGAATGCCACATTATATCCAATATTTTTTGCAGGGCAGTCAGGATTATTGAAATTATTTAATTTTCTTATATGCCTCAATCTTAAGAGAATTAGGGGGTGGGGGGGACGTGGACTTTATGCCATGTTTTTCGTCTTTTTTGAGCATTTAAGTGTTTCAAAATGACTCTTTAGTTTCAGACCTGTTCTGTTTACTGGTTTGTATTGCAATGCAATTTATTGAAAATTTTCAGTTGTTTATTTCATTCATTCATCTACTAAAATCCTCTCATATCTATCTATCTATTAACCTGTTGGTCGGTCCGTCCGCCTGTCTGTCTATCCTTTGGTTCATTCTTAGGCATGTTATTCAACACTGTTGCTGTTGGGCTTATTTTGACTAAGAAGGAGACATCTAACAATCACAAGCCATTTCAATTATTTCACACCATTCATGATAAAGGAATTTATCTCGGCATTTCAGACTGTCTATAGATACTTTATTTGCATATTTTCTCAGTCGCTTTGGTACATTTCTCAAATCATTCTAGCCAATTTATTAACAATTAGTATATTTCTCAAAACAATTAGTACAAGTACCAAAACACCATGGATTACCTGCAAAATCCAGTTGTTGGCTCAAAATCCTTAGTCCATTTTTCAAAATTAAATTCCTGTGTCAATGAAAATGTCTAGCTATCAGAATCATAGTCCTTGTGTTGCTGTGTTTGACAAGACAATCCAGTATGACAGTACTCTGGAGAGATGCTCTGATGCAAAATGAGTTTTGATGACAATTATTGTCAATGAGGGTGAGTTGGGGGTGTAGATTTATTGCAAGAGAATGGACAAGATGTACTTTACAATTTTACTGTTTATTGCATTTGTTGACGGACCATATCATTGCAATATAGAAATGAAATCAAAAGCGCTATGCAGTGCAAAGAAAAGAAAGAAATCATAATGATAATAACCCCCAAAAAGTTGAAATGTCATTGAAATTGTTCTCCCAACATTTGGTTGCATTCGCCTACTAACCTCAGGCATTGTAAGGCCATGATTGAGAACATGGTCTTCAAGTGTTGCTCTTATCTCGTCAGGACCGCGCATATGTCCTCTTTCTCTTCTTCCTCACCTCCCAACTCCCCCGCCTTCGTCACTCCTCTTCCTCTTTTCTCTAACTGTTGACCCTGTCAAAATTCTTGTCCTTCCATTGTCAGACATTGTAAGGCTGTGTTGTGCTCTAGCCATATAGTATATATCAAGATTCACCTAGGAGCCATTTACAACTTCAGTACAGATTTGGAAAAACAGTAAAGGAAATGTCAAGAAATATGCTTAACATCTTATGACAACATGTTCAGTCATTTGTTGTACAGAATCTTTGCATGGATGTAATAAGGGGTTGTGTATGAACACGTTCATATTTTGGGCAAATGTGAACTGAAAGCATCATATTTTTGTCTCATGAACGTTACTGTGGACGCGCTCATTTTAGCGGTTGTGAGCGACGTTCATAACTCATTCATTGTCAAATACTTTACTGGTGTTGTGCAACAATGAACAGACATGATTACTGTCATACATATGATCTCAACTTTTTTTTTTATGCACTCTTGCGTACATCTCACTGGATATTATATAACAGAACAGTGATTTCCCCAATTAGATCCCCCAATTCTCATCCCATTGGCTGTGTGAACCCAGGTTGATCATGGGACTTGTGGTCCTTATACTACATTCATGAGTTCAGAATTATTGCCTTTCCGACAAAATTGCAGATAAAGCCGTAGGCTAAAAACACTATTTAAAAAAAATATATATATATATATATTAAAAACGGACAATTATCCAACCTGGCAACTCAAACTGCCTAAGGCTGTCACAGCTGTGTTGTTTTAACAAATACGGGAGCTTTTGGTCCCGAAGCTTTTTCTGGCTGCTAATAACCATTCTTTTACATTCAGTTGGACTCTAAATATTATCCAAAGGTGCTTAATAAACAAGTTACATGCGAATGGCTGGCCACCGATTCAAGGTGTATTGCCCAAAGTCAGCTGGGATAGTCTCCAGCACCCCCGTGACACTTGTGAGGATAAGCAGCTCGGAAAATGAATGAATTACTTCATAAACATACTTCTGCAACATGAATACAGCACGGGGAAGACGCGGTGAGAGAGCGGTGTGCAGTCAAGTTGAGCACAGCCACGTGTGTGAGGTCTACATTGCTTTGTGTGCGTCCATGACCAAACGGAAGTACAAATTCCTTTACAGAGAGATGTTGGTTTTTACTTTGGAATCGCTGCATTCTTGGTTGTTTGTAACCTTTCAGCGCAGGTGCAAGACCCCAAGATACTTGAACTCCTCCACTTGGGGCAGGATCTCATCCCCGACCCAGAGAGGGCACTTAACCCTTTTCTGACTGTGGACCATGGTCTCGGATTTGAGGTGCTAATCGTCATCCCAACCGCTTCACACCCGACTGCAAACCGCCCAGTGAGAGTTGGAGGTTACGGCTTGATGAAGCCAAAAGCACCACATCATCTGAAAAACCAGAGATGCAATGCTGAGGTCCCCAAACCGGACACCCTCAACGCTTCGGCTGAGCCTACAAATTTTGTCCATATAAATTATGAACAGAATTGGTGACAAAGGGCAGCCTTGGTGGAGTCCAACCCTCACTGGAAATGGATTCAACTTACTGCCGACAATGCGGACAAAACTCTGACACTGGTCGTACAGGGACCGAACAGCACTTACCAAGGGGCTTGGTACCCCGCACTCCAGGAGCACCGTTGACAGGACTCCCGGACTGTCTCTCGCACCAATCGAAAGCTTTCTCCAGATCCACAAAACACGTAGACTCGTTGGGCAAACTCCCATGCACCCTTGAGGGCCCTGTCGAGGGGTGTAAAGCTGGTCCATTGTTCCACATGCAGGACAAAAACCACACCGCTTCTCCTGAATTCAAGATTCGACTTCCCGACAGACCCTCCTCTCCAGCACCCCTGAATAGACTTTACCAGGGAGGCTGAGGAGTGTGACCCCTCTATAATTGGAACACACCCTCCGGTCCCCCTTCTTAAAAATGGAGGACCACCACCCTGGTCTGCCAATCCAGAGGCACTGTCCCCGATGTCCACGTGATGTTGTAGAGGCGTGTCAGCCACGACAGCCCCACAACATCCAAAGCCTTTAGGAACTCCGGGCAGATCTTATCGACCCCTGGGGCCTTGCCACCAAGGAGCTTTTCAACAACCTCAGTGACTTCAACCCCTGAGATCAGAGAGCCCAAGTATTCTTCCCACCGACTCACCACGTACACTGAATGTATCAATGCATTTGCAACTTGTTCAGATGAACCAGAAACTGCTTATTGCTGAAGATGAAGATTGAATTGAATTTCAAATCTGATCTAAGAAATGTACCAAAGCGACTGAGAAAAACTGTAATAAAGACCAAAAGACATATGATTTCTAAAATGATATATACACTCCTTTATTTTAATATCATTTGTTGGTTAATATTAGTCCGACATTGAAATTTACAAAAGCAATAGTATTTAATAAGAAGAAAAATTAATATGCTGCCGCTGCACAGTGGGATTTGTGTTGAACACGTCTGCCTAAGGTTAGAAGATCCATGTCCAATCTCTGGTGTATGAGCTCTGTGCGGAGTTTGCATGTTCCATAGGTTTGAATTAATGTGTGAAAAATGGTGTGCCTATATGTGATCTGTGTTTGACTGCGATTTCACTCAGACGATTTACCCCCTGAAAATAAAAAGAAAAAAAGGGCCTTCAATATTAGTTCCAATTTATAAACATTCAGAATGAAATGAAATATACAGTATCCTTACAAGTGATTGGACCAATGGTGAGCGACTTCAATGGATTAGAATCTGAGACAGAGCGTTGTACTCTCCTTGTGCAAGTCTACAGTGTATGTGGTGGGAGCAAGAGAAAGCCATAAGAAAACATTACAATTTAATTAATAAACAGTAATAGACATGTAAATGTGTGCGCATCAAATGGAATAGAGAATATTACTCACCGGAATGCATGAGAACCTCCTTCGGTCACACAGGCCGAGGCTGCAGTGGAGGTAAACGTCTCGGTATTCCCCATCAGGCAGGAAGAAGAGGGCAGAGAAACGAGCCCGCAAGGATGAACCACTCTCAACTACGGACACTTGTTGGCGGTCAGTAGGACATCTAATACAGCCCAGTGAAGATTACTGTTTATCATCAACTTTCAATCATGAATCGATAGTTATTCTAACTGAGCAGATACATACTTGTTGTGGATAAGAAAGTATCGCTCAGGGTAGTCAGGGTTTGTGAAATGAGAGGCGAAGCAATCTTCCAAAACAACTGCCAAGCTGGGATCATTCTTGAGCACAGAGACCCCAACATACAATGGTGAACCCACTGGGAGGACGACAACTCCCACTGAATAAGGCTCAGTAAAGTCGGAGTTCCGGAACAGGATCATGGAGGCCCTGGCTTTGTCACCAGAGGAAACAATAACATCCTCCGGACTGTCAAAAAGAAGATAAAAATTTCTCAAACTAGTGCTGTGCAAGATGGAGGAAAAACACGATTTTTAATTATCATGAGACCGATATGCCATTATGTCATACATTTTAAATAATTTGTTGATTTGGTAAATTGACACTTAAAGGGGAAGTTCAGAATTTTTTACATTAGGCTCTTCGAGTTAGCGGGGAATTTGTTTGAAACCAACTCCACTAATTATTTACCATATTTTTCGGACTATTAGTCGCACCTGAGTATAAGCCGCACCAGCCATAAAATGCCCAACGAAGAGGAAAAAAAACATATATAGGTCGCACCGGAGTATAAGTCGCATTTTTGGGGGAAATTTACCTGATAAAATCCAACAAATAGAACAGATATGTCATCTTGAAAGGCAATTTAAAATAAAAATACAACAGAGAACGACATGCTGAATAAGTGTACAGTATGATAATGTTACATGATGCATGAACAACGAAATGCAACCGTGGCCGTTATGTTATCAAAACTAGTTATTAAGAGTTATTCAGATAACTATAGCATAAAGAACATGCTAACAAGTTTACCAAACCATCACTGTCACTCCAAAACATAACATGTGAAATGATATAATAATGTGTTAATAATTTCACACATAAGTCGCTCCAGAGTATAAATCAGCCTCTCAGCTAAACTATGAAAAAAACTGCGACTTATAGTCCGAAAAATACGGTATACAGTTTTTCCACGTTTGTTAACACACATTTCTCAATACAATAACAGCTTTCTCAATACTGCATGTACAAAACTGAAAACTGCACACACAAAGTACTAAACCTGATACTCTTTTTGCAAGAAGACCCTTGCCATCAAATCTCTAAATTGTGTTCACTCGTGTTTTCATTTGCTACACACTGTCATATTTCCAATGAAAAACATACTATTCATTGAGTACACACAGCTAAGCTTTTGCTGCTCACTACCAAGCATTTACAGCACATTGTAGTGCAAAACTGAAAACACTAGTCTAATGAAACACCATATGAATGACAATGAATCTGGAAAATAAACAATCAGGATAGCCTACATTTTCATAAAACAAACTTTCAAACAGCACACAAATATGCAGCCAATTGTTTTTTCTTTTTGTACATGATTGAAAATTCATCATGATGAAGCATCACCATGCCTTTGATTTCTGTCAGGCCAGAGGGCCTCGTCCAAATCACAGGAGATGTTCCCCCGATCTAGACCTCTCTGGCTGTATGGCTTGTATTGAAAGCTGCATTATCTGCTAGGATCTTCGGTTTAATTTGTCTTGGGGTAATTGCATTGTTTTCACGAACCATGTTCAGAATTAGGTTCCCTGGTCTGCTGTGAAAACGTGTCTTTTGTCATGTTTATGTGCCTTCTCAGTTCTTTTCTTTCCTTTCCAGCACATTATGCAGCTGGATGGGCGGGGCTGTGCTGCACACCTGTGGCACATTTGGAGCGCTCATTATTTAAGGACTCCTGTCACCGTCTGCGAGTGTCGGACTATTGCATTTGCTTGTTACCTGCTTTGCTTACCGCTGTGTGCTCATCGTCACCCTTGGTGCTTCCCGACATTCTTCGATCGTGTTCTGGTTTGATCTCATTTACTTTTGTGTTTTATTGGGATTTTGTAATTGAAATTTTGTACTGTTATATTCACGCCATTTTGGCGTGCTCTCTCAGTTGTATTTTCTTACTCGCGTTTTCTAGCGTGCTCTCTCAGTTGTATTTTCTGACCCGCGTTTTCTAGCGTGCTCTCTCAGTTGTATTTTCTTACCCGCGTTACTTAGCGTACTCTCTCAGTTGTATTTTCTTACTCGCGTTACTTTGGCGTGCTCCCTTTGTTCTCGTTTTTGTAATAAATACTTCTAATTTCAAAGTCTGTGTTTGGATCCATATTGTAACATAACAGAATAGTCCGACCATGGATCCCACAGATTCTGAAAGTACTCGCCGTGTAATCGCCTGTCACGGTCACGTGATCAGCCAGCACGAACAGTCACTGCGTGAACTAGCAAACGCGATCGGCTCGCTAATTACACGTGTAGAAAAGATGACGTCACCTTCACAGTCTTGTGGCGTAGTTGACGCTGCGGTGGCGCCCGATCAGCTCCCTCCCTCTTCGATGTGCCCGCCTGCGTCCTTTCGGGAGCCGGTGTTGCCACACCCCCATCGATATGAGGGAGAACCCGGTGCTTGCCGACAATTTTTGCACCAGTGCTCCCTTGTTTTTGACCAACAGCCATACACATTTGCGAGTGATAGCTCCCGTGTAGCATATGCCATGAGTCTCCTCGCCGGTAAAGCTGCTACGTGGGCCATGGCGGTAAGCAACTCTACACCCACGATCCGTCAGTCATACGAGACTTTTAAGACTGAGTTTATGAGGGTTTTTGACCATCCGGTTAAAGGCAAGGAGGCAGGCGGCCGCCTGTTGGATTTTTTTCAAGGCGATCTGTCTGTGGCGGACTACTCCATTCAGTTCCGCATTTTGGCCGCGGAGTGCGGTTATGGCGAAGCGGCTCTGTGTGGTATTTTTCGGCGGGGGCTGTCGCCTGCTGTCAAAGATGAGTTGGCGGCCCGGGATGATTCATCGGGTCTGGAGGACCTGATTTCTCTGTCCGTGCTTTTGGACAATCGTCTGAAGGAGCGCGAGAGGGAACGAGCCATGGAGACTCGGGGACGTCGTTGGCCTTCGCCGCGGGGCGGCCCGACAGCGGACCGTGCAGATGGCTTCGTCGAGCGGTCATCTGTCTCCACGCCGACGCGGGGTCCAGGCTCGACAGGAGTGGAGCCTATGCGACTCGGTGGCGGTCGTCTTTCTGCAGCGGAGAGACGGAGACGGATGACAACGGGCTTGTGTCTGTACTGCGGCTTGCCGGGGCACCATGTCGCCGCCTGTGACGCGATCCCTTCAGGTCGCCTCGGATCTTCGGCCGCTGGGGCTCCCCTCACCCGAGGGGGAACGAGATTCGGGCATGACCGCAGTCCATCGAACGAGTTGCCTCGCGACAAATTAAATGAACCAATACACCCTCGAGGTGATTTGAGACTGCAACTGCCGGGAGAGGTGTCATATAGTGGGATTAATTTTAGGTTTACTGCTTTAGTTGATTCGGGGGCGGATGACTGCTTTATAGACCGAAGTGTTGTTGACGCTCTTAAATGTCCGTTGATAAAACTAGCTCGGCCTAAAAAGGTTTTAGATCTCGATGGGCGACCCCTGGCGGACGTGAGATTTATTACGCCTCCGCTCAAAACAAAGCTTTCCGGTAATCATTTTGAGATCCGTAGTTTTTTAGTGATGCCGTGCAAATCGGCTCCAGTTGTACTTGGGCTCCCCTGGTTAAAAGTACATAACCCTAATATTGATTGGGCCAAGACACAAGTAGTGACGTGGAGCACATTTTGTTATGCGCACTGCTTACGTTCTGCATGTTTACTTCCTGGTCAAACGCAGACGGCCATCGAGCCGGTCAATTTGGAGAATGTTCCGGCCGAATATCATGACCTCCAGCACGTTTTTAGCGAAGAGCGTGCCAAGACCCTGCCACCGCACCGTCCGTACGACTGTGCAATTGAATTATTGCCTAATGCCGCGTTGCCTAGCTCTAGATTATACCAGGTCTCTAAACCGGAACAAGAGGCTATGAGGGAATACATCTCCTCTTCCTTGGCTGCTGGCCTTATTCGCCCGTCATCTTCTCCTTTGGGGGCGGGGTTTTTCTTCGTCGGCAAAAAAGATGGGGGTCTTAGGCCGTGTATCGACTATCGGGGTCTCAACGAGATCACTATCAAAAATAAATATCCGCTGCCGTTGTTGGATTCGGCTTTTGCTCCGTTGAAATCAGCCACAGTATTCACCAAATTAGACTTGCGCAGCGCTTACCACTTAGTCAGGATTCGTGAAGGAGACGAGTGGAAAACCGCTTTCAAAACCCCGCTCGGGCATTTCGAGTACCTGGTCATGCCTTTCGGCCTAACTAACGCACCTGCTGTTTTTCAGAGCCTCATAAATGATATATTGCGTGACATGCTAAATGTGTTCTGTTTTGTTTATTTAGATGACATTCTGATATTTTCTAGAAGCCTGCAGGAACATCACCAACATGTCCGCATGGTTCTGCAAAGACTACTAGAAAATAAACTGTTTGTCAAAGCTGAAAAGTGTGAGTTCCACCAAGAGTCAATCCAATTTCTTGGTTTTATTGTGGAAAAAGGGCAGCTACGACCTGACCCAGCTAAAATTAAGGCAGTAGCAGAATGGCCGACTCCCACTTCACGTAAGCAATTACAAAGATTCCTTGGGTTTGCCAATTTTTATAGGCGTTTTATCCAAAATTATAGTATGAGGGCTGAGCCCCTAACCAGGCTGACCTCTAACAAACGCCCCTTTGTGTGGTCTCCAGTGGCAGAGGCCGCATTCGTAAGTCTTAAACGGTCATTCACAAGCTCTCCCGTCCTTGTCCATGCTGACCCAGATCTTCCTTTTGTGGTCGAGGTTGACGCGTCGAGTTCCGGAGTGGGGGCAATCCTGTCCCAGAGGTCTTCAGTCGACCAGAAACTGCACCCCTGTGCCTTCTACTCCCGCCGCCTCACCCCTGCCGAGGCGAATTACGATGTGGGCAACAGGGAGCTGCTCGCTATAGTCCAGGCTTTGCAGGAATGGAGGCACTGGTTGGAGGGCACAGAGGTACCGTTCCAAATACTTACCGACCACAAGAACCTGCAATACCTTCGGGCCGCCAAGCGTCTCAACTCACGCCAGGCCCGTTGGGCATTACTCCTGACGCGATTCAACTACGTGATCACTTACCGTCCAGGTTCAAGAAACGGGAAGCCCGATGCACTTTCAAGGCTTCATGAGCCAGCGGGGGAGGAGCCTTCGGAGGAGCCTGTTGTTCCTGGAAACCTGATAGTCGGCGCGCTACGCTGGGAGGTCGAACGGCTTGTGGAAGAGGCCCTGCAAGGCGTTAAGGTGCCTGGGGGCTGTCCTGCTGGCAGGCTATTTGTTCCGGTTGCCCAGCGTGCAGCAGTGCTGAAGTGGAGTCACGCTTCAAAGTTCGCCTGCCACCCGGGTGTGTCCCGCACATTCTTCCTACTTTCCCAAAAATTTTGGTGGCCAGGTATGCGAAAGGACGTCATGGACTATGTTTCTGCTTGCTCCGTCTGCGCTCGGGGCAAGGCAGTCCACCGTGCTCCAGCAGGACTCTTGCGTCCCTTGCCTGTTCCATCTCGCCCTTGGTCCCATGTTGCACTTGACTTCATCACTGGCCTTCCACGCTCCAGGGGTCATTCCGTCATCTTGACAGTGGTGGACAGATTCTCCAAGATGGTACACTTCGTCGCTCTCCCAAAGTTGCCTTCGGCTCTGGAAACCGCTGACTTGCTGGTAACGCACGTGTTTCGGACTCATGGCATCCCGTGTGACCTCGTCTCCGACAGGGGCCCCCAGTTTGTCTCCCGGGTTTGGGCAGCGTTCTGCAAGGCCTTGGGGGCCACGTCAAGTTTGTCTTCTGGTTACCACCCTCAGTCCAACGGGCAGACGGAACGGGTCAACCAGGAGCTGGAGGCCGCCCTCCGTTGTGTCTGTCACCTGCACCCAGCTTCCTGGTCTTCACACCTCCCTTGGGTGGAGTACGCTCACAACACCCTCGTTTGCTCAGCCACCGGGAGGTCACCTTTCATGACCGCATATGGGTTCCAGCCGCCGCTATTCCCTTCTCAGGAGGCCGAGGTCGTTGTGCCATCTGTCCAGGTGCACCTGCGGAGAGCCCATAGGGTCTGGAGAGACACTAGGGCGGCACTTGTCCGCACGGCAGCCCGCAACCGTCTGATTGCTGATCGCCATAGGAGACCCGCTCCAGCTTATCGTCCGGGCCAGATGGTCTGGCTGTCGGCGCGGGATTTACGCCTTGCTGGGACTTCTAAGAAGCTAGGCCCTAGATTCGTGGGCCCTTTCGCGGTGGACTCTGTGGTGAACCCTGTCGCAGTCAGGCTGAAGCTTCCCAGCTCGATGAAGATTCACCCCGTTTTCCACGTCTCGCTGCTCAAGCCTGTCTCCACCTGTCCTCTGAACCCTCCGCCAGTGCCTCCTCCTGCTCCTCGCATAGTCGACGGTGGACCAGTGTACACGGTGCGTGTCATTCTCGATTCCAGGAGGAGGGGTAGGGGGGTGCAGTACCTGGTCGACTGGGAAGGTTACGGCCCTGAGGAACGTTCCTGGGTACCCCGCTCCTGGATTCTCGACCCGTCACTTCTGCGGGATTTCCACTCCCTCCATCCGTTGAAACCAGGTGGTCCGCCAGGGGGCGTCCGTTGAGGGGGGGGTTCTGTCATGTTTATGTGCCTTCTCAGTTCTTTTCTTTCCTTTCCAGCACATTATGCAGCTGGATGGGCGGGGCTGTGCTGCACACCTGTGGCACATTTGGAGCGCTCATTATTTAAGGACTCCTGTCACCGTCTGCGAGTGTCGGACTATTGCATTTGCTTGTTACCTGCTTTGCTTACCGCTGTGTGCTCATCGTCACCCTTGGTGCTTCCCGACATTCTTCGATCGTGTTCTGGTTTGATCTCATTTACTTTTGTGTTTTATTGGGATTTTGTAATTGAAATTTTGTACTGTTATATTCACGCCATTTTGGCGTGCTCTCTCAGTTGTATTTTCTTACTCGCGTTTTCTAGCGTGCTCTCTCAGTTGTATTTTCTGACCCGCGTTTTCTAGCGTGCTCTCTCAGTTGTATTTTCTTACCCGCGTTACTTAGCGTACTCTCTCAGTTGTATTTTCTTACTCGCGTTACTTTGGCGTGCTCCCTTTGTTCTCGTTTTTGTAATAAATACTTCTAATTTCAAAGTCTGTGTTTGGATCCATATTGTAACATAACATCTTTTGCCCCCACTGGGAGGTTGTCTTTCAGTCCTGCAAATTAGAACTACTGTGAGTACACTGTACTACTGTACATTGAAATGCAGTATTGTTTTACAGTACAAAGTATATAAAATACAAGAATTTACATAGTACATGAATAAATAGTACACAAATGTTGTATTGTTTTACAGTACATGAGACATAGATTTACCTATTCACCATCCGGAATGTTCTTATGAAGGCACCAACTGTATCTCGGATGAGATTGGGCTGGAGCCTCAAGCCAGCCTCCCTCATGCTCAAACCATGGTTCAGCACATGGTCTATCACAGTGGCCTGAATGTCATTTGATACAATGGTTCTGCTTCTCCTCCTTTCTGGTCTCCTTGTGTTCCTGCTCCTCTCTGTCCATCTCGTGCTCCAATCTCTCTTCCTCCTCCTCCTGCTCCTCTCCATCTTCGTCGTCCTCCTCGCTGTACTCGTCCTGCTCCAATCTGTTCTCCACCTCCTCCTCTCTTACACTTCTCTGGTTGCTCTCTTCATGGTTCTCCATTGTTCACCAAACACACAGGAGGAGGTGCAAGGCAGTCCTGATTGCTATTTGCTCACCAGACTTGAATGTGTTGAGTTTTGAACACTTGTGTGTTGTAGGTTGATACCACTGACATGTAACATGAGAAGTGTGTGTAACGACAGATAACAAAAGGTTATTCTGCAACTGACTGCAGTGTGTTGTAGGTTGAAGCTTTGAGCTTTTAAATGAGAGGTGTGAGCAACAATTGAACATTGTGTGTAGTATTTAGACAACAATGTGATGTGCAATTGGCATCAGAGTGTAAAGAAACAAAGTCACAGTCTAGGGGAGATACTGTAATTGCGTGTGAAGTAGTGACAATTCGAGTTGAACGAATGGTGCTTGAAGTTGATTTTATGCAAATTGTGCCAAAGTTAAGATTTTTGTGTATTAACAATCGTGAAAAACTAAATCCCGCGAAGTGGAAGATTAAGCCTCATGTCAAAAATTCTGAAATTCCCCTTAAAACTGACCTGGCTAAATGTGCACTGCAGGAACAGGTCTATTTCTGATTATAATGACAACAGACATGAAAAATGTTGAAAGAAAGTTTTATATTGTTACAGCGATATACATCGTCACGTCATATAGCACGATCTAAAACCTCTTGTTACGAATGCCCTTTAGTTTGTAAAACATATAAGGACTGGCTGAACATAAAATTGCAGTCCATTTGATGACATTATCACTCACTTCAGGAATGGTTTGATGGCCACATTAAGCAGGCTTTCTGTGTCCAGTGGATAGGCACATGAGAAATGAAGACTTAAAGCGGGAGAGAAGGACGTGTTGTTCAAAGGGTAGATAAATAAGCTATTGGAGTAGATTGCATGTGTGCTGTTGGTCTGAAAGACATAGGAGAATGTTAACATTTCATTTAAACCCAGGGCTCCCTTTAATAGTAATATGGTTCAAGACAATCCAGAAGAAGTACTGTTATGTCTGTTGGGGATATATTGACAATCAGAACTTATTATGTATGGCACTAAAAATAGAGTACCGTCAACTGTACTTAGAATAAAACATTATGTTTTAATACAGTGGGGCAAATAAGTATTTTGTCAACCACCAATTGTGCAAGTTCTCCTACTTGAGAAGATTACAGAGGCCTGTAATTGTCAACATGGGTAAACCTCAATCATGAGAGACAGAATGTGGAAAAAAAAAAACAGAAAATCACATTGTTTGATTTTTAAAGAATTTATTTCCAAATTACAGTGGAAAATAAGTATTTGGTCACCTACAAACAAGCAAGATTTCTGGCTGTCAAAGAGGTCTAACTTCTCCTAACGAGGTCTAATGAGACTCCACCCGTTACCTGTATTAATGACATCTGTTTTAACTCATTATCGGTATAAAAGACACCTGTTCACAACTTCAGTCAGTCACACGCCAAACTCCACTATTGCCAAGGCCAAAGAGCTGTCGAAGGACACCAAAGACAAAATTGTAGACCTGCACTAGGCTGGGAAGACTGAATCTGCAATAGGTAAAACGCTTGGTGTAAAGAAATCAACTGTGGGAGCAATTATTAGAAGATGGAAGACATACAAGACCACTGATAATCTCCCTCGATCCGGGGCTCCATGCAAGATCTCACCCCTTGGCATCAAAATGATAACAAGAACGGTGAGCAAAAATCCCACAGCCACACGGGGGACCTAGTGAATGACCAACAGAAAGCTGGGACCACAGCAACAAAGGCTACTATCAGTAACACAATGTGCCGCCAGGGACTCAAATCCTGCTCTGCCAGACATGTCCCCCTGCTGAAGCCAGTACACGTCCAAGCCCGTCTGCGGTTCGCTAGAGAGCATTTGGATGATCCAGAAGAGGACTGGGAGAATGTTTTATGGTCAGATGAAACCAAAATAGAACATATTGGTAGAAACACAGGTTCTCATGTTTGGAGGAGAAAGAATACTGAATTGCATCCGAAGAACACCATACCCACTGTGAAGCATGGGTGTGGAAACATCATGCTTTGGGGCTGTTTTTCTGCAAAGGGACCAGGACAACTGATCTGTGTAAAGGAAAGAATGAATGGGGCCATGTGTCGAGAGATTTTGAGTGAAAATCTCCTTCCATCAGCAAGGGCATTGAAGATGAGACGTGGCTGGGTCTTTCAGCATGACAATGATCCCAAACACACAGCCAGGGCAACAAAGGAGTGGCTTCGTAAGAAGCATTTCAAGGTCCTGGAGTGGCCTAGTCAGTCTCTAGATCTCAACCCCATAGAAAATCTTTGGAGGGAGTTGAAAGTCTGTGTTGCCCAACGACAGCTCCAAAACACCACTGCTCTAAAGGAGATTTGCATGGAGGAATGGGCCAAAATACCAGCAACAGTGTGTGAAAAGCTTTTGAAGAGTTACAGAAAACGTTTGGCCTCTGTTATTGCCAACAAAGGGTACATAACAAAGTATTGAGATGAACTTTTGGTATTGACCAAATACTTATTTTCCACCATGATTTGCAAATAAATTCTTTAAAAATCAAACAATGTGATTTTCTGTTTTTTTTCCCCACATTCTGTCTCTCATGGTTGAGGTTTACCCATGTTGACAATTACAGGCCTCTCTAATATTTTCAAGTGGGAGAATTTGCACAATTAGTGGTTGACTAAATACTTATTTGCCCCACTGTAATTATGTTACACACATTGGCCTTGGATATTAAATTTAAACTGTATCAATATAGAATACGTTAATGCAAATACCATTTCAGTTCGGGGAGCTTAAATCATGATCAGCAGCATTATTTTCTTTTTTTTCCTCCTCCATATAAATGCATGCCTATGTATAAGTGTGTGTCAGAGTGTAGTGTGTTTTTTACCATCAGCGTGTTTCCACAGGCACCTGCTTGCGCATCAACTTCGTACAACACATCATTGCCTTGCACCGTGACCAGGGAACAGTTGCGGACCGCCAGGTTGCCAGAGAGTGGGTCATAACCAGCACTTCTGAAACTAACTGAATCCAGGCCAACTTGGATCTTGTCAGGGCCACAAAAAAGGTGAGATGGTCTGAGAGAAGGCTGAGTGTCTAGACAGAAAATATTGGTTTATTATTTTCATTCACATCACAAATTTTGATTAAAAGTTAAAACCTAAAAGCTACCTTCACAAATAACACTGGCATCTTCCCCGTGAACACAGTTGTGCCTCCCAAATCCAAGATGTCTGCAGTTTGTAATTGCAGTTTCATTTCCAAAGCAACGGACATTATCCAACCAGATGGGGCCGGTGCCTGGACCAAAAGCTGCATTTTGCAGTGCTGAACGAGCTCTGCCACAGTCCAACTGTCTGCACACCACTTGGGCATTGGTGAGGTCCCATATGTCATCACACACAGTTCCCCATTGTCCACTGTGGTAGACCTCAACCCTTCCAGAGCAGCGGTTGTCAGAGTCGACCAGCCTTACAGGTGTAGCAGCTAACAAAACTATACGTATCAAAGAATTAGTTTGGGAGACCCGAAAAACTAGACACTACAGCAAATATTTTCTTAATAATGTTCATTGGAAACATCAGTTCTTGTAACACAATTCTTCACTTTTTTCTTCTTACCTTCACAAACCACTCCAGCATCCTCATTGTGACCACAGTTGTGTGATCCAATTCCTTGGTGACTGCACTCACCGAGCTTTGATTCGTCTCCGGTGCATCTGACATTATCCAGCCAAATGGGCCCTGTGCCTTGTCCAAAGCGAGCTCTCTGGGGTGCTGACAGGGCCCTGCCACAGCCCAACTGCCTACACACTACTTGTGCATGGTTCAAGCCCCAAATATCGTCACACACTGTTCCCCACTGTCCACGGAGGAAGATTTCCACTCTGCCAGAGCATGAGCTGTTTCCTCCATTAACAAGACGAACTTCCCCATCATACGCTGCAGGTACTAATGTTGGTTGGGTATCTGCCTCTGTTGAAGCAATGTCAGATTCCGGTGTAGAATACCTAGTTCCATCAACCTCTTAAAAAAGTAATATAAAGTTGTGACTGAACAGTGAAGATACACCAACAGCATAGAAGCAAGATTTAACCCTCATATTGTGTTGGGGTCAGAAAAGAACCGTTTTCAAATTTTCGTAAGCAAAAATTAATGGTACTTTTGACATACCCAAACTTGAAAATGTGTCAATCTTGACCCGAAAACAATGTGCAGCAAAGGTTTAGTATTTTCAAGCCGAGTTAATTTACAGATGAAATTTAATTCACACGCAAAAATATGGGCTGATTTCTAACACAAGAAGAGGGTTAAACTATACGTTTCACACTATTTGAGTGTAAAATCATTCAAATGGAAGAATACCTGCACAATAAGCAAGATGGCATGTTGATGGCTTCAAAAGTTTGTACACATAGAAGCTGGTAGCCGCTGCAAAGCAACGTTTGATATGGATTTTGTGTGAACTAAAATGACAGCTTTCTCCCGACCAGGCATTACACACGGTACGACTTGAAATCACATCAAACTGTGTTGGATGATCTTCTGTTATCCACAAAGGTGCGTGGGTTCCACACATGTTTTCAGCTATACATCTCTCAGGAATGTGTGCACTGTTGCCACCCAGAAGCATGCGATACCAGCCCCGCCACTCAAGATTTCGGTCACATCTTGCTTGATTAGAATTACTAAATTGTGTTGAACGCCAGTCGTCATCCAGAACTGTGTACCTCTCGCAAGGGTCAGCGCAGCTTGTGCTATTATTTTCAATGCAATCCGTACCTGCTGGACAAACTATGTTTCCACAAGTGAACTCGACTGATTGTGATGAAAGAGAGGAACGGTAGAGTGATGCAGGTTTGAGGCATTCATAGGAGCCTGGTGTGTTTTGGCAAACCTGAGGTGCTGTGCATGGTGCTTCAGGGAGTGAGCACTCGTTAACGTCCACGCAGCCAATGCCAGGTGCCCACTCATAACCACGACTACAGCAGGAGCCGTTGCTACAGACTAAGGTATTGTAACAACTGAGACCATCACCTATGAAGCCATCTTTGCAGACACATGAAAAGCCAGTTAAGGAGTCGCCTCTTTTAAGTGACTCTTGACAGATTGCTTTGCGATGGCACGCATTACAGCTGGAGACAACTGAACCTAAGAAGAAGGAGAAGGATTTAATTCCTGCTGACTCAAGTTGTCATTATTATTCTTTTAAATTAAATTAATCTTTGAGTCAAATTCCTCATGTGACCAGAACACACACTTCAAACCTAACAAAACCTTTGGCCTTTTGCAGATCCAAAATTAAATGCCTTAAAATTATGACTTCAAGTATTCATGGGAGGATAGTGTATTTTGGCATATACAGAATCACAGTTGGAAACAATTAAACTGAGGAAGTGTATATCATGATAAGTTGTAAGATTTTGTCAATACACAACTCACTTGAGAAAATCAATGTAACTGATATTGACAATTTGGATGTGGGAACTACAATCTGAGGTTTAGATGAACGTCTTTGAACTTCTGTCATCTAGTTACGCAGGTCAATAACGAACTGCACGAATGCTATTTTTAGACCGCAAGGCTGCGTTAAGTCACCATCGTAAACTAGAAGGGGGTCAACATAGAAGTACGTTCGCAACAACCAATGCAAGAGCTGCTTGTTTTCTGCCGGTAATCTTTCAAAAAAGAAAATGCAGAGTAAACACTGCTACTAGAAAACTTGTTAGAAACGTCCCCAGACATTTCGATTATCCACATATGAAGAATGGTTTTTATTCATATGTTTCCCGAAGCCAAAAACTCATTGGGAAACAATATGAACAATGGATCAACTTGTGCGGACGTCCAAAAGACCAGTTTAACGCCAGCAAAGTGATGCCATTCATATGAAGAAAACATTTTGTTGGGGGCCATGGTCCTACAGATGACAATCTTGATCTATAGCCTGCCCGAAAGAGATAAGCCATTTTGATATCTTTACTTATTGTTTAGCTTGGCGTTTTGCCGTGCTGCTTCTGTCTGACAATGGATGACTTGAAAATAATTTAAATTTTATCTATATATCACAACAGTCATGTAGGTCTATTTTTCTAAAATATGGATATTTTGAATAAATTAGCCATGTTTGGCCCCGGTCTTTTTGTAGTAAGCCTGTTAATGCCTACAGGCTGGCTGTAGATCTAACAGCTTTACCTTTTCTGTTGTAAAGAAACAAACATACTAAGGGGGAATTGTAAATAAATTAATAGAATTAAGATTTGTTATAATGAAAAAACTAAACATGTTCGTTGGCTGTCACTGAGTAGCATTTAAGATCGCTACACAAAAATAGCAATATAAATTACCCCAAGAACGGTCAGAGACGTATGACAACCAGAGGATATAATATATAAGAAAGACAGGGCATATGGTGGTAAAGGATAGCTTTTTGAAACAGGAAAATGTCATCGTCAGTGGCGTAAGGCAATGCACACAAGAAAAAGATGTCCATGAAAAAGCTACCTCTGTATAAGGTCAGCTCTTTTTCCCTTCTTTTTCAGCCCTCGACACTCAAGCCATCTCTTAAACTGAACATTTGTATGTTCTTCCACATCTCTACCAGTGAATTTGGTGACATTATTTCCGGACAGATATGTACGTTTAGCTCAGTAAACATCTTGTTTGTACACTATTTACATGCATCTAGCATGAGGGACAAAAGCGAGTTTGACCCCCCAAGCAACAGTTTCGAACGTCATGAATATTAATGAGCAAAGGTGACGTGTTACGTGCGGTGCGCTATTGGACCTTAATCTGTGAGTAAATATGGTTTGAAAGTTGAACAAAAATCCAGATCATCCCCCATTCAAAAAAAAAAAAAAAAAAAAAAGTTGTAGGTTGTATGTTGTAGGTTCAACTACTTGCACGTTTACTCATACAGTGTGCTTTCACAGTACATTAAAGGGCCATTCCAAAAATTGGAGTAGATTTGGGCTTCAAAATTTTTACGGTAATATCAGGTAAAGCGGAATTTAAGCACAGTCAGCGCGGTCTCCGGGACGCAATCAGGAATAGCCCGAGAGTAAATATCATGTTCAACTCATGCCGCTATATTAAAAAACAATGAGACTTGACTGTAGCCGACAGCTGCTCCAGTTGCTAGTTGCAACAAATATAAGGCCACATACGGCTGCGGTAGATATCACATATATTTAGAACTAGATGCGAAATGACAGACGATGGCGGCGTTAGAACATGTATAGAGAATAGAGGCGAAATCACAGACTTGCCGGCGTTAGTAAACAGCCGCCATCTTAAAGCAGTAGACTTCTCTAGAAGGCTCTGTTGTAGCGGACCTAATTAACTTTCTATCAAAATTACTCCTAAATCGGCAAAATCTTGACTTGAATCTATCTTTAAATGATGAAACAGTTTTAAAACTTTGACACGTCGAAAGTAGACAGAGGGGAAATTATGGAATAACGGGAGCAATTTTAACAACTTTAACGTTTGGGTCACAACATTAAATTAATTGAATGTAGTTTAAAGCTGCTGATACAGAATAGGGACTTGAGTATTTTATTTACTGTTTTTAACTGTTAACTTGATACTAAAATATTAGTTTGGTTTAGCCTGAGAGGGTTTGTGAAAAATTTTGGAACTAATGTACAAAACATCAAAAGCGGGGGATTTACATCATTTGTCGACTTACCGTATTGGCCCGAATATAAGACGTCCCTGATTATTAGACGACCCCCTCTTTTTCAAGACTCAAGTTTGAAAAAAGACTTTTTGAACACCAAATTAATTTTTATACAGAAAATAATTACAGTACATCTGAAAGAAATGATTATAACAATATATTTGACAGAAAAAGCATGTTATTTTGCCTCATTCAAATCTTAATATCTGAACATTTAAATAAGTAAACTAAAGAACAATCACATTTGTAAATGAATGGCTTCTGGTTTTTGAAATGTAAATAAACCAATCTATTGTGATTAAACAACAAAATTGCAATGACTGCATTAACCATCAAAGTGAAGTCTAACTGTAACTGTAATCTTGAAACAAATCTGAATAAGGAAAAACATTGCAATAAAATAATGCAAACTGGTTAAACGAAAGTAGCTGACATTTGTCATGACAGAACATCGCTTCAATGATATCTGGCGCCATCTAGCGTCGTCGCGAATATAAGACGTCCCCCACTTTTCAGTCTTATTTCAATGCAAAAAACACCGTCTTATATTCGGGCCAATACGATACAATGAATCGAAGCCTCTGAATCGTAATCGAATTGTTAGGTGCCCCAAGATTCCCAACTCTATTGAACACACACACAAAAAAAAACTCACTTCACTTATCGCGGCTGGTTCTGGTCCCCATTAACCGCAAAAAACGAGGGATCACTGTATATGATTTATGATATTGTTTTGCATAATGAAAGTAACAGGTTGCAAATTTGTGATAATGTTTTTTTTTCGGAGGAGTGGAAATGAGCTGTTTATCTAGCTGTTCCTGCTCATCCCAAAAAACATTTTTTTAAAAAAATTTTGACCATATGAATAAAAATGGTTTCGTGTAGAAAAGTGAGACATTCAATCAAAGCTAGTTAGAACGATGTGAAAAACAAAAGAGAGGACATATATTTTGTCCATCTACCCATACATCAAGTCTATCCATCAATTTTAGAAAAATAACAAAAAATAGACAGGACATAAACTTGCAAAACAAGATATAAACTGTAAAAAACTGTAAAACTGTTTGATGATGTCAAGCACAGCATGTGCCTCATCGCTTTTCTCGTGGCACACACATATTTTCAATAATCATTAAATATTTGAACTATTTTAATAAAAAAAAAAAAGAGAGATTAAGGAAATACAATTAATACCCTAAATAATGACATTTAAATTTCATTTGAAGTGTTTTATTTGAGATTCAATCTGGACATAGGGGTGTGTGACAGTGCATTTCAGGGTACACCAGTCCTAGCCAGTGTTTTGAAAAATATTTTCAAGCTTTCTTTATGCATATCTTTTTTTTTTTTTTTTTTTGTCTCAGGGCAAGTATGTATACTCAGAAACTGCATGTTTTAATATTTTGTAAGTGCAATATTATTTAAAATTTGATGGATAGGATGTAAAATATCCTCCAATTCTAGAATGATCCTAAAAGTAAAGACAAACTGTCTTTCAAATTTAGTTTCCAACATGCCCGAAACATTGCACATTATATATTTTATTTACATTCATAATATTTTAATTTGAAATGAATGACATCAGTTATAGTTAGTATTCATATGTAAAACATAAAACCGAAGTGAAAATCAGCACTATGGTACCATATACCTGATCCTTTAGTAATTAGCAGCAAAATCATGAAGAAGAGCACACTTCTAGCCATCCCCATCATGGATCATGCATTGAGTTCTCCTAAGAGAAGGAAATGTAATGAATTTCATACACAACATGAAAAGTGGCTTTTCCTACCTTATTGCCTAGATAAGGATGGAGACCAGGAAAGGACCAGGAAAGAAGGAGATGAGGGATTTTATAGGCTTTTTTGTTTGTTTGTTTTCTAAACACCAGAGGTCATACAAATTAATCATTTATCGAACACACAAATGTTTCATTGTAACCTAAAAGCTGGAGAGAATTCAATAGAAATGTTACATATTAGGGTGAGAAAAGCACATGTTGCCTCTACAATTGAGGCATTGTAGAGAAGTGATGAAGTTTTGGAATGAGCTACAATGATCATGGAGAGTTTTTTCTTTAAAAAAAAAAAAAAAAAAAAAGGAAAAAAATTGGAAAGCTTTTTTGGGGAGGGTAGCACAAGAGTAGCACAATTACATCAGAAAGGTGTGGACTTGCATACAGTGGGAAGAACAAGTATTTGATACACTGCCAATGGGTTTTCCCATTGACTGTGTATCAAATACTTGTTCTCCCCACTGTACATAAATATCGGTTTAATAACAACAACCAAATGTATTGCATTGGTGTGGAAGTCAAGTCAAAGACCTAATACCAAACAATGGATAAATCAAATGCTATCAGCAATACCTTTTGAACATGCACCATACATTTTGGAGGACAAGCAAATGAGTTTGGACAAATTGTGGACACCCTTGAGTGATTATGTTAAGAAAATGAAAGGAATATGAGGACAAATTGATCCATGAGCAGACTCATGTGACCCTAGACCAGGGGTTTGGAACCTATGTCTCACGAGCCAGATCTGGCTCTTTTGATGACTGCATCTGGCTCGCAGACAAATCTTTAATTATGTTAAAAAAAGTTTCGTTATACTCCTTTGTGCATTGCGCGAAACGGCGACGGTCACCAGCGACTAGAAAGCCAGTTCACAGTAATTTTAGTGGGAAAGTGGCAAACATTCATGTCGTTGTGTCTATCTATTTATCTTTCTATCAATGGCTTTAGGCAACGCAGATGAGGCAGAGACACTGTTCAAGTGGGGTTGCCGTATTTTGCTTTCGAAAATAGCGGCCGATGTGTGCATGTGAGTGAGATCAGGAAGTAAACTTCCCCTCGTTTTCAGTTTCGTTTTCCGCGCTGTCAGTTAATTTTAGAAGATGGCTAAAAATAAAAAAGACGAGGAGTATCATACTTTCCAGCAGGAAATGCCAAAGGAATTTGCCTTTGTGGAGTTTTTGATGACTTTTTGGATAAAGACAAGATAATTAAACGGATAAAAGACATGCCTCTGTCGGCACGAACTGTTAACGATCGTACCATCAGGATGTCAAATTAAATTAAGGCAACGCAAGTGAAGGACATAAATGCGGCACCGTTTTTTTTTTTACTCGCTTTGGATGAGTCAACAGACGTAAGCAATTTATTCCAGTTCAGCGTGATTGCAAGGTTCTGACTATGAAAGGGACAACAAGAGGGGAGGATTTACAGTGCCTTGCAAAAGTATTCGGCCCCCTTGAACCTTGCAACCTTTCGCCACATTTCAGGCTTCAAACATAAAGATATAAAATTTTAATTTTTTGTCAAGAATCAACAACAAGTGGGACACAATCGTGAAGTGGAACAAAATTTATTGGATAATTTAAACTTTTTTAACAAATAAAAAACTGAAAAGTGGGGCGTGCAATATTATTCGGCCCCCTTGTGTTAATACTTTGTAGCGCCACCTTTTGCTCCAGTTACAGCTGCAAGTCGCTTGGGGTATGTTTCTATCAGTTTTGCACATCGAGAGACTGACATTCTTGCCCATTCTTCCTTGCAAAACAGCTCGAGCTCAGTGAGGTTGGATGGTTAGTGTTTGTGAACAGCAGTCTTCAGCTCTTTCCACAGATTCTCGATTGGATTCAGGTCTGGACTTTGACTTGGCCATTCTAACACCTGGATACGTTTATTTTGGAACTATTCCATTGTAGATTTGGCTTTATGTTTTGGATCATTGTCCTGTTGGAAGATAAATCTCCGTCCCAGTCTCGGGTCTTGTGCAGATACCAACAGGTTTTCTTCCAGAATGTTCCTGTATTTGGCTGCATCCATCTTCCCGTCAATTTTAACCGTCTTCCCTGTCCCTGCTGAAGAAAAGCAGGCCCAAACCATGATGCTGCCACCACCATGTTTGACAGTGGGGATGGTGTGTTCAGGGTGATGAGCTGTGTTGCTTTTACGCCAAACATATCGTTTTGCATTGTGGCCAAAAAGTTCAATTTTGGTTTCATCTGACCAGAGCACCTTCTTCCACGTTTGGTGTGTCTCCCAGGTGGCTTGTGGCAAACTTTAAACGAGACTTTTTATGGATATCTTTGAGAAATGGCTTTCTTCATGCCACTCTTCCATAAAGGCCAGATTTGTGCAGTGTACGACTGATTGTTGTCCTATGGACAGACTCTCCCACCTCAGCTGTAGATCTCTGCAGTTCATCAAGAGTGATCATGGGCCTCTTGGCTGCATCTCTGATCAGTTTTCTCCTTGTTTGAGAAGAAAGTTTGGAAGGACGGCCGGGTCTTGGTAGATTTGCAGTGGTCTGATGCTCCTTCCATTTCAATATGATGGCTTGCACAGTGCTCCTTGAGATGTTTAAAGCTTGGGAAATCTTTTTGTATCCAAATCCGGCTTTAAACTTCTCCACAACAGTATCTCGGACCTGCCTGGTGTGTTCCTTGGTTTTCATAATGCTCTCTGCACTTTAAACAGAACCCTGAGACTATCACAGAGCAGGTGCATTTATACGGAGACTTGATTACACACAGGTGGATTCTATTTATCATCATCGGTCATTTAGGACAACATTGGATCATTCAGAGATCCTCACTGAACTTCTGGAGTGAGTTTGCTGCACTGAAAGTAAAGGGGCCGAATAATATTGCACGCCCCACTTTTCAGTTTTTTATTTGTTAAAAAAGTTTAAATTATCCAATAAATGTTGTTCCACTTCACGATTGTGTCCCACTTGTTGTTGATTCTTGACAAAAAAATTAAATTTCATATCTTTATGTTTGAAGCCTGAAATGTGGCGAAAGGTTGCAAGATTCAAGGGGGCCGAATACTTTTGCAAGGCACTGTATTCAAGTCCTTCACTAAGTTCGCTAAAGAAAAAAATCTACCGATGGATAAAATTGTTTCGGTGTCCACTGATGGTGCTTCGTGAATGGTGGGGAAAAAAAGGTTTCGTGGCACTTCTTCACGAACATGAAAAGAGACGCATCCAAAGTTTCTCAACGCCTGCCTGAAGCTTAACCTGACTTATTGTACTTTTAAAGTGTTGAAATTACATAAAATGCACACATTACTTGTATTTTTTGTTTTAAACATATTGAATGGCTCTCACGGAATTACATTTAAAAATATGTGGTGGTCATGGCTCTCTCAGCCAAAAAGGTTCCAGACCTGCCCTGGACTATGTTTGAAAATTCCAGAACTGACAGTAACTTGTACAGGATGACATTTTCGGCTTGGATTTCTTAAATTTTTACTTATTGTTTTGCTGGGTATCTATTTACGATATTTTGTGTTGAAAAGGGTTTATCTTTTCTATCTACTTATCTATTTTGTCTGGTGTCCTTGTATTTCTTGTACCAATCGTTTGGATTACTCATTACTTCCCCCTGTCCCCATCACTTTCCCATGTGACAATTCTTCCCTCAACTGTTGTTTCATCACCTTGTTTGTTTATAGGTTTCCCTGTTGTCTTAGTGTCCTTGTCGCATTATTGTCCCTGTCATGTTGAGTCCTGACGTATTTGTCTCCTGGTTCCCTTCAATAAGTTTTTATTAATAGTGTGCTGCTATTTTCCTTGTTATTTCCAGTAGCTTGTACTTTGTTTTTATTTTTTTGGTACTTTGAAATAAATTTGCATTAAATTTATTTTTAAGTTTGCACTGTCTTAAATCCTTGCTTCTCTCCATCTGGGTCAACCCTGCTTTTCTCTCGTTTGCCTGTCACATTTGAGACATTTGTGGCATAATGGTACAATTCTTTGAATTTGGTCCACTTAGTGACAGTGTGAACTGTTATTTGTCTTGATATCGATGATTTTGGCCCGAAATCAGGTGGAATATGCTTAAAAAGCTCAAAACTCTCGCTTACTCATTTAATATGAATGGAAGGATAAATACCTATTAATTTTAAACATTAAAATATAAAAATAACACAATATTTTATTTTTACTATACTGTGAAGCATGTATAAACACACAATTTGAAAAAGGTTATTAAAATAAGAATTGTTGTATCTGAGTTTTGTGTCAGAATGCCACATTGTATACAATATTTTTTGCAGGTCAGGATTACCGAAATTATTTAATTTTCTTAAATGCCTCAATATCAAGAGAATTTCTTAGAGGGGAAAAAAGATGTGGACTTTGTGCTACGTTTTTGGACTTTTTTGAGCATTTATGTGTTTCAAAGTGACTCTTAAATTTCAGACCTTTTATTGTTTACTGGTTTGTATCGAAATGCAATTGATTGCAATGTTGTAGTTGTTTATTTTATTCATTCATCCACTAAAATCCTTTCCAATCTATATACTGTATCTGTTAACCTTTCATGGTCAGTCTGTCCATCTGTCGGTTCGTTCTCAGGCATGCTATTCAACACTGTTGCTCTTGGGTTTATTTTTACTAAGCATAAGACATCTAACGATCACGGACACATGCCATTTCAATCATTTCACACCTTTCATGATAATTAAAGGAATTTACAGATTTTCGTACTGTCTGGATACTTTATTTACAGTTGGTTTCAGTCACTTGGTACATTTCTCGAATCATCCTCATCAATTATTATACAATTGGTGTATTTCTTAAAAACAATTTGTACCTAGTACCAAAACACCACGGATTACTTGCAAAATGCAGTTCTTGGCTCAAAATCCATCTCTCAAAATTAAATTCCTTTGTCAATGAAGATGTCAGAGCTATCAGAATCATAGTCCTTGTGGCATTGTGTTTCACCAAGACAGTCAAATTGATTACTTAGTCTTGCTGTCAGTATAATAGTGTACTCTGGAGAGATGTTCTGATGCAAAATGAATTTTGATGACAATTACATTCAATTAGAAATTTCACCTTAGTGTGCATGGGGTGTGTACATTGATTGCAAGAGACTGGACAAGATATACTTTACATTTTTACTGTTCATAACATTTGTTGACATACCATGTCATTGTGGTACAGAAATGAAATAGCGCTATACAGCATGAAGGAAGAAAGAAAGAAAAACAATAATACCAAAATAAAGAAGAAATGTGATTGAAATTTTTCTCCCAACATTTGGCTGCGTTCTTCTACCAGCCTTAGGCATTTAAGGCCATAATTGAGAACATGGTCTTCAAGTGCTGCTCTTATCTCATTGGGAACGCATCTTCCTCTTCTTCCTCACCTCCCAAATCCTCAGTCATCTTCACTCCTTTCTCTTTTTTCTAGCTGTTGACCCTGTCCAAATTCTTGTCCTCGGCCAAATTCACTCCTCTTCCTCTTTTCTGTAGCTGTTGACCCTTTTGAAATTCTTGTCTTTCCATTGTAAAACGTTGTAAGGTTGTGTTGCACTCTAGCCATATACAGTGGGGCAAATAAGTATTTAGTCCCCCGCTATTTGTGCAAGTTCTCCCACTTGAAAATATTAGAGAGGCCTGTAATTGTCAACATGGGTAAACCTCAACCATGAGAGGCAGAATGTGGAAAAAATCAATTCCCTCCTCACCCCGTGGCGTCAAAATGATAACAAAAACTGGGAGCAAAAATCCCAGAACCACACGGGGGGACCTAGAGAATGACCTACAGAGAGCGGAGAACACAGTAACAAAGGCTACTATCAGTAATACAATGCGCCGCCAGGGACTCAAATCCGGCACTGCCAAACGTGTCCCCCTGCTGAAGAATGTACACGTCCAGGTCCGCCTGCGGTTCGCTGGAGAGCATATGGATGATCCAGAAGAGGACTGGGAAAATGTGTTATGGTCAGATGAAACCAAAATAGAACTTTTTGGTAGAAACACAGGTTCTCGTGTTTGGAGGAAAAAGAACACTGAATTGCACCATACCCACTGTGAAGCATGGGGGTGGAAACATCATGCTTTGGGGCTGTTTTTCTGCAAAGGGACCAGGACAACTGATCTGTGCAAAGGAAAGAATAAATGGGGCCATGTATCAAGAGATTTTGAGTGAAAATCTGACGTGGCTGGGTCTTTCAGCATGACAATGATCCCAAACACACAGCCAGGGCAACAAAGGAGTGTCTTCGTAAGAAGCATTTTAAGATCCTGGAGTGGCCTAGCCAGTCTCCAGATCTCAACCCCATAGAAAATCTGTGGAGGGAGTTAAAAGTCCATGTTGCCCAACCACAGCCCCAAAACATCACTGCTCGAGAGATCTCCATGGAAGAACGGGCCAAAATACCAGCAACAGTGTGTGAAAAGCTTTTGAAGAGTTACAGAAAACGTTTGGCCTACGTTATTGCCAACAAAGGGTACATAACAAAGTATTGAGAGATGAACTTTTGGGATTGACCAAATACTTATTTTCCACCATGATTTGCAAATAAATTATTTAAAAATCAAACAACGTGATTTTCTGTTTTTTTTTTTCCCACATTCTGTCTCTCATGGTTGAGGTTTACCCATGTTGGCAATTACAGGCATCTCTTAATATTTTCAACTGGGAGAATTTGCACAATTGGTGGTTGACTAAATACTTATTTGCCCCACTGTACATCTATCAAGATTCGCCTGGGAGCAATTTACAACTTCAGGACAGATTTGAAAAATAGTGATGGGAAAGTTAAGAAATATGCTTGACATCTTATGACAATATGTTAAGCCATTTGTCGTACAGAATCTTTGCCTGGAAATACCAATGGATTTGCAATTTGTTCTGAAGAACCAGACACTGCTTTTTGATGTGCATAAGTGGAACAATGTTATGAAGACTGAATGAGTAGTTTTGAGGATTTCAATTTTGACCTGAGAAATGTACCAAAGCGACTGAGCAAAACTGTAATAAAGACCAAAAGACATATTTTTTCTGAAATTATATATACTCCTTTATTTTTATCATAATTTGTTGCTCATTATTAGTCAGACACTGAAATTTACAAAAGCAATAGATAAATTAATATGCTGCCGCTGCACAGTAGGACTTTTGTTGAAAATGTCTGCCTAAGGACAGAAGATCCAGGTCCAATCTCTGGTGAAGGAGCTCTGTGCGGAGTTTGCATGTTCCATAGGTTTGGAATTAATGTGTGAAATATGGTGTGCCTATATGTGATTTGTGTTTGCTATTTCACTCGGACAATTTACCCCCTGAAAATAAAAAGGAAAAAAAGGGCCTTCAATATTAGTTCTATTTTATAAACATACAGAATGATACTTGAAAGAAATATACATTATCCTTACAAGTGATTGGACCAATGGTGAGCGGCTTCAGTGGAGTAGAATCTGAGACAGAGCGTTGTACTCTCCTTGTGCAAGGCTATGTGGTGAGAACAAGTGAAAAGCCATAAGATAACATTACAAATGAATTACTAAACAGTAATAGATATGTAAATGTGTGTGCATCAAATGGAATACCGGAATGCACGAGAACTTCCTTCGATCACACAGGCTGAGGCTGCAGTGGAGGTAAACTTCTCGGTGCTCCCCATCAAGCAAGAAGAAGAGGGCAGAGAAATGAGCCCGCAAGGATGAACCACTTTCAACTACGGACACTTGTTGGCGGTCAGTAGGACATCTAGTACAGCCCAGTGAAGATTATAATTTATCATCGACTTTCAATCATGACTCGATAGTTATCTCAACTGAGCAGATACATACTTGTTGTGGATAAGAGAGTATCGCTCAGGGTAGTCAGGGTTTGTGGAATGAGAGGCAAAGCAATCCTCCAAAACAGCTGCCAAGCTGGGATCTTTCTTGAGCACAGAGACCCCAACATACATTGGTGAACCCACTGGGAGGACGACAGCACCCGCTGAATAAGGTTCAGTAAAGTTGGAGTTTCGGAAGAGGATCATGGAGGCTATAGCTTTGTCACCAGAGGCAACAATACCACCTTCCAGACTGTACAAAAGAAGAAAAAAAAAACATGATTCTTAACCATGATGGTCACCCTCTATCTACAAGTCCTCACATCGTTATGAATCCTTGTAACACAGAGTATAATCACTAATATGGTGTTTTTGCTAGATTTTAACAGCTAGAAATCAAACAAAAAATTTAAATATTTGCAAAAACATTTGCTTGTACAGCATCTTGACACGAACGCCATTTCGTGTGCCCGGATATTCCAAGATCGATGGCACAACCTGATTTGTGCGTGTGTCTTCAGATTAAACATCCTGAAACCCGGCATACTCATTTGAGGACATTAGATTTCAAACAGCAATAAGAAATAAAAAATGCATTGCAAAAAAAATATATATATAGTTTGGGTCTCAGGAGGTGTACATCTCCACTTGGAAACAGTGAACGGTGATACAGGATAAAGGAACAGACCAGTTTATTACTTGATGGCTTTTTCCAATAACTGCATCCTGCTAAGATCTTCCACACCACACTTGAAAATTCACTAAACATTATAGTCCTATTTGATGATGAGATGATCCTATAAGCACACATCAAAATTTAATGACACATGCACCGTTATGCCGAGGGGTGTAACGATACACAAAAATCTCGGTTCGGTACTTACCTTGGTTTTGAGGTCTCGGTTCAGTTCATTTTCGGTACAGTAAGAAAACAAAATGCAAAATATAAATGTGCTAGTTGTTAATGTGCTAGTTGTTTATTACACACCTTTGTGCTTTCAACAAGAGGAGCATTAGCCTATACAAAGCTACAATTCCACTCAAAAAGTAGCGGGTATTTAAAGATAATCCAACAACAATTTGCCTTTCAGACCTCGCGTATTGGTCAGCTTTCTTTCTAAAAGAAAGAAGAAAAAAGAAGTCCTGTGCTAAAGAGAAACACAATCCCAATAACAAAGATTTTAACATGTATTTTACAAATAAAATGCCTCAATTAATCTTTTTTTTTCTTATGAACGGTTTTCAAAAGCTTTATTGGTGGATTTTCTCAAGTTAAAGCGCCACACAGAAATTAATCAATTTAATTGTGTAAGCAGGATCTGTGTATTATTCTTATTATTTAATTACAGGTGTTTCAGCTCATCTCAATTTATTTTATTTAAATGGGCTATTATTTATTTTATTATGTGTTTATATTAGGGCTGTCAAAATTATCGCGTTAACGGGTGGTAATTGATTTTTAAAATTAATAACGTTAAAATATTTGACGCAATTAACGCACATGCTCCGCTCAAACAGATTAAAATGAGAGGACAGTGCAATGCCAATTTGTTACTTGTGTTTTTTGGAGTTTTGTCGCCCTCTGCTGTCGCTTGGGTGCGACTGATTTTATGGGCTTAAAGAGCATACGACACCAGAAAAAAAGTCTTAAATGGCATTATTATGTGAATTAGAATCATATTTTGAGACGATTCGACTATATACAACAATTTAGCAAAGCGCAGATGACGAGAAATTAGTCTTTTAATCTGCCGGTTAGCCACGCCTACAATTATAGGGCTTTAGCGTCCCCAACAGGTGGATGACGTCAGCGGTAGACTAGGCTCATCGGTTTTAGTATTCAGCCCATTGAGGGGGAATTGTTCAGAACGAGGAAAACGCGACGAAGACAGCTGCAAAATGTCATTGTTTCAGTCTCTCTTCTCCCAATATTTTTACAGGATATTCTTTTTATCCAAGTATTTTTCCCCAATAGCTATATAAATGGCTTGAGAAGGACCAGTCAGCCCGTCGAGGGGGAACTATTCACAATGAGGAAAACGAGACGAAGAGAGCGGCAAAATGTCATTGTTTCTGTCTCTTTACTTGAATATTTTTACAGGATATTCTTTTTACCCAAGTACTTTCCCCAATTGCTAAATAAATGGCATGGTCATGACAAATAACAATCTTGTGCTAAATGGAATATAAAATAATAAAAATCCATTTATTCAAGACGACATGGCAAAATTACTCCATAATGGTCAAAACAGTCGACTTTACCTTTACTGTCACACCTCCCGACACCTAAATCGGACATATGTCATTTCCCTTCCCCGGCTTCGGAGAATGTAAACAGACCAGAAGGAGTGACAGCTAGCCGACATGCTAACCCGAACCGAGGGATGTTTCAAAGTCTTCGAAGTGGAAAATCACACATAACTAGCCTGGATTATTTGACATGACGACCCGGTTGTCGAGTTTCTTTGCGGATCGGCAAACCGCCCGGCGGAGAGCAATTTACAGTTCGTTCGCTGGAGGAGGGTGGCTGGAATTGTTGTGCAGCTAACGTGCTAACAGCTAACTGCTAATGGGCATGAGGATAGCTTTTTACATGCCTATCAATGATCAAACGTAAGTAGTCCTTTATTTAAAGGAATTTTATAGTGTTTACTTTGTAATCACTGTATTCGTATTTGACATAATACAAAACAAGATGTTTACTCACTTCCTTGTAAGTCCAATGGTCCCACAGTAAATATCCACGGTGAATGGGAACCTTTTGAAACTCCAAAAAGGCGCATACGCCTCTCCCGCATACAGAATGATTTTTCTGCAGCCGTTTGGCTGGCGTGATGCAAAAAATAAAAGTATTAATCCGCAAAATCAGCTGAATCCTTCGTCCTCATACACAACAGTACACTGTAGCGTGAAGAGGACGTCTTCTACCGTACACGTCACAGCGCCCTCCTCCTCAATGCGAGACCGAAGCCGGAAGTCACTCATTTTCCTGGCGCGGGATTCAAAAAACTAAATAAATATAGCGATCGCTTCCACACACATCCAAGCGAGCCATATCATTCAGGAGCATGAAATACCGCATGTATTATGAAATAAACATGCTTTTTCGTGTCACAAGCACCCATGAGCATTGTGTAATTATTGACATCAACAATGGCGGGCTACTAGTTTATTTTTTGATTGAAAATTTTACAAATTTTATTAAAACGAAAACATTTAGAGGGGTTTTAATATAAAATTTCTATAACTTCTACTAACAATTATCTTTTTAGAACTACAAGTCTTTCTATCCATGGATCGCTTTAACAGAATGTTAATAATGTTAATGCCATCTTGTTGATTTATTGTTATAATAAACAAATACAGTACTTATGTACCATATCTTTCCATTCCAACAATAATTTACAGAAAAATACGGCATATCTTATAGATGGTTTGAATTGCGATTAATTACGATTAATTAATTTTTAAGCTGTAATTAACTCGATTAAAAATTTTAATCATTTGACAGCCCTAGTTTATATTTTACGAATGTGATGTAGTATTTATTTATATTGTATATTTTATGTTGTATAACTTTAGTTCCTATGTGAATATTAGTTCCTACTTGTTTTGTTGTGGTAGGAGGGTTTTGTATTGAACACGGGGCTGTGTTGGTTATTATTATAGCAGAGAAGACAGCAGTAAATCAACAAAGACAAGTCAACTGTGCCCCGATCTACCACTCAAGAGATCTGATGGACTCAAAAAGTGGGTTACGATGGCATGTTAGTTTGAAAATCGACCGGATCCACCGTATTTTTACACGAGTGACTTCCGGTCTGCCCGATCCTAGCTACCGGTAGTAGTATTGACGCAGGAGGGTCGCGTCTTGCGTCAAATAATAAACTCTGCCGTTCTTTTCGCGTGCGTCGTGTTGAGCCGCTTCTGGAACGCGTCTAACACGCGGCAGCATTGCGACTGGTGTGCATTGGCTGATTGACTTTAACGCCCGCATTTCACTGCGTTCTCGCGGCGGCCACATTGTCGCGTCGTTGACGTTTCTGGGTTATACTGTCATACCGTGTTGGTCCTCATTATAGTAGAGAAGACGGAGTAAATATAATCTACACAAAGAATCTGTAACCCGATCGACTCACAGCCTCGAAAAGTAAGGGTTACATTACGTCAGAAACTTGTTCAGTACGCCTCCGTTCCGAACCGAGCACCACGTACCGAAATGGTTCAATACAAATACACGTACCGTAACACCCTTAGTTGTGCCTGTTGTTGACTGCATTTACCAGATACAGTGGTACCTCTACATACGAACTTAATTCGTTCCAGGACCTTGTTTGTAAGTCGAAATGGTCGTATGTAGAGCAGGATTTTCCCATTAGAATACATTATAATTCCATTAATTCATTCCTCAGCCCGAAAACCTACACTAAATCCTTAATATATACTGCTGGTACTATTACAGATTATTATTATTTTATTATATTATTTATTATTATTACTTATTATAAATAAAAATCAGGAATAATAATACGTATTATTATAATAATAATAATTATAATAATAATAAAGTTTCCTGTCATAATGTAACGAATCAGGTTCAAATGTGGCGGATGTGTTTTGCGTGCTGTACCTGAACGCACCGCGTGGGTGACGTCACAGTGAGATAGGTGTGTGCGGTACAGATTTTAGTTTTAACTTTTAATGTCCTGTTTTTTGGGGGGGGCGTATACTGCGGCGGACAGAAGGCGTGTTGTGCTGCACAAGCTCTGAAATAAATGATTAAAAACCTGACAAATCTGGCGACTTCCATGCCGTTGTTACCACAATGATAATTGGCACCTTAACTTATAAAGACTGGCAAACAGAGGCCGGTGGAGGACCGTTGAGATAGGAGACATTCTACGGCCGTGTTGTCGAGCCAGTTAATGGACGCGCACATCTTCATTTCAATGGTAAGCGTCACCTTTTTTTCACCTTTTAACCTTCTTGGAGCCCATGTTGATTTCTCTCACAAGAAAATCTGCCGTGCGTCCGTCTTGCGGGAAAACAAAGAAACTGCGGCGCTGTCATAAATTGTCGTATTCCGAGCATGTAGAAACAAATGGCGAGTCAAATTTTACGTCAGATGTCGAAAAGATCGTGTGTCGTAGCGATCGTATGTCGAGGTACCACTAAACTGGCGTTTATCCACCCAGAAACTGAAGCTCATTTCCAGTGTGTTAACTCTTGTGAGATGGCCTGGCACACTTAAATGAAAATTAACTGCCATAAAAAAATCCTCACATTGTTACATGTCACAAAGCCAAAATACAAGTACTAGTATGTTCAAGTTCACATTCACACAAAATATGAACTTGTTCATGAACTCTCATTTAATGAATTCATTCAGACACAGAACTGTAGATAACATAACAACTCACCCGAGGGATGGTATGATTGCCACATTTAGCCTGCTGTCTGTGTCCAGAGGATAGGCGCACGAGAAAGGAAGACTCGTAGCAACAGAGAAGGATGTGTTGTTCAATGGGTAGATAAATATACTATTGGAGTAGATCGCATGTGTTCTGTTGGTCTGGAAGATATAGTGATAACAATATTAACATTTTATTTAAGCACAGAGTTCCCTGTATTTGCCGTAGGGTTCAAGGCAATCAGGAACTCCAGTACAAACAAGTAGCGTCTTGTTTTGTCAGTTGAGTGACAATCAGCACTTACATACAGTATGTCACTAACAAGTACCCTCTTAGTCAAAATATACAAAATTTATTTCACATAATTTTACGGTGGATGTTGAATCTGAACTGTTAACATAAAACAAGTTAAAGCAAGTAACATTGCACTTAGGAAAGCTGGAGAAAGTCATGATGAGCAGTTTTTGTTGTTGTTATGTTTTTTGTTTTTTGTTTTTAAAGCAGGCCTTAAGTACACTTGTACAGATGCAGTGTTTTGTTTGTTTGTTTGTTTGTTTGTTTGTTTGTTTGTTTGTTTGTTTGTTTGTTAGTTTGTTTGTTTGTTTTGTTTTTTTTACCTTCAGTGTGTTTCCACAGGCATCCGCCCATGCATCGGCTTCATACCACACAACATCACCTTGAACCCTGAGCCAGGAACAGTTTCGGACCGCAAGGTTCCCAGAGAGTGGGTCATAACCAGCACTTCTTACGCTAACTGAATTCAGACCTACTTGAATTTTGTCAGGGCCACAAACAAGGTGAGAAATCCTGATTGAAGGTTGGGTGCCTGGACCAAATATGTACAGTATAAAGGGTCAATAATTTCTTCATATGCATTAATGCCAAGACCAATGCAATACATACAGTACAGAAATAAAAGCTACCTTCACATACAACGCTGGCATCCTCCCTGTGAACACAGTTGTGCCTCCCAAAACCACGATGTGTGCAGCTCGTTATTGAAGTTTCATTCCCAAAACACCGGACATCATCCAACCAGATGGGTCCACTGCCCTGACCAAACGCCGCACTTTGCAGTGCTGAACGAGCTCTGCCACAGTCCAACTGTTTACACACCACCTGGGCATTGGTGAGGTCCCAAATGTCATCACACACAGTTCCCCATTGTCCATTATGATAGACCTCAACCCTTCCAGAGCAGCGGTTGTCAGAGTTGACCAGCCTCACAGGTGAAGCGGCTAGCACAATAAAGCAACAAATGATGAAATGAGCTAAGAGAAGCAAAAAACTAGACACTACATTAAAGATTTCCTTGTTCATATTGTTAGGAAACACCCTTTCAGTTAAAGAGTATTACAACACCTGGGGAAATGCTAATATTCCATCATTTATCCATAAACGCATGCCTTTTGGATTCATATCATGCCACTTGGTGTAATTACACACATTGCAACACCAAGAAAATGATAGAAATGTGGATCGATTGTCAAGCTAAAACGACCGGCGCCCGAGATCCCGGAAATCTATCATATTGTGTGCGTGACGTCACAACTAGGAAACACCCGGCTCAGTGCTTAGTACCAGTGTTGTTAATCTTACTGAAAAAAAGTAATTAATTATAGTTACAAATTACTTCTCCCAAAAAGTAATTGCGTTACTAACTCAATTACCTGAACGTAAGAGTAATCAGTTACTTGGCATAGTAATTGGTGATAATTACTTTTTTTTTTTTCCCTCAAAAAAAAAAAAAAAAAAAAAAAAACATTGGCCACACTATGTGAAGTTTTTTTGTGGAGGTTTTTGGTACAATTGGCCCGAGCCCAATTCTTTACCCTAATTTCCCCTTTACCCTGAATCAACTGTTAAAAGTTGTTAAAATTGCTCCCATTATTGCATTAGTTCCCTTCTCTCTACTTTCGACATATGAAAGTTTTAAAACTGTTCCATCATTTAAAGATAGATTCAAGTCAAGATTTTGCCGATTTAGAAGTATTTTAGATAAAAAGTTACTTAGGTTCGCGAGGAAGGTTCTCTACAACAGAGCCGTCCTAAAAAGCCAACTGCTTTAAGATGGCGGCTGTCATTTTGCATCTAGTTATATCTATATACAGTACATGTGATATCTACCATGTCTACCATAACATGCGGGCGTAGTTTGTCCGGCTATCGGCTACAACATGTATTATTGGAGCTACCTAGCATCGCGTTTGCTCGGCGTCACAACTTTCTTGCCTCCTTCCCGCTCCTGCTCTGCTCTGTCGTCTCGGTGAGTCCGTCTCCCTCAGACTTTTCGACCAATATAGTAACGCATAGTAACGCATGCCTTTGCGTCCTCAGTAACGGTAACGGCGTTGCCAAGATGAGAAAAGTAATTAATTAGATTACCCACTACTGAAAAAAATAACGCCGTTAGTAACGCCGTTATATTGTAACGCCGTTATTAACAACACTGCTTAGTACTGAATGGCGGCGATGATGGCGGACAATTTTGTTTCTAGTTGCAGCGACGAATCCGACGTAACGAACGTTCTTCTAATGGTGACGAGGAGAGTTATGAACCTTTCTTTGGTGTTTTTTGGTTATCAATTTGAGCCCAAACGAAAGCCAATACAGCCTAATGAAACAATCATTGAGGGGAGCAATCACACTGATGAAACACCGGCAACAGAACGTGTGGGAAACACCAAATGGTTTGTTTTGCATTTCTTTTTGTGAAGTTGATACACAGCGACCGCAAAATAAAGTAATGTATAGAATAATTATCATTTATTCTGCTATCATAGGTTTTCGCTCTGCCAACAGACACAAATATGAATGGGATTAGAGGATTTGTTGTATAAATTTTACGAGCAATACTTTATACATGTGTCCAGTCCTATATCCAATGCGTGATATGTTTTTTATTATAAAAGAGTACTCACTCTGGCCATTTCGAGCTTGGCTCCTCCCCTCCTTTGCTTAGCCTGGGGTGGTGGGGTGGTCTCATCAGTGCCAGTCATCGTCCTCTTTTTTTGATGTCTCGGGACATTTAGGTGGCTGCACGTGTATGGTGGGCACCGCATCTGCTTTCAGCAGCAATTTCTTAGCAAAACCTGATTTCATTTGTCCAAAGTTCGAATAGCTTTCAGGTGTAAAATGCGCACCACACAAAACCGTGCCGGAAGCTTGGTCTGCAAAATTAGCACTCTTTGCACGGACGAACTATACTCGTTATCTGCGTACTCCAGCTCTTTTTCTCGCGTTCGGGAACTCATGGGTACTACATTGCAACAAATGGCTATTTGTACACCACATAGCATGACAGGTTTGAACCATTTTAGCGATTTTTTTGATAAAACACGAACGCAACTCTCTCGTCGATATACAACGACTGCACCTGCCTTGACCTTTTGTTTCCTGGCTGTGACGTCAGAGCCCCATTCGGCTGTTTCCGGAATACTTTCGGAAAGGTTCGTAATTTTCGATCTATTTTCGATAATTGCTCACGAATGTGATTTTTTTGTTGTTGTTGTTAACTTTATTGATATTTATTATCTTGCCACATAACGGTCCTATTGATATCTCACAGCCCCTTAGTATTATAATTCTCATTAAGGGAAATATCAGTTCAGTAAAATAATTCTTCATTTGAGTTCTTACCTTCACAAACCACTCCAGCGTCTTCAGAGTGACTGCAATTGTGCACGCCAATCCCTTGGTGACTGCACTCTTTAAGCATTGATTCTTTTCCGGTGCATCTGACACTATCCAACCAAATTGGCCCTCTGCCAGGTCCAAAGGCTCCGTAGGGGGCTGCCAGGGCCCTGCCACAGCCCAACTGCCTACACACAACTTGTGCAGCCCTCAGGTCCCAGAGATCATCACACACTGTTCCCCACTGCCCACGGAGGAAGATTTCCACTCTCCCGGAGCACGAGCTGTTTCTTCCATTAGCCAGACGGACTTCCCCTTCAGCTAAACTTGGAATTGTAGTTGTTGGGAAAGAATAGGTCGTATTTCTCCTAGTGGTTGTTTCTGTTGTGGAATTAGTGTGAGCTTGTGTAGTATTGTGGAAGACCGGGGCTGTTGTCCTTCCCATAGCAGTTGTTGTTCTAGTGACAGTTGTTTTTTGCGCCATTGAAGTAGCTTCAGGTGTCGTCAAATAATTTGTTTCACTAACCTCTGAGAAAACAAAAATTCTGTTAGAGTTACTCAAGCAGCAAAACAGGAACACCAACAGATTGTTAAAACAATAATTTCTTTATACCTGAACAGTATGCCCGAATACACGTGCTTGGCTTCACAAGTTTGTAGACATAGTAGTTGGAAGCTGCTGTGGAGCAGCGCTTCACATGAATGGGCGTTGAATTAAAACTGCAGCATTCATCCCTCCAGCTGTTACACACAGCACGGGATTCAATGACATCAAACTGTGTGGGATGGGGTTCTGCTAGAGTCATGGTGAAATGAGTTCCACACATGAATCCAGGGACACATCCCTCAGGGATACGTGCACTCTTTCGTCCGAGGAATAAGCGATACCAGCCTTGCCACTCAACGGTTCGGTCACATTTTATAAGGTTGTGATGAGGGCTTTCATAATGCTTTGAACGCCAAAAGTCATCCAGGACTCTATAGAGGTCACAAGGGTCAGCGCAGCTTGTGCCATTATTTCCAATGCAATCCATGCCTGCTGGACAGACTGTGTTCCCACATGTGAACTGAACTGATTGTGATGAAAGGGAGGATCTGGAGATTGAAACAGGCTTTAGGCATTCATAGGAGCCTGGTTTGTTTTGGCAAACTTGAGATCCTGTGCATTGTGTGTCCGGGAGCAAGCATTCATCAATGTCCACACAGCCACTGGCAGGTGACCACTCATAACCTTTGCTGCAGCAAGACCCATCACTACACAATAAGGTATTGTAACAGCTGACACCGTCGCCAACAAAGCCATCTTTACAGACACATGAGAAGCCGTTAAAGGAGTCGGTTCGTTCCTGTGACTCTTGGCACGTTGCTTTTTTATGGCATGCATCACAGCTGGAAACAATTGAACCTAAAGAAGTGCAAATGATGTTTAATTCCAAGAAATAAAAACACAACTCATGAAAATAATTAATGGCAGCGGTGTGAAAATTTGGCTGTTTGAACTACAATCTGCGGGTTTAATAATGTTTCATCTGCATCGTCCTCTGAGTTAGGAGTTATAGTCAGTCTTGGAACCTCTGAGTTCTAGTAAGTGGACCTTGATCTAAAGGATAATAAGGTTCAGAAGTTGAACTTAACTCCAGACCTAAGCCCTCTCAAAAACATGGCGATAGTTTTAGGGTTTTTTTTTTGTTTTTTTTTTACACAATTTACTAATTTCCTCACACAATAAAATAATATTAACTCTACCGTCTTCCAAATTTCTTAGTTTCCAAAACGAACATTTCACAGTGTATATTTTCCACATTTGCAATACAGTACATTGAATGACTGCGATTCTACAGTACAGTGAGAAGACATCAAACCAATGTAAAAATAATAGCACGATACCTGATCCTTTTGTAATGAGCTTCAAAATTAGGAACAACAATACTCCTCTTGGCATCCCCATAATGGACCATACGTCGGCCTCTACTAAGAAATAGAAAAACAATAAATTTCATACACTACTTGGAAAAACGATTAGATATATGCTTTTCCTACCTTGTTACGTTAACAAGGATGGAGTCCAGGAAGTGGTGGTGATCTTATCAGTGAGGAAGGAGTGAGGGAATTTATAGGCCAGGTTTTCTTTACAAGAGGTCTTACAAAACAATCATTTGTCATGCACACAAATATTTCATTGTTGGTGAATTGAATAAAGTGTTACATAATAACACTGTAATGTTACATATTAATCAAAATAAATCTAGAGTCTATAGACATTATGGTAATAAATCAAGCAAAGTTAAAAAAAAAAAAAATGCAGGTTTTATGTTCCCCTCTTCATGTTATGTGACTACCAAATTACATAATATGTTTGTAAAACTATTTCCCGTCAAGCACGCCAAATGTTAAGATTTAAGAATTAAGTTTTAAGATAGATGTATGACGTTGATCGTGTCCTTCCCTTGACTTTGGTGCAGACAGAGTGGTTTAAGAACCAACGTAGTAAAGGTGTGAATTGTTGTCCATCTCCATGTGCCCCCTGCTAATGTGTGACAAATCAGCTGGGAAAGGCTCCAGCACCACACAGCCTCAGCCCCAGTATTGAATACGGATGGCGACTGTGGGTCAAGTAAAAACTCACAATTTGACACAGAGAATTAAAATAAGACTTAGAAGTCTTGTACCTGAGATTTAAGATAAAATGACACATTTATATACATTTACAGTGTGTTATTATTGTTCTGTTTAAAACATAATATACTGTAATGCATTTTTTATTTATTACTATTACTGCAGATACTTTTTTTTTAAAAATGCACATCACTTTTTGGAAACATGACACTCTTAATTTTTTAAAATATATTTTACCAGTATAAGTTTCAGTCCTTTTTATTTTCAATATAATTTTACAGACAGGTTTTTCAAACTCTTGTCATTGCTGCTATGGTGTTTATTTTGAATTAGCAGTGCATACTATATCTAATGATCACTGATTTAGTCCCTCAAAGCCAGTTAAATACTTTCACAGGATTTATAATGAATTAAGAAATGCTCCCACACGATGCTGATGTACTGTATTATTTATTAATATTTATAATTGCACATAATTTTCTCAAAACGTGCATCACTTTTTTGAAAACAAAAAATCATTAAAAAAAAAAAAATAAAATAAAATACAGGTTTCTGTAATTTTTGTCCAAAATAATTTTACAAATTTTTCAAAACTCTTCTCGTTGATGCTGTGGTTTTTATTTTAAATAAACAGTACATATTGTGTTGAACATTGACTGATTGAGTTCATCAATGCCAATTAAATTCTTTCACGGCAGTCATGATGAATTAAAAAAAAAAAAAAAAAAAAAAAAAAAAAAAAAGCTCTTACACAATGCATTTTGTATTATACTTATGCAATAGCTGGATTCTTGATGTAATGGCAGCACTCCCTTTAAAAGCATTTTGCACAATATCTATGAAGGAAATTGTTAACTTGGTGCTTTGTTCAACAATCAATACTTATCAAATATTTGCAATGTTTTATGTCGATTTACACTCCCATCCCCTTCTCTGCAAAAAGCAAAGCCTTATTATATAACTGTACCCAACGTGGAAACACAGAATAAGTAAATTTGGAGCCAGTTATGGAAACAAGAAGTGACAGCATATGGTTAAAAGGTTTCATGAACGTTATATGATTTATTTCTGAGAGACCTAATTTCAGCTGCTATTCTTTCACATTAGCAGTTAAGCGACACAATTGCGAGTTAGTGGTTACTGAAGATGTAGCGGTACAGTGGTCTCACTTCAGTGCTGCCTCTGTATCTGTTAAGGGCTTTAGTAATCATCCAAAAAGTACTCCCTCGGTTGATCAGACTGGATAAAATAAATAGGACACCATGTATAATCTTTCTCTTTTCACACCTGACGTTTTTCTTTTAACCAATCCTGTTCAGCTGCTTAGACACAGAGCACAGGGGAATCTGAGGGTACTTATGGTCTGAACAGTATAAATGTATCACAGCATTTGACATGTTATTTGCACAGGCACTACTTTACAGACGTCACTTTGGGTTTTGATATAGTACCATACCTTCAAAGTGACTGAGCAATAAAATCTCAGCATCATATAGTATTCGCCTCTATCCTGTCTTCAATTGCACTATACAAATATTACCAAAACTACTTTTTCTTTTATCACCACAATATTGCAAATACGGTATGTGTTCTGTTCTCCCCACTTGTGATGCAGGGACCATCATTCATGCATTTGTTACTTTTTGTCTGAACTATTGCAATGTTGCAATATTTATTATCAAACACCTGCAGATTGTTTAAATAAAAATGCTGCAGCTAAACTTTAGATAAGGACGACAAGGGCTGATCATATCAATCCTGCAATGGCTGAAATTGCTGCATGTTGGTCTTGAAGTGACTGTGGGTCTTTTCCCATTTTGGCTACTGTCGCACACCAATGGTTACTTGTCCCATATTTGGTTCACTTCCTATTTTTGGGGTTCCTCAGCTTTCTTTGTAATGTGTGTGTTTTCAGTATGTCAGTCTTGTCTTTGTCTCTCCTAATTACCCAAATGCCAGCATTTATATATGATAAAATTCTAATCCTAATATTCCCCTCTTGCTTATTATTATGTGCGAGTGTGTGTGTCACGGAGGTAAAATGTGGGAAACCGGGTGGAGCGCGACACCGTGCGACCAAGGAGATAATAGAGTCTTTTATAGGTCACAATGTGTATTAAAATTACAGAATCTAAAAGGCTAAAAAGGCTAAAAGAGATAAAAGGCTAAAAGAGATAAAAGGCTAAAAGTCACGGTCCAACAATAAGAGGAGGGCGCTGGACGTGTGCGTATCGGGTGGAGTCCAAGGTCCTTCGTGACTGCCACTCCTGAGGGCTCTCTCCACCGTGGGCAGGCAGCCAAGACAGAGCCTGTCGCCCTGCCGCTGCAGTTGTCTCACATTGTGGCTCCTCGGACAGGGCCTTCTTGTGGTCGTTCCTGCCACCTCGCGTCGTGGCTTGGCGTCCTCCTGGCTCTGTGTTTCCTGGGTCTAAGTCCCCTGGGCCTTTTACCGACCGGGCTCACTGCTTTGTCCCGCCCCTGTTGGCCTCCAATTGGCTTGCTCCTCTTTCAAATAAGATTGCCCGGCCCCAGAGTGTTACAGGTGTCTTGCATAAGTGTTCTAATTGGCGTCAGTCACGCTGGAAGTTTAACTAAACACTACAAACAGTGAATATAAAAGCAAACCAAACCACACAAAACTAAAACAAATCAAAATATTAAAACATTTCCAACCTGTGACATGTGTCACTCTTGTGTTGAAATGCGGTAGGAAAAAGACCGCTCTATTCTGTTATCTTTTATACTCCTAGAGAGTTGTCAGCTCCTTCTATCCATTGATACCATGTTGTTCCCTTTTTGTTGATCATGCTGTGTTTGTTCGAGGTGCTGTGTGCTCCCAAAACCCCGGCGGAGCAGAAGTGTCTAGTGATTTTATATTTTTATTTTGGTTAATTGCAGGGGTGAAAGTGGCTAGAATTTGTTGCCGGTGTAGGTGCACTATCCTATTCCCCTCACTATCCACTCGCGGGGGCCTGCGCTTGTCAGTGACGTTCCTTATTCTCGCTATATGTTGATACAACTTTAACATTTGTTAATAATACGCTCTGCTTGGAGTATCATCCATCGCTTTTCCTTTTTAAATGGGCACTTTTAAGCGAACGCAAGAAGTAACAACGGGAACCTACACCGGTGTAGGTTCACTATCCTCTTCCCCTCACTATCCACTCGCTCTCGCTATATACGCTATATAATTGGCCGAGGAAATGCTGTCCCGTGAAATGCCTGTTTAAAAAGGTTCCCGTTGTTACTTCTTGCGTTCGCTTAAAAGTGTCCATTTAAAAAGGAAAAGCGATGAATGATACTCCACGCAGAGCGTATTATTAACAAATGTTAAAGTTGTATCAACATATAGCGAGAATAAGGAACGTCACTGACAAGCGCAGGCCCCCGCGAGTGGATAGTGAGGGGAATAGGATGGTGCACCTACACCGGAACTCTCCAACGTGAAGGTCGCCACAGAGCCAGAAATTGTATTTATTATTATTTTTTTTTTTTTTTTTTTTTTGGGGGGGGGGGTCAAACCTCTTACACTACTGTAATGCAAAGAAAACTGTTTTAGCACAGTTATTTCTATAACACATACAAAAACTGATTTTCATTCAAAATTGTATTTTTTCAATGATTTGCAAAATAAAAGTTAACAAAAACAGGAACCCCAACCTCCATCTCTTAATGTTTATTTTCCCTCATTGCCTCAAATACTAAATGCCAAATCTCGATTTTAACTACTTAAGAACATAGGATGTATATTAAAATTGAAGTAATGTAAAGTGATGTAAACATTTACTTTTTGTTTTGTTTTTTTAATTATAAAGTTATAAGTAACATACATTCAGAAAAATAAGTACAAATGACATATCATCCAGAGTGAAATGGAATATATTTTAAAGATCGCGCAAATATTGACTTTTTCAAATCATAATGAAATGAATAAGTAGCCTAATAAAAATGAAAAAATATAAGTCCAATTTGTCGCATCAATTCAACAACCTATTTTTTTTGTGCTGTTCCAGAAAACATGCAGATTTGAACCAATCAGAGCTAACTATCTCTGCTGATCACATGTCAGTATGTCAGCCAATTGAACGGATAAATGAGTCCAGTTTTGCTTTGCTGCGTGCATTCGCACATTGACGAGACTCATCACCGTCAGACTCGGATAACTGCAGCAGCTGGGGAAACCTCAATGCCGTCCGTGGAACTGTGCTGTGTGCATTCGCACATTGACGAAACTCATCATCGTCAGACTCGGATAACTGCAGCAGCTGGGGAAACCTCCATGCCACCCGTGGAATAAAATAAATAGTAAATATTGGTGGAAACGGATTATGCTACACAAGCACTTTATTACGCTTGTTGTTAACACTTGTGTATGTAAATCTGATGTTGGTAGATTATTTTCTTCTTGGAGATGAAATGCATGTGTGGCATCTTATCTTTTTTTTTTAATTTTTTTTTTAAACATAGCATTTTGACAGTTGCCGTCATATTTTCGGAATCAAAGCACCATGTACCGGAACAGCATTCCGGCTCTGAATCTTATACCAGAACTGCGTTCTGGCCCTGAATCTTATACCAGAGCTGCGTTCCTGACCGTTCTGGCCCACTTTCAACCCTGGTTAATTGTGAAATAGAGAAGTTTGCAGTTACTGAAGCATATATGTATTCTGTGAGGTGTTAAGTCAATTGCACACCAAAACAGACACTGAAAGACTCAATTTTGCCGTGATGCACCCACGCTACCAGTGACCAATCACATCAAAGAATTCAAATTAAATACTATATATTCAAAATGGAATCAGCCAGCCACAATGTGGTTGTCTGCAGCAGAAAGCAAAAATGAAAGGCTTAAATATGTTGAAAAAGGACATTTTGGGCTCTTACAATACAAGACTTGGTAAAATGGCATAAAGCTTATGAAAAAAATTATGTAAACAAAACGAGTATAGAGCACCTTTAAGAATTTGTTTTTACATGCTGGCATTTTGTTTGCTCTCTGTGAAAAATGTTGCCAACTTCTTTTTTCCCTAGTTTCATTCTTGCCAGATTGGGTGGTCTAGATAAGGGGAAGTTGTTGACTCTTGTCAACTCTGAGCCTGTGAAGTCCTGTGAGATTCTTTTATGAATAAGGGCTACATAATCAAAAGTTTGATTGATACGAAGCCTATAGTCAATGTTTGACTGGCTCTCAGTGCTCAACTCTGACGTTAACATAACTTTCTGGGTTTTATCAGGGTGGATAAATTTAGACGTCTTAATGCCATATCTTATTTCTACATTGCAAATTTTGCATGTTGCAATTCTTCTTTCCCCTAATTTAGCAAAAAGCAAATCCTTTGATTCCAAATGCAACAATCCTATCTGATATTTATTTCATACACCTAAACTTCTTATTTTAACAAAGACCAAAAGACATTTTAGTTAATCATCTGCTCCTTTATTTTCCAATGTGATTCGTTGATTATTATCATTAGTCAGAAATTGTCATTTAAAAAGTAAATGAAATTGTGTGATAAGATGAAAGAATGTGCTGTTGCTACACCATGGGATGCGTAACACGTCTGCATCCAACAGAACGTCCAGCTCGAATCACTGTTGAATGATCTCCGAGTGAAGTTTGCATGTTCCACCCACGCTTGAGTAGATCTTCGAATTCGCACAGTACATCCAGCATTCCCAAAACAAGCTTCTTAGATTGATTAATACCTATAGGTTTGTGGTAAAGTCTTAAACATGGTATGCCCATATATGATCTCTGTTTGAATCAAAGACATTCCAGGTTCACATTTTTACTTTTCTATAATCAGTTTGTAAAAAAACAAAACAAAACAAAAAACAGGACATCATTATTACTGGATTTCACTCAGATGATTTGCCCCCTGGAAATAAAAAAGGAAGAAAGAGCCTTCACTATCAGTTCTATTCTAAAAACATACAGAATGATACTTCAAAGAAATATACAGATGACTTACAAGTGATTGGACCGATGGTGAGCGGCTTCATTGGAGCAGAATCCGAAACAGAGCGTCGTCCTCTCCTTGTGCACGGCTAGATGATAGGAGCAAGTAAAACCGCATAAGATAACATTACAAACGGGTTAAAAAAAAGCATAAATGGACATGTAAATGCGTGTGTATGAAATGGAATACACTATATTACTCACCGGAATGCACGAGTACCTCCTTTGGTCACACAGGCTGAGGCTACAGTGGATGTAAACATCTTTGTATTCTCCATCAATCAGGAAGAATAGGGCAGTAAAACGAGCCCGCAGGGATGAACCACTCTCAACCACAAACACTTGTTGGCGGTCAGCGGAACATCTAATACAGCCAAGGGAAGAATATTGTTTATCATCACTTTCAATCATGAATCAATAGTTATCCCAACTGAGCAGATACAGTACATACTTCTTGTGGATAAGAGAGTATCGTTTAGGGTTATCAGGGTTTGAGGAATGAGAGGCGAAGCAATCCTCTAAGACAACTGCCAAGCTGGGATCTTTCTTGTGCACAGAGACCCCAACATACAATGGTGAACCCACTGGAAGGACGACAGAACCCGCTGAATAAGGCGCAGTAAAGTCGGAGTTCCGGAACAGGATCATGGAGGCTATGGCTTTGTCACCAGAGGCAACAATGCCACCTTCCAGACTGTCAAGAAGAAGGAAAAAAGATCTTATAACAGTGCTGTGAAATATGGGGGGGTGTGGGGGTGTTCTCCTTTCACGATATGGACCATTTTATATCATGATAACGATATGCCATTATGTCATACATTTTTAATGATTTGGTGAATTGAAACTTAAAATGACCTGCCACAAATGTTAAATGTATTGCTAGAAGTGTTGTGACCAGAAGCAGCACAGCAGCAGATATTTTTCCTCAAATGTAAATATATTAAGGCTGTCAAACGATTAAAATTTTTAATCGAGTTAATCACAGCTTAAAAATTAATTAATCGTAATTAATCGCAATTCAAACCTTCTATAAAATATGCCATATTTTTCCGTAAATTATTGCTGGAATGGAAAGATAAGACACAAGACGGATATATACATTCAACATACTGTACATAAGTACTGTATTTGTTTATTATAACAATAAATCAAGAAGATGGCATCAACATTAACATTCTGTTAAAGTCATCCATGGATAGAAAGACTTGTATTTCTTAAAAGATAAATGTTAGTAAAAGTTATAGAAATTTTATATTAAAATCCCTCTTAATGTTTTCTTTTAATAAAATTTGTGAAATTTTTAATCAAAAAAATAAACTAGTTGCTCGCCATTGTTGATGTCAATAATTACACAATGCTCATGGTGCTGAAACCCATAAAATCAGTCACACCCACGCGCCAGCAGAGGGCGACAAAACAACAAAACACACTACTAACAAGTGGACATGACACTGTGCTGTCATTTTACTCTGTTTGAGCGGGGCATGTGCGTTATTTGCGTCAAATATTTTAACGTGATTAATTCAAAAAATTAATTACCGCCCGTTAACGCGATAATTTTGACAGCCCTAGAATATATTTAAATATCTGCTAATAATTGTGACTATTGGTTTGATTTTTAAGACTCTGTATATTAGGTTTGCATAATATCAGTAATAATGGATTAATATTGATATTGCAGCAAATAGGGTTGTGTGTGTGTTTGTGTGGATTATGTATGTTGCTATTTTTAACTGTCTTACATCAATCATGTACGGTTGGCAGGGAAGTCAATTGGCTAACTACTGAGTGGAATTAGGGACATCTTAAGGCCAATTGATGGGACTACTCTCCAGAGGTGGGTAGTAACGCGTTACATGTACTCCGTTACATTTTTACATTCTTCTAAGAGTAGTTTTACTCAGCCATACTTTTCCCGCTACTTTGGGCTACACAAGAGTCTTTACATTTTTCCTCTTAATTCTACATATTAGATTTATTATTTTTTGCTAGCGATGCTATTGCCAAGAGCAGAGCTACTAATTTCACCAAAGAAATGTCGCAACAATAATCACATGACTGAATTACACCAATCAGACGCAAGCTTGCCGTTCTATGATCACGCATGCCTGTTCAATCACGCGTATTTAAAGAACCGTAACAAATGAAGTATTTGACATATAGCGCTGCCCTGAGCATGAATCGGAATCACAGATTTAAAACTCTCTCCCAGTTTTCATTTGGCACTGACTGACCATGGAAAACTGGAGATATGATCCTTTTAATTTCATAATGGTAACTATAAAGAAACTACGGTATTCACTATTCAAATTAGGAACTATTTTCTCCACTAGAGGGCAGGGGACTCATGCTCTTTGGACAAATAATGCGTCATGACTGTTTTTTTCCCTCTCTTTAATTTAATGATTTAAATAATAATAATAATAATAATAATTTCTTTGGCTTAATGTGGTTATGTAATGGGTTATTGTACGGTATCATTATAACAACAGTTCATATAGACAAGTTTGTGCTGAGAGAAAAAAATACCATTGTTTGAAATAAAATCAAACAAAAATAAGCAGTTCCTCAAAATGTTACTCATTACTACAGTATTTTTTTCACTGGATACTTATTACTTGTTTTTGAGTACAATTTTTGAAAGACTTCTTTTACTCTTACTTGAGTAGTATTATTTTGAAGTAACGCTACTGTTACTTGAGTAAAGTTTTTGGCTACTCTACCCACCTCTGCTACTATCGCTATAGAATCCCAAAATGTAGTCCGGGAGAATTCTAACTAAAATATGCACTGCAGGAACAGGTCTAATTATGATAAAAATGACAATAGACATGTAAAATATCAAAAGAAAGTTTTGTTTCAGCGATATATTTCGTCATGTCATATAGCACTATCTCAAACCACTTGTTATACAGTAAATGCACTTTAATTGGTATAAATATGTAAGGACTGACTGAACATAGAGTTGCAGTCCAATACCTATTTGATTATATATTCACTCACTTCAGGAATGGTTTGATGGCCACGTTGAGCAGGCTTTCTGTGTCCAGGGGATAGGCACATGAGAAAGGAAGACTTACAGCGGGAGAGAAGGATGTGTTGTTTAAAGGGTAGATAAATAAACTATTGGAGTAGATTGCATGTGTGCTGTTGGTCTGAAAGACAGGAGAATGTTAACATTTCATTTCAACCTAAGGCTCCCTTTAATAGTGATATGGTTGAAGACAATTAGGAAAAAGTACTGTTTACTGTATGTCTGCTGGGGATATATTGACAATCAGCACTCTTTATTTATGGCACTAAAAATAGAGTACTGTCAGCTGTACTTAAAATCTAACATTTCTAATAATTATTTTACACACATTTGCCTTTGATATTGAATTTAAACTGTATCAATATGGAAAAAGCTAATGCAAATACCATTGCAGTTAGGGGAGCTTAAATCATGATCACCAGCTTTAATTGTTTAGAATAAATGTGTGCCAAAAGTACATGTGTGTGTCAGGGTGTAGTGTTTTTTTGTTTTGTTTTTTTTTACCGTCAGTGTGTTTCCACAAGCATCTGCCTGCGCATCAGCTTCGTACCACACAATATTGCCTTGCACTCTGACCAGGGAACAGTTGCGGACTGCCAGGTTGCCAGAGATTGGGTTATAACCAGCACTTCTTACGTTAGCTGAATCCAGGCCTACTTGAATTTTGTCAGGGCCACAAATAAGGTGTGAAGGCCTGAGTGATGGTTGGGTGCCTGAACCAAATATACGTATATAGGTTTATTAGTGCAATTATGACCAAGACCAATACAATATATACAATATATAAAAGTGACCTTCGCATTCAACGCTGACATCCTCCCTGTGAACACAATTGTGCCTCCCAAAACCGAGATGTTTGCAGCCTGTCATTGAAGTTTCATTTCCAAAACAGCGGACATCATCCAACCAAATGGGTCCACTGCCCTCTCCAAAAGCTGTACTTTGCAGTGCTGAACGAGCCCTGCCACAGTCCAACTGTCTGCACACCACATTGGCATTGGTTAAGTCCCATATGTCGTCACACACAGTTCCCCATTGTCCATTATGATAGACCTCAACCCTTCCAGAGCAGCGGTTGTCAGAGTTGGCCAGCCTCACAGGTGAAGCAGCTAGCACAACAACAAGCAGACAAAGAATAAGGCTTAGAGTACCTAAAAACTAGGTACAATATCAAATACTTTTTTCCCCGGCATTCTTGTTCTTACAGAATACAGGAGATAATACTACAGTACACTATACAGTGGTATGAAAAAGTATCTGAACCTTTTGGAATTTCTCAGATTTCTGCATGAAACCATCAAATGTGATCCGATCTTTGTCAAAATCACACAAATGAAAAAACTATCTGCTCTAACTAAAACCACCCAAACATTTATAGGTTTTCATAATTTAATGATGATAGTATGCAAACAATGACAGAAGGGGGGAAAAGAAGTAAGTGAACCATACTATTAATATTTTGTGCCCCCCCTCCCCTTTGGCAGCAATAACTTCAAGCAGACGCTTCCTGTAGCTGCAGATCAGTCTGGCACATCGATCAAGACTAATCTTGGCCCATTCTTCTCTACAAAACTGATGTAGTTCAGTCAGATTCCTGGGATGTCTGGCATGAATCGTTGTCTTTATGTCATCCCACAGCATCTCAATGGGGTTCTAGACTTCGCCACTCCAGAACGTGTATTTTGTTCTTCTGAAACCATTCGGATGTTGATTTACTTCTGTGTTTTGGATCATTGTCTTGTTACAGCATCCATCCTCCTTTTAGCATCAACTGTCTGACAGACAGCCTCAGGTTTTCCTGCAAAATGTCCTGATAAATTTTTGAATTCATTCTTCCATTAATGATTGCAAGTTTTCCAGGCCCTGAGGTAGCAAAACAGCCCCAAATTATGATGCTCCCGCCACCATGCTTCACGGTGGGGATGAGGTGTTGATATTGGTGAGCTGTTCCATTTTTCCTCCACACATGACGTTGTGTGTTACTCCCAAGCAATTCAACTTTGGTTTCATCAGTCCACAAAATATTTTGCCGAAACTTCTGTCGAGTGTCCAAGTGCCTTTTTGCGAACATTAAATGAGCAACAATGTTTTTTTAAACTGCAGTGGCTTCCTTCGTGGACTCTTCCCATGAACACCATTCTTAGCCATTTTTTTTACATATAGTTGATGAGTGCACAAAGATATTGAACTGTGCCAGTGATTTCTGTAAGTCTTTAGCAGACACTCTAGGGTTCTTTTTTACCTCTCTGAGTATTCTGTGCTGAACTTTTGGCGTCATCTTTGGCGGACGGCCACTCCTTGGGAGAGAAGCAACAGTGGCAAACTCTCTCCATTTGTAGATAACTTCCCTGACTGTCGATTGATGAACATCCCGACTTTTAGAGATGGTTTTGTATCCTTTCCCAGCTTTATACAAATCAACAATCCTTAATCGCAGGTCTTCAGACAGCTCTTTTGACCGAGCCATGATGCACATCAGACAATGCTTCTCATCAAGACAATTCTTACCCGGTGTGTTTTATAGTGTGCAGGACAGCTTTAAACCACTCAGCAGTGATTGGGCACACATCTGACTTAAAATGTTTGGTATAAATCGGTTTAAACTGCTATTTAAGTCTCCTTAGGCAGAGGGTTCACTTACTTATTCCCCCCTTTTGTTATTGTCTGCATGCTATCCTCATTAAAATATGAAAACCTATAAATGTTTGGGTGGTTTTAGTTGAAGCAGACACTGTATTTTCATCTGTGTAATTTTGAAAACGATCAGATCACATTTGATGGTGATTTTATGCAGAAATGTGAGAAATTCCAAAAGGTTCAGATACTTTTTCATACCACTGTAGTTCTTCTTACCTTCACAAAACACTCCAGCATCTTCAGCGTGACTGCAATTGTGCACTCCAATCCCATGGTGACTGCATTCACCAAGGTTTGATTCATTTCCAGTGCATCTGACACGATCCAACCAAATGGGCCCTTTTCCATGTCCAAAGCCACCATAGAGGGCTGCCTGGGCCCTGCCACAGCCCAACTGTCTGCACACCACTTGTGCATCCTTCAGGTCCCACAAATCATCACACACTGTTCCCCACTGTCCACGAAGGAAGATTTCCACTTGGCCAGAGCACGAGCTATTTCCTCCATTAACAAGGCGGACTTCCCCCTCATCTACACTTGGGATTGTCCCAGTAGTTGTAACTGTTGTTGGATAAATATGAATTTCAGTTGCATTATTGATGACAGGGACTGATGCCTTTCTGATCGCTGTTGTCATTTTAGTGACAGGGTAAGATGCTGTGAAAGAATTTGTTTCATTGACCTCTGCAAAAAAAAAAAAAAAGAATTTTAAGAGTTAAGCACCCTACAAATTTTTTTTTACAATCAATGACTATTAATACAAGTATTTCTTTGTACCTGAACAGTATGCCCAAAAACAAGCTGGTGGCTTCACAAGCTTGTAGACGTAGTAGGTGGAAGCTGCCGTAGAGCAACGCTTGACATGAATGGGTTTTGAAGTAGAACTACAGCAGTCATTAGCAAAGGTATTACACATTTCACGTGTTACAATATCAAACCGAGTGGGATGGGGTTCTTTTAGAGACATGGTCATTTGAGTTCCACAATTCGATCCACGGACACATCCCTCAGGAATACGTGCGCTGTTTTGACCGAGGAATAAGCGATACCAGCCATGCCACTCAACATCTCGATCACACTTTGAGGTTCCCTTCACAAAGTTCCCTCCATGTTGTGTTGAACGCCAGTCATCATCTAAGACAGTGTAGCGCTCACACGGGTCAGCACAGCTTGTGCTATTATTTTCAATGCAGTCCATGCCTGCTGGACAAACTGTGTTTCCACAAATGAAATGGACTGATTGTGAGGAACTGGATCTGGAGAGTGAGTCACGCGCTAGGCATTCATAGGAGCCTGGTGTGTTTTCGCAAACCCAAGGTGCTGTGCAAGGTGTGTCTGGGAGCGAACACTCGTCAATGTCCACGCAGCCACTGCCAGGTGCCCACTCATACCCATCATTACAGCGTAGGCCATTGTAACAGCTGAGACCGTCACCAAAAAAGCCATCTTTGCAGACACACACAAAGGCGGTAGAGGAGTTGTCTTGCACATGTGACTCTTGGCACGTTGCCTTTTTATGGCACCAATCACAGCTGGAAACAACTGAACCTAAGAAGATAAAATTGTGTTTAATTGCAATGCATTTTTTTTTAAGTTTAATAAAATAGTAAATATATGAAAAAGAAACTCTTGACCCCTCCTTGATGTCTGACATTTCTGCATCTCGACCCTTGTTATATTACCATGTTTCACCCATAAAATCCCCAAAAAATCCACCTGTGGCCATTCACAGCTGAGTCTTGACACTCGGTGATACATGTTACATGGAGTTTTGGGATCAAAAAGAGGGAAGTACGTGATAATATCTTGTTAAAATCATGGCGTCTTTAATTATGCTCTCTCATGCTCTCACATCTAGTTAGGGTTTTGCTGTTTAAATTTTTCTATTTAGATGCTCTCCTGTTCAAAAAATTTCTTACCCCAGAAAATTGAGATTTTTAAGCTTTCCAATGATGTATCACACATGCATATAGGACAAATTTGAAATTTGGCCAAATTGGGGGTCTCAAAGCGGAACTTCAAGTCTCCTGAGTGTTTTCCGCCATATATATTTTAATAAATGGTTTTTATGCACTTCAAATGTAATAATTATGATAAGTTTTAAACATGTTACCGAATTATTCATAAACAACAATAAAGCAGAAAAATGCGTGGCTTTATTAAAGGCTTCATTGAGTGAGTTCACTCAAATCTGCTCAAGCTACTTACTTACACACAAAGAGTTGCCACAGCAACTGTTTAAGAAGTTAAACGATGATTGACACATGCGGCACATTGAAGTTTGCTTCTCTGGCAAGATCAAACATTAGACTTTGTCAATCATTGTTAACTTTAATAAGCAACTCCAGTGCACTGCCTGACGAACAAAGAGCAGGGAGAGGGAGGAAGGGAGGGAGAGTGAGACTATGCAATCAGCTCGGGACAGATAATTTGTATTTTTTTTTTTTTTTTTTTTTGGGAAAAAAAATCTGCAATGGACTGCTGGCGCGAAGTTTGAAGCGCGAGGTAACGAGGGATCACTGTATATCCCAATGTGTATGAAGTAATCCCTATTCATTCATAAGTGTACCTACACTGTATTCTTACACGGATGTTAGTCATATGGTGAGCAGAACTGCTGCACAGGAACTGTAGGAAGCCCCAGGCACCCTCGAGGGGAAGCCCCACCCCCATGGGCAACCAATCAATGGGATACCATCCATCGCCAACTACTACCGCCAAACCTTCACCTGATCAAGAGTGCTGCGTCTCCCCCACGAGTCTTGTTCCCAGTGCCAGAATGGCCTGCACCCTCTTCTACATTTGTAATGGGTAGTATACATCGAATGACTCCAATTCTACAATGTCTGAGAGGATACCAAAACAATGTCAAAATTATTGCATTATATACCTGATACTCTTGTAATGAGCTGAAAAATCAGGAACAATGATACTCCACTTGGCATCCCCATAATAGACCATGTGTTGACTTCAACTAAAAAAAGCAAAAGCAATGAAGTTCATGCATGGGTCATTGTAAAATTGGGTGACATTTTATGTTGCACCACTCAACTTTCAAACAATCCACATACAATATAATAAAACATACAGTTTCTAAGTAAATTTACCTATCCTGAGAACGAATTAAAAATAAAATGGACCAAAAAAATCTGGAATTTTTAAAAATTTCCAATACAGTAAGTTGGGAGCAACCCCTGGATTGTCATTTTTGTCTTGTCCCACCCCTCCAATGACCAAATTGAATCTTGGCTGAAACAGTTAAAATGAACTTTTTTTGTGTCATTTGTTTCATTGCTTCCTCTTGTAACTACTCGAACATTTGTTTCAATATAAATAATAAATCAATTGATTTATCATTTACACAATATGTGTCTCACAACTTGCACGTAACGCCGTTACTATGACCTTGCACTTTATTACATGGCACAGTAGACCTGACATCATCAAACAGCTCTTCTTTTTATAGAGTGGTTAGCCTTGATCGAATGTCTCACTCCACCTTATGAAATGGGAAATGAAATAAAATCCGATCAGACATTTTTCTGGACTTACATATTATAAGTGTGTTGCAGTATACACCAAATAAAATAACCGGAAATATTTACCATTGATTTGTAAGTTGAGCTAATCAAGCTTCTGATAGATTAATACATCTTATTGATTAATATTAGGGCTGTCAAAATTATCGCGTTAACGGGCGGTAATTAATTTTTTAAATTAATCACGTTAAAAGATTTGACGCATTTAACGCACATGCCCCGCTCAAACAGATTAAAATGACAGCAAAGTGTCATTTTGACTTGTTACTTGTGTTTTTTGGTGTTTTGTCGCCCTCTGCTGGCGCTTGGGTGCGACTGATTTTATGGGTTTTTGCACCATAATTATTATTGACATCAACAATGGCGAGCTACTAGTTTATTTTTTGATTGAAAATTTTACAAACTTTATTAAAACGAAAACATTAAGAAGGGTTTTAATATAAAATTTCTATAACTTATACTAACATTTATCTTTTAAGAACTACAAGTCTTTCTATCCATGGATCGCTTTAACAGAATGTTAATAATGTTAATGCCATCTTGTTGATTTATTGTTATAATAAACAAATACAGTACTTATGTACAGTATGTTGAATGTATATATCCGTCTTGCGTCTTATCTTTCCATTCCAACAATAATTTACAGAAAAATATGGCATATTTTAGAGATGGTTTGAATTTTGAATTTTAAAGCTGTGATTAACTCGATTAAAACATTTTAATCATTGACAGCCCTAGTTAATATGTAGCAGCAAATAAGAAAAGTCTTATTTTTCAAGACTTTCTAAGCCCAAAAGTCCTACAATTCTGGAATGTCCCACATATGAGTTGAATAGATGTATATTATGTCTCTGCAGTCTTTTCAACTTTTTATTTTTATTTTTAATTTTTAATTGAGCTGTAACCCATAAAAATATTGCTTTTCCTACCTTGTTGATCTGATAAGGATGGAGTCCAGGAACTGGTGGTGATGTTTTCAGCGACGAAAGTGTGAGGAAATTTATAGGTCAGGTTTTCTATACAAGGGGTCCTACAAAACAATAATTTGTCAAACACACAAAGGATTCATTGACACCTATTTGCTGGTGGGGGATTCAGTAGAAATGTTACATATTAATAAAAACTAATCCATAGTCAATAGACTTTAAGAAAAATCAATCAATTTTGGGCAAGGTAGAGCAGCCCACCCCTTCAGCAGTTTCTGCAGTATGTTTCTCTGTTAATCTTATTTGGATATCAAAGGCCATTATGTTTATAAAACTTTATTTCTTGGCAAGCACATGCAACACTACTTCTTCAGTAAGATTTGGGATGTTCAGTATGACCTGTGGTCACTGATTGGGTAATTATTACACTGTGATGGTACATCGCTTTCAGTTTGCTGCTTTGTGAGGGTCTGAATGTTAGTGTGAACTGTTGTCCAACTTGATATGTAAATGTGCTGTGCACAAAAGTGAGTACACCCCTCGCATTTCCTCAGATATTTAAGTATATCTTTTCATGAGACAACACTGACAAAATGAATCTTTGACACAATGAAAAGTAGTCTGTGTGCAGCTTATATAATAGAGTTCATTTATTTTCTCCTCAAAATAACTCAAAATTTAGCCATTAATATCTACCCTGGCAACAAAAGTGAGTACACCACATGGGAACTACATACATCCCTACATGTCCAAATTGAGTACTGCTTGTCATTTTCCCTCCAAAATGTTATGTGACTCGTTACAGGAGTGCAGTCAGCATTGCTGCAGAGATTGAAAAGGCGGGGGGGAGGGCAGCATGTTAGTGCTCAGACCATACGCTATATCAAGTTGGTGTGCATGGCTGTCACCCCAGGAGAAATGCCCCCCCCCCCCCCCCACCTCTTCAATCTCTGCAGCAATGCTGACAGCACTCCTGTAACTAATCACATGATGTTTTTAGGGAAAATGACAAGCAGTACTCAATTTGGACATTTAGGGATGTACGTAGTTCCCATGCGGTGCACTCAGTTTTGTTGGAAGGGGTTCAGATACTAATGGCTATATTTTGAGTTATTTTGAGGGGAAAATAAATGTTATATATGTTGTTATATATATAATGCTATTATATAAGCTGCACGCAGACTACTTTTCATTGTGTCAAAGTGTCATTTTGTCAGTGTTGTCCCATGAAAAAATATACTTAAATATCTGCAGAAATGCGAGGGGTGTACTCACTTTTGTGATACACTGTAAGTGACTAGGAGCAAATATGGCCACCGCTGACAATTTGTGAGTATTATGATATTAGTATGTCATTTACACTAGGTGTCTAATTCCCCTTTAATATTTATTTTTACACTCTGTTCATTCTCTGTAATAAATGTTGCTCACTTCATTTTCCCCCAGATTGTGTTTCTTTCCTGCAGTATTGGGTTGTTTAGATCAGGGGATGTGGTTGATTCCTGTCAACAATGGGCCTGTTAAGCCCTTTAACACTCTTTTGTGATGAATGTCTATACAAATACACTTGACATGGCTTCTCAATCATACGCATTACAGACATGAAGGTTCGTAAATGTTTGACCAGCTTTCAGGTTTATCTTAATGGATGCAGTTAGACCACCAGTTCCCAAACTTTTTACACACTCAAGGCCTGTCAAGTCGCCACTCAGGTTGTTGTTCTTCTTGTGGACACTAACTTTGAAGTCTTATTCCTCTGTCATTTGTGAACCGATCATTATTAAACTTGTTAGCTTTGTAGCACAATCAATCCTAAGAACATTAATTTTTAAAATATTTTTTTAATTACGACTGCTTATTGTGCCTGTAGGTTCCATGTTAGTAAGTAGAGGGCACTGTGGACTTAAAAGTGTTTCCTGTAGATCACAGGTGTCAAACTCATTTCAGAAAGGGCCAAGTGGGTGCAGGTTTGCTTTCCAACCAATGAAGAGGACACCTTTTCACCAATTAGATCTTTTACATGTGTAATCAGTTAAACTTTGTCAGGTGCTGCTTGTTTCAGCAAGAAGTTCATTGGTTAAACTCTCTGCGCGTTATCGGTTGGAATAAAATCCAGCACCAACTTGGCCCTTTCTGGAATCGGTTTGACACCTGTGCTGTAGATGATGAGTTGACCAGTAAAAGGCAGACTTCAGCCTGTAATAACAAACTTGTGCTTGTTTTTGTCATGGTTTTAATTTGGTTTTGTGCCCTAGTGTGTCTTGTCCATGTGATCACCCGTTGATTTCACCTGTTGTGCCTGCTCCTTGTGTATGCACCAATCTGCTCTCTTTCGTGTCACCCACCTGTGCCTCATTTCCTGTTACCCCTTGTCTTTGTATATAAGCTCCCCGTTTTGGTTAAGTCTTTGTTGTGACGTTCATGTCAGGGTTTGTTCCCCACGTGGCCTTTGCCCACATCCTGCCGTGTTTGAGTTCAATAGTAATAGTAAAAGTAGTATTTTGTTTGCCTTGGAGTTTTTGGATTCTACAGTCTTTGGTTTGTACTTTGTTTTTTATTGGCTTTAATGACATAATTTTTGCAACTGCGCCTGTCTGCCTCGCCTCTGTGCCATTTCCCTGCATTTGGGTCCACACCGCCTGCTAGCTCGCGCCCCCTCATGGAGATGAAATTATTTTCAGCCTCAAACACACACAACCCCCCATGCAGACAGACATACTCTGCGTGACTTTGCCTAATTGTGGATTCCTGATCCGCTTTGCATTTTATTTGTAGTCCTCTCACAAACTTGTTCGTGCTAGATGTGACAATTTGTTCTTGCATTGTAATTTTTTCTAACAGCCTTCACTTGGTGGTGATTTTAAGAAGCTTAGTAGTAAGACTAGCTCCATCTGATGAAAAGGGTTCTTGGTGGCCCACCCGTGTCATATTGTCAATCTTGTTTTTCTTAATTTATCAAAAACAGATCCTTGAATCTTAATGCAATAATCCTAGGTTTTCCTGCTCTTTTGCACTTCATCATTGTGTACTTGTCGGGAAAATGCTACTTTCTTAACGTATTCAATTATTCAAGACTGCAAAGTCAAGTTGAGGCGTTCATAGCCAAGTAGGTCTCAAGACCTAAAATTGCAGGCTCATTTCTGATCGCCAACTTAAAAAATCACATGTTGAGTTTAGACATGGCAATAGTGTTGCATTCAACATTAAGCATTTCTTTTGCACAGTAACATCCTACATTTGATTTTAGACCGCATGTGGGCGAGCTCTAAAGGTCACTCACTTAGTTCTTGTTGTTTGAAGAAAGACCAAAAGACATTTTAAAAAAATATCTCTTTTATTTGTATTGTGATTTGTTATTAGTTGTCAGAAACGGTCACAAGATTTGAATTTTATGATAAGATAAATGAATAGCTGTTGCTGCCAGGTGGGATCTGTTTAATACTTCGGCTTCAGTCAGGAGATCCAGGTCCAATCTCTATTGAAAGATCTGTGCGTGGAGTTTGCATGTTCCACCAATGCAAAAGTAGATCTGTGAATTCTCCAATTCCCTCCAACATTTCCATAACTTGCTTCTCAGATTGATTGAAACTCTTAGATTTGAATATGAGCATCAAAGATGGTTAATCTATTCTACAGTATACATGCATGTGATCTGAGTTTGACTGTTGGACATTCTGGGTCCACTGTTTTTTTTTTTTTTTGTACTATTCTACAATCACTTAGTAAAAAGCAAGACGCCATTTTTTTTTTCATGCATTTCACTCAGATGATTTAGCCCCTGAAAATAAAAAGGAAGAGGAACAAGGAGCCTTTACTACTAATTCCATATTATAAACATATGGTGTGATACTTTTGTGAAATAGGCTGATTGCTTACAAGTGATTGGTCCGATGGTGATAGGCTTCATTGGAGCAGAATCTGAGACAGCGCGTTGTACTCTTCTTGTGCAAGGCTATGTGGTGGGTGCAATCAAAAGCCATAAGACAACATTACAGATTGGTTACTAAGCAGAAATAGACATGTAAATGTGTATGTGTATTAAATGGAATACAGTATGTTACTCACCGGAATGCACGAGAACCTCCTTCGATCACACAAGCTGAGGCTGCAGTGGAGGTAAACATTTCGGTATTCTCCGTCAAGTAGGAAGAACAGTGAAGAGAAACGAGCCCGCAATGATGAACCACTCTCAACCACAGACACTTGTTGGCGGTCAGCTGGACATCTAATACAGCCGAGGGAAGATTATTGTTCCTCATCACCTTTCAAACACGGATCAATAGTTATCCCAAATGAGCAGACACATACTTGTTGTGGATGAGAGCGTATCGCTCAGGGTAGTCAGGGTTTGAGGAATGAGAGGCAAAGCAATCCTCCAAAACAAGGGCAAAGCTGGTATCTCTCTTGAGCACAGAGACGCCGACATACAATGGTGAGCCCACGGGAAGGACAACCGCACCAGCTGAATAAGCCTCGGTAAAGTTGGAGTTTCGGAACAGGATCATAGATGCTCTTGCTTTGTCACCTGAGCCAACCATACCACCTTCCCAACTGTCAAAAAAGAGCATTGGCTATATTTTCATCACCCAAAATCATAGTCTGTACACACATTCTTAGATTTGAAATGGAAATTAGTGATATATTGTGTCACATTCCTGGAAATTGTATATTTGAACCAATTTTCTTGACTATACAAAGCTAAACAAAATCTGTTAAGTTACCTATGATTATTAGCAACCAGCCGGTCGAAATTGTATCCAACTTCTAATCCGTGGCCATTTAGATCTCCGACTCCCTCTCCTGGTCTCTTAACATCAACCATACTATCAAGGAAACGCAGCAGAAGCTTTACTTTCTATACTGTATGTCTTAACAAACCTTCTAAAAGTCAGCGACGTAAACGATCCTGACTACGTCCATAATAGCTTGGTTTGAAAACATCACAGTTCTGAGGATCTTAACAGGTTTTAGCCAGCTCTAGGGCTCAGACCTCTCGCCTCAGGGATGTTTTGTTTTTGGTGTATTTGTTTTGTTTTATCTCCAAAGAGTTAGGATTTTAAATCGTGTTAGTGAAAATTTCTTGGTATTTTGTTTATGACTTTTCCTCCAGGGGTCACCATAGCCAATCAATTGCCTCCATCTGACACATCTTCTGCAACCTTTTCTCTGTGTATGGGTCAAACATTATATCTATTTCTTATTATGGCTGTCAAATTTATCGCGTTAACAGGCGGTAATTAATTTTTCTAATTAATCACGTTAAAATATTTAACGCATTTAACGGACCGACCCACTCATGGATTGCCGCAAACAGACTACAATGTCGCCGTTTTATGTATATTGGGAGCTACGAGGCAGAGACAAGGGAGTGGAGTGGACACAGGCATTCATTGGGGCTGCGCTTTTTATTGGCATAAGCTTTGACATCTCCACAACAATTGTAACTATTGTGACAAATGATTTGGGGAAGAATGACAAGAGATGAGCTTTTTCTTAACACCCTGTATTGTATACAACGCATAGAAGATATAGGCTATCATTTGCAGCCACCACTGACAGTCATGGTTGCCCAACTTCCCATCATGCATTTGGGCGGAATAGTTAAGTCGCTACAGTACCATTTACTGAAAGCACAACAAAAATAATATTCCTATCTCTCAAAAAAAATAATGTTCACAAAAAGAAAAGCGCTCAATGCAAAGAGAACTGGCATTCCCAATCAAACTAGCTATGCAAAATAATACTCACACTTTGGTCAAACTCTATTCAAACATTTCGTTTAGCTCAACAAATATACTAGATGGCAATATTTAGTCACAATATACAAACTATCAGAGGTCTCGTACGTTCTGAAGTCAACACTCAAATGAATGTATGGTACAATGAACGTGGAAACTATGGCGTCAGTCGAGGGGCAAAACGCACTAGAAAAACTTGGCTAGATCTCTAATTAATTTAAAACTCGCCCTTGACACATTGTGGTGTATTTCAATCACTACCTTCCACAATGGCAAGCTATTGGTTTATTTTTTGATTGAAAATTTTACAAATTTTATTAAAACTAAAACATACAGAGGGATTTTAATATAAAATTACTATAACTTGTACTAACATTTATCTTTTAAGAATTACAAGTCTTTCTATCCGTGGATCCCTTTCACAGAAAGAATGTTAATGCCATCTTGTGGATTTATTGTTATAATAAACGAATACAGTACTTATGTACAGTATGTTGAATGTACAGTATATATTCGTTTTGCCTTATCTTTCCATTCCAACAATAATTTACAGAAAAATATGGCATATTTTAGAGATGGTTTGAATTACGATTAATTACAAAATATTAATTTTTAAGCTGTGATTAACTCGATTAAAAATTTTAATCGTTTGACAGCCCTATTTCTTATTGATACTATTTAATTGGAATTAACATTGTATTACTTTTATATGAATACTACAATGAATTAAAGTACACTACAAAGTATTTGTCACTATGATGCAAATGTACTTCAATCTACGTTTACCATGGATATTGTCTGTAAAACAGCTGTGCAAAACTGTTTACTTTCCATGAGCACTGTCTCAGTTACTTATTACAGTAATGATATTTGTATTTATGAAACAACTACTCACTTCAAGACTGGTCTGACGGCCACATTCAGCCTACTGTCTGTATCCAGAGGATAGGCACACGAAAAAGGAAGACTCAAAGCAGAAGAGAAGGATGTGTTCCTCAAAGGGTATATGAATAAACTGTTGGAGTAGATGGCGTGTGTGCTGTTGGTCTTAAAGACAAATAGTGGTTAGGATTGATGGCACTCTTAGTTTAAATGTTGGTGGTATGATGGAATGTGATTTGATCTCAAATGCAAAGCAATTGTAGAAAATGCGGGGAGATGGGTGCTTTAGATGTTCTGTGTAAAATGTTGATTATAATATATAGTAAGTAGCACTGAGAACAGAAAATAACATTTGAATCTGTGACATGGGTTCTGATTACCTCATGAATTAAATTTGTATGCCATGATTTCAGTCGCGAACAGTTTGTGTGCTACATATCATACTGCTGCTGCAAACACAATCTGATTGCAAACAAGATTTAACTATTACTGATCACAGAGAAATTAACGAATACTCTGCATTAAAACAAGAGATGTATGAATAGCATTCAATACTTAGAGTGAAGCTGTGAAATTTAAACTGGATATTTATCTCAGGCATATCATAAGCATAGTAGAATACAAGTCATTTTAAAAGTATTGCGGGCCTAAAGTACAAACGTTTCAAGGTGTATTTTTTCTTACCGTCAGTATGTTTCCACATGCATATGCCTCTGTGTCAGCTTCGTACCACACAACATCACCTTGCAGCCTGACCCAGGAACAGTTTCGCACTGCCAGGTTACCAGAGAGTGGGTTATAACCAGCACTTCTGATACTGTTTGAATCCAGGCCAATTTGGATCTTGTCAGGGCCACAAATAAGGTGAGAAGGTCTGAGTGAAGGTTGAATGTCTACAAAATATTAATTTATTATTTTCATTGTGAATATGTAATAATCCCTCATTTTGATTAAAAGTTAAAACCTAAAAACTACCTTCACAAACAACACTGGCATCTTCCCCATGAACACAGTTGTGACTCCCAAATCCAAGATGTCTGCAGCTTGTTATTGAAGTTTCATTTCCAAAACAACGGACATTATCCAACCAGATGGGGCCAGTCCCTGGCCCAAAAGCTGCATTTTGCAGTGCTGAACGAGCCCTGCCGCAGTCCAGCTGTCTGCACACCACTTTGGCATTGGTGATGTCCCATATGTCGTCACACACGGTTCCCCATTGTCCATTATGGTAGACCTCAACCCTTCCAGAGCAGCGACTGTCCGAGTTGACCAGCCTTACAGGTGAAGCAGCTAACATAACAATACATATTAAAGAATTAGCTTGGAGGACCGGAAAAACTAGACACTACAGCAAAAAAAATCTTATTTATGTTCATAGGAATCATCAGTTCTATACCACAAGTCTTCACTTCAGTTCATCTTACCTTCACAAACGACTCCAGCATCCTCATTGTGACCACAGTTGTGTGAACCAATCCCTTGGTGACTGCACTCACCGAGCTTTTCTTCATTTCCGGTGCATCTGACATTATCCAGCCAAATGGGCCCTGTGCCTTGTCCAAAGCGAGCCATCTGGGGTGCTGACAGGGCCCTGCCACAGCCCAACTGCCTACACACAACTTCTGCATGGTTCAGGCCCCAGATATCGTCACATACTGTTCCCCACTGTCCACGGAGGAAGATCTCCACTCGGCCAGAGCATGAGCTGTTTCCTCCATTAACTAGGCGAACTTCCCCATCATACGCTCCAGGTACTGATGTTGGTTGGGTATCGTAAGCAAGCACTGTTGAAGCAACTTCAGGTTCCGGTGAAGGATGACCATTTCCGTTAACTGTTGACGAAGAATTTTTGACTGAACTTATTGTCATTCATAGCTACTGTATGTTTGTTCAATTACACGAACAATCCAGGAACAAGATGTAAACATAAAGTAAACATTGAGTATCTACGTATAAACGGTATAGAAACGCTACCTTCACAAACGATACTGGCATCTTCCCCATGCCCACAGTTGTGACTGCCAAATCCAAGATGTCTGCAGCTTGTTATTGAAGTTTCATTTCCAAAACAACGGACATCATCCAACCAGATGGGGCCAGTCCCTGGCCCAAAAGCTGCATTTTGCAGTGCTGAACGAGCTCTGCCACAGTCTAACTGTCTGCACACCACTTGGGCATTGGTGAGGTCCCATATGTCGTCACATACAGTTCCCCATTGTCCGCTGTGGTAGACCTCAACCCTTCCAGAGCAGCGATTGTCCGAGTTGACCAGCCTTACAGGTGAAGCAGCTAACATTACAATACATATCAAAGAATTAGCTTGGAGGACCCGAAAAACTAGACACTACAGCAAAAAAAAATCTTATTTATGTTCATAGGAATCATCAGTTCTATACTATAAGTCTTCACTTTAGTTCTTCTTACCTTCACAAACGACTCCAGCATCCTCATTGTGACCACAGTTGTGTGAGCCAATCCCTTGGTGACTGCACTCACCGAGCTTTTCTTCATTTCCGGTGCATCTGACATTATCCATCCAAATGGGCCCTGTGCCTTGTCCAAAGCGAGCCATCTGGGGTGCTGACAGGGCCCTGCCACAGCCCAACTGCCTACACACAACTTCTGCATGGTTCAGGCCCCAGATATCGTCACATACTGTTCCCCACTGTCCACGGAGGAAGATCTCCACTCGGCCAGAGCATGAGCTGTTTCCTCCATTAACTAGGCGAACTTCCCCATCATACGCTCCAGGTACTGATGTTGGTTGGGTATCGTAAGCAAGCACTGTTGAAGCAACTTCAGGTTCCGGTGAAGGATGACCATTTCCGTTAACTGTTGACGAAAAATTTTTGACTGAACTTATTGTCATTCATAGCTATGTTTGTTCAATTACACGAACAATCCAGGAACAAGATGTAAACATAAAGTAAACATTGAGTATCTACGTATAAACGGTATAGAAACGCTACCTTCACAAACGATACTGGCATCTTCCCCATGCCCACAGTTGTGACTGCCAAATCCAAGATGTCTGCAGCTTGTTATTGAAGTTTCATTTCCAAAACAACGGACATCATCCAACCAGATGGGGCCAGTCCCTGGCCCAAAAGCTGCATTTTGCAGTGCTGAACGAGCTCTGCCACAGTCTAACTGTCTGCACACCACTTGGGCATTGGTGAGGTCCCATATGTCGTCACACACAGTTCCCCACTGTCCGCTGTGGTAGACCTCAACCCTTCCAGAGCAGCGATTGTCCGAGTTGACCAGCCTTACAGGTGAAGCAGCTAACATTACAATACATGTCAAAGAATTAGCTTGGAGGACCCGAAAAACTAGACACTACAGCAAAAAAAAATCTTATTTATGTTCATAGGAATCATCAGTTCTATACTATAAGTCTTCACTTTAGTTCTTCTTACCTTCACAAACGACTCCAGCATCCTCATTGTGACCACAGTTGTGTGAGCCAATCCCTTGGTGACTGCACTCACCGAGCTTTTCTTCATTTCCGGTGCATCTGACATTATCCAGCCAAATGGGCCCTGTGCCTTGTCCAAAGCGAGCCATCTGGGGTGCTGACAGGGCCCTGCCACAGCCCAACTGCCTACACACAACCTGTGCATGGTGCAGATCCCAGATATCGTCACACACTGTTCCCCACTGTCCACGGAGGAAGATTTCCACTCGGCCAGAGCATGAGCTGTTTCCTCCATTAACAAGACGAACTTCCCCATCATACGGTGCAGGCACTGGTGTTGGTTGAGTATCGTAAACTGGCTCTGTTGAAGCAACTTCAGGTTCCGGTGTCGAATCAACAGCTTCATTCACCTCTGAAAAAAAGAGTTGTGACTGACCTTTTCTTTTGTTCTTAATTGTTATGCTTTTACAATTACACCAAGAGCCTCAAAGAAAATATTTGTACTACACTTTATATTTAAATGTAAAATGTTTCAAATGAAAGAATACCTGCACAGTAAGCAAGACGGCATGTTGACGGCCTCACAAGTTTGTACACATAGAAGCTGGTAGCCGCTGCATAGCAACGTTTGACGTGGATCTGGTGTGAACTAAAATGACAGCATTCTCCCAACCATGCATTACACACTGTACGACTTGAAATGACATCAAACTCTGTTGGATGAGCTTCTGTGATCCACAAAGGTGCATGGGTTCCACACTTGTTTTCAGCTATACATCTCTCAGGAATGCGGGCACTGTTGCCGCCCAGAAGGAAGCGATACCAGCCTCGCCATGCAACGTTTCGGTCACATCTTGCCTGGTTAGAATTACTGTAGCTAAATTGTGTTGAACGCCAGTCGTCATCCAGGACAGTGTAGCTCTCGCAGGGGTCAGCGCAGCTTGTGACATTATTTTCAATGCAGTCCATGCCTTCTGGACAAACTGTGTTTCCACAAGTGAACTGAACTGATTGCAATGAAAGGGGAGATCTAGAGAGTGAAGCAGGTGTGAGGCATTCATAGGAGCCTGGGGTGTTTTGGCAAACAAGTGGTTCTGTGCATGGTGTGTCAGAGCGCGAGCACTCGTCAATGTCCACGCAGCCTTTGTCTGGTGCCCACTCATAACCCTCACTGCAACAGGAGATGTCACTACAGAATAAGGTATTGTAACAAATGAGGCCATCACCTACAAAGCCTTCCTTGCAGACACATGAGAAGCTGGTAACGGAGTCGCCTCTTTCGAGTGACTTTTGGCACGTTGCTTTGTGATGGCACGCATCACAGCTTGAAACAACTGAGCCTAAGGAGGCAAAAAAAACCACATTTCAATTTCTTCTGATTCAGGTTGTTAGATTTTTTTCAGCACAGGAGCTCATGAATTTACTTAAGTTTAACCTTGGAGTTTAATTAATCACGTGACCACATATTTTAATCCCTTTCCATTTGGCATTTTGCAGATTCAAAAATAATTATTTGAAAATATTGAACTAAATTCTTTGTCCTTTTTAAACTCAGGTAAGTTAACTGTTTGCTTATCTATCAAAAGTCCTCTAATGATGTTCAATCAGTTAAAATCCTAAAAGTCTACCCTAATCAATGAACATACAGATGACTGACAGCTTGACCCAAGTGTTATGTCTAATCAATGACTGTTGCGAAGATAATTCATGTGTTAAAAAAAAAAAAAAAAAAATACTGTACTAGTACCACAATGTGAAATGCCTACTCTATCATGCAATGGTGTGCGTCCTTTGGCTTAATGGGGACTGGATTTAACAAGCACAGGCTTCTCCCATCAGCCCTTGTCTTTTCTTCGGGTTTCTTCGGGTTAATCTTTTCACAATGCTATCTTGTAACTGTTAATGATACCGATGATGATGACGACAATAAACAATTTCCAATTTCCAAAAATGACAATGAGCAACCCACCCAAAAATGTGATTGGCTGACAGAAAATGCATGGGCCGAGAGGCTCCAAATAATCATAAATAATATACAGTAAATCAATGTGATCAAGAGACTTAGGTAGGTAGGATTTTACTTTGTCAATGTCAATGCAATTTAACATCATATGGTGGCAACATAGTGGATCCTTACTACTGTTTTTGGAGTATTTTAAAAATTTTCAGTATCAACAAGAAAAGATGCAATCATGTAAATAGTTTAGTATAACATGAGGTGCACGGAGTGCTGCTGGGTGTACAAAGTACACTTCTGGTGCTCTTCGGTGTGGGGAAAAAAAAGCAACAATTCAAAAAAACCGAAGCACTCAAGAAGTAGAAAAATTAAAATTCTTTATTAAATCATGGTTTTGTTCGGATTTAAAAATGTAGGCCTGTAGGCCTCCATCAAGACGAGATGTAAAAAGTTTGTTTTGAGAAATTTGAGGGTTTGATGAAAATAAATATGCTAAAACTGTCAAATGTGTCTTCAAATTTTAAGCTAATGACCAATGGCATTTGAAATAATTGTATAATACAACGTAAAAATAAAATGTATAAATGTGAAATTCTCACTAAGAAAACCAACACAAACTGAAGGGTTCTATTGTATGAATTGTTTACCTGAAATCCTTCTGGTGTTGAGCAGCAGGAGTAGGAGCATTGAGACCCCTCCAGGCATCCCCATGATGGAAAGAAATTACTGAAATGCTATTCTCAAAAGGTTGGACGGATGACCAAAAATACAATTCTAAAGTCTTTTTAAAATCTCTAGAAAAAGAGAGGTTGTCTTTAAGTTATCTCGAGAAGAAATTGAATCAAAGAGTTGATGAAAATGCTGTAGGTGAAGAAAATGTGGGAGAATTTATACGCTGCGCCAATTTTTGTTATCAAAAGATCATACAAAGCAATTATTTGTTAGACACAAAAATGGGTCATTGACTGCATTCATAGATAAGAATTTGTAAATATGACACACAAATAACATTCAAACAGAGATAGCACACAAAGCCCATAGAAAACACACATTAAAGAAATTGTGGAACTAGAGATGAAAAAAAAAAAAGTAATGTATCAAGATTATCCAAAAGTAGTGACACAAATGTCAAGCACATGTCAAACTCTGAATGATATAGTGGTGAATGGATCAAATGATAATTTAATGTAACCAAATAAAACCTGTGGTGTAGACGAGTCTTGAATTAAATACATTAACTAAACTGCTTTTGTCATGTATAAGATGAATGAGAAACAATGGTATTTTTAATGTCATGTCTTGTTATATAGTTTTAGTAGTTCTTTTTTTCATGTGATTACAAAAATAGCTGCCTATGAATACAATTCACATTACCGACAGAAAGAGCAGAATTGACATTGTCTCGATATTTACCTTAAGGGGGCGTGGATATGATTGCCATGCCTTAATATAATAAAGGAGTTGAATTGTCTTCCTTCCAGTAAAGTTTCAAAAAGGACCAATTCATCTGAAGTAAATGGTTGATTTATTCAAAAGCACTTTCCAATCCAGTAAGAGTTAATTGGGTCAACTATAAAATGAAACCAAAAGGACTATACAAAGCAAATCTTTGTTTTGTAAATGTGACATATTAATTATAAGTTATCACATTATTTCTAAGGACATCTTGTATGCTCTAACACTCTAACTTATCACCGGTATTATCTTGGACAACAGAGGTAATTCTACATAGCTTTTGTTAGGCAATCGGATATGACTTGCTTATTTACATGGTTATTAGGTGTGTCTAGTTTCATTTGATATCACAATCATGTCCAATTTAACGATTGCAAATAAATGAATGAATAAATAACACCACTTAAATAATATATAATATATATTATATATATATAATATATATTAGGGCTGTCAAACGATTACAATTTTTAATCGAGTTAATTACAGCTTAAAAATTAATCGTAATTAATCGCAATTAATCGCAATTCAAACCATCTATAAAATATGCCATATTTTTCTGTAAATTATATATATATTCTGTAAAATAATTTGTTGGAATGGAAAGATAAGACACAAGATGTATATATACATTCAACATACGGTACATAAGGACCGTAGTGGGCATTTCACTCTACTGTCATTTAAATCTGTCTATGCTGTCCTCACTCCGAAGCGTCTACTTTTTCCAAAGCTAGACAGCTAGTGAACGACGCCTTAATAATCAGACTTCTTCCTTTTTCATCTGATTTATTAATAAAATGGCCTCAAACCACTGTCCTCTTTAGACCGTAGTGAAACTACAAAAAAAAGTACACAAGCATTGCATTAGCAACAACGTTAGCTTAGCACGCTATACAGGTTCACTAAACATAAACAAAAAGCGTCTCATACAAAAAATATACCATTTCGCTTACTAACATAATATGTACATTCTTTACAACAACAATACGTACGGACAAATCTTGTCCAAGGATCATATAAGCACAACATTACAACGTAGGCGTCAGCCCAAGACGTCGTGCAGCCATATTGAACTGGCAAGAAAGCAATAAACCATGTCGCAAAGCGACCACAAGAGTTCGCTGTTAGACAGCACAAAAAACCTTGCTGTAAAACTTACCAAAAGGCAGAATACTGTCTGAGCGGGACATGTGCGTTAATTGCGTCAAATATTTTAACGTGATTAATTTAAAAAATTAATTACCGTGCGTTAACGCGATAATTTTGACAGCCCTAATATATATATATATATATATATATATATATATATATATATATATATATACAGTGCCTTACAAAAGTATTCGGCACCCTTGAATCTTGCAACCTTTCGCCTCAGGCTTCAAACATAAAGATATGAAATTTAATTTTTTTGTCAAGAATCAACAACAAGTGGGACACAATCGTGAAGTGGAACAACATTTATTGGATAATTTAAACTTTTTTAACAAATAAAAAACTGAAAAGTGGGGCGTGCAATATTATTCGGCCCCTTTACTTTCAGTGCAGCAAACTCACTCCAGAAGTTCAGTGAGGATCTCTGAATGATCCAATGTTGTCCTAAATGACCGATGATGATAAATAGAATCCACCTGTGTGTAATCAAGTCTCCGTATAAATGCACCTGCTCTGTGATAGTCTCAGGGTTCTGTTTAAAGTGCAGAGAGCATTATGAAAACCAAGGAAAACACCAGGCAGGTCCGAGATACTGTTGTGGAGAAGTTGAAAGCCGGATTTGGATACAAAAAGATTTCCCAAGCTTTAAACATCTCAAGGAGCACATATTGAAATGGAAGGAGCATCAGACCACTGCAAATCTACCAAGACCCGGCTGTCCTTCCAAACTTTCTTCTCACACAAGGAGAAAACTGATCAGAGATGCAGCCAAGAGGCCCATGATCACTCTGGATGAACTGCAGAGATCTACAGCTGAGGTGGGAGAGTCTGTCCATAGGACAACAATCAGTCGTACACTGCACAAATCTGGCCTTTATGGAAGAGTGGCAAGAAGAAAGCCATTTCTCAAAGATATCCATAAAAAGTCTCATTTAAAGTTTGCCACAAGCCACCTGGGAGACACACCAAACATGTGGCAGAAGGTGCTCTGGGCAGATGAAACCAAAATTGAACTTTTTGGCCACAATGCAAAACGATATGTTTGGCGTAAAAGCAACACAGCTCATCACCCTGAACACACCCTCCCCACTGTCAAACATGGTGGTGGCAGCATCATGGTTTGGGCCTGCTTTTCTTCAGCAGGGACAGGGAAGATGGTTAAAATTGACGGGAAGATGGATGCAGCCAAATACAGGAACATTCTGGAAGAAAACCTGTTGGTATCTGCACAAGACCTGAGACTGGGACGGAGATTTATCTTCCAACAGGACAATGATCCAAAACATAAAGCCAGATCTACAATGGAATGGTTCAAAAATAAACGTATCCAGGTGTTAGGTGTAGAAACATACCCCAAGCGACTTGCAGCTGTAATTGGAGCAAAAGGTGGCGCTACAAAGTATTAACGCAAGGGGGCTGAATAATATTGCACGCCCCACTTTTCAGTTTTTTATTTGTTAAAAAAGTTTAAATTATCCAATAAATTTTGTTCCACTTCACGATTGTGTCCCACTTGTTGTTGATTCTTGACAAAAAATTACAATTTTATATCTTTATGTTTGAAGCCTGAAATGTGGCGAAAGGTTGCAAGGTTCAAGGGGGCCGAATACTTTTGCAAGGCACTGTATATATATATATGTATATATATAATGTTTCTGAATATGTACTATGTACTGTATATGAAAATAAAATAAAAACTCATAACATGAGCATGGATTAAGGTGACCAAACATCCTGCATAATGCAGGACAGACCTAATTTAAGCATCTTGTCCTGTACCCTGCGCAGTCTCATACAGGACAGTTGTGTATTTGTCCTCCATTCTTTGGAGTTTGACTTGGATGCAACACACTCCAGTGTGTTTGTGAATGCTCGTTGCATTAACAGAAGCTACAGTTGGCACTTAGGACAGTTCTATTCTACCTTAACCTCTGATGTGCAGTCAAATTGTAGGTGCCACTGCCACCGATGTCATTCTCTGTTGTCAGCATTACAGTTAACAAAAGTGTATTGCTGAGTTTATTTCAATTGTTGTTGTTTGTGTTAGCATCAGGGGTAAAGGTGGGCCGGAACGGTCCAGTACGCCTTTCCAATATAAAATTTGGGGGTGGAACGGTGCTTAGATCACAAAAATATGGCGGCATCTGTCAAACCTCTATTATCAGGAAATAAAATCTGCAAGAATTTCCAAGAATAAAAAAATCTACTAACATCAGATTTACATATTCAAGTGTTAACAACAAGTCTAATAAAGTGTCATCCGTTTCGACTGATATTTATTATTTATTTATTCCACGGAGTTCTCCTGGCGTGTGTATCTGAATCCGACGAGACAGTTGACTCGCGTCGACGTGAGCATGCCTGGACTCCATTTGTCCGTTCAAATGGCTGACATAATGATATGTGGTCAGCATGGATAGTTATCTCTGATTGGTTCAAATGCACATGTTTCTGGGACAACAAAAAAGAACAAGCTTGTTGAATTAATGCTATAAAAACGGGCAATGCAACGGAACATTGGTCACATCTTTAAGAGAGTGTAATTTGAAAGCTTCATGTGGTCCTTAAACATATTATAATAGAAAATAAAACAAATAAAAAAAATTAAAACTTAATTTGTATAGGTGTTCTCTAATTTGTTTCATAAATGATACATCAAGGATTACATGCAGTTCTTGTGGTAGAATAAATGTAACTAAAGTGAGATTGAACACAATAAGGTTTTCAACAAAAAACTTTCTGCAACGAGGTCCAGGAATGCTTGTAGAGAAGCAGCCCCAAAAAATGATGTTTCCTCCTCCATGTTTCACGGTTGGGATGGTGTTCTTGGGGTTGTACTCATCCTTTTTTTTCCTCCAAACACGATGAGCCGAGTTTAGACCAAAAAGTTCAATTTTGGTCTCATCCGACAACGTGACCTTCTCCCATTGCTCCTCTGGATCATCCAGATGGTCAGTGGCAAACTTCAGACGTGTCTGGACATGCACTGGCTTCAGCAGAAGGGACCTTGCGTGCGCTGTAGGATTTTAATCCATGACGGCATAATGTGTTTCAGATGGTTTTCTTCGAGACTGTGGTTCCAGCTCTCTTCAGGTCATTGACCAGGTCCTGCCGTGTAGTTCTGGGCTGATCCCTCACCTTCCTCATGATCAGTGATGCCCCACGAGGTGAGATCTTGCATGGAGCCCCAGAATGAGACAGATTGACCGTCAACTTGAACTTCTTCCATTTTCTAATAATCGCTCCAAGAGTTGTTACCTTCTCACCAAGCTGCTTGCTTATTTTCCTGTAGCCCATCCCAGCCTTGTGCAGGTCTATTATTTTATCCCTGATGTCCTTACACAGCTCTTTGGTCTTGGCCATTGTGGAGAAGTTGGAGTTTGTTTGTTTGAGCATGTGAACAGGTGTCTTTTATACAGGTAACAAGCTCAAACAGGTGCAATTACTTCCGGTAATGAGTGGAGAACAGGAAGGGTTCTTAAAAAAGAACTAAGAGCCAAAATATTTACTAGTTGGTAATGTATCAAACACTTATTTCATGCAGTTAAATACAAATTTATTATTTAAAAAATTATACAATGTGATTTTCTAGATTTTTGTATTAGATTCCGTCCCTCACAGTTGAAGAGAACTTATGATACAAATTACAGACCTCTACATGGCTTGCAAGTGGTAAAACCAGCAAAATCGGCAGTGTATCAAATACTTGTTCTCCCCACTGTATGTTAGGCTACTTATTTTTTTCCATATAATATGAAAAAAAGGAAATTTTTGCGTTATCTTCAAAATATATTCTATTTCACTGTGCAGAATGTAAGTCATTGGTACTTATTTTTCTTAATGTATGTTCTTTTTTTTTTTAAATAATATATGAGTCAATCTTTACATTATCTTTCATTTTAATGTACTGTGCATCCAATGTTCTTAATGAGGGAAAACAAAAATTAGGAGATGGAGGTTGGGGTTACTGTATGATGTTTTTGTTAGCTTATTTTTCATATCACTGGGAAAAAAAATACAATTTTGTATGCCTTGTCACAGTAAGTGTAATGCGGTAGCCTGATGCTTGTGTAAAACCTGTTGTGTTTCATTGTGTGTTATACGTTTAACTGCCAAAAGCTGTTTTCTTTGCATTTCTTTGGTTTCAGGAGGTTAGACCCCACCCCAAATTCTAGTCACTCTCACCCCTGGTTAGCACACTAGGTTCAACACTAAGTAAGTTGCTGCAGTTGTTGGTGCAGGACTCTTATCATAAATATGTTTTTTCTGCTAAATATGGAGAAAAAAACCTCTATCACATTAATTTTGTGTTGTAAATATTTTCTATTCACCTATTACATTGTGTTTTTACTAATTGCTGGGTTTAGTGTTACCATAAAAATTTATGAAGCAAAGAGATGTGTATTTTTGCACTTATTTCCATGTACTGTATGCAAATTTAATTTGCTAATTTAATGCTTAATATTCTGCATTGTGGGAATGCACTTTGCAAAAGCATTGTCAGAAAAAAAATCAATAAATAAAACCTGCCCTTTCCAAATAGTTCTCCTATTCTGATACACATAAGCCAAAATGTGTCTTAGGTCAAATTTCCTGTGATAAACAAGGTGTATTGAAATCACTTTATGATACCATCAGGGATAGTTGCCATCAATCTAACAATTGCGAGGATAAGGGGTATGGAAAATGACTGAATAAATAACTGTTATGATGTAGAAAATTGTATTTTCATCGGGAGACCATGTTAGTTTGATGGTGAGTTTGTTCTTTCCTCACTAAATGTCAAAATGTGTCCTATTTTTTTGGTGTTGTGGGAATGGCCACCCTAGCGTAAGGTGACCAAACGTCCTCTTTTGCCCTGACATGTCCACTTTTTACATCCTGCCCGGGGCGTCCGGAGGGGTTTTATAAATTCATGAAAATGTCCGGCTTTTTGACTGACAATTTCAACAGAATACTACGGTACTGTGCTGCCTGTGACATGTTCCAAAAGAGCCTGCCCAGTTGTTAAGACTTGTAATCAAATGTTCATGTACCTTTATGTGTAATTAAGTCGAAAATACCGTGATTCTACTTTGGATAAAAATTTGCGAATGCGTGTGCAGTCACAGACTGGCTTTATAATTTCTCATTTACCAACAAACCTTCACGAGTCGTGAAAACAGGAGCTCACAGTCTATCGGTATGTACACTTGCTAAACTTACCTTTCGGCAACTGTTGACTTCTGTCGGAGCTTTGTACTGGTGTGATCTGTAAAATCCTGTTGGGCGTTGCATTGTTACGCTGCCGATGATTGTCAACTTTTATAGCAATGTTTGATTTTTGCCTTGGCTACCGGTGCTAGCTGTCAGTGAGGTAAGCAATTCTAGCCATGTTGGGATATGTAGTTTTGAACTGCTGTGTTTGGAAACATGCTGGTTGAATTGTTTGTCAGTTTATTTCGGTTATTGTTTGCGTGCAATCTAGATCACTGAATGACAATAATAATAGCGTACCGCACGAATGCTATACTGTGACGTCGCCATCCTAACCCAGAAGTGGGTCAACACAGACACGCCCTCGCATAAAACACGTTATGACTGCTTGTTTTCTGCCGGTAATCTTAAAAAAAGAACATGCCGAGTAAACACAGCTGCTACGGAACTTGTAGAATCGACTCTTGACATTACGACCATCCACACATTAAGGATGTTTCCTTCATACATTTCCCGAAGCCAAAGACTCAGAGGAAAAAATGTGAACAATGAATCAACTTGTGCAGACGTCCAAAAGACCAGTTTGACACCAGCAAGGTGAAGTCATTCACCTTCATATGCAGTAAACATTTTGTTGGGGTCATGGTCCTACAGATGACAATCCTCAAGTGACTAAAATCTCTGGAACCGAAGGCGGAGAGACCGACACTGGGGACAGAAAGGTAGAGGATAGAGTAAGAGCGACGTGAACGGGAAGGACTGTTAATACAGAGGAGATTGCAAAGTTAGATAATTCTCCTAACGAGTTACTTGTAGGTTGTACTACTGCTTTGACTAACATTTAAATATCACAACAGTCATGTAGGCCTATTTTTCTAAAATACGGATATCTAAATAAATTAGCCATGTTTTAGAAAGCTTTACCTTTTCTGTTGTAAAGAAATATAACCTTAGTAAGGTGGAAGTGTAATTAAATTATTGAAAAATATTGAAAAAATTTTAAAGTATTTGTTGTCTGTCATATAGTAGCATTTATGATCGCTACACAAAAATAGCAATGTAAATTACCCCCAAGAACGGTCAGAGATGTAAGACAACCAGAGGACATAATATATAAGAAAGACTGGGCATACGGTGGTAAAGTATAGATTGTTGAAACAGGCTAATGTCATTGTCAGGATAATGTCATTGTCAGGGACGTAAGGCTATGCGCACAAGAAAAAGGTGTTGATAAAAAAGCTACCTCTGGACCAAGTCGGCCCTCGACACTCAAGCCATCTCTTTAACTGACCATTTTTATGTTCTTCCACATCTTTACCAGTGAATTTGGCACCAAGGACATAATTTCCGGACAGAATTGGTAGGTTTAGCTCAGTAAACATCTCGTTCATACATTATTTACATGCATTTACCATTAGGGACAAACGGGAGCTTGACCCGCCTCGGAACTTATCAACGACAATTGTAGTGATAGTCTTGAGGCTATGGTTTAATTTACATTATTTCACTGGAAAGAGAAAAGAGCTTTTTGTTAAAACTGAATTTTCTACAGAAGAGGTATTATTAAGAACATTTCTTCAGATTATTTATTTGTACAGTAAGAATTGAAAAGACAGCTATTATTTTGTACAAGGATACGCCAATACAGAAGAGGCATTTTTTTTTAAATCACTATTTAATTCGGATGCAATTCAGTATTCTTTCTCCTCCAAACATAAGAACCTGTGTTTCTACCAAAAAGTTCTATTTTGTTTCATCTGACCATAACACATTCTCCCAGTCCTATTCTGGATCATCCAAATGCTCTCTAGCGAACCGCAGACGGGCCTGGACGTGTACTTTCTTCAGCAGGGGGACACGTCTGGCAGTGCAGGATTTGAGTCCCTGGCGGCGCATTGTGTTACTGATAGTAGCCTTCGTTGCTGTGGTGCCAGCTCTTTGTAGGTCATTCACTAGGTCCCCCCGTGTGGTTCTGGGATTTTTGCTCACCGTTCTTGTTATCATTTTGACGCCACGGGGTGAGATCTTGAATGGAGCCCACGATCGAGGGAGATTATCAATTCCATTTTCTAATAATTGCTCCCACAGTTGATTTCTTTACACCAAGCATTTTACCTATTGCAGATTCAGTCTTGGTGCAGGTCTACAATTTTGTCTCTGGTGTCCTTCGACAGCTCTTTAGTCTTGGCCATAGCGGAGTGTGACTGACTGAGAGTGTGGACAGGTGTCTTTTATACCGATAATGAGTTAAAACAGGTGCCATTAATACAGGTAACGAGTGGAGCCTCGTTAGACCTCGTTAGAAGAAGTTAGACCTCTTTGACAGCCAGAAATCTTGCATGTTTATCGGTGACCAAATACTTATTTTCCACTCTTAATTTGGAAGTAAAAATTTTTTTAAATCAAACAATGTGATTTTCTGTTTTTTTCCCACATTTTGTCTCTCATGGTTGAGGTTCACCCATGTTGACAATTACAGGCCTCTCTAATCTTTTCAAGTAAGAGAACTTGCACAATTGGTGGTTGACTAAATACTTATTTGCCCCACTGTAGCTATTTTTTTTTTTTTTTTTTTTTTGTAAAACTGAATTTTTCTATCCAGACGGAGGAGGCACACTTTAAATATATTAAAGTGATATGCCATCTTTGAATGAACTTCAGGTAAAATTTCAGTATCTTGAGGCCGGGCCGAGTGTCCTCTTTTTTGGAAATCCTACCCTAGCAAAGACTGGGCACTGTGTAGTACTCAGTTGAGGAGATGGCCTACGGCAGGAGTGCCCAAGTCCGGTCGAGAGCCCCTATCCAGCTTGTTTTCCATGTCTCCCTCCTCCAATACACCTGAATCAAATGATCAGGATGGTTATCAGGCTCCTGCATAGCTTGCTGATCATTTCATTCATGTGTGTTAAAAGAGGGAGACATGGAAAACAAGCTGGATAAGGGCCCCTGGCCTGCGGTGTGTTAAACTGTTTTTCACTGTCTAAATACTGCTGGTTTTGGGGGGCATTGCATCCCTACTCCACTACATTTGTGTCTATTCAGCACAATTGCTTACAAATTACTTGAATGAATGAATTACCCTATTTTTGTCACTGTGTCTTTAACATGCACTTAGCTAGCTAGCTAGGCTCACACCTTAAAATAAAATATGCATCTTTCCTGGGTGCCACAATTTACAGAACTGCTCAGTGTCTGTATTTCAGTTTTCATCAAGTATCATCATGCTGTGGGTAAGTTTTTCAACACCACTGGAGGGTAAGATGCATGATGCAAACTTTTGTGACATTAATACCTGTATTTATTTATTTATTTATTTGTATGTTGAACGTCAAAACCTAAGGAAGTGGCGCAATTTTCCATTGAGGGATTGGCAAAAAAACCTTTATGACAAGATGTAGCAAGCTAACAAATAAAAAACAACATGCAGTTGTAACTGCCAAGCATGTGGCCGATGCACTCAATAGACCAAATTTTATGGCAAGTGTGTAGCCACCCAGATGTGAATTAGCGACAGTGTGTTTCAGTTCAATTGTGTTTCATTGAGGATTGACAGAAAAAAAATGTCCAGTTTGTATGTTGTTGTTGTTTTTTTTTTACTTCAACTATAGTTAAACTAATACTAATGCTTAGTATTACTTTAACTATAGTCGAAGTAAAATAATACCGATCAATAAATCACAGTGTAACGTATGACTTATAATACTTAAAAAAAAACATCCTCTTCGCAGAACAATCCAAACACATTACAAGTATTTACTCAAGATACGATAGAGAGGTGCTGTCAAAACCACTGAGTAAAACAAACGTGTATTTTCAGTAAGCCATGTCATTTTGACGGGTGAACAAATATAAATAAGAAGGGAAAAGTTTTTTTTTTTTTTTTGTTCAGTGGTGTAGTTTAGTAGGTCAGTTCAGTCAAAATAAAACTAAAGAGCAAAAACTAAAAATGGCATTAGTTATATTGGTTTTTATTTAGTTGAGATAAAACTGCTCAGGAAATTTATATTAAAAAAAAAAAAAACTCATGTAAAAAAAAAAAAAAAACCTCATAAGAACAAAAAACAATTACATATTTGGTCTAAGGTTACCACAGTCACATTGAATTCACTGATTTTCAAAGTTGCAGTGGTACAGTGACAGAAAATGACTAGTACCCTGCTAAGTACAGTTAGCACCTAAAGATATCACCACTTCTGTGACATCCATTTAGTTTTAGTTCATTGTGCCCTAGCAACAACCTCCTCCTCAGAGAGTGGCTGTACACGTCCTGCATCAAATATCGGGGTTTCCTTAACCCACTGCAGTGCTGTCTCAATGGTGTCAGCATATCTAAAGTCCTCCAGATCCGCGGCTAAAAGAATCTCTAAGACATTTGGCTGATGGAGGGAGCGGGTGGGGGTAAAAAGAGAAAAGACATGTTACAGTGACCAGGCAAGCAAGGCCAAGTACTCTACAGGAAACACATTGAATGACAAAATGCTACAAGTAAAGCGTATAAGAAAAAAAACTAATCAAAAGTTCGAGTCATTTTTTTAAAAAATCATTTCAAATACCTAAAGAAGTTGGTAAAGCATTAAGAGGAAGCAGAAAAATACAAAAACAGATACAGTAACTATTGAAGTTTTACTCATTTCATGAAATAATTATAGGGTATACCTGCAATCTGGAAAGGATCAGAAGCAGATCTTGGTGTTTGAATTGCCTCAGCAAGTCGCTCAACTCATTGATCACTGTGTAATCTATCACACTGACATGATGGCAATCCAATACTACTGACCGTGGAGGAGACACTGGTGAACATGAAGAAGGAAAAAGACCACTTTTCACTGTTTCGGGTTAAATCGTTTTGATCCTCTGATTGCCCACTTACCCTGTAGCGCTTCAGTGTGTATGATGTGGCTCAGATGTTCTGCAGCAGGAAAACTGAGCCCACTGCCCAACTGGATTAGCAGTACACCTGGATTAGACATCTGCACACAACACAAACAAAGAAGTGCAGAAGCATTTCATGGTGGTATTCAGAACTACACTGCTGGCCAAAAGTATTGGCACCCCTGCAATTTCTGTCAGATAATGCTCAATTTCTGCCAGAAAATGATCGCAATTACAAATGCTTTCATCGTAATATCTTCATTTATTTTGCTTGCAATGAAAAAACACAAAAAGAAAATGGGGAAAAAAATTAAATCATTATCATTTCACACAAAACTCCAAAAATGGGCTAGACAAAAGATTGGGCTGGACAAAAGTATTGGCACCCTTTGAAAAATCATGTGATGCTTCTCTAATTTGTGTAATTAACCACACCTGTTACTTACCTGTGGCACATAACAAGTGGTGACAATAACTAAATCACACTTGCAGCCAGTTAAAATGAATTAAAGTTGACTCAACCTATGTCCTGTGTCCTTGTGTGTACCACACTGAGCACGGAGAGATCATGGGCAATCTCAAGGCAACAAGTCCATCTCCAAAGACCTGAATGTTCCTGTGTCTACCGTGTGCAGTGTCATCAATAAGTGTAAAGCCCATGGCACAATAGCTAACTTCTCTTGATGTGGACGGAAAAGAAAAATCGACGTGAGATTTCAATGAAAGATTGTGTGGATGGTGGATAAAGAACCTCGACTAATATCCAAACAAGTTCAAGCTTTCCTGCAGTCCGAGCGTGCAACAGTATCAACCTGTACTATCCGTCGCATCTGAATAAAAAGGGACTCTATGGTAGGATACCCAGGAAGACCCCCTTTCTGACCCACAGACACAAAAAAGCCAGACTGGAGTTTGCCAAAACTTACCTGAGAAAGCCCAAATTGTTTTGGAAGAATGTTCTATGGTCAGATGAGACAAAAGTAGAGCTTTTTAGGAAAAGGCATCAACATAGAGTTTACAGGGGAAAAAACGAGTCCTTCAAAGAAAAGAACACGGTCCCCACAGTCAAACATGGCTGAGGTTCCCTGATGATTTGGGGTTGGTTTGCTACCACTGGCACTGGACTGCTTGACTGTGTGCATCGCATTATAAAGTCTGAAGACTACCAACAAATGGTTCAGCATAATGTAGGGCACAGTGTGAGAAAGTTGGGTCTCCCTCAGAGGTCATGGGTCTTTTCCAGCAGGACAATGACCCAAAACACTTCAAAATGCACGAGAAATTGGTTTGAGGGAAAGCACTGGAGACTTCTAAAGTGGCCAGCAATGAGTCCGGACTTGAATCCAATAGAAGACCTGTGGAGATATCTGAAAATGGCAGTTTGGAGAAGGCACCCTTCAAATCTCAGAGACCTGGAGCAGTTGGCCAAAGAAGAATGGTCTAAAATTCCAGCAGAGCATTGTAAGAAACTCATTGATGGATACTGGAAGTGCTTGTTCGCAGTTATTTTGTCTAAAGGTTATGCCACCAAGTATTAGGCTGACGGTGCCAATACTTTTGACCGGCCCATTTTTGCTATATATAAGTGCCCTACGTTTTGTTTGTCTAGTTAATAGAGTTAATAGAAGGCTTATTTTACGGCAGCCAGTTACGTATTTCTCAGACCCAAGAAGACTGGAAAAGACAGACTTTCAACTCCCTCCACAGATTTTCTATGGGGTTGAGATCTGGAGGCCACTCCAGGACCTTGAAATGTTTCTTACGAAGCCACTACTTTGTTGCCCTGGCTGTGTGTTTGGGATCATTGTCATGCTGAAAGACCCAGCCACGTCTCATCTTCAATGCCCTTGCTGATGGAAGGACATTTTCACTTAAAATCTCTCGATACATGGCCCCATTCACTCTTTCCTTTACACAGATCAGTCGTCCTGGTCCCTTTGCAGAAAAACAACCCCAAAGCATGTTTCCATCCCCATGCTTCACAGTGGGTATAGGTGTTCTTCGGATTCAATTCAGCATCCTTTCTCCTCCACACACAAGAACCTGTGTTTCTACCAAAAAGTTCTATTTTGGTTTCATCTGACCATAACACATTCTCCCAGTCCCCTTTTGGATCATCCAAATGCTCTCTAGCGAACCGCAGACGGGCCTGGACGTGTATTTTCTTCAGCAGGGGGACACGTCTGGCAGTGCACGATTTGAGGCCCTGGCGGCACATTGTGTTACTGATAGTAGCCTTTGTTACTGTGGTCCCAGCTCACTAGGTCCCCCTATGTGGTTGTGGGATTTTTGCTCACTGTTCTTTTTTATCATTTTGACGCCCCGGGGTGAGATCTTGTATAGAGCCCCAGATCTAGGGAGATTAGCAGGGGTCTTGCATGTCTTCCATTTTCTAATAATTGCTCCCACAGTTGATTGCTTTACACCAAGCGTTTTACCTATTGCAGATTCAGTCTTCACAGCCTGGTGCAGGTCGACAATTTTGTCTCTGGTGTCTTTCAACAGCTCTTTGGTCTTGGCCATAGTGGAGTTTGGCGTGTGACTGACTGAGACAGTGGACAGGTGTCTTTTATACCGATAATGAGTTAAAACAGGTGCCATTAATACAGGTAACGAGTGGAGCCTTGTTAGACCTAGTTAGAGGAAGTTAGACCTCTTTGACAGGCAGAAATCTTGCTTGTTTGTAGGTGACCAAATACTTATTTTCCACTCTAATTTGGAAATAAATTCTTTAAAAATCAAACAATGTGATTTTCAGTTTTTTTTTCCACATTCTGTCTCTCATGGTTGAGGTTTACCCATATTGACAATTACAGGCCTCTCTAATGTTTTCAAGTAGGAGAACAATTGGTGGTTGACTAATTACTTATTTGCCCCATTGTATTTATGTGCCCTATGTTTGTCTGAAAACTAATTAAGGGTGTACCCTGCCTTCTGCCCATAGTTAGGTGGGATAAGCACCCCTGCGACCTTCATGAGGACAAGCGGTACTGAAAATGAATGAAAGAAGAAATTTATAGCAGTGTAATATGATTCTTGTTTCTTGACATATTTTGATGAAAGAATTTTCCCAACACGTTAATTTAAACTGATTCAATTTTGACTTGGGGTTTAAATGACAAAAAAGGCCAATATTTGCATGTATGAAGGTGTTTCTAGTGTTTGAACTTTTTTGTTGGGAAGTGGCTATACATAAAAGTCAGAAACAATCTAACCTAAGATAAGAATATGACCGGTAAATGGCTTCTATCAACATTATTCTGTTTACACTAAATTCTCTGACTGCTTGCCTGTCATACACACACCCATTCAAGACACTCACAAAGCTGCTTTGAACAAACAATTTGATTGGTTAAAATTGTGTCACTACCTACGTTTTAACTTTGAATAATGACCCGAAACTACACAAGTTTAAAATAAGACAGGTACACCAAAGGTAAAAAATACTCAATAAAGGTGTCTTAAAGGTGGGCTAATGGAGGACCTCTGGTATCTTCTAAAATAGTCATTCTCCATCAAGTTAATTAATTCATAGACTCAATAACACTTGGTCTTTTTTTAATCAACTATGAGCAGCACTGTAATACCTTTATTCGAGGCCTAGCCAGCGTGTACATCAGTAATGCTCCAGATACAGCTACACCTCCTATGATTCCATACTGAACCTGCCAGAAACTCATCAGGAATGTCACAATGAAGGGAAGGAGGTCAAGCTCTGGGGAAAACACAGAGGCATAGCAGAATAAGGTGAAACTGTCAAAGCGCTTGTGTACACTACATACCGTATTGGCCCTAATATAAGACGGTGTTTTTTGCATTGAAATAACACTGAAAAAGAGGGGCTCGTCTTATATTCGCGGTCTAGACATTATAGCCATTCACAACGCTAGATGGCGCCAGTTATAATTGAAGCGATGTTCTGTCATGACAGATCTCAGCTACTCTCCCCATTCCCGACGCTAGATGGCGCCAGATATCATTGAAGCAATGTTCTGTAATGACAGATCTCAGCTACTCTTTTTAATTTAACCAGTTTGCATTATTTTATTGCAATGTTTTTCCTTATTCAGATTTGTTTCAAGACTACAGTTACAGTTAGACTTCAATTTGATGGTTAATGCAGTTATTGCAATTTTGTTGTTTTATCACAATAGATTGGTTTATTTACATTTCAAAAACCGGAAGCCATTCATTTACGAATGTGATTGCACTTTAGTTGACATATTTAAATGTTCAGATATTAAGGTTTGAATGAGGCAAAATAACATGCTTTTTCTCTCAAATATATCAATATAATCATTTGTTTCGGATGTACTGTAATTTTTTTCTGTATAAAAATTAATTTGGTGTTCAAAAAGTCTTTTTTTCAAACTTGAGTCTTGAAAAAGAGGGGGTCGTCTTATAATCAGGGCCGTCTTATATTCAGGCCAATACGGTAAATCCCGAAACATACTGTGTATCTGCCACATCTTTGCCACGGCATGATAGTCAACCATGGGAGCGACCGCACAAATGATAACAGCAGCAAGAGAAGCTTTTGGGATGTAGTAAAAGGCTGGCATGAGAAGCGCCAAAGAGAGCAACACTATCACACCTGCAAGAAAAAGATATTGTTTCATTCCAAATGAACAAAATTTTAGCTTATTGTAATATTAAACGTGATTTAAAAAAAAAAAAGTCTACTATGAAAAACTAGCATCAAAACTATATTTTCTGTTGGATTTTGTGGAGCTATGTGAATCATTAAAGTATGATTTAATAGTATTTGTTGAATTATAAATTACACCAGAGGGGAGAGGGAAAAAAAACATTATACATGACAGTTTTAACAATAAAGTAAGGAACAACTGGTTTAATAGGTGTCTATTAACATAACATGTTAACTTATTAATAGGGCTGTCAAAATTATCGCGTTAACGCGCGGTAATTAATTTTTTTAATTAATCACGTTAAAATATTTGACGCAATTAACGCACATGTCCCGCTCAGACAGTATTCTGCCTTTTGGTAAGTTTTACAGCAAGACTTTTTGTGCTGCAGCACTTGTGGTCGCTTTGCGACATGGTTTATTTTTTTCTTGCCAGTTCATTATGGCTGCACGACGTCTCGGGCTGATAATGTTGTGCTTATATGATCCTTGGACAAGATTTGTCCGTAAGTATGGTTATTGTAAAGAATGTACATATTATGTTAGTAAGCGAAATGTTCTATTTTTTGTATGAGACGCTTTTTGTTTATGTTTAGTGAGCCTGTATAGCGTGCTAAGCTAACGTTGTTGCTAATGCAATGCTTGTGTACTTTTTTTTTTTTGTAGTTTTATGACGGTCTAAAGAGGACAATGGTTTGAGGCTATTTTATTAATAAATCAGATGAAAAAGGAAGAAGTCTGATTATTCGTTCACTAGCTGTAGCTTTGGAAAAAGTAGACGCTTCGGAATGAGGACAGCATAGACAGATTTAAATGACAGTAGAGTGAAATGCCCACAACAGTCCTTATGTACCGTATGTTGAATGTACAGTGGGGAGAACAAGTATTTGATACACTGCCAATGGGAAAATCCATATATATCCACCTTGTGTCTTATCTTTCCATTCCAACAATTTATTTTACAGAATATAAATAATTTACAGAAAAATATGGCATATTTTATGGATTATAGATTAATTGCGATTAATTACGATTAATTAATTTTTAAGCTGTAATTAACTCGATTAAAAATTTTAATCGTTTGACAGCCCTACTTATTAAGATAACTATGGCCTAAACAACACTTTTTATATGTACAGTGAAGAGCATAAGTATTTGCACCCCTTGTGATTTTGCATGTTCACCCACTTAGAAAATAGGTAGAGGTCTGAAATTTCAATCATCGATGCATTTCCACTTATAGAGACATAATCTAAAAAAAATTCGGAACTCACATTGTATGATATTTTAAATAATTTATTTGTAATTTACTGGGGTTCATAAATATTTGTACCCCTGAGAATCAGCAATAGTTATGACACACAAAGAATTGTCAGTCTACCTTAAAAAAAAGTCCACCATTACTCCATGAATAACCACCCACCCACCACCTGTTTGAGCTCATAATTGTCACCTGTGCACCCCACAGTCAACCATAACTGACTGGTACCATGGGCAAGAGCAGAGAGTTTTTGAAAGACACATGAGAAAAAATTGTTGGGCTCCATAAAAGTGGAAAAGGCCATGGGACATTGGAAAGCAGCTTAATGAGAATAAATCAACCGTTGCAGCATTTGTTAGAAAATGGAAAAGGCTAAACATGACTGATAATCTACCTCCATTTAAAATCTCTCCTTGTGAAGCATCACTCATGATGAGAAAAGTGAGGGCTCAGCCTAGAACTACACGGCAGGAGCTGGCCAATGACCTGAAGAGAGCTGGATGCACAGTTTCAAAGGCTACTGTCAGGAGAACACTACTATGCAATGGTTTAAAAACATGCATTGCTCAGAAGGTTTCCTTGTTGAAGCCAGTACATGTGAAGGCCTGTCTGAAATTCGCCAGACAACATCGAAATGATGCAAATGGGTCATGGGTGAAAGTCATGTGGTCAGATGAGACCAAAGTAGAACTTTTTAGTGCAAACCTTACTCGTCGTGTATGGAGGAAAAAGAAGGTTGAGGACAATCCCAAGAAAACCATCCCCACTGTAAAGTATGGGGGTGGAATCCTTATGTTTTGGGGCTGCTTTTCGGCAAAGGGGACAGGGCGACTGTACTGTATAAAGCAAAGGATGAATGGTAAAATTCCTTCCCTTAATCACAGACTTGAAGATGAGTCATGGCTAGATCTTCCAACATGACAATGATCTGAAGCACACAGCCAAGCTGGCCAAGAAATGGCTGTGTAAATCGCATACAGTGGGGCAAATAAGTATGTAGTCAACCACTAATTGTGCAAGTTCTCCCACTTGAAAATATTAGAGAGGCCTGTAATAGTCAACATGGGTAAACCTCAACCATGAGAGACAGAATGTGAAAACCCCCCCAGAAAATCACATTGTTTGATTTTTAACGAATTTATTGCAAATCATGGTGGAAAATAAGTATTTAGTCAATGCCAAAAGTTCTTTTTATGAAAAATTCTTTGTTATGTACCCTTTGTTGGCAATAACGGAGGCCAAACGTTTTCTTTAACTCTTCACAAGCTTTTCACACACTGTTGCTGGTATTTTGGCCCATTCCTCCATGCAGATCTCCTCTAGATCAGTGATGTTTTGGGGCTGTCGTTGGGCAACACGGACTTTCAACTCCCTCCACAGATTTTCTATGGGGTTGAGATCTGGAGACTGACTAGGCCACTCCAGGACCTTGTAATGTTTCTTACGAAGTCACTCCTTTGTTGCCCTGGCTGTGTGTTTGGGATCATTGTCATGCTGAAAGACCCAGCCACGTCTCATCTTCAATGCCTTGCTGATGGAAGGAAAATTTCACTCAAAATCTCCTGATACATGGCCCCATTTATTCTTTCCTTTACACAGATGAGTCGTCCTGGTCCCTTTGCAGAAAAACAGCCCCAAAGCATGATGTTTCCACCCCCATGCCTCACAGTGGGTATGGTGTTCTTCGGATGCAATTCAGTATTCTTTCGCCTCCAAACACGAGAACCTGTGTTTCTACCAAAAAGTTCTATTTTGTTTTCACCTGACCATAACACATTCTCCCAGTCATCTTCTGGATCATCCAAATGCTCTCTAGCGAACCGCAGACGGGCCTGGACGTGTACTTTCTTTAGCAGGGGACACGTCTGGCAGTGCAGGATTTGAGTCCCTGGCGGCGCATTGTGTTACTGATAGCAGCCTTTGTTACTGTGGTACCAGCTCTCTGTAGGTCATTCACTAGGTCCTCCGTGTGGTTCTGGGATTTTTGCTCACCGTTCTTGTTATCATTTTGACGCCACGGGGTGAGATCTTGCATGGAGCCCCTGATCGAGGGATATGAACAGTGGTCTTGTATGTCTTCCATTTTCTAATAATTGCTCCCACAGTTAATTTCTTTACACCAAGCGTTTTACCTATGGCAGATTCAGTCTTCCCAGCCTGGTGCAGGTCTACAATTTTGTCTCTGGTGTCCTTCGACAGCTCTTTGGTCTTGGCCATAGTGGAGTTTGGAGTGTGACTGACTGAAGTTGTGGACAGGTGTCTTTTATATTGATAATGAGTTAAAACAGGTGCCATTAATACAGGTAATGGGTGGAGCCTCGTTAGACATCGTTAGAAGAAGTTAGACCTCTTTGACAGCCCGAAATCTTGCTTGTTTTTAGGTGACCAAATACTTATTTTCCACGCTAATTTGGAAATAAATTCTTTAAAAATCAAACAATGTGATTTTCTGTTTTTTTTCCACATTCTGTCTCTCATGGTTGAGGTTTACCCATGTTGACAATTACAGGCCTCTCTAATCTTTTCAAGTCGGAGAACAATTGGTGGTTGACTAAATACTTATTTGCCCCACTGTATCAATGTTTGGGAGTGGTCTAGTCAGCTTTCACACCACAATCCCATAGAAAATCTTAAGATTGAGCTGAAACTTCATGTTTCTCAATGACAGCCCTGAAACCTGACAGATCTAGAGACGATTAGTGTGAAGGAACGGACCAAAATCCCTGTTTCCATATGTAAAAACCTGGTGAAGAACTACAGAAAGCGTCTGACCTCTGTAATTGCAAACAAAGGCTTCTGTACTAAATATTAGCACTGATTTTCTCAGGGGTACAAATACTTATGAACCCCAGTAAATTACAAATAAATGATTGAAAAATCATATAATGTCAGTTCCGGGTTTTTTTCTTTTTTAAGAATGTGTCTATATAGGTGGAAAAATAGTTATGATTAAATTTTCGGACCTTTACCTATTTTCTAAGTTGGTCAACTTGCAAAATCACAAGGGGTGCAAATACCTACTTCTGCTCCGCATTGTAATTATACAAATGTTCTTGGGTTTACTCCAAATCACTACCAAATTCATCAAAGTTGTCATCTTCAGTATGATTTATGAACAACTCTGTCAAGTCCGGAAGTAAATCGCAAGCCCAGAAGGCCCATTTTACAGCACTCAGTTATGTCTCAGACCCAAGAAAACTATGGAAAAAAGTGTGACTTTTAAAAGTGCATAGTTGTGGTAAAATAATATGGCAGGTTATACTTCATCATTTTATATGCAGTATTTCTATAATATACAATATCTATTCATATGATTACTGCCACACAATAGTAAAGGGTAGTTTTCAAATCAGCAAATTATGTATGTCACTTCAGTCAATTTTTATAGATTCTTTTAAAAGCTAACAAACTGATTAGTTGTAGCTGCATATTATACATAATGGTATGGCTGGTCAGTGTAATTGGGAAAATAAAAAAAATAATGACAAAAGCAATGCTGCAAAATTGATTTCATGAAGTAAAATATATCAATGCAAAAGCGTGTCCACTCACTTGTGACAATCCCTCCAGCTGGACTACAAACCCCAGTCTGAGAATTCACTGCAGTCCTAAATGTGACAAAAAAAACATAAGTTCAGTACAAGTACCACTCTTTCAATTCACTCTCTTTAAATATTTAACTCTCTCAAACTCAAACACACACGCACCTTCCAAAACTGCCAGTGACAGGGTAGGCTGACACAAAGGAGCCCATGATGTTGGTCACACCAATTGCTAACAGTTCCTGGTTGGCATCTATTCTGTAATTGTTCTGCCTGGCTGAGAACAAAACAAACAAAAAGTCAAAAGCTTATCATGTGCTATGAATAAAATGTGGAGACTGATAATGCAGTAAGTATGTTTGTAGTTGGGAAGGGGTAGTTCCTCTTTTAATAAAGCAATGTAAGACAGGGCCATATAGCTGGGAGCGGGCAAAACAATCATGGTCACAAAGAGGTAAGTCAAAATTTGACTCGTAAAGTGTAAAGTGTGAGGTTACACTCTGATCCGGAAACATCTTGTAGCTCAGTGAGGCAAGCACACCTTAAACGTTAAATTGGGTACAAAAAAAATAATGATAATAATAATAATGTACATATCTGGGCTGATGCTTGCTTGTAGGTTTCAGGTGACTAAAGAAGAGTAAGTTTGACCTAAAAACAATTTGCAAGTTTACAGATTAGCAAGTTTACAGTTTGATGTAATGCTCGCCCTGATGCAGACCGGACTTTCAGTAGCAAAATTAGTGGTGTGTTTCCCGCCTCCACAACATTGACGTCTTTTTCCTTCACTTACTGCTGGCCGAAAAAAAAACTTCTAATATCCCTCTTCTTTGAAGGGGGCAAAGGAGGCGGCATGACATAATGCTGTCAGGGCCGTGCATGTGTGTTTGTGTCGGGTGGGAGGGGTCCAAGTTAGCAGCCAATCAAATATGCGTTTGAGGGAAAAAAATGGACCGGCACGTTCAGCAAGTGAAAAGGGGGAACTGTAAGTCTGAACATAATGAAAATAATTCACTTAATAATGGTAGGGTCAATTCAATCCTTACAACAAATGTGAAGACAATCTAAATACCTATTTAACTGAACTAATTATATAATGCAAATAAGATGAAAGTTGAAACTTGAAAGTTGGTGGTGACAATTTGAGCATCCTGAAAAGTTGGTGGTATTATGTCCCTACCGTCCCTATGCAAACCTACGCCCTTGATTTCATCCATCAATTTTCTATACAGTTCCTCATTTCCTATGTATCATTTACACCATTTTACACCCTGACAGAGTTAACAGACTTAGAGAGAGTGTGGCTTTGAAGAGATTACGCACCTGGAGTTTTATTTCCTTGAAAAACTTACCAAATGCTTTTGCAATTGCAATGCTCTCCAGCAGTCCCATGAAAGGAATCACAGCAAGACCTCCCCCAAAGCCCTTTGCATCGTAGAAAGAGAAGATAAAGAAATCAGTATGTGTGAAGTGTTATGAATTGATATCATGCCCTTAATCATGGTCTTCTTACCTCTACAATCTCTCCAAACGTTACCACAGTGCCATTCTCTGTGGTGTCTGTAGTAGGCGGCAGACTGAAAGGTGGCAGACCCTGGGAGGTTTCCCCAGTGATTGTGAAGACATGGTGGCCAAAGGCCTCCCAGGAAAAAGCGCAAAAAGATGCGGCTATGACTATGAGGGCGTTACGCACTGATCAAAACACAAAAGACATTTAATGAAAACCATTGCAAAAACACACTGAAGGAGGAATGTTTGATGTGTCATATACTGGTACTGACTTGTAGAAACAGCCCACACAAATTTTCTAGCCGCAATGGAGAACCTGGTAGCATCATTGTCAGATCCTAGACTTGCCTTCATTGTCATCAACATCACAAGCAACGCTATACATAGCACACCAAGGACCACATCGCCTATTCGGGCCTCTGAGATCTTGTGAAATGTGAAGTAAAGTTGAGGGAAGAACTCGTGGGGAATATCGCGGAGTCCCAGGATATTCTAGAAATAGAGACAAAAGCTCAGAATATGCTAAGTTGACATAGGGAGGAAAGAATAAAGCCTAGAGTTGTCCGCTAATGACTTTTTAACTGTTAACTGATATCCCAGTGTTGTCCGACTTTAAAAATCCGAAACCGTTATCAAACAAATATATGTGGTCGTGGACTTAACATATTATTGCTAATTGTATTTTGATGCCCCGCTGGATGCTGTATAGGTGAACAATGTAGGGTTGATGGCCTAAAATGCAACAAGATAAAAATATTGATTAGCACAAAATGCCCTCCCCCTTCTGGTTGCCAGAATACCGCTTCACATTGGAGAATAGGCAAGAAAAGAACTTTAAGTGGCAAGCGACAAGGCTTCTGCAGGTCTCTTATTTTTTAATTTTTAGTGGCAAGTGACGAGTATTCTGCATTGTTTTTATTTTTCATGCAAGATGTTTTCAATGTAATAATGCCAACCAGGGGTCGCGTTCACCGAATATTTTCCGTCGTTGACCGTTTTTTTAAAACGGTGACGGAAAAAACTGAAGTCCGTCATTTTGACAGGTTGCAATTCACACCCCAGACCACAGGGTGGCGAATGAGCATATTAATTAGCTATTGTCTCTCTTAATGCATGACGTCGTTGGCTATTCTGTCAGAATATTGTAGCGTCACCGGGGTCTGGCGGCGGCACCGTGATTGACACATCAACGCGAGGTTCTTATTGGTGCACCCGGTGTGCCAGCGCGTCATCCAATTGGTGGACTAGATTGCCGCCTGCATGCCTCCTATTACGGTGTAGGTGCACTATCCTATTCCCCTCACTATCCACTCGCCGGGGCCTGCGCTTGTCAGCGACGTTCCTTATTCTCGCTATATGTTTATACAACTTTAACATTTGTTAATAATACGCTCTGCGTGGAGTATCATCCATCGCTTTTCCTTTTTAAATGGGCACTTTTAAGCGAACGCAAGAAGTAACAACGGGAACATTTTTAAACAGGCATTTCACGGGACAGCATTTCCTCGGCCAATTATATAGCTTATACAGTATAGCGAGAGCGAGTGGATAGTGAGGGGAAGAGGATAGTGAACCTACACCGGCGTGTTTTTCTGCTCGTTAACATTAATAATCAAAATGGTGAAGGCGTGTGTGGCGGTTGGTTGCAGTAACAGAGAAGATAGACGGAGAGACTTGAAGTTCTACCGTATTCTGAGAGACCCGAAGAGGAGAGTGAGCTGGACTGCTGTAATTCGACAAGAAATCTGGGCACCAAACGATCACCACAGACTATGTAGTAGTCATTTTATATCTGGTAAGATGCATTTAATATATATTTAGAAGATTTTGGGCTGACAACCACAATTAAGATCATTGTGTGACGTTGGTGATTGGGGTCTATATAGTTGCGTCTTTTTCTTTGGGGGTGGAGTTGTTGTTTTGTTGGTGTTGTTGGCGGTAAGCAGAGTAAAAAGAGGGAGAAAAATACCACGACTTCCGTGTCTAATTTTTCGCCGCCAAGCAAGCGTTACAATATTAATTAAAAATGAATGAAAACTAAATACTATTGAATATGTCATCATTATCATTTTAAAAATTTAAGTGACGGGTAAAAATAGATTATGACCGGATTTTTATGACCCTGTCAGTCAAAATGACAGACAACGAAAATGTCTAGCGCAACCTCTGATGCCAACATTTAGTAATGACGATTAAAAGAGCAGCGATACGAGGTCCAGGTTAGTTTATGTCGATATGACCGAAGTGAGGGAGGGCTACTTTTCTCAATGTATAAGCACATTGGCAAAGTAATATATAATTTGGTTAAGCATTGACAGCATCCACAAAGACAGTTTAATTGCGACATCCATTTTAATTTAATTACCGATTAAATATATACACGCGTAAAGACAATCTTTGCACGGGTCAATGGATCCACATGCTAAATAACGTAGCCGCGGCAGAACGCCGGTCAATAGAGTCACCTGCTAAATCACAAACCACACCCAACGTCAAATGACAGCATATCTTTATTTAGCTTGTCTTGTCGTCTTGAGTACTTTGGGATTCGTAACAATGTTTTTTTTTTTTTGCCTAAGAGGGTGGACATAACTCAGACTGTATGTCAAAGTTGGCACAGCTTTAGTTCACAGGGCGTACAAAGCTGTGGCCACCAGGACGACTGGAACAAATTTGCGACGCATAAACCGTCTTTTAAAATGGAAAAATTCCCGCTTAACCATTGAGATTCATTTTTTTAAAAAGTACTTCCAGAAAACTTTTTTTTTTTTAATGTCTAATAAAATATTATGGCCATTTTCATGAATAATTAAAGTGTAAATCTTACATTGTGCACCTGTAATGATAAAAGTAACAAATTTGAGTTTTTTTTTAATTAACATTCGGTAAAAGATAAAACAACAACTCAACTGATGTTATGGGAAAAGTGTCAATATTTCACTACTATATTTATTGTTCAACTCAAAATAATGAGTTTTTCGGATCAAGGGCAAAGTGCTAACAAGGCTCTGCCATGTCAACATACAGTGGGGCAAATAAGTATTTAGTCAACCACTAATTGTGCAAGTTCTCCCACTTGAAAATAATAGAGAGGCCTGTAATTGTCAACATGGTGAAACCTCAACTATGAGCGACAGAATGTGGGGAAAAAAACAAACAGAAAATCACATTGTTTGATTTTTAAATAATTTATTTGCAAATCATGGTGGAAAATAATTATTTGATCAATACCAAAAGTTCATCTCAATCTATTGTTATGTACCCTTTGTTGGCAATAACGGAGGCCAAACGTTTTCTGTAACTCTTCACAAGCTTTTCACACACTGTTGCTGGTATTTTGGCCCATTCCTCCATGCAGATCTCCTCTAGATCAGTGATGTTTTGGGGCTGTAGTTAGCAACACGGACTTTCAAGTCCCTCCGCAGATTTTCTATGGGGTTGAGACCTGGAGACTGGCTAGGCCACTCCAGGACCTTGAAATGCTTCTTACGAAGCCACTCCTTTGTTGCCCTGGCTGTGTGTTTGGGATCATTGTCATGCTGAAAGACCCAGCCACGTCTCATCTTCAATGCCTCTGCTGATGGAAGGAGATATTCACTCAAATTCTCTCGATACATGGCCCCATTCATTCTTTCCTTTACACAGATAAGTCGTCCTGGTCCCTTTGCAGAAAAACAGCCCCAAAGCATGATGTTTACACCCCCATGCTTCACAGTGGGTATGGTGCAATTTAGTATTCTTTTTCCTCCAAACAAGAGAACCTGTGTTTCTACCAAAAAGTTCTATTTTGGTTTCATCTGCCTCTTCTGGATCCTCCAAACGGTCTCTAGCGAACCGCAAACGGGCCTGGACGTGTACTTTCTTCAGCAGGGGGACACATCTGGCAGTGCAGGATTTGAGTTCCTGGCGGCGCATTGCGTTACTGATAGTAGCTTTTGTTACTGTGGTCCCAGCTCTCTGTAGGTCATTCACTAGGTCCCCCCGTGTGGTTGTGGGATTTTTGCTCCCCGTTCTTGTTATCATTTTGACGCCACGGGGTGAGGAGGGAGTTGAAAGTCCGTGTTGCCCAAAGACAGCCCCAAAACATCACTGCTCTAGAGGAGATCTGCATGGAGGAATGGGCCAAAATACCAGCAACAGTGTGTGAAAAGCTTGTGAAGAGTTACAGAAAACGTTTGGCCTCCGTTATTGCCAACAAAGGGTACATAACAAAGTATTGAGACGAACTTTTGGTATAGACCAAATACTTATTTTCCACCATGATTTGCAAATAAATTCTTTAAAAATCAAACAATGTGATTTTCTGGGTTTTTTCTCCACAATTTGTCTCTCATGGTTGAGGTTTAACCATGTTGACAATTACAGGCCTCTCTAATATTTTCAAGTGGGAGAACTTGCACAATTAGTGGTTGACTATATACTTATTTGCTCCACTGTATGGCTCACAAAGGCTTATGGTAGCTTCAGTGAGAGGTAAAATGTTGGAATGTAATGTAATCGCAGAAAGTTCACTATAACAATCACAATAATTTCATTATAAATAAACATCAATCTCTTATTTCCCTTATGGGTGTGATGTTGCCATTTTGAGGTTTATAATGGTAAGGTGTGAATTCTTCAAGTTATAAATTCTGTGACCCACGTTAAAATTATCAACAGGAATCAGCCCACAAGACAGCCATACTTCAGATATGCTTGACAAACACTCAAGGAAGCTAATGTCATGCCAACAGCTATTTAAAGTGATGGTGTTTCGCTTGGACAGCTGTAGTACTGTACCCATAGTCTTTGTGCCTGTGAACGAACCAATAGTAGTGTCGCGTCGCTACACTATTGCGGTGCTAGATGACCCCAAATCGCCACTAGGGGACAGCAAAGGATTCCAAATACAGACAGGCAAGTCCAGACAATGCAATGCCAATGAGTGATTCCATAGATACATTTCGCTGGGCTTTTGCATAGATTTCTACTAATAAATGATGTGTTTCATTACATTTCATAGGGACTACTTTTTTTCTGGTGATGCAGTATATGTGATGACTTAATAATTCATTATTTTTCATTTATTGTTTTTTTTTTTTTTTTTTTGGTTTGTTTTTAATTCTGCATCATGAATGGAAATATTCTGCTCACTTAACAAGCCCAAGCATCACCTTTTGGAGAGACGTAGAGGTCATAAGTCATAGCAGCAAGTTAGGCTGTGATCACCTCATGTACAAAGGTTGCTGGCTTGTGCATTCACTTTAGAGTAGGGGTGGGCAAACTATTCCACAAAGGGCCGCAGTGGGTGCGGGCTTTTGTTGCAACCCATTAAGACGACACATTTTCACCAATCTGCTGTTTTACAAGTGCAATCAGTCGATTGCAGTCAGGTGCTTCTCATTTCTGCTGAAACCTCATTGGTTATACTATCCGTGCTGGGTCAGTTGGAACAAAGACCAGGACCCACTGCGGCCCTCGAGGACCGGTTTGCCCACCCCTGCTTTAGAGGTAATGTCAATATTGGTGCCAAACCAATGTTGATATTTTCAGATGTTCGAAACATGCTTTTGATGGCCACCCGACTAATATTGCACAATCTCGCAACGCATATAAGGACTCTTCGCCAATTATATTATTAATCATAAAGACCTCTTAAAAGTTTTCTTAGTGAGAATAATAACTATGTTTCCACTGAGCTGCAATTGTAAGGGGGCATAGTATTTCTCTTATGTTCGTGTTTTTTAAGTTGGTATGGAATTTTGGTGTAATTAAAACAATGACCTTACCTTCACCTGGCCAAAGCCAATGGTAATTGCCGCAGCACAAGTGAAGCCTTTTATAACGGGGAATGAGATGAAGTCTAAGAGGAAGCCTGCAACAGATGACAAAGCTGTGTATCAAAACTCTTGCTGAGGGTGGCTAAGCAAAACGTGCAGTGATTACAAGCAGGAAGTTCATTTTAACCCAGGTTTCAAAAGGTAAAACAACAATTGTCATGCTTACATCAATGCAAAGGCTTACACAGAATCTGACAACTTTTGTGTTAGTGAGGTCAAGTGTTAGTGAGTTAAATCCCTCCATTTTCCCATGACTCGAGTGGTTCCCTCCACTCACCTAATCTCAGTAATGCCAGTGCAGCCTGGATGACTCCACACAGGAGGCTAAGCAGAACGGCACGGCGGGGCTCACCCCCCACCAACGAGAAGCAAAGTAGCGACATGATGGCGGTGGGACCCAGCGTCACGTCCTTAGATGTCCCGAGCAGGGCGTAGATGAAGCCTCCCATGAAGGCAGAGTAGAGCCCATACTGTGTGCAAAATGAATTGTACAAAATCCAATGTAATAACAATATATCAATTTATACCCTGAGAGGGGAAAGTCAGTTCAGTCACCGTTTGTATTTTGGTGTAACACATTTTTTTTCTTTACATACAGTGAGGAGCAGAAGTATTTGCACCCCTTGTGATTTTCCAAGTTCGCCTACTTAATACAGTAGGGAAGAGTTCTGATATTGTAATCATGGATGCATTTCCACTCATAGAGACATATTAAAAAAAAAAAACATCCAGATATCACATTGTATGATTTTTAAAAATATTTTTATTAGTAATTTACTGGGGTTGATAAGTATTTGTCCTCCTGAGAATCAGCAATGATTATGACACTCGAACAGTTGTCAGTCTACCTTAAAAAAGTCCACCTTTACCCCAGGAGTAACAACCCACCACCCGTTTCAGCTCTTTGTTGTAACCTGTTCACCTCACAGTCAGTCATAATCCAACTGCTACCATCAGTAAGACCAGAGAGCTTTCAAAAGATACTAGAGAAAAAATTGTTGAGCTCCACAAAGCTGGAAAAAGCAATAGGACAATTGGAAAGCAGCTCGGTGAGAATAACAATCAACAGTTGCAGCAATTGTTATAAAATGGAAAAGGCTAAACATGACTGATAATCTTCCTCGGACTGGGGCTCCATGTAAAATCTCTCCTTGTGCGGCATCACTCATTATGAGAAAAGTGAGGGCTCAGCCTAGAACTACATGGCAGGCGCTGGTCAAAGACCTGAAGAGAGCTGGATGCACAGTTTCAAAGGCTACTGTCAGTAGAGGATTACAGGGACCATCTGAATGATGCAGAGGGGCCATGGGAGAAAGTCATGTGGTTAGATGAGACCAAAGTCGAACTTTTTGGTTCAAACTTTAATCGTCGTGAGTGGAGGAAAAAGAAGGATCAGTACAATCCCAAGAACACCATCCTCACTGTGAAGTATGGGGGTGGAAACCTCATGCTTTGGGGCTGCTTTTCGGCAAAGGGGACAGGACGACTGCACTATATAAAGCAGAGGATGAATGGTGAAGTGTACCGTCAGATTTTGAGCCACAACCTCCTTCCCTCAGTCAGAGACTTGAAGATGAATCGTGGCTGGATATTCCAATATGACAATGATCCGAAGCACACAGCCAAGCTGACCAAGGAGTGGCTGCGTAAAAAGCTTTTCAAGGTTCTGGAGTGGCCACGCCAGTCTCCAGACTTCAATCCCATAGAAAATCTTTGCATGGAGCTGAAACTTTGTGTTTCAATGACAGCCCCGAACCTGACAGATCTAGAGAGGATTTGTGTGGAGGAATGGGCCAAGATCGTTTGTTGATTGTTGAAATGATCTTTTTCTTGTGAATTTCATAGAATTGAAAGAAGCGTATCAAATTTTTCACAAGTATATTTAACCATTTCATGAATGAATTACGATTTTTTATTATCAGTACGGGGCCCTCAATTAACTCATTGGTTGATGGCACTAGATGTCCAATCCATTTTGACTGGGATGGGGCGAATTAATATTTGTTCTTCCATTAAACTTGAATAAAATCATTAATTAAGTGATAGCAGCTCTGATAGCAGAATAATGACAAGATGAGCTATCCACATTATTATAATAGCAATGAACAAATACATGAATTATATGAAAATATCTCTTCAAAATGTTGTTAATTAACTGAAAAGTGGTGGCAATACTGTTAACTGTGTACAACTGTAATTTTATATACTGCCTATTTTCATGATATTGCAGTTGTGCTTGAGTCTAATCAAGCTGACTTCAGGTAAAAGTCTTCAATAAACAGAGGTGCACGTAAGTGGTACATAAATGTGCATGTGACTAAAATGTAAGGCTCTACAATCAAATCACATGAGTAGTAACTGGGCTCAATCATGTGATTGAAAGAGATTCTCTTTCTAAAGCTCGCAAAGCTGCAACGAAATACTCCTTAGGTACAATGACATGCTGGATGCCTAAATTTTCATATTACACAATGCTAACACTTTGGCTTTAGACGAGCGGAACAAAAAACAAATCACTTGATTGCAACGGTTCCCCAAACAGCTCAATGAATATATTTAAAATCAAATGGGGAAAAAATATTGGATAATGCATTTCACAGATGGGACTGACCTCCACAGGAAGGCCTGCTACTTCTGCATAGGCCAAGACCTGCGGGACAGTTGTAAGCCCGACAGTGAGGCCAGCAAGGAGATCCATCTGAAGCCATTTAAAGTTGTACTTGGGTAGCCAAGAGAGTATGGGCAGCCATTGCTTTAGCATTCTGCAGGAGCAACAACCTCTCCCCGTATCTCTTTGAAGCAGAGGTTGATCCATGGTCCCCAAAACGTTGAGTTTCGTGTGCAAGAGGAGAACCTACAGAGGTTAATGTTGTCAGAAGTCAAGAGTGGATGTAAATACAAGGACTGTGAGTACAATGCTGTAGTTACAAAATGAAATACACTTACACGTCAAGTTCCTCCTTTACAGTAGTAGATTATTTGTCAGTCATGTTTTTATTTGACAGGAGTTTTGTTCCTTTAACTTGCATGGTTGGTACCTCTTTGCCAACATAATGTGCATTGTGGAAAATATCTTCTCACCTTCTCTCACTTTGTCTCTGGTTCCTCCACACTAAACTTCAAGCACAAAGTATATATAAGTGCATGCCATGTGGCATCAGTATATTTGTGAAAGGCAGCAGTCAACAACCAGAATCAGGTACTGTAAGACACTGATAATAACAGGAAAGTCATACAGGGACGCGCCAATGAACCTCGCTTCTCCAGTTAAGAGTAGTGCTAACCGAGAGTTTAAGGTCTGTTTTTTAACCTGGTGGTTAGCGCATTCGATTCTTGACGAGAAAAACAATTATGTATGCCTGGCTGCATCCGCTGCCAAATGGCTTTTAAAAGTGGTCATTTAGGGCATTTATACCAACTAAAACATGTTAATGGTTCTGACAAATTTTAAGGAAATCGGCTGACTTAGACACATCTTTTAGCCCTATAGTTTGACAGGTCCCCTGTCATTTTAATTCTTACCTGGTGGGATGGGTAATATGTTCTGTTGCTTCAAACGTGAATTCCATTTTTTCCCCAACTACAAATGCCTCCTAACAATGGTAGATTTCTTCCTTACTATTACTTACTAGATTTTATCATTCTGTAACCCTGGCTGGGCTCTTCATTCTTCCGGCCAGCTTCTTCTGCAAGTTCCAAGGTCGAGTGATCGATCTTTTGCGGTTGTTGCCCCCAGGATGTGGAAAAGCCTGCCCCTTGACATCTGCACCATCACTAATCCAGGCCTTTTTAAATCTAGGTTAAAGACCCACTTTTTAGACGAGCTTTTTCTCCTGACAAGGGAAGCTTATTTTTTAGGGTTTTTATGTGTTTGGATTTGATCTGTTTTTTTTTTTTTTTTTTTATTGGTTCTAATGACTTTTAGTGTGATGCATTTTATTGTATGGTACTTTCCTGCCTTTTATTTATCATGTACTATATTTTGCTTTGTTGTAAAACACTTTGAGAACCTCCAGATTTTTGTAAAGGGCTATATAAATAAATTTGATTTTTATTTGCTTCACTATGTATTTCAAACATTTTTTGAAGTGGTCATCATTAGCAACATGTTTTTCCCTTTGCTTATTGGCTGTAGTTAAAGTAATGCACAGCAAAAAAAAAAAAAAAGTCATTATATTGGTTTACGTGTATTTGCTGTATTTTATTCTAGTTTATATTACTATAATTTCACATATCACTGGTATGTTATTTTACCATAGCGAGGCTATCTGGTTGTTTACTGTTGGTGGGAAAAAAATGTATTATGTTTTCAATTTGTGATCATTGTTTTTGACTATGATGACTGAACTAAATTTGAAACCTAATTGACTTTACGGACTTTGCTTTGACCATAAAAAGTGATGTATTGTCATTATTGTTATTACTTCTGATTTTATATATGAATAACGTTTTTAAATATTTGTCTAAATAAGACTGTAATAATACTAATAATTAGTAATAACTAATTAACTAACTAACTAATAATATAATACACTGGAATAATTTTGTTCAAGATCTGTCTCAACCTCTCAGGTAAATCAATTTTGAAACTTAACACTCGCACTGGGTTTCGAACCTTTAGCCGAAAGACTAGTGGTCATTTACTACGGAAGCAAAAGCATGTTTATAGAATATGAGCACATGAGAATCATATGACAGGTCCGACTTCCACAATCAAGCCAACATGTCTTTCTCGCAATGTTACTAACCATATTTAGCCTACTATTACTGAAAAATAAACTATTACTTGTGCAGCAACCTAAAACATAAAACTAAATAAATATATTATCAAATGATCGACACTATGTGCGTCAATACATTCATAAAACGAGGGATTAAATTACAATCACAAACGTTCCCAAATATAAAAAAAATCATACTTGATAAATTGCTAAATGTTACGAATAGTTTCATTCCTTACAGGTGAAAAGTTGCCGAGTCCTCATTCATACGTCGTTCCGCATCCGCTGTCTGAACCACTTTCCTAAAATGCATCCCGACTTTTTCCTGTTGTGAAACGTCACGTGGCTACGGTCATGTGATCAACTGTGACACTGTTTGCGGAAGACGATGAACATTGACAGTGGTCCGCTGATGCAGCTCGAGCTATGTGTGATACTCTGGAAATTTTCCATTTTAACTATACGAGTTGATTTGTTTTCAAAAAACGTATTTAATTTTCATGACCATGCTGTTTCTTAAGCCACTTGTTTGGCTTCTGTTTCTTTGTCACCTCGGGGAGTCTAAGAGAAGAAATGTACTTCTGATTATTGGTGAGTTACTGTTACGCTTTAAATGTAGGTGTCTGAAGTAAAAAAAAAAAAACTAACTAAAAATTTCAGATGCTGGTTCAACGTTTTAGGTAAAAGTGTTGAAAAGTACAGTAATGATCCCTCGTTTTTCGAGGTTGATGGGGACCAGAACCCACCGCGATAAGTGAAAAACCGCGAAGTAGCGAACCTCAATTTTTTTTTTTTTTAACCTGTCCTGTTCAGCTGCTTGGATACAGGAGAATTTTATGTTATGTATATTACATTCTTATATTTTTTGTGTATACAGTACACTAGTTTAAAACGTAAATGCAATATTAATACTGTATACAATAACATGCATAAGATGAATAAAGTGTACTCACCACACTGATGATCTTGATAAATTTGATAAATGAAGAAAAAACTCCACAACTATGGATATGAAGATAAAGATGATTTACTGAGAAGCTTCTACAGGAGGTGTCCTGCGCACAAGGAACATCGTGATGGGCATTTGTGACCGTTGTTTTTCTGGATGGCATCGTCTTCCAAAAAAGGCCAGTCTCGTCCATGTTAAACGCCTGCTCCGGGAGATAGCTACCCTCTTCAGTTTATTTGGGAAATTAGTCCTCGCCGTAACGAACAGCTGCGCCATGGTCCGCCAAGGAGGCCTCCCCATGCAACGTAACGCTGCAAAGTCCAAACCTCTTTGAATTTTTCGAACCAGCCCTTGCTGGCAACAAAACCAAATTTTTCTTCAATTGTACTAGGCTATGGTTCATCTTCGTCGTCGTTGTCGGTATAACCGCCACCTTCATTCAACTCTCCTTCAGGAATGAGGCTTTTACACAGTGTTTTGGCTTTTGCCTGGATCATGTTTGTTTCGAGACTCACCTTCTTTTCCCGACAGTCCGATATCCACACTGTTAGTGCATTTTCCATTTTTACAATCGTCTTGTTGCAAGGAGTCATGACTCGCTTAGTGTCCCTGGAAGACGACATTGAGGCGGTCTTTCGGGTTTTCGCCACATCTTTTTTTATGTAACAAACGGTTGATTCGTTTAGTCCGTAATGGCATGCAACAGACACATAGCTGTGGCCAACTTTAAGCATATCCAATAATTGAACTTTCTCGTGCACCGTCATCATTTTTCTTTTCTTCCTGGGTTCGTTAGAGGATTGAGCAGACGGAGGACGCGTTGGAGCCATTTTCCTTCGATAGAAACAAGGTTAAACATCTCGGCCAATCAGCTTGCGATATTCCCGAGTGATGCTGGCCAGCGAATCAGAGCGGCGGAATATGAGTTGGGCGCGCTCTCCTTGCCTTCTGTTAGGGAACGGGCAGATTTTTCATCCTATTTTCTCCATTGAATTAAATTTTTTCTGCATGTATATAGATATTTTTGACTGAAAAAAAATTCGCGATAGACTGAAACCGCGAAATTCGAAGCGCGAAGTAGCGAGGGATTACAGTATATTTAAAACAGGCATGTGCCGGTATGATATTCTGACGGTATGATAACCTTAAACCAAAATTTCATGGTATCACAGTATTGCAGTTACAGCTCTAAAATGTGTTACTTTGCGATATCTGGGTTCATTAAAAAATTAATGTATATATATGTATATATATATATATATATATATATATATATTAGGCCTGTCAAAAATAACGCGTTAACGACCGTGATTAATCTGGAAATATTAACGCATTAAAAAAAAACCACACAATTTACCGCTCACACACTAAGTTTGGTCACAACTGCCCCCCGTAATCCCACACGCTGATGTTTACACTCTCCGTGGGGCAATGCAGGACAAAATGCAGCCAGCCACTATGAGTGAGGATGATGACCCAGGACTGCTTCATGGCAAATTCCGTTTTAAAAAGCTGCCTAATGGAAATCTGGATAAAACCAGAGTTGTGTGCACATCCTGCTGTGATGAACTGTCCTTCCATCGAAGCACAGAAATTCATCAGCTTTTTGAAAATGAGAAGGCAACGAAGGTGGAGCAACTAGCCAGAGCTACGTTTGTTGCAATGACAGGAGACCACTGGACATCGGTAAGCAACCATAATTATCTCGGAGTAAGGGCACACTTGATCGATGATAGCTGGCGGCTGCATTAGCTGCCGTTATGTGTTGTGAAAACAGAAGAAAGACATTTCGCTGAAGCATGTGTTTGTCAGTTTCTGGATGTTGCTAAGGGGAGGGGGGGATAACAGACAAAGTTACTACTATTGGAACAGATAGCGCTCGAAATATGATGGCAGCAGGCAGGAGTCTGCCATTCGAGTATTTGCACATGATACAGCTGAATTTATTTGTGTGAAATGTTCAATTTAACAGACAAGTTGTTTACACATTTTTTGAAACACTAGCTATTGTTACTGTATTGTGCTTGTCTGCTCTTTAAGTTGGCACTTCATTTTGGGTAATATGCCAAACGGTAATTGAGTTACTGTGGCGGATGCGATGCTTGAGTGAGTCTTGTTGGCCCGTTGAGCTGACGAGTTGCTGTGTCCGGTGTTGTGCCGAAAAATAGCCGCCCCGCATGAAATGTCCCCCCTGACGGGAACGCTTATTTATAACGCTTTATTGAGCGTTTATTTTATTTATTTATTTTTATTTATTTATTTATTTTATTATTGAGCACCCACACATCACTCGTACAAACAGCTTTTTCTTACCAATCGATGGAAATGGAAACGATTCTCTTGTACCGTGAATATGTATTATTTTACTCTGCTTGAACTAATAAATGTCATACCTGTGTGATTGTCATTGGTATTTTGTGTAATTTATTTATTTAAAACTGATTTTACAGTCGTAGATCCATTACTGTAATGCGTCCATGAAAACATTTGATGTTTTCACCTCAATAAAGCGTTATAAATAAGCGTTCCCGTCAGGGGGGACATTTCACGCGGGGCGGCTATTTTTCGGCACAACACCTGTTGGCCGCTTGGGACTCTTTGTGAACTCTGAATTCAGCCGTAACATGCACGGCTCTTAAGTGTCTGTCACTTCACTGTGACGTAGCCGGTAACGCGCTCGGCCAACTATACACACAAGTTCCGTGGGTGAATTATGTCATATAATGAAGGGTCACCACACTACATTGTTAGTCTGAGGCATTTCAATCTGTTAAAGCTCTTTGCTGTATAATACAGACAATTTATTTTATTTTATACGTGCTGAGTTGTTAAATAAAATTTTAAAACTCTATTTGGTTAAGTATTAATTCATTCACACATCATACATTTAATCTTAAAACAAATTTTAAGTCAATTATAGTATATTCCTAGATTTTTTTTTCCTGAAGAGCAACTTTATTCATCCCGAGGGAAATGTGATTAATCATGATTAATCACACAGTTGACATATGATTAACTCGATTAAATTATATATATATATATATATATATATATATATACGTATCATAATAAGATAAAATGAATTAAAAAAAAAAAAATCAAAACAAAATGAAAACAAATGCAGTCCTTTAGGTGAGCCTAAATCCAGAGCCACAGCTCAACATTATTACCATTGGAACCAAAATAATCATTTTAGAGATCCTCAATAATATCGGTCACAGATAATTATCGGCTGATAATGGTAATTATGATGTCACGAAGATAATCCAGATAAAACGAAATTCAACCGATAATGCAATCCGATAATTATATACTTGATTTAGCCTCCAAATGTGCGCAATCAACAGTTTTGTCCAATTCTGCTAGTTTTAAGGAGGTGTGTTTTTGCTGTGTAGTAATGTGATATATGTTAGGAATGGCTTACTTTTAAAGGCATTTTTGTGCAACTTGGGTGTTTAGTCTCTACGTAATTGTTGCCAAAAGCTTACCATTACACAATGTCATTGTCATTGCCATTGTTTAGATGTTGGAATTTACTACTTGTTCACATTTGATGTGGAAAAAAAATAGCACAAAATTACATTTTTGCACAGTAACATTTGATCTTTGTATACTTTACAATTTTACATACATATTTGAATAGAATTATCGGCGTGACATTATCGGTTATCGGGTGGAAGGGCCAGGAAATTATCGGTTATCGATACTGGTTGAAAAATGTATTACCGTTGCATCACTAAATTATTTTCCATAAAAAGCATGTGTGTATGACTCTTATCATGTTTACATTATACATACACTCTCTTTGTCAACACAGACGGTTGCCAGAGAGAGAAAAAACAGTTTTACCACCGCTCGTGACAGTAAAAACAATGGAGTTATCTCTCGTGGCTGGTGGGAAACGTTCATGACAGTGTTTACTAATCTTTTAATTTTGTATAAATGCGAAATGGAGGTATTGCCTCGTCGGCAGCCACCATCCGCAAGCATGTTTTACATGTCGGTTGGCTCTCCTCCAGTAAGCCGCGTCTGTCTGAAACTTTTCTGTAGACGAAGTATACCTATACCAGCGATTTTGTTTTCTTCGATGGGGGAAAAAGTTCAGGAGTTTTACCTCCTCCAGCCATCGTTTAGAACAGCTGACTCACTGACACTGAGCAACAACCGGTGGGGGAGGGTTGAGCCTTGCAGCATCAAGCGAGGGATTTCTCTATACTGTTTTTGGGACATAAAAAAAGGTAAAACATTAGGGATGGTATGACAGAATTTTTTTATGGTTTTGAAACCTTGACGTTTTCATACCACGGTATACCTTAAAACGAGTAATCACACATCGACACATGTCTAATTGAATACAAAGCAAAGGTGAAAAAGTCATTCAGTGTGTTTTCTATATTTATATGACTATTTACACCACCGAAGGTATTAAAACTGAATGAACACGTGGAGTTACGTACTTAACAAAAAGGTTAAATAACTGAAACCATGTTTTATATTGTAGTTTCTTCAAAAGACCCACCCTTTGCTTTGACGACTGCCATGCACCCTCTTGGCAGTCTTTTGATGAGCATCAAAAGGTAGTCACATGATATGGTTTTCCAACATGGATTGAAGGAGTTCCCAGAGGTGTTTAGCACTTGTTTTCCTTTGCCTTCACGCTGTGGTCCAAATCACCCCAAACCATCTCGATTGGGTTCAGGTTTAGTGACTTTGGAAGCTACAGGGGTGGACAAAATAATGGAAACACCTAACATTTTGGCATCATAATCATCAAACATAATTGTTGAAGAATTATATGAGGAACATTCTAATGAAGCTGAGCATCTCATATGGCTGACGCAATCCCCAGACCTCAACATTATTGATAATTTATGGTCAGTTTTAGAGATTTTCCACCGCAATCGTCTCTAAAAGAGTTAGAGGGTATTCTAACTGAAGAATGGCTTTAAATTCCTTTGGAAACAATTCAAAAGTTGTATGAATAAATACCTCGGAAAACTGAGGCTGTAATTGCGTATGAATAAATACCTCGGAGAACTGAGGCTGTAATTGCTGCAAAAGGCAGACCTACACCATATTAAATGAGTTTTTGTTGATTTTTTTAAGGTGTTTCCATTCTATTCTGTCCCACCCCTGTAGATCAACTGCTGCAGGACTCATCAATTTCCCTTTTGGTCAAATAGCTTGCAGAGGGGGTCACGCTTGATGGTTTTTGCAACTCCACTTGGCGACACATTTAAAGTTTTTGCAATTTTCTGGACTGACCGACCTTTATTTCTTAAAGTAACAATGGCTGCTCGTTTTTTTATTATTATTTATTTTATTTATTCATTTAGCTGAATGGTTCTTGCCATGTTAACGATTGTCCAATTGGGCTGTCTATTAACCTGACTTCTGCACAACAAAACTGATGGTCCTAACCCCATTGATACTCATATTCATTCATAGTACAACACTGTACTACTGCAGTGGTGGTTGAATAATTGTGAACACAACTATGGATGCACACTCAATCCATATTAGAGTCAACTTGCATTTTCCCCTTTCTTCTAGCTGATGATGCTGGCTTTGAGACCGAGGTGTACAACAACTCTGTGGTCCACACCCCTCACCTGAGTTCTCTGGCAGAGCACAGCGTTGTGTTCAACAACGCTTTCACCTCTGTCAGCAGCTGTTCCCCCAGCCGCTCCACCATCCTCAGTGGCCTGCCACAGGTATGCAAACATGCACCATATTGATGATAGTCGCGTAATTGGTTATTTTCCACAAAATATCCCAATTGCCAAGAATTACAGCACACTTATTAGCAAAATGGAATATAGGAAACATGTACACTATTGATATTGGTTTTCAACCTCTTAATTAAAGACGTAACAGAAAAAAGTACTGTGTTCTAGGGCTGCAGCTATCGATTATTTACGTAATCTATTATTTTAACAATTAGTTTAAAAAATCGAGTAAACGGATTAGGAACATTTAATGCATGGCAAAAAAAAATTTTCGGAGATGTACAAAAAAAGGCTTGCTAAAATTACACTTTCAAAAGATCATTGAATGCAAATACAAAAAATATTCCCGAGTGTTTTCTCCAATTATGCAGAATTGTACTTTTATTTCACAAGAGAAATAAATTAATTAAAAAATATAAATGAAAATACCTGAGCTTAGCCTCAAAGGGTATAAAAAAAAATCGAGGATCGAAATAAAACAAAAGCAGAAGTGGCTAACTTGCATGACAAAAGTCCGCTAGCCTAAATGTTATAAAATGGTAACGTTTTATATACAACGCTCTTGAATAATCATTCAAACACATATTCCTACAAAAAAAGGCTAAATATACTTCTAAACAAAATTACGAATGCATCAACAATCATATTAGTTCAAACAAATACTTACAACCTTATGTTGGTCTTAACAGGGAGCAGCTGAATCCAGCCATGTTAGATGAGTTATGTCATATTCACTGTTGCCACTAGAGGGCAGTGTATCCACCCAAACCAATAAAACTAAATGCAAACACTTTCAAAACAAACCATGACAACGCCACTCTCATTAAACGAATCTTCGAAGCAGCAAAATTCGATTCGAAGCTTTTTTCGAATCGAATTACCTGAGTTAATCAATTAGTCGTTGCAGCACCACTGTGTTCATAGTGCCATTATTCTCAAGTCATTTAATCGAGAAGATTGATTGACAATTAGAGGCGTGCGAAATTTCCGATTCTTAGATTATTCGCGATTCGACCGTGGAAGATTTGAGAACGATTCACAAATATCCAAATTCCGATTATTGAACTATACCGGGGAAAGCGGAAGTAAAACACAGTCAGCGCGGTCTTTGGGACGCAATGAGGAACGGACCGAGAGTAAATATCATGTTCAACTCATGCCGCTAGATAAAAAAACAATCATACCTGACTGCGGCCGACAGCCGCTACAAACAACGCCAGTTGCAACAAACATAAGGCCACATACGGCTGCAGTAGATATCACATATATTTAGAACTAGAAATCGACTGAATCTTGTCTTGAATCTATCTCTATATGAATTAGTTTTAAAACTTTGACAAAAGTAGACAGGAGGGAAATTATGGAATAACGGGAGCAATTTTAACAACATTAAATTAATTGAATGTTGTTTAAAGTTGCTGATACAGAATGGGGACTGGAGTTTTTTATTTACTGTTCTTTTTGTGTATTTGTTTGCTGTTATATGTTAACTTGATACTGAAATAGTAGTTTGGTTTAGCCTGAGAGGATTTTTGAACAATTTTGGAACTAATGTACAAAACATTAAAAAAAAAAGAAAAGAAAAGAAAAAAGGAGGGGGGGTGCATCAATAATCGTTTTATAATCGAATCGGAGCCTCCAAATTGTAATCGTAATCGAATCGTTAGGTGCCCAAAGATTCCCAGCTCTATTGACAATACAGGCTTATTTAGTCACATGCTTGGACGAGCTAAACACTTAACTCTACCACTCAAGCATTTTAGTTATAAACCTGCATCTACACACAATTTTACAGTAGGTGCTTAACTAATTAGTAAAACACGATCAATCAATGGCAGCCTGTTCAAATGGAATCGATATCTATCACGTTTAATGGCATAAACATTTGTTTTGGGTTTTTTTTGTCTTAGCACCAGAATGGCATGTATGGTCTTCACCAGGGGGTCCATCATTTTAACTCTTTTGATGGTGTCCAAAGTCTGCCGCTTCTTCTCAACCAAGCTAACATCTACACAGGTGAGTAAACAAGTTTTATTCAGCGCTGTTTTAATAGCAAACTTGCAAACATGCATTCAATCTCATACCTCCCATTATCATTCTCAGGTATAATAGGGAAAAAGCATGTTGGTCCCGGGTCCGTATATCCTTTTGACTTTGCGTACACGGAGGAAAACAACTCCGTCCTCCAGGTCGGGAGGAACATCACCCGTATCAAACTTCTTGTCCGAAAGTTTTTCCAGACACATAAAGACGAGGCTTTTGAAAGAAAACAAAAGGCAAAAGAAAGGACGGTCAACAATTTGAAAGATGAAGAAAGGCCGTTTTTCCTCTATGTTGCCTTCCACGACACCCATCGCTGTGGACACTCTCAGCCCCAATATGGTGCTTTCTGTGAAAAGTTTGGGAATGGCCAGACAGGAATGGGCACAATTCCAGATTGGATGCCACAATATTACACACCGGAGCAAGTTAAGGTCAGTGATCAAACATGAGTCCTGTGATATTTTGTTGCGAAACAGGTTTTTGTATTCCATCATTTTTAAATGCATTCTTTGAATTCACGAAAACAAATTTTATCTTTGGGTTCACGGCCAATCTTCTTACCCTGGGTGTCCTTTGATTATATCAGCCTGGATAATGTAGTTTCAAGGACGAGAACCCCGTTTTATGTATTTTACGGGTCACTTCCTGTTTATTTTGAGTTACAGAACAGGAAGTGACCTGGGAATCACCCAAATGAATAGGCAGTGACTCAAACGCAACAAGAAATGACCTGTAAATGCCCTGAAAATCGGACAGAATGACTGTGAATGCTCTGGTTTCGAATGAACGAACGTTCCCAGTCTAAATGGATTCGGCGTCGTGCACCGTCGATGCAGCCTTACAGTTAACTGAGACACTATTATGGTGGAAGATTTTGGTAGCAACTTGTTGGTACCTTTTTATTTTATTTTTTCAGACATTGACACTTTTAAAACGATATCTCGATTTTTGGCAGGAGCATATAGATAACCTTTTGTGATACAAAGTATCACGATATATCACCATTTCGATATTTTGTCACACCCCTATCTGGGACTGCCTGTGTATTGTGAAAACAAACAAATAAATACAATTATGACTTAAAAAATGTAATGAATCACCAAGGACCACCCATACATAGTGGAAGGATTTATAAGTTGGGGTTTTACATATTGATCGTGCAAATTCAGAGTGTATTTTCTAGTGGTCGACCGATATAGGATTTTCAAATGCCGATGTAGATTCCAAAAATTTTTGGGGGCCGATTCCCAATATCCAAAGCCACTTTTGTAAGCTGATGTTTGAAGCCAATATACTGTTTTTTTAAGCACGTAGATTATGAATGCATTTTTTAAAAAATGCTTCAACAGCTTCAAATTTACAACGATGACCTGAGACATAAAGAATTAATTTGGTCTAATGTTACCAAACCAACGAACGCAGCACTTCTTTTTATAATTATACACACTCAGCAAGAACAGTACATTATTTTCAAATAATTTAACCCACCAGGACATCTCGACGAGTTGTAAGCAAGTAAGAGTGAGTTTAGGCTGATGCTCACCATGCTAAAGCTAATGGTAACGCGAATGCTTCACTAATACTACAAGTTATATTTAGAGTGTAAGAATTACTCAGTAAACGCCTAAAAAGGCTTAAGCAACATTGCATATTTTTTCAGGCAAGATAAAAAAATCTTGCAATATTTACAAAACAGACAAGCTTGAAGCTTCCTGTAGCAGCCTGCCTTTAAGCTGCTGCAGGGTCCTTCCGGGATTCTACCGTCAGTCAGCGACAGCCACAGTTGCCCACACAGATGCCTGATCAAAATCCTTTTTTATCTGCTTTTTTGTTGTTCTTGTTAATCGACCAATGGCCGATGTTGGAAAATTACCGATATATCGTTCGACCTCTGGTATTTTCTTGTAATCCTAAACTGGTTTCTCTTAACATTTTGTGTAATACAGGTTCCCCCTTTTGTACCAGACACACCAGCAGCACGGGCTGACTTAGCTGCATTGTATACTACAGTTAGCCGACTGGACCAAGGTACACTATGTGCACCACCTACAAGCACCACAAATAGGTGTTCATGTGAAGCAATAGTTATAATGGAGAACATTTTTCTTGGCAGGTATCGGATTGGTCCTTCAGGAGCTCAGGAACGCTGGTTATGAGAATGATACGCTGATCATCTACAGCTCCGATAACGGTATTCCCTTCCCCAATGGCAGAACTAACCTGTATCACTCTGGCACAGCCGAACCCATGCTGGTGTCCTCCCCAGAGCACAGGGAGCGATGGGGAGACACTAGTCAGGCCTACGTCAGCCTATTAGGTAAGTGATAAGTATTGTCTTGAGGACACTAATATGAAAACACATGGTCACAGAAAAAATATCCACCAAGTAATCCTGTGTGATTGTCATACTCGTAATTGGACACCAGAGGGAGACTTGACCATATTCTTTTCAACTCAGTTTAAATATGTATACGGTCTGCTGCACATAATTCATTCAACATGTCTTAGAAATGCTAAAACAAATTGTAGTTTTCTAAAATCTATTCAACATTATTACTGACATGTCTTTACATACCTAAGAATTCTAGGAATAATATGGATGCAGTTGTCGCATGATCTTTGATGTGTCCTCTTTTGGCAGACATCACTCCTACCATCCTGGACTGGTTTTCTATTCCCTACCCATCATACAGCCTCCCCGGTAACAACGCTGTCCCAGTCCACCTTACTGGTCGCTCTTTGCTTCCTGTCCTGGTCTCTGAACCCAGCAGCTGGCACACAGTTTACGCCAGCCAATCACTACATGAGGTCTGTGAGTGCGTAAAATGTTCAAATGGGCCATTTTATTGAACGTGTTAACCCAAGCAGTTGAAAGGAAGTAAAGAAGTACAAATGCTTCCTGACTAGATCTATTTTCATCTATCTGTACTCATATCGTTACTGTGCTTTACTTGAATGTTACAGATTCTTTGTTTGTTTGTTAGACTTGCTATTTAAAGCAGTAATGTGAAGTAAGGTTGGCCAACCATGTTTTTGAATAATATCAATGGCTAAACAGCTTATAAGCATATTTCCATTATATTTTTTTAACGCAACCCTTCCAGATTCTTTGTTTAACCCATAGCAACGCCCTTGACAACGAAAATGCTTTTCTTCGGCAATCTTCGGAAATTACGTCACACCTAGAAGTGTGAGGGAAGTCCGCCATAGAACAGTATTGTTTGTTGCATTGCTTCTTGGTAAGATGCCACAGCGGTGTGTGGCGATGTTTTGTTCTCACTCAAACGAAAAGTTGTATGAGTGGCCAAAGGATAGCAGGGCACGTAAATGAACATCTTTCGTTCGCACGAAGGGAATGAATTTCACGCCATCATCGAGTAGTGTTCTCTGCTGCAAACACTTTGAAGATGCCAGCTTCCTTAACCGGTCTGCTTATGATCAAGGATTTGCCAAAAAGTAAGTGTGATTTTTGGATAGATGACTGATGACTTGGAATGAACAGTATAAGCCAGGGGTTTTCAACCCAGTCCTCAAGGCACACTGTGGGTCCTGGTTTTTGTTCCAGCCGATCCAGCAGAGACAGTTGAACCAATGAGGCTTCTGCTAAAACAAGCCACACCTGACTGCAATCAACTGATTGCACTTGTAAAACACCAGATTGGGGAAAAAGTGTTGTCATCTTGTTTGGTAAGAATGAAATCCTGCACCCACAGTGTGCCTTAGTGGAATAGGTTGGGGACCCCTGGTATAAGCTAGCGACGTTAACCGAAAGTTAACTCGTGGCAATCCCCGATCATAGTTGTTGTTGCGTTCGCTAGGTGAAGCGTGTTTAAATTGTGCGTCATCAACGATCTTGTCCGAAAGGGTTAATCCACTGTCAATCAGGAAACGGGTGTGGATGTGCATATAAACGGGTCGGCGTTGCGGTAATTCACTGTCACGTTGCAGTAAGAGACACACACCGCCGGTGAGTTTGTGCACATTTATTTGTATTTGTATTATGTATTTCCACCTTCATGCTTCAAGCATTTCATTGCATTTGTACAGTTCGCCGTTTCTTTCACGGTGATGGCATGATAGCCTTCTAGTTTGTTTCGCGAGAGCCACTGACAGGTGACAAGTTAGCGTGTTGGCATTGAGTCAATCTCGCAGCGAATCAGCGAGCGCGCAGGTCACGCAGTGAATCATGGGAAATGTAATCTCGGGACAACACTGAAGTGGTGCTTTGTAATCTGTTTGCTTGTGTGAAAAAAATACATTTCCTCACGCTATTAGACACCACTTCCTGCCGAGAGCTGTGCCGAGCTGTGTTCTTACTGTTCCATAAGAACTGCTCCATGTGTTATTAAAGAGACAAAGTTGTCAGCACGTCGTGTGTTCGATACATTTGTAAACAAAAAGCTCATAACAAGACACTATGCACGATCCGTTTAAGAGATGCTCGAGTGGGAAGCGAGGAGGAGATCAGCGAGAAGCAAAAGTTTGCGGTCGAATGTGGCGGCAGTCCGCTATTATTTTGTTTTCTTATTGTTGCCACAATAAAGTGGAGAAAGCCATCGACGACTCATCTCCTTCTTTCCCCCCAACGTTTTTATATTATTTTTTACATGCACGAGAGCTGCCGGATCTGCCAAAATGAACATGAAGTCTGATTATTATTTTTTTTAACAATGTCATCAGATAGACAAAAACATAAAATTATGTGCAAATGCCTGCATCTTCAAATCATGAAAATAATAACAGCCTATATCTTACCAATGTTGTAATCTCGATGGGTCTTGTGTCCATTCCATGTCAGGTAGTCTAGGCACATTGTTTGCATCCTGATTAGCGTCTGGCTTATACATGTTAGGTCCAACATAAAATTCCAACCTCCTCCTCTTCCTCCAACTCTTTAAAAACTTGGGTCTCCTCCCTTGCACTCAATCTATCGCTTATATTGCTGTTTGAATCATTGTTTGAAGGGCTTTGTATGGTGGCCGTATGTATGGAGCTGCCATCGCTGTTCCCGGTGTGACGTATCACTTCCGGGTTCGTCCCCTTTGAGGCTCGAACTTCGGAAACACAATTATTTTGTCAAATATACAACATATAAATTATTTTTTCATGCTTTATTTGTTGGACATTGTTTAATTACTTTACTTGTGACCCTATTTGGCATGTGAAAAAATTACTTCACATTACTGCTTTAAAAAAAAAAAAAAACTGTACCTGAACTTTGTAGTAGTTATTGAGTTGAAGTATATTTTCCATACCATTTTTCCAGCTTCAATAGTGCTCATGACAACTGATTCGAAATAGGTATTGTTTATAATTGAGAGCAAAAAGGCTTTTTTTGTTGTTGCTTTTGCTTGAGTAAAGGAATTGTGTTTATTATATACGTAAATATCTTTACTTCAACGTACTAAAAGTATAGATTGTGAGTTCTCTGGCCCTTTTTATGTTTACGCCCAGGTCACTATGTACTACCCGACCCGTAGTGTCCACCAGGGGGCATATCGCCTCCTCCACAACCTCCACTACCGCATGCCATTTCCTATCGACCAGGACCTGTACGTTTCAGCCACCTTTCAGGACCTGCTGAACCGCACCAGGCTGAGTGAGCCCACGCACTGGTTCAAGAGCCTGCAGCAATATTACTACAGAGATCGCTGGGAGCTGTATGATACTAGGTCTGCTTCTATTTACCAACAATCTTCTTACCAAAACTCTTCACATTGTTCAAAACTAAGAAAAGGCAAAATTCAACTTTTTACAGTACATACAGTATACTGCATTAATTGGCAGGAAGAGACATCATCTCTTTATTTTTTAAAAATATAATTGACATACAGTGCTGGCCAAAAGTATTGGCGCCCCTTCAATTCTGTCAGATAATGCTCAATTTCTCCCAGAAAATGATTGCAATTGTAAATGCTTTGGTTGTAATATCTTCATTTATTTTGCTTGCGATGAAAAAACACAAAAGAGAATGAAAAAAAATCATTATCATTTTACACAAAACTCCAAAAATGGGCCGGACAAAAGTATTGGCACCCTTTGTAAAATCCTGTGAAACTTGTCTAATTTTTTCAGCACCTGTTACTTACCTGTGGAACATAACAGGTGGTGGCAATAACTAAATCACACTTGCAGCCAGTTAAAATGGATTCAAGTTGACTCAACCTCTGCCCTGTGTCCTTATGTGTACCACATTGAGCAAGAAGAAAAGAAAGAAGACCAAGGAACTGTCCGAGGAATTGAGAAGCAAAATTGTGAGGAAGCATGGGCAATCTCATGGCTACAAGTCCATCTCCAAAGACCTGAATGTTCCTCTGTCTACCGTGCGCAGTGTCATCAATAAGTGTAAAGCCCATGGCCTGTGGCTAACCTCCCTAGATGTGGACGGAAAAGAAAAATTGACAAGAGATTTCAACGAAAGATTGTGCGGATGGAGGATAAAGAACCTCGACTAACATCCAAACAAGTTCAAGCTGTCCTGCAGTCCGAGGGTACAACAGTGTAAACCCGTACTATCCGTCGGCGTCTGAATGAAAAGGGATTATATGGTAGGATACCCATGAAGACCCCACTTCTGACCCAGAAACATAAAGCCAGGCTGGAGTTTGCCAAAACTTACCTGAGAAAGCCAAAAACGTTTTGGAAGAATGTTCTCTGGTCAGATGACACAGAAGTAGAGCTTTTTGGGAAAAGGCACCAACATAGAGTTTACAGGAAAGAAAATGAGGCCTTCAAAGAAAAGAACACGGTCCCCACAGTCAAACATGGCGGAGGTTCCTTGATTATTTGGGGTTGCTTTGCTCCATCAGGCACTGGACTGCTTGACCGTTTGCATGGCATTATGAAATCTAAAGACTACCAACAAATTTTGCAGCGTAATGTAGGGCCCAGTGTGAGAAAGCTGGGTCTCCCTTAGAGGTCATGGTCTTCCAGCAGGACAATGACCCAAAACACACTTCAAAAAGCACTAGGAAATGGTTTGAGAGAAAGCACTGGAGACTTAAGTGGCCAGCAATGAGTCCAGACCTAAATCCCATGGAACACCTGTGGAGAGAGATGAAAACGGCAGTTTGGAGAAGGCACCCTTCAAATCTCAGAGACCTGGAGCAGTTAGCCAAAGAAGAATGGTTTAAAATTCCAGCAGAGCATTGTAAGAAACTCATTGATGGATACCGGAAGCACTTATTTGCAGATATTTTGTCCAAAGGTTGTGCTACTAAGTATTAGGCTAAGGGTGCCAATACTTTTGTCCGGCCCATTTTTGGAGTTTTGTGTAAAATGATAATGATTTTTTTTTTTCATTCTCCTTTGTGTTTTTTCATTGTAAGCAAAATAAATGAAGAAATTACTCACAAAGCATTTGTAATTTCAATCATTTTCGGGGAGAAATCGAGCATTATCTGACAGAATTGCAGGGGTGCCAATACTTTTGGCCAACACTGTAGGCACATATTGCTTAAACTCTTTGCAAACTTAATTTTTCCCATACAAAACAATGTGCTTACTTACTTTCCATTCCAATCAAAATAGCAAAGAGTAGTTGTGGATTCTTTTAACCTGATCTCATTGTATCAGTTTCTTTGTGGGAATCCAAAACATACGATAACATAAATACATTTTTTTAAATGCTTAAAACGTCAGCTAAGTTGCTACATGTCAATATCAATCAATCAAATTCATTTCTATAGGCCTTCACAAAACCCCGAAAGGTCCTCAAAGTGCTTTACAACGACAACAAACATGGTTCATGATAAAGAAAAGGCAGGAAAGTACTATACTATGACGTTAAGAAATAAAAAAAAAAAGAAAAGAAAAAACAACCCAACGCGATAAAAGTCAAAACAGCAAATAAAACAATAAAACAGATCAAATCCGAAAACATTAAAACCCTTAAGAAATAAAACCAGGCTACCCTAGTCTGGGGGAAAAGCGATAACTGGGATTTAAAAAGGCCTACATTCGTAATGGTGCGGATTTCAGGGTGTAGACTATTCCACATGACTCAACCTTGTTTTATTGAACTCAATAACTGCACTATTTTTGGCCCTTTCTGACTCATTTCATTGTTTATAGTCAGGATATTCAAATATATGATTTTAAAGTAGCTCACTGGCTTTAAAAACTAAAACTCACCGACGTACTTTTTGCAGGTTCTTATTTCGAAAAAATGCCATTGTTGATAATGTTTTTTTTTTTTTATCTAATGCAGAAGAGACCCTCTGGAAACCAAGAACCTGGCATCAGACCCGTCATACAATGCAATACTGGAGAGCCTGAGGCAGACTCTCCAGAAATGGCAATGGGAGACAGGGGACCCTTGGGTGTGTGGGGCAGACTATGTGCTGGAGGACAAGCTGGAGCCACAGTGCAGACCACTTTACAATGGACTTTAATCCTACCGAAGCGTAGCTTGACTGAAAGATAAAATCAGCACACAGTACACAATAAGTAATAAATCTTGTTTGTTTATATTTTTGTATGTCACGCTGCTTTTAGTGGTCCAAAATAAACATTTTATATCCCTTTACTTCATATAATAAGGTATCATTCTTGATTACGTGACTCAAGGGGTCCTTTAAATGGTTTCCATACATGCACAGTATTCTCTTTCGGGGAGGTAAAATAGAATACATGACATTTACCTTTCATTATTTGGTTAAAGGAGTGCATCCGTTACATTTTTCTCCCAGAAGGGGGTGGAGCTGATGATGCATGACCGCTGCAATCAGTGAATCAATCAGCAAATGGCTATGTATTGATAAATTCAGGTTTGCTCCTCTGAGTCCAATTTTGTAGCGAGGCTGATTCACTGACTGTTGACATGGAGGGTCAATGAAACACTAGTTGGTTTATTGATGTGTTCCTTTTTTCTTAGCTCAAAATCTGTTCACTCATTTTGATGTCTTTTAAGCTATGTGACCACCGCTCTCCTTTTTTATGCACTGACCCAAGACATTATCTGTTAGTGTTTCCAAGTGACATGATGTTCAGCTCCAGTTCGACAGGTTTGTTTTATTTGGTTGTTGACTGATAGTCACGATATTTCCGCATTTGACTTGTGTGACGATAACCTGACATGGACATCATTTATATTTTATTGTGATGACACGCCCATTGAGCCTAAGCACTGTGCAGTCTACTGGATATCAGGGCTGCAACGAAATAGTGATTCTCACGCTACTTTGTGGCTTAATTTTCGCACCTCCAGTGCATTGCAGATTTTTTAATCTTGTTATAAGCATAGAAGAGTTCTAAAAACATATTTATGTACACTTTACTTACATCTATGTATGTATGTACACTTGAGAGAATGAATACAGTATGATTTATTTACATTATTTTTAGGGCTGTCAAACGATTAAAATTTTTAATCGAGTTAATTACAGCTTAAAAATTAATTAATCGTAATTAATCGCAATTCTAACCATTTATAAAATATGCCATATTTTTCTGTAAATTATATATATATTCTGTAAAATAAATTGTTGGAATGGAAAGATAAGACACAAGATGGATATATACATTCAACATACGGTACATAAGGACTGTAGTGGGCATTTCACTCTACTGTCATTTAAATCTGTCTATGCTGTCCTCACTCCGAAGCGTCTACTTTTTCCAAAGCTAGACAGCTAGTGAACGACGCCATAATAATCAGACGTCTTTCTTTTTCATCTGATTTATTAATAAAATGGCCTCAAACCATTGTCCTCTTTAGACCGTCGTAAAACTACAAAAAAAAAAGTACACAAGCATTGCATTAGCAACAACGTTAGCTTAGCACGCTATACAGGTTCACAAAACATAAACAAAAAGCGTCTCATACAAAAAATATAACATTTCCCTTACTAACATGTGCATTATTTACAACAACCATACTTATGGACAAATCTTATCCAAGGATCATATAAGCACAACATTACAACATAGGCGTCAGCCCGAGACGTCCTGCAGCCATATTGAACTGGCAAGACAACAATAAACAATGTCGCAAAGCGACCACAAGAGTTCGCTGTTAGACAGCACAAAAAGCCTTTCTGTAAAACTGCCCAAAAGGCAGAATACTGTCTGAGCGGGACATGTGCGTTAATTGCGTCAAATATTTTAACGTGTTTAATTTTTAAAAATTAATTACCGCGCGTTAACGCGATAATTTTGACAGCCCTAATTATTTTATAATACTGCCAATACAATATTTACATGTTTTAAACTTCTTTAATGTTCTAATAGTAACATGCATTTATAGGGTTTTATATACAGTGGGGAGAACAAGTATTTGATACACTGCCAAGCAGTGTATCAAATACTTGTTCTCCCCACTGTATACACACACACATATATATACAGTGTATCACAAAAGTGAGTACACCCCTCGCATTTCGCAGATATTTAAGTATATCTTTTCATGGGACAACACTGACAAAATGACATTTTGACACAATGAAAAGAGACCATACGCCGTACTCTACATCAAATTGGTGCATATGGCTGTCACCCCAGGAGGAAGCCTCTTCTGTACACGATACACAAGAAAGCCCACAAACAGTTTGCTGAAGAGATGTCAACAAACTGGAACCATGTCCTATGGTCTGATGAGACTGGTGGGCTTTCTTGTGTACCGTCTCCAGAAGAGGCTTACTCCTGGGGTGACAGCCATGCACACCAATTTGATGTAGAGTGCGGCGTATGGTCTGAGCACTAACAGGCTGACCCCCCCACCTCTTCAATCTCTGCAGCAATGCTTACAGCACTCCTGTAACAAGTCACATGACATTTTGGAGGGAAAATAACAAGCAGTACTCAATTTGGACATTTAGGGATGTACGCATTTACTAAGGGGTGTACTGACTTTTGTTGCCAGGGGTTTGGATATTAATGGCTATATTTTGAGGGGAAAATAACTCTATTATATAAGCTGCACACAGACTACTTTTCATTGTGTCAAAGTGTCATTTTGTCAGTAATATTTAAAAAAATATATTTAAAGAAAAAAACGACTTTATAGAATTATTCACTCACATATTTTAAACTTTTAAACAAATTACATCACAATGAAAAAAATAGTGTCTGTAAATAGGTCACGGATATCTACCTCATAACTATCGCTTAATTGTATTCTTTTTGTTACTGTCACATTTTCCCCGATATTTTAGATGATAATCGATCCAAACACAGAAAAATTAAATTTAAATAATAATTTAAAATTTGTTTTAAATTTTTTTTGTTTTTTGTTTTTTCTCCATAGCATTCAAGCCTACCTATCGTGCCACGGTATGCTCGAATTGTGCGTTTTGTTTTCCTTGAATTTTATTTGTTTTCTTTTTAAATTTCCATTACTATTATTTTGTTTTTGCGTGTGTGGCCATGTGTGTGCGTATGTGTGGTTTGTGTAAAATAGATGAGGACTTGCTCGCGATACAGCCAAACATAACTCCTGGTTGTTTTTTGGGGGTTTTTTTCATGGCAAAGACAAAGTGTTGTTATCAACCTATCCTTTGTTAATATTAATATATATATTTTTTTTAATTTCTCTTATCTACATCAAATGTGCCATGAAAAAGACTATCTGATCTGTTATCTTAGATGTGGCTGAGAACTATTAAATCATGTCAATGTATTCCAAAGCTCAAATAAAAAGATGTATACAACAAAATTTAAATTAAAATAAAAAACATTTAAAAGAGTAAATTTTTGAAAAAGAAAATCTCGACCACTCCTTGATGTCCCTTGTTATATTACCGTGTTTCACCCATGAAATCCACGTAAAGTCCGGCTTTGGCCATTCACAACAGCTGTGTCTTGACACTCGGTGAGACATGCTACACGGAGTTTTTGGCTCGAAACAAGGTAAGTACGCGATAATATCTTGTTAAAATCAGTGTCTTTAATTATGCTCTCTCATGCTCTCACCTCGAGTTAGAGTTTAGAGGTTTAAAAAGATTTTTTTAAAATGCCCTCCTGTTCAAAATGTTTCTTTCCCCAGAAAGTTGAGATTTTAAGATTTCCAATGATGTATCATACATGCGAATAGGACAACTTTGAAATTTGGCCAAATTGGGGGTCTCAGAGCGGAACTTCAAGTCACCTGAGTGTTTTGGCCATAAATAAAAGTGATAAATCTCTATTGATTTTTATTTAAATTGTATGTTTAAACCTTTATCGTTGTGGGAGATAAATTCCAACTTCCAGTTGAAATGGATTGGACGTCTATTGCTGCCAACAGGTTTTTCAATATGTTTCCCTCTTTTCTCCGACAACACATACAGGCCTGGCAGTGAATGAGTTAAGCTCATGATAACTTTTAAATAGAAGTCCACTGTAGCGACCACGGTCCCTGAAAGGGTTAATATTGTGGCCTACATGCAGAGGTGGATAGCAACGTGTTACATGTACTTCTAAGACTAGTTTTACTAAGGTATACTTTTTACTTTTGTAGATTTGTGAAGAATAAACGCTACTCTTATTCTGCTACTTTGGGCTACACGAGTGGTTAAATTTCCCCCCCTTTATTCTACATATTACCAGCGATGCCAAAAGTAGAGACATGCCTGGTGTATTAGCGGGGCAGCTCTACCGATTTCACCAATGTAACGTTGTAACAATAATCACATGACTCCATTATATCAATCAGATGCAAGCCTGCCGGTCTATCTTCGAACCAGCCTGTTCAATCGTGGTGTCTTTAAAGTACTGTAAATAATGAAGTTTTTGATATACAGCACTGCCCTCAACGTGACTCGAAATCGTGGATTTTAACCTCTCTCCCAGTTTTTATTTGGCACCGATTGACCACAGAAAACCGGAGATATTATCCTTTTAATTTCATAAAACTAACTATGATGGAAGTAGTCACTATTCAAACGAGGAACTATTTTGGACAAATAATGCTTCGTTTATGTAATTTTTTTTTCTCTTGTCGGGAATTTTTTTTTTTTTTGCATTTCTTTGGCTTAATGTCGTTATGTAATGGGTTATTGTACCGTATGATTATAACAACAGTCTAGATATATAACTGCTTAGAAAAAAAATACCATTGTTTGAGAAAAAAAATACAACAAAAATACAAGCAGTTACTCACAATGTTACTCATTACTTGAATATTTTTTTCACCAAATACTTTTTTACTGAGTACATTTCTTGGATGACTAATTTTACTTTCGTACCGTATTGGCCCGAATATAAGACAGCCCTGAATATAAGACGGCCCCCTCTTTTTCAAGACTCGAGTTTGAAAAAAGACTTTTTCAACACCAAATTAATTTTTATACAGAAAATAATTACAGTACATCTGAAACAAATGATTATAACAATATATTTGAGAGAAAAAGCGTGTTATTTTGCCTCATTATAATCTTGATATCTGAACATTTAAACATGTAAACTAAAGTGCAATCACATTCGTAAATGAATGGCTTCTGGTTTTTGAAATGTAAATAAACCAATCTATAGACCCCACTCACCAACGTCACACAATGACATGTCGCTGTATCCGGCCGCCATATTGTCAGTCATTGTTTATCCGTATTCTCAATGGTTTCAATTTGTCGTGCAATTCATGTAAGCCCCGGCGCTTTCAGACGCTGTAAACTCATTGGATGCGTTGCATAAAAGGCGTTATGTGGAAAAGCTTCGGTGTATCCATTTGCCAGATTCATATTTGATGCCTAAATCGATATTTTTCGACCCGCTGTCTTCGCCGTCTCTGCCTGACATCTGCTACCCTGATACCTACAACTATCTTGTCCACAGAGACTCAGCCTATTCTCACGAAACTTTGAAAAACTTTAAGAGCAGCACTCTAAGCAACATTACCCCGTGTGACCCTTTACTTCCAATTTTCTAAAATGGCGACAATCAATAAAAAAAAAGTTGACTGCGATGGCTGACGCTTCAAGGATAGGTGGATATTGGACTATTTCTTCAATAAAATACGCAACAACTGTGTCTGCCTCATTTGCAAAGAGACAGTCGCTGTTTTCAAGGAGTTCGATGTGACGCGATTTTACCAAACAAGACACGCTGACATGTACAACATTACAGGGAAGATACGCAGCGAGAAATTATAGCAACTTGAAGCTAGTTTAATTTCACAGCAGCAGTATTTCGCAAGAGCCCGAGTGTCGAAAGAGAACGCCACAAAGACGAGATTGTTGAAATTATTGAATTAAGAAAATAATAATAAAGCAAATGTGACACACAGAAGGGCTTGCTAAAATTTGTTTGTACCTTTAAATATATTATTCTACGTAAATCAGCAGAGGTAGCCCCCCACATTTTTACCACACCAAATTTGGCCCCCTTTGCAAAAAGTTTGGACACCCCTGTTTAACTGATGATCCGGAGACGAGGCCAGCTTCTTTCACTTGGTACCAGCTAAATACTATTCAAAAAATAATGATGGCGGAAGAAATAAACATCTTGAATTTCAAACTGCATGTTGTCGGCGATTAGCCTCGCAATGATCTTAATTGTTGTTGTCAGCCCAAAACCCTCTAAATATATATTAAATGCATCTTACCAGATATAAAATGACTACTACATAATCTGTGGTGATCGTTTGGTGCCCAGTTTTCTCGTCGAATTGCAGCAGTCCATCTCGCTCTCCTCTCCGGGTCTCTCGGAATACGGTAGAACTTCAAGTCTCTCCGTGTATCTTCTCTGTTACTGCAACCAACCGCCACACACGCCTTCACCATTTTGATTATTAATGTTAACGAGCAGAAAAACACGCCATAATAGGAGGAATTTACGTAGCGGTAATGCGTAAACACGACGAGTTGACGGACAATATGGCGCGGAGGCATGGTTGTGACGTCATGTGAGTGGGGTCTATTGTGATAAAACAACAAAATTGCAATAACTGCATTAACCATCAACTGAAGTCTAACTGTAAGTGTAGTCTTGAACCAAATCTGAATAAGGAAAAACATTGCAATAAAATAATGCAAACTGGTTAAACTTGAGAGTAGCTGAGATCTGTCATGACAGGACATCGCTTCAATGATGTCTGGCGCCATCTAGCGTCGTGAATATGTCTAGACCGCCAATAGAAGACGACCACTACTTTTTCAGTCTTATTTCAATGCAAAAAACACCGTTTTATAATCAGGCCAATATGGGTAATATTATTTTAGAAGTAACGCTGCTCATACTTGTGTAAAATTTTTGGCTACTCTACCCACCTTTGCCTTTTTTTTTTTTTAATCACAAAAAATACTCTGGTCACTTGCGAATAACAAGTGTTAATATTTAAGATTATTAGTTTGGGGACTTGTCCTTGTCATTCTGTAACCGCATGGGAACAAGAGTAACTGCCGAGTTCTGTGAGTTGGCCCAATTACGTCACTGTCTTGGTGTAAACCCCACAAGCGTCACGCATTTGACGTTTCCCTCTCTCTCTCTCAAGCCATCAGAAAAAGATCAATTGGAAACGCCCACCTCCAACCCCATCCTTTTGTCACGCATCAAGACGGATCATCTGCCCTCCTCCAATTTGATTTGACGAACGTCCTGAGTCGCGATACGTCTTGCAACCCGCTTATAAAAGCAGCAGGAAATTCGTCCAAGAGTCATCCAAACCTGTGGCAGAAATCCCCACCCCACCCCAAGAAAAAAGAAAAAAAACTTCGCATAACTTTGCATTTGCTCTACAGAGATGGGGAGTTACATTAGGTTGGCTTTGGTGTGCGTCGCAGTATCCCTGCTCATCTCTTGTCACTCCGTCCAAGCCTGGTACAAGCAGTCCACCGGTCCCACTTATTACTCGGTGGGTCGCGCCTCCGGGCTGCTCTCCGGGATCAGAAGGTCCCCATATGTGCGCAGGTCCGAGTCCCAAGAAACGGTGATGGAGAGCGGGGAGACGACCGGTGCGAATGATGTTCTGGAGGGGGGCAAGCAGGTCTCCTTGCTCAAAAGTATGGTGAGTATCATTTAAAAGCTCATTATTTGGTTGTTTTTCGTTTTTTATTTATTTATTTATTTTAACGTATTTTGCGATCTCTGGATCGCTTGTCTAATGAAACTGCAACAAATGTATCAAAACATCCGATGGGCTTTATTCCCGTGCGTAAAAACGCATGCGTAAAAATGCGCTTTAACGCTGAGTAAAGTAAGTGACGGTTTTGGTAATTAAAAAAAAAAAAAAAAATTATAATTGTCTTTTTTGCGTTAATCTGCTTTGTGCTTTCTCATCATGTTTATATATAGATAACTATATTTGTAAATTAAGAAAATTTGATAAAAAAAAAAATAAGATAAAATGAAATACACTCTAATAATGTCCCCTATTAACACGAGTTGATTTTTTTTTCTTGTCGATGTCATTCGACAATGGACAATTCATTCAAACTGGGAGGATTGGATGTGAATGTTCATGCTTTAGTGGCATTGACAGTGCTAGATGTTCAATTCAGTCCAAATGGATTGGATTTTAGCGCTGTCAATGGAAGCCAATGGGTTAAATGAGTGTTCTATACAGAGTTAAGCATAAGGTTTATATAAGTATATTACACTCCAAGGCATGTGTGAAAAAGTTCCTTGAATTGCTTTTACATCCGAGCAAGCATATGAAACCTGATTTGGGTTTTTGAAGACTGTTTCCGTGGCATGTGCAGTCAAAATCCTTTCATGCAGGAATTACAGTATGATTTTTTTTTTTTTTTTTTTTAAAGCATTGTAAATGAGTTACAGGGCAGTCATTGGCTGCATTTGACATCCAATGCATTTTGACATTTGCCTTATTCATAATACATACATATACCTAGTACAGAATAATATACAAAAAAATACAATAATGATTAATTTTTAAAATGATCAATGTAAATACTAATATTTAAATTGACTAAAAACAGTCACTCGCTCTGTAAAAGGTTAAAAGTGTCAAATTTGGAATAGCTAACCAATGTCCCAAAAGACACTCATTGACTGCAATTGGCGATAAGACGTCCAATTGCCAGCATCTCCCAGTTGAAATGGGTTGGACGTTTATCACTGTAGATGTTAAAGTAAATTGAGCTTCCTCCTCTCATCACCTTCTTATATATTTGAACTATAGGCTATTTGCGTGAAGGACATCTCCCCAAACCTGAAGAGCTGCGAGTTGCTGCGGGATGGAACTGGCACCTTTCAGTGCAAGGCGGACGTCTTCCTCACCCTCGACTCGCTGGACTGCCTGTCCGCATGAATCCACAACTGCACCCGTTACAGACTCTTGAATGTTTTTGTTTTTTTTTTAAATGTTAAAAGCTGATGTTTTATTTTATTTATTTGTGTTGTTAAGTAAAGACGCAAATCTTCAATTAGAATAAATGCATTGTAAAGGCTGTTTGGTAGAAATCATTTCCATTATTTCACATGACGTGCACCTGCAATGCTGTGAGAAAGTTGGTTTCTGTAAATTGTTATTTTATCTATTAAAAATCTGTACATGGAACCCATTGTGTGGTCTATAGGTCCCTAAATATTTCATAGCAAGCATAAGTAGTAATAATGCAAGTCCAGCCACACATTTTTATTTTGTATCGCAGTTAGACGTTGAACATTTTAAACCCAATGGCATGACGACCAAAAATACAGTGAGAATGTGTACTTACATTTTTATAGTCTTAAGAACATTAAGAAAAAGTGTAAACTGACAACATAAGGCATCAAAATCACATTTAAAAGACACCATGAACCCATTCACTGCCATTGATGGCAATAATGTCAAATACATTTTTAACTTGGAAAACTGGTAGTGAGCGGCCTTGTAGTGTTAGAGACAGCTAATTAGACCATTACTGATTACTAAAATACATATTTTAAAAATGTCAATATCTTATGTTGGAAAACAATGAAGAATGACAACAAAATGAGTGTTTTGATCAAGCATTTGCAAGGCAGCTTTATAGTGATAGGTTGTTGTGATGTCATGATGATAAAGAAGTCGGAAAATATAACCCTTCACAGCCTATTTCATAGACAAACTGTATATTCTCAGTCTGTTGGTGGCACCTGGCAAAGGATAATCAAAGCGGTCCTTCAGGTTATTTTTTTTCTTTATATATTTTACAAACCATCTTAAAATCTCAAATAAGCCTCAATTTGTCAGGATTCTTGACTTTCAGGCAGCTACAGAAGAGACACAGCTTCTAGGTTCTCATTTATAATGGTGTCCATAACCACCTCAAAGACCACCTGGATGTTGGAGGTGTCGGTGGCTGTGGTGAAGTGGTGATAGATGAGCTTACTGGCAGCTGAGTCAAGCGAGACGAAGCTGGCGGTGATGAAGCGGGCGGCCGAATCCACGTCGCAGTCAGCTCCTGGGAGAACAAAAAGTGAAGTTCCAAATATTATGAGTCCAGATGTCAATCGCAACCTGGCAGGGATGACAGTCACCATCAAATGTTCAGCCAATCAGTTAAAACTACAGGTAAAATACAATTTTAAAGTAACATTTGAAATCTTTCAATCATATTACAAACAGAGGTTAATTATCAGTAATAAGAATAGCAGCCTGAGACAATTACTCAATTCCAGAAAAGAATTTGAAGATTTTTACGTAATGGTAAGTAATTTTTCTGTTGATTGATCAGCAATTCTTATTTTGATACTTGATGCAAGAAATCTTGGACAAACCTTTAAACTGAGGGAGGTAATGACGTAGGTGTCGCCCCGAGTGCAGAATCTTGTCTTGGAAAAGGTCAATTTTGTTCATGAATAAAATCTGCAACAAAGAGAACATACAGATACAAAAAAAAAAAAAAATCAAAATTTCCATCATGAGTCAGAGGTTTTCTCTCAAGTGGGTGAGAAAAATCCATTCGAAAGATCATCAAACATTAACCAGGTACCGATTACTTATTCCCACTTGTAGGACTGCAATAACGAAGCAAGCTATGAAACCATTAAATCAAGTTCCAAAAATATGGGTGTCATCTTATACTCTCGATAGGTACAGATTGTTCCAAAAGTTGCAACACAAAACCTTTTTTTATTTTTCTTTAGCTATCATTCAGACAGATGTAAGGTCATCAGCATTTGTCAACTATAGCTTTGCAGTTTTTGTCTATCTTTATTCAACAGATTTTTTATGGGCTTTCAAACACTGCTCGATGGTCACCTCAGTCACTGCCATCGACAGCAAGAGGATTGGATGAGTGGTATTGAATTATCATCTTTCAGTGGGTTCATTAATTATATCAAATTAATTCACATGATTCTGTCTGTTTGGTTGGCTGGCTTTATTCGGACATTGACTCGCACGGTCATCAAACTTGGTGGAAGCGTGAGTGCTGATAAAAATACAGTGCTATGAAAAAGTATCAAAACTTTTTGGAATTTCTCGCATTTCTGCATAAAATCACAATGTGTAAATGTGATCTAATCTTTGTCAAACTCACACAGATGAAAAACTGTCTGCTTGAACTAAAACCACACAAACATTTATAGGTTTTCATATTTTAATGAGCATTGTATGCAAACAATGACAGAAGGGGAAAAACCATCAAATTTTAATATTTTGTGGCTCCCCCGTTGGCAGCAATAACTTCAACTAGACGGTTCCTGTAGCTGCAGATCATTCTGGCACATCGATCAGGATTAATCTTGGTCCATTCTTCTCTACAACACTGCTGTACTTCAGTCAGATTCCTGGGATGTCTGGCATGAATCATTGTCTTTAGGTCATGCCACAACATCTCAATGGGTTTCAAGTCTGGAATTTGACTTGACCACACCAGAATGTGTATTATGTTCTTCTGAAACCATTCTGAAGTTGATTTACTTCTGTGTTTTAGATCATTGTCTTGTGCAGCATACATCCTCTTTTTAGCTTCAACTGTCTGACAGACGGCCTCAGGTTTTCCTGCAAAATATCCTGATCAACTTTTGAATTCATTCTTCCATTAATGATTGCAAGTTGTCCAGACCCTGAGGTAGCAAAACAGCCCCAAATCATGATGCTCCCTCCACCATGCATTACGGTGGGGATGAGGTGTTGAGGTGACTTTGTGTGTTACTCCCAAACAATTCAACTTTGGTTTCATCAGTCCACAAAATATTTTGCCAAAACGTCTGTGGAGTGTCGAAGTGCCTTTTTTGCGAACATGTTTTTTTTAGTCCTCCCATGAACACCATTTTTGGCCATAGTTTTACATACTGTATAGTTGATGTGTGCACAGACATTGGACTGTGCCAGTGATTTCTGTAAGTCTTTAGCACACACTAGTGTTCTTTTTTTTTTTTTTTTACCTCTCTGAGTATTCTGCGCTTTATTCTTGGCGTCATCTTTGGTGAACAGTGCCAAACACTCTCCGTTTGTAGACAACTTCTCTGACTGTCGATTGATGAACATCCAGACTACTGGTGCACGATAATTATTGGTCCGATAATTATCGGTCCAATAATAGGAATTATGACGTCATCCCAATAAATCCAATAACATTATTAATAGGACCGATAATATGTACTGTGCTGGCTGGCTGGGAAATCAGTTGACTATTTGCGGGGCATTGCTACCACCTGCCGGTCAGAATAATTCACTGCATCTATAATTTGGCCCACAAACTCATTCACTTTACACAGTGCTGTGTCTAGCGGTAGCATTGACAATCGTGACTGCTTTCTGTTACTTACATATATTTCCGAGGCGGAAACGCAAGTACAGTGGTACCTCTACATACGAATTTAATTCGTTCCAGGACCTTGTTTGTAAGTCGAAATGGTCGTATGTCGAGCAGGATTTTCCCATAGGAATACATTATAATTCCATTAATTCGTTCCAAAGCCTAAAAACATACACTAAATTCTTAATAAATACTGCTGGCACTGTTACAAATGGCAATTAAACATAGAAAAACAAATAAGTTATAAATAAATAATTCAGAATAATATAAGAAGAAGAAGAAGAATTAATAATTATTCCTGAAAATAATGTAACGAATCGGATTCTAATATGGCGGACACTTTTTACTGTCCCTGAACGCACCGCGAAGGTGACGTCTCCAGTGAGATAGGTCGGTGCGGTAGAGATAATACTTTCGTTTTCCTGAGAGCAGTCAACTGCTTAAGACAATGAGCGTTTTGTGTTGGATAAGTTCTTAAATAAATGATAAAAACGTGACAAAGCTGGCGATTTCCTTGGCAATGTTACCACAATAATAATTGTCACTTTAACTTATAAATAGTGGCGAACGGTGGTCATAAGAGGACCATGGAGCTGTATTGTTGAGCCAGTTCAGGGACGCGCACCCCAAGCTCATATTTTTCTATAACTTGCATCTTCATTTCAAAGGTAAGCATCACTTTTTTCCTTGTTTCTCCAACTGTATCAACTTTTTTTGAAAACTGTGTTGATTTCTCACATAAGAAAATCCACCGTGGGTTCGTTTGCAGTGCTGTCATGTCGTCGTATTTCGAGCAACTCGTCGGATGTAGAAACAAATGGCGGCTCAAATTTTACGTCGGATGTCGAAAAGATCGTGTGTCGAAGTGATCGTATGTAGAGGTACCACTGTATTTATGTTTACTATAACATATGGATGTGCAATATATGTTTACTTCGGTGGTGAAGGGTCATATGTACAGAACTTCATAAGTTGCTGTGTTATAGAAGCCAGCCAATGCTTATGGCTAGTAGCTCAAGCTGGTGTGCTATGCTATACATACATATAAGAGTTGTCCTGTCAGCATGCTTGGTAGGATTTTATACTATGCAGAGAAGAAACCTCATACTTTATTGAATATGGTTGCACTCACTGCCGTTTATATTGATTATTATAAGGCAAGCCATTAATCCTTTTTGTTGTACCATTTTTTTGTTATGAGAAATGAGTGCTAAACCTTACTATATAATGTTTGCATTTTACAGTGTTAGTAATAAGTTAGTAAGTTATTGAGAGGCCTTTTGGTTATTGATAGGCTTGCTGTCCTAACCTGTCTCCCAGGTTAAGAAAGTTGTTTCATGGACCAAGAACACGACAGTCTCCTGTAGCACCAAATATTTTTATCTGATGACAAAGTACAATACCTGTTAGGTTTATGTTTTAGTTCAGTGCTCATTGTTCAGGAAACACATCTTCAATTATTTTGACCAATTGATTGTGATTGGCTCAAATTATATTTATTTGAAAAAATAAATATTAGCACTTTATTTGAAGTCAAGACTGTTCTTGTCTTTGTTTTGTTCATTATAATAATGTTCATGTAGTTATGAAAATTCTGGTGAGGTCAAAGGCAAATCTATGTTGAATCCGCCATTATTATTTTTTTAAACCTCCAGGCGTTCAAAAACTCGTGTGAATATACATTTTTTAAAATTATATATTTATTATCGGTTATCGATATCGGCTTTGAGGAGCAGGAAGTTATCGATATCGGTTTTAAAAAATGGATATCGGTCACCCCTAATCCAGACTTTTAGAGATGGTTTTGTATCCTTTCCCAGTTTTATACAAATCAACAATCCTTGATTGCAGGTCTTCAGACAGCTCGTTTTTTCCCAGCCATGATGCACATTAGACAATGCTTCTTATCAAGACAATTCTTACAAGGTGTGTGTTTTATAGTGGGCAGGGAGGCTTTAAACTACTCATCAGTGATTGGGAACACACCTGACTTAAATTGTTTGGAGGAAATTGGTTTCAATTGCTCTTTAAGTCTCCTTAGGCCAGTACTTCTCAAATAGTGGGGCGCGCCCCCCCAGGGGGGCGCAGAGCGATGCCAGGGGTGGCGCATGTGACCTCGGGGAACATGCTTTTTTTTTTTTTTCTTTTTTTGCCATACTAGAATGAAGTGCACTTACGCATCCACTCAGTGGGTGGCAGTGGCGCTCTCATTTTTAAAGTGCGCGCAGTATTTTTGAAGTAAGCAAGAGCACACAGACGAGAGATATGAAGAGCTTTGCGCCATTTTCAAAAGCTGTTTTCCGGCCGGACTCACGCTGCACTCACTGTCTTCTCCGGTTCTCACGTGTCCGCCCGAGACGTGCCATTTTCGGTTTGGGATCGTCACGACGACCGCCGTCACCCACGGTTCTCCCTCGGCCACCGAGAATGCGCTTTTTTCGGGCCGTTTGCCTTTTGGCTTTGACATTTAATACAGTGGTAGGTGAGGAAAGACCACTGTTTACTGTGTCTGAAAATGATTATAGCGGACAGCCGGAAGCCAAATCAATTAAGACGCCACTTAAAGACATTAGACCCCAATCTCATTGATACGCCGCTTGGTTGTTTTTCAGCGAAAACATGCCGAATATTGCCAATAATCGTCCCGCTTTGTCAGTGTTATATAAGTATACCAGTGAGCACTGTTAGCATGCTCAGTGGAAAATAACCTCACGCTATTGCAAACTGGAGGTGATACTGTGAGCGGCGAGCAGCGAAAATAAAAACTGTCTTTTTGTCCGAAGACACTCTTTTTCCCTTCTATTCGGTTTTGTTTTTTCGGTCAAATTTTTTGGCATATTGTCCTCATGAGTTAATGTTTCGAATCAATTTGAATTTGTTATTATTTACTTATTTTATTTTTCAATATCAAATGTTAAAAATGTACCTTGAGTATTTTTACAGTTTGGATGTGACTTTTTTTTTTTTTTTAAATTCAGGCAAATTGATGTGCGTTAAGTCTTTTCTTTTACAAACAAAAACAATGTTGATAAAGTTATACTTTATAAGTTGATCTGTTATTTTCTGTAATAGAAAAAAATGACAATGTGAGGCAGAGGCGTACTTATAATAGTAATATTATAGACAAATGATACTATTTACAGTGGCGGTAGAGTTTGGGGGGGCGCGAAACATTTAAGTCTTCCTTGGGGGGGCGTAACAGAAAATAATTGAGAAGCACTGCCTTAGGCAAAGGTTTCACTCACTTTATTTTCTCCCTTCTGTCATTGTTTGCATATGATCCTCATTAAAATATGAAAACCTACAAATGTTTGGGTGGTTTTAGTTAAAGCAGACAGTTTTTACATCTGTGTGATTTTGACAAAGATCAGATCACATTTGATGGTGATTTTCTGCAGAAATGTGAGAAATTCCAAAAGGTTCAGATACTTTTTCATACCACTGTACAACATTAAGATGAGAATTCAAAGGATTCAGAATCAGTAAAAAGGATACAATGTATTTAAAAGGTTTGTATTGTCACTACGCAAGGCAAAATGACAATGTTCTCCAGCTAAGTGGATACTGCTGACTTGTTTGTTTTTTAAAAAAATATTTGCAAGCATCGTTATCTCACACTTACACTCACACACTCACACCACCCAAAGAATAAGCGTACTTGCTCAGTGCTCGTGCTTTGTTGGTTCGTTTTGCGTGCTTCTCAAACACCAGTTGGCTTTCCATGTGCAAAGGATCCAAATTTGGGTCACGTCATGCATCACCAGAACACGTCAGTACATCAATACATTAACCATGCCGGCGTCGTTGAGTCCGCCTGAAATGCAACGAAGAAGGAAGCCCCGAAAAACGATGGAGAAGCTCGTCGCGTGTGTCCAGCTGATTAGCCAGTGTTTATATTTTTACATCAAAATGAATAAATTTACGCATTTTTACCTGCACAATAACCCCGTCTCATGCCCCTTCGCCGTCGATGAACCTGCACCCAGCCCCCTTGTCGTAGTTAGCCCTTTGCTGGCTCTTGTCTGGCCTAGCAATGAGTTGGTGCCTGCTGAGCACCCGTTTTCAGGGGATAGTGCTCGTGTGATCGAAACAGAAAGAACCGGTGATCACCAGCGTTGTTTTCGACAACAATGACGATAACGAAAATATTTCATCAACACTTTTTCATGACGATGACCAGACGATAACGAGCTAAAAAACGTGTTTCAGGAGAGACTACATTACAAGCCTAATGTCAGTTTTTGTCTAACGAGAAGAGAACAAAACGAAAATACGCAATAGTTTCTGTCACATGTTCACAATATGTGACATTTTATGTGTAGTTAGCCTGCATCTTAGCAGTGACTGGTTGTGTCACTCATGTGACGTGCTGCCCCCCCCCCCCCCCACACACACACACACACACTCAGTAGTGCAGTGTCCTCTCCACTCTCAAGGCTTGCACACATGCCACATGGTAAGATTTGTTTTCTTATCTTGGCCAGAGAGAATATGCAATGTTGCTTTACCGTTTAAAGAAAGGTCTATGCTGAGTGATCTGAGTGTTCATCACATCTTAAATGTAACTCATAGCGTTAGCAAAGCATTTGCGTTAGCATTAGGTAATCTTAACGGCGAGCCTTTAAAGGTCTGTGCTGAGTGATCATCACACCTTAAAGGTGTGAACTCATAGCGTTAGCATCGCATTTGCGCTAGCATTAGGCTACTGCTAACGGTGAGCGTCCTCTTAAACTCTCGGACAACTTATTTTACATACAGTTCGTGGGATCCAGCTGGGTATAATTAATTGAAAATAATGTACTGTTATCCTGTTGAGTGTGTATTATCACCAAGTTGGCGTTGTACTTGTAGACGCTACATTTTGTGCTTGTCTGTTATTTTGTTATTCATTCATTCATTCATTCATTTTCCATGCCGCTTTTCCTCACGAGGGTCGCGGAGGTGCTGGAGCCTATCCCAGCTAAGTCGAGGCAGTAGGCAGGGGACACCCTGAACTGGTTGCCAGCCAATTGCAGGGCACAAGGAGACATACAACCATTCACGCGCACACTCATACCTACGGACAATTTAGAGTGTTCAATCAGCCTACCATGCATGTTTTTGGGATGTGGGAGGAAACCGGAGTTCCCGGAGGAAACCCACGCAGGCACGGGGAGAACATGCAAACTCCACACAGGAAGGCCGAAGCCCGGGATTGAACCCTTGATCTTAGAACTGTGAGGCAGACGTGCTAACCACTCAGCCACCGTGCCGTCTATTTTGTGATTTTTGGAGTCAATTTTTTGAATTTTACAGACGAAATCCTTTTTAGTAAACGTTAGCTAAAACAGGACGAAATTAGTCGTATGGTTTCGACAACAAAAACTAGACAAAGACAAGCACATTTTGAGATGACTAAACTATACAGTGGGGCAAATTAGTATTTAGTCAACCACCAATTGTTCTCCTACTTGATAAGATGAGAGAGGCCTATAATTGTCAACATGGGTAAACCTCAACCATGAGAGACAGAATGTGAAAAAAAAAAACAGAAAATCACATTGTTTGATTTTTAAAGAATTTATTTCCAAATTACAGTGGAAAATAAGTATTTGGTCACCTACAAACAAGCAAGATTTCTGGCTGTCAAAAAGGTCGAACTTCTTCTAACGAGGTCTAATGAGGCTCCACTCGTTACCTGTATTAATGGCACTTGTTTTAACTCATTATCAGTATAAAAGACACCTGTCCACAACCTCAGTTAGTCACAGTCCAAACTCCACTATGGCCAAGACCAAAGAGCTGTCGAAGGACACCAGAGACAAAATTGTAGACCTGCACCAGGCTGGGAAGACTGAATCTGCAATAGGTAAAACGCTTGGTGTAAAGAAATAAACTGTGGGAGCAATAATTAGAAAACGGAAGACATACAAGACCACTGATAATCTCCCTCAATCTGGGGCTCCATGCAAGATCTCACCCCGTGGCGTCAAAATAATAAGAACGGTCAGCAAAAATCCCAGAACCACACGGGGGGACTTAGTGAATGACCTACAGAGAGCTGGGACCACAGTAACAAAGGCTACTATCAGTAACACAATGCGCCGCCAGGGACTCAAATCCTGCACTGCCAGACGTGTCCCCCTGCTGAAGAAAGTACACGTACAGATTTGGATGATCCAGAAGAGGACTGGGAGAATGTGTAATGGTCAGATGAAACCAAAATAGAACTTTTTAGTAGAAACACAGGTTCTTGTGTTTTGAGGGGAGAGAATACTGAATCACATCCGAAGGACACCATACCCACTGTGAAGCATGGGGGTGGAAACAAAATGTTTTGGGCTGTTTTTCTGCAAAGGGACCAGGACGACTGATCTGTGTAAAGGAAAGAATGAATGGGGCCATGTATCGAGAGATTTTGAGTGAAAATCTCCTTCCATCAGCAAGGGCATTGAAGATGAGACGTGGCTGGGTCTTTCAGCATGACAATGATCCCAAACACACAGCCAGGGCAACAAAGGAGTGGCTTTGTAAGAAGCATTTCAAGGTCCTGGAGTGGCCTAGCCAGTCTCCAGATCTCAACCCCATAGAAAATCTGTGGAGGAAGTCAAAGGTCCGTGTTGCCCAACGACAGCCCCAAGACATCACTGCTCTAGAGGAGATCTGCATGGAGGAATGGGCCAAAATACCAGCAACAGTGTGTGAATAGCACAACAAAGTATTGAGATGAACTTTTGTATTTGACCAAATACTTATTTTCCACCATGATTTGCAAAAAAATTCTTTAAAAATCAAACAATGTGATTTTCTGTTTTTTTCCCCCCACATTCTGTCTCTCATGGTTGAGGTTTATCCATGTTGACAATTACAGGCCTATCTAATCTTTTCAAGTGGGAGAACTACCACAATTAGTGGTTGACTAAATACTTATTTGCCCCACTGTATCTAAAAGTATTATCATTCAAAAGACTAAAGGCCCAAGTACACCGCATGCGTGATCGTTGCGTTTGCGTTCCGGTTCAGTGTTGCCTGCGTGCCACGCAGTCCGTCAAAAACAGGCAAATCATACCGGCTGCTGCACGGCTGCGGTCCGCCAACCTCGTCCCCCCCCTCCCCCGTGAGCTCTCGCGTGATCGCGCGCGATAGTGTGCCATTTAAAACAACGAAAAACACACGGAGTCTATATTCATCAGAGAAGCAGAGAGAGAGCACATATTTTCTTTGCATTATATTTTAGTTAATCTGGAATTAAGAGACAGACATGACTGCATCATGATGAGATCGGGACAGAAAAACACACATAATAGGACACCTTGCAGCTTCCTTTTTTATATTGTCCTTATAGAAAGGATCTGCTGCATCATAAATTATTTTGTGGGTTTCCACCTCCATGATGAAGCGCTCATCATCCATCTTCGCTCGTGTTTAAACCGTGATTAGGCACCTGGGTTGTTACGTCCAGGCCCAGCTCCGCCCATTTTGCCGGATGCGTGTCCGGCAAAAATAGAAAATAGCCTATACCATCCGGCGGGCATGCGGCACGCCGGAGGTGGTACGCAGTCAAGCCGGAGCACTGACGCGGCCGGTATACGTTGAACAATAGGATATAATGGGAACGGATTGGCTCCGGCGCTATTTTTTGCCGGAGTCGGAACGCAAACGCAACGATCACGCATGCGGTGTACTTGGGCCTTAAGACTACAGACCCAACAATACCAAAGCACTTTCTGCATCTTGCTAGATCAATGTGGCTTCATATTGAAAGAGTTCGGGTACTAGACTAGCCTGCCCAGAGTCGAGACTTGTCTCCCATTGAAAATTTGTGGAGCATTATTAAATGTAAAATACGACAACGGAGACCGCTATCGCAGCCTGTTGAACAGCTGAAGCTGTATATTAGTGCAAGAATGGTCAAGCTTCAACAATTAGTCCTCAGTTCCAAAACGTTTTTGAATGTTGTTAAAAGAAAATGGGATGTAACACAGTGGTAGAAATGACCATGTCACATTTTTTTTTGGATCATGTGGCAACCATAAAATTCTAAGTTAATAATTATTTTCTGGGAAAAAAAAACTTAAGTTTAAAGTTTGAACATTTAATATCATGTCTTGGTAGTGTATTCAATTAAATATAGGTTGAACATGGTTTGCAAATCATTTTACTCAGTTTTCATTTATGTTTAACACAACGTCGGGTTGTAAACTGTGTGTTTTAGTATGGGTGGGACGTTAAACGTCCTGTAACTGCAAAGACGGATAATCACATTTTCTAGTAATAACAAGGCAGTTACAAAAGTAGGAAGGTTATTGATCTGTTTTCTGAGTCTTCCTTACGGCAAAACACTACCGTTTTTGTCCACCGGCATCGCTAAAATCGACCAAAACTGAAAAGTTACATAGCGTTGCTTTAAGTGGTTATATGCCAAAGTTACTGTGTGGTCAAGTAAAAACAGATCGTTTTTAGAGCAGATCTGGTTTGGCTATCACTGTCAATGGCTGCCAATAAGTTGATTTGCGAGCCAAGGAATTGCAGTACATGCCTATCAAAACTGCAAAGTCTAAGGCAACAATGTTCTTACATCTGTCTAAATGACAACTAGAACTAAATGGAAAGGGGGAGGGGTCTAACGATTCATATTGACTTTTTGGACATCTTCTATATAGCATACAACACAAAACATAAAAATCAATTACTCGGAGGTGGTGATTGTGGATCAATTAACATGCCCCAATCAGTGCAATCAATTGCGTACGCACACAATCACGTGTTACTGTTTCTCTAATCAACTCTCACTTTTAACGGTAGGTCTCACAGGTATACAGTATCGACTTTGTAGTTGACCAATTATAATTGTCTGCCACCAAAACCTCAAACAAAAGGCCCGGAAGAATACAAGGTGCTGCAGCGTCTAATTTCAACCGACAAGGCCCTAAGGAAGCCATAATTGAAATGACACATTTTTCTCCCACAACTGAAAAATATTTTGAAACGCTAATAGCGGTAAGGAGCAGGTCAGGCTCGTTAACATGCAGGCCTACGCAGAATGTCAGCACATTAAGTTCTCATTGTTCACTTAGTTGTCACAACACACGCATAAACAGTCTTTTTCAGGAAAGTATTCATTCAGGGAACATGAATCAAGCGCAGTTTAAAGCTGTTGTCACTTGACAAATGTACAGTATACAGGGTTCATACACCTTTTGACTTCTACCATGGCCAAACTCAAGCACATTTTGATGACTTTCAAAACCAATTTTCCAATTTTTACAGTATCTTTTAAATGTTATCCCATTTTTTGGTTTGTTTTTTGACGATGAGGCAGAAATAAAATATGATGCTGTCTCACAAGTACGCAAAGGTCCTCCAAAATGTTCTATGACCCCAGAGGCTCGTGAAGTCCCCCCCTCCCCACAATATTTCTATTGATTTTCAAACTAACAATTTACACCATCACCACACCAAGAACACACACACACACACAACAACAAAAAAAAAAGAAAAAAATAGTTGTTCCTCTACCATTATTAAGCTCCAGCTTCGTATCCAACCAACGTGTCCCCCTGCTGAAGCCAGTGCACGTCCAGGCTCGTCTGTGGTTCGCTAGAGATCATTTGGATGATCCAGAAGAGGACTGGGAGAATATGTTATGGTCAGATGAAACCAAAATAGAACTTTTTGGTAGAAACAAAGGTTCTCGTGTTTGGAGGAGAAAGAATACTGAATTGCATCCGAAGAACACCACATCCACTGTGAAGCATGGGGGTGGAAACATCATGCTTTGGGGCTGTTTTTCTGCAAAGGGACCAGGACGACTGATTTGTGTAAAGGAAAGAATGAATGGGGGCCATGTACCGAGAGATTTTGAGTGAAAATCTCCTTCCATCAGCAAGGGCATTGAAGATGAGACGTGGCTGGGTCTTTAGCATGACAATGATCCCAAACACGCAGCCAGGGCAACACAGTAGTGGCTTCGTAAGAAGCATTTCAAGGTCCTGGAGTGGCCTAGCCAGTCTCCAGATCTCAACCCCATTGAAAATCTGTGGAGGGAGTTGAAAGTCCGTGTTTCCCGACGACAGCAGCAAAACATCACCGCTCTAGAAGAGATCTGCATGGAGGAATGGACCAAAATACCAGCAACAGTGTGTGAAAATCTTGTGAAGAGTTACAGAAAACGTTTGGCCTCCGTTAACAAAGTACTGAGATGAACTTTTGGTACTGACCAAATACTTATTTTCCACCATGATTTGCAAATAAATTCTTTAAAAATCAAACTGATTTTCTTTTTTTTTTTCCCTTCCACATTCTGTTTCTCATGGTTGAGGTTTACCCATGTTGACAATTACAGGCCTCTCTAATATTTTAAAGTGGGAGAACTTTATCGATTCTCTTATCGATTCTAATTTGGGGAAAAAGAATAACAAACGTTTTGATTGGCATCGAGTTTGTTTAATCAGAAGTCACAACCTTACAAACTCACAACGAGGTCAAAAGAGGCCCAAGGTCTCAATGTTAACTGTGGAAATAAGTGGCAAATACACAAAAATGTGTAACATTTTACTGAAACATTTTTCTAATAGAAATTTAAAAAATGGTATATATTGGCTTATAGGTCGTTGTTCTGCATTTGGCAATATGTGTTAAAGTGTATTATTTACCATTATATTGAAATGGATGCCCTTTAGTTTTTAGTATGTTTTCACGCTCAAGTGGGGGCGCTCTTGCGCTTCCTCACGCGAAGACGAACGCGCTCACGTGAAGAAGAGCGCTTACACGCGAAGAAGAAGTGCAGCTACAAAGCATCCAAGCGAGCGAGCGAGTTAGTGAGAGAGGGAAACACTGCAACGAGCTTACGTTCTTTGTTAATGTTTGTAAAATATCTACAGAGGAAACGCCTGTATGTATCATCTTTTGTGTTATTGTTGTGTGTTTCCACTCGCGATCGGACACTTAAATCCAGTTGTGTAGTTGTTTAAACGATGTGCTAATGCTAGCGAACGCACGCTAACCATTTGTGTTATTACTGTATTAGCAGCTAATCATCGCTGATTTATGTTGATGCGAACCTGTTTGTTATTGCAATGACTGCAAGTCGCTTTGTTGTAATTTTTCCTCGTGAAGTGAAAACACACTTTCAAGCGTTTGAACCTACTGTGTTGTCCTTGTTATGTTTACGGCTGCAATGCTTGTGCTAATAAAGTATTGTAGCCTTTCATTTTTACCCTCTTTCCTGGTGAAGTGTAGCCAAACTTTGGAGCGAGTGGTTCTTGGCGCAATGCTAGTTTCATGTGTCTGGACAACAAGACACGTCATGTCACGTGATGACGCAATACGAGTCTCTAGGAATCGTTAAAGGGATCGTTAAGGCTTTTTCATTGTGATGTCGAGGCCTCGATACACTAGGCACCGGTTCAGAATTGGAATCGGATTTCGATTCCCATCCCTAGTGGTTACTACATTTGCCTCAGAGTTCTGAACTCAAAGGTTGGATTCTGGGCTCCAGCCTTGCTGTATAAAGTTTGCATGTTCTAGTGTGCCTATGTGGGTCTTCTCTGGCTACATCAGTCTCCTCCCACATCTCAAAAACATGCATGGTAGACTGATTGGAAACTCCCAATCACACAGGTGAGTGTGAAAAGTTGTCTGTATGTGCCCAGCTGCGATTGGCTGGCAACCAGTTCAAGGTGTAGCCTGCCTCCTGCCCATATTTAGCTGGGATAAGCTCCAGCACCTCTGTGACTAAGACTGCAACAACTAATCGATTAAATTGATTAATAAATTAGTTGCCAAGGAGTTTGATAATCAATTTTTGCCTGCAGCCATGAGTAGTACCGTTTGGCTCCTTGTTTGTGTGTAATGTGAGGCTGCGCACGAGCGCCAGTGATTACAGCAAGAGCGAGAGAGCGTTCACTGCTACACTCATGTTGGGCTGCTGAATCAATAATATTATGAAATGTTGAGAGTTAGATTTTTTTTGTGTTGTTAGATCCAGTGTGCCTCTGTCAGAGGTGAGTAAATGAAGCCAATTGTATTGTTTGTATTCTTTGTTGATGAGACGTTACTACTTAGCATAGAGCGCTAAGCTAGTAGGCGATTATGCTAATCAGTGTCTTAGGTGTCCGTTTGTATTGTTTGGGGAAGCATATTAGCACTTAAGTCATATCTAGATAGTAAGTGCCTCATTTAAAAAAAAAATTTTTTTCTTAAAGAAACCACACACATACACCCAATCATATCGCAGCTTAGTCTCCTTTCAAAACAAACTCCCATTCAAACTGTAAATTGCCATACAAGAGAGTGTGCCCTGAATTGGATTTGGATTGTATTCGACCAACTGTTTGATAAAAAATACTGATTCATTACACTCTACCTCCTCCTTATCCGATTTTGTTTAAAGAATATAAATAAGGCATAGACAATTTATATCAGTGGTTTGCAACTTCAGATTAAACTGTGAAGGTAATTGAAAAAAATGCGATTTATCCAATTAATTGATTAATCGTGTAAATAATCGTCCCATTATTCGATTATAAATAAAATAATAGTTAGTTGCAGCCCTACCTGATACCCACGGAAGGATAAGTGAAATGAAAAATGAATTAACCAATGAATGAATGAAATGTCAATTTTACTGAAATCATTCCAAGTACACGTCTATAAACATTTTTTCCAAAGAGGTAAATGTTTTCCAAATATAAAAACACTATTCTCCAAAGGGATTGTGTTCGACCCCACGTGTTCAGTTATATATCTAGCAGACATAAACAATGCATCAAGTCATTTAACGATTCTCAGTACTGTTGATATATCCAGTGTCTACAAGCGAAGTCTACAAGCATTGTATATCCTCAAAATGTTCAGGATCCTGTTCCATGTCAGTTCTCGTTTGCCTGGCTGATTGTTGCTAGGCAGCATTTGTAGGTTTCAATCACACTTGCCCCTAAGGCCAATGAAACATCGGGCATAATATGTCAACAGCGCCCACCAGGCTGTTTAAATAACTTAAAGGCTTATGAAAACACATTAATTTGCAATTAACATTGCTCTGTATTATTATTATTATTTTTTTAATCAAGTCTACACTTCTCAAAATCCTGCTGAAATAACATGACGTGGAACTGACATCCATGGGTACGGCATAAAATGATTCTCAATGTAATGTGAGAGAGGTCTTTCTCACCATGGATGTACTGCGGAAGAAGACATTGTTGCAAATGGAGGAGAAGAGGTTCATGCTCTCCTGCAGACGATTCTACACAGAAGAAAAATACTTTTATCAGACAGCTGCAGAGGTGCAAAGAACATTCATTCTTAAAGACATTCATCACAACCTCATGGAGAGTAGGGAATGAATCCAACAAGAAAGTGTTACCGTGGAGGGGTCTTCCACCAAGGTCATGTCATAACCGCTTAGCGATACTACAAAGAGCACTGCCCGGACGTCTTCAAAGCAGCTGATCCACTTCCTCCGCTCCGTTCGCTGACCTCCGACATCGTACATCCTATACACATATGGTAAAATTTAAACAGAGACACGGGGAAAAATAAACAAACAAACAAACAAACAAAACATTTGCAGGCCCCATTTGTGTTAAAATGATATACTTTCGGGCAAGTGAACCAAGCCAGGCAAAAAATTCCAATAGTCACACAGCTTTGAGCTCAAATCCTACCCTATACCAGCTTTTTAAATGCATAATCCATCAGTGCATGCTTGTTTTTCATTTTCTCATTGTGTAGGCGTAAGAACAGAACAGATGGACCTTTGAAGACATGTATTCAATTGTCTCGAAGCAATTCGGTGTTGAGTGTTGGGCCCAGGTGCCTGTGATTTAGCAAGCTGACTCTTCAATGAGCCTCCCCCACAAGGAGAAACTTCAAAAATTTACCATCCAAGACAATTTTTTTTTTTTTTTTGCTTTTGTGTTTTACCAGTTACCTTAGAGCAACTGGGCAGCAAATTATACATGCTTTCAGGAAGCATATTGCTTAGATTAGTGCTGCAACGATAAACCGATTAACTCGAGTAATTCGATTAGAAAAAAAGATTCGATTTGAATTTTGCTGCTTCGAGTATTCGTTTAGGGGCAGTTTACATGGCAACTCTGCGACACAAAGACGCAATGACTGAGTTTGCGGACTTGCCTCGCGTGCATATGGTGCCGGCGAAGACGAAAAATTCTGAATCCTGCCTCCAAAGTGAAAGAATCCGATTGTGGGGGGTTGAAGGGGGCTTCCTTGGCATGCATATCAAAGGCTCCTGCCGCGCGAGACCGCGCTGTTAACGTCAGCACTCGTACACATCACATTGGGCGTGCGCAGCGCTACTACTAAACATGAAAAACAGCAAATATGGTGGAATGTCAGCTTTAATTTACTGTTTTAATAATATTTTTAAATATGTTGAATGTTTCAATTTTTGTGCCTTTTTGAACAAAAGAAAAATGACATCGCTTCGAATGGGCGGGCTTTTTCCGGGCTGAGGGAGCTTGGTGGGGTCAAAGTGCATCATTCTCTGTCGCCCAGTAAATCTGCACTGCCCCCTAGGGCTTGGCATGAATACTACATCGTTTTCATGTGGAATTGCGACATTGTTCAAATGGAGATGCAAATGCAAATGCAAATTTGAAATTGTTCGTGTTCTCAGAGAGTCACCATGTAAACGGCCCTTAAATTCAAGTGGCGTTGTTTTGAAAAGTGTTTGCATTTAGTTTTATTGATTTGGGTGGATACAATGCCCTCTAGTGGCAACAGTGAATATGACATAATTCATTTCACATGGCTGAATCCAGCTGCTCCCTCTTAAACCAACATAATCTCATAAATCATAAATTTCCATAATCAGAAGTTTTTGTTTGAGCTAATGTTTTTTTTTAACTGCAGTCATAATTTAGTTTATAGGCATATTTAGCCATTTTGTGGGAATATGTGCTTGAACCATTTGTTAAGAGCATTGTTAAAAAAAAAAAAAAAAAAAAAAAAAAAAAAAAAAAGCATTTTATAGCATTTAAGCGAGCGGACTTTTGCTATGTAAGTTAGCCAAATGTTTTTTTGTTGTACTTAGATCCTCATTTATTTATTTTCTTATACCAGTCGAGGCTCAGCTAAGGCAGTTTAATTTTTTTTTATGTTCCTTATCTGAGTACTCGATTATTCAAACTAATTAGTTCATCGATTAATCGACTGCTAAAATAATCGATTGCTCCAGCCCTAATTTAGTCATTCTTTTAAGTACAGTAAGACTGCCATTAGTGTTACGTGGTCTATGCAAAGGAATGAGTGCCCAAGTACAGCACAGTTGTATTTAACTTTTTGTACCATGTATTTGCATTTTTTTACTAGAATAATTTTATTTGAATGTTTTATAAATTTCAATTGAATCCTTATTTATTTATTACCCCCCCAAATTCCTAAGTTAAACTCAGTTACTGTCAAAGACAAAACAGAGAAAGTCCATAATTTTTACCCCATAAAATCTTTACTTTTTCTCCGTTCAAACTTGGGTTGCTAGTTGTATGTACATTTTTACACATACAGATAAAAGTTGGGATATCAAATTTATTGTATGACAGTTGCTGTGTTTTTTCTTGAAATGCTAAACATTTAGTAATGTCACAATCAAAGTTTCTGTGTGTGGGGGGTTTACTTGGTGTAAAAAGTTGGACAATCAATGGTTTAGAACGACTTTCTGCCACCAATTTGTTCTACCACTTTGGATATTTTTGAGGAAACATCCACAATAAAGTGCCAAATTCCCAAACAGCTAAAGCAGTGCTTCTTAATTATTTTCTGTAACGCCCACCCACAACCAAAGCGATTTTTGTTGGCAATATTCGGCACGTTCGCTGAAAAATAAAAATCAAGCAGCTTATCAATGTGATTTTTAATGTCTTTAAGTGACGTCTTAATTGATTTGGCTTCCTGTTGTCCTTTGCAAACATTTTAGACACAGTAAACAGGCTGGTCTTTCCTGGTCTCCCACTGTATTAAAAGTCAAAGCCAAACGCTACACACGCTTAGTCATAGTTCCTCATCTTAGCTCTTCATATCACCAGTGCTCTTTGCTGTGTGCTCTTGTTTGGTTAAAAAATACTGCGCACGCTCTGAAAATGCGAGCGCCACTGCTACCCAATGCAATCACACTTTATTATAGTACACCAAAAAAGTATGACGTTTGGCGCCCATACTGGAACAAAGATGCTGAGGTAAATCCCGTTAAAACAACAGGAAAATGGTACTCAAACTATAACCTGAAAATGATCTAAGATTAATGATAGCAGCAGCTGGAGGCTGGTAAAAAAAATTAATATACAGTACTCTCATCACGAAAAAAATATTCTGAATTACTGTACTACACAAGGAATTGGAATTGACCATGAGCATAAGTGTGCCTAACACGTCAACAAGGTTCCAGAACCAAGAGTACTTCCACAACAGAGGAGAACAGTTAAATTATATTTGGTCAATGCAAAAAAACTGACTGACACCCCAATGTTCAGCAGTATATTTCAAATTACCCAAAAAACACAGCAGCAGCTAGAACTCTATCTGATCCAATAGCAGAAAAATACAAAAATAACAAGAAAGGCAGAGAAGAACATATTTGGTCACCAATTGGTCAGGTGCACATCTTTCATTGGAGCACCCTTTGAGCAGATAGAGCAATTTATCCAGAGGGAAAAGGAACAAAAACAAAACGTTGGGTGTCATGCCACCCCCCCCCCCCCCCCCCCCCCCACACACACACACACAAATCTTTGGTGGAAATGTTCCATGGATACTTATTTAATCAGGGAAGTTGATAATGAGTGCTCACACAAATGTAGTTACTAGCACATAAACACATTTACAACACACACTAACCATCGTTTTCATTCTTCCTGTTACTCAACACGAAAACACAGTTGACGCTCATCTGCTTAGATAATGAACCGAGAATTTATGTTAGAAGATGTAGGAAAATATATATATATGTATATGGCGGAAAACACAGACAAGGCTGAAAAAGCAGTTTCTGCTCTTTCACCCCTCTTTAAAATAAACTGCTGTATTTTAAGCCAAAAGATGTAGTTTGATAGAATATGTCTATATGCTGCCATAGCAGATTCATGGTGCATTAAGGCCCCAAAGTATTTTTAATTTGTCCGTTTTACCCTGAAAACCCCCGTTTATAGACGTCGCACAACCGCTTTTGTTTCAACCTAGCCATAAAAAGTAACTGTATTTATTATTCAAAATGTCTGTCATTTTTAGCTTAGAATCATTAATTGATGTCTAATATTCAATTTAAAAAAAAAATTGACTTAAAAAAATTATTCACTCGCATATTTTAAAATTTGAAACAAATTACGTCACAATGAAAAAATGGTGTCTGTAAATAAGTCATGGATATGTACCTCATAACTATCGCTTAATTGGACTTTTTTTTGTCACGGTCGCATTTTCCCCAATATTTTAGATTATAAATAATCGATCCGAACAAAGAAAAATTGGGGGGGGGGGGGGGGAAACGTTTAAAAGGGTAAATATCTGAGAAAGAAAAGTTCGATCACTTTGATGTCTGCGATTGCTGCATGCGACCCTTCTTATATTACCGTGTTTCACCCATAAAATCCCCCCAAAATCCGTCTGTGGCCATTCACAGCTGTGTCTTGACACTCTGTGATACATGCTACATAGATTTTTTGGATCGAAAAGAGGTAAGAACGCGATAAAATCTCGTTAAAATCAAGGCGTCTTTAATTATGCTCTCACCTCTAGTTAGGGTTTTGCTGTTTGAATTTTTTTTAAATGCCCTCCTGTTCAAAATTTCTTCCCCCACAAAATTGAGATTTTAGGGTTTCCAATGATGTATCACACATGCATATAGGACAATTTTGAAATTTGGCCAAATTGGGGGTCTCAGAGCGGAACTTCAAGTCACCTTGAGTGTTTTCACCATAAATAAAAATGATAAATCTCTATTAATTTTTATTTAAATCTAACCCTAATCCTAAACCCTAACGCCATATAAATTGAAGGAATATTACAAGGGATATCCCCGATCCGATCACGTGATCGGAAATCGGACCGATAAGGCCACTTTTTCAGAGGATCGGAATATGGTTTCAAATGGTTTTTTTCTTTCTAAGGACTATAAAGTAACAAAATAATCCACAAATACAATGGCATTGCCAAAAGAAATAAACTCGTTACATATGCCACAACACTCCCGGAAAAAGCGGAAGTACTGTAAGCAGTACAGTACTTTAACATGTTTGGAATGTTTCTTCAAATTAAAAAAAAAAAAAAAAAAAAAACACTTTTTTTTTTCTTCTTTAGTATTGGATCGGGACTCAGTACAGTATTGGCATATTCTCAAAATCATGTAACTCTGACCGCGGTGCAAAAATACACGCTTGAGACATCCCTATATATTATTATTGTTTAAATATATTCATCCACTACTATAGAACAGAAACACAGGAATAACACCAAAAGCTTTTTATTTGTCTTATATGTGGTGTAATTCAATCGATCCATTTCATGGGTCATTGGTGACCTGGACCTGAAGCCTCTACCAGCTGACATTGGATTGGATGCGGGAATATTCTGTCTCGACTTGGTTGGCAGTAAAATACAAAAAACAACATTTTGTTTTAAACTACAGCATATAGAACAGTACGCTACTGTTGCATGTGGTCTAGCTGGACCAAACTTAATAAAGGGAATGTTAACATTAAAAATTAAAATATATGGCTCGTTATGATTTTTATTGGAGTAACCCATTAAAAGAGTATGCCTGAAAATAATGTCACAAACTAAAAATCATATAAACCTATAAGGAAGCAGAGTTTCATGAAAAAACATGATCTGTTCAGTATTTTCTTTTAATTACTACAGTGGTATGAAAAAGTATCTGAACCTTTTGGAATTTCTCACATTTCTGCATAAAATCACCATCAAATGTAATCTGATCTTTGTCAAAATCACACAGATGAAAAAACTGTGCTTCAACTTAAACCACCCAAACATTTATAGGTTTTCATATCTTACTGAGGATAGTATGCAAACAATGACAGAAGGAGGAAAAATAAGTAAGTGAACCAATACCTTCAACGAGACGTTTCTTGTAGCTGCAGATCAGTTTGGCACATTGATCAAGATTAATCTTGGCCCATTCTTCTTTAAAAAACTGCAGTAGTTCAGTCGGATTCCACTGATGTCTGGCATGAATCGCTGCCTTTCGGTCACGCCACAGCATCTCAATGGGGTTCAAGTCTGGACTTTGACTTGGCTACTCCAGAACATGTATTTAGTTCTTCTAAATCCATTCTGAAGTTGATTTACTTCCGTGGACGGCTACTTCTTGGGAGAGAAGCAACAGTGCCAAACTCTCAATTTGTAGACAACTTCTCTGACTGTCGATTGATGAACATCCAGACTTTTAGAGATGGTTGTGTATCCTTTCCCAGTTTTATACAAATCAACAATTCTTGATCGCAGGTCTTCAGACAGCTATTTTGACTGAGCCATGATGCACATCAGACAATGCTTCTCATCAAGACAATTCTAACCATTTGTGTGTTTTATAGTGGGGAGGGCAGCTTTAAACCACTCATCAGTGATTGGGCAGACATCTGACTAAAATTGTTTGGTAAAAATTGGTTTTAATTGCTCTTTAAATCTCCTTAGGCAAAAGGTTCACTTAGTTATTTTTTCCCCTTCTGTCATTGTTTGCATGCTATCCTCTTTAAATTTATAAAAACCTATAAATGCTTCGGTGGGTTTGGTTAAAGCAGACACTGTTTTTACATCTGTGTGATTTTGACAAAGATCAGTTCACATTTGATGGGGGTTTTATGCAGAAATGTGAGAAATTCCACAAGTTTTAGTTACTTTTTCATACCACTGTATTTGGGGTAAAATAAGTCTATTACACATACAGTATTAGAAAAGGTGTTGTTCTTAGTCTTTGTATCTAAACATGCACACAGCAATTTAAACACACTCTTAAGTCAAGTTAATATCTTAAAAGAGATCTTTGCAAACGTCCAAGTAACTACTGCATCATGTACTGTGCTCTTATGCCAACAACCAAGTAAGGCACATGGAATGTAAATGCAATGCAAAATAATAAACCCATTCATGTAAGATTTTTATCATCCGAGATCTGTCCCGCCACACCACCTGGGACTTCGCTTCATAAACGCACTATTTTATTATAATTTGCAGAATGCGCTCGAGGGTTACTTATATTATTAGTGGAAAAAATGAACGGTTTAGAAAGCAAAACTCAATAGAACACGATACTGGTTTATTTCAAATCAAAGTTTTTCTATGTTGATGAAACCTTGGCTTGATTTGATTTAACCAATGCATAGTGATTATCATGTCTAAAAATAAATAATAAAGTTCTTGGAAAAATAAAGGAACGAAAGTGATGGTGTTACACTATCATTAGGGTGAAATATGCACTCGATATCAACAAGTGGGTTCGGTACTCACAGCCCGGCACCATGCATTTGAGCTTTTATCATTATTCACATATCTAAGTAGGTACGCAGAATCAGGGGTCGACAATATAAATGGCCTGGACTTACTTTGAAAACCGTCAGGGCCACAAGAATGCTCCCATCACTGGCCCCATAAAAATAATGCGTCTATTAAAAAGATAGAAAAATCGTACTTCACATTAATTCCCTGTGGTTCCGTGTTATGATGACCTTACGCTATCCCGGTCAAAGACAACTTTTACTATCTATGCAGCAGCCTTTGCCTTCCGTGGTGCGTAAACACACCTCGTTCGCGTGCTTGCTCCCACGTGAATGCGTGCAACCTGATTATTGCTGCTGATTTATTGTCAGTATCTCAGTACCCACATACAGTGCCCTCCATAATTATTGGCACCTATGAAAAAGATGTGTTTTTTAGCTTCTAATTTTTTAAAAAATTCAAATAATATGTGACCTTAATGGAAAAAAAGAGAAAAATCCAACCTTCAATACAAGTGCATATTATCAGTGGGGAAAAAATCCCACATAAAGAAAAAAATTATTTGACATCAAATAATGTGTGTCACAATTATTAGCACCCCTGGTGTTAATACTTTGTACAACCCCCTTTTGCCAACAAACCAAGGTCTGGGAACTGCGATGACCATGGGAGGAGCTTGATTTTGTGTCTGGTGAACCATTTCTGTGTATATTTGGCCATATTTTTAGGGTCATTGTCTTGCTAAAAGACCCAGTGACTACCCATCTTCAGCTTTCGGGCAGAGGGCAACAGATTTTGATTTAAAATGTCCTTGTATTTCAAAGAATTCATGATGCCATGCACCCTAACAAGGTTCCCAGGGTCTTTGGAAGCGAAACAGCCCCACAGCATCACTGACCCACCCCCATACTTCACAGTGGGTATGAGGTGCTTTTCAGCATGCGCATCTTTCGTGGCACGCCAGACCCACACAAAAATACACACGGTCCCAGGCTTCAACTGGGACCGTGTGCTTTGGTCAGATGAGACCAAGATTGAGCTTTTTGGCAACAAACACTCTAAGTGGGTCTGGCGTGCCACGAAAGATGCGCATGCTGAAAAGCACCTCATACCCACTGTGAAGTATGGGGGTGGGTCAGTGATGCTGTGGGGCTGTTTCGCTTCCAAAGGCCCTGGGAACCTTGTTAGGGTGCATGGCATCACGAATGATTTGAAATACCAGGACATTTTAAATCAAAATCTGTTGTCCTCTGCTCGAAAACTGAAGATGGGTAGTCACTGGGTCTTTCAGCAAGACAATGACCCTAAACATATGGCTAAATCTACACAGAAATGGTTCACCAGACACAAAATCAAGCTCCTCCCATGGCCATCTCAGTCCCCAGACCTTGTTTTGTTGGCAAAAGGGGGTTGTACAAAGTATTAACGCCATGCAGGGGTGCTAAGAATTGTGACACACATTGTTTGATGTCAAATAATTATTTCTTTATGTGGGATTTTTTCCCCACTGATAGAATGCACTTGTATTGAAGGTTGGATTTTTCTTTTTTCCATTAAGGTCCCATATTATTTAAATTAAACAAATATATATTAGAAGCTAAAAAACACATCTTTTTCAGGGGTGCCAATAATTATAGAGGGCACTGTAATGTTATACTACAAGACAAAATGTTTCTGAAACCCCCAGCACCTGGCCTAACACCGGGAAAAAAAGACCACTCAAAAAAGAAAAAAATCACTGGAGGAGTTGAGGGAAAGTGAAATATGAAAGGAAAAGGGAGAGAAAGTTTTAGCCCCAGTGGCGAGCCGCTGGAATAGGCTCGGCTACGATGAGACTAAAAACGAGGTTTACAGTGAGGTGTGCAGATCAATGCCCACATATGCAGACAAGTAAGTTCGAGAAAAGTTGACCAGTATGAAACCTTTGGTATGAACATAACGTAACAATTCATTCACGTGACTACGGTGAAAATAATATCGCCATTACGACAATTTAGCTTGAAAATCGTTAGCCATAATTGCCTTAGTCATCTCTTTGACTTCTAAATTTTTGCCATGACAACCGAGTCGAGGGAGACTTCCAGAGGGCGGTAAGGGGAAGACACGCAAGCTTCGCCCAGGCATGGGGCAGTCCCGTGGCCGCGCCTCCACCTGAAGCTCCCAAGAAAAAAATTGTTGTTGGTGTGGGTTTGTTTCCCGAAAACATTAAAATATATGTAAGTGATCATTGGAGTCGATTTGGGTTTATTCATGTTTCTGGTTGGGTTATTAAGGCCAAATTATATCAGATGCGTCTTCGGTACGAATCTGCAAATCTCCTCCGTGCTGACTGCATGCTCTGCAGTACGTCAAAAACAGGACAAAACATACCGGCTGCGCAGAACTGCGGTCCGGCAGGTCTATGCCGTCGTGAGTTCTCGGGTGATCGCGTGCGATACTGTGGCATTAAAAACAACGACAAACACAAGGACTTTGTACTCAACGGAGAAGCAAAAAGATTTGATTGAACATTTTTTCCCGAATTGTTTTTGCTTTTACCATGGGTTTCTGACACTATTTAAAGGCCAAATGTGAAGTAAGGTTGGCCAACCATGTTTTTGAATAATATCAATGGCTAAACAATTATGAGCATATTTTCGTTATTTTTTTAACGCAACCCTTCCAGATTCTTTAACCCATAGCAACGCCCTTGACAACGAAAATGCTTTTCTTCGACAATCTTCGGAAATCTTCGGAATTGACGTCACACCAAGAACTGCGAGGGAAGTCCGCCGTACACAGTATTGTTGCATTGCTTCTCGGTAAGATGCAACGGCGGTGTGTGGCGATGTATTGTTCTCAATCTAAAGAAAAGTTGTATGAGTGGCTGAAGGATAGCAGGACACGTAAATGGACATCTTTTGTTCGCACTAAGCGAATGAATTTCACGCCATCATCGAGTAGTGTTCTCTGCTGCAAACACTTCGAAGATGCCTGCTTCCTTAACCGGTCTGCTTATGATCAAGGATTTGCCAAAAACTAAGTGTGATTTTTGGATAGATGACTGATGACTTTGTCAAAGCAGAGCTGCCAACTGTTGTGGAATGAACAGTAGAAGCTAGCGACGTTAGCCGAAAGCTAACTCGTGGCAATACCCGATCATAGTTGTTGTTGCGTTCGCAAGGTTAAGCGTGTTTAAACTGTGCGTCATCTACGATCTTGTCCGAAAGGGTTAATCCACTGTCAATCGGGAAAGGGGTGTGGATGTGCATATAAGCGGGTCGGCGTCGCGGTAATTCACGCTCATGTTGCCGTAAGAAACACACACTGCCGGTGAGTTTGTGCACATTTATTTGTATTTGTATTATGTATTTCCGCCTTCATGCTTCAAGCATTGCTTTGCTTTTGGACGGTTCGGCGTTTCTTTCACGCTGATCGCATGATAGCCTTCTAGGTTGTGTTTTACGAGAGCCGCTGACAGGTGACATCTGACAACTAGCGTGTTGGTTTAGCGTAGCCATTGAGTCAATCTCGCAGCGAATCAGCGAGCGGCGCAGGTCACGCAGTGAATCATGGGAAATGTAGTCTCGGGACAACACTGAAGTGATGCTTTGTAATCTGTTCGCCTGTGTGAAAAAACTACATTTCCTCACGCCATTAGACGCCACTTCTTCAGGCTCTATCTATCGCTCCGCACAGCCTGCCGAGAGCCCCAAGCTGTGTTCGTACTGTTAGCTCCATGTGTTAAGAAAGAAACGAAGTTGTCAGCACGTCGTGTGTTCGATACCTTTGTCAACAAAAAGCTCATAACAAGACACTATGCACCATCCGTTTAAGAGACGCTGGGACTGGAGAGCTATGAGTAGTAGGAGGCGAGGGGGAGGTGATGAGAAGCAAAACTTTGTGGTTGAATGTGGCGGCAGTCCGCCATTATTTTGCTTTATTATTGTTGCCACAATAAAGTGGAGAAAGCCATCAACGACTCATCTCCTTCTTTCCCCCCAACGTTTTTATATTATTATTTTATATGCACTAGAGCTGCCAGATCTGCCAAAATGAACATGAAGTCTGATTATTGTTTTTTTTAAAACAATTTAATCAGATGGACAAAAACATAAAATTATGTGCAAATGCCTGCATCTTCAAATCATGAAGCTAATAACAGCCTATACTTTACCAATCTTGTAATCTCGATGGGTCTTGTCTCCATTCCATGTCAGGTAGTCTAGGCGCACTGTTTGCATCCTGATTAGCGTCTGGCTCATAAATGTTAGGTCCAACATAAAATTCCAACCTCCTCTTCTTCCTCAAACTCTTCAAAAACTTGGATCTCCTCCCTTGCGCTTGATCTATCGCTTATATCACTGTTTGAATCATTGCTTGAAGGGCTTTGAATGGCGGCCGTATGGAGCGCTGCCATCGCTGTTCTCGGTGTGACGTATCACTTCCGGGTTCGTTCCCTTTCAGGCTCGAACTTCGGAAACGCGATTATTTTGTCAAATATACAACATATAAATTATTTTTTCATGCTTTATTTATTGGACAATGTTTAATTACTTTAGTTGTGACTAACGATGCACCGATACCGATACTAGTATCAGCAGGGGGCGCCGATCCGGCCCGGAATGGTGGTATCGGTATCGGCGAGTACCAACAAAGACGGCGCCGATACCTTTTACCGGTCCATTATTATAACATTTGACCACAGCCTTTTTCTCCTCCTGGCACTCACTACACTCTGTCTCTGTGTTGTGTGATGACACGTGAACACCAAGCAGCTATCGCTATTGGCCTGCTCCAGACCAATGAGAGCGGGCCAATAGCCACTCCTGACCAATCAAAAGGGGGCTTTTTCATACGGACGAAAAACAAACCAGGAAATATGGCGGCGCCGCGGCGGTCGGGAAATATTTCCAAATAGAAATCCCGTCGATTAAAATCAATGGCTGCATGCAAGATTTGCGGCCTGAAAGTTTGGAGATGTGGAGTTAAATCAGCCAGTTTCAATACCTCGAACTTGATAAAACATTTGAAGACGAAACGTGAACGAACACAACGAGTTTGAGCCTGCAAGAGCAGGACTGCTATCCAGAGGAAGAAGGCCGCTGGACCAGAGCAACAATCTCTGGTCAGTTCACTTCGTCTACTTTACTTTTATTGTCTTTTACTGAAAGAAATGCTGCATTAATTTGGGAAGTGTTTCCAAAGTATTGTTGCCACCTTTCAGAAATAGAAATAAGGGACTCCCACCTCCCGAAAAACAGGAGAGACGGGATGCTGTGGTCAATTATTCTTACTTATAATTGTTAGCGTCCGCAAATGCGGAAACAAGGTTGAACCTCGAAGCAGACAACAAGCGGGGGATACATAAAAGGGTTTAATGATTGCAAACAAAAAATAACACGCGATCGCGGGACAGTAGAAATAACAAAAGGAGTCCGTGACAGCAGGTCGACGGACAAACTAAGACGTTAGGCAGCGGTTACAAACGAGAGCAGCACACTAACAGAAAAACCCAATGCAGGGGCATAACAAGCAAATGTAGCGAGATTATTGTGCCAGATGTCAAATAGCGATCAGCAAGGCAAATATCTCGGCAGCCTTCTCTGAGATCACCAGTGCTTAAATGCTGCGTTGATGAGCCTGCATTGGATTCAAGTGCCACGCCCCCACGCCCAGCAACAAAACACAATCTAACCAGCAGCAGAATGTGACAATAATTTCATGAAAGTTGCACTGTTTGGACTTTGAGAGGTTTAAAAAAGTTTATTCAGTTTATTCAGAGTTTATTATTATGAATTTATTAGGGCTGTCAAAATTATCGCGTTAACGGGCGTTAATTATTTTTTTAAATTAATCACGTTAAAATATTTGACGCAATTAACGCAGATGTCCCGCTCAGACAGATTTAAATGACAGTACACTGAAACGCTTACTTGTTGTTATGGAGTTTTGCCGCCCTCTGCTGGCGCTTGGGTGAATGACCATCTCGCATATTGCCTCAAACAGATTACATCAGACATGTCCAAAGTCCGGCCCGGGGGCCAAATGCGGCCCGTGGTCAAATTTCATCCGGCCCCCAGCCTCTGTCATAAAATCAATAACGTCTGGCCCGCACACAGACTTAATAAATTGGTCAGCAGTACTGCTACCAGCATATGAAGTAGCTTACACACTAAATGCTGCTCCTCATTTACCCACTAAAAACCATCAGCACTCTAAGCAACATTACCCCGTGTGACCCTTTACTTCCAATTTTCTAAAATGGCGACAGTCAACAAAAAAAGTAAAGTTGACTGCGACGGCCGACGATTCAAGGATAGGTGGAAATTGGACTATTGCTTCACTGAAATACGCAACAACTGTGTCTGCCTCATTTGCAGAGACAGTCGCTGTATTTAAAGAGTTCAATGTGAGGCGATATTACCAAACAAGACACGCTGACATGTACGACAAGATTACAGGGAAGATACGCAGCGAGAAATTGAAGCAACTTGAAGCTAGTTTAATTTCACAGTAGCAGTATTTCGCAAGAGCCAGAGAGTCGAAAGAGAACGCCACAAAGTCTAGTTGAGAGATAGTTGAAATTATTAATTTTAAAAAAATGACACACAGAATGGCTTGCTAAAATTTGCTTAAATATATTCTTCTACGTAAAGGACGTCAGCCAAGGTCGGCCCCACACATTTTTACCACACCAAATCTGGCCCCCTTTGCAAAAAGTTTGGACACCCCTGGATTACATCATACGAGGCCGTTTATGGACATTAAGAGTGAAGAGAATGCCACCGGCCGCTTGGGGGTAGCGCCGTTCCATACTCATGTTATTTCTTCTAAATTGTGAGACGTTTATGCTGTATTCACAATGCAATGCAAATTGCTATTTGTACTCCACACATATTTCGGGAAGTTTTCTTTCTTTTAGTGGCAATTATGTGTCTCTTGTTGTATTTTGGGTAAGATATGTACAAATATATGTTATACAGTAGAGGCGAGTGGACACAGGCATTCTTTGGACCGCACCGTTTATTGGCAACTCCTTCACAACAAACATACAGTGGGGAGAACAAGTATTTGATACACTGCCAATGGGTTTTCCCATTGGCAGTGTATCAAATACTTGTTCTCTCCACTGTAAGTATTGTTTAGTGAAAGCACAACAAAAATAATATTCCTATCTCTCCCCTAAAAAATAATGTTCACAAAAAGAAAAGCACTTCAGTCTATAGTAATGAGGCCCTATTCTGACACACAGTTAAACAACAATGAAAAATGAACTGGCATTCCATATCAAAATAGCTATGCAAAATACACGTAAAACTTAAGACTTTGGTCACTCTATTTTTATTAATGTTATTTGTATTCCTCTTATTATTATATTACTCTACTTTTGGTTGAAAATTCTACAAATTTTATTAAAACGAAAACATGAAGAGGGGTTTTAATATAAAATTACGATAACTTGTAACTATAACATTTATCGTTTAAGAACTACAAGTCTTTCTATCCTTGGATCACTTTAACAGAAAGAATGTTAATGCCATTTGTGGATTTATTGTTACAATAAACAAATACAGTACTTATGTACAGTATGTTGTATATATATATCCGTCGTGTGTCTTATCTTTCCATTCCAACAATAATTTACAAAAAATATGGCATATTTTATAGATGTTTTCAATTGCGATTAATTGCGATTCATTATGATTAATTAATTTTTAGGCTGTAATTAACTCGATTAAAATTTTTAATCGTTTGACAGCCCTAGAATTTATTTTTACTTTCTTACTGTTGGGCTAGTATTATACATGTTTTATTAATTTCACAAATTTAGCACTATTTTGGCCTTTGAGAGCGGAAGGTTTATTCAACTATTGTCTACTAGGGTTTAGTGTTCTTTTTCCTATTTTGCAAAGGTAAGCAACAGCCTGACAAAGCCTTGATAGCAATGATTTCACATCCAATTATGTAGCTCTTTGGAAAGAAAAAAAAAATTAAGGAAAAAAAATATATATATATATAATCGGGGTGGTATCGGTATGGTATTGGTATCGGCCGATACTGCACAGCCAGGTATCGGTATCGGGGCCAAAAAATTGTATCGGTGCAACACTAGTTGTGACCCTATTTGGCATGTTATGAAATTACTTCACATTTAGTCTTTAACTGCTGTTTTAAATTACGTAACTTGCATAAAAACTCACCGTCCATCCTCAAAGCTTCTGGTATGGCGTTCCATGCAGTTTCTTTTTTAATTTTGTCCTTATAAAAAGGATCCGCTGCATCATAAATTACTTTGTTACATTCAACCTCTATCATGCAGCATTCTTCGTCCATGCTCACTGGTGCTTAAATGTTCGCTGGTGTTTAAACCGTGAATAAACACTCCTGGCTCCGACCATTTTGACGAATGCGTCTCCGGCAAAAATAGAAAATAGCCCAAACCATCCGGCAGGCCTGGCTCGTGATGGTCTGCAGTCAGTCTGTAGCGCTGACGTGGCCGGTATACTTTGAACAATAGGATAGAATGGAAACGAATTGGCTCCGGCGCTATATCTTGACCATGGTCCTCAGTTGGAAAAGGGTGGTGTGCCCTCTCCGGGTCGGGGATGAGATCCTGCCTCAAGTGGAGGAGTTCAGTATCCTAGGGTCTTGTTCACAAGTAAGGGTAGGAAGGAGCGGGTGATCGACAGGCGGATCAATGCAGCGTCTGCAGTAATGCGGACTACACCGGTCCGCAGTGATGTAAAAGAAGCTGACCTGAAAGGCGAAGTTTTCGATTTACCAGTCGATCTATGTTCCTACCCTCACCTACTGTATGGTCACGAGCTGTGGGTCATGACTGAAAAACACAATCCCGAATACAAGCGGCCGAAATGAGTTTCCGCTGCAGGGTGTCCGGGCTCTCCCTTAGAGATAGGGTGAGAAGCTCGGTCATCCGGGAGGGACACAGTGTCGAACCGCTACTCCTCCACATTGAGAGGAGCCAGTTGAGGTGACTCGGGCATCTGGTTCGGATGCCTCCTGGACGCCTCCCTGGAGAGGTGTTCCGGGCATGTTCCGCTGGTGGGAGGCCCCAGGACATGCTGAAGAGACTATTTCTCGGCTGGCCTGGGATTGCCTTGGGATCCCGCCAGAGGGGCTGGTTGAAGTGGGGAGAGGGAAGTATGGGCTTCCCTGCTAAAGCTGCTGCCTCCACGACCTGACCCCATACTAAGTAGTGGGTGGCTAAGTAGTGGGTGGGTGGATGGACGGACGGACGGCTATATCTTGCCAGACCCGGACCACAAACGCGTCCGGAATAATTTGACCTTTAGTGTTCCGGGTTGGTGCACACCATAAAGTTAAAAACGGGTAAATGCTGACCCCACACACCAGTTTTCTACACGCCAACCTTAAACACATATAATAAAATTAAAAACATCATTTTAGCGCAACAAGTCCCTGATCATGTGACCAATGGACTCAAAATCTGTGTGGGATGACAGCACTCTACTGGCTGTATGGGTTAGGCTACGCCTCATTTGTACATTATTCATTATATATGACCATAGAATTGGAATAGGATTATTTGCACTAGATTCATGTTTATGCACCGTTTTGCTGCACATTTCATTAAATCTACAGCATAAAAATAAATATTATTCACGCTATTCAAGCAATTTTTCTTTTTCGTGATTATTGGGATCAATAACTGATGCGTTGACCTGGGCCAGTGGTTTCGATAGTTGGGCCAGTGAACTTCAAAAGCCACTAGCCCTCATTGTCTACACCTGAGCATTATAAGTACATGATATAGTGTGGAAAAACAGAATCTTTAAGGTCAGCACAGGAAGAAGAAATTTTAATATGGTCATACATAGGGATGGGAATTGAAATCCAATTCCAATTCGGAACCGGTTCCGAGTGTTTCGAGGCCTCGACATCACAATGAAAAAGCCTTAACGATCCCTTTAACGATTCCTAAAGACGCGTATTGCGTCGTGACGTGTCTTGTTGTCCAGACGCATCAAACTAGCATGGCGCCAAGAACCACTCGCTCCAAAGTTTGACTACACTTCACCAGGAAAGAGTGTGAAAATGAAAGGTTACAACGGGTAAGCACGAGCATTGCAGCCATAAACATAACAATGACAGCACGTAGGTTCAAACGCTCGAAAGTGTGTCTTCACTTCACGAGGAAAAATTACAACAAAGCGACTTGCAGTCATTGCAAGGTGGAGATAACTGCATCGGGAGGGAATACGACTGCGCTGTCCTCACAGACAGGCTAAGGCTCAGTCCTGGCTATACAGCTAGTTAAACTCCCAAATGACGATGCAGAAGACGTTGGTGTAATTTGCTGACTTTATTCAACCATCACTTGAAGAGTGAAACTAAGAATAGAAATGAAACAAATCAATTTCGACCCAAATAACAAACAGGTTTGCATCAACGTAAATCACCGATGATTAGCTGCTAATAACAGTAATAACAAATGGTTAGCATTCGTTCGCTAGCATTAGCACATCGTTCAAACCACTACACAACTGGATTTAAGTGTCCGATCGCGAGTGGAAACACAACAACAACACAAAAGATGATACATACAGGCGTTGCCTCTGTAGATATTAACATTAACAAAGAACGTAGGCTCGTAGAAGTGTTTCCCTCTCTCACTAACTCGCTCACTCGCTTGGATGCGGCATTTCTTCTTCGGGTGTAAGCGCGCTCTTCTTCACGTGAGCGCGTTCTTCTTCGCGTGAGGAAGCGCAAGGGCGCCCTCACTTGAGCATGTAAGCGCCACAAAAACTAAAAGGCATGCATTTCAATGTAATGGTAAATAATACACGTTAACCCAGCAGTCCCAAAACTGCGGCCCGCGGCCCAAATACGGCCCACCTCCACATTTGGTCCGGCCATTTTGATTTTTTTTTTTTTTTCTCAATCGTGTTATTTATTTCCTGGCCTTTTCCTTGAATTTAGAGAGGGTTATTTGGTTATTATCTATTTAATTAATAGTGTCTTTATTATTAATTATTATTATGATTATATTATATTATTATTTTTATTTTATTTACTTTCAGTCCGTGAAGAATCCAGAAAGGGTTATTTGATTGTGGCTTTCTGAAAAACAATAATTTTTTTACATTTATGCACTTCTGCAATCGTCACACTTTTTCTGTTACAAACTGACCCCGGCCCCTCATCAGAGAAGGGAAAAGTTATGTGGCCCTCACAGGAAAAAGTTTGGGGACCCCTGCTTTAATACATATTTCCAAAGGCAGAACAACAACCTATCTGCCAATATGTACCAATATTTTTTATTTCTATTAGATAAATGTTTCAGTAAAATGTTACACATTCTTGTGTATTTGCCACTTATTGCCACAGTTAACATTGAGGCTTTGGGCTTCTTTTGATCTCGTTGTGAGTTTGTAAGGTTGTGACTTCTGATTAAACAAACTCGATGCCAATCAAAACGTTTGTTCTTCTTTTTCCCCAAATTAGAATCGATAAGAGAATCGATAAAGAATCGAATCGTTAAGCAATATCGATAATGGAATCGGAATCGTAAAAATCCTATCAATTCCCATCCCTAGTCATACATTTATATTTGATATGTAGTTTTCTTGTGTAATGCTGAACTAATTTCTTGGAAAGCACATATTTTCTTTTCGCTCAGAAATACTATTATGACTACATATTTAAAACAAGTACTGGTACTTCCTTGTATGTTGTTTTTTTTTTTTGTTTTAATTTAAAAAAAACAACAACAAAAAACAATCAAAATGTACTGTATGTCTCTTTACAGGAACAATGGCACACAACATGTGTACAGTCATCTGCATAAAAGCTACGCCAAGAAATCGAGTGTAGATTTTTCAAGGGCTGTCTATTGTTCCTCACTGTTCAACACGATTCACATTAGTGAGGCTTAACACAGAAAGAACCCAATGTCAACAGCACCCAGAGACGAACAAATATTATTTCGATGTTGACTTCAGTCATCGTTTGACAAACTGATTTATGCAACATTGCTTATGTCCTCATGAAAAGCAGCTCTAATGTGTTTCATTTAGGATTACTCAATATGAGTAGTGGGGATAAGGGACAAGATAATATTGTGGAAGCATTACAGCCAAGGTAATCCTCAGGTAGACATTACTAACAACAGAGAGCACATAATTGAGTTTGGTTGTTCATTTATACATATTCCACCTAACATTGTGTATGTTTACTAGTCAACAGAGTCACAATAACACTACCAATCAGTTAGGCTTATAAACATAACCTTCTCTAATCACGCATATAAAACACATATTCATAAATGTTATATTTGTGCATGCACTTAAAAAACCTGCTACAAACAGAAACAGTGGGTATTGCTAAATTCTTTGTAGGTGCAGATACACATGGGTCCAAATATTGTGCCTCTCGCGTCGAATGTGTCAGCACTACAATAACAATCAGTTTGGCAAAAAACACACTCCAAATGGTGTAGCGACGCACCTATGTAATATCTAAATCTGACACGAGGTACCCCAGGAGTATATCAGCATAAATGTGGTTCTTTCCCTTACCAAAGTAAAAAAAAAACAACTAGAAAAAAACAACTAGAGTCCAATGGATTAGGAAGTTTGGACAACGGCATCACTCCCAGCTAATTGTCTCCAAAATAAACAAGCACACAGACGTATTCTCTTAACGGGATCCACGGATAGAAAGAGTTGTAGTTCTTAAAAGATAAACGTTATTAGGAGTTAAAATAATTTGATATAGAAACCCCTCCTGATGTTTTTGTTTTTATACAATTAATAAAATTAGTTAAACTAGTAGGTTGCCGCTGATGTCACAGGGCGGTGACATCACATGGTTACTCTGCCAGGCTTCCAGAGTATGACTCTAGCGCAGTGGTTCTTAACCTTGCTAAAGGTACGAAACCCCATGAGTCTTTCAAGTGTGCTATCCGAACCCTTTGGAATTATTTTTTTTTTTTTTTTTCAAATTCAAAATCAATATATCTAAGGTAGGTTTATTTGCATTCGAATTTCTTCATTTACACAGCATGTTTTAAACAGGCCAAAATGTATGTTTTTTATCTTCATGCTTGCAGCATTACCAGACCACTAAACCAGGACTGGCCCAATATGCATAATTTTTTCCATTCAAATTTGGAATAATATATCTTATATTGTTCAGCATTAGCAGCATCAGTTGCATTAACCTTGACCGTGCAGTTTGTCATGTTTACATCTCAAATGTTATCAAATTTAATGAAACACCCTGTACAAAACATCGCCAAATTTGTACACAGTGTCATTATTTTGAAAAGAAAATCTTCTCAAAAATCAAATAAACAGCAAGAATTCACAACAAATAAATTTCCTTTTATTTTGCTTTTCACGTTGGAAAATGAAATTAAACTCAATTCATTTCACACTGTTTCTATTAATTTTTTTCATCTGGACATTTTCATTCAATCACAACTTTGCCACACAGACTATTTTCATTGTGTAAAATGTGACACAAATTTTGTTGTTTTTTTCTTTATGTCAATGCAGTGCGCGGCACCCCAAAGTCTGTTGTACTTCCACATACCAGGTGAGCGTCAACCTTCCACTGAGCAAACCAGTAGAGGAACAAAAGAATTGGAATAAAGCCTGTAAATTGGCGACTAACCAGTCCAAAACCTGGTCTAAAACGCCACTTTGCTTAGATTTAGTCAGCGTCCAAAAATAGGGCACTGAGTGTCATAACCTTCACCGAACCCCTTAGACTGACTCACCGAACCCAGATTAAGAACCACTGCTCTAGCGACATAAACATGTCATCTGTTCAACTCTTTCAATTTGAACCCGAGAGGAAAATTAATGAGCATGCCAACACTGTCGATATTTCACAAAATGAGCAGCAAGAGCAAAATGAAAAGGAAAGACGAGATGAGATGAGACGAGGGTAGGAAAAAAAACTGTGTTCTGCCAAATTTGCTACAACGGCGAAATGCCCTACAGGAGGCGTATTTGACACCCAAAGTACTACCGTGTGCTTGCAGCTTGTTTAGTTTAGATGCATATAGACAAAACATGATATAGGTGTCTTAAGAAAATACTTAAAGTGCGTATGACACCAAAAAGCATGTTTATTTCATATTTCACGCGGTGTTTTATGCTCCAGAATGGAATGGATCATTTGGATATGTTTGGAAGTGATCGTTATATTCAATTTTTGAATCCCGCGCCATGAAAATGAGTGACTTCCGGCTTCAGTCTCGGGTTTAGGACGAATGCGAATGTCACGTCACCCAAGTCAGCATCTCACAATACAGCATTGCTTTATAGCATGCAGATGGACTGCGGATTCATCTGATTTTGCGGATTAATTTGTTAATTTTTCGCATCACGCCAGCCAAACGGCTGCAGAAAATTGTTCACCATAAAGAGGCGTGTGAGCCTTTTTGGGTTTCAAAAAGTTCCCATTCACCGCGGATAATGGCCAAAACAAGCCCTACTACTGTGGGACCATTAGACTTACGAGGAAATGAGTAAACATCGCATTTTGTATTATGTCAAATACTGGGATCATGGCACACATTTTAATCCGGAGGTGGCTTGCATTTTGTGGCTGATTGTCCACCAAAAATGCCACGCAGCCGACGACCGGCGGCTTGTCGCGCACACACACACACACACACACACACACACCCCCGCCGAGAGCGCTATACTCGGCTTATTGCCCTCTTCGAGTGCCCAGTGTTCTTTTAATTTTTCAACCCCATCAGAAATTGCAACTTTGTGTTAAAAATGGCCACGAATACAGCTATTACAAAGTAAACACTACAAACTTTCTTTAAATTAAGGACTATTTACTTACGTTTGATCATGGACGAACATGTAGAAAAGTTCTCCTCGGACACATCCTGCCATGTTAGCTGCACAACAACTGCACACCGGTCTCTGTTTACGTCTTGGCCGTGTAGTAAAGCATTATTTTACGTCATATTCCTGTTGATCATGTGGCAGCTACGCGCTCCTCTGACGTCAGCCGGTTTGTCCGGCAGTATTCTCCAGCTGCTTCCCCTGCGAGCTCTCCTGTCCGTAGCAGGAGAACGAGCTCTAACTTGCTTGCCACCGGGCGGGTTGCCAATCAGCGAAGACAATCGACAACCACGCCGCTGCGTAACATAATCCGGGCTAGTTTTGTGTGAGTTTTCGCTTCAAAAAGCGAAAATAACACTTTGAGACGTCACTTGGTTCGGGTTAGCATGTCGGCTAGCTGTCACGCCTCTTGGTTTGTTTACATTCTTCGAAGCCGGGGCAGGGACATGACAAAAGCCTGACTACTACTACGGTGGCATAAAATATCATTCGGGAGGTGCGACAGTAAAGGTGACGTCGATAGTTTTGGCCATTATGGAGTAATTTTGCCATGTCGTATTGAACAAATGCATTTTTATAATTTCATATTCCATTTAGCACAAGACTGTCATTTATCATGAACATACCATTTATTTAGCAATTGGGGGAAAATACTTCGATAAAAAGAATATCCTGTAAAAATATTGGCGTAGAGAGACTGAAACAATGACATAATGCGGCTCTCTTCGTCGCATTTTCCTCGTTCTAAATAATTCCCCCTCAATGAGTTGAATTCTAAATCAGATGAAGCCATGACCCTGCTGACGTCATCCTCCTGTTGGGGACGCTAGAGCCCTATAATGGTAGGCGTGGCTAAACGGCGGATTAAAAGACTAATTTCTCCTCATCTGCGCTTTGCCATATAGTATATAGAATAGTATATAATCAGGGGTGCACATAAGTGGTCCGCATGCGTACCGGACGTAGACAAACGCGCTGGCTCTCAACGACTTCCATACGCTTTTGCGTACCGATGGCTGACCACCGTATTTGCGGCGGACACGAGAAAATAACTTCTCAAAATGTCAAAGAGGCAGGCCACACTGAGTAATTACTTCCGTGTTCCCCCACCCCCGTCAAAAGACAGACAGACGACAGAGACTTCACCGGAGCTACCGAAAAAAGGACTTTTGCTGAAAAGTAGGAGGTACCATGGCTAGAAGCAAATGATGCTCGCACGGAAATGCGGTACAAATTATGCTGTGAGAATCCCAATGTCGCCGATAAGAGCAGCGCATTTTATGTAGGGTCAAAGAATTTCAGCCATCCAAACTTTGAAAAGCACGAAAAAAACAGAGCATGTGGCAATTAAGCAAACTATCGATGTCAAACAGGACCCCGCTCGCCCTATGGACAAGTGGCGGAATAAAGGTAATGAACAGCGACATGCACTGACAAACGTGTTTTTGCTCGCATTTTACAAAGCTAAACATGCACGTTCAATAAGGTCTTATGAGGAGGACATCCCACTTTTAAAAAGGGTTGGAGTTAATGTGGGAGCCGCATAATGCCCTTTATTTTGAATTGGTGCTTTTTATTTCTTTACATTTCACTTCAAAGTAATGGCAATTTTGTTGTGCCAGTTGATGTTAATCAAGCATTAATTGTTAATATAATGAATTAAAGTTAATTGGCTCTAAGTAAAGCTTGTCATAAATTTATCGCATCAGGCGAGTCGGCTCTCAAGCTCAATGAGGACCAAGTCACATCTCCAGGTCCTCCTCTGAGAACCTGGGCAAAAAAATTATGTGCACCCCTGTATATAATAGTAGTATATCGTATATAGTCTCATCTCAAAATATGATTCTAATTCACATAATAATGCTATTTGAGACTTTTTTTTAATCCTGTCGTACCAACTTATACTCAAACAGAGTAACATCAAATAAGTTTAAATATGCTACGTGACTAATGTGATCAACAGATCAACAATCTGCTTTAAAACTACCACAGGAAAACACAATGCTTAAAAGTATGGGAGGGAAACATGCAAAAAGTATTTTGAGGCAATGAGTAGTAAAAGGTAATAAAAGACTCAATAAAAACACAAATAGTAAGTACTCACCGCTTTTAACCAATGAGTGCATATGTTGGACGTCTTGCCGCGTAGAACGAATTGCAGTAACCCAGTAGTATTCGTTGAGTGACAGTGACAATCTACGTCATCACCCTGAGCCTCCATTGCGCGCATAAAACATGGTGCCCCCAGTAGATCAAGCCATGTACTAAATATTATAGAATTTTAAATCAATGGCAATACTTTATGTCTTTCTAATAACATATTTTAGTAAAAGAGAACAATTGTGGCTTATTCAACCCTAAAAGTCTTTAAGTCCGAGGTTCCCTTCAAGGTAAGATGAAGCTAATGCCATAGCTGTCTTGCCAAAATACTTTAATTGATAAAAAAAAAAAAAAAAAAATTGCATATCAAAGAGTGACGAAGCTTGTCTGACTAGCAACGGTAACTAAGGAGGGGGAGCTTATGCGAAAGGTCATTTCAAACAAACAATGGAAATTTACTCACAATCTACTGCACATTTTTTGCTAAACATATAGAACTTTCATAAATGTTCTATTCCTATTTTCACAAAAAAAAAAAAAAAAAAACTGCTAAAATGAAAGACAACTGCTGTTCCACAACTCAATACTTCTGTATTTGATCTGATAAGAAAAAAATGACAATATAATATTTTGACGAGAGTATCGCAACATTAACTGATATAATTTTCTAGTCTCTAGTGAATGCAAGCGTTGAGGATATGGATCGTCTTGCGCTCTCCTTTGTGAAATGCACCACACACAAAAATGGAGATGTTAATATTTCAAATTCTCTGGTTTCAGGGTGGCGCTGTCATCAATATGCAAGGATCATGGTAGGATTTAATCTAAGCCTCTATAATTGGTTTGCTTTTGCTAAAATGGCGAGCACAAACAGCAGCTGCAAGACAACATAAAAGTCAAATAAACGTAAATTATTTTAGCTTTGTTGCCTTTATATTTAAATGCAATGTACAATGGAACCTTCAAGTTCGACGAGAATAGGTTTGAATCATATCTCAAGAGAATCTCACCACTTTTTATAATAGCATTCAAGGTTTTATGGTCTATGTCTGCACAGTTGTATTAATATTTATTATTTATGACAAAGATACTGAGACTCCAATTTGCGACTTTCAGTTAGGCGATGATGGCAATACAGAATGTAAATGTCAGCCACGTGGAACGCCCGCCCAATCCAAAAAAATCTATTTGTTCACTGGGTTGATTGGTCAAGACCTGTACTTGTCAAAATGCCAACAATATGCAGATAGCCTAATATTGCATAACCGAGTTCACTGCTACAAGTGCCATTTTTCACCTTCATTGACACTTTACCAGCAGTAAGCGCCTATAATGAACAAAATTACCTGTTTCAAGTTCATTGCTAAGAAGAAAAACGGCCAGTGGAAGTCGGCAATTCAAAGAATGACCTAATTTTTTGTATTCGTTCCATTTAATACAAATGTACTTAACATGCCAGGATGCTACCGCTGTGATGAAGATTTTCAATTTGAAACGGCATAATGAGACGGCGCCTTGGAAGTGGGAGGACACATTTCCTTAAAACCCACCGGTAAAAACATCATATGCCGCAAGCAGGATTCCTGTCACATAGTAGTAACAAAAAGTAACTTATTGCTCCTCAGCGGTGAGGATTTTTGTTATGTAGAAGCCATTCTCAGATGCAAAAGGATGGTACAAAGAATTTGAATAACTGGACACAAGGAATGAGGAGACCGGCAGCCCTGCTCGTCGTCTGCATTGTAATATTTTGCTCATAAAGTGCCCTCCATAATTATTGGCACCCCTGGTTAAGATGTGTTTTTTAGCTTCTAATTTTTTTTTTTATTCAAATAATATGGGACCTTAATGGAAAAAAAGATAAAAATCCAACCTTCAATACAAGTGCATTTATTCAGTGGGGGGAAAATCCCACATAAAGAAATAATTATTTGACATCAAATAATGTGTGCCACAATTATTAGCACCCCTGGTGTTAATACTTTGTACAACCCCCTTTTGCCAACAAAACAAGGTCTGGGGACTGAGATGGCCATGGGAGGAGCTTGATTTTGTGTCTGGTGAACTATTTCTGTGTAGATTTGCCCATATGTTTAGGGTCATTGTCTTGCTGAAAGACCCAGTGATGACCCATCTTCAGCTTTCGGGCAGAGGGCAACAGATTTTGATTTAAAATGTACTGGTATTTCAAAGCATTCATGATGCCATGCACTCTAACAAGGTTCCCAGGGCCTTTGGAAGCGAAACAGACCAAAGCAGTCCCAAACCACACGGTTGGGACCGTGTGCTTTGGTCAGATGAGACCAAGATTGAGCTTTTTGGAACCAAACACTCTAAGTGGGTCTGGCGTGCCACGAAAGATGTGCATGCTGAAAAGCACCTCATACCCACTGTGAAGTATGGGGGTGGGTCAGTGATGCTGTGGGGCTGTTTCGCTTCCAAAGGCCCTGGGAACCTTGTTAGGGTGCATGGCATCATGAATGCTTTGAAATACCAGGACATTTTTAATCAAAATCTGTTGCCCTCTGCCCGAAAGCTGAAGATGGGTCGTCACATGGTCTTTCAGCAAGACAATGACCCTAAACATATGGGCAAATCTACACAGAAATGGTTCACCAGACATAAAATCAGGCTCCTCCCATGGCCATCTCAGTCCCCAGACCTTGTTTTGTTGGCAAAAGGGGGTTGTACAAAGTATTAACACCAGGGGTGCTAATAATTGTGACACACATTATTTGATGTCAAGTAATTATTTCTTTATGCGGGATTCTTTTCCCCACTGAATTGAACATGTATTGAAGGTTGGATTTTTCTCTTTTTTTCCATTAAGGTCCGATATTATTTGAATAAAAAAAAATATTAGAAGCTAAAAAACACATCTTAACCAGGGGTGCCAATAATTATGGAGGGAACTGCACATCCAGACGCAAAAAGAAAAAAACAGAAAAAAAGGGACACATCATTGTTGGGAAGTAGTGCCTTTAGGTCCCACTTTTAAGGCGGATGTCACACGCCAATGTGGCATTTAAGTTTTAATAGCCACTTGAGTAATAAAGTGCTCTGTGTGTTGCCAACCATGTCTTTGGGAAGCCCTTTGTTTTGATCAGTGGCTTGCCGCCATAGTTGTTCGTTTATTTTGTCAATCGACTCACCCTGTAATGCGAGCTAATGTATTCTTCTTTTATCAGTTCAGTTATTAATAAACGCACTAAATATTATAGATTTTTAAATCAATGATAACACTTTGTGTAACATATAATAACATATTTAGTAAAAGAGAACAATTGGGGCTTATTAGAGCCTACAAGTCTTTAAGTCCCAGGTTCCCTTTAAATATTTATCATGGTTTTACATTAACGCAAATAATAACTTAACACTGCAATTATGACAAAGTCTTCAACTAAAGCCACAAAGAAAACCAGATAATTCTCTGTCACCCTGTCAAGACCATCAGCACCTTGAAAAAATTAGTTTCGTCAATGGGAGATGAAGAATAAGATACGGCTGATCGGGAATAAATATGATGATCTGACATCCACCCACTGCTCCTATACTGATAAGGACACTACGCTGCTTTTGACTGAAAGTGTGTAAGAGTGTGTGCTATATTGAGTTATTGATGAATGAATGCGCACATCTACAATTTACATCTGTGGGCTACCACAGGGCTGTAGACAGAGATAAGAGCGGCTCAGCTCAAAAAGTGAAGGAACTTCAAATGAAAGGTCTTTTGGAGATGTGTCAAGAGCGTTAGTAGTCTGAGGTATCTACTACTACTACTGCACTATGTCTCATAGAGGATTGCTGAAGAGGAAACTGTAAACTGTCTACCTGAAAGTGAGATGCTTGACCTTGAACTGGGTCTCTATCACACCTGTAGTCCTCAGTCGTACACGCAGAACATCCATCTCTGTGGGGATATAGTCTGGAGAAGAGATGCGGCTCATATTTTCAAAGAAGCTAAAAAAAGAAAAACAGAGAGAGGGAGTAAAATGACGCAAAAGGTCAAAAACAGAGGAGACGTTTGAGGGGTGGGGGAGGAAAACAAATCACCTGCAGACAAGCTTGAGATCAAAGTGAAAACTAGGAATCAATTGCAAGTGTGTGTGTATGCGTGCATGTACATGTCATATCATAAGGCCATTACTAGACGCAGCAGGTTGAGTGCAGTGATAAGATTGAAGTTCCTGGGGGAGTCGTGGCTCATCGTGATGAATATTAGCACTGTGGTTTACCATCATAACATACTGAGGCAAAACTTTCATACACAGATTCGCTATGAACACAATTAGAACAAGCAACTGTGTTGCGCGCCCATGAAAGTGTGATCCCTATGCAAACACACACTCAGGAATGCACAAGACATCTAAAAGTAGCTGTTCTGACTGTGACATTCTCGACTCGTCATCCCGAATCAGTTTCTTGGGACACCAAGATGCATCCCGCTGTTTAGTAAACACAATACAAACACAGCACTGCTTGGAAGAGATGAAACTAGAGGTGGGAATCTTTGGGCACCTAATGATTCGATTACGATTACGAGGCTACGATTCGATTATAAATCGATTATTGATGCACCCACCCCAGCTATTAGCTGCTTTTAATGTTTCCTACATTAGTTACAAAAATTGTACAAAAATCCTCTGAGGCTTAAATAAATGACTATTTCAGTATCAAGTTAACAGTTCAAAACAGTAAAAAAAAATACTCAAGTCCCCATTCTGTGTCAGCAGCTTTAAATTACATTCAATTAATTTAATGTTGTGAATCAACCGTTAAAGTTGTTAAAATTGCTCCCGTTATTCCATAATTTCCCTTTTGTCTACTTTTGAAATATGAAAGTTTTAAAACTGTTTCATCATTTAAAGATGGATTCAAGTAAAGATTTTGCCGATTTAGGAGTATTTTAGATAAAAAGTTAGTTAGGTTCGATTGGAAGAGCCAACAGCAACAGCCTTCCAGGGAAATCTATTGTTTTAAGATGGCGCTGTTTAGTAACGCCGGCAAGTCTGTCATTTCACATCTAGTTTTCTATACATACATGTGCTGCTAACGCCGCCGAGTCTCTCATTTCACATCTAGTTCTACGTATGTATATATATAAACACACACTGCATATTCTATGTTCTTTTGCCAGCTTGTCAGAGTACGTTTTGTAAGCACTGTTTATTTCGTGAACGCATTTGAATGCATTACACGGGAGGCAGAGGGTGGTCACGCTCTGCTTCTACGAGCAGTCGCCGAGTTGCGATTGAAATAAATCCTGAGAAAATGACAAAGAAAGTCTAACATCGTTACAATTGTTGTGCATTTGTGCACTTACCACAAGGAAAAAAACAAATAGAAACATGGTGTGGCGCCGCGTATATTTCCCGCAATAGGAAACCACAATCGGGAACGACCAGAGGGACGTGTGCGTAACAGTGGCCAAGACAGGCGGGGCCTTTCGGGGTGATCATTTCGTGAATCTTGCTCTCCTGGAAGTGGCACAATTTTCCCCTATGTATTTTTTACATACTCAAGTTCGCTCGGCATCAAGTCAGGAGGGGCCGACCCCACCGCTGGCTGATTGGTGACTTAATGCACGAGGCGATCTCGCTCATCTCCGCGCGACCCGACTTGAAGCATATTGTTGCGACGTACATTTGAAGTGTTCAAGATTAATGTGCGAATGCGCCATCAGCTCATCATAGCTAGTTCATGTCAAGCGAGCCAGTGTTCTGTCAAATTTTTCACCCCATCAGAAAGTACAACTTTGTGTTAAGAATGGCCTCGAAAATGGCGGTTACAAAGTAAACACTAGAAACTTTTTTTCAATAAAGGAATATTTACTTACGTTTGATCATGGCCGGACATGTAGAAAAGACAGAGACATCCTGCCATGTTAGCTGCACACAACAACTACGCGCCGCTCTCTTACAGTTTACGTCTTCACCGTGTCGTTAAGCATTAATTTACCCCATATTTGTGTTGAACATGTATGTTTACGATGTTACTTGTTTATTAAGCACCTGTGGATAAAATTGAGAGTCCAAATGAATGTTTGAGAGGGCTTCTTCACCACCACAAAAGCTATGGGAGAAAAATATTATAACGGTGCAAAATTTGGCAGAACACCAACAGGTTCCACATTTAGGATGACGGGTTGGCAGAGAGCCATATGCGCCAATCAAAAGAGCCATATATGGCTCAGGAGACATAGGTTCCCAACCCCTGCTCTAAACCATGATGTTAAACATCTTTGTTTTCAGGTAATTTGATAGTTGTTTTGAGGCTCCCATGATGCTAATCTTCAGTTGAACGGAAAAAAAAACTAAAAACTCCTTTCTCAAGATTGGCTTCACCTTTGTATGCATGTCAAGTGCCAATGAGCTTGCTTAACAACATTTATGGTCCAATAAGTAGTACTTAAGGTATTTAAATCAATAAACAACAAGGGCTCCCAAATTTATGCACATAGCTTCTTTTGTTTAAATAATTATTGCAATATTTCCGTAGCCCCTATAAACTTCTTCAAACTGTGTTTGTCTGCTATATTTAACTGAAATCACTGATCTGTACAACCAATGATTCACAAAGAAAAATCTTGAAAATGATCAGTGGTGCTCCAACTTTTTCAAATCAATATACACAAAGCCACACGCGCACACAGTTTCCCTCTCAACAATTTCCAAAGTTGAGACCCCTGAACATTTTTAAGTCAGAAACAAATTTGTAAATATGTTCAGTGATGACGCACTTCCCCTTCAAGAGCCTGGAGCTTACTTAGCTGTGTGTATTCAAAAATATTTGGGAACAAAGATGTATTTGATGATTACCTCTAACTTGGCTGATGACAGAAGTTGAACACACTATTAAGTGTTCGTATTTACACACTGTAGCCTAAGCCGATTCTCCTTGCCACTGGGAGGCAGGCAGACAAAGACTTTGTAATGAAGTATCTTTATACCCCATTTGAATTTTTAACGGCATCTATCCATTAATTCATTTTCTAACACACATCCTGTTTATCATCACGCTCCAGCTGGAGATCACTATGTGACAATGTATAGCCACTTTGATAGAGCAGAGAAGGATTCTTTGAGTATTTCACTATAAACCAGGGGTCTGCAAGTCCGGTCCTCTAGAGTTGCTATCCAGCTTGTTTTCCATGTCTACTTCCTTTAACACACCTGAATCAAATGATCAGACATTTGAATCAAATGGCATTTGTGTTGTTGTGTGTGTTAAAGGAGGTAGACGTGGAAACCAAGCTGGATAGCGACTCTCGAGGACCGGACTTGGAGACCCCCGCTATAAACAGTGCGAAACCATAGACTTCATAATGATATTGACGGGACATGGGGCGCAGGGACGATTAATGGGGGCCTATCACCGTCAAAGCTGACCGAGTTGAAACACAGACAAAGAGCTTTTTACGTTGAAAATTCTTGTGAATAAATGCTTGAATCCCTGAATTCTTTTCGATACGGACGTAAAACAGTCTCAATTCATGGGTAGAAAAAAAACAGGCAGTTAGCACCTATTTTACATAAAAATGTCAAATGTGCTGCTAGTCTTTAAGTTATTGTGGCCCTGCCTTGTCACCACTAGGGATAGGAACCGAGACCCGGATCTTAATGAGAACCGGTTGCGTGTGTTCCGATTCCATGGCATTGGAACGATTTACGTTTCGAAATGTACGCATGTTACACACGTTTGTTTCGGCAAGCACGGCTAAATGAGTAGTCATGGAGAGACTTCTCATCAAGTGTTATCTGGAGAGAGGCGTTGCCGAGTGCATATACATTGATTTTCACAGGCCACGTCATTATTCATGAGACTACTTAAAGAAATGGAGATTTTTTCCAAAAAAAGTCTATTAATGGGTCTATCGCAGAGGTCACGGAACCGCGGACATCGGTCCGGTTCCGGACCCCCAAGCTGTTTGGATTGGATCTCACGCTGTCGCGACTAATACACGTTGCAACAACAAAAATCATTTTTGTCTGCAGGTTTGCAAAACGGAGGTGGGCAACATACAAAAACCTTAGCGGTGACACGCGTGAGCCAGCCAATTGGAGTGAAGCATTTGAAAGTTATTTTTAGAACAGCATTTCTCAGGGGCAGTTTACATGGCGACTCTGCGACACAAAGACCCAATGACTGAGTAGCGGACTTGACTCGCGTGCATATGGTGTCGGCGAAAACGAAAAATTCTGAATCCTGCCTCCAAAGTGGAAGAATCCGATTGCCAGGAATTGAGGGGGGCTTCCTCGGCATGCATATTAAAGGCTCCCGCGGCGCGAGACCACGACGTTAACGTCAGCACTCCCACACGTCACATTGGGCGTGCGCAGCGGTGCTACTAAACATTAAAAACAGCAAATATGGCGGAATGTCGGCTTTAATTTACTGTTTTAATAATATTTTTAAATTAAATATGTTGAATGTTTCAATTTTTGTGCCTTTTTGAACAAAACAAAAATGCCATTGCTTCGAGTGGGCGGGCATATTTTTTTCCGGGCTGAGGGAGCTTAGTAGGGTCAAAGTGCATCATTCTCTGTCGCCCTGTAAATATGCACTGCGCCCTAGGGCCTGGCATGAATACTACATCGTTTTCATGCGGAATTGCGAAATTGTTCAAATGGAGGCACAAATGCAAATTTGAAATTTTTCGTATTCTCGGAGAGTCGCCATGTAAACGGCCCTTCACACTCGCTTTCCAGACTCCGCGGAGTGACAGCAAAATACTGAGCCACATGAAGTTGGAGGAAGAGGCGAAAAAGGTACGGCAAATGGTGTGCTCAAAACAACGCAAGATTGATGCAGAAAACCATGTTTAAGGAGGAGTGGACCAACACATTTTTGTTCATTTTACCTGGTGGCAGCACAAGACCGCTATGGCTCATCTGTTCAGAGACGGTAGCGCTTGTAAAGAGCAGCAATTTGAAAAGGCACTATGAGACGAAGCACGCAGTTTTTTCGCAAAGTTTTCCTATGAACTCTGCCATCTGTTCTCCAAAAACAGCGGAATTAAGGGCTCAATATGATCGCACCTCAATGCTCATGGTTCATTCATTTACCGCACAGCAACGCGCAAATGAATGCTCCCTCAGAATAGCGTGGATATTGGGTCAAAACAAAAAGTCTTTTAGTGACGCACCGATTGTCGAAGATTGCATGAGTGCAGTTGCTGAAACTTTGCTTCATGGAAAGCAAAAAGAATAGGTCTGTCAAAAAATAAAGCAAGTCCCCCTGTCAGCATCCAAAACTAAAAAAAAAAAAAAAAAAAGAGTCTTGAACACGCTCTTATGTTGCTATTTAATGATTCAATTAAAGCACTTTTTAGTTTTATGCACCTTTTATATATTATTTACAATTTTGAATGTTGTAATTATCAGCATGGCCACGTTAAGATACGTTTGTATTTTTTGGAAAAAAAGAAGCATTAAAAATATTTCCGGACCCGAGATTGTTGTAATTTTTTAATTTCGGACCCAGAGGATTTTTAATTCATGACCCCTGGTCTATCGTATTCCTCGTCGAATACTTTATAAGAAAAACATAACATATATGCATCTAAAATAATCCTAAACAATTTTATTAACAATTTTAATACTCCTGTTAGAAAGATTCCATAGGTATGCGTTCGTTCCCATAGCAACCAGTCAGCTACTTCCTGTTATTGTCCTACGTCACTCGCGCTGCGTATTCTGGGACCGAGAATAGGCGCAAGGTGCGCATTTCGAGCACAGGACGGCCACCTATTAGAGGAAGTATTAATCTGTGTGCGTCCATGAACGAATCTAAGTATTTCCTCTTCATGCCATAAAGTTCTTATGGTAAGTTAGAGCGGTTATCAGCGCGACTGTTTCGTGTTTTTACTGTTACGTCGGCTGGTTGCTCCCGCTTGTTCTCGCTGCGTCGAGGAGAGTGTTGTTTACATTATATTCGTGTTGCACATTTGTGTTAAGTGGGAATGTGTTAGTTTATTATCTTAAGACGATGATGTACATCCATATGAGTTTAAAGTGCTTAGTTTTCACCACTTTAATGGCCAAGATGACCGCACGTGCACGCAGCCTGCATCCGGGTTGTGCGCGCACGCTCGCTCACGCACCCCCACCTTTGTGTCATTGTAATGTGCGAGTCATGTATGTGTGTTATTGACTGCTTTACAGTCAATTTGCATTGTTTATTGTATCAGCACTAATATGATGTAATTTTCTTTCCTTTCAGAACCACACATATACCCACACATTCCAGTCTTTTTCCACACACATACAAATACATCAACAACTTTCCACACATGCTCTCATCTGCTCATTGAGGGATTGTAATATCAAGTGCCATTGCTTGTATATAGTTGTGCATGTTGCCAAGTTGGATTAAAAGTGCAAAAGACCAACTCCACTCTCCGCTCCTTGTGTTCTAACAGACACCCCGAGGCGAATGAACCATAAAACCTATTGAACCCAGAACCTCACACAGTCCATTAGTCCAAATTAGAATTGATAAGGGAATCGGTAAAGAATCAAATCATTAAGCAATATCAATAATGGAATCGGAGTCATAAAAATCTTATCAATCCCCATCCCTAGTCACCACAAAGAGGTTTTTCCTTTGAAATTCTTGTGAATAAATGCTTAAATCCCTGAATTCTTTATAGATATGGGTGCAAAACAGTTTCGATTCTTGGTTAAAAGCAGAAAAAAAAAAAAAAAAGAAGCAGTTAGCATTTATTTTACGTAAATATGTCGAATTTGCTGCTTGTCTTTAAGTCATTGTGGCGCCGCCTTGTCACCACAAAGAGCTTTTTACGTTCAAATTCTTGTGAATAAATGCTTAAATCCCTGAATACTTTATAGATATGGACGTAAAACATTCTCGAATCTTGGTTAAAAGCAAAAAAACGGGCAGTTAGCAGTTATTTTACGTAAATTTTGCAACATATAACGCCAATGCTTTAGTGGCTAATTTCTCTTATTGATTCATTCACAACGTTTCAAAATGCATGCATGGTGCGAAAAAATGAATCCTCGAACAAATCACTCCTGAGACAATCCTTCCTGTTTGTATGCGGTGCAGCTTTCGTACTTTTTCAACCTAAATCCGGCGTTAGATCGCTGCGTGTGTTTGAGAATAACTCCTCTTGATGTGGGCAGGCCCCCTACTTGATGGCGTGGCGCAGTGTATGGCGGATGTGACCCGTCAATATAATTATGAAATCTATGGCTAAACAATGTGTTCCTAGCAAATTGTTTTTAAAAAATTGGCAACGTAAATCATGATTGTGGTCTTAATTGGCTTATCTGTATAAATCAATTTTCTTTGTGAAATATGGAGTCTTTAACAGGAAACCAGCGATCACAATTACAGCATTTTGGAAGGGATAAAGAACCTGACCACAAACTCTGTCAGAGTCAGTTTTTCCCGCTCAATTTGTGCCTTGTGACGTATAGTCCAGTCAGTGCATCTTATATATGTCTTTTGATGTGATTATCCCTGCAGCTTAAAGTCACATATGGCTTATAGCAGGGGTTTTCAACCCAGTCCTCAAGGCACACTGTGGGTCCTGGTTTTTGTTCCAGCCGATCCAGCAGAGACAGTTGAACCAATGAGGCTTCTGCTAAAACAAGCCACACCTGACTGCAATCAACTGATTGCACTTGTAAAACACCAGATTGGGGAAAAAGTGTTGTCATCTTGTTTGGTAAGAATGAAATCCTGCACCCACAGTGTGCCTTAGTGGAATAGGTTGGGGACCCCTGGCTTATAGAACATGTGAAGGAAATTTATTCATGCTTATAAAACACATAAATGCTGTGATACTTTAGTCATTTGTTAGACTATTCATCCAGGTTCTTGTGTTGTATTTCTTTGACCATAATACAAAGACGTTCTGTTGACTGTCTGATGAGATTTTTACTCCCTTTTTTGCCAGCCACAGCCAGGTTCTCAAGGTTGTAAGTCACGATGTTTTTCTGTGGAAAACCACCAGAGTTGATACTTAAGTCTCACTATCGTTTTCATAAGTATCGTTTCACAGTAAGCATCCTTGGGTAACGCCCTTTCAACAGTATAAATGTCCAGCCTCTATTGTACTTCTTTGTACTCTTGCGTGTTCAAGGCTCCTTGCCGGATCACGCCATTGTATCCTTGATATATCAAGTTTTTATATAAAGTCTTCGAAGCAGGCAATCTTTGGTTGAGTCTGATTCATTTCTCTAATCGAGCTATCGAGGTAACATTTGTCTTGGGAGTTCAAACTTGAGCTTTCCCGACAGAACAGATAATCTTATTTAATACAAGTATCTGTACTTGTACAGAGTGAGAGTACTTAGGCCACCTCTGGTGGCTCTCAGTGGGGGACCAGTGACCTGTCAGTGTAAATAACTACAGATCAACAGCCTCTCAATGGGTGGAGAATGAGACCGGACGGCCTCCCCCAGCTCTGACGTTCACATATCGTCTTCTCTACGGTCACCTTTCATTTTGAGTTCTCATCATGCTATAATTTTCCTACAGGACTAGTGAGACGTCTTAAATGTAAAGCAAATATTTACAAAGTATATATATATATATAACATGCAGTGGTCTCCACCATGATTGGCACCCCTTGTGAAGATGTGTTGTGTCTCATAAAACAACCCCGCCCCAAATAATACTGTATAGGACCACAATGGCAGGGGGAAAAAAACGTAAAAATCATCAAATTGTGACGGAAATGCAGATTAGAAGAATGAAATTGGAGTGACACTGCCCCAACATTAACCACGGTTGCACCGATGAGATGAGACGAAATCATACGTCAGGGGTCCCCAAACTATTCCATATCGGGCAGCGGTGGGTGCTGGATTTCTTTCCAACAAAACAGGACAATAACTTTGCACCAATTTGGTGTTTTACAAGTGTAATCAGTTGATCGTAGTCAGGTGCTGCTTGTTTTAGCAGAAACCTCATTGGTTAAACAGCCTGTGCTCGATCAGTAGGAACAAAAACCATGACCCACAGCGGCCCTTGAGGACCAGCTTGGATATCCCTGCCATACATCCTCATTTTGTTCACATCGCTTCCTCAAAATGTGACATTTAAAAAACAAACAAACACGTATTTGTGTGTAAAACAAGCTTTTTATCTCCTCAATAATATCTCAAACTTTAAATTTAAACACTGTACTTTGTTTAAATCCAACCATTCAGGTTTAGCATTTCACATTCAGTTTGTGCTGGCACATATTTTAGCCATGTGCCAGTGATATCTAACTTACAGTGGTATGAAAAAGTATCTGAACCTTTTGAAATTTCTCACATTTCTGCTTAAAATCACCGTCAAATGTGATCGGATCTTTGTCAAAATCACACAGATGACAAAAACAGTGTCTGCTTTAACTAAAATCACCCTAACATTTATAGGTTTTCATATTTTAATGAGTATAGCATGCAAACAATGACAGAAGGGGGGAAATACGTGAACCCTCTGCCTAAAGAGACCTAAAGAGTAATTAAAACCAATTTCTACCAATCAATTTGAGTCAGGTGTGTGCCCAAACACTGATCAGTGGTTTAAAGCTGCCCTCCCCACTATAAAACACACACTTGGTAAGAATGGTCATGTTGAGAAGCATTGTCTGATGTGCATCATGGCTTGGTCAAAAGAGCTGTCTGAAGACCTGTGATCAAGGATTGTTGATTTGTATATAGCCGGGAAAGGATGGGGGTGTTCATCAATCAGCAGTCAGAGAAGGTGTCTACAAATGGAGAGAGTTTGGCACTGTTGCTTCTCTCCTATTTAGTGGCCGTCCACCAAAGATAATGCCAAGAGTTCAATGCAGAATACTCACAGAGGTAAAAAAGAACCCTAGAGTGTCTGCTAAAGACAGAAATCACTGGCACAGTCCAATATTTGTGTGCACACATCAACTACATGTAAAACTATGGCCATGAAGGGTGTTCATGGGAGGACTCCACAGAGGAAGCCAGTGCTGTCTAAAAAAACATTGTGACTCGTTTAATGTTCGCAAAAAGGCACTTGGACACGCCACAGATGTTTTGGCAAAACATTTTGTGGACTGATGAAACCAAAGTTGAATTGTTTGGGAGTAACACACAACGTGCTGTGTGGAGGAAAAATGGTTGCCTGGTACACCAGACTCACTACAGACTCACCGCAGTTCCAGCTATAGAGTCTGGTGACCATTCGGCGGATCAAATTCCCAGAGTGGAGCAAGCCACGGCAAACAGACAGCGGAATGGACCAATCAGCGACGGGCGGACGTGCCGTTGATAAAGCGACAAGAAACTAGCTCTAGGGAATAAACATACGAGGAGAGCGGAGATCGGAGAGGTTTATTCAAAATGGCTAGCGCGAGACATACTGTTGGTTTTAGCGACTCGATGTGTTTTTGGTCATTTAAAACTGAATTTACCACGGATTGGAACATATTCTTGGCTTTCCTGTTCGCATCTGCGTTGTTTTGGCGACGACTTCCAACGCACAAGTGTGACGCAAATAGGCATGTGCCGGTATGAGATTTTGACGGTACGATAACCTTGAGGAAAAATACCGCGGTTTCAGGTATCACGGTATTGCAATTATTAGCTCCAAAATGTGTGATTTTGAGATGTACGGGTTAAAAAAATAACTTTTTTCTGGGATTAAAAAAAAAAAAATTCAGAACATATTTGCAAATTGGAACATGAATGTAATGTTAAATTAAATAAACAAAAAAATTACAAATATTCTAAATAAAATTAAAATCAATAGAACTTATAGACTACCCACAGCCACAGCCCAGGTTGCTCAAGATTAGAGCAAGAACAAAAATAATTGCTATAAAAAAAGCAAAACACTTCTAAATAAAATTAAAATATATCTACTGTACGACTTTTTATTTTTTTGTGAGTGGGCAAAATGCTCAAGTGAAGTTTCACCATTTTCAGCCACAGTGTCAACTGTAGTCATGCCTTTGTGTTAAAAAGACATAAAGAAGTCACAAGTTATTAAGTTAAAAACGTATAAGTTAGTTAAATATTGTTGTGTAAAGGTTTCATCTAAAAAAAACATTGGGAGTGAGACCTCTTCTTGTCCAGCGAACGTGCATTTGTGCTTAGAGCAAGATCATCTGTCGCGATTAGCGATCTTTGATATTATTTCTTTTCCTTTATTCAAGCTTGTTTCTCAGTGGCCGTGAGATTTATAACATCGACGAAGTTGCTATCGCAGCTAAGACTAGGCTAACATTCGTCTTTGTATGTTTTTAGTTAGTTTGTATTTTGAATTTGAAAGGAAAATGTGTGTTTTGTTTTTGGCCAACTTTTTAATGGTGTTCACAGATATGACTTCCTCACATTCTGCTGTGTTTGTTCTAATGAAGCTACTCAGACGTGTAAGAATACTATTGTACAACATTTTAAAAGTATTTGTTTTGTTTATTTCAGTTATCATGATTTGAGACGTCCATAAATTCAAGAAAAGTACGCCTTGTGTTTGGAGTGTTTCTTTTTGGTTCGCTGGCAGAATAGCGCCACTGATACATACAGCAACAACCGGAGAGGGAGGGGTGAGTGCTGCCGCTCCAAGACACTTCTGGCTGCATTTTTGGGAAATATATAATAGCGAATATCGTACTACGGTATGACGGAAAATTTTAGTGGTTTTGAAACCATGACGTTTTCATACCACGGTAAACCTTGAAACCGGTAACCGGCACATGCCTAGACGCATATAAACAAATCTGATTGTACGGATGATTTTGGTCAGGCTCGAGAGGCCAATAAGGAGATGGTCCCAGGCTCTTCTCACAGTGTTTGAAAAATACAGGGAGAATAGTCTGGCGGTGCCAGGCAAGAAAAATGGAACAGCTCACAAACATCAACATTTTATGCCCACCGTAAAGCATGGTGGACAGAGCATCATGATTTGGGGCTGTTTTGCTACCTCAGGGCCTGGACAACTTGCAATCATTAATGGGAGAATGAATTCAAAAGTTTATCAGGATGTTTTGCAGGAAAACCTAAGGCCGTCTGTCAGACAGTTGAAGCTAAAAAGAGGATGGATGCTGCACAAGACAATGATCCAAACACAGAAATAAATCAACTTCAGAGTTGTTTCAGAAGAACAAAATACACGTTTTGGAGTGGCCAAGTCAAAGTCCAGACTTGAACCCCACTGAGATGCTGTGGCATGACCTAAAGACAGCGATTCATGCCAGACATCCCAGTAATCTGACTGAACTACAACAGTTTTGTAGAGAAGAATGGGCCAAGGTTAGTCCTGACCGATGTGCCAGACTGATCTGCAGCAACAGGAAGCGTCTGGTTGAAGTTATTTTTGCCAAATTAACTTCAACTTTTTTTTTTTGGGGGGGGGGGGGGGGGGGGGGGGGATATTAAATGTGATTGTTCACTTACTTATTTTTCCCCTTCTGTCATTGTTTGAATACTATCCTCCTTAAAATATGAAAACCTATACATGTTTGGGTGGTTTTAGTTAAAGCAGACACCGTTTTTTTCATCTGTGAGATTTTGACAACGATTAGATCACATTTGATGGTGATTTAATGCAGAAATGTGAGAAATTCCAAAATGTTCAGATACTTTTTCATACCACTTTAAATACACTACGTTTTTTGTTACATTTGATATCTCTCTTGTATGTCGTTAATCAATATTAGACTAAAACTTTAAAGGTAAAAAACTCCCGTCATATGCAGTGTTATTCTCTGTATGGTTCTTAGTGATTTTTTTTTCTGTGGGAACGCATCCAAATGCGTCCTTCCGTAAAAAAGGTTGACGACACCTGGAGTAGACTGACCCGTTTCGCTATTACAATTTGCCGGAATTGCAGTGAAGTGGGGCAGTGACCTGTTAAATTCAACAATTTGATGAGACGCGGTTAAAAAAGATCACTGTGTGTGACACTCATTTTGTAATTACTGTCACTCACAGGACTGGAATGGAACAAAATTGATGGGTTCATTGTCACATTTCAGTCAAAAAGAGACATTTTTAGGATTATTCATCCTTAGCATATGATTGTGGCCTGCTGGGTGCGATACTAGTATTTGTTTATCATTGCACTGTAAGTTTAATAACCAGTGGCAGTAAGCACATGGATGAGTAGCAGCCGTAAAGTCCAACTAATTAGACCCCTGCATCTTTTCAGCACAGTGTGTGTGTATCTGTTTGCATACTAGGAGGCACTTACTACAGCGCTGAGTCATTGAGCTCATACTCGTATCCCCGGGCCACCGCAGCTCTCACCCCCTGGTCAGCCCACAAACAAGAGAGGGCGTGGCTCAGGAAGGGAAAAAAGACCTGATCTTCATCAAAAGAGCGACCACACGACAGCACTGAATGAGCGTGCACCTGTAAAAAGAAAAACTCAAATTGATGTGGCTGCTCTCTGAACATACCATCAACATAAATGTGACTGATGAACACATTGGTGGCAATTATCAGAGGAAACACTTTGATCATCATCTTCTCCCAAGAGGTAATCATCAGAGGGTGGAAAGTGTGTGAGCTCTATTACTTTGAAATATGAGTTTAAAATCAAATTAAACCTCACAATTAAAACCCTGAGGAGCGTGATGAGGTCAGTCGTGTACAGAGTGGAAAGACAAAGAGTCACGGTGGTGAGATGCTGCATCTTAGTGTTTATCTGCTCCAATTACAAGATTTAAGTGATGCTGAAGATAAAAAATACAGGATAAGGCAATGTCAGTACAACGGAAATGGTGTACCTTGTTCCTGCTGCTAGCCAGATTGATGCGAAGGATGCCCATGCCATGAAGAACAAACTTCATGGAGGTCAGCAGGTTATCCAAAACTGCAGGCTGAGACATCAATAAACACTGATATAAAAAATGTTCCAAACAAGATTACAAAATCATTTGAAAGAGAGCCTACCAGTAATTTTAAACATTTCATTTGTTACATTTTTTTTTACTTTTTCAAGGTGAAAAATTACATTAGCCAGCAAAGAAAAGTGATTATGTGCATTAAATCATTGCATATTCACAGTATGACAATCACAATTTCTCTTATTTCAGGTTTTCTAATATATTCTGCATTATTTGTTGAAAACCATCCTCTCAATCAATCAATACACCGTTGATATAACAGTATGGCACTGGCGCCGCCATGTGGAATTTTGGTGCCATTTAACCCCTGTTCCAAGTACAGCAACTAAAACTAATACTCATGAGCAGATCAATAATTGGTTAGCACTCATGAACCTCACCAAAGCTGTAGTAAGGGATCTGGAATGTTTGTAGAATAATTTTGGCTTAGTTGTGATTCTCACAACAGATCAAGTCATTGTTTTCTAAACAAAATGAATGTAAACGCATGCTGAAATAAGATGTAAAAAATAATAATAACAATAAAAAATAAAAATACAAAGCAGGGTTTTTCCATTATCTTTGTAAAGGCCTCACTTTACTGTATTGGATGCCGTGGCAGATTCATCAAATTTGGTGTAAGTGACTGTGGATACTCATGTATGTACAGCAAGGGCGTAGGTTTGGTCTCAATATTGGTAGGCGCAATATAACAGCATAACCATAATGTACACTTTTTGCTGGGGCTAACCCTAACCCTAATTAATTGATAGGCTAAATGATTAATAATAAATAAATCTGTATTGACCTATACTTTTAAACTGCAAATGTATAACATCTTACTCTGACATTTTTTCTTATATCTAGTCGAATAATTTTCTCCATCTTGTTTTGAGTGTTAAGGGATAACAGATTAATGCATCAGATTCTTCCACTATTTGTTCCTATTAAGCCCATACATCTAAAAGTTGGTCATTTTTCACCTAAATCAAGAAAAAAATGCTTTCAAATCATGTTTTGAACCATATCTTTTCTTGAATTAAGAACATTTTCTGACAAACAACTTTTTTAAGATTTAATATACAAACTTTTAGCTTAAATAAGTCTGTTAAGCTTATTTTCAGCTAGCCATTTTTCTTATTTGAAGAAATCTGAGTAAAATTTACTTGAAGCACTGGCAGATAATTTAACTTATTTCTAGGAGTGGGAACCTCTTGGTACCTCACGATATGATACGATTTGCGATACAAAGCTCACGATAACGATATAGCGATACAACGATTTTCTAGGATATTCTACAAAAAACTAATAGACAGAAAAACAAGCTTCTGCTGTGAATTTGAATGAGTTTATCACTAGTAGACGTCCAATCCATTTGAACTGGGAGGGTGGCAGCGAATGAACATTCGTTCATTCACTGCCATCCCTCCCATTTCAAACAGATTGAACGTCCATGGCCGTCAGTGGCAGACAATGCCAGGCAATGAGTAATTTTGGGCCATTTAAGGTCATTCACCTGTTAATTTTCAGTTACTTCCTGTTGATTTTGAGGTATTTTATGGGTCACTTGCTGTTTATTTTGTGTACAGAACAGGAAGTGACCTGGGAATCACCCAAATGAACCTGTAAATGCCCTAAAATAAAAAGCAAGTGACCTGTAAGTGCCCCGAAAATCGGACCGAAAGACTGTGAATGCTCTGGTTTTGAATGAACAAACGTTCCCAGTCTAAATGGATTGTGCGTCGAGCACCATCAATGGCAGCCTTTTTTTTTTTTTTTTTTTTTTTTTTTTAAATTGACACCTTTTTAAAACGATATCTCGATTCTTGATAGGAGCATATCAATAACCTTTTGGGATACAAAGTATCACGTTATATCACCATTTCGGTATTGTGTCACGCCCCTACTTATTTCTAGTACAGTAGATTTACACTGAAAACAAGGGAATTTAACCCCCCACCCCCACACCACAGTTTTAAGGAGGTGGGTTTTTGCAGTGCAATATGTATTGGTTCAGGTGATACATCGTTTGATTCAAACCTTTGTTTACAAAATCTACTAAAGAAACATTTTGAAAATTTCCAGAATGTCTGGATTTTATTAGCAAATTTAAATTGCATTATTTGAACACAAATTAACAGGAAATAAAAACTTGTTAATCATCTCTTAAGTATCCAGAAATGCAAAACAATAAAAAGATTGCCTAAATACCACACAAAATTGTCTAAATAAATATAACACACACACACAAAAAAATTCGTCAGGGAATAACAGAAATAAATAAAAAATGGAGCCTTCCTTCAGGATTTGTTCACAAGCTCAGCCAAACAACAAAAAATGAACGCCCCTTTGGGCTGCTTTAAGACCACAAATAAAATAAAAATGAAAACTGGGAAGAAGGAGGTAAACCTTGGTTCACTACATTTCTAACAGTTTGATTAACGTTAACAGTAGAAAACATCCAGGAGGATATTTCTCTCAAAGCAGCTTCCTCCTCGAGTTTGAGAAATTCGCACAGATTAATGTTATGCTAACTCTGATGCAGGTCTGACTTTCAGTAGAAAAATTAGTGGTATGTTACACAACATTGATGTTTTTAAATTACTTACAGTGGCTGCTGCTGGTGGGGAAAAAAAACGTCTAATAGACAATCTAAATTACCAATATAACTGAAGTCATTATATAATGCAAATAAGTTGCTTAAAAGTTGGTGGGGACAATTTGAGCATCCTGAAAAGTTAGTAGTGTTATGTCGCTTCAGTCCCTATGCAAACCTACGACCTTGATGTAAAGGTGTCATCTGAGAGTAGACTTGCACAATAGTAATGACTTTAAAAAACAGCTCAAAACTCTGCGAAATTTAGAAAAAAAGTATTTAATTGACTTCAGAGAAAAGAGGCTCCTAAAAACAATGAAAAAAGCATGCAACCCCACCTGACACGTCAGTCTACTGCCAGCTAAAAATAAGCTTTGCATTCCATTACGATTCTATCACAGTCTGATGGCTGCTCACTTTAGTGTCCACGTGGGGAATTGTTACCGTCTCAATAAAACTTTTGAACATTTTATAAGATTTTGTTGACAACACGTTGGTGAGTTGAGCCGCTAATATGGAGGAAACCCCAATCTCAAACAGTCAAAACTACCACTATGTGTACCATTAAACAAGATTGGCTCAAAATGATACAGAATTGAGTTCTTACTCTAAAAGTGGGTTGTATTTCAACAGCTTTCAGGACGTGACTTAGCAACTAAATCCATGATATATGTACATGTAGTAATACTTGGACAATCCGGTATTATGATGGAAATTTTGCATCACAGTACTAATGTCTAATTCTTCATTATCACAACATTTAAGGCAAGGCACATTTATTTATATAGCGCAATTCAACACAAGGCAATTCAAAGTGCTTTACATCACAAAGATCATAAAAATCACATTTAAATCAATACAACGTAAAAACCAAGACAAAAGATCGCACTTAATCACAAATAGAATATAAATAAATAAATAAAAATAAAACAGGAATAAAAATAAAACAAAAACTACTACTACTAATAATAATTGAAATCAGCAATGGAGATAAGCACAAGAGGAATAGAAAGCAGGTAGATTGAATATATAGCCAGTTATGGATATGCAGTGCTAAACAAAAGCGTTTTTAGCCCTGATTTAAAAGAGCTAACAGTTTGAGCATACTTCAGACGTTCAGGTAACTTGTTCCAGAGGTGAGGAGCATAATAACTAAATGCTGCCTCACCCTGCTTGGTTCTTGTTCTTGGAACATGCAGAAGACCGGTTCCAGACGACCTTAGGGGTCTAGATGTCTCATAGGAATCCAACAAGTCAAGCATGTATTTTGGTCCAAGGCCATTAAGTGTTTTGTAGACGAGCAGTAGTATTTTATATTCTATCCTTTGACTCACTGGAAGCCAGTGTAGCGATTTCAAAACCGGTGTAATGTGGTCCAGCTTCCTTGTATTTGTGAGGACTCTGGCTGCAGCATTCTGTACTAGCTGCAGCTTCCTGACTGATATTTTATCAAGACCTGTAAATATACCGTTGCAATAGTCCAATCTGCTGAAAATGAATGCATGCATAAGTTTTTCCATGTCTTGTTGAGTCAGAAGCCCCTTAATTCTGGTTATATTTTTTAGGTGGTAATAAGCGGATTTAGTGACGGACATTAGATGGCTATCAAATTTTAGGTCTGAATCAATAATTACGCCAAGGTTTCTGACTTAATTTGTAGCTGTAAGTGACATTGTGCTAAGTTGCCTGCTTATCTTTGACCTTTCCTTTTTTGGCCCAAAAATGATCACCTTTGTCTTCTCCACATTTAACTGGAGAAAATTCTGGCACATCCATTCATTGATTTGATGAATGAATTTACTCAGGGAGACTAAGGGACTATAATCATGTGGGGACACAGAAATGTACAGTTGTGTGTCATCTGCATAGGCGTGATAGGAGATGTCATACTGTTCCATTATCTGAGCTAACGGAAGCATATAGATGTTAAATAAGAGTGGTCCAAGAATTGACCCTTGAGGGACTCCACACGTGAATTTGGTTCGTTCTGACTGATAGTTTCCGACTGACACAAAGAAATCCCTATCTTGTAAATAGGATGTGAACCACTGAAGAATAGTGTCAGTAAGCCCTACCCACTGTTCCAATCTGCTGAGTAGTATGTTGTGATCAACCATGTCGAATGCGGCGCTGAGATCCAATAGTAACAGAACAGATGATTTGCCTGCATTGGTATTCCGACGAAGATCATTTAGGACTTTGATAAGCACGGTCTCGGTGCTGTGTTGTGGCCGAAACCCAGACTGAAATGAGTTAAAAAGATTGTTTTACATCATAAAAGTCTGGATGTGTTCGAACACAACCCTTTCGATAATTTTCCCCAGGAATGTCAGATTTGTTATTGGCCTGTAATTGCTAATGGTTGAGGCATCCAGATTAGGTTTTTTTAGGAGAGGTTTTATTACTGCAGTTTTTAAAGTCTGTGGAAACTCTCCTGTTTGGAGAGAAGAATTTATAATCTGAAGTATGTCTGGGGCTATGCAATGAAAAACAGTTTTGAAAAAGTTTGAAGGAAGGATGTCAAGGCAGCATGTTGTGGGCTTCAATTTTGACACAATTTCTGTTAAAGTGGCATAGTCCAAGAGGCTAAACTGTCCAAGATTGACGTGGGGGACATTTTGGGAGGCATTTAGTGTACCAATTGTTAATCTGGAGTTGCACACAGTCTGTCTAATCTTTAGTACTTTGTGTGTAAAGATCTTAAACATGTTTAAATGTAATGTGAGACATGACCTTAAAGACAGAGCACACAGACAAATTCCTTAGAGTGCAGTTGGCATGTGCACTGTATGCTCTCATACAAGAGAGAAAAAGCATTCTTGTGAACATCAACACCAGCATGGGGAAAAATGTTTTATTTTTTAAACCTTTAATAAATTTGGAGATTTGTGTTCCAAAACCATTTTGCAGATAAAAATCAGCCCGAATTTTTTTGGCAGAGGCGCTGGATTCCTTGGATGCGATCTTGTGTTTTTGTTCTGCCGGCCTCTGACCACGTTTGTCTCATTTAATCTAAAAATCTCAAACTCTGCTGCTTTAGCTGTGACTCTTTGCTGACCTTTTAAGTTCACAAAGGCACAAAAACAAAAGAGTATAATTTTTGTATTGTTACTCTGCATGACAAATGATTTTTAAATGGGTTATCTTTTGACATTCACATATAAATTGTAACCCTTTCAACCAACCACTACCATACAGTGCCCCTTTATTTCAGTTTTTTGTGTGTGTGTACATTTAACACAAATACTTCAGTCCATCAAACCAATTTTAATATCTCACAGACAACCCAAGAAAATACAAAATGCAGTTTATAAATAAAAATAATAATAATATATTTAGCGACAAAAACACACAAAAAAAACATCCAAGCCTAGCTTGCTCTAAGTGAAAATTGCCCCCTGGAAACTAATAACTGGTTTTGCCATCCTTGGCAGCAATAACCAGGATTGGGCGTTTGCAATTATTTGGTGATGAGTCTTTCACATTTCTGTTTTTTTAGCCCACTCTTTGTTATTATTATTATAATACAGGGTTCCTAGCATTAACTGCTTGTTTAAAGTGCCTACGACAGCAAAAAGCATGGTTACTTCATATTTCACGCAGAATTTTATGCTCCTGAATTAAATGGACCGCTTGGATGTGTGTGGAAGCAATCGTTACATTTATTAAATTGTTTTAATCCTGCGCCATGAAAATGAGTGACTTCCGGCTCCAGTCTCGGGTTGTGGACAAATGCGAATGTGACGTCACCCGGGTCAGCATCGCTTCATAGCATGCAGATGGACTGCGGATTTAGTTGATTTTGAGGATTAATTTGTTTATTTTTCGCATCACGCGAGCCAAATGTGCTGCAGTTTTTTTTTTTTGCTGCACCAGGGAGAGGCGTGTGAGCCTTTTTAGGTTTAAAAAAGTTCCAATTCACCCCGAGATTGGCCAAAACAAGTCTGACAACCGTGGGAACATTGGACTTACGAGTCCAAATCGTGTTTTGTAATATGTCAAATACTGGGATCATGACACACGTTTGAATATGGAGGTGCCTTGGATTTTGTGGCCACAATGCTCCTTGTCCACCAAGAATGCCACTCAGCCGACGACCGGCGGCTTGTCGTACAAACTCCTCGGTCCTCTTCGCGTGCCCGCTGGGAGAGCGCTATACTCTGTTTATGCTCGTGCAGTTCTCCATATAGTCCAGACTTCCAGCCCCCTCTGCCCTCTTCGTGTGCCCGCAAGTAGGAGAACGACGAGCTGTACTTGCTCGCTGCCGGAGGGGTTGCCGATCGGTGAAGACAATCGACAACCCCGCCGCCTTGTGACATGATCCTGGGTAGTTTTGTGTGATTTTTCGATTCGAAAGGCGAGAATAAGACTTGGAAATACGCTCGATTCAGGTTAGCATGTCGGCTAGCTGTCACGCCTCCTGGTTTGTTTACACTCCGGGGCAGGGAATGACAAAAGCCAGACTAACTCCGGTGCCATAAAATATCATTCGGGAGGTGCAAGAAGTCGACAGTTTTGACCATTATGGAGTAATTTTGCCATGTCGTACTGAATAAATCCATTTTTAATATTTCATATTCCATTTAGCACAAGACTGTTATTTGTCATGACCACACCATATATTTAGCAATTGGGGAAAAAAACTTAGATAAAAAGAATATGCTGTAAAAATATTGAGACTGAAACAATGACATTGTGCTGCTCTTTTTTGTCTCATTTTTCTCATTCTGAATGATTCCCCCTCATTGGGCTGAATTCTAAATTAGATGAAATAGTGACCCTGCCGATGTCATCCTCCAGCTGGGGATGCTAGAGGGCTACAATGATATGCAGGCGCTAAACGGCAGATTAAAAGACTAATTTCTCATCATCTGCACTTTGTCAAATTGCTGTATATGGTCAAATAGTCTCAAAATATGATACTAATTCACATAATAATGGTATTTTAGATTTTTTTTATGCTGTCACAGGCACTTTAAGGTCACACCATAGCATCTCAATTCAATTTAATCGGATTGTTGTCCTAACGTATGATCCATGAGCACTTGACTTTGAGGGCACAAACTGATGAATGGAATATCTCCTTCAGAATTTTCTGGTTAACAGTGGATTTTGGGCGAAACATCGTCTCGCGATAATATCGGCAAACAAGACATCACGATACGTATCAAGTTTGAAACAAGTGGATTACAATATAGAGCATAGAGATGCATTGCCAAGTGATTTGAGCAAATTAGCCTATGAATAGTTTAGTGTAACTGCTTTACTAAACCAGCAACTTTACCATGATTAGCCACTAGCCATTTTGCAGCCCTCATGTGGAAGGGAGCAACAATTCCCAGATATAATGTGTCAACAGAAGAACTGACTCCCAGCCACTTCACAAACAATGAGAAGTGATTACAGGTGACACATGATTAGATCAAAGGTCATTCAAACCCACTGTTTCAAAATAAACTAAAATTATCACATAACAACACACTAAATAGCATAAATAGTGATTAATGGAAAAAAAACGAACAGTAAATGAAGAAATAATTAGCACAGAACATGACGTTTGAATGCCATTAACATCTGAAACACTGAAATGACCAATGGCCAAATGAAGCTTGTTGAAGCAATGAAGCTTTGAAGCTGATTGGTTCAAAGCTTCATGGTGGTTTATTTGCTCAATGGCACTGTCAAGTGGTCTTTAACGTTTAAGCCCAAGAGGCCAACAGTGTTGAGAATTCTACGGCTGTTTAAGAAAATGATATGCATGTGCTTCTCTTACTATTTGAACAAAATGCAACAAGTGTTATAAGGAGAATTTGGTATCCAGTGTTTGGCTTTCAATGTTTTTTTTTTTTTAAAGTATTTATAACTCTAGTCAACATTCTTTCACAGCCCGAAATCCACAAAATGTTAGCCTGGTACACCAGACTCACCGCTCTTCCAGCTATAGAGTCTGGCGACCAATGAGCGGATCAAATTTCCAGGGCGGAGCAAGCCACAGCAAACAGACAGCGGAGTGGACCAATCAGCGATGGGCAGACGTGACGTTGGTAAAGCGACAACTCGCACGGCACAAGCAAAGAGCGGAGAAGTTTATTTAACATGGCTAGCGCAGGACACACTGTTGTCGATGGCTTGTGTCGATGTGTTTTTGGTCATTTAAAACTGATTTTACCGTGGATTAGAACATATTCTCGGCTCTCCTGTTCGCCATCTGAGTTGTTGTGGACACAACTTCCGACACGGAAGAGTGACGTTGTTTGTTAAGAACACGTCACGCAAATAAACAAATCTGATTGGACGGATGATTTCGTACTAGCTCGAAAGGCCGTTAAGGAGGTGGGTCCCAGACTATTCTCACACTGTTTGAAAAATACAGGGAGAAGAGTCTGGCCGTGCCAGGCAAACAAAATGTGACATGACAGGCAATCGCCATTGCATTTCGTGGCCATGCTATGCCGTAGTCTGCATTCCATTTGCATGTGCAAATGAAACTAAATTAATAATGATAACAATTTTTTTAAAAACATTTTTTTATATCATATTATGTTGTGTAGGATCGCATCATATCATGAATTTAAATGTATCGTCCCATCACTAGTAGACAGCAGAATTCATTGTTCAATCAATCACTGTAAGTTGTCCTTGTCCTGAGGCAGAGAAACAGCCTCAGACCATTAAAGTGCCTGTGACACGAAAAAGCATGTTTATTTCATAATACACGCGGTATTTTATGCCCCTGAATGATATGGACCGCTTGGATGTGTGTGGAAGCGATCGCTATTTTTATTTAGTTTTTTAAATCCCGCGCCATGAAAATGAGTGACTTCCGGCTTCGGTCTTGCAATGAGGAGGAGGGCGCTGTGACGTGTACGGTAGAAGACGTCCTCTTCACGCTACAGTGTACTGTTATGTATGAGGACGAAGGATTCAGCTGATTTTGCGGATTCATACGTTTATTTTTCGCATCACGCCAGCCAAACGGCTGAAGAAAAATCATTCTGTATGAGGGAGAAGCGTATGCACCTTTTTGGAGTTTCAAAAGGTTCCCATTCACCGTGGATATTTACTGTGGGACCATTGGACTTACGAGGAAGTGAGTAAACATCTTGTTTTGTATTATGTCAAATACGAATACAGCGATTACAAAGTAAACACTACACACTTCCTTTAAATAAAGGACAATTTACGTTTGATCATTGATAGGCATGTAAAAAGCTCTCCTAATGCTCATTAGCAGCAGCACGTTAGCTGCACAACAACTCCAGCCACCCTCCTCCGGGAACGAACTGTAAATTGCTCTCCGCCGGGCGGTTTGCCAATCCGCAAAGACAATCGACAACCGGGTCGTCATGTCAAATAATCCAGGCTAGTTATGTGTGATGTTCCGCTTCGAAGACTTTGAAACATCACTTGGTCCGGGTTAGCATGTCGGCTAGCTGTCACGCCTTCTGGTTTGTTTACATTCTCCGAAGCCGGGGAAGGGAAATGACATATGTCCAATTCAGGTGTCATAAAATATCGTTCGGGAGGTGCAACAGTAAAGGTGAAGTCGACAGTTTTGACAATTATGGAGTAATTTTGCCATGTCGTCCTGAATAAATGCATTTTTATTATTTCATATTCCATTCAGCACAAGACTGTTATTTGTCATGACCATGCCATTTATTTAGCAATTGGGGAAAATACTTGGATAAAAAAAATCTCCTGTAAAAATATTGAAGTAAAGAGACAGAAACACTGACATTTTGCCGCTCTCTTCGTCGCGTTTTCCTCGTTGTGAATAGTTCCCCCTTGACGGGCTGACTGGTCCTTCTCAAGCCATTTATATAGCTATTGGGGAAAAATACTTGGATAAAAAGAATATCCTGTAAAAATATTGGAGTAGAGAGACTGAAACAATGACATTTTGCGGCTCTCTTCGTCGCGTTTTCCTCATTCTGAATAATTCCCCCTCAATGGGCTGAATAGTAAAACCGATGAGCCCAGTCTACCGCTGACGTCATCCACCTGTTGGGGACGCTAAAGCCCTATAATGGTAGGCGTGGCTAACCGGCAGAATAAAAGACTAATTTCTCGTCATCTGTGCTTCGCTAAATTGTTGTATATACTGTAGTTGAATCATCTCAAAATATAATTCTAATTCACATAATAATGCCATTTAATATATATATACGTGTCATATGCTCTTTAAATTGCCCATTCTTCAGTTGTTTCCGCCCTTTGGTTAAAAAAAAAAAAAAATTTAGAAACTGCATTTTATACTTCCATGGGTTGTCTCTGTGTGATATTAAAACTGGTTTGAGGAACATAAACCTTTGTGGTTGATAATAAAGAAGCGAAGACTTTATCACGGCACTGTATACACACATTTCTCATATACAAAACAGGACACAAAATATGAGGCCTCAAGTGCATCACTCAGTAGTCACCTGAAACCCTACTTTTGCTACCAAACCTCTATAGGAAACTAGAGTAAGTAAAAAAACACCTGGACCTGTCTGTGTGTGACTGCATGTTTGCAGACGGAACTGCATCAATGTCAGCAGTCATTGAACAACTCTCAGTCAATCTCAGAATCTATCTAGGCACACTGAGGCATTTTCTTGCCTAGTTTGGAAATTGGTTTGGTGTCATTAAGGCCTTGTTCAGTAGGCAGGCAAAATCTGACTTTTACTCATCCAGATTGAAACTGAATGGCTCTTCTGTAATCTGAACAGTGCCAAAGCACGGAATCTGATTTTTGCGAGATGGATTGAAATCACATACCTTAGGTAGTTTTATATTAGATTTGGACAAGATGCTTCTCAGTCTGAACAGCTCAAATGGGATTTGACTGTTCGTGACGTCACTTTATGCTGGATGACGCCATTGTTGCTACAGCCACCTGTCAGGAGTGTCAAAAATGTGGCCCAGTCTGAACAGGCCCAGATCTGATTTGGAAACTTGCTAAAAATAGTGTAACAACTCAGATTTGAGGAGGAATCTGACTGAAATCAGATTTGCCTACTGTCTGAATGCAGCCTTCTAAACAACAATAACAAAGTTTGTATGTCTTTTAAGTAATTTGCATAACAGAAAGCTTCACACATTTACCAATGAAAACTAGCTATAAAATGAGTAGCTGCAATGCAAATGAGTTAAATGCAAGGGTAGGAAAAATATTTGTACTCAAATCATCTTCTTTACACAATGTTGATTCTTTGTCCATTGGCTTGTCGACAGTAAAAACAAAACACTGCTGCCTCTGGCTATGGATGAAGAAAGGATTAGATGAGAAGTCCCCTTCCTCCTATTTCTGACTGGTAGACATTTAATTGCCCTAATATAACACAAAAGTTGAGAGAATTGAGATTCAGAAACATAGGCGAAAGCTAGTGTATAGGTGTCCACTTTGAAGCACTTCAAGTTGATCAACGCTTCACTTGTGTTAAGAAAGGCAGTGCAGCAAGCAAACATTCAAAGAAAGGGGAGGCGATATGAGTGTGTGCACAAGGCAGGGTGTGTAGGGGGTTGGTAAAAGTTACGGAAGTGCACATTTGGATTGAGGTGTCTATTTTCCAACAGAAAATAGAAACTTCCAAATGACAGCAACATCCAGCTGACAACAAAAGGTTATTGCAACATTTGTACAAGCTTGTACTTGTAGACTGTTTTGGTATACAAATTAAACACACCCACTTCAATTGAAAGTGTACACCTGCACGGCTGCACCATCTAATAAAATCATTACAAGAGTACAAAAGCACCCTTAGCATGATATGACTCACTCTTGGAACTGTCCATCCAGCCATCCTACCAATTTTTATAGAGCTTATTATTATTGTGGATGTGCTGGAGCCTCGCCTAACCAACTTTGGGGAGAAAGGTGTAAATGTTATAACTACTCATCCACTGTGATGCCTATTCACTACACGGGATGGTGTTGAAAAAAATATGACAGGACAAACCAAAAGTCAAAACAACAATAAAAATTATAGCGAGTTACCAAAATAAATGGAAAAACTTCCCACTGCGATCCATTGTAATTCTTCACTACTGCAACCACAATAATCGAAATATTATCTTGAAATGTATCCTTTTAGATGACCAACATGTATTCCAATTTGCATCTTGTTTATATTCTGTACTATGAAATTCTCAGTTGTTGTTTTCATGTTCATGACACGTCTTGGTTTTCAAGAGTGACAATGACACAATAGCAAGATAGGGGCAGCGGAAAACAGGAGCTCATTGATATAAAGAAAAAAAATGTTCTTTAGCACAACCAATTGAGCCTTTGTGCAGAATTTCAAATAAAAGTATTCAAAGAAATACAACAAACTGGCTGTTTAGCTTTGTTACAAAGATGTTACATCATCTAACCTTTCTGACAAGTGACAACTTTCCCTAAATCTTACTCATGTATACATTTTTAGTAGACTAGATTATTGTGATGGTGAATTTACAGGTCTTAAGAAAAAAAATAAATCGGGATGTTGCAGCTAAATCACAATACTGCTGCCGAAGTCCTTACTAATTAGTAGTGGTATCAACAATAATCGATGCGGCGATGCATCGCGATGTGGGGCATGGACGATTCGATTCGATGCGGCAACAAGTCGAATCGATTCAGCGCATTTTAAAATATATAAGTACGTTCAAAAATCTTCCCTGCGCAATTCCGGTGATGCAACGGTTATGGTTTCCCCATTTGTGTTATAATTCTCATGTTTCATTTTTTACACACTACATAACTCTGGTCAAGTTTCCCACCAACCTCGTAGAAGCCAAAATGTCTCCAGATGTCTGCTTTCAATGTATTAGGTGCATCAATAATCTTTTTCGCTCCCTCTTTCTCCGCTTCAGCCATTGTTATGTTATGTCCTATGTCTTAGAGGTTAGATCTTGTGCCCGAACCCGAACGGGTTGGGTCGGGCCCAAAATGCTAAGCATTCACGTTCGGGATATAACCGAGAGCATGCTCTCTGTATTGCGCATTTGCTTGTGCATGCACATGAACGCAGTGGCGCCACCCGCTTTTTCTTCTCCCGCTGTGGCGCTTGCGATTCGTTACGAAAGACACTTTTATTTATGCACACAAAGGCAACACAAATGTGATCCTTTTGAGTCCTCTCGTCTGTGTCTGTGCAAAACCGCACGTTTTTTAAAAAAATTTTTTATATTAAACTTTCCCGGCGTTATTTCGTTGTGTAAATGCTTTTATAATGATCATAAAAATATGTAGACTATTTAAACATTAAGAAAACTTTTTTTCTGCCAACTCGAAGAAATGAAAATAAATTGCTGCTGCTGCGTTTTTTTCCCCCGCGTCACTCCAAACAAACAAACAAAAAAATTTGGGTTTTTTCGGGCTGGGCCTGCAAATCTAGTTAATCGATCGGGCTCGGGCCGCGTCGGGTCGGGCTGGATTTTTTTTAAGCCCGATCTAACCTCTACTATTTCTCTGCTCTCTCTATTGCAAAACACTGATATTACCTCAGGGCAATAGTCCCATCGCAGGACATGCAATTGTTTTTTTAATGTTAAATTTTGTTTTTCCTCATAAAAGCAGAAATTGTGCAGAGACATGGCTTCCTGAATCCCTTTTATATACACCAGTCTTCATCATCACCATTCATGTATTAAACTGAATTTTATGAATACTAGGGATGTCCCGAATGCATATTTTTGCACCCGAGTCCTAGTCACCTGATTTTGAGAATCTGTTGAGACAGAGACCCGATCCAACACCAAAAAAAGTTTGTTTTTTAACTTCGACGTTCAAGTTGCCAAGAACAGTCACACAACAAATGAGTTGCCACAAGCTTAAGAATGACTAACAAATTAGTGCCTTACCGAGGCGTCTCTGGCTAGATCAAAGCTACAAACCTGTCAATCATCGTTAACTTTAAGTACAAAACACCAGCTGCACCGGTGACCAAGAAAAAAAAAGTATGGTCACTCTGCTTTTCAGGAGGGTAAGAGGCTGGACGAGCATGAAGCAAAAAAAAAAAAACAAAGATACTTTTTAATTAAAAACCCTATCCTTTTAACCCACTTCCGATCCTCTAAAAAATGTCAGGATCGGCCGATTTCCGATCATGTGATCAGATCGAGACATCTCGAATGAATACAATGTGGTCACAGTGAGTCAACCAAAATCTTCCCAAACAGAGCTATTCAAGTTAGGTGGAAATTATTGTAGTTTTAATATCACAGTTTTTTCCAATATAGTTCCACCCTATTACAAATACAAGGAAACTGGACATGACACTGGTCATGAAATCACTACACTACACTATAATAAACTTACTTCTGGTCTACAAAACACTTTATGATCTTGGACCAAAATACATGATCAAATTGATACGAAGCATCCAGACTGCCTTATGGCATCTGAAACTGATTTGTTGTGTATTCCAAGAACAAGAACCAAGCAGGGTGAAGCGGCATTAGGTTATTTTGCTCCTCACCTGTGGAACAAATTACCTTACGATATAAGGTGAGCCAAAACAGTTAACTCCTTTAAATCAGTGCTAAAAACACTATTGTTTACAACAGAAGATTCCTAACTGCCCTTAGTTAGATTCAGATTGCTCACATACCCAATGCATGAGCCATGGGTACAAAAATGCTACAACAATACAGTACAAGTTGAGTGACTGTTTTTCTAGACACCGTGTAATAGAAAATCATTTTTTCGATTACTCCGACAACACATGAATGCAGCATCAATATCACGGTTTGTGTGCCAATCGTCCCACCTGCTTTACAGGTTAGTCCCAGATAAACTGCCAATCTTTGTTGTTCGTTTTTATCTCTGTGTTAAATTTGTTGTTTTGGTTTCCTATTCCCATGAATTGTAAATTTAAATGGTTCAACTTTACTCCTTACGTATCAAGCAGTTAACTGTGGTAAACTACTCTGGTCGCCATTTCAAGTAGCAGATTAGGTGCAGTCTTTTAGTTAACTGGCTATGAATACAATGACAATTAAATGCGATTTGAGTGGGAGGCTCTCACCCAAGAGTTTTTGTCTAATATTGTGTTAATATGATATGTGGTATTTGAATTTTATCAATACTGATGCTATTTATTGCTATTTGTTTATATGACCAAGATGAATAGAATCAATCTGCATGAATTAATTGCCTATCTTTGGGATATAACCTCTAACAATTTTGTATGTCTGCTTATCATAATTTCCAGCTGCTTTACACGCATGTTTTTGTTACTGAAGTCCCAGTAATCTGGAACAAAATGTATTATTTTTTATTTCTATTTGACTCAAACAGCATTACTTTCACAATGGATATTACCAAAATATCAGCAAGGAGGAATGAAAACCTTTAGGCAACATAAATTATTTTTAAGTCACAAACTACCAGTTGAGTAGCGTTGGGCATTGAGCATCGATGGGATCTGGGAATAACACGCCGATGCTCCCGGAGCCGTTCGAATTTATTATTTCGATTCCAAGTTTCCAAGCCCTGACTGCCGACCGGAAAAAATAGCTGCCGAAAACCTACGAAGAAGAGGCCACATGAATTGTGTGTTTGTGCATTGCAACTTGATCACAATCGTAGACACTGTGCGGCGGCGCTCAAAAGTTTGGCTCAACTTCACAAAGAAAAATGACCAGTCAGCTCGGTGCAACATTTGCAACTCAGCTATATCATGCAAAGGTGGCTCCAAGACCAAAATGATTAAACACCTGCGGTTTCATGGAACACAAGTGTCGAGTAGTGCATAGCTGCGTGCCGCGTATTTGACACGCAGCGCCAATCCTCTAACCAGTCAGAACCAGGTAAGTAAAACAACAAATTACGTCTGTCTTCTGCTGCCCCCGTGACCCGACCCCGGATTAAGCAGCAGATGATGGATGGATCATGGATGGATGGAATAGTACGAAAATAAATCGTATTATTACATCGGGCTAATGTAGTTATAAAAGCAGCTACGTACTTTACCCTCGCCTTGCCGCCTCCGTTAAAATTAACAGTATTAAAGGCAACTTTTGTTTTCGGATCGGTTTTACAAATCATGAAATCCTTATTATTTTGCCATATCTACATCAAATTATGATCAATAGATGAATTTATACTAATGCTTTTTCGTAGCTCCCAGCTAAGATAGAGTTATGAAAAAGTATTATTATATTACATTAAAATATGAAAACCTATAAATGTTTGGGTGGTTTTAGTTAAAACACTGTTTTTTCATCTGTGTGATTTTGACAAAGATCAGGTCACATTTGATGGTGATTTTGTGCAGAAATGTGAGAAATTTCAAAAGGTTCAGATACTTTTTCATACCACTGTACATGTATGTAAAGTGCGTAGCGGCTCACAGCTAACTTACGCCTACGTAATTTTTGTGACTTTTTCTCATAGCAATAGTACGAGTAATCTCGTAGTCCTTTTTGTTAAATTTATTAATTCGGCCCTAATACTCCGTCGTATCAACGTGCATCATGACGTTTTTTTTTCAGTACTTCACTACAGTGATACGTGACATTTGTTTATCTACTCTGCTGTGAGCACCAGCCACCGGCTGTTTTGTCTGAGGAGGACACTGCTGGACACTACCTGTTCAGATCTCTCACGCTTACTGCCTGAGAATCAGATATGATCATTTTCCTCAACAAAAACGGTTTCTGATTTTATACTATACCCGCTCTTAATCTGGACTGGGTTTTACAAGTTGTTTTTTTTGTTCGTTTGATATTCTGCACCAGGTTAGCCTATTAGTGGGAGCTCAATAACATGTCAAAATGAATGCAGCATAAGACACTCTAAAACATGGGGAAAGAATATGTGTAAATGTTTTCTCCCTGAGCTTTTGAAAAACAAACATCTTTGTGAAAGTGCACTCCTGTGGAAAGAAACGTCAACATATTCAAGTTTAAAGACTGATATTTATTTACAAGTTAAAAATAGCCACGTGAGAAATTCATAGCAAAGTTCATTGAAAAATATCAGTTTGAAAAATAATCGAGAAGAAATTAATATAAATTACTGTATGCAATTTTTTTGACCCTGCCTATTAAAAGAATCGGAATCGAGAATCGTTTGGAACCAGAATCAAAATGTGGAATCGGAACCGTTCAAATTCAATGATGCCCAACCCTACAGTTGAGAAACACTGATAAATTATATAAGATATATTCCCATTTCTGTCCAGACAAAGTATAGCAGCAGAGTGCAGGAAGAGGTAAAGGAGAGATGTTGATGAGCATGAGCAGAGGTGAATTGACTATCAATAAGGGATGTCCCAATTTTGATTTTGAATACTGATGAAAAAAAAACAAAACTTTTTTTTTACAGAAACACACATTGTGGTTTGATTATATACAGTTTAAAGCACTATTTCTGACTTTTTATGATATATCAGTGCTAAAACAAACATTTGCCCGCTTGCCAATGCCCCAGTATTGTATTAGGTCTAGTGACCACCCTGGCATGAGCTGTGGGTTTTGTGTCATTCTCATTATTTATATTTCCTCTTTTAATTGTTTCTGTTTTTAACTGTCGCTAATGGTCAGAGGGCTACCGTTGAGGGCAATCAACATACAATCAATTTTCTGCCAGTCCATCGTAGTTAAAATGGATTGGACGCCCATGACCGTCAATCGCACTGAAACATTTTTATTCACTGCCAGCCCTCACAGTCAAATGGACTGGACATTTATCACCTTGAATGACAGTAGATGAGTTAATGAATCAATCAATGGAAGTTAATGTTTTAAATGTGGTCAATTTATCTCCATGATCTGCCTCTATTGAACCAATTTGGACTCTTCCAGAGTGGAAAAATACACAGTGAAACACAGATAGGAAGTGACTGGTGGGACAGGGGACGGATAAAATACTGCAGAGGGTCAGAGGAAAGACATGTGGCTAAAGATAAGAGTAGATGGGAAACAGAATGAAGCTAGTAAGTGTTTCCATTCTTCCCTACCAATCACAGTGCAAGTCATAGAATACGGGAGAAATAATGACAGTTTTCAGGGAGACATATGATACAGCTAAGAAAGCTATAACCCCTGCGGTCAAAAGTTTTGAGATGCTTCACCACTGCGAAGGATGAGAAAATTAAAAATTATTTGTCTATATAAGGTTTTTTTCAACCTAGCCCCAGTCAGAAAAACTAATCACTTTGGGTCACACCATGTTAATGCAGCAAATGGAAAATACTATCTTTAGAGCTCCTGTCATAATAATAATAATAATAATAATGATAATAATAATAAAAATTATCCTCCGTGGAATTCCCAAATTTGCTCAATCACATTCTCTATTTCCATGGTTGTTTATGATAATAGATAGTAATTTTATTCACCTTAAAGAGCACACGATAGGAGAATAAAAGTCTTAAATAGTATTATTATGTGAATTAGAATCATATTTTGAGACGATTCGACTATATACAAGAATTTAGCAAAGCGCAGATGACGAGAAATTAGTCTTTTAATCTGCCGGTTAGCCACGCCTACCATTATAGGGCTCTAGCGTCCCCAACAGGTGGATGACGTCAGCGGGAGACTGGGCTCATCGGTTTTACTATTTAACCCATTGAGGGGGAATTATTCAGAACGAGGAAAACTCGACAAAGAGAGCCGCAAAATGTCATTGTTTCAGTTTCTCTACTCCAATATTTTTACAGGATATTCTTTTTATCCAAGTATTTTTCCCCAATAGCTAAATAAATGGCTTGAGAAGGACCAGTCAGCCTGTGGAGGGGGAACTATTCACAACGAGGAAAACGCGACGAAGAGAGCTGCAAAATGTCATTGTTTCTGTCTCTTTACTTCAATATTTTTACAGGATATTCTTTTTATCCAAGTATTTTCCCCAATTGCTAAATAAATGGCATGGTCATGACAAATAACAGTCTTGTACTAAATGGAATATGAAATACTAAAAATGTAATTTCCCTTCCCCGGCTTCGGAGAATGTCAACAAACCAAGAGGCGTGACAGCTAGCCGACATGCTAACCCGAACTGAGTGATGTTTCAAAGTCTTCAAAGCGGAAAATCACACATAACTAGCCCGGATGTTTTGACATGACGACTGGGTTGTCGACTGTCTTCGTCGGAGAGCAATTTACAGCTCGTTCCCCGGAGGAGGGCGGCTGCAATTGTTGTGCCGCTAACGTGCAGCTAATGTGCTCGAGGAGTACATGCTTATCAATGATCAAACGTAACTAGTCCTTTATTTAAAGAAAGTTTGTAGTGATGTAATCACTGTATTCGTATTTGCCATAGTACAAAACAAGATGTTTACTCACTTCCTCGTAAGTCCAATGGTCCCACAGTAGTAGGGCTTGTTTTGGCCAATATTCACGGTGAATGGGAACATTTTGAAACTCCAAAAAGGCGCCTCTCCCTCATACAGCAAGATTTTTCTGCAGCTGTTTGGCTGGCATGATGCGAAAAATAAACGTATTAATCCGCAAAATCAGATGAATACTTAGTCCTTCTCATACAAAAGTACGGCTGTATAGTGGATAGGACTCCTTCTTGCGTACACGTCACAGAGCCCTCCTCCTCAATGCAAGACCGAAGCTGGAAGTCACTAATTTTCATGGCGCGGGATTCAAAAAACTAGATAAATATAGCGATCGCTTCCACACACATCCAAGCGGTCCATATCATTCAGGAGCATAAAATACAGCGTGTATTATGAAATAAACAGGCTTTTTCGTGTCACATGCACTTTAAGGAATCGTTTAATTTTGCTCTAAGCATCACGTTTTGCCCGGACTACTTTTTAATGTGGGACAACGCGCTGATGTCACGTGCGTTGAGGAAGAAGCAAAAAAAAAAAAAAAAAAAAAACCCTACTGCAGCCAACAGCCGCTATAAACTACGCCGACGTTGCTAAAAACTAGCCCGCATGATGCTACGCAGAGCATGCTACGGTGGAAGCAGGTAGCGTCTGAATCGTCTCATAGATATCACGTGTATATTGAACTTGATGCGAAATGACGGGGTCAGCGGCGTTAGTAAACAGCCGCCATCTTAAAGCATTAGACCTCTCAGCGCTAATAAATATGATTAACGTTACTGTCACTCACTCACGTAACGTTAGCCCTGCGGAGGGCTAGGTTTCTTTTAACTTTGACCACTGTCGATGCGTGGCTAACGTGTCTTACATACAGGCTTTATTTAATCTGTGAAAACAGCGCGCGGTAGAGTGATGAGGGTGTAAAATAAAAACTTAATAATGCTAACTGTCAATTTTAGCTCAGTAGTTATTGCTAGATAAAACACCAAGTAGCACTGGTCCCTAATGTGCTCCAATACCGCAGGTATCATACTGTAACGTTGACAAAGGGCGTTTTTGGGAACTTGTGGAACAACCAACACACGACTGCTGTCTGCACAGCCGAGGCAAGCGCACCTGCCAGAAGGACAACAACAACAGGAAGGCACGTTTCTTGCTCTCCCGCACCTCCCTCACCTCTGCACGTCACGCGGTGCATTCAGGAACGCATGCAAATATCCCCGCCATATTATAACCTCAAATGTTACAATACATTTATTTTGAGCACTGCAAAAACTCAAAATCCTATCAGGACCTACAGTTTAGATTAATTTAAAACTTAACTAGAACTTAGAAAATAGCTTGACAAAAATGGCAATTCAATTGAAACACTTGGGAAAAACACCTAACTTTTAAGTGATGTGTGTTATCAAGTGTAATGGCATTTTTAGGTAAGAAATATATATATATATGTTTCGATAAGATCTAAAAGTTTTTTGAGTAAAAGCAGTGAATTAGTCTTTTTTTTTTTTTTTTTTTTTTAATTCTAGTCATATCTGAGATGTAATTGTTGGCTGTTTTTAACAATGTACGTCAAAAATAAAGACATTGATTGACTGAAAGTGGTTCAATATTAGATGAAATGTCTTGTTTTCTCATGTATATTTATAATTGCTCTTTACCTAAAAAAAATGTTTTATCCGATTACTCGATTAATCGATAGAATTTTCAGTCGATTACTCGATTACTAAAATATTCGATAGCTGCAGCCCTAGTCTGATGTGTGTTCTTGTGTGTTTCAGCGTATTTCTGACCTTGAAGCTGCTAAGCTCTTGCTTGGTAAATCCATTGCTGTGGATGATCTTCATTTGTTTGACCAAAGTGCTTTTCCCACTTTCTGCTGCACCTAGAAAGGAATCAGACGATTGAAATATGTTTAGCAATGTACAGATGATGGATTATTATTCTGTACCATTATTTCGTCATTCCATCATTGACTGATAAATTTCTGTAAGTAAGAAATACAAAAATACTTTAGAGTGTATCTTGGGTCAATAACCAGTGTGCATTTGTTTTTATTCATTTTCATTAAATTAATTTGTTTTTTTATATGCATTGCATTAATTTATAAACTTATCTATAATTAAAAATATATATGTACAGGGTGACCCCACCAAAAAAAATCTTTTACCAATCCAATCAAACCAAGATAGAAGAAAAATATTTTATTCATAATAATTGAAGCCTTGAAACATGCCATTTAAGAAACAATTATGGAATTTTCATTTAAAAATTACATCCTTTAAATGGCATCCTCCTGCATGGAAGCATCCTTGAAATTTGCTGTTGACCAATTTTGAAAAAAAAAAAGTGGAATTTTTGCATATTAGCAGACATGAGCAAATGGCATCACTGCGAGACAGTGACCTTGAGCAAGTAAACAATTTGATATTTCAGTAACCATGGTGAATTCAGGATGAAATTCAAAGTATCCTAGCTCAGATGAGAAATCTCAGCAGCAGATTTCAAGCTTGCATTCGGACAGGAGGACCCCGTTTAAAAAAAAAAAAAAAAAAAAAAAAAAAGTAAAGTTCCATTATTGTTTCTTAAAGGGAACCTCGGACTTAAAGACTTGTAGGCTCTAATAAGCCACAATTGTTCTCTTTTACTAAAATATGTTAGTAGAAACACATATATTTTTGCCATTGATTTAATAATATATCGTATTTAGTGCATGTTTTGACATACATATGTTTCGCCATGTTTTATGCACGCAATGCACGCTGGGGGTGATGACGCCATTGGGCTGGACTGAGAGAATAGCTGTGCTAGCTAGCAAGCGAACCTAGTATGAAGACTAGCATTATTTTGTCGCATTCTGCTGCTGGTCAGATTGTTTTGTTACAGAGCTGTGGGATGAGTTTCCAACGTTGTACCTGCATCCAATTCCAGCTATTCAGCAGTGTCTTTAAACCGATCCTAGGCGGCTTGACGAGATATTGACTTGCTACCATTTCAGTTTGTATTCTTGACCCCTTTGTTGCAAGTTGCATCTTTGCCTTGCTTTATCCATTTGTCTGCCTCTCACTGTGGTTTTCCCTCATCACTTTTCCGCATGAGTTCAAATTGGAAGGGCAGAACTGACGACATGCTCATGTAGCTAAGGACTAAGCACTAAGCCAAGCACTGTGGAAGCCCAACAGCGCCAACCAGTGACATCACCGCCCAGACTTCATTGCGTCGTCAACAGCAATGGCGACCTACTAGTTAAACTAATTTTTACAAATTTAATTTGAATGAACACATTTAGAGGGGTTTTAATATGAAATTATTGTTCATACTGACATGTTTTCATTTTCCAATTTTTAAAAGTTCCCGTTTTTTTGGGCCACCCTGTATAATAGTAGTTGCTTGTATTTAAGTTTTTTTAAATGACCAAAATTAGCCACTTGCCCTATAAAGGATCAAAGGTCGTATGTGTCAACTTTTAAATTGCTGTCCATTGTAGTGACCACTGTCCCTGAAGGGGTTAACTGCCATTGACGGTGATAGACGTCCAGTCTATTTGAGTGCCTAGCAGTGAATGATCACGGTCAGTCCACCAAACTGAACTGAATAAAATTCAATGGCAGCCAATTTTGCACATGTTATGTACAGTGAAAGTTCAGAAAGTATCTGAACCTTTTGGAATTTCTCACATTTCTGCATAAAATCACCATCAAATGTGAGCTGATCTTTGTCAAAATCACACAGATGTAAAAACAGTGTCTGCTTAAACTAATACCACCCAAACATTTATAGGTTTTCATATTTTAATGAGGATAGCATGCAAACAATGACAGAAGGGGGAAAACAAGTAAGTAAACCCTCTGCTTAAGGAGACTTAAAGAGCAATTGAAACCAATTTTTACCAAACAACTTAGGTCAGGTGTGTCCCCAATCACTGATGAGCGGTTGAAAGCTGCCCTGCTCAGTATAAAACACACACCTGGTAAGAATTGTCTTGATGTGAAGCATTGTCTGATGTGCATCATGGGTCAGTCAAAAAAGAGCTGTCTGAAGACCCGCGGTCAAGGATTGTTGATTTGTATAAAGCTCTAAAAGTCTGGATGTTCATCAATTGACAGTCAGAGAAGTTGTATACAAATGGAGTTTTGACACTGTTGCTTCTCTCCCAAGGAGTGGCCGTCCACCAAAGATGACAACAAGAGTTCAATGCAGAATACTCAGAGAGGTAAAAAAAAGAACCCTAGAGTGTCTGCTATAGACTTACAGAAATCACTGGCACAGTTCAATATCTCTGTACTAGTGATGCACGATAATACATTTTTCAACCGATAACGATAACCGATAATTTCCTCCTCATTCCAACCGATAACCGATAATGTCAAGCCGATAATTCTATTAAAAAATTTATGTAAAATTTTAAAGTATACACAAAAGAAAATGTTACTGTGCAAAAATATAATTTATTGCTCTTTTTTTTTTCCGACATAAAATATGAACAAGTATTCAATTCCAACATCTAAATAACGACAGATTGTCTGACATTGTGTAATGGTAAACTTTTGGCAACAATTACTTACAGAGTAAATACCTAAGTTGCACAAAAATGCCTTTAAAAGCAAGCCATTCCTAACATATATAACATTAATACACTGCAAAACACACCTCCTTAAATTTAGTCAGTTTTAAGTGTAAATCTATTGGAAATAAGTGTGAAGCGGGATGCTTGTTAAAGAGTCTTTATTGGTCAAACTGCTGTGTTGCACTCCGTGAACTCTCGTGCACTCTCTCTTTAACCGGAACGCGCGCGGCTCTTTATAATGTCTAGTCACGTGACTGTGACGCAGCCGGTAACGCGCTCGGCCAATCAGACACACAATTAAGGTGGGTGAATTATGTCAACAAAGGGTCACCATAAAGCCTGGAAGAAGAAAAGATTTTGAATAATATTTGTGGCTACAGAATATTATTGTTATTTCATTACAACAGGAATGTGCATATTTAAATTGATAAGTGTTAATAAGTGCCAATAAGTTTTGATTATCCACTGTGACTGTAATTGAGCAGACAAATAAGTTTAATTAATTTGAAAAGTGATTGCTAATGTTATATCATGCTTTGTTGCACACTGTGAAAATGATTAACTCAAAAGAGCGAGGTGTTATGTACCCATTCTGCAGCACCTTGTTTACATTTGCGGCACTCACGACATTTGCTTTACAGCAGCTAAACTGATACACGGCAGTACTATTTGGATGGAGTTGGAGCTCGCATCTCCGTGCGTGTTGTTTTGTGCCTGAGTTTTGTTAAGCCGAAAATAAAGGCAGCGTTACAAAGTCATCTGACCGCTCGTCATTTTACATACTGAATGCATTATTGACTGGCTGACTTCGTTTTCTCCATGTTTAAATTATCATCTAACCACTGTGCCGTCGTGACGAGCTTGCTTACTGGACATCACTTTTCCAAATGTCCGTGGTGAAAATGTGATTGGCATGTTTTTCATGAAGAATGGTGGTCGTATAAACTGCATTATTTTTTTTATCCAGGGCTTTGGCTCTCGGGTCATTTCGGTAGAAAAAAAAATCGTGTCTCGTCTCGGCGGCTACATTCGTACCGGATAATCCGCCCGCACTGGCCGGTTCGCCGCGGCGTATTCGGGGCCTGGCTCCGCTCGCACGCCGTGGGGGAACGCTCGAGAAACCGGGGTGTTCGCCGGAGGTCCTGAAGCCGGGGAACCGGGCTCGCCTGTCGGACCGGCCAGAGCGGCGGGCTCCGTCGGAAGACGGCTACTTGCAGACTATCAGTCTCCAGTCGTGCCGGTGTTTAGCCTTAGATGCGAGTTTACCACCCGCCTTGGGCTGCTTTCCCAAACAACCTGACTCTGTATTGTCACAAGCCCCGCAGTTTACCTTGTGTTTACAATAGCCATAGCATTCCCGCTAGCAGCAGCCTCGTATTTGTTCCAAAAATCTTTGTGATGCAGTTTTAAATGGATGCTGGGTTAGTGGTTTTGAATCATGACGCTTTCTTTCGGCCTCGCGGAACTTCTGCGGTACATGTTTCGCAGATGGCGAGAGCGTCGGTTTTTTAGTAACAGCCGCCATAATATTCAACTATTTCTTGTCGTGTAACTCCGCCTCCTCAACCCCTCCTCCCTCAGGGGCTTCAGAGAGGGGAGGGGTTGAGGAGGCGGCGTGCTGAATTCTTCGGTTGTGCACATTTGGAGGCTAAATCAAGTATATAATTATCGGATTGCATTATCTGTTGATTTTTTTTATTATCTGGATTATCTGTGTGACGTCATAATTGCCATTATCGGCCGATAATTATCGGCGACCGATATTATCGTGTATCTTTACTCTGTACACACATCAACTATATGTAAAACTATGGCCAAGAATGGTGTTCATGGGAGGACTCCACACAGGAAGCCACTGTTTTCTTAAAAAAAAAAAAAAAACATTGTTGCTCGTTTAATGTTCGCAAAAAGGCACTTGGACACTCAAAGGATACAAAACTATTTCTAAAAGTATCTCACAAAATATTAAATGTGATGGTTCACTTGGTTATTTTCCCCTTTCTGTCATTGTTTGCATACTACCATTAAAATATGAAAACTTGTTTGGGTGGGTGGTTTTAGTTAAAGTAGGCACTGTTTTTTCATCTGTGTGATTTTGACAACGATCAGATCACATTTGATGGTGATTTTATGCAGAAATGTGAGAAATTCCAAAAGGTTCAGATAATTTTTCATACCACTGTAGGTTATGGCTACCGAATATTTCCACACTGCTGGTCTGCCGTACTTCTGGTCACTTTACATTGCTTGGCGACCCTCTGTGTATTGTACCAGCACAGATTAGTTGATATAAATTGCTTTTTCTAATAAAAGACTTTTAAGTTTTTATTTTAAGTGAGAGAGAATACAGATCTTATAAAAGTTTACCAGTATAACGTTGTGTAAAGTTCGTCTATCTTACCTAGTAGGAGTATTTTAACCACATTCATCTCCCGCTTGGCGCCTTCGTACAGGTCTCTGTCTATCTTGGCACTGCGTGTCCTCGCCTTCTTCTCCTCCTCTGTAACGTCGGTACCGAGACACAGTCCCATTCCGAGCACACATGTCCTCCTACCGGAGCTGGACTCGGAAGAAGTCCTGTTCTTGCCTAGGTTCAAATCAAGAGAGCTTCTTTACACTGCATGCTCACAAACAACTCCTCTGGCTCGGCGTGAAGAAAAGCTGCGCTACCATCTGCAAAACATCCCTCTGAAAAGTTTTCGTTATGGGCCAAACTGGACCAAACTCATTTGATGCATCGCTCCAGGCTTTGTTATACCGTTTTAAGGGGTTGTTGCGTTTGTTTCGACTACGGGAATGACCGAGTAGTAAACTCACAGTGCCTCCTCTCCTCGCATTCTGGATGGAAATGCTTTGGGGTTCGTGGGAAGTGACGTCATCATTCAACCAATCAGAGTTGTGACTTTCATATTTATATTGTGACGGGATAAAAGAATCCTTTTTGTTGCTGTTGTAAATTTCGGGGGGAAAAAAAGGTACACAGATGCTGTGATCGAGGCCATGTTTAAATTTTCATCCATTAACTGCCAGCGATAGACCAGATTTGCTGTCATAATAAACTGTTTATACATTGCTACATATTACCACAAACAACACTGAATATAATCATAAGGATCAGCAACCTTCCTACTTTTGTACGTGCTAGAATGTTGTTTCATAACAACTTAACTGACTGGCTGCCACTGATGACAGACGCACAGTCAATTTGAACAAGGAGGGGTAGTTGACATTACAGTGATCCCTCGTTTTTCCCGGTTAATGGGGACCAGAACCCTCCGCTATAGTGAAAAAGTAGCGCCGCCCACCCCTCTCTGTTTTTTTTTTTTTTTTTTTTGGGGGGGGGGGGGGGGGTTCAATTTAGTTATTCAGATTTAGCATTAGAAAGAGATACATATAAGACGTTTTTTCACGTTCTTCCCCAAAGTATAATTAGAAAAAAACCCAAATGTAAATATTTTAATAAATGGTTTCTAAGCACTTCAAATGTGATAATTATGATAAGTTTTAAACATGTTACTGTCCCACTGAATTATTATTTTTTTAAATAAAGTATAAAAATGCTTGTCTTTATTAACTCATTCACTCCCAACCATTTTCACCGGAGCAAGGCCCTTCGCTCCCAGCCAGTTTTTAATGGATTTTGAATGATTTTGCAAGGCCCACAGAAATTCTGTTCTATTGCTATATAAACATTGAACCCACCAAAAGATTAGACTCTCTTCTTTCAGAAAAGAAAGTTAGTTCATCTTTTCCATTCTTTAGAAATCAGCATTAGAAAATAACTTAGTTTGAGCAATTGTCCAATTTCTGATGAAAAAACGGGAGAAAGAGCTTCTGTGAAAGCATACATTTCAAACATAACTTTGATTATACACAGCTATTTTTTGCTCTAGTAACATCCCAAACATCCAAATAATGTTTTCCTTTTACAAAATAAGATAAACAATGAGGCAAATAGAGCTTTTGATAGCAAAGTAATAATTTATTTACACATAACTAACTGAAAGACAACGCTGTTCTGGCCGCGACGGCTGTTTAAACTTTTCCATCATCGCCGTTTGTCTCATAAAGATGATTTTTTTTTTTTTTTAGTCTCTGCCGGCTCTGCTCGCGACCAGCACGGACTCAAAGGCATCGTCCGCTGCACTAGTGGTCCCGGTCATTCTGCTCAGTCGTCCAGCGCCTGGCATCCCGGCGTCTACCGGTTGTTCTGCTCGGTCGTCCGCCGCCTGGCAACCATTCGGTCGTCTTCCACCAGCGCCTGGCCGTGCAGCTTGGCCGTTCGTTGCTGTTGAATCGGGTTGCGGGTCTTACCAAAAGCGCTACTGCCCTCCAGTGGCCAGTTTTATTGCTTTAAAATGGATTTTCAGCTTTGCACTTTGGAGCTAAATTGAATCACGACCCAGAGATGTCTTTTTGGAAAAAAAAAAAACCGTAAAAGACGTGTAAATACGTCTTTGGGACACTGAATCAATTAAAAATAGAACGTATTTATACGTTTTAGGGAGCAAATGAGTTAAATGCTTTATTGAGTGAGTCCACTCAAATCTGCTCAAGCTGCTCACTTACACACGAGTTGCCGCAGCAACTGTTTAACAGGTTTAACGATGATTGACGCGTGCGGTGCTTTGAAGCTTCGGGTTCCAGGCATCTGTGGCAAGATCAAACATTAAATGTCTGTCAATACTCATTAACTTTAATAAGCAACTCCAGTGCTTAAACCAGCACATCTCAAGGTCCGTCTTAAGTTTGCCTATGACCATTTGGATGATGCAGAGGAGTAACTGGAGCAAGTTCTGTGGTCAGATGAGAGTAAAATAGAACTTTTTGGTCACAATTCCACTAATTGTGTTTGGAGGAAGAAGAATGATGAATACCATCTCAAGAACACCATCCCTACTGTGAAGCATGGGGGTGGTAGCATCATGCTTTGTGGGTGTTTTTGTGCACATGGGACAGGTCGAGTGCACTGTATTAAAGAGAGGATGACTGGGACCCTGTTTTGTGAGATTTTGGAGAACAACATCCTTCCTTCAGTCAGAGCATTGAAGATTGGCCGTGCCTGGGTCTTCCAACATGAAAATCAACCAACGCACACAGCCGGGAAAACCAAGTAGTGGCTCCGTAAGAAGCATAACAAGGTTCTAGCATGGCCTAGCCGGTCTCCAGACCTAATCCTAATAGAAAACATTTGAAGGGAGCTCAAACTCAGTATTTCTCAGCCCAGAAACCTGATTAATGGGTGGGCCAAGATCCCTCCTACAGTGTGTGCAAACCTGGTGGAAAAACTACAGGAAACGTTTCACCTTTGTAATTGCAAACAAAGGTTACTGTACCAAATATTAACATTCGTTTTCTTGGGTGTTCAAATACTTATTTGCAGCTGTATCACACACATAGTTTTAAAAAATGATACATCGTCATTTCTGGATTTTCCTTTTTAGATTATCTCTCTCACAGTGGACATGCACCTACGATGAAAATTTCAGACCCCTCCATGATTTCTAAGTGTGAGAACTTTCAAAATAGCAGGGTTTTCAAATGCTTAGTTTTGTTCACTGCATATAAAAAAAGCTTTTACTTATCAGTCATTCACATGCCCAGAGAATCATCATAACTTTACCCCCCTATTGGCACTCTTGGATACATAACCACCAGTCAAGTCTTCGGAAGACAACATAGCCAAGGTTTCAACTTGACCCTCATAAAACTAACGGGTTGGTGAGATGGACATCAATCAAGCCTGTCTCTGGTTAGTCGCACACAGTTGAGAAAATGTTTTACTAAAAAAAGAAATAGTAAATATATTTAAAGCATAAAAATAATGTGAATCTCATTTTTAAAACTATTTTCTCACGAAGTGGTCATGGCTAACTACAAAGACTTTACAATGTTAGGCTGTTTTCCGGGCAATCCCATTCTTGTGACAGAAGCTCTTCCACGGCTTTTCATGCTTATAATGAGGCTGACGGTTTGCACTTTTCTGCAGTGGCCTGTACTGGACCGCACCCATCAGAGTTGGCAGGTTTGGGGCGACTGTGGCCTCATTTCACGGACTCAGTGAGCCGTGATGCACGCTGAGACAACAAAGGGCTCTGTCATGAGTGGGGTTGTTATAAGGGAACGGAAACTGATTGCCATTCTATGGGGTCTGTGACTGACAAGAGCTCCAGATTGTTTTTTGTTTTTTTTTGTAATTACACAGTGCGTCAAATCCCTGGCAGCACATTGTCACCAAGATGCACACTGGACTTTATATTCATTCAAAATAATAATCCAAAAAGGGAATTAAAAAAACATACAATTCTTTGCAAGATGGCAGATTTATTAATTTATACATTAGAATTATCAGTATGTTGAAGACTTAAATAATCTCATAAGCTATTTCTCTGAACCCTACAGGCGCCCTTTAGAAATATATTGTCTGAAAAAATAAACAATGTTCACTAACATTGTTCTGTCATTGGAACATGCAAAGCCTTGAACATACATTTTTTTCCAAAGCACTTTGCTCAGGGGACTAAGAAAACTGTTGAGACATGTAGTCGACATCCGAATTAGTTTACATATAACCCTGTCATTTTATAGCTTTAGGAATGTGGCTGTGAGGTTTTTAACAAGCCAAACCACCATTCCTTTAATGATGCAGGACACACGCACACAAAAATTCAGGTAAGTGAATAGGAGCTAAAAAGTAGCTAAAAATCCAGTTCATAAGATAATAACTAAGACCATTTAAAATGGAATTGTGTTTTTTTATGATGAATAAGACTAACAAAAACTTAGTCCCTTATCATTCTTATTGTGCTAAAATGAACCATTAGCGCCACAGGTCTAGAACAGACTATTTGTAAAAACTCATTTAAAATGTCAATATAAGTGACAATTTATAATTTTCCAATAAATTACAGATTTTACATACTAGTTGTATATTGCAATAAATTTTGTGTTAAAATATAGCGGTAAAAACAGCTAAATGTGGTTCAAAAGCAGAGTATGGAGAGAAACCAGAGCACAGAGACACAAACCAGGATCCTGTGCCCAGACAAGCTTCTTTGTCCAGCTGGATGAAATGCAGCTGCAGCTTGTTGAGACAGTGTTGATCTTCAACCCTAGTTCAGCTCACCCACGTACCAGAGTCGGCCAATCCAAAATACAAGAGTAGAGTCCTAGAGTTCCATTTCTCTATTGAGCTGTTTCACCCTGCTCTTCTTTCCTTTTCATGGCCTCAATCACCGCCATCTCCTTGGCCTCTTTCTTCTGGTTCCGAGCTTCAAACTGCAGCCTGTGCAAGTGGGACGGTGACCATTAGTACAAAAGGACATCGGCAGAGTCAAAAACATGGAGACTGAGACCATGTCTACACCTAGCAGGGTTTTTTAAAACCAAGGATCCTGCCGTAATATGTCCGGAAAAAATAACTACGTCCTCACCAGCACGTTTATAGAAAAACAAAAAAAATTTCCACAGTCAACCGCATTCATTAATTTTTAAGTACATTCACAACAATAGGTGAAATATAATTGTCCAAAATACACCTATCCTTTGCAAGTGTTCTTCAGTATTAGGCACTGCAAGAGTTTGTAAATAAATGGAAGCAAAAAAGCACCTGATTTACTCCAAATGTAAACATTGGTCTCGTGTGACGTAGGGACAAAGTTTGTCGCAGTTAGTGACGTTTCCCGTTAAATCTTCGGTTATCAGTGTCCACATGATGGCGCCACAAATGCAGAATTCGCAAATCTTCACTTCTGAAGGAGTTTTTAAGAACCATCGTTTAAATGTGTGTGTGCGTGTGGATGACAAGCCACACCATAGAAAAAGGTCTTCTTTTTGCCAAATACCCTGCTATGTGTGGACATGGCCTGAAATGATAAGACAAGCAAGTAAATTAAACGAGGACCTGTTTTCAATGATCCTCTTGACGATGTCATCAGTAGTGAGATTGTTTGCGCTATCAATGGTCTTAAATATCCCTCTCCTCTTAGGCTCCTGAGGGGAAAAGACACGTGGTTACAGTGGTCTGCTATCTTCAAGGACTAAATGAACAAGCAGCGCCATTTAGACAAATGGATATTGCCCATAGAACTATAAATACAAGGAAACTATATTTTCAGTTATTGAAAAAAAGCTGCATGGTGGCAGAGTGGTTTGCATGTCTGCCTCACAGTTCTGAGATCAAGGGTTCAATACCGGTTAGGGCCTTCCTGGCGTGTGTTGTTTCCGAGTACTCCGGTTTCCCCCCACATCCCAAAAACATGCATGGAAGGCTGATCGAACACTCTACATTGTCCCTAGGTATGAGCGTGCGCGCGAATGGTTGTTCGTCTCCCTGTGCACTGGCAACCGTTTCAGGGTGTACCCCGCCTACTGCCCATGATTGGCTCCAGCACCCCTGTGACCCTCGTGAGGATAAGCGGCTTGGAAAATGAAATGATAAAAAAAGCATAATGTTACAACTGCAGGGTTTTCCGTATATAAAAAAGATAGTGGTGCCTCGCAAATGATTTTTTAAAGAAGAATTTAAAATTCTAATTTGTATAATTTAACAATGCGTCTGTGCTGGCTATATGCGCTCAGTGTGGGAAACCAGTTGACCTTTTGCAGTGCGTTGTTGCCACCTCTTGGTCAAAATAATTCACTGCATCTGTTTTGTGACGTTTGGCTCACAAGTGCACAATGCTGTGCCTATCGGTCGCATTGACACTCGTGAGTACTTTCTGCTACGTTTCCGCCTTAGAAATATATGTAAGTATTTTACGTTTACAGTAGCCTTTTGATGCGCAGTATGTGCATACTTCTGTGGAGAAAAGTCATATGTACAAAACTTCTTAAGTCTTGTTGTTGTACTATAGAAGCCAGCCTATGCTTAATGCTAGTAGTAGCTCAAGCAAGTGGTGATATCTATATAATAGTTGTGTATGTAAGTCTATTGTACAGTTTGTAGCACAATATAAAAACAAGTGACTTCACATATAGGCAAGAAAAGACTTTGAAAGAAGAAAAGCCTTGTGGTTTATTGAAGTACATTCAGTGTTAGCTGGCTGTCGGGCAGTGTACAAGGAAACGCCCTGTTTTGCACAGTACAACGTTGAAATAAATATATATAACTCACTATTTACGCACTATTTGCCAGAAGTTGTCCGAAATAGCACGTCAAATAAAAATTGTTCCTTTACGCACTTTATTTATTGAAAAATCACATTGGTTCAGCTGTTGCATGCTTGTGCCTGAACACATTGGTGCGCAGAGTTGGAAATTGTGAGAAAAATCCACATAAAAGTATTTAAAGTTAAAGAATGTAATTCTGTTGAAAATGACCCTAATATTGACATTGACACAATGTTTAAGTTCTTTAATGCGTGCATTGACCCGAATCTTCGCATACTAGCATAGCATTTGGGACGGTCCTTATGAAGGACCTAGCGACGCCAGTCCCCCAGGCCATCCACAACCGGAATGGCGATGCAGCCTACTACGAAGCTGCGCAACCTTGAGATGAATGTTCGTCGGGAGTCAGAATGAAAACTGCGACGAGGATTAAGTCGACAAAAGGAGGGTGGCGGACACGGCCTACCATCGGTCCTCAGCTATTCCCTATCTTCTGGATCGAATCAACTGAATAAACTAACTACTGAATTATGAACTAATCTACTGGATCTAATCAACATAACGAGCACATTGCCACGATCGACAATGGATTATTGGGAAAATGAACAATCAGAGGGGATGGTTACGAAAAAAAAAAAAAAAAAAAAAAACTTGTAGTCACTATGAAATCTGAATGTCAAAAATTGATATTCGATATTTTCTGCGTCCTATATGGTATACTGGGGACGGGTTTCAATAAGCTTCGGCTTCTCCCGTCAGCCCTTTTCTTTTCGGGTTGAATTGTAAACACATATAAATGCTGTATGTTTGTTTGGATTTGTCATGCCTGAAGGGAAAATAAATAAAAATGTTCGTTGCTGATATCACTGATTGTAATTTCAGATTATTATTTTGAAGTATTAAGAAAAGATTTAAGTTGTCAACGGACAAAGGTCCTTTTAACAGACGAACTATTATTTTTGTGGTAATGTAGTACGTTTTAGGGCCAAAAAAAAAAAACAAGAAAAAAAGGACTATGACATATAAGTAGCTGTAATAAGCTACACATTTTACGTACATTTACCGTTGCTGAGAGCTATGACATTAGCCTGGCTAATGAAGTACTTCAAAAAGATATTTGTTATGGTTCTTCTTGGAAAAAAATTAATGTGAAAAAAATTATTCTCATTTGTCATGATATAAAGCAATTTCGCCGCGGCACGACATGTTGGGACTGTCCGACTCCAATGTAGCCCACCACCACCACAGCTTCAAAATATCCGAGGGGAAACCCTGAACCGTGAATACATGTTTAAAATGAGGGAGAAAAAAATGCACTACAAAACAGTACTGAAGCCAAAAATGCATTTGTGTTTTTTCCATTACCCTCTTTTCTGTTGACTCCTACTGAAATCAGCCATTTTTCCAAAATAATGCAGTATGAATTTGTGTGTACATTTGAATGAGCAAGGCCTCGTTTCTAAACTTGACTCAGTTCCCACAGACCAATGCCACGCATGAAAAGCTGGTAAAAATAACGCTTACCTTTATAACAAATCATATTTGACACACTTGGATCAGCTACAAAATAAATCTATACTCACAGCATAGGGATCTGTTCCATCCTTGTCAGGGAATACTTTTGTCATGCCATGACAAACGATGTCCACCTGCAAAACACAAGCAATTCACTTAAGGTTAAATCACTGGCAACTGGAACCTCCAACATCCCAAAGAAATAAACAAATATTGACTGATACAACTCGCGTGTATGTTTGTTAATTCGGAAATAAAGGCCTTTATTTCCGAATTAAGTTGGGTAAAAAAAACTATAATTTTCTACCAAAAATATTTTGTGGTGAAAATGCTAAACAATTAACGCTAAGTTAAGCCACCTACCTTGAAATGATCCAATAGGTCTTTGGTCACAGCGTAGGGTGCACCAATCACCACTTCTGACACGTACTGCGCGCACAAGAACAGACAACTGTTTCACCATCAATAATTGGAAGTGCACATCAGTTTAGTGGGTTTAAATGGAGTGAATAAATACACAAGAGATGTTGGGAGTTGTACTCATGAAAAGCTGACTAAGTTCAGTTGACAACACAAAGCCTAGAAGCTAGACACAATACTTGACCTGTACTCAAACTGGACCCCCTGACTAAAAAAACTGGTAGCATTTGTGTGTTTGTGCTCATGTGTGCAGTTACCCGGCAGGCCAGGACGCTCAGGGTCCTTTCATGAACGTTCATGATTGGATAGTTCTTTCCCTTATACCGATTCACTTCCTGAGTAGAATAAAGAACTCTTATCAGTGGTTTAAAGGCACTATCAGAAAAATGAGTTTTCATTGTTATGTGGTAGGTTTGCTGGGATTTGGGAGCTCCTGATTTAACATACCTGGTCAAAATGCAGACCAACAATGATATAGGGCTTTTTTGCCAGCTTGTACACCATCGCCAGGAAGTCAACATGACCAATGTCTGCCAGAGGTCACAAGTAAAGGTACTCAGACACATTTTGTATTAGAGCAATTGGGGCAGTTACACAATATATCCAGTAGATGGGAATAGAATGATGGCATTAAGCAAAACCAGCTGTGGTATTTCTTTGAATTCCTACAAAATAGGCTGTTATAAATATGATCCCCCTTTACAGAAAGCTCACAACATAGTAATTAGTAAACTGTGGACAGCACACAAACTTCTTCTAATCCAAAAGTACATTTTTAATATTCTTCCTTTTTGAGTTATGAGTGTTATGTCTCCCTGCTGCTTTCAATAAATATTTCACTCTGCTGGAAAAGCATTACCAAGTTGTGGGTGTTCTCCCATTCATGACCGATTGCGACATACTTTAAATCTTTACAAAGGGACGATTAAAAAATAGGGTTTGCTCTGGGACCCATTTAAAAAGTTTGCATTTTTACTCGTTGCTATTGTGAAAACAATCATACAAAAGTTTTAGATAATTTGCCATTGTGAGGATACGGAAGAGGTCAAATGCCCCAGCCACGTAGATGATGGTGTCTCCGGGTTGAGGCTCCTTTCCTGAGGCAAATTGTATGATCTTCTGGGACGTTTGTAAGAACTGAGACACTCCAGTCCACGGACTGTGGCCTTTAGGTCCCTTTAACACAATAAAATGATATCATAACGCGACATTGTGACAAGACGCACTGAAATATTTTATTCTTTTAACACACAAAAAGTTTGGCATTTACTTACCTTCCCAAAATTGTCTGTATGCTGCTGATAATCTGGGTTATCCTGCATACATTTTTGAAAAGGAAAATGTGATCTCTTCATGTACATGATCAGAATGCAATAAGCACTACAAAAATCGACTGTCATTTCTTCATTTACACCTGACAATTAAAACTTGGAAAAGTGAGTGATTTTTCCATAATTTGATGTTATTAATTTGTAATATTTACTTGATCTGAAAGTTGAGTGATGGGCCTTAAGTAGAGCAGTCCAGATCAAAACCTTTCATCAAATGACCAATCAGCCATTTTATATGAAGACTAACAACATTACTGTAATCTGCTTCATGCAATATAGATAAGATTTTTCTGCTTTTTTTCATATGTTCCCAAAAATACTGACTTTCTGCGTCTACGGCAGGGGTGTCCAAACTTTTTGCAAAAGGGGCCAGATTTGGTGTGTTAAAAATGTGGGGGCCCAACCTTGGATGACTACCTTTATGTAGAATAATATATTTAAGCAAATTTTAGCAAGCCATTCTGTGTGTCACATTTGCTTCAGTATTTTTTTAAATGAATAATTTCAACAATCTCGCAACTAGCCTTGTGGCGTTCTCTTTCGACTCTCGGGCTCTTGCGAAATACTGCTGCTGTGAAATTAAACTATCTTCAAGTTGCTTCAATTACTCGCTGCGTATCTTCCCCGTAATCTTGTCGTACATATCAGCGTGTCTTGTTTGATAATATCGCCTCACATTGAACTCTTTAAAAACAGCGACTGTCTCTTTGCAAATGAGGCAGACACAGTTGTTGGGTATTCTAGTGAAGAAATAGTCCAATTTCCACCTATCCTTGAAGAGTCAGCCTTTCGCAGTCAACTTTTTTTGTTGATTGTCGCCATTTTAGAAAATTGGGAGTAAAGAGTCACACGGGGTAATGTTGCTTAGAGTGCAGCTGCCTTTTAGTGGGTATATGAGGAGCAGCATTTATTGTGTAAGCTACTTCATACGCTGGTGGCAGTACTGATGACCTATTTATTAAGTCTGTGTGCGGGCCAGATGTTATTGATTTTATGACAGAGGCTGGGGGCCGGATGAAATTTGACCACGGGCCGCATTTGGCCCCCAGGCCGGACTTTGGACATGTCTGGTCTACGGTCTTTAGCGGAGACATACAGTATATGGTTCCTTGAGTATACTGCAAAATGGTTATAGATGATTGAAAAGAACAATGTTGCTCTAGTCTATGTGGCATTCCATGTGGACATAAATGAGATAGAATTGGACAAAAAACTGAAAGATATAGCACACAATATCCCTATCATAGACACGCCCCCGCCCCAAAAAAAAAAAAAACTATGGAAGGAAAAAAGCCAAAATTTGAAATGTATCATCACAGGTACATGCTACAGGTTTAGAGCACAATAAACCCACCAAGTTGCTATGATGTGATTTGGTCATGAGGAGCATACGTCCCACAAGGTCTGTGGTGGAGACCCCCTGAGTGCGTTTACATTCCCGATAACGTCCTTCCCTCTTCACTTCGTCATACGTGTCCTTGCCATCCACAGTCAGCGTGATATCGTCTGTTTAAAAAAATTAGGCCAAAATCATTGCTTACATCAGCAGGGGATTTTATCCAAAGGTCTATACCTCCATGCACACAGAAGTCACAGTTGAATTTGTTTAAAGTCTCCAGGGTTGTAACGTAGGGTGCTCCTTCAACAACCTCATCCACCCACTTGATAGCTCGCACCATCTTATAGCGCTCTTCCTGAGTGAAGACTGGTGGGCCCTTGTGCTTGGAGATTTCAGCTTTTAGACAAAAGACAATAGATACAAATTAATGATATATTACCCCCAAACTAATAGGAACCAATAAACTAGTGTACAAACAGTTTGTTTGTAAAGGCGCTCACAAGGAGTACATCAACAACTTCATTGTCTTTACTGCCTTCTAAAATGCCGGCCTTAAAGTGCCTATGACAGCAAAGTGCATGTTTATTTCATATTTCACGTGGTATTTTATGCTCCTGAATTAAATGGACCGCTTAGATGTGTGTGGAAGCGATCGATTTATATATTCAATTATTTGAAACCCGCGCCATGAAAATGAATAACTTCCTGTTTTGAGGAGCAATGCGAATGTGACGTCACTCGGGTCAGCATCTCACAATACAGCATTGCTTTATAGCATGCAGATGGACTGCGGATTCAGCTCATTTTGCGGATTAATTCGTTTATTTTCGCATGACGCCAGCAAAATGTGCTGCAGGGTCTCGTTGCTGCGCCAGGCGTGTGAGGCTTTTTGGGTTTCAAAAACCCCAACCCCGAGATTGGCCAAAACAAGTCAGACAACTGAGGGACCATTGGACTTATGAGGAAGTGAGTAAACATTGTGTTTTGTATTATGTCAAATACTGGCATCATGTCACACGTTTTAATACAGAGGTGGCTTGCATTTTGTGGCTGACAATGCTCCTTGTCCACGCCGAGAGTGCGCTATACTAGGCTTATGCTCGTGTGGTTCTCCATATCGTCCAGACTTCCAGCCTCCTCTGCCCTCTTCGTGTGCCCGGCAAGAGACCACTATCCTCGGGTTGGGCTCGGGTAGCTATGCGCTCCTCCGACGTCGGCCGGTTTGTCAAGCGGTCATTCTCCAGCTGCTTCCCCGGCAAACGAGCTCTCCTGCCCACAAAAGGGGAATGAAGAGCTATAACTTTCTCGCCGCCGGGGGAGTTGCCGATCAGTGAAGACAATCGACAACCCCACCGCCGTGTGATATGATCCGGGGTAGTGATTTTTCACTTCGAAAGGTGAGAATAAGGCTTTGAAACGCCACTCTGCTCAGGTGAGCATGTCGGCTAGCTGTCACGCCTCCTGGTTTGTTTACGCTTTCCGAAGCCAGGGCAGGGAAGGTAGCAAGGGAGGTGCAAGAAGTCGATAGGTTTGACCATTATGGGGTAATTTTGCCATGTTTTACTGAATAAATGCTTTTTGAATATTTCATATTCCATTCAGCACAAGACTGCTATTTGTCATGACCATACCATTTAGCAAATGGGGAAAAATATTTAGATAAAAAGAATATCCTGTAAAAATATTGGAGTAGAGAGATTGAAATAATTACATTTTGCTGCTCTCTTTGTCGCATTTTCCTCGTTCTGAGTAATTCCCCCTCAATGGGCTGAATTCTAAATCAGATGAAATCGTGACCCTGCCGACGTCCTTCTCCAGTTGTGGATGCTAGAGCGCTATAATGACAGGCAGGGTTAAATGGCAGATTAAAACACTAACTTCTCGTCATCAGCGGTTTGCCAAAAAGTTGTATATAGTCGAATCGTCTCAAAATATGATTGTAATTCACATAATAATGCTATTTAAGATTTGTTTAATGCTGTCCAAGGCACTTTAATAGATATAGAAATCACCTAATTTTGAATTAAAAATCCACACTTATTAATTGTGAGTGAATAAACAAACATGAAGAGAAAATTCATAAAACAACACCTCAGAGCCAATGCAAACAATCTGTTAATAGCATCCTTACCATCTGTATGCACTCCAACAATGAGGTAATCCCCCATTCCTTTAGCTTGCCGCAGTTGATTTGAGTGACCATAGTGGACCATATCATAACTTAAAAGAACATAAAACAGAAACATAATTACACAATAAATTTGTACATAAACAAGTAAACAAGATAGAAAATACAGTCATGTGAAAAAATAGGACACCCCATTAAATATTCAGTTCTTTATTAAGAAATGTTCATATACCAATGCCTGATCTTGTTTTTCTATATCTCTGGAAAAGAAAGTGATTTAATTGCAGGTAAACAACAAAATTTAACATTGTTTTACTCATTAAACCAAATTTATGAACAAAAATGCATATTCTAACTGAGGAAAAAGATAGGACACCCTACCACCTAATAGCTAGTGTTACCCTCTTTGGCTGAAATCACTTCAGTGAGATGCTTTTGTAGCCATCTAACAGTCTTTGACATTGGTCTGAAGAAAGTTTGCCCCAGTCCTCAACGCAGAATACTTTCAGATGTGAGATGTTTGAGGGGTTTCTTCCATGTACAGCCGGTTCCAAGTCACCCCAAAACATATCAATGGAATTAAGATCTAGGCTTTGACTCGGCCATTCCAGGATTCTCAATTTCTTCCTTTTCAGCCAGTCCTTGGTGGATTTACTGGTATGTTTTGGGTCATTGTCATATTGCAGGGTCCAATTTCGCTTCAGCTTTATTTTCTTCTCACAGATGATCTCACATGTTTCTCAAGCACCCTCTGATACACGATAAAATTCCTGGTGGATTCTATGATGGTGAACTGGCAAAGTCCTGGTGCAGCAAAGCATCCCCAAACCATGACACTTCCACCTCCATGCTTCACAGTTTGTATGAGGTTCTTTTCCTGGAATGTTGTATTGGGTTTACGCCAAACATGTCCTGTTCTGGTGTCCAAAAAAAAATCAATTTTAGATTCATCTGTCCTAAGAACATTATTCCAGAAGTCCTGGTCTTTGTCTACAAGGGTTCAGTTTGGCAAACTTCAGTCCGGCCTTCATGTTCTTTTTGGAGAGCAAAGGTTTCCTCCTTGCACACCTCCCATAAAGGTTAAACTTGTGAAGTCTCTTTCTGATTGTAGGGACATGCACTATCACATCAACAGTAGCAAGAGCCTGCTGTAGGTCCCGTGATGACATTTTAGGGTTTTTGGAGACTTCTTTTGGCATCTTGCTGTCTGCTCTTGGGGTGAACTTGCTTGGACGGCCAGACCTGGGCATGTTGGCAGTTGTTTTGAATGTCCTCCACTTGTAGACTATTTTCCAGACAGGGGACTGGCTGAGTTTATATTATTTTGAGATCTTTTGAAATCCCTTACCAAGACTCATAAGCATCAACAATCTTCTTTCTGAAGGCCTCAGACAGCTCCTTTGATTTCACCATGGTGTTTTTTTCTCACTTCAACAGTCAGGGGCACACTAAACTTAGTGAGGTTTAAATGAGGCAAGCCTCCTTCAAAACGCTGAGTAATGATGTTCTAATCATTTGCACCTGACGTGATACCCCTGTGTGTGATTTTAGCCATTTTAAGTGGGATTGAATGTGGGGGTGTCCTAATTTATTTCTCAACAGAAATTGCATTTATTGAAAATTACATTTTACAGAAAGTTATTTAAAAAACTTTTTTTTAGTTTCAATTGTTTAGTACTGTTACTTGAATTTCTCAAGATTGTTAAAATTGATATTAAATATCCATGTGACCAAATATGTTAGAAAACACACAGGCTTCCATAGGGTGTCCTGATTTTTTCACATTGACTGTACATGTTTGCTGGCCTTTACAATTTGGGAATTTACTCACAAGCAAAGGACAGAATTACTGAAGTGATATTCAAGTAAATCAAGTAATTAACAGGACATTTGCTTTTTTATCAAATGATTCTCCTTATTTTTACATAAATGCAGATGAAGAATAGCAACAGGTCTCGACAGAAAATCTTGTTTTCGACCAGCGGGCCAGTCTAAGATGAACACTTCAAGACCAAGACCCGTCTTGAATGCATTTGTTTTTGGACTCACGTTAAACACAAAATTACACAGCAGAGGGGTCTACAGATTTGTTTTGCTAAAACATTATGTAAAGTCCATAACATGAGATCACATGAATATCAAAGGTTTATGGGAGAAAGATTACAACAACAGACAAGATGTTTATTTGCTCTCTCACTTAGCGCTATGTGTTTAACTTTTAACTGACCAAAGACGGAACAAATGTTAAGTCTGACTATTAATGGAACTCCTACCAGCCACTTCATTTAGTAGGCCTTCAAAATGGTTCCCATCCAATACACAGAGGTTTGGAAATGGCCTGCCTTTTAGTGTGTCTTGTGATACAAGATACCAGATACGTAATTGATGCATTGGATTTCATTACTGTGATTTGGGTACTTGGTAGGGGAGGAATCCATTAAGTATCTTCATTCCCAAAGGTGAACCAAGTTGAGTTATTATGCCAAGTCCATTTCAGACAACTGCCGCTGATATTTGTATGCTCACGTGAAGGCTTTGACTTAGCTAGTTGCCAAACAGAATGCTTCCGGCTGAAAGAACATAATATGGAAATAGAATTATTTCTCCTTTAAATTTGTCCAAAACCAAAATGAATATTGACTAATTGGCTGGGAGCTTCTCCCCGTCAAAATGGATTTGACTAAAAGTTGAGGATACGCGTGACATCTCCATCGTAAAAAGAAAGGGGGTCAACATAGAAGCGCGCTCGCGTACAACCCGTGCAAGTACTGCTTGTTTTCCGTCGGTAATATTTCAAAATCAAAAGAACATGCCGAGTAAACACTGCTGCTATGGAACTTGTAGAAACCACTCTAGACATTACGACATATGAAGGATGTTGCCTTCATATGTTTCCCGAAGCCAAAAACTCAGAGGGTAAAAAATGTGAACAATGGATCAACTTGTGCAGACGTCCAAAAGACCAGTTTAACGCCAGCAAGGTGAAGCCATTCACCTTCATATGCAGTAAACATTTTGTTGGGGCTGAGCCATTGACTGCCACAGCCTGCTCCGAAGAGGTAAGCCATTTTGATATTTTTATTTATTTTTAAGCATGGCGTTCAGCCGTGCTGCTTCTGTCTGACAATGAATGGCCTGAAAAAAATAAAATGGTATCTGTCTGCCACTGTCGTTACCTTTTCTATTGTGAAGAAATAACTTTTGTAAGGGGGAAGTGTAAATAAATTAATAGAATTAAGATGTTATCAATGAAAAAACTGAGTAGCATTTGCGATCGCTACACAAAAATAACAATATAAATTATCCCCAAGAACAGTCAGAGACGTAAGACAACCAGAGGATATAATATATAAGAAAGACAGGGCATATGGAGGTAAAGGATAGCTTTTTGAAACAGGAGAATGTCATTGTCAGTGGCATAAGGCAATGCACACAAGAAAAAGGTGTCAATAAAAAAGCTACCTCTGGATCAGGTCGGCTCTTTTTCCCCATCTTTTTCAGCCCGCAACATTCAAGCCATCTCTTTAACTAAACATTTGTATGTTCTTCTTCCCTTCGTACAGTGATTCATGTGGGCTGGGCTGAGTCAAAGTCCAGGGCTGCTTTTTAGTCCCAGTCCGCCCCTTCCCCCACCCAGTCTTTTTCCTCACCTGTCATGTGCACCCGCGTAGATAGGGGCCAAAAACTGGTGGTACGCCCCTGACTCAAAACATCGGTGCGACCATAGAATTGACGGCGTTACGTAGCATGACATTTTCTGATAGGGTCAAAAACTACTATGGCGGGTGCAATTATTAAGATTTCAATTAAAAAAACAAAAACTACAATGATGATCTCGTCTAGTTGCACAGTGACAACAAGCTACCGTTCTGTACTGTACTGAAATAGCCAGGCAAGCGGCTAGTGTTAGCATGCTAACCAAGCACTGAATCGCTCCTATATGCAATTCATCAAATAATAACTACATATGCGTCGTGACAACACAGAAATCACGTCAAATATGAGACATGAAAACTGTGGTGAGGGTTAATGCAGCCTTACCAGCCGTCACACCACAGCCGAACAACTCGCTTCCTTTTCTCCGGGCTGCACCCCGAAGCAGCCGGTGTATTATTACGGTCGCCTCCCCCAACTTGCTCCTCCGTGTCGTGGTGGCCGTTTTTAATCATTTTCACAGCTTTTTAGGCTCACGCAGAGCAACAGTAGTGAGTTTTACGGAGATTAAGGAAAGTACACTCGGTCCACCGTCAGACCCTGGCAGTCAAGTCGGACGTCTCCACCAGGAGGATCATGTCATGGAAGCAGCCTATAGAAATGCAGCTCAGTTCATGTCGTATCTCTTGATAAGAATGTCAGGAAGTAGCAATGTTTTCAATATTTTTATTACTTAAATTTTGTTTTTTGATTTTTATTTTTTGGATTAAAATTGAATGATAACAATTTTCTTTTTCTTACAGTTTAATACGTCGTTACTTAGGAATGAGTGTTTGACATTTCCGCATTTCATGACGTCATTTCATGACGTCAGATTTACAGGTTTTGAACTTTTTCCTTTCAAATATTTCTGAATCACTTTAAAATGTAACACCATTTAACTCAGCTAAACATTACCTTTCAACCAGAGCAGTCTTAAAGAAGTTCAAACTGTGGCTAATAAAAATAAAACCTTTTTCCCCCAGAACATTTTTAACTCTTTCCGGTAGAGTGGTCACTAGAGTGGACAGCTATTCAAACGTTGACACTTTTAAGACCATACATACACGGAGATGCAGGGACCCCCCGGTGGCCGAAAATGTCATTGCATGTAATTGACTTTCCAATACAGTATTTATATGAATTTAAAATTGACTTAAAAATGTTCTCTATAAAAGTTGTAGAGCAATAAAACAACAAAAATGAGTGAAATGAACAAAAAGTAATTGTTAATAATGGGTCAAAATTAATTTTCAAACAGATCATGTGACTAGCACCTTAGAGATATTTGCTTTGCTTTGCCAAAACCACCTCAGGATAGAAGGAACAAGATGGATATATGTAATTTTTTTCAAACCTAAGCTTTCAAAAGCGACAACAACTACTGAGCAAGAGCCAAGGATTGAAGATGTGGACCATGAAACGCCAGAGAGCACCGCCAAATTGGTGAGTTTCAATTTGTCCCACTTAAGACACTAATTGTACAACAGAGCCACAACCGGTGTTCTGCCAAAATCTCCTACATCGGCGAAACGTCTACGTTGGTCGAATTTGACACCCAAAGTACTACCGTGCACTCTAAACTTGTTTTGTTTGGATGCATACAGGAATAACGCATTAAAAAAAGCCTGCAGAAAATACTTAAATGTAGTTATATCAAATAAGGACGGTTCAAATATGCTATGTGACTAATGTGGTCAACTGCTTCAAAGCTTAACACAAAAAAACTAGAGCTGTCAAAATTATCGCGTTAACGCGCGGTAATGAATTTTTTAAATTAATCATGTTAAAATATTTGACGCAATTATGTCCCGCTCAGACAGTATTCTGCCTTTTGGTAAGTTTTACAGCAAGGCTTTTTGTGCTGTCTAACAGCGAACTCTTGTGGTCGCTTTGCGACATGGTTTATTTTTTTCTTGCCAGTTCAATATGGCTGCACGACGTCTCGGGCTGACGCCTACGTTGTAATGTTGTGCTTATATGATCCTTGGACAAGATTTGTCCGTAAGTATGGTTGTTGTAAAGAATGTACATATTATGTTAGTAAGCGAAATGTTCTATTTTTTGTATGAGACGCTTTTTGTTTATGTTTAGTGAACCTGTATAGTTGTTGCTAATGCAATGCTTGTGTACTTTTTTTTTTTTTTGTAGTTTTACGACGGTCTAAAGAGGACAATGGTTTGAGGCTATTTTATTAATAAATCAGATGAAAAAGGAAGAAGTCTGATTATTAAGGCGTCGTTCACTAGCTGTCTAGCTTTGGAAAAAGTAGACGCTTCGGAGTGAGGACAGCATAGACAGATTTAAATGACAGTAGAGTGAAATGCCCACTACAGTCCTTATGTACCGTATGTTGAATGTATGTATATATCCATCTTGTGTCTTATCTTTCCATTCCAACAATTTATTTTACAGAATATATATATAATTTACAGAAAATATGGCATATTTTATAGATGGTTTGAATTGCGATTAATTGCGATTAATTACGATTCATTAATTTTTAAGCTGTAATTAATTCGATTAAAAATTTTAATCGTTTGACAGCCCTAAATAAAACACAATGGTTAAAAGTATGAGTGGGTAATACATGCAAAAAGTATCTTTGAGGCAGTGAAAAGGTTCTAAATAACTAAATAAAAACAAAACTAGTGAGTACTCGCCGCTTCTAACCAATGTGCGCATGCGTGTGGATGCTTGCGCAAGCGCGCTGAGCATTGTGTAGGACGTTTCGCCGCATAGTAAGGAATGGCCGAACATCTGTTGTACCATATTCAATGGACAACGTCCTTGGCCAAAAGCATAGTTGTCCGAAGCAGCCCGATTTAGAATTCCCCTCAAAAATGATGGGAAACAAAAAAACGCTCATTTTCAATGGATGATTACAAATATTCCTGGCTGGAATATTCAGTCAAAAAGGATGCAGTCTCCTGTTTTGCCTGCCGCCATTTTCCAACTCACCACTGTGAGGATTCGTTTTGCAAGGGTGTGAGTGACTGGAAAAACTTGGCATTAAATTGGATATCTCCACAGAACGCAAAAATCAGCGTCTACTTCTCCACAGCAAGTCAAGCGCGCTCACAGTTCTCACCCCCCCCCCCCCCCCACACACACACACACACACACACATATATAGCTGGATGCCTGTATTTATGAGCATGGGCTAAGCTACTAACCGAGCATATGTCTTGTAAGTTAATTTTATTGCTGACACGTTTCAGGGTCATCAACATGCCCCCCCCCCCCCCCCCCCCCCCACCACCACCAAAGTCAAACTCTGCTTATGCTTAAGATCTTTAAGCAGGGCAAGAGACTTTTTTGTCATAAAAAAAAAAAAACTTTAAAAAAAATATAATTGCTCATATTTAATTATCAATCCTCATTGTAATTTCATGTAAGTATAAATTCAATACAATAATAAAATATAATGAAAACACACTATGGTTAAGGCCACAGGTAACACTTGAAAGTAGTGCTGCAACGATTAATCGATTAACTCAAGTATTCGATTAGAAAAAAAGATTCGAATTTAATTTTGTTGCTTCAAGTATTCGTTTAATTAAAGTGGTGTTGTAAAAGTTTATTTTGAAAGTGTTTACATTTAGTTTTATTTATTAGGGTGGATACACTGCCATCTGGTCGGCCTTTTTTCACATGGATGAATCCAACTGCTCCCTGTTAAGACCAACGTAAGCTAAGATTTTGTTTGAGCTAATGTTTTTAGTGCGTTCATATTTTAGTTTATAATGGTAAATGGTGTTATACTTATAAGGTACATTTTGCCGTTTTTTTGTGGGAAGGTGTCGGAACCATTTATTAAGAGCATTGTAAAAAAGACTAGCATTTTATAGCATTCAAGCTAGCGGACTTTTTCTATGTAAGTTAGCCAATTGTTCTTTTGTTATACATAGATCCTCATTTAAAAAAAATATATATACACCCTTTGAGGCTCAGCTCATGTTTTTTAATTTTTCATGTTCCTTATCCGATTACTCGATTATTCGAACTATCTAGTCCATTGATTAATCGACTACTAAAATATTCGATAGCTGCAGCCCTACTTGAAAGCAGATATTTTTGTGAACGCTCACCTTTCAGTGCCACTGGCAGTGCTAGACGTCCACCCCTCCCTGTCAAAATGGATTGGACGTCTAGTGCCGTCAACGGCAGCTAATGAGTTTTTAAAAAAAAAAATTTTACAGGGCACCCATTTAAGTCATTATTCGTGCATGAAAGGGGTCATGTTGGCCCTGAAGGTGGTACTCAGACAACCAAGTAGAGTGATACCTCGACACACGATCTTTTTGACATCCAACGTAAAATTTGACTCGCCATGTTTCTACATCCGACGACATGCTCGAAATACGACATGACAGCACCGCAAACGAACGTACAGCAGATTTTCTTGTGTGAGAAATCAACACAGGTACAGTCAAAGTGGGTACAGGTGGTGAAACAAGAAAAAAAGTGATGCCTACCTTTAAAATGAAGACACAAATTATAGAAAAATATGAGCGTGGGGTGCGCATTTACATCGCCAAGGAAATCGGCAGCTTTGTCATTTATCATTTTTATCATTTATTTAAGAACCAAAACAAAACCCCTTGACCGCTGCATTGAGTGTGCTCTCAAGAAAACGAAAGTATTATCTCTACCGCACTGACCTATCTCACTGTGACGTCAGCCTCGTGGTGCGTTCAGGTACAACAAAAAGTGTCCGCCACATTGCAATCCGATTCGTTACATTATTTACAGGAATAATTACTAATTATTATTATTATTATATATTATTCTGAATTTTATTTATAACTTACTTGTTTTGCTATGTTTAATTGCCATTTGTAATAATACTAGCAGTATTTATTAAGGATTTAGTGTAGGTTTTTGGGCTGTGGAACGAATTAATGGAATTATAATGTATTCCCATGGAAAAATCCTGCTTGACATACGACCATTTCGACTTACAAACAAGGTCCTGTTACCAATTAACTTCAAATGTAGAGGTACCACTGTACTCCCTAAGGTGGTAATTTCTGTAAAATATTTGAGAATCACTGCTTCCTCCAGCCTATATGTGCTTAGTATGCATGCAATTGCATACTGTGCTTACATGGGTTTTCTTGGGGTTCCTACATTCCCAAAACATGCAAACGTGAGCGCCAATGGTTGTTTGTCTTGCCATTGGCTTGCTACCAATCCAGGGTGTACCCGACCCATAACTCAGATCTAGGCTCTAGCACACGGTGAACATGAAACATGGTTTATTGACAAACATGAAGTACTTTTTTTTTTTTTTTTGCAAAATACAAAACATATTTATCATTACATATAACTCTGGCACAAGTGTTAGCAATGGTGGTCGATCACTTGTTATTGGCCCCACGTAAACCTTACAAATAGTGCATGACGTCAGCTTCCTGAGACAAATGAACGGCCATTCTGTACATATATCTCAACTCAGTAAAGAGCAATTATAAAAGGAACTAACAACCACAAAACAAAATTTCATAATTACAGTTTTGCCTCACACTTACTTTGATTTACACAGAATGTAAACAGTTGGTCTGAGAGGTCAGGAAATAAGTATTAATCAATTGACATCAACAAGTCAAATTGAAGTTGGTACATTCATTGATGCATAAAAAAAACAATCTCAAATCAATATACTTGTTGAAAAACTAAAAATACGAGTCACAGCTTGTTGCAGTAACGTATTACCATTAGGAAACAATGTCTCTTCCAGGCACCACTATTAATCCTAAAGTGTATGAAATACGTACAGTGCTGCTCGAAAGTTTTTGAACCCCACAGCGATGGTCAGATTTTTTGTAAAAAAAACTAAAATAACCTTATTAAATGTTAAGTTATACCCAAATCCACAATACTGACATTCCAAATAATGGACTGAAACAAAAGAAATAGTTATATTGTCATTCTTTATTTAACAAAAGTGGTTGATTTAAGAAAAACTCAGATATCTTGTGTGCAAAAGTATGTGAACCCCTTCAGTTAATAGGATATTGCGCCTCCTTTTGCAGAGATTACCTCAACCAAACGGTTTCTGTAGTGACTAATCAGCCTCTCACATCTACTTTGGGGGATTTTTGCCCATTCTTCCTTGCAGAACGCAGTCAGTTGAGAGAGGTTTGATGGGCGTCTGGCATGAACTGCTCGCTTCAGGTCCCGCCACAGCATTTCAATGGGATTTAGGTCAGGACTTTGACTGGGCCAGTCCAGAACACGAATCTTCTTCTTTTTCAGCCATTCCTTGGTTGTATTGCTGGAATGCTTTGGATCATTATCATGTTGCATGATCCACCTTCTGCCAAGCTTTAACTTCAAAACAGATGGCGTCAGGTTATGTTCTAGGATTTGACAATATTCCTCAGAATTCATGATTCCCTGGACTATGTGGAGTTGTCCAGGTCCTGAGGATGAAAAGCAAGCCCAGATCTTGACATTCCCACCTCCATGCTTCACTGTTGGGAGAAGGTTCTTTTGGTGGTATGCAGTGTTGACTTTTCGCCAGACATGGCGGTTTTGGTTGTGACCAAACAGTTCAATTTTGCACCTACATCAGTTGATGAAAACTCTTTTTAATTTAGTCTCGACAACACAACTGTTAAAAAAACAAAAAAAAACTACTGAATTGATTGATTAGGAAATCAGGTTGAAATAATAGAAAATTCCTAAATGTTGAGGGGGTTCACAAACTTTTGAGCAGCACTGTATGTTGACTGGAATGAAGTCTTTCATTTCATACAACCCTAAAACTAGGGAAAAATCTACAGTTCATTGGGACCTCTTTACTCTTTTACTAATAGGCTTGTTGAGTGGTTGTAGAAACTTCACCTGATATGATTCAAATACAAACATAACAAATAGCTGCAATACAATATCATGCCTCATGGCAGAACAAAGAAAGTCTGAAAGAGGGTATATATTTCTACATGACATCCGCTGCCACAAGAGGTCCCACTGAAACGCCAACACCGCACCAAACTTATGTAAACATTTTTAAAGAGCAGCTTTTGACGCACTTATAATAAGTTACCCCATTCTTTGATTCAAAGATGAATTAAAAAGTAACTCTGTGGTCATTCACTATGATACAATTGTTTTCCCTTGTTAATAAATAACTAATGCTTTATCAATGCATTTACATAGAATTCAAAACCAAAATTTTATATTCCCTTACACACATGGGGAAAAAAATACATTATACAGTATACATAGCACCTCGGCCGCAACTCATCCACTGAACACTGAATCCAGCTCACACATCAGTATGCTACAATGTGGCTTTCCACGAATCACCTCTAGGCTGCTTTTTTCTTCTTCCTTCCTTTGCCATAGCCTCTTCCAAACCAGCCACCCTGCACAGCTTTGGCCTTTGTAGTCTCGCCACCGTCCTCAATGGAATCGCCCGGACCAGCGTGGGGAGTTATTACGGCACGGGTGTGGCTGTCCTCATCCTCAGGCTGAAGAGGTACAGCAAGGCTAAAGATGGGGTCCTCTGCCCTGAAAACACAAAACAGTTAATCTAATTACAGTGGTATGATAAAGTATGTGAACCTTTAGGAATTTCTCACATTTCTGCATAAAATCACCATAAAATGTGATCTATGTCAAAATCACACAGATGAAAATACAGTGTCTGCTTTAACTAAAACCACCCAAATATTTATAGGTTTTCATATTTTAATGAGGATGGCATGCAACCAATGACAGAACGGGGAAAAACAAGTAAGTGAACCCGCTGCCTAATGAGACTTAAAGAGCAATTTCAAACCAATTTTCACCAAACACTAAGTCTGGTGTGTGCCCAATCACCGATGGGTGGTTTAAAGCTGCCCTGTCACTATAAAACACACACCTGGTAAGAAATGTCTCGATGAGAAGCATTGTCTGATAGAGGTGTGCATCGGCACTCCCCTCACGATTCGATTCGATTACGATTCGGAGGGCCACGATTCGATTTGATTCGATTCAGAGGGTCACGATTTGATTCGGTTCGATTTGGCAATGCATCGCGATGCCTTAAAGCCTGGGATGCATTAAAATTCTAAAGCAAAGCATATTTTCATGAATCATGAGGCAACACAAGCGGTCAGACATTAAACAACTTTTTATTGGCTCTTGTGTCACTCCTGGTTGAAGTCAAATGAAAATACTTTCAGATGTATATATTTAAAAAAAAAAAAAAAAAAAAAAAAAAAAGATCACAGCATTTAATTGGTGCTTTGAATGAGACCAGGGCTTTCTCTTTTTTTTTTTTTTTTTTTTTTTTTACACACAGTAGCAGCCTTTCACACAGTGCAACATCTGAACTCCTGTGCAAAATCAGTAATAACAGTCACTGTATTTTAGTCACAACGACCCATCAATAAAAATATTCAAGTAAATATTAAAGAAAACGACAAAGAAAATATTGTAGTGCAGCAGCATCTTTATCGCAATATCAATCCAGGGATCAGTTCAGTTGCAAACAAAACATCAACTAAATTGCAATGTAGAACAAAAGTAAAATGTAGGCCTAGCCCACTGTATATGTGCAATCAACTTAGAAATGCAATCAGTAACTACCACATAATAAAAAATAATGAATTAAAATGAAGTGCAGCAGCATTTTAGCAGCCATAACAATCTGTTTCAACATGAGGAAATATCCGTTTTTTGCAATCGAGAGAGCAGAGAGCTAGTAGAGGTTAGATCGGGCCTAGAAAATCCAGCCTGACCCGACACGGCCCGCTGGTATTGAAGCCCGACCCGGCTTGGAGTGACGCGGAAAAAAAACGCAGCAGCAGCAATTTATTTTCATTTCTTGGAGTTGGCAGAAAAAAACGCAAGTTTTCTTAATGTTTAAATAGTCTACATATTTTTATGATCATTATAAAAGCATTCACACAACGAAATAACGCTGGGTAAGTTTAAAAAAAAAAAAAAAAAAAGCGATTTTGCAGACACACAGAGGAGAAGATTCAAAAGGATCACATTTGTGTTGCCTTTGTGTGCATCAATAAAAGTGTCTTTCGTAACGAATCACAAGCGCCACAGCGGAGGAGAAGAGGAAAAAGCGGGCATCGCCACTGCGTTCATGTGCGTGCACAAGCAAATGCACAATACAGAGAGCCTGCTCTTGGTTTTATCCCATTTTTAAAAAATTATTTATTAGTCCGGCGGCGCGGCCCGGCCCGACCCGAACATGAATGCTTAACATTTTGGGCCCGACCCGTTCGGGTTCGGCCACAAGATCTAACCTCTAAGAGATAGGACATAGCATAACAATGGCTGAAGCGGAGAAAGAGGGAGCGAGAAAGATTATTGATTCACTTAAAACATTGAAAGCAGACATCTGGAGACATTTTGGCTTCTACGAGGTTGGTGGGAAACTTGACCAGAGTTAGGCAGTGTGTAAAAAATGAAACATGAGAATAATAATACAAATGGGGAAACCAAATCCATCGCATCACCGGAATTGTACAGGGAAGATTTTTGAACGTACTTATATATTTTAAAATGCGCTGAATCGATTCGGCTTGTTGCCCGCATCGAATCGAATCGTCCATGCCCCGCATCGGGATGCATCGCCGCATCGATTATTGTTGACACTACTATTGTCTGATGTGCATCATGGCTCAGTCAAAATAGCTGTCTGAAGACCTCCGGTCAAGGATTGTTGATTTTTATAAAGCTGGGAAAGGACACAAAACCATCTCTAAAAGTCTAGATGTTCATCAATCGACAGTCAGAGAAGTTGTCTACAAATGGAGAGAGTTTGGCACTGTTGCTTTTCTCCCAAAAAGCGGCCGTCCACCAAAGATGACGCCAAGAGTTCAGCGCAAAATACTCAGAGAGGTAAAAAAAGAACCCTAGAGTGTCTGCTAAAGACTTATAGAAATAGAGGCACAGTCCAATATCTCTGTGCATGCATCAACTATATGTAAAACTATGGCCAAGAATGATGTTCATGGAAGGACTCCACAGAGGAAGCCACTGCTGTCTAAAAAACATTGTTGCTCGTTTAATGTTCACAAAATATTAAATGTGATGGTTCACTTATTTTTTGCCCTTGTTGTTGTTTGCATACTATCCTCATTAAAATATGAAAACCTATAAATGTTTGGGTGGTTTTAGTTAAAGCAGACAGTTTTTTCATCTGCGTGATTTTGAAAAAGATCAGATCGCATTTGATGGTAATGCAGGAATGTGAGAAATTATGCAGGAATGTGAGAAATTCCAAAAGGTTCAGATACTTTTTCATCCCACTGTATTTTTGTGTCACTTGTTGGATTTACAAAGCTCAGTAGATATGAAAATAATAGAGAATTTGATCCACACAAACACAAAGATGCTGAAATTGTAGGAACATAAAGAACCTCTGAGGTTGAACACAAGTTTGAAATTGTCAAACTACTTTTTTAAAATTTTGAAACAATTAGTTGTGTGTGACATAATGGAATAGAGAAAACAAATGTTTTGTTGGCTTCAGTCTAGGTTAAGGCAGGTATTTTGCATATGTGGTGGGAAAAAAAACGCACCATAAAAAAGGATATAATTTAGGTTGTATGACATCACGCCAGCATTTATCTCTCATAAAGGCACACATACCTGTCATAAATAGGAATCTGGATATTAAGCTCCTCCATAAGAAGACTCATGACATCATCACATTTGGCATTGATTTTTAGTACAGCCAAGTCATCTTTTGGTGTCCACTAAAACAGAAAGATCACAATTGAAGAATTAGATATTGGTGATTACATTTGTGCAGCACTATTTCTTCATCTTAAGACCAATTAAAGTATATGGGATTTTATTGCTAATACTGTACCTGGAGGTTAATTATGTACAATTTTGGTCTTTTACTTGCTGGTCTGTTCATGCACCACAGACAAGCATATTTCTTCAGCACCTGCACAGAGAGACTACTTTAACATAAATATGACAAATACTATAATAGCCATAGATGAACAAAACACATCCTACAAGGCAACCTCTGATTCTTGTGATAAATGCGTGAGATATGCCTGCAATAAAAGTCGTCCTAAATGATGAAAATATGGTGAGAGGGAAAAAACACTCTGAATTTTGATGTAGAGGCACAAATCATTACACTGAAACTTTATTCCAAGTAAGAGACTATATAAAGACGTTGGTAACCACATGAAATGACTACTAACTACAAGAAACATTTACCGTATATTGAATCCTAGATTTCACAATCAGCTGGCGAGACAGTTCTTAAAGACATTGCACCACGGCTGCCCGTAGGGGGCCGGGCCAGGCAAAGCTTTCACTGCGAAAAACTCAAACACACGCTGCGTTCTAACGCCAGATTTAGGTGGAAACAGGATAAAAGTTTTAGTGCATACAAGCAGGTAGGAGTGTCTCAAGAGTGATTTTGTCGACGATTCAAGGTAATTCTTAAATAAAATAGCACCATGCGTGCACTTTGAAACGTTGTGGGAAAAAAATGAAATGAATGGATAAAAATTAGCATAACTGTAGCTTGAAATACTGATGCAAAATGAATGATAACTGCCCGTTTTTTTGCTTTTAACCACGAATCTAGACTTTTACGTTCATGTCCATAACTAATTCCGGGATTTACTCATTCATTTACAAAAATTTTAACTTAAAAAGCTCTTTGTTTTGTGATGGCCGCAATGTTGGATTTCATTTTCACACACAATAGCGTAACTTTACATTCAAATAATCAGGTAATTTTTGGCCAATAGCCCGTTTTTTGGCAAAAAAATGGTAATTTAGACATTTCTTCGTCCAAACAAAAAAAAATCGGCTATTACCCGTTTTATTTTATGTAACATTTCAATCTAAAAACGACGAGGGCCAGATAGCCAGCAAGACGTGCTGAGGCAATACTGACATTGGAATTCAACCTAAATAAGTTGTGATCGTACATAGAAAAATGCCAAATTTGCTTTTGTTGAGTAAAAAATAAGATGATTCTGCAAACTTTCCTCAAGTATTAAGTTTCTAATGTGAAAGTTGAGTGATGTATTAGCTGTCTTTTTTTTAACTAAATTAAAAAAATGAAGTCGTTATTTCAAGCAAAAACTTATATATGTTAAATATTGCTATTGATCCTGAAAATATAGGTGATTATCTCTGCATTTGGTGATTTTTGTGCATCTAGCGTAAAATCTGAGAATTTTATTGTGATTTTAAGTTTTGTTTTACTGATATATAAAAAAAAAATTTGCGGGATTTTATTAGGGAACGACCTTGAATTTTTTTAATGTCGCTGCTCACAGAGACCTAAGGGAGGTGCCTTTTTCAGATTTAGGTCGCTAGCGGCTTTTGTTTTGAAAATATTTGAATTTGAAGTTTTTTAAAATAGGCCCCTTACGGAGTGGCACCGCTCCTCATCAACTGATAGTGAAGTCTATGATTGATTATATGGCGGAAAACACAGACAAGACTGAAAAAGCAGTTTCTGCTCTTGCACTCCTCTTTAAAAGAAACTGCTGTATTTTAAGCCAAAACAACCGTTGTGTTTGATAGAAAAATATGTCTATATGCTGCCATAGCAGATTCATGGCGCATTAAGTTCCCGAACTATTTTAAATTTGTCCGTTTTACCCGGGAAATCCCCGTTTACAGACATCGCGCAACCGCTTTTGTTTCAACCCAGCCATAAAACGAAGCTAATGAATAATATTTATTATTCAAAATGTCTGTCATTTTTAGCATAGACTCATTAATTGATGTCTATTGTATATTTTGATGTATATTTTGTTACTGTCACATTTTCTCCAATATGTTAGATGATAAATAATCGATCCAAACAAAGGAAAATTGGGGGTGGGGGACGTTTAAAAGGAAAAGAAAATCTCGACCACTCCTTGATGTCTGAGATTTCTGCATTGCGACGCTTGTTATATTACCATGTTTCACCCATAAAATCCCCCAAAAATCCTGCTGTGGCCATTCACAGCTGTATCTTGACACTCAGTGATACATGCTACATGGAGTTTTTGGATCAAAACAAGGTAAATACGCAATAATATCTCGTTAAAGTCATGGCGTCTTTACTTCTGCTCTTTCATGTTCTCACTTCCACATAGGGTTCCACTGTTTAAATTTTTTTTTTTTTTTTTTTTTTTAAATACCCTCCTGTTCAAAAGTTTTCTTCCCCCAGAAAATTGAGATTTTAAGCTTTCCAATGACGTATCACACATGCATATCGGACAATTTTGAAAGTTGGCCAAAATGGGGGTCTCAGAGCGGAACTTCAAGTCACCTGAGTGTTTTCCGCCATATAAAAACTAAAGTATTAACATGAATTTAAAATGATATCAATTGGCCCCATATTCAAGTACTCTATAAAACACAGTGGGAATACAAATGAACAAAAATATGGATTATTATCGATAAGAACTACCTTCAGACTCGAACCTAAGCAGAGGATAACGTCAGCCGCCTTTGCCGCCTCTGCAGCTCCCTTCCAGTTGAGCGGTTGTTCCAGGGTTCCACGTTCCCCAAAGTGCACAATTGTGTCCCTGAGTTCTCCACCACAGCAACAGCAGCTGCGGCCCGTGCCATGCCGGTGGAGGGACGTTCGCTCAGTCACATCGAATAAACGTACGTATTCCCTGACTGGAGAGCAGGTAGTGCACACCTGAAAGGAACACAGAAAATATCAAAATCAAATTCGCTAAACACACATTCAGTACGTTATCCGGAGGGAATGTTGGATCAGCTGCATGGATCTCAAGCAAGGGCGTAGGTTTGCATAGGGACGGTAGGGACAAAACACTAGCAACTTTTCAGGATTCTCAAATTGTCCCCACAAACTTCCACCACTTCCCATATGTTTTAATTGTTGTAAATGACCCCATTATTATTAAGTCAATTATTTTCGTTATGTTCAGACTTACATGTACTTCTTTTCACTTGCTGAAAATCATGATCCATTTTTTTCCTCCTAAATGCACATTTGATTGGCTAATGACTTGGACCCCCCCCCCCCCCCCCCCCCACAGACACTCACACATTAGATATTAAAGATATTAGAAGTTTTTTTTTGCCAGCAGCAGCCCCTGTCAGAAATGTAAAACTATGTCAGTGTTGTGGAAGTGGGGACCACACCACTAATTCTACTACTGAAAGTCTGACCTGCATCAGAGTTAGCATAACATTAAACTGTGTGAACTTGCTAACCTGCAAAACTGTTTACTGTCAACGTTACTTAAACTGTGAGAAATGAAGTGAAACGGGTTTTACCCCTTTCTCCCCAATTTTACTTTTAATTTTATTTATGTGGTCTTAAAGCACCCCACAGGAGTTTTAATTTTTTTTTTTTTTAGTTTGGTTGTGCTTGTGGACAAAAGCAGTATTTTACCTGGAAAACAGCTCACTTTTTATTTATTTTCCTGAAGATAAAGAAGATTTTCAGTTAAAATTTATTTCTTTATTTAGACAATGTTGAGTAGTATTAAGACAGATGTTACATTTTTTGCATTCCTGGATTGTTAAGGGATAATTAACAAGTTTGTATTTATTGTGAATGTTAATATAATTTATGTTCAAATAATGCAGGTTAAATTTGTTCATAAAAGCCAAATGATTTTTCTGGAAGTTTTCAAAATGCTTCCCGAGTGGTGTCTCCGCTCGTCTGCATGGCTGTCGTGCGCTTGGTGGGACTCGCGTGCGGCTGGATGTGATAGGGCGTGCTCGGGTGGGGGGTCCCTGTGCCAGGAGTGGCGATGGGCCGGCGTAGGGTCGGTCACCAACGGGCTTACACTCACAAGGGATTCACACGATTACTGGGTTCTAGATCACAGAGCTGATTTGTGTAAACTCTACCCCTTTCAATCACTTAGCTTATAGACTCCCCCACCACCGTCCCCCTTTTTCCCTGGTCAACAGGCCCCCCACATGGTGTCAACCAGAAATACATCTTGCTGACGATAGGACCAACATATTAGTAGTTAGACGTTCAATGTATTTCTTGTTGTTTGTGTTTTTCTTTCTTCTCTTGTGTTTCTTTTCTTCTGTTCCCTCACAACCCCTTCCTGTTCGCTGCTTTGTCATAATAAACGAGGTATGTTGACTGATGAGTATGTCATACTCTCAATGTGAAACATTAAAACTGTTCAGACCAACCGGGCACTAAGACTTCCATTCTACGTGTCAAACAGCTGAACAGGACAGTTTTAAATAAATAAATAAGTAAATAAATAATAATAATACTTCTTTAGTAATTTTTTAAAACAAAGGTTTAAATTGAATGGTGTAGGCTGATCCAATACACATAAAAGTTAGCATAAGTCAATACAGATTTTTTTTGCATTGATCATTAAGAATGTCCCGTCCCCAGCATAAAGTGTACATGCAGGTTATTTATGCCATACCGTCCCTACCAGTGTTGAGACCAAAACTACGCCCTTCATCTCAAGGGTAACAGGTTGCAAATAAAGAATAAATTATAGATGACAAAGTGTGTTGTTCAAGCTTGAGTGCGTAAGTCACCTCAATAAACATGTTTCCATGAAGTTCAGACAGGGCATGTCTGGGAAGACCGCTACGTAGATGAAGTCCATCACAATTTTGAGACACGACATGCTTCACCTTTATAAAAATGTACATTTTTAAAAATTTCTGCCATTACGTGCTTTTGCATAAAAGTCACACGTACCAGCATTTCCTTATAAAGTGCCCAAATGCACATATGTGTGAGCGTCGGCTCTGCTTTGCTCAGGTCAGATGAGCTGTTTGTCAAGAGAAAAAGGGAAAAAAATTGTGCCATCCGACTAGATTGTAGCATGCACATAAAATGTCATCCAAGCTAGCAATAAACATGTTACCTGACAGAACGGCCCTTCTGCAATTGTGTCCAAATTCCATTGGGCCCTCGGTAGTCAGGGATCGATGCCGCCTACCATGAAAAATTACATTAGATCAGCAGAAGCGAGGCAAAGTGACAAAATAGGGCATTCTAGGTTATCTTACTGTACTTATTCCAGCACCAGTGTAAACCACCAAGTGTTTTGCTTGTTTGACTGCCACAGCCAGCTTCCGCACTTTGCTTTTCAGATCGTCTGCAGTGTCAAACACCTGTAAGAAATCAAAAGGTGGAACATTTTTTATATTATGTTCGATAAAATAATGGTTAAATAAGCATTGATCTATTTTCGTTTAACAACATTTGTCCTCATTTGGGTCGTTAACGCCTCATAGAGACGTTTACGAGGTACTTCCGCTTTATTTGCGCATGTCTGCTCGCAACTTCCGTTTTAGAATTTCTCTATCCAAAACAGCAGTGGAACTGGATTAACATTACTCATCAAAATCCCTTAAAAAAGACAATTTGGAAATACCGCATCCGTCTGCCATCATCACGACAGGGGAGGACAACATCTTCATGAAGGCAGATGTGGAAATAAGCTTGTGCCACCAAAAAGACCAGGTGTTTTGGAGCCATGTAGCCACTGTGTTATGGAAGGTATGTTCTTCCTGTCCCTGCATTTCCATGTGTTCGGTGCTCAAAAAAACACTAAAATCTTGCGCATGAAACGACTTGTTGCCTTTCATATTGTTATTACGCTGATGATTTTATTTATGATCATCTTTAATATTATTTACTACAAAAACTATCTGTTGCTAGCCTGTTGCTTATGAGTACGTGTTGGATGGCACAATTATGTCATAAATGCAAGTGTTACAAGTTTTTTGTTCTTTTACAGGTGGAAAATGCCGTTAGGCAAGGGAAGACTAGCTGATGTGCCTCACAACAATACTTACTGTACGTTGATGGACATATAACGACTTACAGTGGGGCAAATAAGTATTTAATCAACCACCAATTATGACAGTTCTCCAACTTTTAGATTACAAAGATTAGAGAGGCCTGCAATTGTCAACATCTGTAAACCTCAACCATGAGAGACAGAATGTGGAGAAGAAGAAAAAAACAGAAAATCACATTGTTTGATTTTTAAAGAATTTATTTGCAACTCATGGTGAAAAATACATATTTGGTCAATACCAAAAGTTCATCTCAATACTTTGTTATGTACCCTTTGGCCAAACGTTTTCTGTAACTCTTCACTCGGTGTAAAGAAATCAACTGTGGGAGCAATTATTAGAAAATGGAAGACATACAAGACCACTGATAATCTCCCTCGATCTGGGGCTCCATGCAAGATCTCACCCAGTGGCGTCAAAATCAAGAACAGTGAGCAAAAATCCCAGAACCACACGGGGGGGGGGACCTAGAGAATGACCTACAGAGAGCTGGGACCACAGTAACAAAGGCTACTATCAGTAACACAATGCGCTCCCAGGGACTCAAATCCTGCACTGCCAGACGTGTCCCCCTGCTGAAGCCAGTAGACGTCCAGGCCCGTCTGCGGTTCGCTAGAGAGCATTTGGATGATCCAGAAGAGGACTGGGAGAATGTGTTATGGTCAGATGAAACCAAAATAGAACTTTTTGGTAGAAACACAGATTCTCGTGTTTGGAAGAGAAAGAATACTGAATCGCATCCGAGGAACACCATACCCGCGGTGAAGCATGGGGGTGGAAACATCATGCTTTGGGGCTGTTTTTCTGCAAAGGGACCAGGATGACTGATCTGTGTAAAGGAAAGAATGAATGGGGCCATGTATCGAGATTTTGAGTGAAAATCTCCTTCCATCAGCAAGGGCATTGAAGATGAGACGTGGCTGGGTCTTTCAGCATGACAATGATCCCAAACACACAGCCAGGGCAACAAAGGAGTGGGTTCGTAAGAAGCATTTCTAGGTTCTGGAGTGGCCTCGCCAGTCTCCAGATCTCAACCCCATAGAAAATCTGTGGTGGGAGCTGAAAGTCTGTGTTGCCCAATGACAGCCCCAAAACATCACTGCTCTAGAGGAGATCTGCATGGAGGAATGGGCCAAAATACCAGCAACAGTATGTAAAAGGCTTGTGAAGAGTTACAGAAAATGTTTGGCCTCCGTTATTGCCAACAAAGGGTACATAACAAAGTATTGACATGAACTTTTGGCATTGACCAATTACTTATTTTCCACCATGATTTGCAAATAAATTCTTTAAAAATCAAGCAATGTGATTTTCTGGGTTTTTTTCCCCACATTCTAGCTCTCATGGTTGAGGTTTACCCATGTTGACAATTACAGGCCTCTCTAATATTTTCAAGTGGGAGAACTTGCACAATTAGTGGTTGACTAAATACTTATTTACCCCACTGTACGTGCGTTCTACCCGGAGGCGGCCGAGAAACTGAGGCTGGGAAACGGTGGCTCGCCTCGCAGCAGACCACCAGCTCGATTCCGAGATCCAAATACGAGCTTTTTAACTGCATCAACTTTAAGATATGCTATTGGAGCCGGAATTACCTAGGACAGCGGGAGAAAGTCCGTCTGGGGGGCCACCGAGGGTCTCCATAATGTCGGGTTAAGGTTTGGCGAGACTCCGGAGCTCTGCTGTCTTATATCACATTCTCGTATGCTATTAGGGCTGCAGCTATCGATTATTTTAGTAGTCGATTAATCAATGAACTAGTTAGTTTGAATAATCCAGTAATCGGATAAGGAACATGAAAAATTAAAATACCTGAGCTGAGCCTCAAACGGTAAAAAAAACATAAATGAGGATCTATGTACAACAAACGAAAAATTGGCTAACTTACATAGCAAAAGTCCATTAGCTTAAATGCTATAAAATGCTATGGTTTTTTTTACAATGCTCTTAACAAATGGTTCAGACACACATTCCCACAAAAACTGCTAAATATATTTATGAACTAATTTACGAATTAAAAAACATTAGCTCAAACAAAAGCTTACGTTGGTCTTAACATGGAGCAGTTGGATTCAGCCATGTGAAATTAGGCAGACCAGAGGACAGTGTATCCACCCTAATCAATAAAACTAAATGCAAACGCTTTCAAAATAAGCCATTACAACGCCCCTTTAATTAAACAAATACTGGAAGCAACAAAATTTTAATTCAAATATTTTATTCCAATCAAATACTCGAGTTAATCGATTAATCGTTGCAGCACTATATGCTATTTTTGTAACAATTTTATAAATTGTGATTTATTAACCTGTTTTGCCCACGCACTAATCGTTTTAAAGAAAACAAGAAAGGGAATCATGTTGCCGAAATGTTTTATTCCAATTAATACCTGCAGTAAAAAAGAATGACATACTATTTTGTTTAAATGCACATACCTTGTACTATTTCCTTGTAACAACAAAATCTGTGTCAGCCCTTCTGCATTCGGCAAAAGTAATATTTGTAATTTCACCTCATCTTGGTCACTCAAGTTGCCGGCGTATCAGTTGAAATTGTAAAACAAATATCAACTTTAGAGGCTTATTGGTTCAAAGCGTGTATTTTCTTTTATATATAAATTGTATTCCTCATATTTTATTTAACACTTTTCATTCATTTTAATTAAAAATATATATGGCGGAAAACACTCAGGTGAATTGAAGTTCCGCTCTGAGACCCCCAATTTGGCCAAATTTCAAAATTGTCCTATATCCATGTGTGATACGTCATTAGAAAGCTTAAAATCTCAATTTTGGGGGGAAGAAAATTTTTGAACAGGAGGGCATTTAAAAAAATAAAAATAAAATAAAAATAACAGCAAAATCCTAACCGGAGGCGAGAGCACGCAAGAGCAGAATTACAGACGCCATGACTTTAATGAGATATTATTGCGTACCTGCCTTGTTTCGATCCAAAAACTCCATGTAGCATGTATTACTGAGTGTCAAGACACAGCTGTGAATGGCCACGGCTGGATTTTGGGGGGATTTTATAGGTGAAAAATGGTAATATAACAAGGATCGCAATGCAGAAATCGCAGACATCAAGGAGTGGTCGAGATTTTCTTTTTCATATATTTACCCTTTTAAATGTTTTTTTTTTCCCCAAAATTTTTGTTTGTTTGTTTTGACTGATTATTTATCATCTACCATATCAGCGAATATGCGACAGTAACAAACAAAAAAATACAATTAAGCGATAGTTATGAGGTAGATATCCGTGACTTTTACAGACGCCATTTTTTTTCATTGTGACGTAATTTGTTTAAAAGTTTAAAATATGCGAGTGAATAATTTTTTAAAAGTCGTTTTTTTTTTGACGAAATATGAGACACCAATTAATGATTCTAAGCTAAAAACGACAAACATTTTGAATAATAAATATAATTAATTACCTTCGTTTTATGGCTGGGTTGAAACACAAGCGGTTGCGCGACGTCTGTAAACGGGGTTTTCAGGGTAAAACGTACAAATTAAAAATAGTTTGGGGGCTTAATGCGCCACGAATCTGCTATGGCAGCATATAGACATATTGTTCTATCAAACATAACAATTGTTTTGGATTAAAATACAGCCGTTTCTGTTAAAGAGGAGTGCAAGAGCAGAAACTGCTTTTTCAGTTTTGTCTGTTTTCCGCCATATCTTTTAACACTAACATTTGGAATACAGGTTTGGCCTACACGAACCAAATATGATCAGGGCTTTATAGGCCTAAGTATTTTTCAATAACCAAAAATCGTCACTTAATCTATAAAGGGGCCCTAGTTTATTTGCCAGCCAATTACAGGTCACAATTACAGAGAGACCACCATTCAAACAAATTGATATCTATGTTCAATTCTCAAATAAATTAACATGCAACACGAATGGCTCGTGGTATGTTTACAACCTGACCTCCTCTTGCTTCCTCTTGAGTTGATTGCTGCGGATCTTTCTTTTACAAAGCTCATCAACAGTGTCTCTATGCAACATAAGCACAGAAGTCTCCTCCTCAGACCTTTCTCCCTCTGGTTTCTTCAAGATACGTCCAACCTGAGAAGTCCACAAGAAAAGACGAGCCGTGGTCAGCTACAACTGGGCAACTCCCGATTAATGTCTTTAGTTTTCTCTGTTATCTTACCAGCCTAAAGATCTCTCTCTCATTTTCACGTTGCACTATCTTGGCCTTTTGTAAAGCTTTTCGCTCCGCACGGGAAGAGACACCTCGGTCCGTCTCGTTTGCCATCACAGTTAAGACCTAAGGGGCTCCGTTTTTCAAAACAAAGCTCCATTTACCAACAGTCTGTCGGATGTTGATGTACGTTGAAGCTAAAGCTCTTAGCGCCCCTCTGTGGCTTGGAGTACGCGAAACACTTCGAACGTAAAGAGGCATAGTGTCCCATGTTGTTCACGGTAGTGAGTGAACCCAAACCTGTACATTAGTCTCTTACTAACCTCCCTATTTAAAAATACAGCATTCAGTAGAGAGCAGAAGTATTTGCACCCCTTGTGATGTTGCAAGTTCACCTAATTAGAAAAAGGGTAGAGGTCTGAAAAAGGGCAAAAAAAAAAAAAAAAAAAAGCTACAATGCTCAAGTAGGTCAAAATCCAGCGTAGGGCTAAAACATGTTTTGTTTTCTCCTTGAGATAACTGTTGTTGTGATTTGGTCTAAACCAGGGGTGAAAGTGGGCGGGAACGGTCAGGGACGCAGTTCCGGTATAAAATTCAGGGCTGGAACGCAGTTCCGGAATAAGATTCAGGGCCGGTATACGGTGCCTTGATTCCGAAAATATGACGGCAACTGTCAAAACGATATGCAAAAAAAAAAAAAAAAAAAAGCAAAGCAGCCACACATCCATTTCATCTCCAAGAAGAAAACAATCTACCAACATCAGATTTACATATACAAGTGTTAACAACAAGTGTAATAAAGTGCTTGTGTAGCGTAATCCATTTCCACCATTATTTATTATTTATTTTATTCCAGGGACGGCATGGAGATTTCTGACGATGATGAGTCACATCAATGTGCGAATGCATGCAGCAAAGCAAAACACCTGGACTCATTTATACGTTCATTTGGCTGACATGCTGACATGTGATCATCAGAGGTAGTTCGCTCTGATAGGTTCAAATGTGCATGTTTTCTGAAACAGAAAAAAAAGGGCAATGCAACAGAAAATGGATCAAATCTTTTAAGAGCAAGGAAAGAGTTACAGTGGCTTATTTATCATTTTTAGTTTTATTTGGTCTTATGTGGAGGTTCAGAACATCTTAGCTGTCAATGTGAACTTTGGATTTATATTTGTTCATTTATGTTAGGCTACTTATTCATTTCCTTATGATTTAAAAATGTCAATGTTTGCGTGATCTTCAAAATATATTCCATTTCACTCTGCATAATGTTATTTGTACTTATTTTTCTGAATGTATGTTACTTATATGTTTATTATCAAAACACACAAAAAAAAAGTAAATGTTTAAATTATGTTCCATTTTAACATACATCATATGTTCTTAAGTAGTTAAAATTAATATTTGGCATTTAGTATGTGAGGAAATGAGGGAAAATACAAATTAGGAGATGGAGGGTGGGGTTATAGCTGTTTTTGTTAACTTTTATTTTGCAAATCATTGAAAAAAAATACAATTTTAAATAAAAATCAGTTTTGTATGTGTTAATGAAATAACTGAGCAAAACAGTTTTCTTCGCATTTCAGTAGTTTTGACACCCTCCCCACCCCTCGTAAAAAAAAAAAAAAAAAATTAATAAAATTTCTGGCTCCGTGGTGACCTTCACGTTTAGGAGTTCCGGCAAGAAATTCTAACCACTTTCACCTCTGGTCTAAACAAATAAAAGTTGATTTGATTTGACTTAGGATACATCCATAACTGAACAGTATGGACATGCAGGTAACCTATTGTGGTTCCTCGGTTTTATTGTTATTATAGTTATTCTTTGTTCCGCAGCCCCTTTGAGCTCAATTTGACCCCCTAAGAATGCTTCAAAATGCACCAAAATCAGCAGGAAGGTCAAGACAGGTGCAATTTTTACCCCAAGTAGACTATGTAGCGCCCCCTAGCAGTCATTCTTTGTCCCGTCGACGCTTTGAGCCCTACTTTGACACCCAAAGAATTCTTCAAAACTCACCAATTTCAACAGCCAGGTGAACACTGGTGAAAACATTGATAAAATGCAAAAAAAAAAAAAAAAAAAATTTAAAAAAAAAAAAGAAAAATCAAAATATGTGTAATTGTGTGTAGTGCTCCCTAGGAACAAAACCAACATTTCATTTCATTTTTTTTTTTTTTTTTTTTTTTTTTTTTAAGGTGGAAGAGGAGGTAACAACGCAAAGGTTAAAACTTAGAACACATCAGTACTATATGAATGGGATACCATACGCGGTGCCCAGACTGCTATTTGTACTACATCCAGTTTTCTTTGGGTGGGCTGAGTGTGTCCGTGGGTGGGCAAGCAACTCGAATCGGGCTTTGGTCACGGTGATCGCAAATGTAAACGTTCAGTGTTAGCGGCTGTTGTTCACTTACCGACATCACCGTCCACAGCCGACTATAGCCCTAATTCTCTGGCTTCTTGTCCCCCTTTTAAAAACTTCATCATTTTTTCTCATTCACCTTTATGATCTTCATCTCTTTTTCTTTTTCTTTTCTGCGCACCCGATTTATGACTACTCGCCATGTTTAGAGTTTATAACAATGACAGATTTTAATTTCCCGCTTCAGGACACGTACGTAGTGTGTAGCCTTGAGTGCGCCAGAGCGGGTCTGCTAAGACAGAGGGGGGGGGGGGGGGGGGGGGGGGGGGGGGGGGGGGGTTGTGCAAAAAAAAAAAAAGGAAAAAATATATATTTGAAATATTTAATGTTATAGTTTTTAAGTATATATCGAGTAGAACATAATATTTAATAACAGAATGATTTAAATAGAGAAACATGTGAAAGTAAAATAAATTAAGGGTCATTCAGGGGGGCCCCTATGGTCCTGAGGCCCGGGACAACATTCCCGGTTGACCCCCCCCCCCCCCCCCCCCCCCCCCGTCAACGGGCTTGGTCTGAAATTTCAATCATAGATGCCACTCATAGAGACATAATCTAAAAAAAAATCCAGAAATTACATTATATAATTTAAAAATATATATATATATATATTTGTAATTTACTGGGGTTCATAAGTATTTGTACCCCTTAGAATCAGCAATTGTAACACTCAGAGTTGTCAGTCTACCTTTAAAAAAAAAGTCCACCTTAACCCCATGAGTAACCCCCCACCCCCCACCCCTTTGAGTTCAATATTGTCACCTGTACACCCCACATTCAGTCATATTCCGACTGTTACAATGGGCAAGACACGAGAGCTTTCAATGGAGACCAGAGAAAAAATTGGTGAGCTCCACAAAGCTGGAAAAGGCTATGGGACAATTGGAAAGCAGCTTGGTGAGAATAAATCAACAGTTGCAGCAATTGTTAGAAAAGGCTAAACATGACTGATAATGTACCTGATAATGTACCTCGGACTGGGGCTCCATGTGAAATCTCTCCTCGTGGGTATTCATTCATTATGAGAAAAGTGAGGGCTCAGCCTGGAACTACATGACAGGAGCTGGTCAATGACCTGAAGAGAGCTGGATGCACAGTTTCAAAGGCTACTGTCAGTAGAACACTACGGTGCAATGGTTTAAAATCATGCATTGCTCAGAAGGTTCCCCTGTTGAAGCCAATACATGTGAAGGCCGTTTGAAATTTATCAGGGACCATCTGAATGATGCGGAGGGGTCATGGGGGAAAATCATTTGGTCAGATGAGACCAAAGTAGAACTTTCTGGTGCAAACTTTACTCATCGTGTGTGGAGGAAAAAGAAGGATGAGTACAATTCTAAGAACACCATCCCCACTGTGAAGTATGGGGGTGGAAACCTCATACTTTGGGGCTGCTTTTGGCAAAGGGGACAGGACAACTGTATTGTATGAAGCAGAGGATGAATGGTGAAATTTATTGTCAGATTTTGAGACACAACCTCCTTCCCTCAGTCAGAGACTTGAAGAGGAGTCGTGGCTGGATCTTCCAACATGACAATGATCCGAAGCACACTGCCGAGCTGACCAAAGAGTGGCTGCGTAAAAAGCGTATCAATGTTCTGGAGTGGCCCAGCCAGTCTCCAGACCTCAATCCAATATAAAATCTTTGCATGGAGCGGAAACTTCGTGTTTCTCAACGACAGCCCCGAAACATGATAGATCTAAACAAGATTTGTGTGGAGGAATGGGCCAAAATCCCTGTTTCTATATATGAAAGAAGAAAAGAACGACAAAAAAGCATCTGACCTCTGTAATTGCAAAGGAAGCCTTCTGCATTAAATATTAGCACTGATTTTCTCAGGGGCACAAATACTTATGAACCCCAGTAAATTTTAAATAAATTATTGAAAAATCGTACAATGTGAGTTGCAGATTTTTTTTTTTTTTTTTTAGACCGTGTCTCTATTAGTAGAAATACATCTATGATTGAAATTTCACACCTCTACCCGTTTAAGTGGGTAAACTTCACAAAATGCCTTCATGTACTAAGTGACACCATAATTTTATGCAAGTGTGAAAACGCAATACTCAAAATAACGTGCTCTATATTGGGACCAACGATGACACCTAGTATGCTTCAGAATATTCAAACATTACAATTGTCATGTTTTAAAACATTTATTATGAAATAGTAATGTACATACATACATACATACACACAAAAATAACACATTTTAAATTTATGAATAAAGACTTTTTGGTGATATGTAAAGTAAACCAACAATCAGGCCACTTTGACGGAAATAGGACTCATCTAACTACAGGAGTTCAAACTAGTGCATTCTAATGAATCGGTCTGTAGATAATTTTTAAAGAAAACAACAGTTCAGTCGCAAATATTTGCTAAACACAACACTGCTGTTGGAAGTCACTGAAACAGCAATGTTCATTTTAAATCAACACAAACAATGTACATTTGCAGGTCTCCGGAAATGAAGATGCTGCCCTAGTTCACAGTGAGCCCAGATTTGGTAACATTTAAACTTGAATTCTCAAAGGAGCAAGTGTCATCTGGGTCTACAAGAGTAACTGCGCTGAGAGACCCTTGCAGGCTTTGGTTTCAGCCATCCTCGCTTACCGGTAGTTGCGAGCGATTGCTCATTAGTGAATCCACCTTTGTGTTCAGTCAAAACAACTCCACTCACTTTTTCTGACTTCTTCTGAGTTCTGAAGGGTAAAACAAGACAGAGGGTTAACGCTGACAAAAAAAAAATCCATCTCTGGTACAAAACAAACCAATAACTGTGTCTTCAGAAAAATATTTACAAAAAGTTAAAGATTACACTTACATCAATGAGAAAATTCACCTGCATATTTTATCTGGACATTGTTTTTTGAAATTTGGACTTTGACATCCCATGAAATAAGATAGTTCTGTTTCAAATATTTATATTCCTTAAAAAACAACAACAAAAACAAACAATACTCACAAGATGCCTCTTTTCTTCTGGAGTGATTTTTGTGTTGTGGTAGAAACAGAACTCCTTCCTTTTGGACAACGCGTGTTCCCCATCTAAATACACGAGAACATAGGTACAATATGTCTAAATTTGTACATAAATTGTATTTTTGTGATTAAGCCAGATGCGGCAGAAAAATGCACATACACTAACATTTGAATGTTAACGATCCATGACTAAATTAAAAAAAAAAAATCATTTTGCTTTGCTTTTAATTGCTTTTTCAACCCTCGGGTTTCCCACCTGGCTGGAAACCTTTCGAGTGACCTGCTGCCTGAGCACTCTCTGTCTTGCCAACTCTCTGTCCAAGCTGATCAACTGCATCCTTTCCCCCATTGACAAGCAGAAGAAGATGTCATACAAATCGTAACGTGCCGCTCGCAGCTGCAGGAGAAACAATCACACAGTAAATGTTTGCTTGAGTGAAGTTGGTAAACGTATTAAATCTCAGACGTAAATGTGGGTAATTTGCCATTGAGGAGATAAATGCACATTGGCAGGAGGAAACTCAACAGATGGATACAACATGTGGCTGACTTAATACCTGCCGAGTAACACTCTGCCACAATAAACGATCCTGTTTGCTACAGATTTCACCTCCGGGACTACGCAGCTGGAAAGCCTGCAGAAACTGTTGCGTGTCCTGAAAGAAAAACGCACACATTTTCTTTTTTAGCATTAGTAATGAAGGAATTCAATTACATGCCTCAAATGCATCCAATATAGTTTAATTTCAAGCAGGGCACACACATACTGCACACACGAATCTCCCTTTTCCTTTTGGCTTTTACTTTCAGGTGTCGCCAGTTGCGTCCATCTAACCTGTTCCTCTGCATCCTTTGCTCACGCACCAACTACCTTCATGTCCTATTTAACTACATCCCTAAACCTCCTCTTTTGTCTTCCTCTAGACCTCCTGCCTGGCATTTGGAAACTCCAAATCGTTTTGCCAGTACACTCACTATCTCTCCTCTGGACATGCCCAAACCATCTCAGAGTGGCCTCTCTGACTTCATCTCAAAATCTTGTAACATGTACTGTCCCTCTGATGTGCTCATTCCTGACCCTATCCATCCTGGTCACTTCCAAAGAGAACCTCAGCATCTTTCTCTCTGCCTTACCACAGTTTTAAGAACCTTTAATTTTTGCTGAAACTCTTCTATCACACATTACACCTGACACTTTTCTCCACCCAATTCCAGCCTGCCTGCACACGCTTCTTCACTTCTTTTCCACACTATCTATTGCTCTGGGCTGTTGTGCCTACATTTTAAGCTCCTCCACCTACTTGGTGTCTTCTGTAACCTCACTCTTCCACTTGGGTCCCTCTCGTCCAGGACAAATGTGAGTATTTCCGACCCAATCAGGTCAGAAAGCCTGACTATAAATTCATTAGTCAGTATGAGCCACATTAGCCCGCTAGCATTAGGTTGTTGACATTTGTGGTTATTAATATGAACATATAAGTGCACTTTTTGGGTATTTTCATACTTTTGCGACCCGAACACAATGTTTCCAATACTAGTATGTCGCTCCTTGCTACGTTAATGTCGGAAGGAATGGAATTTGTATTGGCGTTCCCTATAGTCAGTCAGTGGTAGTTGTTAGACGGCCTCCAGATGTCTTTCACGTATGAATGAATGGTGTCAGATGATACCAGTTGTTTTGCGAACACTCACATTTAGCTCACATTCCAGCATTAAATGGTATTAAGATGCGGAAAAAATATAGACTTGGAGACCTGCTTTAACTTAGTCTGTAGTTCTCTTCGCCAAAAAACGAATTCATCAATTTCCTTTAACCTTGTGCAGACATCATCATTATTGACGGGTCAGCTCGGCCATGCACTGCACAACTCCTTCAAGCAGGGGGCCGCCCTACATCAAGAGGAGCTATTCACAAACACACGCACGCAGCAAACTAACGGTGGATTTCGGTTCAAAGAGTACGAAAGCTGTACCACATACAAGCAGGAAGGATTGTCTCAGGTAGGGATGGATGGGAATTGATAGGATTTTTACGATTCCGATTCCATTATCGATATTGCTTAACGATTCGATTCTTTACCGATTCTTTTATCGATTCTAATTTGGGGAAAAAGAAGAACAAACGTTTTGACTGGCATCGAGTTTGTTTAGTCAGAAGTCACAACCTTACAAACTCACAACGAGATCAAAAGAGGCCCAAAGCTTCAATGTTAACAATGGCAATATTGCTGATGGCAATATGTGGCAAATACACAGGAAAGTGTAACATTTTACTGAAACATTTTTCTAATAGAAATCAAAAATATTGGTATATATTGGCATATTGGTCGTATTCCCTCCCAGCGCAGTTATCTCAACCTTGCAATGACCAGGCATGAAAATGGGACAGCGGGTTAAAAAGCTGACAAGGATGTGGAGGAAATATGTTCCGGTAGGGCTGTCCCAAACAACAAATTTCCTCCCAATTAGTCAGCCGACTATTTTTACAATTAGTCGACTAATAAAGAAAAATAATTAATAATACATGAACAATGAGGTCAAATGCTCATAACATTAACTAGTGCAAAAGAATGGAATGTAAACAGATTCAGAACACAGACAGCCTTTCCAACATTACTCAAAACAATTCTTTAAAAAAAATCTGGCATTATTATTATAGTATACGACGCATATAAATATATATATATAAATAATAGTATTATAATAATTATAAAATTCATTTCCAATCATATTTTTCAAAAAGGGTGTCATTTACAAGCTATTCTTAGTGTAGAATCTGAATTCTGTAGTATTATAGTATTTACATATTATGGTATTAATTCTGAAATATATGGGATTAACTCCAGAAATCGTTTTTTATTTGAATGCAGCGTGCTTTTATTTTGAAATGTACACCTGAAGTACGTTCGCTAAACCGCTAACAGCTTCACACTCCGCAAAAAAATCACTTTTCGTCATTGCTTGTAGTGTGACTGTCACTCGTAGCTTTTTTTTTTTTCTTCTCAATTTTTTTGTTTGCAAATGATGTTAGTCAGTGATTTTTAATGTTTGAAGTGTCACCTTTTAACCACAAGTTTGCGTTTTGGAAAAGACTGCCAATGTTTTATAGCAGGCTAAAGTTGGTTGCCCCCCCCCCCCCCCCCCCAATTAGTCTCAATGAAGCAATGCTAACACTTACAGTGTTTAATACACATGTCGTGTTTCCTTATTTTGTATGTCTGAACTAATTCTACGGCGTTTCGATTACTTTTAAACATCAGTGAAATGAAGTGGAGTCTAATAGTCATCTACACGCACACACAAATGTATGCATGCACGCACGGGTTGATAAAACGCAGCCGTGAAAATTATCGCTCTCATTTTTATTTATCCTGCGACAAATGGACTCATTTCATATTGTGACAGAAAATCACATTGTTTGATTTTTAAAGAATTTATTTGCAAATCATGGTGGAAAATAAGTATTTAGTCAATACCAAAAGTTCTTCTCAATACTTTGTTATGTACCCTTTGTTGGCAATAACAGAGGCCAAACGTTTTCTGTAACTCTTCACAAGCTTTTCACACACTGTTGCTGGTATTTTGGCCCATTTCTCCATGCAGATGTGCTCTAGAGCAGTGATGTTTTGGGGCTGTTGTTGGGCAATACGGACTTACATCTCCCTCCTCACCCCGAGGAATCAAAATGATCACAAGAACGGTGGCCAAAAATCCCAGAACCACACAGGGGGACCTAGTGAATGAACTACAGAGAGCAGGGACCACAGTAACAAAGGCTACTATCAGTAACACAATGCGCCGCCAGGGACTCAAATCCTGCACTGCCAGACGTGTCCCCCTGCTGAACAAAGTACACGTCCAGGCCCGTCTGCGGTTCGCTAGAGAGCATTTGGATGATCCAGAAGAGGACTGGGAGAATGTGTTATGGTCAGATGAAACCAAAATAGAACTTTTTGGTAGACACACAGGTTCTCGTGTTTGGAGGAGAAAGAATACTGAATTGCATCCGAAGAACACTATACCCACTGTGAAGCATAGGGGTGGAAACATCATGCTTTGGGGCTGTTTTTCTGCAAAGGGACCAGGACGACTGATCTGTCTAAAGGAAAGAATGAATGGGGCCATGTATCGAGAGATTTTGAGTGAAAATCTCCTACCATCAGCAAGGGCATTGAAGATGAGACGTGGCTGGGTCTTTCAGCATGACAATGACCCCAAACACACAGCCAGGGCAACAAAGGAGTGGCTTCGTAAGAAGCATTTCAAGGTCCTGAAGTGGCCTAGCCAGTCTCCAGATCTCAACCCCATAGAAAATCTGTGGACGGAGTTGAAAGTCAGTGTTGCCCAACGACAGCCCCAAAAGATCACTGCTCTAAAGTAGATCTGCATGGAGGAATGGGTCAAAATACCAGCAACAGTGTGTGAAAAGTTTGTGAAGAGTTACAGAAAACGTTTGGCCTCCATTATTGCCAACAAAGGGTACATAACAAAGTATTGAGATGAACTTTTGGTATTGACCAAATACTTATTTTCCACCATGATTTGCAAATAAATTCTTTAAAAAAATCAAACTATGTGATTTTCTGGGGTTTTTTCCACATTCTGTCTGTCATGGTTGAGGTTTACCCATTTTGACAATTACAGGCCTCTCTTATATTTTCAAGTGGGAGAACTTGCACACTTAGTGATTGACTAAATACTTATTTGCCCCACTGTATGTCACCCTTTTTGACTTCAAAATGGCAAATTTAGCCGAAAGGTGAGTGATTTTAATGCCTGAATGACTGCAAGTCGCTTTGTTTTTATTTTTCCTCGTGAAGTGAAGACACACTTTCGAGCTTTTGAACCTACGTATTGTCATTGTTATGTTTAAGGCTGCAAAGCTCGTGCTAAACCATCATAACCTTTCATTTTCACTCTCTTTTTAGTGACTTAAGTGATTCACTCATTTTAGTGATTTAAGCATTTATTCACAAGAATTTCAACGTAAAACGCTGTTTGTCTGTGATTCCACTCAGTCAGCTTTGACTGCCTCGCCAACACGGCAGGCCCCCCATTTATCGACCCCGCGCCCCGCCAATTACATCATGAAGTCAATGCGATGTGATTCTCTTTTTGTAACGCAAAAATACTGCTGCATTTTTTTTGGGGGGGGGGGGATAAAGTAAGATTTAATTTGGAGCTTGGAAAGAAATGTTTCAATCAAATCTTTAGAGAACTAACGCCATGTGCAGTTAAAAAAAAAACTTTTGGCTCACAGGTCATATTCAGTGTTTTACCATACAAGGTGCACACTGTTATTTGTGGTTTAAAAAAAAAAGGGGGGGGTGGGGGGGACGAATTGGGATCAGCAAAAAAATCCAGATTGGTAGGTCAGGTTTTTCAAAAATTGGTGATCAGAGAAACAGTTGAGATCTGATCACCCCTATTTTATTTCCAATTGACGCCATGTTGACTCTTCCGCTGCCATCAACAGCAATATTTATCAAAATGGATTTTAACTGGAATGGCTGGCATTAAATGATCATTGCCAGCCCTGCCCAGGCCAAATGGATTTCGGACTCCTACGAACAATGAGTCAATTTATGAAATAACATTAAAACAGTTACAACAGTAGTTGATCAAAGTTACTTTGATCAATGTAAAAAAAATATTTGAAGTGTAATTCTGGTTCCTCTATCACCGCCAACAGCACCAATGACTTAAAAAGGTTTGAACTGTATGTGTCAATAGAAGCCACAAGATGGAGGCAAAGATCTACGTTTGCCCAAAATTGACAAATAGGGTAAATTGTTTGATGAACGTGTAAATTCAACAATGCAAAATCACAGCACGCGTTGCTGTTTCTTCTTTGTACTTTGTCCAGACAAGATACCATGAGGCTTGGGGGGCAACTCACGGTTTCTGGACATCCAGCAGAGCTAAGAACAAAAAGTGGTATTTGCCATGTGGCAAAACGGCTTTTGCCATTTGGCATGTTTTTGCCATGTGGCAAAATGGAAAAAAATGCCACATGGCAAATACCACTTTTGGTTCTCGCTGTCTCTCCCTATTCTGATAAACCTTAGTACACCACACACGCCAATACAGTAAGCAAACACTTTGCAATATTTCTGCATCACGTGTCTCACATTGTAAAAAGATGTCAGAAATCAGTCTGTGTACACCCCTTTTAAATAACTACAGCAGATGTGACAATGGCAGGCTTCACTCACCCCAATGGTGCGCACCAGCTGTGCCACTTTCTCAGTCCTGAGCAACCTGCGAGTCAGATAGCCTTTGACAGCCGCTAACAGCAGGGGGAGGCAGCGCTCTAGATGAGAGCTCGGGGGCTAATGAAGAGGGAAAGAGAGATGAGCCGGGTGAATAATGAAAACAGGAGGGGAAGAGAGAGGAGAATGCTAATTCCATCAGTGACAACCAATTAATTTCCCACAGACGCTCAAGGTTGGCGTCTGTTTAGTGCATCCATACACATGGACTTTTAATACATAAACAACTGAGAGGTTTTTGTCCCTCACTTGTTGATCATTAAGGCTTCTAAAGGCTAATATTTTACAGCAAGACTGGGTACATTAAAGAGCTGAAAGAAAACATAAGTTAGGGAACTTTTCTATGTTTCCTGGCAAAAGTTAACAAACTGGAGGTGGATAAACGAAAGAAAAAAAGGTTTTCAAATGCACTGGTAATACCTGAGAGAGCTTAGAGAATGTCACTGTGTCCCCAAGACGAGAGCCTGATGAAGGAGAGCATGGCAAGGGCGGGCTCTTGGGCTTGCAGTAACGCACTGTGAGTACCTAAGAAGGGAAGTGAGGCATACGTGATGTCGCAGTGTAGTATGACAAGAACTGCGTGTGTCTGGTGGAGGGGGGGTAAGCACCAGCACGCATTTGGGGAACAAAACACCATTGGCAAATAGTGAATTGGAAAGAAAATCAAATGATGCAGGAAGAATAAATTAATTGGGGGTAGAGAGAATAAGTGGAGGAATAAGGCATAGGAAAGGACGGCGGAATAATGAGTCGGTAGAAATAATACAACCAGAAAGCAAAAAGGACAGCAGAGGCTTCAGACACAACAAAGGACGGGATGAGAGAGAAAAAAAAAAGGGGGAGACCACTAGCAGTGGCACACGGCAGGACATTCTGGCACTTAACCATGGACACTCATGAATTAAACAATTTATCCTTTCCTTTTTTATGTCAGAATCCATGCTCCCCTCCTCCCTTGAAGCATAGGCTCAGACCAGCTTGAGTTCCCATTTCATCACAAATCACAGGGGGTTGAAAGGATTTAAAAAGGGGCATTTTTATGAAACGAATTTCATTGCATTGTTGTTAAGGTTATGTTAATTAACCAGAGCCTGTGATTAATACGGTAAGATAACTGACCTTTAACAGATAAAGGTGGAAATGGGGAAAAAGTGAAGCCCCTAACTTACAGCCGGCACCCTTGAAGTGCGCATGCAGGCACACGTGCACGCACATGCAATGACTATATGATCTCAGCTTTTAGGGATGTGATGAAACATTTATGTTGGAAACCCTGAGTTTTTAAGCATGTCTGAAGGTCTCTTGTAATGAGCAGATGTCTGCAGTCAGCCCACGACCCATCTCCAGAAAACAGTCCATCAGTTAATGTAACATTTTGTGTGTGTCGAAGGGCACATACTGTATGGAATCATGCCAATGTTTCAATGATGGATTGGTGTCACAGCAGAGAATATTCTCAAAATATTAATATAAATACTCAGTGATCTAATCTTTCAAATATGGGCCAAATGCTAATTTTTCATGTCTCGTCTAGGTGACTTTGGGTGAAGCCGCAAACATATCTTAAGTGAATTATAGCTACTCTACAGGAATTGCTACTAGACATGCAGAGCAGAAAGTGATGTAATCTCATGCAAGTGGCCCATTAGGAAGGATGAGCTATGTGTGATTGTTTCTATCATGTTCTGTGTAAAGAAAATATGTCTGGTGGATTGAACATTGAGGAACACATTCCTGCATCTAACTTGTTGATCCTACAACTTAAAAGCCATACAGACACAGTACATTACCAATTTTCACATGAAAATAAATCTCCTACATGTCTTGGGTCTCACCTGGCGCAGCTCTTCCTGCTGTCTCCTGTGCTCTTCTTCTAGCGCTTTGACCTGAGCAGCATGGACCCGTTTTAGTTCCTCTGTAACACTCCCCATTGAAGCTAATGAAACTGAGAACATGATAAAAGGGTAGAAAAGAGCTTATTAGTTAAAAACATTTTCTACAGCAGTTTTTCCTCATAAGGGTCAATGATGAGTTGCAGGCAATCCCAGCTGAACATGGGCATGGGTGGATACACCCTGGACCGGTCGCCAGCTAAGTGCAAGTTGCAGCACCTTCACACAAAATAAGGGGTTCCAACTCTGTTCTACCACTTTATAATAAAACAGATTTAGTGGACAAAGTGGATTTTTTATCATAATTTGGCTGGGCCTGTGACTTACTCAAGTGTGTGTGTTTTTTTTAAACACACAGCGCTTTGAGAAGGTGTTTTGGCCATGCCCTCTACTTTCAGTAGGGCATTTCAGTTCTTCTTATGACTCACTCCTAATTCAAATTTGTAAAAAAAATAAAAATAAAAACACAAATAAATAATAATAAATTGGAATGAGACTGTTCACACTGCATGAAAAAAAAAAATCATATGCCGAATATGGGCAAAGAAATCAGTTGAATTTGAACTGCAAGAGAAGGTAGCCTTACGCTCCGAAAAATAGCTTAAAAAAAAAAGGGCAAAAAAGTTCTATAGGCTATCCATGAAAGTAAGGGAAGCTCAAAAGTGCCATACAGTAATGCTAATAAAGTTTGTTTTATCATGAGCAGAAATGTAGACTAATACAAATAATATTCTTCAATGACCCCTTCGACTCATTCATGATTTAAATAATTTATCAAAGAGCATCACCTACATGCCCAAATAATTTTGTTAGTTTATTTTTCAGGTTGCACGAATAATAGTAAACCTTACTTGGCTACTGATGCCCACTTCAATCTCTGAAAAATATCAGAATTATGTTTTTTTCCCCAAAAAAAATCTTTCATATTAGCATTATTAATGCTGTTGCATGCTGAATGGTATAATGGTATTATGCCAATGCTTTGGATTTCATTTATGTACAGTGGTATGAAAAAGTATCTGAACCTTTAGGAATTTCTCACATTTCTGCATAAAATCATCATCAAATGTGATCTGATCTTTGTCAAAAGATGTAAAAACTGTCTGTTTTAACTAAAACCACCCAAACATTAATAGGTTTTCATATTTTAATGAGGATAGCATGCAAACAATGACAGAAGGGGGAAATTAAGTAAGGGAACCCTCTACCTAAGGAGACTTAAAGAGAAAGAATTGTCTTGATGAGAGGCACTGTCTGACGTGCATCATGGCTCGGTCAAAAGAGCTGTCTGAAGACTTGTGATCAAGTATTGTTGATTTGTATAAAGCTGTGAAAGGATACAAAACCATCTCTAAAAGTCTGGATGTTCATCAATCGACAGTCAGAGAAGTTGTCTACAAATGGGAGTTTGGCACTGTTGCTTCTCTCCCATGGAGTGGACGTCCACCAAAGATGACGCTTAGAGTTCAGCGCAGAATACTTAGAGAGGTTACTTTTTTTAAAACCTAGTGTCTGCTACAGACTTACAGAAATCACTGGCACAATTCAGTATCTCTGTGCACGCATCACCTACCATGGCCAAGAATGGTGTTCATGGGAGGACTCCACACAAGAAGCCACTGCTATCTAAAAAAACATTGTTGCTTGTTTAATGTTCGCAAAAAGGCACTTGGACACTCCACAGAAGTTTTGGCAAAATATTTTGTGGACAGATGAAACCAAAGTTAAATTGTTTAGGAGTAACACACAACACCATGTGTGGAGGAAAAATACAGCTCACCAACATCAACACCGTCCCACCATCCCCATTGTTAAGCATGTTGGAGGGAGCATCATGATTTGGGGATGTTTTGCTGCCTGAGGGCCTGGGCAACTTGCAATCATTAATGGGAGAATGAATTCAAAAGTTTATCAGGAGGTTTTGCAGGAAAACCTGAGGCTGTCTGTCAGACAGTTGAAGCTAAAAAGAGGGCGGATGCTGCAGCAAGACAATGATCCAAAACACAGAAGTAAATTAACTTCAGAACGGTTTCAGAAAAACAAGATACATGTTCTGGAGGGGGGCAAGTCAAAGTCTAGACTTGAACCCCATTGAGATGCTGTAGCATGACCTAACGACAGCGATTCATGCAAGACATCCCATGAATCTGACGGAACTACAGCAGTTTTGTAGAGAAGAATGGGTCAAGATTAGTCCTGATAGATGTGCCAGACTGATCTGCAGCTACAGGAAGCGTCTGGGTAAAGTTAATGCTGCCAAAGGGGTCGCCACAAAATATTAAATGTGATGGTTCACGTACTTATTTTCCCCCCTTCTGTCAATGTTTGCATACTATCCTCATTAAAATATGAAAACCTATAAATATTTGGGTGGTTTTAGTTAAAACAGACACTGTTTTTTCATCTGTGTGATTTTCACAAAGATAAGATCACATTTGAAAGTGATTTTATATTGATAATTTTAGAAATGTGAGAAATTCCAAAAGGTTTAAATAATTTTTCATACCACTGTAAATTTGCACAGTAACACTTCAAAACAGAATTAGTCATACATTTGAGGGTCCAGAAATAGCAATATTCATCACGTGCTCATCATGCTCCAACACACCATAAGATTTAAGAAAAAAAATAATGAATGTTATTTCTTTTAAAAACAGCAAAATACAAACTACTATCCAGATAATACGGTACTTCATTGTTTGAACATCGATCTGTTTTTACCTTTGGAAGTATTATAGCTATGTCTGACCGGTGACAATGCCTCACTGCAGGGTGCCACAGTCTTGTCCAGGTCTGTGACATTCATGAGCAATCTCCTTTTCACCTTGGAAGACGCAGCCTCAATATCTGTCACACTTACAGGGGTCAGACCCTTCCCTTGAGCCAACTGGTCACTTGAGTCCTGCTCAGATCCTGAACCCTCAGGGAGCCACCCCTCAGACAGTGTATCCACATCCAATGATTGATTGACAGAGAGCATGACAATGGAGCTGTGATCACCCTTGGCCTTACTGGCTCTTTCTAAATGATATGAATTGCTTATTAACGGTGCTGAGCAATCGTGAGGAAGTGTGGGCTGTAAAAAAACATTTCTGGAAACTGGCTTCCATTTTTCAACAGAAAGCACAGGTACCACAGGTGGCTGTTGCTTTTTGCTTCCCTCAAGCTGTCCAGAATTCATGTGGTATGCATTTTCATTGATTTTGCCTGGAAGTGTAAAGGTGTTGGCCATACTGAGCTCTGCTAAATTAACCTCTTCTCCTTTATCCTGCTGGATTGATGGATAATTATCTACGTTGCTGTTGATTTGTTCATCTGAGTTTTCAAGCATGCTTCTGGAAGAGTCAAGCGATTGTCTTTTTGGATACTCATTGTCTCTTTGGTCTTGCTTCACTTCACTGCCCCTATGAGGACTATCCTCACATTTACCTTCAATTTCGACATGGGAGGAGCCCAGATCAGAGATCAGTTCTTTTAATGTGGACAGGCAGGACTCAAGCTGGTTCATGTGCTGCGAACTCTCGACCTCAATGCTTGGTTTTTCACTTTGCTGTTTCATGTTATGTTCTTCGTCAGCTTTGTGGCTTTCAATATGGCTTGAACTTATTAGAACTTTTTCCCTGAGGTCATCTGCTCCTTTTGGTACACAACTTGAGGCCTCATTGTAAACAGGACTCTGGCAGAACCGAGGTAATGGGATGGACTGATGAGTCCCATGTTGTCCGAATGAAGCAACTGGTTCTGTATTTTTCTGATCAATTGTAAGGTGATAGAGTTCTTGAGTTTGGGATTGTGACAAGGGCTGTGGGTGAGGAATGGTGATATGTTCAGAATTGTCGTTTGCCTTTTTGCCAATTAAGAATCCAATGTTTGCAGATGAATTATCATTTGATTTTGTGCAAGCAGTATTAATTGTTTTGATAAATCTCTTCTCTTTAGTTTTCCTCCCTTCCATACTTTTAAAGTGAAACTCATTGTTTTCCTTATCAGAAAGGTTCTTCTCTTCTACTTTTAGTTGTTCTTGTGCTTTTTCCTGTATTCTAGCCCTTTTGGCTTGGTTCCTAAGCAAGCGCTGTTCCCGGCGGTACTCCTGCGATTGCTTCAGCATGTCCTGGAGGCTCGGACGATTAGCAGACTTTGATTGCGACTTGGGTACTTCCGTGCCCACAGAGTCTATATTTCTTGGATTGCTCTGATTAGGCTGATCAGCGCGTGAACAATGAACAATTGGACTTTGAGGTAACTCAGACATATTTGTAGTGGTAAAGCTATCCAAAAGTGGGAGTCCCAACACTGCCTTCATTTTTTGCCCTTCCTTCATTTTATGAACAGCGGAAGAAGGAAGATCATATTGATTATCAGCAATGTCTATGTGACTATTTATGCTTTTCTCTCCAGAATGACGATCACTTCCGGATGAATTGTTAAGATATACATTAAAACTATTATCGTTCAGTTCTACAAAATCGTGAGAAAAGGATGACTCGTGTCCACTTCTCTCCAATTCTTCTCCATCAATGGGAGGATAGCTAATAATATCTGGCGTCCTGGTGATTGTCTTTGGGGTCTTGGGAAGGAAAGAGTCATTTGAATTATCAATTCCCTGTGGATCATGGCAAACATTCCTTATGTCAAGATTTTCTGAAAGACCAGTGGCGTCTTCCATAATTTCATGAGACACGGACTCAGAGGTTACAAAGCAGTGATTCACACTACTTACGAACCCTGGCTGGGATATTTGTTTTTCACAATGCTCAACAAGGCACTCTCCCTTGTGATTTTGCTCAGGAATCACATGATTGGTGGAAAAAGCACCATTTGTGGTGGACTGCAACGGACATATAAGCGAAGTCTTCTTTTCTGCCACAGTATTTACACTTTGCTGACTTGATTCACTTGAGTTGGTGGAATCAAAAGATTTTGAGCCAAATTTTAACTCCTCAAGTAAGTCTTCCAGCGTTGGTAAGGTCCTTGTCTGAAATTTAGAAAAAAAATAAGCTTAATGTTTTAAGTAGAAGCAAATTATTACACCAAGGGGTGAACACCACAATTCTGGTTTGATCGCCTCGCCATTAAAAAACTGAAAATGTTGCTTTGCGCATATTTTCATTTTCAGAACCATCAACCTCGCTGGTTGAACTCAAAGTATATAATTAACTATGCATGTAAATGTGAGACAATTACTATTAAACACATTTCTTAAAGACTGGTGACCTAAGTATGTTCCTGGGCTATATAGAACATTTATTTATATATACTGCCACATGTGGTGTTTAAAAGAAGGATTCCCAAACCTCAAGTACCTGAACACTCTGTAGAATTCTTTGCACATATGCTAGTCTTTGGTTGCTCTTCAATCTACGAGTCACCGCATCTTTTTGGGCTGTTTCTCTGTGCTGCCTCATTTCTTCTCTCCGTGTCGCTGTGAGCTTTAATTAAAAGATACAAGTAATGAGACTTGACAAAAAGAAGCCAATATGGCCACACATGACTGCATTTATCACAAGTAAAGCATTGGTTTGAGTAGACATGTGCTGATTACCGGTTTAAAGGTATACCGTGGCATGAAAATGTCAAGGTTTCAAAACCGCAAACATTTTATGTCATACCGTCTCTAAGGTATTAGCTATTTTTTATGTCCCAAAAATGCATGGAGAAACCCCTCACTTGCAGCTGCAAGGTTCAACCCTCCCCCTCAGGTTGTTGCTCAGTGTCAGTGAGTCAGCTGTGCAACACGATGACCATATGATTTCGCATTTATAGAAAATTAAAGGTTAGTAAAACTGTCATGAACGTCTCTGTGATGGCACTGGCCGTTTAACAATTGTTTTGTTTTGAGACTCCTCCAGTCACCTGATCATCACTTCTGCCAGCTGGCTGCCTCCCCTCACAATGTGACGTACACCGATTGACGCCGGACGGGCAGACAACGTCGCCGCCGCTGATTGGTCACAAATGAAGGGCGCCAAACTTCAAAAACCAGCCGCTGTCAACACTCTGGGAGGTCATATTGACAGCATTCGTGCCGCGGTCCTCCTCGCCAGCTGTTTGCTCGCCTTCATTCACTTTTGCATTTGACCGCTAGTTGGTTACACTCCCGCTTTTTCGGTGAGGTCTTTTGTGTTTGCCATTATTGGATCGTTTTTTGCTCAACACTGTAAATAAGAGCACCGAAGCAGTAGGGGTAAGCTGCCATTTTCGTTCAACCTGTTTTCTGCTGTTTTGTTTAGTGTAGGAAGCCAGGGTAGTGGCTGTCTTTTTGTTCTTTCCTTTTTACGATCAGGGTTTAGTTAGCGGGTGGGGTTAACGTGGTTTCCTTTTGTTTGTTGTTTTGGCCTGGGCTTACCCTGAAGCCAGCTTCTTCCGCATTTTGTATCCATTGTTCATTGCGAGTTTGATGTGTGTAAATAAATTTGTGTCCACTTGTATACGTGTGGTTCGTTTTATGTTAAGCTCTTAGCGAGCCGTCTGTTGGGCGTAACAGTCTCCCACCAGCTACGAGAGTTAACTCCAGCATGTTTAGTGTGTATAGCGGTGGTAAAACGTGTGTTTTTTTCTCTCTCAGGCAACTGTCTGTGTTGATAAAGAGAGTGTGCGTGTATAATGTAAAAATGATACGAGTCATACACACATTCTTTTTATGGAAAATAATTCAATTGTTTTTGTTCTGATGGTGATAATATTGAGCTGTGGCTGTGGGTTTAGGCTCACATAAAGGACTGCATTTATGTTAATTTTATGTAGAATATTTTGTAATTTTATATTTATTTTAACGTAACGTTATAATTATGTTCCAATTTGCTAATGTTTCAAAAAAATCATAATCCAGTTAAATGGGGACTTTTTTTTCTAACCCAGATATCTCAAGGTAAAACAATTTAGAGCTGTAATTGCAATACCGTAATACCTTGAAACTGTAATATTTTTGGCTTAAGGTTATCATACCGTCAGAATATCATGCTGGCACAGTCATCTAAGTACCCAAGGATGAATTTCAATTGAAACAACTTACATAAATTAAGGGATACATACTTTGCTTTTGGATGAACCTAAATCGCACAATAACTTGAACCTAGTTTGTACTTATCTTCAATATTCAATATTATGGAACCACCACTGAATTACATCACAAAACATTACAGCTGGAAAAGTGCATGAAAGAAAAAAGATCAAATGATGGTCAGTTTGAAAGGTTATAGATCATTTTAGATTCATCCTGAATCTCTACCCGTAAAATGCCAAATAAATGGTAAATGGTGTTATACTTATATAGCTCCACAGTTGTAAATGTTTTCCAACCAAATTCTCAAAGATATAAAAACAAAGTCAATCATATATATGACACATAACTGTCCAAAAGGTAACTGTAAATTTACTGAGAATCGGATGACAGCAAAGTTGGAAGAAAATGCTCATACCACGGGGGGTAGGATGGGCGCTCCAAAGAAGCGAATGGCAGAAGCCGCAGGCACTTCATGTTTCTCCTCTTTTTTCCGCAAATCTGACAAACGATTCCGCACAAACGTGTCGTAGTCTTCCATTGGATATTTACCCAAACTTGGACGTGGAGCACATGAGATTCCGTTGCAAGTGTGTCTTTGATAATCAATAGCTACGCTTACGCCGATAAAATGTTATTTAGCTAGCTAGCTAGCTAAATAGATAAGTAGAGCGCTGTTTCTTTAACCTGTCTTCGAAGACTTGGGAAGTCTATCACGTTTACGGCAGTGCCCAAACAAAATTTGAGAATAGACCATGCTAAAGATAATAAAGGTTAGAGCATTTGTACAATTGAAGTGTTTATGTTTTCCCCGCCTCTCTTCCCGGAGAAACTGAACCGCCACAGCCGTGACAGTTGGGAGAACCATAAGACCAGGGGTGGATTCCATGATCCCATGATGATGATGAACATGATTTACTATACCAAACAATCAGGATAGACAAAACATTACATGTGGTTGAACATAAATAATTCATAAATTCATTTCTGGGATTAATCATTCGTTTCAACGTAACATCTAATATATTTTATTGATATATTAGAAGTTATTTAAAATCCACATTTTCACAAGCACCAGTTTGGAAGGCGCGAAGAAGAGTGTTGCTCACAAACACACGACTGCCTCCTACAGTGTATTTTGGGAAAAATGTTCACAGATAAATAAAAATATCACAAATAAAAGCGTCCTTTTTTTTTGTAATATTGTTTCTAATATTTCAATACGAATTATGATTATTAATTATAAAGTAGACATAAATAATACACTGAAATAAATTCAGACTAGTTTTTATATTACAGATTTAATTAAAAAAATAAAATTATAAATTAATGAAATGTGGGAAAATACTTTTCAGAAACCCAACTCTGTGTGTAGTGTTATACTCTAGATACTGGGGTTGGACAAAATAATGGAAACACCTTAAATAATCAACAAAAACTAATTTAAAATTGAGTACGTCTGCCTTTTGCAGCAATTACAGTAGGGGTGGGAACCTCTTGGTGCCTCACAATACGATTTGCGATACAATGCTCACGATAACGATGATCTCACCACATGGCGATACAACGATTATCGATACATTGGTCAGGAAATAATTTTTCAAAGAAACTAATAAACAGAAAAACAAGGTATTTTCATCCCTCAGCTGTAAGTCTATCACTAGCAGTGTTGTTAATAACGGCGTTACAATATAACGGCGTTAGTAACGGCGTTATTTTTTCCAGTAGTGAATAATCTAATTAATTACTTTTCTAATCTTGGCAACGCCGTTACCGTTACTGAGGCGGGAAAGGCGTGCGTTACTATGCGTTATTAAGTTGGTTGAATAAAAAAAGTCAGAGAGACGGACTCACGGAGACGAGAGAGCAGAACAGGAGTGGGAAAGTCGCCGTTGCAAACGCGATGCTTCATGCTAGCTGGCTCCAATAATACCTGACTGTAGCCTACAAACTACGCCCACATGATACGGTAGATATCACATATTATAGAACTAGATGCAAATGATAGACACGGCTGTATTGGCAACATGTTTTAAAGACTACATGCGTTAGTAAACAGCCGCCATCTTAAAGCAGTAGACCTCTCAGGAAGGCTCTGTTGTAGAGATCCTTCCTAGCGAACCTACTTTTTTTTTTTTAATCTAAAATGGTCCTAAATCGGCAAAATCTTGACTTAAATCTATCTTTAAATGATGAAACAGTTTTAAGACTTACACATGTTGAAAGTAGACAGAAGGGAACTAATGCACTAGCGGGAGCAATTTTAACAACTTCAACGGTTGATTCACAACTTTAAATGACTTCCACACATAGCAAAGGTTATTATCTAGTTATCGCAATACCCTTGTGTCTAGTTAAGTGGAGGATAAAGAATTGGGCTAGGGCCAATTGTCCCCAAAACCCTTTAAACTTCACATTGTGTGACCGTTTTTTTTTTTTTTTTTTTTTTTTTTTTTTTTTTTTTTTGAGAAAAAAAAAAAAAAAAAAACATGAAAATTATCACTAGTTACTTTGCCAAGTAACTAATTACTCTTGCATTCAGGTAACTGAGTTACTAACGCAATTACTTTTTGGGAGAAGTAATTTGTAACTGTAATTAATTACTTTTTTAAAGTAAAATTAACAACACTGACCACTAGTGGATATCCTATCCTTTTGAACTGGGACAGTGACAGCAAATGAACCTCTCCCACTTTAAACAGGCCTCTCCCACTTCTATTGCCGTCAGTGGCAGCTAATGCCAGGCAACGGGGTAATTTTAAGCCATTTCAGGTCGCTACTTGTTGATTTTAAGTAACTTCCTGTGGATTTGGGGGCATTTCAGAGTCACTTCCTGTTAATTTTCGGTTACAGAGCAGGAAGTGACCCTGGATCGAATTGGCAGTGACTCAAACTCAACAGGAAGTGACCTGCAAATGCCCTAAAATAAACAGAAAGTCACCTGTAACTGCCCCGAAAATCGGAAAGACATTCTGCGAATGCTCTGATTTCGAAGGAACGAGTGTTCATTCGCCCTTCCCGGTCTTAATGGATTGGGCGTCGAGCGCCGTCAATGGCAGCCATAGAGTTAAATGCGGCACTATTATGGTGGAAGATTTTGGTAGCAACTTGTTGGTTCCTTATTATCATTATTTTTAAACACTGACACCTTTTTAAAACGATATCTCGTTTCTTGGCATGAGCATATCGATAACCTTTTGGCATGCAAAGTACCACAATATATCACCATTTGGATATTTTGTCACAGTCCAAAATTACAGCCTCAATTCTCCAGGGTATTGATTCATACAACTTGTGAATTGTTTCCAAAGAAATTTCAAGCCATTCTTCGGTTAGAATACCCTCTAACTCTTTTAGAGACGATGGCAGTGGAAATCAACGTCCTAATTGAATCTCTAAAACAGACCATAAATGCTCAATAATAGTTGAGGTTTGGAGATTGTGCCGGCCATACGAGATCCTCAACCTCATGAGAATGTTCCTCATGCAATTCTTTAACAATTATGTTCAATGAATGTGATGCCTAAATGTTAGGTGTTTTGCCCCTGTAAAAGAATTTCAATTTTGGCTTGAACTACTAATAATTTCACAATATTCCAGTTTATTGTGCAATATAATGTAATATGTCTTGTCTGAGTGTGGACCAGTAATGAGCTGAAGCCTAACAAACATGACTTTGGGCAAGAGACACCCTAATTTTCATCTTTAAATTTCATATTTAACTCATCACCTGCCATTTTGAACTGTAATTCATTTAAATTGGGGACGACTGGCCGTGAACACTCATCTTTCAATGGCAGCCAATGAGTTAAATGAGTGCCTTACAAAGGGTTACGGTCATTGTAAAATGAGTCGGGGGTTTTTTGGCCAATGGAATAAATTATGCTGTCAAAATAATGCTTTAAATAATAGTAAACTCCACTCTGAACTGCCATATGTAACACCACATCACCCAATGTCCGATATTCATCTACATGTAAATATGTTATGCGCAATACTTACTCACGTCCAATATTAAATGCCTTCACTGTCAAACTGCTGCTTCACTTCGATTATTTGCACTGCGCGAACATAGGACTATCCCATACACATTTTCTATTATATTTTATTAGATTCTATACTTTTACCCTTGTAAGTCACTTTTGAGATTTCAACTTATCCTGCACTGTAAAGGGAGATGCTCCACAATTTCATTGTACAACTGTAACTGACAATAAAGGGCTATTCTATTCTGAAATGGTGTAATGACCCAGTAAAACAACATTAGAATGCAAAACTATTTTAAACCATGTTTATTGGTCATATACAAAATAAAGTAAACTGTTTATTGACAAACATACAGTATATACATCAATAAATAAAAATAACATTAGACTGATGATGAAACAGTTAATTCCATATTTACCAGTAGGTATTGTCATCATCACTTCTGTATCTACCAAAAAAACAATAATTTAGTTGAAGATAAATACTTACAAAGACTGTCACATTTTCAGTATTTTCCCATAGAAAGAACAGTATAATAATTTATTACACCCCATACAGAAATAGTACAAAACACAGAATTTCTTATTACAGGGCCTTTTTTGAACGGACAGCATTGTTTTTCACACAAACTCACCATTTCTTAATTTTAAATGGACCATTATTTACCTCCAGACACAAAAATATTCCAACTTTATTGTACAATCTGACCAAATCATTAATGATGAAGAGCACGTACTTCAGAGAGCAAACAGTCAACTGTAGGATGAAAAAGAAGAAAACAGTAAAAAATATGATCAAATGATTTGATGCCAGTGCAGGGCCAGCAGGAGCAAAGCAAACATTCTTATTGATCGGCACACCAAACAAACGATCAAAGGAATGTTTGGTTCATTTACTCTCATTGATTGGCTTTGGGAGTAGGTGAAAGGGCTTTGGTCTCCATGTGTGATTGACTACACAGGGAAATAACTGAGTGACTACATACCAATTGGCACTTCAGAATAAGAGGTTAATATTAAGCCTTTTTTATACAATCAACCGTTTTTCAAAGAGGACCCCTATTAATTCACTCAGAAAAAAATTGGTCACTTAGATCATATTTTCCTCCGCTATTTCTTTGACTGTGTCATAAAATATCGATGACTGGTTTAGGAACGTCCGCTTGGGCTGGTGATGAAACATCTTTTCATTAGTAAGGTCTGCGCAGGAAGCAGTAAAACAAGTCAAGCTCAGAAAATGTATTAAAGAAACCCTGTTTGATGAAGAATAAAGGTCAGTTTTTTTTTTGCTGACTTAATGTTTAGATGAACTACATTTAAGACCAAGCACACAGCACGGAGGGAAAACCAACAAATTGAAATGGATAGAAAAATATTATTTTTTAAACATATATGAATAAATATAATACATACAGATAACACATAACCCGGATACAAACAAACCTCCAAAACATTTGATACCCAGTCACATATTGCTAATCACGGTGAATATAAATTTTTCAACCTTGTCACATCAAACTGGACCTGAACAATTTGACACAAGCAACAATAGCGGCACAGCTTCAGTGCGTTAGTTCTACGTACGCCTTACGCAATTTGCATATAAAAAACAACTAAACACCATCTTGCCACTGTGACACCCGCAACGAACAGTATTCAACCTGAAAGTGGGGACAGTGTTTTTGACAATTTAAGCAAAACGTTTTCGTTTGACCTCAAAAAAATGTTTAAAAGAAGAACTAATACATCATACTCAATTTACATAAAAAATAAATGAACTTATCAAGCAGCTCAAAACAGAGAAGAAACAACACAACAGAAACATTAAAGTGGGCATGATTCATGAATTATATTTTATTCTTTGTGTCATTTTCTGCACACATTGAAATTTTGGATCATAGTAATCAAGTAATCGATCAATTAAAACAAAATGCCTTTCATGCTATCCCTATTTATTTTGGAAAACTTAACAAGTGCTTAACGATGCTTCTGACAACACAAGTCAGAATCCAGCATCATTTTTAATCTGACATCTATTAGAATGAGGTTTTCCTTCTTAAAATGTTTTAAGCGTCCAAATGCCGAGTCGCTCTTTGAGAAGTCATTAAATAGCAGGATTGATTTTAACATATTCTGTCACCTTAATAGAAACATTAATATACCTATCAGTAAAAAAAAGCTTCACATCTCAGTTACTTTTGAAGTATTTGACCATCACAGAATGAAATTAGTCGTTTGTGTGCCCTAATGACAACAAAGGTTTCGATCCGAAATGAAGGACAAAAAAAGGGGAGCTACATAAAAACCATAAATTTAAATTATGGGCAGATGATCCAACATGTTCAGATGTTCCTGGGGCACACATTATAATGAGAGAACAAGAGTGGTTACACACTGTGTCATCACTCGCCCTCAAATCAAACAAGGATCAAAGTTGTAGCCAACAAATACAGCAAACGTTATAGTTACTCCGTCACACACTTAGACAGCACACTACACGCTTGTTCACAGCTACGCACACATGGCTAGTCACTAGAGAAAGAACAAAGCTATTCAGTAGTTAAGCCACTTTTGGTACAATTGCAAAATAGAGACTGTATATCAAACTGATTTTCACCTAGTTTTTTTCCCCCACAGGTTAATACAAACAATGCAAAGCTAACTTTTTTTTTCAATCTATATAAAATTTGACACACAACCATACACGGACAATGTTTTTGTTTCTTGTTTTTTTTGTTTTTTCTTTTTAAAGACAATACCACATACGATTACTTTAACTGTAAAGCTTGTGTCAGTGCCTCCCCAACTAAGTGAATACAAGTTGGGGGAAAAAAAAACAAAAACGAAAAAACATTTATTCGTTGCTGGTCAAACTACTGTGATGATACTGTCCAGTAATCTTTATTTTGTGATTTCCCTAAAGAATCTTTCAAATCTGTGGAGTAGTTGAAATAATTTGGTCAATACGACACATGTACGAGTGCAAAGACACGTAAATCTGTGTTATTATTACAATTATTATTAGAGGCTACTACAAATCTCATCAAACAATGCAGTTAAATATTGTCATAGACGTCTCACAGGCACGGTCCAATTCTTATTATAATCAACACTTCCTGACTTATTAAAAATCAGCACGGCACTTGCCCTTCCAAATCTTCCAAACAGATACACGACACAGAAAATTATACAAAAGAAATTTCATGTTTTTTTTGTTTTTTTTTAATTATTATTGTAACTTGTATTTCTTTCATCATCTGGTTACGCATATAGCCAGGGAAGTTAAGTGGAATTGAGAAAAAAAATGGGAAGGGCAAATGTGAATTGAGACAAATCAGACAACTAACTAAACATAACAATAGCAAAACAATCACGAATTTCACAGAATTCCTGATATTTAACAATTCACACACAGAGAATACATTTCGAACCTCATGTGAATGACAACACGGTACAAAACAGTAAAAATACAGGTAACACAATTGCGTTTTATATATAGATATAGTCTATGGTACTGATATGAAAAGATTGCAGAAAGATGGGACTCATCAGCAGCCAATGAAATGGTCAGGTCAGATGAGATGAACCATCCAGCTCTTTTGTCTTTAAATCCATCAGTGAAATGTTCCATAACATCTGTTCGTTAGGCCACAAAATGACAACACCGGGTCCTCACTTCAAAAGTTCATTTCAATGATCAACCTGAAACTGTCTGATCCTTTGCAAGGAATCACTGAACAAGGGCCAAGTACTCTGCTTCCATCAAGTCCTTCACTGCACTTGAGACCTGTGTCAAGTCACTGACAGAGGTGGTCTGGAGTGCAAGTGAAAGAGAAATGATTTGACATAGTTGAATTGCATCCTGATACACTTTTCTCAAACTAAACCTACCTCAAGAGCGCGCATCTGTTTTGGACTTGACTATCGTGATAACACTCGTCGCCGTTGCCGCCTTCCCAGGTATAAGTGGACCGATGACAGATGATGCCACCCCTCCTCCTCCCCCTCCAGCCCGAACTCCGACCCCCACGGTGGGGCTCCTGGCCACAGTCCTGGCAAAGGTCTGTAAGGCCTCGTACTTGGACCTGAGAGCGTCCAGCTCCAGGCGCATGGAAGCGTTCTCGTTGGCCAGTTTGTCCACCTCCTGTTGCAGCTGAGCCTTCTGCTTCTCCAGCTCTTCCTTCTGGGTAACTCTCTTCACCCGACAGCTGGCGGCGTAGCCCCGATTCTTCAGAGTGCGCCGCCGCTGCTTGAGTTGCAGGATCTCCTCCTTGGTGAGCCCCCGGAGATGCTGGTTAAGCTCCCGCACCGACATGGTCACCAGCTCGTCATCTGTCAAGCTGGTGCCATTCTCTCCTGGCTCTCGCTTCACCTACATAAAGTAAGAAGAAATCAAATTAAACGGTTTTGTTTGTAACAGCCCTTTTAATTTTGTTCTTAGTCCTTTGGACAAAAATACTGATTAGTCTTAGTCATTTCAAAATGTTTTCATCTTCGTCTAGTTGTAGTCGACGAAATCTCAAACAATATTCATCTAGTACTAGTCGACAGTTACTCAAAATGCTTTCGTCTGTAAAATTAAAAAGTTTTAGTCCAATAATAAATACCGGTAAAGGTTTCCAATAGACATGCCGATTAACGGTTTCAAGGTATATCGTGGTATAAAACCATCATGGTTTCAATACCACAAAAAATGTCCGTCCCTAAGGTATTAGCTATTTTTTATGTCCCAAAAATACATGGAGAAATCCCTCGCTTGCGGCTGCACGGTTCAGCCTTCCCCCACCGTTTGTTGCTCAGTGTCAGTGAGTCAGCTGTGCTACACGATGGCTGGAGGAGGTTTAACTCCTGAACTTTTTCCCCATCGAAGAAAACGAAATCACTTGTTTGAGAATACTTTGGCTACAGAAAAGGTACAGAGGGCCGCGACTTAGAGGAGGAGGGCCAACCGACATGTAAAACATGTTTGCCTGCTGAGGAGGCACCTCCAATATGATTTCACATTTATACAAAATTAAGGGTTAGTAAACACTGTCGTGAACGTTTCCCACCACCTACGAGAGTTAACTCCAGCTTGTTTAGTGTCTCTAGCGGTGGTAAAACGTGGTGTTTTTTCTATCTGGCAACTGTCTGTGTTGAGAAAGAGTGTGTGTATAATGTAAACATGATACGAGTCATACACACGTGCTTTTTATGGAAAATATATCATTTATTTTTGTTCTGATGGTAATAATATTGAGCTGTGGCTGTGGGCTTAGGCTCGCTTAAAGGATTTCATTTATTTTAATTTTATTTAGAACATTTCAGTTATTTTTTTAACTTAGCAGTATACTTATATTCCAATTTGCTAATATGTTTTTGAAAATAAAAATCTTTTTTTTAAACTCAGATATCAGTAACATTTTAGAGTTGCAATTGCAATACTTAATATACTTACTAATTAACATTAAGGTTATCATACTGTCAGAATCTCATACCGGCACATGCCGAGTTTCCCACAATTTCAAATGAACATAGAAAGATGAGCACATACTGTTGCATCTACAAGGACAACGCTAACTTTGTGATGATAACACAGTCAGCAGGAAAGCAGTACATTATTTCAATTAAAAGTTAAAGTTAAAATTAAAAGTTCCCCGAGCGTTTAACAGCCTCTAGACCAGGGGTTTTCAACCCAGTCCTCAAGGCACACTGTGGGTCCTGGTTTTTGTTCCAGCCGATCCAGCAGAGACAGTTGAACCAATGAGGCTTCTGCTAAAACAAGCCACACCTGACTGCAATCAACTGATTGCACTTGTAAAACACCAGATTGGGGAAAAAGTGTTGTCATCTTGTTTGGTAAGAATGAAATCCTGCACCCACAGTGTGCCTTAGTGGAATAGGTTGGGAACCCCTGCTCTAGACTTATTGACCAGAAAAGCTAAGTAGCTCTGCTTTAGACTGGCCAGTGTTTTAAGAGGATGCTCACCATTATGAAGCTAAAGCTAATGATAACGCAAACGCTACGTTAACGGTAGGAGTTACATATAGTGTCTGATGATTACTCGGCACAGACCCTTTAAAGGGTAAAGCAACATTGCATGTTCTCTCTTGCCATGATAAGAAAACGAATCTTAGCCTACCGTGTTTCCGAACAATCAAGATGGAGCGCAGCCTAGCCAGTATAATATGAAAATGTCACTCATTGTGAACATATGACAGAAACGATGTTGCATTTTGTCTCGTTGTTGTCTCGTTAGACAAAAACTGGTATTTGTCTCGTTATGTTCTAGTCACATTTTTAGCTCATCATGGTCATGAAAAAATTGCATGTCGACGAAATTTTCGTTATCGTCTTTCTTGACGAGAACAACACTGCGATTACCGGTAAATACAATTTTCAAGAAGAAACTCTCCCGCGATTTACTTTTTTTTTTTTTTAAGACCTCAGACGTCTTTTGACTGGCTGCCATGTGTATCAATCAAGTGATGGGATGGATGATAGGCTTATGACAATTTTTTTGTTTATTCAATACAATTCAACTTTGTTTTATATAGCATCGTATAGCGCCTACAAAGGTCAGCTGCAATATTGGACAACAAAACATGATTAACCCTTAAGGTCCCGAGCCTTTTTTTGGCCTTTTATCATATCCATATGTTAAATTTGTTTTGTTTTTTTCATATAGTAATGCGACTGTGTTTTTAGTGAAGTTTGGTTCCATTTGTACAATTTAAATGAAAGGAATAGACAACACCTTTATTGTGCATCTGAGTGTAAAGAATCTTATTTACAGTTGTGTAATAGTGTAAAAAAATACATAAAATTATGTATTATAAGTAGTTCAAGGAAAGTGCATCGTGACATTTTATCGATGCCAGTACTATTTTAGCCAATCACAAGCAAGTATCCCTGATTGCCTGCCGTTCCTTGAGACAACGTCCTATACACCTACGTTGGAGTCTCATAAAGCCCGAGTTAGGCTTTTGCTTTGCGGTGACGGCAGAGCGACGGCGTAGACCCTACGTCTTCGTTGAGCATTCGAGTTCTGAGTCAAAGGAACGCATTGCCTTGTAATTCAACGCCAAGCCACTAGAGGGGTATGGCTTTGGGGGACTTGTCGAATTCCTTTATTTTTCGTCCGGTCATAGAAAGCAACGGCAGCGAAACTAGAACGTGTGTAGTTGGAGCTGCAGCTAATCAATATCGAACAACAAATGTTGTAAATACAAATGTTGAGGTGTAGGCAACATAGAACACATTTGCGAATGTTTGAAAATGGAGTGTTGTTGTGCTGAACCAGAAACAATGTTCTGAGCGGACCAATCACAGTCCTTTGACGTGACGCATAGTCAGGATTTTTTGGAGGCGCACGTCAGGCTTTGGCGTAGGTTCCAAATCGGGGTCTGCGTTAACGCTGTAGGTCCGCCGTCACGGCAACGCAGAATCATCAGCCTTAAGTGTTTGTGTGTGTGGGTATACCAGACGTCATAAAATATCTGCGCTTGTCAGTAGTAGCGTTTTTGTGTTTTAACTAAAGATGCACCGGAATGGGGGGGGCGTTCCGGCCCGAAATGGTAGTATCGGTATGGGCGAATACCAACAAAGAGGGCGCCGATACCATTTACTGGTCCAGTATTATAACACTTGATCGCAGCCTTTTTTTTCTCCTGATACTCACTACACTCCTCATTTGTGATGACACGTGATCACTTTGCATGCCAAGCAGCTATCGCTATTGGCCTGCCCCAGACCAATGAGAGCAAGCCAATAGACGCTCTTAACAAATGCCGGGGCAGCTTATTAATATGTAGGAAAAACAAAACTACGAGAGCAAAATGTCGGCAGTCTGGAAATATTTCAGTTCGAGTACAATGCCGGCCTGCAAGATTTGCGGCCTGAAAGTTTCGGAAGAGTTAAATCGGCCAGTTTCAATGCCTCGCACCTGATAAAACATTTGAAACGTGAATGAACACAAAGAGTTTGAGGCTACAACAGCAGCAACTGCTACCAAGAGAAAGGGGGCTGGACCGGAGCAACAAACCCTGGTCAGTTTACATTGTCTACTTTAGTTTTATTGTCTTTTACTGAAAGAAATGCCGCAGTAATTTGAGACCTGTTACAAAAGTAGGGTTGCCACCTTTCAGAAATAGAAGTAAGGGACACCCCCCTCGCGCCCAAAGCTGTACAGGCGACGAAAAGAAAGGGACATCCCCAAAACTCCTACAATGCATAGAAATGTATCTATTTATATATAATCCGTATTGGTTCACTACGGAATGCAACTTTTAATAACCAATTTGGAACAATTCCTTATTTCAAAGGACGGGTGGCAAACCTATTCAAAACTGCCGTAGAAGTAAGCTAAGCTAAGTTGCTAAGTGTGTGTTGCTGCTGGTGCACAGAGTGGGAGGCTAATAAAGAGACAGGATGCTGGTGTCAATTATTATTACATATGGTGTTATGGTGTTATACTTGTATAGCGCTTTTCCACCTTTCAAGGCGCTCAAAGCGCTTTACGCTACATTGCCATCTACGCATATAATTTTATGAAAGGTGCACTGTTTTTCCTTTGAGAGCCAAAAGTCAGGGTTTAAAAAAAAGTTTATTCACTATTCAATCATTGTATTTTTATTTTCTTACTGTTGGGCTAGTATTATACATGTTTTAATTTCACGAATTTAGCACTATTTTGGCCCTTGAGAGCAAAAGGTTTATTTAACTAATTTGTCACCCATACCAGGTATGTAATAAAAAGTTTTACTGGATTCACTAGGTAGAAATTTCAAACAAAGTGGTATCAGTATGGTATCGGTATCAGCCGATGCTGCACATCCAGGTATCGGTATCGGCGCCAAAAAATGGTATCAGTGCAACACGAGTTTTAACATTATTTACTCGTTTTCTGTTATCGCCATTTGCGTACTTAAATACTGCGAGCAACCATCTTTTACATGAAGGTCATTTATACGTTTTTATTCTATCCCTTCAAATCATAATTGTTTTGGAAAACATTTCCCAAATATCCCACCCAAACTTATCCCACTTTTCATACCCTCGTTGTTAGTGTATCAGTTGCATTGTTCATGAATTTTGTTGTTCGGTAGGCTGACTGAGAATGATTCACTTACTTCCCTGTTACAGAGATTAAAAGTATCTAAACAGTTATCGTCAGTACACTATACTTAATTTAGATGCTGCCCTGTGGCTATAGTATGATGTCACACTATTTAAGTAGGTAACACAGCTCTTACCAAGCTGCCTAAACACTCAGTAGCGTAAATGTTCTCCCTCACCTTTAAGGCTTTATTTCCTTTGTTTGTCGTCGTCATGCCACAAGAGCCTTGTCCTTCTGAACAGACCTATACAAATGGGAAAAAAAGAGTGTTGAAAGTTAGGCACCTGGCATTTAAGTCATATTTTGACCAAAATATATTTACAATTGTTCATAAACTATCAAATATGTTGTTGTCTGTAGATGACTAAAAACAGACAAACCAATTCCAATTTTTACCTTTAGTGGACTGTGGTGTGACAGGTTAAACGTGCCACATCAATATCAGGTTGTATGAGTGAAAGTGACACACAATATATTAGTTCTCAGAATTTCCCTGACTTCCTGTTTCTTGATATTTACAATGATAGTGCCCACTCTTTTGTCGAGTTAAAATGTTATTGGTTGGCTTTAGGCCAATCGCAAAGAAGTGAGAGCTGAGAGAAGAGGAAGTGATATAATTTGTAGGAAGGACTCCAGGGTAAAACCAACTGTTTCTTGTTAATACACATGCACGCACCTCATCCAGAAGGGGCACATGAGGAAACAGAGCTACTTTATATCTGACAAGAATACAAAGGTCTAACAATGGTAGAAACCAAGGGTGTAGGTTTGGTCTCAACATTGGTAGGGACAGTATAACAGCATAAAGTGCATGGACACTTTTACGAACCATTAATAAGACCAAACAGATCGGGTGAACAGGGGTCAGTGCTACATTTCTCACGAATATGAACCGAATTAATTGATAGGCTAAATGATCAAAGCAAAATAAATCTGTTTTGACTTTCATATGTATTAATCAGGTGAGACAAAATTACACAAAATTACCTACATAACTGGACTGATTATTAACAGTGCTGGCCAAAAGTACTGGCACCCCTGCAATTCTGTCAGATAATGCTCAATTTCTTCCAGTAAATGATTGCAATTACAAATGCTTTGGTAGTATTATCTTCATTTATTTTGCTTGCAATGAAAAAACACAAAAAGAGAACTGAAAAAAAAAAAAACATTATCATTTTACACAAAACTCCAAAAATGGGCCGGACAAAAGTATTGGCACACTTTGAAAAATCATGTGATGCTTCTCTAATTTGTGTAATTAACAGCATCTGTTACTTACCTTTGGACAATAACAGGTGGCGGCAATAACTAAATCACACTTGCAGCCTGTCGAAATGGATTAAAGTTCTCTCTCTCAACCTCTGTCCTATGTCCTTGTGTGTAGCTTATTCAGCATGAAGAAAAGAAAGAAGACCAAAGAACTGTCTGAGGACTTTAGAAGCAAAATTGTGAGGAAGCATGGCCAATCTCAAGGCTACAAGTCCATCTCCAAAGACCTGAATGTTCCTGTGTCTACCGTGTGCTGTGTCATCAACAGTGTTGGGCACGTTACTTTAAAAAAGTAATTAGTTACTCATTACTTCTTCCAAAAATTAACTGATTTAGTAACTGAATTACTCTGTAGTAAAAGTAACTAGTTACCAGGGAAAGTAACTATTACCGTTACTTTAAAAAGAAGTTGTTGTATGTCAAAGAATTTGGAATTTTCTGAGCAGTATTCCAGTCAGTTGAATAGAGAAGAACAGACAGGTAGTTGTGTTATAGAACCTTGTCATATTTATTACACCTCACCAGCAACAGATTTATCCTACACTTGAAGTGCAACAAAAATAAACAGATTTGAATTGCTTACCACAAATGTCGACAAAAGCTTTGCCCCAGGACATAAATTACACTTTACATGCACGTTCTTTCCTTTGATTTTGACCAACTTGAAATAGTGTTTATATCTCCACCTCGTGAAGGACAAATTTTCCTCTGAATTCTCTGCCATCATATCCGTCTGCATCTGTTTTGCATGTGTGTGTTTGCCGCACGCGCTGTTCCGGTTTGTGTGTGAAAACACCGGCTTTGAAGTTTGTTTAAAAAAAAAACAAAAAAAACTTGACAACAAATACACATATACAAACATAGGGCGAGACAATTCACATATAAACAACCGGCTCTGAAGTACGTGCACTATTAGGCTCGAGCGTTTCCGTCACAGAATAGGGGAATCACGTGAGATTTGACAACAACGCAGCCATATTGGAAGCAGGTCTGGCTCGCGGGACATTAAACTTTAACTTGCCAGTTCGATAAAGAGACAAACTCGTTACTAAGGCGAAGAACAGATATGTGATCAAACTTAAGAATGTGAACAATGTTGACCCTTACGAGCAAGCCGAAGACAAATGGAGTAAAGATGTTGACGGGCTTCCACAATTACGCGAAATGGACATTCTGCTGTATTTATTGTTTGGTGTACGTTACTAAACTCATCAGCGATTCCGAAATTACAAATCGCTACAAAGCTACGAACAGTTTTGCTGCGGATGGGTGCAGGATCTGCACATTATGACCGTATCAAATGGCAACTCCATCGTTCTTGCAAAGGTAGGCTATGTGGGTTTACTATTTTCATTGCCATGAACCTGAACGCACCACAAGTCTTGGATGACAAATAAACAGAGCAGAGTAGACTCGCTACGGCTGGTAGTTTCTTCAATTTATTCAGAGTAAGTAACACACCGCTTTTGACCGTCAGCAACGGTAATGGCGTTGTAACGGCGGAAAAAATTAGTTAGATTACCACGTCAATGAAACAATAACGCCGTTACGGCATTATTTATAACAGCGTTATTCCCAACACTGGTCATCAATAAGTGTAAAGCCTGACACTGTGGCTAACCTCCCTAGATGTGGACGGAAAAGAAAAATTGACGAGAGATTTCAAAGAAAGATTGTGCGGATGGTGGATGAAAAACCTCGACTAACATCCAAACAAGTTCTAGCTGTCCTGGAGTCCGAGGGTACAACAGTGTCAACCAGTACTATCAGTCGGCGTCTGAATGAAAAGGGACTCTATGGTAGGATACCCAGGAAGACCCCACTTTTGACCCAGAGACATAAAAAAAAACAGAGTTGGACAGAGCTGGAGTTTACTTCAGAAATTTACCTGAGAAAGTCAAAAAAGAATGTTCTCTGGTCAGATGAGACAAAAGTAGAGCTTTTTGGGAAAAGGCATCCCCATAGAGTTTACAGGAAAAAAATGAGGCCTTCAAAGAAAACACAGTCCCCACAGTCAAACATGGCGGAGGTTCCCTGATGTTTTGGGGTTGGGTTGCTTTGCTGCCTCTGGCACTGGACTGCTTGACCGTGTGCATGGCATTATGAAGTCTGTCGCGGCCCAGTATGATAAAGTTGGGTCTCCCTCAGAGGTCATGGGTCTTCCCGCAGGTCAATGACCCAATACACACTTCAAAAAGCATGAGAAAATGGTTTTAGAGAAAGCACTGGTGAGTCCAGACCTGAATCCTATAGAAAACCTCTGGAGAGATCTGAAAATGGCAGTTTGGAGAAGGCACCCTTCAAATCTCTGAGACCTGGAGCAGTTGGCCAAAGAAGAATGGTCTAAAATTCCAGCAGAGCATTGTAAGAAACTCATTGACGGATACCGGAAGCAGTTGTTCGCAGTTATTTTGTCTAAAGGTTGTGCTACCAAGTATTAGGCTGAGGGTGCCAATACTTTTGTCCAGGCCATTTTTGAAGTTTTATGTAAAATGACAATGATATAATTGTTTTTTTCATTCTCTTTTGTGTTTTTTTCATTGCAAGCAAAATAAATGAATATATTACTACCAAAGCATTTGTAATTGCAATCATTTTCTGGGAGAAATTGAGCATTATCTGACAGAATTGCAGGGGTGCCAGTACTTTTGGCCAGCACTGTATATGCAAATATGGTTGCTTAAAAGTTGGTGGGGACAATTTGAGCATACTGAAAAGTTGGTAGTGTTATGTCCTTACCGTTCCTATGCAAACCTACGCGCTTCGAAGAAACAAACACCATTTCTATGAATGTAGTAAGACAAAAGACAAGTGCAAAAGATGACATCAGTCCAAAGAGTGCAAACAAAGGATGCATTGTGTCCGGGTGTGTTCGTCTGTCTCTCATCTCTCAGAACCCTGTGTGCGTGCGCGTGTGTTTATTAAAGCATGTCTCTTGTTGCTGCTCTGACCTAAGCGATCATGAGACCAGTCAAGATGACTCAGCAAATTCATGGCCTCACTGTTTCTCTCCTCCCCTCTGCGCTCTCATCCCCCTGCCGTGCAAAATTTTGTCTCGATTCTGTCACTTTCTATCCTTCTACAATTTATGTACACAATAGATATGACACATATGCATAATCACATCACTACTAAAAATGTGAGGCTGCCAAAATCAGAGACACAGGTTGAGGAAAGCGGGGGGGGGGGGGACATTTTTTTCACAGAAACATGCCCACAAATGATTAGTAAACCTCCTCCACAGTGCGCCTCTGTTGCAAATCCAAGAGTTAAAAATAGCAGTAGATCAAAGGAAATGTACATAACAAGCACATACGTTATATTGCCAGCATTCATTTAACACAAAGAATCTGAATCTCTATCACCATTACACATACATACAATATCATACAATACTTTTAATAGTTGTTTCCTATGCTTTGACCTACAACTATTAAAAAAATAACAGTTTAACAGAGTAGTACTTTGGTTACATTTTTATCATCACGAAAGACACCAAATATTGAGCGCAACACTCATTACTCTTACATCTAACTACACAATATCATAGGCCAATCAGTTGGTGTCAGTCAGTTAAAATGAACAATTACTTTTTGTAAACGCAGAATTCTTTTATATATATTTTGATTGCATATGCTGGGATGCAATGTACACTCCCACAGCTGGAGGTGCACCATCATCACACAATAGATGGATCAAAGACATGAAGACTAAGGGTGCCTTTGAGGGTGAGGGTGGAGAGATGGTGGGGGAAGTGAAAACAGAGAGGGAAAAGGGAGGCGTTTTTACTGCCAGGCACAGGTTTATTTCCCCCGTGCCCAACCCCCCAAACCCCCACAATACCATCTACATACAGTTCAAATAGAAAGCATGCCAACACATTTATTGGCCATGGTTCCACAGCAAGTATCCAAATAGTCACATTTGAATGCTTAACACAAGCCATATCGAGGAAACAATAAAGATGACTATCAATTTTTTGTTGTTCGTATCAGTTCCTTATGCCCAGTTTAGATTACTTCAACATAATTTTGGCCCGAATCTGGGCCAACAGACATGTCTTGGAGAATTAGTGACTGTCGAGGCAGACGCCTCAAGGTCGAAGGTGCCGATCGCCTCTTGTAGTGTGACAAATTCACCGACAACCAATCTGGCGTCTTGGATTCCTCACAACCACAACGCAAAAAGTCTGGTGGGTCTCTGTGTAACATGCTCTTGTAATCTGTCATTTTTGTGTTACTTCCTCATTTTACAGATGCAACACTATCTTATTCTTCTCTTGATTTTGTTTTTTTTAGGGCTGTCAAATGATTAAAATTTTTAATCGAGTTAATAACAGCTTCAAAATTAATTAATCGTAATTAATTGCAATTCAAACCATCTATAAAATATGCCATATTTTTCTGTAAATTATTGTTGGAATGGAAAGATAAGACACAAGATGGATATATACATTCAACATACGGTACATAAGTACTGTATTTGTTTATTATAACAATAAATTAACAAGATGGCATTAACATTATTAACATTCTGTTAAAGCGATCCATGAATAGAAAGATTTGTAGTTCTTAAAAGATAAATGTTAGTACAAGTTATAGAAATATTATATTAAAACCCCTCTTAATGTTTTCGTTTTAATAAAATTAGTAAAATTTTCAATCAAAATATAAACTAGTAGCCCGCCATTGTTGATGTCAATAATTACACAGTGCTCATGGGTGCTTAAGCCCATAAAATCAGTCGCACCCAAGTGCCAGCAGAGGGCGACAAAACTCCAAAAAACACAAGTAACAAGTTGGCATTGCATTGTGCTGTCATTTTAATCTGTTTGAGCGGGGCATGTGCATTATTGTGTCAAATATTTCAACGTGATTAATTAAAAAAATTAATTACCGCCCGTCAACGCGATAATTTTGACAGCCCTAGGTTTTTTTTTTCTACTTTTTTCATTTCAAGGGCTTTCTTCCTCACTTCCCATATAGTGTGTGTGTGTGTGTTATTTACCACTACATACAGTACATACTACATATTTTACAAATATGTCATGCTATTATACAACACTATTTTAGATGGCACTTTGTGAATCACACCCAGAGCCATGCTGCACACTTTGCACATGTCTTTTACTGGCACTGATCAGATGTCATATTAAAAGATAATTATAGCCACCTAAAGAGACTATCAGCGGTCCGGTACACCCAGAACTAAACTAGGGTACGATGACAAATAAGATACTGTAATTTCTTATATGTAGGTTAGCTTTTTATCGCCATGTTGTTAGTTGGTTTTAGTTAACTAGTTTGCTCAAGCACACCTGAAAATGGTCACAGGGGCTTAGGATCGGCAAATATACTACAAATACTGCATATAAAATATAGAGGCTATCAAATACAGAGCTTTCATATGTGAAATCTTACAATACAATTTTTTTGTTTTAGGTCATAGCGCTAGAGCAGGGGTCGGGAACCTATGGTTCGTGAGCCAGATCTGGCTCTTGACGGCTGCATCTGGCTCGCAGACAAATCTTTAATTATTAAAAAAGTTTCGTTATACTCCTTTGCGCTGTTACCGGTATCCCCAAGGGGCCACTGTCCCATTTCAATATGACCAGCATTACCAATTTAGTGTAGAAGAAATGGGCGAGCGTAAGGGGAGAAAGAGACAGGTGTAGAGAGAGAGTTGCACGGGAGCATTGTGTTGAGTGGCTTGGCGTCCCCCACTGGTTTTGGTTTGTGTTAATAAAGTCTCAGATAAAAAGCCATCCCACACGTCAATGTGTTTTTATACACTATGCCACCTCCCCAAGGGAAGAACCGGACATAGGAGTGATGACGAACAAGCCACGGAAAATCTCCGGTCCACTCCCGACTACGGATCACAGTTGAGAGCACCGCATGACCAAACAGTGCAGATTAGTAACAGCACATTGTGCAAAACGACGACGGTCATCGACAACTAGAAAGCCGGTTTGCAGTAATTTTAGTGGGAAAATGGCAAACATACATGCCGTTGTGTCTATCAATTGCACAGGCAACGCAGAGGAGGCAGAGACACTGTTCAAGTGGGGTTGCCGTATTTTGCTGTCGAAAATAGCGGCCGATGTGCGCATGTGCATGAGATCAGCAAGTAAACTTCCCTCGTTTTCAGGTTATTTTTCCGCATTGTCAGTTAATTTTAGAAACCCTTTTGAGAAGATGGCACAAAGAAAAAAAGACGAGGAGTATCGTGCTTTCAGTGGGACATAACGACATAAATGTGGCGTCTTTTTTTCTCTCGCTTTGGATGAGTCACCAGATGTAAGCAACTTATCCCAGTTCAGCGTGATTGCAAGGTTTTGACTATAAAAGGGACAACAAGAGGGGAGGATTTATTCAAGTCTTTCACTGAGTCTGGTAAAGAAAAAAATCTACCGATGGATAAACTTGTTTCGATGTGCACTGATGGTGCTCCGTGCATGGTGGGGAAAAACAATATTCGTGGCGCGTCTTCGTGAACATGGAAAGAGACGCATCTTAAGTTTCCCAACGCCTGCATGAAGCTTAACCCCACCAAGTATCAAACAGACTAAAAAGCCATCAGCAAAAACATGTATCACTATACTCATCATTGATTATCAACAGCGTAACAATGTTATTAAAATGAATTCAGAGACATTGTACGTACTTTAAAAGTGTTGTAATTTACTTAAAATGCACACATTACTTGTATTTTTAGTTTTAAACATATTGTATGGCTCTCGCGGAATTACATTTTAAAAATATGTGGTGTTCATGGCTCTCTCAGCCGATAAGGTTCACGACCCCTGGTATAGAGGATGTCAGTGAAGCATATCTGGAAGTAAACGTGCTTAAACAAAGGCAACTACAGTATGTAACCTAATACACAGAATGTTATTTTTCCAAACTCTGTCAAGGTTTAGATAATTAACATCCAGGTTAAAAATGCAAATAACCAATGCATATTCCTTTAAATATCAATCATGCATTTTTTGTGCTTTTAAACAGGGTTTAAAAGGTGACCTTAATGTACTATCACCGCTGAAGAAACAAATACTGTTGTTCAGTTGTGAGTAAAGATGCATCACTCAGCACTATTTGATTATAATTTAATCATGTACTGTAAACTACTACAAGTTAATCTGTGCTAGGGGAGAAATGTTGGTATTACACACATAAAACAAAGCTCTTTTTTTATTGACAAAAACCGTGCACTACAGCAGAAAACTGTAATAAACTAGTTTGGACACGTGCTCTTGGACATCACAGGTCATGGGTAAGTCACCAGGGTTAAGGATCATCTGCTGAGCAAAGGCATCACCAATTCACCATTCATCTTAGGCTCACTAGTGGCGTCCTTCCTACAGTGCAAGTGGGGTGGTCTCGGTGCTGTGGTCAATGCCACGGCCACTCTTGCTGCAACAGACAGCTTTTCTGCTGCGCTCTGCTGTATTTTTATGTAGCCAAAGAAAGAACGCTGACGACTCAAGAGCGGAGCCGCTTATGGTTACCATTGAGAGACAGCACACACAAACAGATGACACGCTGTGGAGATAAGTAAAACACAGGCACAGATAAGACTGTGCGGACCAAAGAGGTAAGCGAGGAAGTGATGCTGGTGGAGGTTGTGAAGGAGCACTGAAAGAATGCTGACGTCTCCAGAGCTGATTAGCACTACAGCGGAGACATCACACCCACAGCTGAGGAAAATGCTGAGTGTGGAGGTAGGACAGGCTGGGGGGTGCAAATGACAAGGGAGACAGAAAAGAACTTGGAGGGGGGCATAGGTGGGATGGAGGGATGGGATGGCAAGGGAGAGGCAAAGGGGGTGGGAGGGTGTTTGGGTGAAAATGCATCCTCAACACATTTGTAAGAGCTTAGCTGTTGGGCACGGAGGTGGGTGGAGGGAGGATAGAGAGAACACCAGAGGGGGTGGGGGGCAGCGGTGGGGATTGGGGTCGTGGAGAAAAGAACTGAGCTCAGCAACGACCACGGCTAAAACCTCCAATTAGGAAAGTTTTGAAGGCGATCCAGTGCAGCGAAACAACTGCTGACCATTTGACACACACATTTACACGTAGAATGAAAACGTCCTGGACCTGGTGAAAAAGTCGTCCTTAAAAATCGAACCGACTAGACTAAACACCCTGCATGCAGCGCAGACTGAAGGCAACGTGTGTATCTTCTTCAGACTGCACCCTAATTAATCTTCTTTGAGAAAACCTTTTGCACCAGGCCAACAACAACACGGAAAGGAATTTCTTAGAAAGCGACTTCCAGCTGGTGTTATGCTACCGTCTACACACACTGACACACACAAATAGAGACTAAAATAAATAGCCAGATTAGGTACTACAAAACCCCAGGGCTTGAGCGCGTGGATGTACACAAGCTCGAAACAGTCAACACAGTGAGAAAGATTGAGAGTAGATTGTTAGAGTGATGAAGTTGCAAGTCTATATTTAGTGAGTAATCCTAGCATTACAACAAGTTTAACTGTGCTTGCAAGTGAGCGAGCAATCAGTAAGAACAGAGAAAACAGTAGGTAAAGTGAAAGACTAATATCACAAAAGTTAAACAATTAAAACTACTACTGCTCACCTTGCCATCATTTCAAGGAGGCAGAACTTGCGCTCATACGTCTACGTGGGCTGTGAGCATAGGTAAATAATTAACACTGAGCTCTGTGGGGAGGCTAATTGAGATTTAGGAATCAGATCAACAATAATGACAACCTGCGAGAGTAACATGGAGAGAGTACACTTTCTCTTATGTGTTCTTTAATGTGTTTGTATGGCACAGGGTGCAAATGGGAAGTTTGCAGAGCATGGAGAGAGAGAGAAGCTTCAGACCTACAGTGGGGCAAATAAGTATTTAGTCAACCACTAATTGTGCAAGTTCTCCCACTTGAAAATATTAGAGAGGCCTGTAATTGTCAACATGGGTAAACCTCAACCATGAGAGACAGAATGTGGGGAAAAAAACCAGAAAATCACATTGTTTGATTTTTAAAGAATTTATTTGCAAATCATGGTGGAAAATAAGTATTTGGTCAAACCAAAAGTTCATCTCAATACTTTGCTGGCAATAACGGAGGCCAAACGTTTTCTGTAACTCTTTACAAGCTTTTCACACACTGTTGCTGGAATTTTGGCCCATTCCTCCATGCAGATCTCCTCTAGGGCAGTGATGTTTTGGGGCTGTCGTTGGGCAACACAGACTTTCAACTCCGTCCACAGATTTTCTATGGGGTTGAGATCTGGAGACTGGCTAGGCCACTCCAGGACCTTGAAATGCTTCTTGCGAAGCCACTCCTTTGTTGCCCTGGCTGTGTGTTTGGGATCATTGTCATGCTGAAAGACCCAGCCACATCTCATCTTCAATGCCCTTGCTGCTGGAAGGAGATTTTCACTCAAGTTCTCTCGATACATGACCCCATTCATTCTATCTTTTACAAAGATCAGTCGTCCTGGTCCTTTTGCAGAAAAACAGCCTCAAAGCATGATGTTTCCACCCCCATGCTTCACAGTGGGTATGGTGTTCTTCGGATGCAATTCAGTATTCTTTCTCCTCCAAACACGAGAACCTGTGTTTCTACCAAAAAGTTCAATTTTGGTTTATTCTGACAATAACACATTCTCCCAGTCCTCTTTTGGATCATGCAAATGCTCTCTAGCGAACCACAGATGGGCCTGGACATGTACTGGCTTCAGCAGGGGGACACGTCTGGCAGTGCAGGATTTGAGTCCCTGGCGGTGGATTGTGTTACTGATAGTAGCCTTTGTTACTGTGGTCCCAGCTCTCTGTAGGTCATTCACTCGGTCACCCCGTGTGGTTTTGGGATTTTTGCTCACTGTTCTTGTTATCATTTTGACGCCACGGGGTGAGATCTTGCATGGAGCCCCAGATCGAGGGAGATTATCAGTGGTCTTGTATGTCTTCCATTTTCTAATAATTGCTCCCACAGTTGATTTCTTTACACTAAGCGTTTTACCTATTGCAGATTCAGTCTTCCCAGCCAGGTGCAGGTCTACAATTTTGTCTCTGGTATCCTTCGACAGCTCTTTGGTCTTGGCCATAGTAGAGTTTGAAATGTTACTGACCGAGGTTGTGGACAGGTGTCTTTTATACCGATAATGAGTTAAAACAGGTGCCATTAATACAGGTAACGAATGGAGCCTCGTTAGACCTCGTCGACAGCCAGAAATCTTGCTTGTTTGTAGGTGACCAAATACTTATTTTCTACTCTAATTTGGAATTTTTTTTTTTTTAATCAAACAATGTGATTTTCTGTTTTATTTTTCCACATTCTGTCCCTCATGGTTGAGGTTTACCCATTGTTACAATTACAGGCCTCTCTAATCTTTTCAAGTAGGAGAACTTGCACAATTGGTTGACTAAATACTTATTTGCCCCAGTGTATGTGAAATATTGGGACAAAGAAGACGAGAAGAGTGAAACTCACAAACTCACAATCTGCCGTATTAGAAACTTTCAACAAACTGAGATGCTTTTTTAACAAACAAAATGCTTTTTTAAAATTGCCTGAAACTTCAGTTGAATGATAACAATAATAATATTTTTTTTTAAAAATTGGATTACAATGTTAATCAAAACTAAAATTAAAATCACCTATCCATCCATTTTCCATAGCGTTTGTACTCAGACTTCTCCGTGTGCAATCATCTTATCTTATTTTAGTAGTTGGTGTGTACATAGGAACCAAGACGCTAAGCTGTCTGAGGCTTTGTGCTGCTGGCAGTCACACAGGGCAAACACATATTAAGAAGGCACCAGACCAAACAGCGCTCAGAAACCTACTTGGAGGAAAACAATTATTGGACCTTATTTTTCCTCTCTGGGACCCGGGTTGCCACCTCCGACAGAACTTGGACCATGTTCTGCGCTTCCATTGTTGCAGCACCCATCCATTGCTGTAGCTGTAAGGTAGTCAGTGCCTGTGGTGGCGGATAACCCCAAATATATTTGTGAACACTAGTGCTGAGATATTCCATCAAGCTGAAGAAGGAAGTCAAATCACAGATTCAGTGATTCTGTATGGTTTTTATCCTGGCCATGGAGCGAGCCGCACACAATTAAGGAAAGAATTTGTATTTGTATTGTATTGAATGTATTTATATTGAACCGTTTCGGTACGTTATGCTCGGTTCGGAACGGAGGCGTACTGAACGAGTTTCTGACGTTATGTAACCCTTACTTTTCGATGCTGTGAGTTGATCGGGTTACGGTTTCTTTGTGTAGATTCTATTTACTCCGTCTTCTGTACTATAATGAGGACCAACACGGTAGGACAGTATAACCCAGAAACGTCAACGGCGCGACAACGTGGCCGCCGCAAGAACGTAGTGAAACGCGGGCGTTAAAGTCAATCAGCCAATGCACACCAGTCGCAGTGCGGCCGCGTGTTAGATGTGTCCCAGAAGCGGCTCAACACGACGCACGCGAAAAGAACGGCAGAGTTTATTATTTGATGCGAGACGCGACCCTCCTGCATCAATACTACTACCGGTAACTAAGATCGGGCAGACCGGAAGTCACTCGTGTAAAAATACGGTGGATCCGGTCGATTTTCAAACTAATATGCGATCGTAACCCACTTTTTGAGTCCATCAGATCTCTTGAGTGGTAGATCGGGGCACAGTTGACTTGTCTTTGTTGATTTACTGCTTTCTTCTCTGCTATCATAATAACCAACACGGCCCCGTGTTCAATACAGAACCCTCCGACCACAACAAAATAAGAATGAACTAATATTCACATAGAAACTAAAGTTATACATCATAAAATATACAATATAAATGAATACTACATCACAGGTGGAAAAGCGCTATATAAGTATAACACCATTACCATTTGTAAAATATAAACACATAATAAAATAAATAATAGCCCCTTTAAATAAAATAACTTGAAATGAGCTAAAACACCTGTAATTAAATAATAATACAGATCCTGCTTACACAATTAAATTGATTAATTTCTGTGTGGCGCTTTAACTTGAGAAAATCCACCAATAAAGCTTTTGAAAAACGTTCATAAGAAAAAAAATGATTCATTGAGGCATTTCATTCATAAAATACTTGTTAAAATCTTTGTCATTGGGATTGCTTTTCTCTTTAGCACAGGACTTCTTTTTTCTTCTTTCTTTCAGAAAGAAAGCTGAACAATACGCGGCGTCTGAAAGGCAAATTGTAATTGGATTATCTTTAAATACCCACTACTTTTTGAGCAGAATTCTAGCTTTGTATAGGCTAATGTTCCGATTGTTGAAAGCACAAAGGAGTGTAATAAACAACTAGCACATTTATATTTTGCATTTTGTTTTCTTACTGTACCGAAAATGAACCGAACCGTGACCTCAAAACCGAGGTGCATACCGATCCGAGATTTTTGTGTACCGTTATACTCCTAATTTCTAGGCATAGCAAAGTTTTAAAGGCCAGGTTCATACTATACTCATCACATCCAGCATTCATATTGTATCACACCCGGCTAATTTGACTTCTTGTTCCATCCCAGGAATGCTCGTGCCTGATGCCCAGCTGTACCGTAGCCTGACTGACTGCCCGTCAACTATTTCCAGCTATGACCTGGCGTGCACGTGCGCTGCTCCAAGCCTTGTGCGCACTTAAATAAATGTTGCATACTAGCACAGTTATTCTTTGTCTGCGTTGGGGTCCACTTCACAGCGCACCCTAACGTCGTCGCTGAAATGTTGAAAACAAAGACGCGATCGAAGAGCCGGGAGAAGTTCGTCCGCTTGACTTTCAGAAAAGATGTCCAAATCCTTGCAGAAGAAGCTTTTTTTTGGGCAACTCATAGAGTCTTGTGCCTTCGTGTGAGCAATTCATCGCTACACATCAAGATGGCAAGACGACTCTTAGGAGTAAAATACAGAAAATGTTTGCAATATATGGCGAGGATAGCATGGTGCTATACTTTTGTATAGCAGTGCTGGCGAGGTCATCAGCAATTGACATCATCGGGTAGCGGCCGGGAAACTTCAAAAGCCAAAACACACTTCAAAGCCAAAAACTTCGCGGTCAATTTAAAAAAAATTGGTAATGTGAGTTTGAGACAGCGAATGATGCATTCAGGCCAATTTAACCGAGTAAAACGCTCATCCAAAAAGCTCTTCAGCTGCCCTTTAATGCACAACGCCGATTTTTTGTCATATCTGTTTTGTTGACGTGCCTGTTCAGGCTGTGAGATGCGCTGCGGAAACTGACCTGCATGCGCAGGAGCATCAAAATATATGACTACACTTGCTGGCTCAACATCATTCTAGGGTGATCAGATTTTTGTTTCCAAAAAGAGGACACAAATAACAGACATAAATAATCCACGTTTAGTATTATATTCAAAATTTATATGGCCTGATAGCATGCACACACTGTGTATGCAGGATGCACACACCGAAGGGCAGTTTGCCCACTCTCTCGACAATGTAAGCAATCTTGAAATATTGCTCATTTGGAGCACAGAAAGAAAACCGAGCATTCTTAGGCTTATCCACACCCCCTTTTTTTATTTCTTTAATGACTGTTGTCAAGCGCGCCACTTCCCTAAAAGCCGCATTCAAGCTAGGCGCTAATGCTAATATACAGCTCCAGCGCTGCAGTTGCGTCCTGCCTCTGTCACTCTTTGCAGACGTAATTGCTACATGAATTCTATTTTGGGAGACTTGACAGTTTAGACCGCAGCCACAATCTAGGAAAATGTGGCCCAGATCGGATATTAACCACATACGTAAGCAGTGTTGTTAATTTTACTTTAAAAAAGTAATTAATTACAGTTACAAATTACTTCTCCCAAAAGGTAATTGTGTTAGTAACTCAGTTACCTGAATTTAAGAGTAATTAGTTACTTGGCAAAGTAACTAGTTATAATTTTCATGTTTTTTTTTTTTTTTCTCAAAAAAAAAAAAAAAAATTTTTTTTTTTTTAAATTTAAAAAAAAAAAGAAAAAAAGGTCCCACAATGTGAAGTTTAAAGGGTTTTTGGGACAATTGGCCCTAGCCCAATTCTTTACCCTCCACTTAACTAGACACAAGGGTATTGCGATAACTAGATAGTAACCTTTGCTATGTGTGGAAGTCATTTAAAGTTGTGAATCAACCGTTAAAGTTGTTAAAATTGCTCCCGCTATTGCATTAGTTCCCTTCTGTCTACTTTCAACATGTGTAAGTTTTAAAACCGTTTCATCATTTAAAGATGGATTTAACTCAAGATTTTGCCGATTTAGGACCATTTTAGATTTAAAAAAAAATAATTAAAAAAAGTAGGTTCGCTCGGAAGGATCTCTACAACAGAGCCTTCATGAGAGGTCTACTGCTTTAAGATGGCGTCTGTTTACTAACGCATGTAGTCCTTAAACATGTTGCCAATGCAGCCGTGTCTAAAATTTGCATCTAGTTCTATAATATGTGATATCTACCGTATCATGTGGGCGTAGTTTATAGGCTACAGTCAGGTATTATTGGAGCCACCTAGCATCGCGTTTGCAATGGCGTCTTCCCCACTCCTGCTCTGCTCTCTCGTCTCCGTGAGTCCGTCTCTCTGACTTTTTTTATTCAACCAGTTTAGTAACGCATAGTAACGCACGCCTTTCCCGCCTCAGTAACGGTAACGGCGTTGCCAGGATGAGAAAAGTAATTAATTAGATTACTCACTACTGAAAAAAATAACGCCGTTAGTAACGCCGTTATATTGTAACGCTGTTATTAACAACACGGTACGTAAGTGACCTAGATCGGATTTGAAATGGCCCACTTTTATAAGACTTTGCCCGTTCAGACCGTCAAGTTAATGCCTCACTCGAGTTGGAAAAACACAAAAAAATCGAATTTGTGCATTAAGACCTGCGTCTTAATGCACAAATTCGATTTTTTTTCATAGGTATGAACCTTGCTAAATTGTCCAGTTTGTTGGCCTCAATATTACGTCGCTGATTTTTGCAGATGATGTTTTTTTGATGACTATATCAAGCCCCTATCTTTAAGTCTTACTTGAGTTCAATGATCTTAAATTTCTAATCAATAAACCTTCCTTCAGCTATAGTCCCTGGTGAGGCACATCTCATCGAGAGAACGCCACTTCTAGCTAGCCAAAGAACACCTTGGGAAAAAAATGATGAAGTGGCTGGGGAGACGAAGACTAAGCTTCCAAGAGACCAAAAAAAAGGATGGACGGATGGATGGGCGGACGGACGGAATGTCGTCAGAGTCACACTTGAACAACGTAGGACTAGGTGAAATTAGATACACTAAAGTAGAAAACCTTGGTGTCAGGATTAGCGATGAGACAGCATAGAATAGGATGCCAACATCCTCACACTCACAAGGGATTCACACAAATACTGGGTTCTAGACCACATGGCTAATTTATGTACTCTTCATCCCTCCCAATCAATTATCTCTCAGACCCCCCCCCCGTCCTTGGTTATCAGGCTCCCCACATGGTGTCAACCGGAAATACAACTAGCTAACGATAGCAGCAACATATTCATAGTCAGAGTAGGAGTTTAATGTATTTCTTGTTGTTGTTTGTGCTTTATCTGTCTCTCTCCCTCATTTCTTCTGTTCCCCCATAGCCCCTTCCTGTTCGCTGCTTTCTCCTACCGTAATTTCCCAAATATAACGTGCACTTTTTTTCCCCAAAATCAACTTGTAAAGTCATGGGTGCGCATTATACACGGGTACATGGATGGAGACAGAATATATATTATATATACACTCACCGGCCACTTTATTAGGTACACCATGCTAGTAACGGGTTGGACCCCCTTTTGCCTTCAGATTCTTCGTGGCATAGTTTCACCAAGGTGCTGGAAGCATTCCTCAGAGAGTTTGGTCCATATTGACATGATGGCATCACACAGTTGGCGCAGATTTGTCGGCTGCACATCCATGATTCGAATCTCCCCTTCTACCACATCCCAAAGATGCTCTATTGGATTGAGATCTGCTGACTGTGGAGGCCATTTGAGTACAGTGAACTCATAGTCATGTTCAAGAAAACAGTCTGAGATGATTCCAGCTTTATGACATGGCACATTATCCTGCTGAAAGTAGCCATCAGAAGTTGGGTACATTGTGGTCATAAAGGGATGGACATGGTCAGCAACAATACTCAGGTAGGCTGTGGCGTTCCAACAATGCTCAATTGGTACCAAGGGGTCCAAAGAGTGCCAAGAAAATATTCCCCACACCATTACACCACCACCACCAGCCTGAACCTTTGATACAAGGCAGGATGGATCCATGCTTTCATGTTGTTGACGCCAAATTCTGACCTTACCATCCGAATGTCGCAGCAGAAATCGAGACTCATCAGACCAGGCAACGTTTTTCCAATCTTCTATTTTCCAATTTCCATGAGCTTGTGCAAATTGTAGCCTCAGTTTCCTGTTCTTAGCAGAAAGGAGTGGCACCCTGCGTGGTCTTCTGCTGCTGTAGCCCATCTGCCTCAAAGTTCGACGTACTGTGCGTTCAGAGATGCTCTTCTGCCTACCTTGGTTGTAACGGGTGGTTATTTGAGTCACCGTTGCCTTTCTATCAGCTCGAACCAGTCTGGCCATTCTCCTCTGACCTCTGGCATCAACAAGGCATTTCCGCCCACAGAACTGCCGCTCACTGGATATTATTTCTTTTTCGGACCATTCTCTGCAAACCCTAGAGACGGTTGTGCGTGAAAATCCCAGTAGATTAGCAGATTCTGAAATACTCAGACCAGCCCTTCTGGCACCAACAGCCATGCCACGTTTAAAGTCACTCAAATCACCTTTCTTCCCCATACTGATGCTTGGTTTGAACTGCAGGAGATTGTCTTAAGCCATGTCTACATGCCTAAATGCACTGAGTTGCCGCCATGTGATTGGCTGATTAGAAATGAAGTGTTAACGAGCAGTTGGACAGGTGTACCTAATAAAGTGGTCGGTGAGTGTATATTAAAAGACAGATTTTTTTTTATTGACACGGCCATGTTGTGTCGAAGAAAACGTATGCGGTGATCCGTTGCCGACCATTACGGTACACGAAGTCACCATTTTGTTTCGGTAATACTTGTTTCGGTAATACCACACTGATTGGTCGAATGATTTCGTCTGTGTTAAATTCTGCTTTTTTCAGTCTTAATAAAGCACAGAACTCATTTGAGTCAACGTTTATTGCAACTCGGCAACTCGGACCATAACAAACGTAACACAACACAGAGTTCCTGTGTCCGTCAACTATATCTGTCCCTCGGGAAACTCAAACCCAAATAACAATAGTTCCTCTTGTTACATTCCACAGCGATGCGCTTTTTCCATTTTCCGACTTCAGTCCCCACTTTTATTTTACCGTATCAATCCATGGAAGAAACATTTATTCATCATGGTGAAACGAGCAAGTTATACAGCAGCATTTAAAAGAAAAGTCACATCTGTTTTGTTTTCTCCTAGAGTCTGGTAAGTTGGAGAAGTTGTCAAATCATATTATTACCGTAAATATTGTCAGTTTATGGTAATGTTTTGAACTACAAATGTGCTATGCTTGTGCTGTGTTTCACCAGTCAGTAAAATTACATTTCTGTATCTGTATACGAGCTCTGCTTTCTTGTATTCTTCTATTTATCGGTGCTAAAATTAGGGTGCGCATTATAAACGGGTACAATAATTTTCCCTAGATTTTACAAGTAAATTTGGGGTGCGCATTATACACGGGTGCGCCTTATATTTGGGAAATTACGGTAATAAACGAGGTACGTTGAATGGCCACAATGGATGCATGTGTGATACATTTAATTGTATTTTACGGGTCTTGATAAAAAATCAGTCAGGAAGCTGCAGCTTGTACAGAATGCTGCAGCCAGAGTCCTCACAAATACAAGGAAGCTGGACCACATTACACCGGTTTTGAAATCGCTACACTGGCTTCCAGTGAGTCAAATGATAGACTATAAAATACTACTGCTCGTCTACAAAACACTTAATGGCCTTGGACCAAAATACATGCTTGACTTGTTAGATTCCTATGAGACATCTAGACCCCTAAGGTCGTCTGGAACCGGTCTTCTGCATATTCCAAGAACAAGAACCAAGCAGGGTGAGGCAGCATTTAGTTAATATGCTCCTCACCTCTAGAACAAGTTACCTGAACGTCTGAAGTATGCTCAAACTGTTAGCTCTTTTAAATCAGGGCTAAAAACACTTTTGTTTAGCACTGCATATCCATAACTGGCTATATATTTCAATCTACCTGCTTTCTATTCCTCTTGTGCTTATCTCCATTGCTGATTTCAATTATTATTATTAGTAGTAGTTTTTGTTTTATTTTTGTTTATTTATTTTTATTCTATTTGTGATTAAATGCGATCTTTTGTCTTGGTTTTTACGTTGTATTGATTTAAATGTGATTTTTATGATCTTCATGTGATGTAAAGCACTTTGAATTGCCTTGTGTTGAATTGTGCTATATAAATAAATTTGCCTTGCCTTGCCTGTTCAATTGTTAAGATCAACTGGACACTCAGATCGCCATTCTCCGTGTCAAGCAGTTGAACAGGACAGATTAAAAAAAAGAGAAAAAAAAAGTCACACTTGAACAGCCTATCTAAACTGAATTTGTTTAAAAAGCAAGGCACACTCTGGACTGGGTCAACAGTCAGTTACAGAGCACATAATAAAAATCCATTCACACTTAATGTTTTTACAGTTTAAATCAAAGTTGTCAAACTCAGGCCATTAACATTATTTTGTGTAACATGGCATTTTGAAGTTTTAGATGACTTGTTTTCAAAGCTAAGCATTTAAATGTTAATGACAAAAAGGTAATAAAATGTTAAAATACTTATGTAATATGATAGAGCGATTATTAGGGTTCTCGCAAAGTAATTATTCACATTTCCTCTCATTTTCACTGTATAAATGATACATAGTACTTAAAGAATACATGAAGAAACTAAGACACTTTGAATTCACATTTCATCGTGCAAGTTCTGACATATAAGTGAAACAGAGTAAACACTGAAAACGTCAAGTTAATTGAATTTTACTTCCTAACATATCGGTTAGGTGAACTTGCGATGCCACTCATCCCGAAAACAGAATTTCCTGACTTCTCACTGTGACGCCTTTCCCACTAAATGAGTTGGACTCATTATCTGGATTTGTCTCCTCTGGCACACTAGGTTTATTGGGGGGTAGTAAGCACTTCTTTGGTATTCGTCTCCTTTCTTCTTCTTTTGAAGTTAATATCGGATGGCGAACCAGCTCATTTTGCATTATCGCCATCCACTGGCCTGAAATGTGGAGCAGAAGTTTTGTGAGCAACAAAAAATATTTAATAGTACAAAATCCGAAACAGTCTGAGCAGATGAAAAATTTACTAGCAGTCTCGAATTTCAGGGTCAAAATGCGACCATTTTGGGCCAGTTCCGAGCCCCAAAAAGAGAAGTAGTACAACTGCCTTCTGATCAATACACACTTCAAAGCCATAAGTAAACATAGTGGAGATAATCTTCCGACTCCATCCCAGCTTTAGCACTTTTCTGCCACCACTGACAAAGAAATCACATTGATTATAATATGGTGCTTAATGTTTTAATTTGACTGTATTGGATGTTCTCAGGTAACAACGGTAGCTTATAGCGTAGTACTGACTGCTTGTGTGAGTGACCTTAGTTCGTTATTTAATTAGATAGTAAGTTAATTAGTTGAATAGTATGTTAGAAGGATTACGTAAATACCACATAAGCTCTAGCCATCCGTGTTCTACGTCTCTTGTCCTCATGAGAGTCACCAGTGAAAAGATCTTATCCCAGCTGATTTAGGACAAAAAGCGGGGTAAACCGGGGACTGTTTAGCAATCAATACTTTCTTGCAAAATTACTTTCACACTAATACACCTGTAGACAACGTAGTCTTCAATGACTTAACATGCATGGTTTTGGAACTAGATTATGTGGTTAACCCAAATATGCAGTTACAGGATATTTAAGACTAAAGATGCACCGATACCGATGCCAGTACTGGCAGCGGGGCCAATTCGGCCTGAAATGGTGGTATCGGTATCGGCGAGTACCAACAAAGAGGGCGCCGATACCATTTACCGTTCCAGTATTATAACACTTGACCGCAGTCTTTTTTTCTCCTGACGCTCACTAAGATCTCTGTTGTGTGATGACACGTGTTCACTTTGCACACCAGGCAGCTATCGCTATTGGCCTGCTCAAGACCAATGAGAGCGGGCCAATAGCCGCTCTTAACCATGGAAATGTATCTATTTTTATATATTCTATATTGGTTCAATGCGGAACGCAAGTTTTAATTCCCAATTCGGATTATTTCAAAGGACGGGGGGGCAAGCCTATTCAAAAGTGCCATAGAAGTAAGCAAAGTAAGCTAAGCTAAGTGGCTAAGTGTGTGTTGCTGCTGGTGCACAGAGAGGGAGGCTAATAGAGAGACAGGATGTTGTGGTCAATTATTATTACTTATGATTTCATAAAAGCTTCACTGTTTGGCCTTTGAGAGCTAAAACTCAGGGTTTAAAAAAGTTTATTCATCATTTATTCATTGTATTTTTACTTTCATACTAGTGGGCTAGTAATATACAGTACATGTTTTAATTTTACAAATTTCGCACTATTTTGGCCTTTGAGAGACAAAGGTTTAACTATTGTCATCCATACCAGTATGCAATAAAAAGTTCGACTGGATTCACTTTGTATATACAGTGGTACCTCGACGTACGATCGCTTCGACACACGGCGGTTTTTCTTGTGTAAGAAATCAACACGTTTCAAAAAGGTTGGTACAGGTGGTGAAACAAGGAAAAAGGTGACGCTTACCTTTGAAATGAAGATGCAAATTATAGAAAAATATGAGCGTGGGGTGCGCATCCGGGAACTGGCTCAACAATACATCTCCATGGTCCTCCTCCGACCACCGTTCGCCAGTCTTTATAAGTTAAGCTGACAATTATTATTGTGGTAACATCGTCAAAGAAATCGCCAGCTTCGTCAGGTTTTTATCATTTATTTCAGAACTTATCCAACACAAAACGCCTACTGCAGGCCGCAGTTGACGGTGGTCTCAAGAAAACATTAAAAGTGAAAGTAACTCTAAACCTCACTGCTTCCTTTCTCTGTCACTCCAGCCACGCGGTGCTTTCATATACAGCAAAAAATGTCCGCCACATTAGAACCTGATAGAGGAGTTCCAAAAAAATCAATTATTACATGCATCGCGATTTGACACGTGACAATTCGATTACGATTAATAAAGGCTCAAAAACGATGATTTTCCCTCATAACTATATGACAGCCGCTCGCAGCGGAACGAAATTCAAGACACGTCTGCCGCCCAGACACCGTTAACAAACGCATGCACAACGTTATGATGGATGCTCCTGGTTACTGGGAGAGAGATTTACTCCTTTTTAAAAGACTGGAAAATAAATTTGTGTAAGAGACAGGTAGGAACAGAGCGCGACCTTGTGCGCTTCTGTGCGCACGTTATTTTTTAGAGCGAGAGAGTAAGAGATATAGTTTGTGGCTCCTCGTCTTTCAGATGTCCAGCTGTGGTTTCAAGTCATGTCAATTGAAAAATGTCCCGAGTGTGTTGCTAAGACCCGTATGCGTCTATAAGAGGTGAGTACACGAACCCTCTTGTACTGTTTAGCCTTTAATGTTGTTGTTTTTGAGGTGTTAATTGTTAGCGCCAAGCGCTAAGCTAATTAGCTAATTTGCTAACATGTATTTCATATGCTGAACGTGTAAACCCATGATTAAGTACAGCAGTAACACTACAAACACGCAAAATAGTACAGAAATCTGTGAAAACAAAGTATATTGGTTAAAAGAAGGCTTATTCATAAAGACACGGTTTCCAGAAAATGTGGAATTCATTCAACCTGTGTAAATTTTATTGTATTGTTGAGTGAAATAAGTACTCCCTCTAAAATGTTTAATGTTTTTGCTAGGGCTGTCAAAATTATCGCGTTAACGGGCGGTAATTAATTTTTTAAATTAATCACGTTAAAATATTGGACGCAATTCACGCACATGCCCCCTGTTCAAACAGATTAAAATGACAGCACAGGGTCATGTGCACTTGTTACTTGTGTTTTTTGGAGTTTTGTCGCCCTCTGCTGGCGCTTGGGTGCGACTGATTTTATGGGTTCAGCGCCATGAAAATTGTGTAATTACTGATATCAACAATGGCGAGCTAGTAGTTTATTTTTTGAATGGCATATTTTATGGATGGTTTGAATTGCGATTAATTACAATTAATTAATTTTTAAGCTGTGATTAACTCGATTAAACATTTTAATCGTTTGACAGCCCTAGTACTAACATTTATCTTTTAAGAACTACAAGTCTTTCTATCCATGGATCGCTTTAAGAGAACGTTAATAATGTTAATGCCATCTTGTTGATTTATTGTTATAAAAAAATACAGTAGTTATGTACAGTATGTTGAATGTATATATCTGTCTCGTGTCTTATCTTTCCATTGCAAAAATAATTTACAGAAAAGTATGGCATATTTTATAGATAGTTTAAATTGCGATTAATTTCGATTAATTAATTTTTAAGCTGTGATTAACTCGATTGAAAATTTTAATCGTTTGACAGCCCTAGTTTTTGCACTTTGTTGTAAAAATAAATAAATAAAAAAGCAGTTGAAGGGCAACTTTTTGTTGATGGGCATGTTTCCATCGTTCCTGTTGAATTATTAGGATATTTTAAATAAATAATGGACACAAATTTGTTTGTCTACTTTATTAATTTGTAATGTTCGATCCATCGATAAACGTTATAACCGTGATCATCGTCCATACCGTGATCATCATTCAAGAATCGAATCGTAGCACCCTGAATCATAATCGAATCGAATCGTGGGGTGCCTAAGATGGCACGCCCCTAGAACCCGATTCGTTACATTATTACAGGAATTATTATTATTTTATTATTCCGACTTTTAGTTATAATTTCTTTGTTTTGCTATGTCTAATGCCATTTGAAATAGTACGAGCAGTATTTATTAAGGATTTAGTGTAGGTTTTTGGCCTGTGGAACGAATTAATGGAATTATAATGTATGATGTATGGGAAAAGCCTACTGGACATACAACCATTTCGACTTACAAACAAGGTCCTGGAACGAATTAACTTTTTATGTGAGGTACCACTGTATATAAATTTCAAACAAAGTTGTATTGGTATGGTATCGGCCGATACTGCACAGCCAGGTATCTGTATCAGGGCCAAAAAATGGCATTGGTGCAATACTATTTAAACCCAACCATCAAATCACACACTAAATCACAATCCACATGTATAATATTAAAACATGCAGTTTGTGATTTAATGTACTTCTCCAGAGACCAAGTAAATTGACCCTCTAAGCTAGATTCAAAATCCTTTGAACCCTTGTTTTAACATATTTTAACATTTTTACTTGTTCACTCTCCCACAAATTTTAAGAAAATGGACAAATATGTTGTTGTTGTTGTTTTTTAGTTAGTTAGTTAGTTAGTTAGTTAGTTAGTTAGTTAGTTAGTTAGTTAGTTAGTTAGTTAGTTAGTTAGTTAGTTAGTTAGTTAGTTAGTTAGTTAGTTAGTTAGTTTGTTTGTTTGTTTTTTGAGCAGTGACTCACCAGATGAAGTTTTGAAAAAACTGACAGACGTTTACCCATGTTGTACAGGCATTTGGCATCAATGGTTGTCTGACCATCGAGGGCGTCTGGTAAATGTACAAAATTTAAATGGAATAAAATGCAAATGTGCTTGTGTAAGGACATAATCATTTTCCTAAGAGTTTAAATAGGGTGATCTGCATGTGCATGGTGGTTAAGTGAGCCAGTGTTTGTGTAAAGTGAGTTATTAAAAGTGAGAGGAAAAGTCCTGGCGTCAACACGTTTTTCCCATTCCAGGTAGTAAGTCGGAGCGTGATGACTATTTTCCCAACACAAGCAAAAAAATTGCATCGTCAGACAGTTAAGCCCTGGCTCTGCCTTTTTTTTTTTTTTTTTTTTTTTTTTTTCATAAGAGAAAAACATCCTAGGTCAAACTGGTTCTCATTTAGCGTGTACAATCAAAGCGTTACAAGGAAAAAAATTAACTCATTGGCTGCCATGGACGGCAAGAGACGTCTATTTCAACAGGGAGCGCTGTTAGCAGTAAATCATGTTTCCATGCCATTGACCACAAAAGACGTCCTATCCTTTTGGCCTGGTCTATCACCGTCAAATGGTAACCAATGAGTTAATGTCATATATATTGGCATACTTTCACAATTTTGTGCATTCAGACAGAGACGATTTATTACTTGTACTTCTGAGAAAATCACCCAAAATTCCATTGTAACATTCAGCAAAATTAAAAGGCAAAACATTTAAGGTTTCTCTCCTTACGTCTATTCTTGCATACAACAATTAATGATGTATGCCTGTGACAAAATAATTGTCAACTCAAGTCGTAGTAGCAGTGTAAGCTTATGCACACACTTATACTGGAGGTGCAATAATGACAATCTATTATTGCAATGCTGTATGACAGCGCTCCCAGTAGAGATTTGAAGTGCATCTGTCACTCTCTACTCTCTGTTGACAAGTGTAACACAGTTTTAAAATAGAGTACATGCTCATCTCAGAAAGCGTACACATGAGCAGAGTTTGTAGCTGGTGTCGTTTCTCTTGAGTTTAGAGGTTCGCGGTCACCAACTTGGCACTGTTCTGGTCCATTTCAGAGGTTGTCAGTGAAGTGCTTTGTATGCATTTGGTTTGCTCATTCCTAGGCTGATATATGAAGTAATCCCTTTTCTATAGTGTTTGTCCTAATCAGGGTCGCGGATAGACTAGAGACTATCCCAGCTTATAGGTGATAGGCGGGAACACTCGACTGAATCACAGCACACGTATAGACCATCATTCCATCAAGCTATTGCACTCAAACCTATTGTGATAATATGTAATACTGTACTTGGGTCATTTCAATTACTGAATGTGAAGTCACGTGTGTCTTGCATTATGGTACATAGTAATGATTATATATAGAGGATATACAGTATAAAATGACAATATCCCACATTTTCAGTATTTTCTTACTCACTGACTAGTAAAAGGACAATGTCGTATACTTGTTTTTCCAATCATTTTAACAACTGAGCTACCCTACCTCCACCCTATATTCATCTATGTTTTATCTAATACTACGGTTTTTATCATGATTAATTGAATAATCATCAGTACTGTTACTGATGATTTAGTGGTACTTGTCCAAAAAAAAAAAAAAAAAAAAAAGTATATATATATATATATATATATACATATATATATATATATATATATATATATATATATATATATATATATATATATATATATATATACAGTGGTATGAAAAAGTTTCTGCATAAAATCACCATCAAATGTGATCTGATCTTTGTCAAAGTCACACAGATGTAAAAACAGTGTCTGCTTTAACTAAAACCACCCAAACATTTATAGGTTTTCATATTTTAATGAGGATAGCATGCAAACAATGACAGAAGGAGGAAAATAAGTGAGTGAACCATCTGCCTAAGGCAGGGGTGGGCAAACCGGTCCTCGAGGGCCGCAGTGGGTCCTGGTCTTTGTTCCAACTGACCCAGCACAGCTAGTTTAACCAGTGAGGTTTCAGCAGAAATGAGAAGCACCTGACTGCAATCGACTGATTACACATGTAAAACAGCAGATTGGTGAAAAGGTGTCCTCTTAATGGGTTGCAACAAAAACCTGCACACACTGCGGCCCTTTGTGGAATAGTTTGCCCACCCCTGGCCTAAGGAGACTTAAAGAGCAATTGAAACCAATTTCTTCCAAACAATTTAAGTCAGGTGTGTGCTCAATCACTGATAAGTGGCTTAAAGCTGCCCTGCCCACTATAAAACACACACCTGGTACTGAATTGTCGTGATGAGGCATTGTCTGATGTGCATCATGGCTCGGTCAAAAGAGCTGTCTGAAGACCTGCGATCAAGGATTGTTGATTTGTATAAAGCTGGGAAAGGATACAAAACCATCTGTGAAAGTCTGGATGTTCATCAATCGCCAGTCAGAGAAGTTGTCCACAAATGGAGAGAGTTTGGCACTGTTGCTTCCCTCCCAAGGAGTGGACATTCACCAAAGATGACGCCAAGAGTTCAGTGCAGAATACTCAGAGAGCTAAAAAAAAAAAAAAAGAACCCTAGAGTGTCTGCTAAAGACTTACAGAAATTACTGGCACAGTCCAACATATCTGTGCACACGTCAACTATATGTAAAACTATGGCCAAGAATGGTGGTCATGGGAGGATTCCACGGAGGACGCCACTGCTGTCTAAAAAAATATTGTTGCTCGTTTAATGTTCGCAAGAAGGCACTTGGACACTCCACAAAAGTTTTGGCAAAATATTTTGTGGACTGATGAAACCAAAGTTGAATTGTTTGGGAGTAATACACGTCATGTGTGTAGGAAAATGGAACAGCTCACCAACATCAACACCTCATCACCACTGTGAAGCATGGTGGAGGAAGCATCATGATTTGGGGTTGTTTTGCCTGCTTCAGGGCCTGGACAACTTGCAATCATTAATGGAAGAATGAATTCAAAGGTTGGATGAGCATCTGATGAACATCGGGATGTATTGCAGGAAAACCTGAGGTCATCTGTCAGACAGTTGAAGCTAAAAAGAGGATGGATGCTGCAACAAGATCCAAAACACAGAAGTAAATCAACTTCAGAATGGTTTCAGAAGAACAAGATACAATTCCAGACTTGAACACCACTGAGATGCTGTGACAAGACCTAAAGACAGCGATTCATGCCAGACATCCCAGGAGTCTGACTGAACTGCAGCAGTTTTGTAGAGAAAAATGGGCCAAGATAAGTCCTGATTGATATGCCAGACTGATCTGCAGCTACAGGGGCAAGGGTGTCGCCACAAAATATTAAATGTGATGGTTCACTTAGTTATTTTTCCCCCCTTCTGTCATTGTTTGCATAATATCCTCAGTAAAATATGAAAACCTATAAATGTTTGGGTGGTTTCAGTTAAAGCAGACACTTTTTGCATCTGTGTGATTTTAACAAAGTTCCTAGAAAAAAATTCAGATACTTTTACATATCACTGTATGTATATATATATATATATATATATATATATATATATATATATATATATATATATATATATATATATATATATATATATATATATATATATATATTAGGGCTGTCAAAATTATCGCGTTAACGGCCGTTAATTAATTTTTTAAATTAATCACGTTAAAATATTTGACGCAATTAACGCAGATGCCCCGCTCAGAGAGATTTGAAATGACAGTACACAGTGAAACGCGCACTTGTTGTGTTTTATGGAGTTTTGCCGCCCTCTGCTGGCGCTTGGTTGCGACTGATTTTATAGGCTTCAGCACCCGATGCATTGTGTAAGTAATTATTGACATCAACAATGGCGGGCTACTAGTTTATTTTTTGATTGAAAATTTTACAAATTTTATTAAAACGAAAACATTAAGAGGGGGTTTAATATAAAATTTCTATAACTTGTACTAACATTTTTCTTTTAAAAACTACAAGTCTTTCTATCCAGGGATCGCTTTAACAGAATGTTAATAATGTTAATGCCATCTTGTTGATTTATTGTTATAATAAACAAATAGTCCTTATGTACCGTATGTTGAATATATATATCCATCTTGTGTCTTATCTTTCCATTCCAACAATAATTTACAGAAAAATATGGCATATTTTATAGATGGTTTGAATTGCGATTAATTACGATTAATTACGATTAATTAATTTTTAAGCTGTAATTAACTCGATGAAAAATTTTAATCGTTTGACAGCCTTAATATATATATATATATGTATATTGAACATAGTTAATTTTGTTGTGTGAGCAACATATAAGGTTATGTTGTGTGAGCAGTAACTATGTACATATATATATATATATATATAAATAATTTTTTTAATACCGCGAGCTACCCACACTAGCGTTGCGATCGACTGGTCGATCGCGATCGACGTAATGGACACCTGTGCCCTTACCTAACAGCTTGAGACAAGACTGTGATCATTGATAAACCAGGAAGTAGTCAGTAGTCAGCAAATCAAACTATGATTTTCAACACAAAAAAAAATATATGCCTTGTAATTATTTAAGCTTTTATTAGTAGCTCGGCTTTGGCTCAAAGTCCCTGTGACACAAAAAAGCATGTTTATTTCATAATACATACGATATTTTATGCTCCTGAATGAAATGGACAGCTTGGATGTGTGTGGAATCGATCGATATATTTTTTCAATTTTTTGGATCCCGCGCTACGAAAATGACAGATTACCGGCCACTGTCTTGGATTGAGGAAGAAGGCGAATGTGACGTCAGCAGACTAATCAGCTCACAATACAGCAATTACTATCGTATGCAGAAGGACTGCGGATTCAGCCGATTTTGCGGACTAATTTGTTTATTTTTGTGTATTAAATTATTTGGAGAGTGGTGTGAGGCTTTTTGGATTTCCAAAAGATCTTTGTTCACCGCGAAGAATGGGCAAAACAAGTCAGACAATCAAGAGACCATTGGACAGATGACTAAGTGAGTAAGCTACATGTTTTATGTTATGTCAAATACTGGGATCATGGCAAACGTTTTAATAAGGAGGTGTCTTGCAATTTGTGGGTGACAATGCTCCCTGTCTACCGAGAAGGCCATTCGGCCGACGACCGGCAGCTTGTCGCACCCCATGGTTGCCAGTCGATAAGCGTCCGTGCTCAGGCAGCCCCCCGCTCTCGTCTCAGGTTCTCGATTTGGTACAGACTTCCAGCCCCCTTGGTCCTCTTCTTGTGCTTGCCTAGAGAGCGCTATACTCGGCTTGGGCTCGGGCAGCCACGCGCTCCGACGTCGGCCAGTTTTGTCCACCGAGAATGCGCCATTTTCGGTGTTTATTCCCCTCTGCGTCCCGGTGACTGCCTGCCTGCCAGGGGCCGCAGCAGAACGACGAGCCGACACTTGCTCGCCGCTGTGGGCTGGCCGATCGGTGAAGAGAATTAACACCGCCGCCGTGTGTGACATGAGTCGGGGTAGTTTTGTGTGATTTTTCGTTTTCGAAAAGACGCGGAAAAGACTTGGAAAAGCCGCTTGATTAGGGTTAGCATGTCGCCTAGCTTTGACGCCTCCTGTTTTGTTTATGCTCTTTAGTCCATCTCCGAAGCCGGGGCAGGGAAATGACAAAAGCCGGACCAACTCTCTCAAACTATGATGGCATTTTGCTGCTCTCTGTCGCATTTTGTTCGGAATCTTCCCCCTCAATGAGTGAATTCTAAATCAGCTGAAATAGTTACTCTGCCGACGTCATCATCCAGCTGGAGGCGCTAGACCGCTATAATGACAGGGGAGGCTAAACGGCAGATTAAAAGATTCATTTCATGTCATCTGCGCTTTTCCAAATTAGTATATAGTTGAATCATCTCAAAATATAAAATTCACATAATAATGCTATCTAAGATTAGTATACGACACGATTAAAACAAAGTGAGCACAACAAGGTTAAGAAAACGAGTGACAAATTTCAATGCCATAACAATCTTTTAACAGTGATCAGAACCACATACAAAAAATCATGACTGCAAACAACTCATTGTAATTATTCAATTTGCCAATTAAGAATACGCTTTGTTGTGATTTTACACCTCAGGAACTGTTGGTAAAGGGAAGACGGAGATAAGCTGCTTCTTTTGTTGCACGCTTATGTTATTTTGTTCCCTGATCTGGAAACAATATGTGCAAGTTTCCACATAAGAAGAGTTCATGAATTCCAACCGCAAATCTAGTATCGTCACACTGCAGTCAGAAATGCGGAAGATGATGCAACTGGTAGAAAACTACTCGTACAGATGCTCCTGTGACCAGCACCTTGCATCTCAAAAAACACGCCATTCCTTATACTTCAAAGTGGCAATAAAAGCAAACTCACTCATTTGATTTTTTCCATGTCTTCCCTTTAGGAGAGCTCCGATGAACACTACAGCCATTAAAAGGTACAGTTAATATAAGTGATATATGACAAGATCAAAGACTGTAGAGTGATTACTGGTAAATATGAGCTGCTTCGTAACATTGATGCTTAAACACGCGTGCCATTTCAGTATAGAGCGTGGATCAATAAAACAGGTGGTTTAAATCCAACTAAAAAGCTCTCCCTTTCTCAATTTCTTTTAATTTGTGTTGTCTTCATCGTATTGTTTTCTGTCTTCTCAAGACGGTAAATGCCTTCGGACACTGGTGGTGTTAAGGCATATCTAACAAACACAGCAAGCACAAGCATCTTACAAAAAAATAAAAAACCGTGGCGCATGATTATGCGCCAGATCTACTTACATCATGTTTCATCATTACCGTTGAGGGGGGAAAAACACTCAACTATTGATCTGTCCAACTTCTTTCCCCTCAGTTACTCTCTCTGCTTCTGTCTTTTATTCTCCTTTTTTCACTTCCACTCAGTCAATTGCGGCAGACTTCTGAAATAGAGCCTTCAGCAGTAGCGTGAAAAAAATAAATAAATAAATAACACACACAACCAGATTTAAACAAACTCATTGCAGGTGAAAATGGTTTTAGGCGAAATTCTTTATGGCAATTCTGCAACATACTTAGTTTACTGTCTTCATGACAATTATTTCCTTAAATACAGGAGAAAGGATGGGTAAACACTGGAGAAAAATATTGTTGCATCTTGGCTCCTGAAAAGATTGATTTTTTTTTTTTTTTTTTCTTTTTTTTTTAATAATTTTGTAAAAGTAATGGAAGGAACTGTTATAAATAATAGACATCTATTTTCAAACAGTTGCATTGATTTCTAAGTTTGTTCATCCCTAGCGCTAAACAAACAGCCTAGTTTCCATCTAACTTTTACTGTACAGTGCATCACAAAAGTGAGTACACCCCTCGCATTTCTGCAGATATTTAAGTATATCTTTTCATGGGACAACATGGTCCTAAGGTCTGATGAGACGAAGATTCATTTTTTTGGTTCCGATGGTCTCAAGCATGTGTGGCGGCGACCAGGTGAGGAGTACAAAGATAAGTGTGTCATGCCTACAGTCAAGCATGGTGGTGGGAATGACCCCCCCCACCTCTTCAATCTCTGCAGCAATGCTGACAGCACTATTGTAACGAGTCACATGACATTTTGGAGGGAAAATGACAAGCAGTTCTCAATTTGGACATTTAGGGATGTATGTAGTTCCCATGCGGTGTACTCACTTTTGTTGCCAGGGGTTTAGATATTAATGGCTATATTTTGAGTTATTTTGAGGGGAAAATAAATTAACTCTTATATAAGCTGCACACAGACTACTTTTCATTGTGTCAAAGTGTCATTTTGTCAGTGTTGTCCCATGAAAAAATATACTTAAATATCTGCAGAAATGCGAGGGGTGTATTCACTTTTGTGATACACTGTACATTAATGTATACAGGTAGTCCCAGGTTTAGAAACAAGTTCGGTTCCTGCGCTGGCGATGTAACCCAGATTTCCGCCTAAATCAGAATTAACCCTTTAAATACCTCAAAACACCCTCTAAAAAAAAAAAAAAAAAATCCTAAAGCATGTATTATACGTCATTAGGGCTGCAGCTATCGATTATTTTAGTAGTCGATTAATCGATGAACTAGTTAGGTCGAATAATCGAGTAATCGGATAAGGAACATGAAAAATTAAAATACCCGAGCTGAGCCTGAAACGGTATAAAAAAATAAATAAGGATTTATGCAAAAAAAAAAAAAAGAACAATTGGATAATTTACACAGCAAAAATTTGCTAGCTTAAATGCTATAAAATGCTAACTTTTTTTGTTGTTGTACAATGCTCTTGACAAATGGTTCAGACATTTTTCCACAGAAAATGGCTAAATATACCTATAAACTAAATTATGAACGCATTAAAAAACATTAGTTCAAACAAAAACTTATGCTGGTCTTAACATGGGGCAGCTGGATTCAGCCATGTGAAATCAGGCAGACTAGAGGGCAGCGGAGCAGCCCAAATCAATAAAACTCAATGCAAACACTTTCAAAATAAACCATTAAAACCCCACTTTAACTAAACGAATACTCGAGGTAGCTAGGCATGTGCCGGTATGATATTTTGACGGTACGATAACCGTGAGCAAAAATACCGTGGTTTCACGGTATCACGGTATTGCAATTATAGCTCAAAAAAACTTTGAGATGTATGGGTTTAAAAAAAAAAAAAAACTTTTTTCCATTGAACAGATTTTTTTTTTTCAGACCGTAGTTGCAAATTGGAACATGAATATATTGTTAAAATAAATAAATTATCAATTTGAAAAAAAATATATATATATTATAAATAAAATTAAACTAAATATAATTTATAGACTATACTCACAGCCACAGCTCAAGTTGCTCAAGATTAGAGCAAGAACAAAATAATTTCTATAAAAAAGTAAAAACACTTCTGAATTTTTTTTTTTTTTTTAATTATACTGCATGACTTTTTTTTTTGAGGGTGGAAAAGCTTAAGTGAAATTTCGGCATTTTCAGCCACTATGTCAACTGTAGCCTACATGATGTCATGCCTTTGTGTTAAAGAGAAGATAAAGAATTCATAAGTTAGTTAAAAATGTATAAGTTAGTTAAAATGTCAATATTGTTGTGGAAAGGTTTCATCTAAAAAAAATAAATTAAAAAAAACATTGGGAGTGAGACCTCTCCTTGATCCAGCGAACGTGGATTTGTGCTTAGGGCAAGATCATCTTTCGCAATTAGCGATCTTTGACGCTATCACTTTTTCCCCTTCATTCAAGCGAATCAAGCTTGTTTTGTCACTCTGCGGCTCTCACACTCAACGAAGTTGCTCTCCCAGCTAAGCCTAGGCTAACATTCATGTTTGTAAGCTTTTAGTTTGTTTGTATACTGAATTTGAAAGGAAAATGTGTGTTTTGTTTTTGGCGAACTTTTTCCATGGCGCTAATGTGTTGAAGCTACTCACATGGAAAAATCTAATTGTTCAACATTTTAAATGTATTCATTTTGTATATTACACTTACCACGATTTGAGAGCGCAATAAATTGAAGAACAGTACGCCTTATGTTTGGAGTATTTGTTTTTGGGTTAGCTGGCTGGCTAGCCGATAGCGTCACTTTCACACACAGCAACAAACGGGAGGGGGTGAGCGCTGCTGCGCCAAGCCATTTCTGGCTGCATTTTTGACACAAGAAAAATAGCGAATACCGTACTACGGTCTGACGGAAAATTTTAGTGGTTTTGAAACCGCGACGTTTTCACACCACGGTAAACCGTGAAACCGGTAACCGGCACATGCCTAGAGGCAGCAAAATTTGAATCGAATCTTTTTTTTTTTTTATCGAATACTCGAGTTAATCGATTAATCATTGCAGCACTATACGTCATTGTACTGTCCTCGCCAAGATGTTGGAGCTAAGTCCTAGCTAGACAGTTTCGAAATGCCAATGTCAGACGTCCGTGTGGCTTGCTAACTTTATTCAATTGCTCATGACATCAACACTTACAAAAAGAAACTAAAATGTAATCAGTCTCATCTTCAATAACAGCAATTCAAATTTTACAGGTAGCTGCTGATACAGCAATAACAAAGATTAGCATGTATCATTCATCATGTAGCATCCGCACAGCATCAAAAAATAATCACATAAACTCGCCCCAAGTATTCCACCACAATTGAAAACGCACAATAAACAGTAAAAAAGGGGTTATATGCAGTCGTCGCCTCTGGATTAGGCATGTGCCGGTTACCGGTTTCAAGGTTTACCGTGGTATTAAAACGTCACGGTTTCAAAGCCACTAAAATTTTGCGTCATACCGTAGTACTGTATTAGCTATTTTTATTTCCCAAAAATGCAGCGCGAAATGGAGCGGGAGTGCTCACCCCTCCCCCTCAGGTTGTTGCTATGTCCGTTACTCTGTGCTATAGACTAGAGTTGACACAATGGCTGAAGGTGGTGAGCTTTTTCCGCTGTCAAAAACCCTCCCAAAACTGCTCGTATGGGAGTATTTTGGCTACCGAAAAGAAGAAAATGGCCGCGGGTTAAGAGGAGAAAGGACATCCGACGCCAAGACTTGCTTGCGGAGGGTGGCTGCAAGGGGGGAGGCAACACCTCAAACTTGATTTCACATTTACGTGACCATCATCCGTCAGTTTATACAAAATTTAAGGTAAGTAAACGCTGTCATTTACGTTTCCCACCAGCTACGAGAGTTCTCTCCAGTGTGTTTAGTGTGTTTAGCGATAGTAAAACAAATACTATAAAGTCACGTAACTAGCTTGTTAATGAGGCACATACTGTGGCTAGTTAGCATGACAAGATGGCTAACTGGGTTCCTCTCTACCATTAGCCAACTTTTCTAAAGTCTGCCACGCTAGGGCACTCGCCAACAGTCCCGGATTGTGCGGGACAACCCGGAATATAGGAAGTTCTGATTGGTACCGCCGCTGCCAACGCAACCAATCGGAAATTCCGATATTGCGGGTTGTGCCGCACAATCAGGAACTTTTGGCAACCTAAATTCTTTCGCCATTGTAAAAATCTGTTCAAAGTAACATTTTCAGCATACAGCCTGTGGTGTTTTTTCTCTCTGGCGACACACTCGCTCTCCATTAAAATTAAACTAATTAATATTAATAGTAGTAGTCATATATTAACCCAGAAAAGGTGAATATACTCACCTGCATCATAACTTGTTGAGATGGAGCTTTAAAGTCAGTGAAGTGCCCGATAAACACATATTTTATTTAGAAGTTTATTTTTGTTCTATTGTTTTGGCAACTTGAGGTATGGCTGTGAGTTTATTCTATAAGTTCTATTTATTTCCATTTTATTTAAAATATTTCAGTTATTTATTTTTTGTTATATTATTTATTTATTTAAACATATTTATGTCGATGTGCCAATTTGCAAATATGTTGTGAAAAATTAAAAAAATCCTATAAATATTTTTTTTTAAACCTGTGCACATAACACATTTTGGAGCTATAATTGAAATACCGTGGTACCGTGAAACCGCTGTATTTTTCCTTAAGGTTATCATACCGTCAAAATCTCATACCGGCACATGCCTACTCTGGAAGCTTCACAAGCAACAAATGTGCACGCAGGCTGTCTCCTCTGTCACCCGACTGCTCTGTGTATGTGTGCCGTGTGTTGGGTGGGTGGGCGCGTCTGTACTTTGTACATGCACTGGCTTCTTGTTCTACACTTCCTGTGCCAAAATAAAAGCATGCATCACAAAACAAAAGTCAACATTAAAAAAAAAAAAAACACACACGTAAAGTCGAAATTGCATAAGTCGGGTCCATCGTAACCCGGGGACTACCTGTAATTATATTATCATATTTATCCGAAACATAGTTATGGGGGCACTGGCTCCTCTTGCCCTACTAAAACCGCCAATGCTTCTTACATGCACACACCTATACACCGCCAGATCTTAGCATCTAAGTGCATTTCCTGCTTACGCTGTTCACCCTCTCACATACACACACCTAGTCAGACACACACACAGGACAAGTCAAAGAAACTCGCTGCGGTAAGTAACAAGTGAAAACGCCATCTGTCAAGCGAGGGAGCATTTGCTTTGCCTCAGCATTTTCAGGGGAATGCCTTGAAGACAAAAAGGTCCTTGTTCTCAATCTCTCCACAAATCCCATCTCTCATTCTTCCTTCATCCCCCTTGCTCCACGCGCCTTTGCCGCCGCTCCGCCACCATCAGCAAAGTTGCACACATAAGCATTGGTCAGCGTTCAATTACTGTGAACACCAGGGAAGGATGGGGAAAGTACTTGACGGAGAAATGCACTTCAAGCACTGATTAAATACTGATACCAAGTATAAAAAGCTTAGCCTCTAGGTTGCGTGCGTAGTGGTGTGTATGTGTGTGTGTGAGAGAAAAAGAGAGAAGGGGGGCTCTATCCAATACTGATACAACTATTTCATCATTATGACCCTCTATTACAGTACTTGCCAACTTGCTTACTACATACTTTTGATACACTCTGCAGAGTGCTGACTCTAACTAAAGCTGCTGATTTGGAATCATTAGGGGGTGAAGTTTCGGTTTTCTTGGGTCCACAGAGCTTCCCTATTACTCTTGAGTTGCAATGCGCACAGGTTGCAACCAGTCAGCAGATAATGTAATAATAAGTCAATGAGGAGGAGCCACTCAGTAGCAACACAGGAGAGAGAAGTGCTTTACGTTTTTAGTTATTTATTAATTAATTTAGACAGTTAGACAGGCTTGGCTAGTAATGAACCCCATTTTCTAGACCACTTATCAAGTTTAGGGTCACAGGGAGCTGTAGCCTATGACAGCTGCTTTTGGGCAATAAGCAGACTACACCCTGAGCCTGTCGTATCTCAGCCTAAGGGCAAAGGAGAAGAGTGATGTGAACTGTTTTATACAGTATGTCAGGAACAGCTTTGCAACCAATCTTGTCTCTTAATAAATAAAGCTATCAGCAGAAATGCCTTCTCTACATTGGTATACTCAAACACTATAATTATGCCTCAGTAAATATTCAATTAATTTAGTGGTACCCTAACATTTAATATATAGTAGATATATAGTAGAGACTCAAAATAGCTTGGGTTTCCATAGGATTGTGAGGCACTGTAATATTGCCTTAACACCGCAAAAATCAAATTTTTAAAAGTGTACTCAAAAAGTTTATATTTAAAATGCCTTGCCTCTAAAAGTGAATAAAAATGTATCTAAATGCTTGTTTGAAATCAGAGCTTTCAAAATTATTATTGAACATAAAGATTCAATACAACTGAACTGTATGTACTGAAATTTTACCACTGCCACAAAATACATTTTGTACATTCAGGTCTGTGAGCCTTATTCCATAGCTCACTTGGAGGGTTACAGAATTAACTTATTCACTCACTGCCAGCTCAGGTTACTAGTGTACCGTAATTTTCGGACTATAAGGCGCACCTGACCACCACCCACCAAATTTGACTTAAAAATGGCATTTGTTCATAGATAAGCAGCAGATGTCCTCATTGTATTATGGGATATTTACACCAAAAAATAATAACCGGTAACACACACTGTAACAGATGTCATTTAGTGTTATGTGGCAAATTATCTCACTTTTGAATGGATGTAAAAGATCCGAACTGGACATAAATGGAGTTAGTGACATAATTTGCTGGATGACACTTAATGACATATGTCATAAGCATTCAGTAATGCCCATGATAGTGTCATAATTATGACGGTCTTGTGACAGTCTTATGACGCCGCTGCCAAATAAAGTGTTACCTATCAAACCAAATAAATCCACAAATAAGCCACACTGGACTATAAGCCGCAGAATTCAAAATGAAAGAAAAAAGTAGCGGCTTATAGTATGAAAATGACTTATTCAAAGAGTCTCTATTGATGCTGGCAACGGATTGGAAGTCTGTCGCTGTCAATTAGTTGAGCAGCGTACACAGTTTAACTCACAGGCTGCCATTGACGTTAGACCAAGGGCGTAGATTTGCATAGTGACGGTAGGGACATAACACTACCAACTTTTCAGGATGCTCAAATTGTCCCCACCAACTTTTAAGCAACCTTATTTGTATTGTATAATGAATTCAGTTAGATAGTCTTCCCATATGTTGTAAGGATAGAATAGATAGAATAAACCCTACCATCATAAGTGAATGGTTTTCATGATGTTCAGACTTACATGTCACCCCCTTCGAAGAGAAAGGATATTAGAAGTTTTTTTCAGCCAGCAGCAGCCACTGTAAGTAATGTAAAAAGACGTCAATGTGTTGGAGGTGGGGAACACGCCACTGATTTTGCTACTGAAAGTCCAACTTGTATCAGAGTTAGCCTAACATTAAACTGTCTGAACTTGCTAACCAGTAAATCTTAAGTAGAAAGCTGCTTAGAGAAAAGCGTCATCCTGTATGTTTTCTACTGTTAACGTTAATTATACTGTGCATTTATTCATTATTAAAATGTATTTATTTTCTACCACATATATTTAAAAATATTTTTATTTGCAGCCTGTACAAGTGTAACACCACCACCACCACCTATGCAGACATTTTACAACCCCCCCACCCCCAATAAAAAATCCCAACCACTGTAATTTCCTTTATACTGAAAGTCCGACTTGCATCAGAGTTAGCATAACATTAAACTGTGTGAACTTGCTAACCAGTAAATCTTGAGTAGAAAGCTGCTTAGAGAGACGCGTCATCCTATGTTTTCTACTGTTAACGTTAATTATACTGTGCATTTATTCATTATTAAAATGTATTTATTTTCTACATCATATATTTAAAAATATTTTATTTGCAGCCTATACAAGTGTAACACCACCTATGTAGACATTTTACCCCACCCCCAATAAAAAAAAATCACAACCATTGTAATTTCCTTTATAGTGTCCCTAGCAATGTTGAGACCAAACCTAGCCCCTTGCGTTAGACGCCCAATCCATTTTGCCTGAGAGGGCTGGCAGCTGGCAGCGATCCTCTCCCAATCCAATCCATTTTAACTTGGAGGGATGGCAGCTATCTTCTCCCGTTCAAAATGGATTGGATGTCTAGGGCTGTCAATGGCAGTCAGAGTTAATTGGTGTGCAAGTGTCAACGGTCTAATCTAAATAGTGTACAACAGCCATCAGAACAATTTGATGCCCTTCCGCACCCATCACGTGAATGTTCGTCATAAGAAGAGATTTTTCAAATGTATTGTTTTGATAAAAGGTTGCCGTACACTGAGTGAATTCACTGGTAAATCTAACTTGAAAATCAACGTCACCGCCGTCTCCGCCGTGAGAGCCCCGAGTGGAAGCGAGATATTTTCCCTCGCTTTAGACCTTTGTCCGCTGGGCGCCGGTGCCATGTTACCATGGCTCCCTCGTGCCATCCCACTATTATACCCAAACAACGTGGACGTGATGAGTCGCCGCAACAAAATGAGATGTCTCGAATGCGTTTCGCCCAACATTCCTCCGGGTGGAATTAGGCCCGTCGGAGGGCACAAAGCAAACGTCAAAACAACACGCACACACGCGCACACATAAAGGCAGTGAGCGGCGCTCGCTCAAGCTAGCCGCTGACAGGCAGCCTCGGTTTTTTCCCGCAACAAATGTAAGTCAAAGTGTGAAGTCGAGCAGGAGGAGAGTAAGGCGTCAAACAATAACAAACAAAACAATAGTGAACAGCTGAGCGTGTACCTGCAAACGAGCGCTGGCCATGCAGCCGCTTTCAGCACCTCCGCCGGGGACAGTCGGTGAGGCGAGTTCTCCTCTCAGTCTTCCGACTTGTTACTTAGCACATTTTCCCTACTCGCCCGCGTTTACCGACACGTTTAATGGCGAGCAGACGGGCGACATTTCCGCCGAGCGACCTTTGCTGTCAACGTGCCCTCCCTCGCCCCTCTCATTCCGACACATGGCTTCTTCTTTCCCAAGGTTGCCAATCGTACACGTCGTGCTCCCCCTTTGTCCGTATTGTGGAATCACCGCTCGGACCCGACGAGCGAGCGAACGAGCGACCGGCCGGTCGGGTGGTGATGATTCAGCACTTCTACGGGGGACGGCTTGGCTTTTCAACAACAGCTCGATACCGTGCGCGCTCAGCCAGACAACACCACTTTTATTCAGCACTTTCAAGTTGGCATTTTTGCAATGCTGACTCACCAGAAGTGGAAACCGGACCGGCGCTGTCCGTTCGCCCACCGCCCCCGACCTTCGATGGCCGACGCTTGGTGGTGCTGAAGCGGTCGGTTGAGGAGCGAGAAGGAAGGAGCAATTGTTTGGCCCCTGTCCTTCTCTGGACGCCTTGTGTGCTGGCTGTATCCACTCCTTTCTCGCTTCTTTCAGTCTGTGCTCAGACGAGAGACGTCAAGTGATGTTTGGATCACATGGTTTCATTCATGAAGGCGCTACGTAACCCGCATTTAAAGAGACACGGCCCACTACTACTACTAACAACAACGCTATTCGTGCGAGTCACAAGTGGAGGATTAAGTGGAGGATTTAGGAGCAGGAAATTCGGTTACCAACCCAGAACGCTGCCTTTCCTCCCAGGCTTTGACAGCATAATTCAATTGCCTCTGGTAGGTCCGACAAAACGTAGTATCACGTTAGCCTCACAGTGTAAAACTCAAGGATTCGAATCCTGGCTGGTCTAAAAACACCTAGGTCAGGTTGCTAATTGAGTACAAATTTTGAGGGACTCTTAACTTATTGCCACTTCATTTAAAATGGGAGGACTGGCTGTGAATCAGGGACGATGGAGGGTCAGGTGCCGATAGATAAAAAGGGGCACATGAACAGGAATTTAATACATTTTTACAACAACATAACTTCAACAACTTTACAGTATAATTGGCTGTGACAGTGACAGACTTTAATAGCGTACCTTACCGTGACGTCTCCACCGTGACGCGGAAGTGGGTCATCATAGACACGCCTTTGCATTCAATCCATGGTTTTTCTCCAGTAATCTTACAAAAGAACATGCCGATCAAACTCTGCTGCAATGGAACTTCTAGAAACGACTCTAGACATTACGACATACAACCCCTAGCAAAAAGTATGGAATCACCAGTGTCGGACGAGCACTCACTCAGACATTTTATCATGTAGAACAAACTCAGATAAAAAGCTTGAAAAAAAATAATGAATTGGTTCAAAAGTGCAACTCTTTAGAATTCAGAACTACTAAAAGAAATGAATTTTAAAATGTGGTCAGTAAATGTTAATTTTATAGAGCAAGTGCAGGGAAATAGATATGGAATCACTCCATTCTGCGGAAAAATATGTAATCATGAGAAACAAAGAAATAACAATCAAAACATATCTCTAGTATTTAGTAGCACTACCTCTGGCTTTTGTCAAGAGTCAAGAATCTGCATTGGACAAGGTGTCAAGAGTCAAGAATATGCATTGAACAAGGTGATGATGCTGGAACATTTGTTTGAACGTGGTGCTGTTCCAGTGAGCTTTACAAAGATGACTGCCTGATGAAGACATCAAAATTCCCTCAGGCCTTGATGATATGGGGCTGCATGTCAGGCAAAGGCACTGGGGAGATGGCTGTGGTTAAATCTTCAATAAATGCACAAGTTTACATTGAAATTTTAGACAGCTTTCTTATCCCTTCAATTGAAAATATGTTTGCCATTTTCCAAGATGACGATGCATCATGCCACAGAGCTAAAACTGTTAAAGCATTCCTTGGAGAAAGACTCATCCAGGCAATGTCATGGCCTGCAAATAGCCCAAATCTTTACCCTCTTGATAACCTGTGGTGGAAATTAAAAAAAAAAAAAAAAAAAAAAAAAAAAAAAAGGTCCACAGCAAGGCTCCGACCTGCAAGGACGATCTGGCAACTGCAATCAAAGACAGTTGGCACCAAATTGATGAAGAATACTCATCAAGTCCATGCCTCAGAGACTGCGAGCTGTCATAAAAGCCAAAGGTGGTGCTACTAAATACTAGAGATGTGTTTTGATTGTTATTTCTTTGTTTGTTTCTCATGATTCCATATTGTTTTCCTCAGAATGGAGTGATTCCATATGCATTTCCCTGCACTTGCTCTATAATATTAACATTTACTGACCACCACAATATTTTTAATTCATTTCTTTCAGTGTTCATGAATACTAAAGACTAATTCATATTTTTTTCAAGCTTTTTTTTTTTATAGTTTGTTCTACATGATAAAATGTCTGAGTGAGTGCTCGTCCGAAACTGGTGATTCCATACTTTTTGCGACGGGTTGTATGAAGGATGTTTTCTTCATACGTTTCCCGAAACCAAAAATTCGGAGGGAAAAATGTGAAGAATGGATCAACTTGCGCGGACGTCCAAAAGACCAGTTTAACGCCAGCAAGGTGAATCTATTCACATTTCATATGCATTAAACATTTTGTTTGGGGCCATGGTCCTACAGAGGATGATGAGGTAAGTAATTTTGATATTTTTTTTACTTATTTTTTAGCGTAACGTTTTGCCGTGCTGCTTCTGTCTGACAATCAATGACCTGAAAAAAATCAAAATGGTATCTGACTGCCACTGTTACCTTTTCTGTTGTACAAAAACAACTTTAGTAAGGGGGAAGTGTAAATAAATTATAGAATTAAGATTTGTTATTAATGACAAAATGTAAAGTGTTCGTTGGCTTTCACTGAGTAGCATTTGCAATTGCTACACAAAAATAGCAATGTAAATTGCCCCCATGAACGGTCAGAGATGTAAGAGGATATAATATATAAGAAAGACAGGGCATATAGTGATAAAGAACAGATTGTTGAAACAGGAAAATGTCATTGTCAGTGGCGTAAGGCAATGCACATAAGAAAAAGGTGTCGATAAAAAAGCTAGCTCTGGATCAGGTCGGCTCTTTTTCGAGTCTTTTTCAGCCCTCGACACTCAAGCCATCTCTAACTGAACATTTGTGTTCTTTCACATCTTTACCAGTGAATTTGGCACCGGGGACATCATTTTCGGACAGAATTGGTAGGTTTAGCTCATTAAACATCTCGTTCGTACACTAGTTCCATGCATTTACTATTAAGGACAAACGGGAGGTTGACTCGCCTAGCAGCAATTGCTCACGCCATGAATATCAATGAGAAAAAGTGACATGTTGCTTGCGGTACTCTATTGGGAGGGTGAAATAGTGAATAGAAATCAACACTGTCATCAACCCTTTCTGGCTGTGACTCAGTCAGTCTGCATTTCTTCCTTCAACCTCTACGGTATATCAAAACTTCCTTCCTCAACTTCTTTTTCATCTGAGAACAAACCATCAAATCAGATGTTCACTGAGCCACCATCAGCACAGTTTTTTTTTACATTTTTTTTTACAACTATTATTTCATTATTATCCACATTTGACAACTCTAGCACCTAACAATTAGTAAAATGATGACATAAAATGTTATAAAACAACCACATTGTAACCATTGTAATTGTGTGTAAAATGGTTGGACTTATACCTGAATATCATTGAAAACGGTGTTATTCTTACCTATTGTGCTCTTCACCCAGCTGATGAGGGATCCACTGCCTTTAGCAGCCTCATCCAGCTCCCTTTTTTGATCCCTCTATCTCCTTTCCTTATGAAGCATTTCTACATAATGAAATATAAATCTTAAATTTTAAAAATCAGATTCCCCGGTGACTTTTATTTTTTAAAGCTTTCTTAATTTCTTTCTCTCTCAATAACGTTGTGAACAGCGAGAAAAGACAGAACACAATTTACAAGGATGACTAGATACATTCAAAAATGTACATTTTACCACAAAATACACAGGAATGGAATTGCCAAATTATTACATTAAGATTCATACAAAAACCGGAATCACAGAAAATTACGATAAAAGGAAGGGCTGCAAATATTACATTTAGATTAAAACGAGAACTTAAAGATGTGCACCTTTATAGATAACGTTGTGAAGAGAAAGGACAAATATGGCTGCCTATAGAGAGTACTGAAATCCACGGGAGGCATTTATCAATTTTCATTCCATTGTTCTGAGTTGAACCAGAAACTTTCATAATTCTCCTAGCGGCACTTGACTTGTTAAAAATGACTAGCGAACAATTGAGCTGATTTCTGGTGTTTCTTTCTATTGTAGCTGCTTGTGTTTGAAGACTTTACTTCTGGCATTCTAGTTTCTTTCCCTACCGAGCAGCGGGTCCACTGAGCCCCTCCATCGTCACAAAGTACTCACAGGTGGACACACTTTTTGCATCCCCTCATTGAAAGACCAGCATCTGCCACTGGTACAGATAATGAAAATCATTCTCTTATCTATTTAAATGGGTGAACTATAAAAATTTTTAAGTTGCCCAGTAAGAATATAATTTGGCAGATCCTTCGAAGGAAGCCCCAAGTACAATGAATTTGACACCTTTGATGTAGAGCGTTTAACTTCACAGTCATATTTCTAAATATGGGAGAAACCTGGAAATACCCTAGTAAGATGTCAACATGTCAAAACGGGGGTTTTCATAATGCTGACTGTAAGAAACTGTTTCAGTGCGGTAAGGTTTTTGGTCTGTCCTCGGGCAGATATGTTATCAAGACAGCAACAGCTATTATGTCAAGGTAGCACACATCTTGAGAAAAAGACAATGTCATCCATAAAACTAACACAGACGTCAAATCAGTTTAACAGAACCCCATTTGATTTAAAATCGTGCTTCAGAGATCTTTATATGCTTTTCCCTCGAGGAGCTATTTTTCATCTAAGACATTTTATCAGCAGAATATAGATAAGGGACGATGTTATCTCAAGTAGTCGCCTCTGTTTGTGTAAGCGCACACCGGCAGGAAGAAAAAAAAGCACATGACACTATACATTTGTTAGATACAACTTTAGTATCAGTATACTGTTTGTCCAACAACAATGCCTAAAACACAGTAACCTAATGCAAAAATAACAAGTTGAGTGTACATACATGCTGAAATTATTACTTTAGTGAAATGCACACTGTAAAAAAAATAAAAATAAAAGGGGGGGGGGGCAGTTGGCTGTTAATAAGGTTTAAACCTGCAACGTCACAGTGGCAGTGAAGCATTAAGGTTTTCCGAAGCTTCTACACACACACAGCGTTTACTCCAAACAAGGAGCGGGAACCTCTTGGTACCTCACGATACGATTTGCGATACAAAGCTCACGATAACGATGATTTGACGATATGGCGATGCAACGATTATCGATACATTGCTCAGAAAATAATTCTAGGATATTCTACAAATAACTAATAAACAGAAAAACAAGCTTCTGCTGTAAATTGGAATGAGTTTATCACTAGTAGAAGTCCAATCCATTTGAAGTGGGAGGGATGGCAGCGAATGAACGAATACCGTCAGTGGCAGCCAATGCCAGGCAATGAGGTAATTTTGGGCCATTTAAGGTCATTTACCAGTTGATTTTCAGTTACTTCCTGTTGATTTTGCGTTACAGAACAGGAAATGACCTGGGAATCACCCAAATGAATAGGCAGTGACTCAAACTCAACAGGAAATGACCCGTAAATGCCCTAAAATGAACAGCAAGTGACCTGTAAATGCCCTGAAAATCGGACAGAATGACTGTGAATGCTCTGGTTTTGAATGAACGAACGTTCCCAGTCTAAATGGATTGGGCGTTGAGCACCGTCAATGCAGCCTTATAGTTAACTGAGACACTATTATGGTGGAAGATATTGGTAGCAACTTGTTGGTTCCTTTTTATTTTTATTTTTTGGGATATTGACACCTTTTTAAAACGATATCTTGATTCTTGACAGGAGCATATCGATAACCTTTTGGGATAGAAAGTATCATGATATATCACCATTTCGATATTTTGTCACACCCCTACTCCAAACTGACTGCAGCACAGTGGTTAGCACGCTTGACTCCCCCAAAAATATTGTGGGTTTAAATCCTGGTTAGAGAGAGGTTTGGGGGTAAGAAAGCAAGCACAAAGATGTCACCACCACCACTAATACTGGTTAATTTTTGGATCACAATATATAAAAAAATACAATATTAAATTTAATTACCATAGTTTTCAGTTTTAGAAAAAGACTATATACTCTTAATTTACAGACACCAAAGCACTACAGTACACTGTATACTAGAGATGCCGATCGATTGGGTCCGATCACGTCATTTTCAAAATATCGGAATCGGCAAAAAAATATCGGACATGCCTTTTTTTAATATATATATATATATATATATATTTTTTTTTTTATTAAATTGTTTTCTAATTGTATTTAATGTTACAGACATAATATGTTACACTCATCCAGAGTCTTTAGTTTTGGCTTAAGGTTGGGTTATCAAATTTATCCCGATAACGGCGGTAATTAATTTTTTAAAAAATGTATCACGTTAAAATATTTATCGCAATTAATGCATGCGCTTCACGACCCACTCACGCATTGTCGCGCTTAATCTGTAATGGCACCGTTTTACCTATATAGAGAGCTAAAAGGCAGCGTAAAATGAGTAGAGTGAATTTTGGCAGCCTTTGGAGCCTTTAATTGGCTAAAGCCTTACAATCCCTCTCCCTACGATTAGAAATATCGTGGGAAGCAATGTGGGGAAGCAAGGTAGTAATTGATCTTTTTCTTAACACCTTATATTATTGCCCAACGCAGAGAAGATATATCAATTGGTAGCACTACGCACAGTCATGGTTGCACTTCCCATCATGCATTTGGGCATGGCTACAGTATCATTTACTGAAAGCTCAACAAATACACTAGATGGTAATATTTAGTCACAATATACAAAGTCACATTTTTCCTTTAAGAATTACAAGTCTTTCTATCCGTGGATCCCTCTCACAGAAAGAATGTTAATAATGTAAATGCCATCTTGAGGATTTATTGTCATAATAAACAAATACAGTACTTATGTACTGTATGTTAAATGTATATATTCGTCCGAGTTTTATTCATTTTTTTTCTTAATGCATTGCCAAAATGTATATGATCGGGAAAAATTATCGGGAATGATTTGAATTGAATCGGGAGCAAAAAAAAAGCAATCGGATCGGGAAATATCGGGATCGGCAGATACTCAAACTAAAACGATCGGATCGGGAGCACAAAAACATGATCGGAACAACCCTACTGTATACTGTAGTTTTCACATACAGTGCCTTGCAAAAGTATTCTGCCCCCTTGAATCTTGCAACCTTTTGCCACATTTCAGGCTTTAAACATAAAGATATGAAATTTAATTTTTTTGTCAAGAATCAACAACAAGTGGGACACAATCGTGAAGTGGAACAACATTTATTGGATAATTTAAACTTTTTTAACAAATAAAAAACTGAAAAGTGGGGCGTGCAATATTATTCGGCCCCTTTACTTTCAGTGCAGCAAACTCACTCCAGAAGTTCAGTGAGGATCTCTGAATGATCCAAAGTTGTCCTAAATGACCGATGATGATAAATAGAATCCACCTGTGTGTAATCAAGTCTCCGTATAAATGCACCTGCTCTGTGATAGTCTCAGGGTTCTGTTTAAAGTGCAGAGAGCATTATGAAAACCAAGGAACACACCAGGCAGGTCCGAGATACTGTTGTGGGGAAGTTTAAAGCCGGATTTGGATACAAAAAGATTTCCCAAGCTTTAAACATTTCAAGGAGCACTGTGCAAGCCATCATATTGAAATGGAAGGAGCATCAGACCACTGCAAATCTACCAAGACCCGGCCGTCCTTCCAAACTTTCTTCTCAAACAAGGAGAAAACTGATCAGAGATGCAGCCAAGAGGCCCATGATCACTCTGGATGAACTGCAGAGATCTACAGCTGAGGTGGGAGAGTCTGTCCATAGGACAACAATCAGTGCACAAATCTGGCCTTTATGGAAGAGTGGCAAGAAGAAAGCCATTTCTCAAAGATATCCATAAAAAGTCTCGTTTAAAGTTTGCCACAAGGCAAGGCAAGGCAAATTTATTTATATAGCACAATTCAACACAAGGCAATTCAAAGTGCTTTACATCACATGAAGACCATAAAAATCACATTTAAATCAACACAACGTAAAAACCAAGACAAATGATCGCATTTAATCACAGAATAAAAATAAATAAATAAAAATAAAATAAAAATAAAGCAAAAACTACTACTAATAATAATCATTGAAATCAGCAATGGGGATAAGCACAAGAGGAATAGAAGGCAGGTAGGTTGAAATATATAGACAGTTATGGATATGCAGTGCCAAACAAAAGCGTTTTTAGCCCTGATTTAAAGGAGCTAACAGTTTGAGCATACTTCAGACGTTCGGGTAACTTGTTCCAGAGGTGAGGAGCATAATAACTAAATGCTGCCTCACCCTGCTTGGTTCTTGTTCTTGGAACATGCAGAAGACCCGTTCCAGACGACCTTAGGGGTCTAGATGTCTCATAGGAATCTAACAAGTCAAGCATGTATTTTGGTCCAAGGCCATTAAGTGTTTTGTAGACGAGCAGTAGTATTTTATATTCTATCCTTTGACTCACTGGAAGCCAGTGTAGCGATTTCAAAACCGGTGTAATGTGGTCCAGCTTCCTTGTATTTGTGAGGACTCTGGCTGCAGCATTCTGTACTAGCTGCAGCTTCCTGACTGATTTTTTATCAAGACCTGTAAATATACCGTTGCAGTAGTCCAATCTGCTGAAAATGAATGCATGCATAAGTTTTTCCATGTCTTGTTGAGTCAGAAGCCCCTTAATTGTGGTTATATTTTTTAGGTGGTAATAAGCGGATTTAGTGACGGACTTTAGATGGCTATCAAATTTTAGGTCTGAGTCAATAATTACGCCAAGGTTTCTGACTTGATTTGTAGCTGTAAGTGACATTGTGCTAAGTTGGCTGCTTATCTTTGACCTTTCCTTTTTTGGCCCAAAAATGATCACCTCTGTCTTCTCCACATGTAACTGGAGAAATTCTGGCACATCCATTCATTGATTTGACGAATGCATTTACTCAGGGAGACTAAGGGACTATAATCATGTGGGGACACAGAAATGTACAGTTGTGTGTCATCTGCATAGGCGTGATAGGAGATGTCATACTGTTCCATTATCTGAGCTAACGGAAGCATATAGATGTTAAATAAGAGTGGTCCAAGAATTGACCCTTGAGGGACTCCACACGTGAATTTGGTTCGTTCTGACTGATAGTTTCCAATTGACACAAAGAAATCTCTATCATGTAAATAGGATGTGAACCACTGAAGAATAGTGTCAGTAAGCCCTACCCACTGTTCCAATCTGCTGAGTAGTATGTTGTGATCAACCGTGTCAAATGTGGCGCTGAGATCCAATAGTAGCAGAACAGATGATTTGCCTGCATCGGTATTCCGACGAATATCATTTAGGACTTTGATAAGCACGGTCTCGGTGCTGTGTTGTGGCCGAAATCCAGACTGAAATGAGTTAAAAAGATTGTTTTGCATCATAAAAGTCTGGATCTGTTCAAACACAACCCTTTCGATAATTTTCCCCAGGAATGTCAGATTTGATATTGGCCTGTAATTACTAATGGTTGAGGCGTCCAGATTAGGTTTTTTTAGGAGAGGTTTTTATTACTGCAGTTTTTAAAGTCTGAGGAAACTCTCCTGTTTGGAGGGAAGTATTTATAATCTGAAGTATGTCTGGGGCTATGCAATGAAAAACAGTTTTGAAAAACTTTGAAGGAAGGATGACAAGGCAGCATGTTGTGGGCTTTAATTTCGACACAATTTCTGTTAAAGTGGCATAGTCCAGGAGGCTAAACTGTCTAAGATTGACGTGGGGGACATTTTGGGAGGCGTTTAGTGTAACATTTGTTAATCCGGAGTTGCACACAGTCTGTCTAATCTTTAGTACTTTGTGTGTAAAGAATGCTGCGAAATCATTACAGGACACCTCAGATGCCAATTCCTGAGGTATTGATGCTTGTGGGTTTGTCAGTTTGTCAACAACAGAAATTAGTGTGCGAGTATTGTTGGTGTTTCTACTAATGATCTCTGAAAAATATGATTGTCTAGCATTTTTCAGTTCCTGGTTGTATTTGCGAAGACTCTCTTTGTAGATATCATAAAAAACTAGGAGTTTGTTTTTTCGCCATCTGCGTTCTGCTCGTCTACAAACTTGCTTTTGTTTTATAGCTAGTATGGCATTTCTCCAGGGTGACCTCTTCTTTCTTGACAAAGTTTTTGTCTTAATCGGGGCAATAGTGTCCATTACAGTCATCACACTGGAACTGAAACTATTTACAAGTTCTTCCACTGGAGCTATTGTAGGGGTTAATGATGAGGCATAGGCCTTTGTGAATAACGCACATGTGTTATCACTTATGTAACGCTTCCTAATCACCTGTTTCCCTTTTCAGAGGATGGACAGGGGTGGTCATTTTAAACATAATCCAGTAGTGATCAGACAGAGCAACATCATTCACTGTGACCTCAGAGATGTTAAGACCTTTGGACATTATTAAGTCCAGTATGTGCCCTCTGTTATGTGTTGGAACTGTGACATGCTGAGATAAACCAAATGTATCCAAAATATTTAAAAGCTCTCTAGCACATCCTTCTTCAGGATTATCAACATGAATGTTAAAGTCACCCACTAAAACAACACAATCAAAGTCCATGCAGACAGTATTTTGGTAAGCTCATCAAAAAACATTGTGTTATACTTCGGTGGTCTGTAAATTGTTACCAAGGCAGCTCTGCAAGGGCTTTTCAGCTGAATGACAATATATTCAAAGGAATCAAACTGACCACATGAAATATTCGTGCATTGAAAACTGTCCCTGATCAGACTGGCAACCCCACCTCCTTTCTTATGGGTTCTTGGCGCACTAAAGAAATTGAAGTTTGTGGGGGTTACCTCAATCAGAACTGTCGAACTCTTATCTTGATCTAACCAAGTTTCTGTTAGAAACAACATGTCAAGGTTATGTTTGCTGATAAAATCATTGATTAAGAAAGATTTGCCAGCTAAAGATCTAATATTTAGCAGAGCCAATTGGAGATGCCAGACTGGATTTACTGGTGAGTTTTGGGAATGACATACTATGCTTAACAGGTTGGCAGAGTTGATTGAACCTTTTTTATTTCTCACCAGCCTAGCCCTTTTTTTGTTGTTTATCACCACTGGGATTGTTGAGCATACATACTGTACTCCATAAGGCCCCGGCTTTTGCTGGGACAGAACAGTCTTTGTAATGTTGTCACAGCCTGGACCCGGTGCACATCATATTGGTATCGCAAACATGGCTTCCTCCATAGAAGGATAATACCGTGTAGTTCCAGAGTTGTAGTGCTTTGGCTTTGCCCCGAGAGAATTCCAGGGGAGGCTGGTTGGTTTGTTGCCATCTTCCCCTGGCACCTGTCGGGTGTGACAGGTACAGGGTGGAAGCGAAGACATGAACTTGAGGAGATCAAGAGACTGGTTAATCTTGCTATCTAGATCCATGGAGTCCCAATCAGGTTGACTCATTATTCCATCCAAACTAAGTTGTCAGCAGGGTGGCTTTCAAGCCACCTGGGAGACACACCAAACATGTGGAAGAAGGTGCTCTGGTCATATGAAACCAAAATTGAACTTTTTGGCCACAATGCAAAACGATATGTTTGGCGTAAAAGCAACACAGCTCATCACCCTGAACACACCCTCCCCACTGTCAAACATGGTGGTGGCAGCATCATGGTTTGGGCCTGCTTTTCTTCAGCAAGGACAGGGAAGATGGTTAAAATTGACGGAAAGATGGATGCAGCCAAATACAGGAACATTCTGGAAGAAAACCTGTTGGTATCTGCACAAGACCTGAGACTGGGACGGAGATTTATCTTCCAACAGGACAATGATCCAAAACATAAAGCCAAATCTACAATGGAATGGTTAAAAAATAAACGTATCCAGGTGTTAGAATGGACAAGTCAAAGTCCAGACCTGAATCCAATCGAGAATCTGTGGAAAGAGCTGAAGACTGCTGTTCACAAACACTCTCCATCCAACCTCACTGAGCTCGAGCTGTTTTGCAAGGAAGAATGGGCAAGAATGTCAGTCTCTCAATGTCCAAAACTGATAGAAACATACCCCAAGCGACTTGCAGCTGTAATTGGAGCAAAAGGTGGCGCTACAAAGTATTAACGCAAGGGGGCCGAATAATATTGCACGCCCCACTTTTCAGTTTTTTATTTGTTAAAAAAAAGTTTAAATTATCCAATAAATGTTGTTCCACTTCACGATTGTGTCCCACTTGTTGTTGATTCTTGACAAAAAATTAAAATTTTATATCTTTATGTTTGAAGCCTGAAATGTGGCGAAAGGTTGCAAGGTTCAAGGGGGCCGAATACTTTTGCAAGGCACTGTATACAGTACATTTACATCGCCTCACTCTTGAGGCATCCCAGGTTCTAATCTTGGCCAATGTTGCCGTTTTCTCTGGGTACCCTGCCATGTGGTGGGGTCTCTAAAAACTCAATTGTCAATAGGTATGACTGTGTTACTAGCTGTCTATATTAAGTGCTCTACAAATGTATAGTGGCCAGTCCAGTGCGCAACCACTTCTTGCCCCGCAGCTGGGTAAGAGACAGCTCACCTGTAACCCTGCATGGATAAGTGCTTTATTGTTTCACCTAACAGCTGCAGACAACTGATATTATATCAGCCAGGATTTCAAAGGAGTGCAAAACTAACACGTGTTTGTTCACGATGAAGAAGTACTGAGGTGAGTTGAATGGAAAACCGACAAACAGCCCATCGCACTATGTCCCAGTTGTTCCTTTGAGTGTGTAAGGTGTTAGAAGTTGTCTGGTGTGGGATGACTGCAAAAGGGCTTCATTGAATTCAGTCATGTCGGTGTCTGGCACTCTCGTCCTTGATATGCAAACAAGCATGTTCCTGCAAAGGTCAGTGATTAAATTGATTGGATGCAGATGACAAATAGCATCTGGGTTACCTGTGAATAGAAGGCTCATCGCAATGAACATAAACATCCTAACACAATTCCCCACTCGTCAGTTGACACTACCCACTACGCGTTATCTGCAAAAGTACTGATTTTATACCATGGTGTTAGAATGACAGACGAAAAAAAAAAAAAAAAAAGTCTTTCATAAGGTGCTCGACATGTGAAATGTAACAGAAATATAACAATGAATTACAAATGAATTTCTCAGAGGAAATACTTAATCTTTACAGCAATGCCAAGCAGCAAATAACCTTGCAAAATATAAAAGGGATTAGCAAAACACTTCAACACAGAAGGAGAAACCACTGCATGCACATGGCCACATAAGCAAGAAATACAAGTGGACGTGTATTAGTTTTAGGAAGAAAATTTAATCCTAAAAGCAGAAATACATTGTTCAGTTGTAATAAGGTTGTAGTTATTCACACATCACCTTCCCCCCAATCAATCCTGCTTCATGACAATGTGTGCATCATCAGAAGGATCCAAGGAGCCTATTTTGACGCGAATGCAAAGTGGCAGCTGTTAACTTAATGTAACTGGCCTTAGTGGAGGAAATACAGTGGTGTAAAAAAGTATTTGAACCTTTTCTCACATTTCTGCATAAAATCACACTGTCAAAATCACAGATGAAAAAAACATTGTCTGCTTTAACTAAAACCACCCAAACATTTATAATTTTCATATTTTAATAATGATAGTATGCAAACAATGACAAGAGGGGGGGAAAAATAAGTAAGTGAACCATCACATTTAATATTTTGTGCCCCCCCCCCCCCCCCCTTTGGCAGCAATAACTTCAACCAGACACTTCCTGTAGCTGCAGATCAGTCTGGCACATCGATCAGTACTAATGTTGGCCCATTCTTCTCTACAAAACCACTGTAGTTCAGTCAGATTCCTGTCTGGCATGAATCACTTTCTTCAGGTCATGCCACAGCATCTCAATGGGGTTTAAGTCTGGACTTTAACTTGGCCACTCCAGAATGTGTATTTTGTTTTTCTAAAACCATTCTGAAGTTGATTTACTTCTGTGTTTTGGATCATTGTCTTGTTGCAGCATCCATCCTCTTTTTAGCTTCAACTGTCTGACAGACGGCCCAAGGATTTCCTGCTAAACATCCTGGTGAACTTTTGAATTAATTCTTCCATTAATGATTGCAAGTTTTCCAGGCCCCGAGTCAGCAAAACAGCCCCAAATCATGATACTCCATCCACCATGTTTCATGGTGGGGATGAGGTGTTGATGTTGGGGAGCTGTTCCATTTTTCCTTCACACATGACATTGTGTGTTACTCCCAAACAATTCAACTTTGGTTTCATCAGTCCACAAAATATTTTGCCAAAACTTCTGTGGAGTGTCCCAGTGCCTTTTTGAGAACATGAAACAAGCAACAATGTTTAAAAAAAAAAAAAAAAAAAAAAATTATACACAGCAATGGCTTCCTCTCTGGAGTCCTCCCATGAACACCAATCTTGGCCATAGTTTTACATATAGTTGATGTGTGCACAGAGCTACTGGACTGTGCCAGTGACTTCTGTAAGTCTTTAGCAGACAGTCTAGGGTTCTTTTTCACCTCTCTGAGTATTCTGCGCTGAACTCTTGGCGTCATCTTTGGTGGACGGCCACTCCTTAGGAGTGAAGCGACAGTGCCAAACTCTCTCCATTTGTAGACAACTTCTCTGACTATCGACTGATGAACATCCAGACTTTTAGAGATGGTTTTGTATCCTTTCCCAGCTTTATACAAATCAACAATCCCTGATCGCAGGTCTTCAGACAGCTCTTTTGACTGAGCCATAATGCACATCAAACAATGCTTCTGATCAAGACAATTCTTACCAGGTGTATGTTTTATACTGGGCAGAGCAGCTTTAAACCACTCATCAGTGACTGGGCACACACGACTTAAATTGTTTGGTAAAAATGGGTTTCAATTAAGCAGAGGGTTCACTCACTTATTTTTTCCCCCTTATGTCACGGTCTGTCATGCTATTCTCATTAAAATATGAAAACCTGTAATTTTGTAGTTAAAGCAGACACAGTTTTTACATCTGTGTGATTTTGACAAATATCAGATCACGTGATGGTGATTTAATGCAGATGTGAGAAATTCCAAAAGGTTTAGATACTTTTTCATACTTTTAGAATTAAATGTACAGAAGTAACTAAAAGTTTCTTGGTCACAAGAAAAGCACTTCTTTGTAATATTATCACGCTACTTGATTTTTAGGAACTGTAAATTATAAATGACGGAGGACAGAGTATATGAAGTAGTGAGATTTTTTTTTTTTTTTTTTAAATATCTGTACTTGAGTATGTTTTTTTGACAATTATTTACTTTCAATACAAAAGGTCGCCAAGTCCAGGCAACCTTAATTCAATCTAAGTTTTCTTTCCCCAACCGACTACCAACAGTCTACAACAAATGATAAAATTTACTGCATTCACACCATCGTTTAAAAAGTTAAAGCACAAGACCACATTGATTAACTGCATGCCAGTAGAAGCAATCCGGTTCTACAATTTGAAAAAACACATAATTTCATTTTTATGATGTGTAATTGTAGAAAAAAAACATCAATCAGGCATGAAAATGGGTCAGGGGTTAAAAAGGTGAGAAGGGTGTGGAGGAAATATGTTCCAGTACACTGTACACCCCAACAAAATATTGAGCTCTGTCGACCCACACTGTGTTTCAGCAGGGCCGTGCAGAGACCGGTGGAGGGGCGGGTGCTCGTAGATCAAAAGAAGCACATGAACAAGTATTTAATACACCTTAAAACAACATAACTTCAATTTTAACCAGCTTTAGATAATAATTGGCTGCGACTGTGACATACTTTAATTGGGAGGGGGCAACAGTGAATAGAAATCAAAACTGTCATCAACACTTTCTGGCTGTGACTCAGTCAGTCTGCCTCTTTTCTTCCTTCAACCTCTGCATCAAAACTTCCTTCCTCAACTTGTTCATCTGAGAACAAACCACATCAGATGGTCACTGAGCCACCAACAGCACAGTTTTCTCAAAAGTATTATTTCATAATGATCCATACTTAACAACTCTAGCACCTAATGATTAATTAAGCAATGAAATAAAATCTTATAGAAAAATAACATTGTAATTGTGTTTATAATTGTATTTAATACCCGACTATCCTTGCAAACTTGTTCTTACCAGGTCTGCTATTCACCCAGCTGATGAGGTATCCACTGCCTTTAGCAGCCTCATCCAACTCCTTTTTTATCCCTCAATCTCCTTTCCCTACAAGGCATGTCTATGTAATGAAATATAAATATTTAAAATAAAAAAAAATAAAAAAAAAACAGACTCACCGGTGGCTTTTAGTTTTAAAGCTTTCTTAATTTCTCTCTCTCTCAATAACGATGGAGGTAGATTTGTGGTTTTATTATTCAATCAAAAAACAAAGTTACTTCTATCAAAAACAAAGTTGCTTCAATCAAAATACAGTATATACTTTTAATCCCAAAAAAGTCACTTCACTGTTTACCAAAGCCTGAGAGGGTTTGAGTAGACTCACTATGAAGCATTTAATAAAGCCAAGCATTTTCTTTCTACTTTATTCTTGTTTAAAAATAATTCGGTGGGGCAGTGACATGTTTAAAACTTATCATAATTCTTACATTTTGAAGTGCTTGAAAACCATTTATAAATGATACTTTGGTGAAAAAAGTGGAAAAAAATGTCATATATATGTATCTTTTTTCCAATGTAAAATCTGAATAAATGCATTGAACACGCACAAAAAAATGGGGGGGGAGCGCTACTTCGCGGTTTTCACTTATTGCGGCGGGTTCTGGTCCCCATTAACCGCGAAAAACGAGGTATCCCTGTATTTCTGAAAAGCTTTAAGAAGCAGGACTCATTCCCACCACTCGTCGGGCCGGTGTTGTGCCGACACCGGCCGTCAGCTCAAATCTAAGCCGAAAATAACGCGTCTCCGGCGGACGGCGGGAGCGATGTGAGGCACCCCCTCCATCCGAGAGCATGCCGCTAAATTTGACTCAACAGTGTGTTTCTTCGTTTATATTACCGTTAAATACACAAGCTTGACGCCAATTTAACGGGAGCTATTTTTTTTCATGGGAGATTTGGCTAGCTCTGGCAGTGTTCAACGCAAGCTGCAACGAATGGCAGTAACTTTTTTATATCGCAAAATGTGAAAACGATTGAAACCATTACTCACCAAATTCAATCTGCTGGCAAATACAGGCAAGTGTGTATGCTGCGCTCTGGTCTGCCCCGGTGTGGATAAGGCCTGCTTTTTGTTTTTGCAGCTTTGCAATGCAACCAAAGGCTCTCCGAGCACTCCATGTACAGTAAGGAGTGCGCGCGTTTGGAATAATGGAACGCAGCTTGGGCCGATGATTGGTTCTCGTCAGCGAAGCATCTAGAAGGATTTGCTGACTGTGTTCTTAAGTGCTCAGTTTACGTACTAAGTTAATCACATGATGATAATAATAATTAAATAAAACCTCCCGACACCCCCCCCCCCCAAAAAAGAATTTCTCCTCGGATCTACGCAATTCACGTAGGTCGCCCTTTTTTATTTCAAAACGGCGAATTTCGCCGAAAGGTGAGAGATTTTCATGCCTGATCAATAAGGGCCAATATTTCCAGTAGGTAGACTAAATTGCTGTTAGCAGACATTTTCAAATGTCATAATTGTTTTAGCCAATCAAATATAAGTATTTTGGAAAGTCTGCCATTGCTAGTGATGTCAGTTATACTCACAATTTCCAAGGGTATTGCAATAGTGAGGTTGTTGACATGAGAGCTCTCTTAAATAGTTGTATATCAATGAATTTTGCTTGACCAAAAAAAAAAAAAAAAAACATAGGCTAATATTAAGAAAAGAACAATGTTGTCCTACTCATGTATCTAGGTTTGTCTGTTGCAATAGGTTGCTTCGGTGTAGCATATCTGTTGCTCCCAGTCGTGTAGTTTACAGTCGTTTCATCCACGGATTTTACTCGGGGAAAAATGGACAAAGTAAAGGACAATGCACTGCAAATATGCTTCAGTAGTTGGCGTTCAACTGTATGAACAGGACAGATGGTCAATGCTGTATTCTATGGATCTTTCACTTTTTGCCGACGAGGGACAAGCGCTTGCTGCACACAAACGGACGGGAGATAGACTTTTACGTCTACAAAAGCCTCGAAAGTCTGTCCAGCACATTTTCTGCCTGTTTGGACTAATGTCATATCGCAAAGTGTGCAAAAGGAATATTTGTCATTGATATATAAAATAGAAGTATGCATGAATGAGAAACGATTCGTCCCCAAGTCGATTTCTGTCGCTTTGTTCCATTGGCACTGATTCTCCTGCCTTCCTTCCTGGCTGGCAATTCGTAAGTTACCGCCAGCACGAAGCAGCGTGGGTAAAATGGATCTCGCGTTCATCACAGTATGAGCTGTCATTTTCTGTGTTTAAAACATTGTTTTTTATAGGTGTAAATCCATGATTTGCATATTTACTCTTTGAAAAATCACTTAACACACATATACACGTACATAATATGCTGATAGCCTGAAATCCAAGTGACCTTTACCAAAATTACAAAAAGTCCAAAAGTACATTTGAGAAAATGCCGCCAACTATAGGCCAGGGTGCATCCCTAATCATGCTTAAAAATTAGGGATGTCCTGGTCACTTATTTTTGCACCCAAGTTCGATTCACCCAATTTTGAGAATCTGCCAATACAGAGTCCTGATGCGATACCAATTAAATTTTTTTTTTTTTAAGTTTTAAACATGTTACTGTCCTGTGCCACCTTCTTAATGTAAATAATTTTTAAAACAAGAATAACGTAAAAAATGCTTGTCTTTATTAAATGCTTCATTGTGAGTCCACTCAAATCCGCTCACGCTACTGAGAACAGCCACTCACTTGCACACACTATGAGTTGCCACACCACACTACTGCTAGTGTTTAACAAGCTAAACAATGATTGACACATGCGGCACCTTTCAAGGTAGCGCTACAAAGCTTCTCTGGCAAGATCGAAGCTTTAACACCTGTCAATTGTTAACCTTAACAAGCAAACTCCAGTGCACTGTGGACCAAGAAAAGCAGCAGGAGGGAGAGTGAGAGGCTGTAGGAGCATGAAGCAGAAAAACATTTTTTTAAATTAAAAACCCGATCCTTTTCACCAGATTCCGATCCTCCGAAAAATGGCGCGATGGGCCCGATTTCTGATGACGTGATCAGATCAGGACATCCTTATTAAAAATACATTTCAATTAATATATTTACAGTATAATAAATTTCCACATCAACTCTTAATGGAAAGTACTACAAATAAAATGGCAGCCAAATTACTTTTTGCTTCATCCTATTTAATGTTACTTAAAATGGTAACAGCATCTGAAAAAAAGATTGCCATTACAAAATGAGATATTTATAACCATTGAGATACTGAAAAAGAGGAAATAAGGACGGATAACACCAGTGATACTTTCACATATTGTGATATGTGTGATACTTGTGAAATCAGGAAAAAAAAGTTAGTAAGGCCTTCATCATTGTATAAAACAAATCAGTGTTTAATATACCGGTTCCCACAAAGATTTGTTCCAGTCAGGGGGGGAAAAAAATCTGACTCAGCCGTGTGGCTAAGCAGGTAAAAATCTTTAAAAAAACAAAAAAAAACAAAACAAAAAACAAAGTCAATCGATACCTTGAATCTCCATTGGAAATGTGATCAAGTGTCTATTTAAACATACAAAATGCACGCTGCCTTTAGTCATGTGAGTATGTATACGAGACAACATATGCACTCTTGCTTTGATTAGGTTGCAAGAATAATGGGACGAAATAAATAATTTGGTAACAGAACTTTGGATCATTTCAGACACCTCGAGAGCCAGTCTTGCATGGTGCAGGGCTGGGAAGTGCATGAAACCCACGTGCCGGTCAAACGGTGGGGAATTTGAAATGCGTTTGTTCATGTTTTAACTTTATGCAGTCAGTTTTTTTTCTTGATTCCAGAGTTACGGTTATTGTTGAAAAGGCTGAGCCCTGATCTTCCGTTTCCATTGCCCATTCCACTGACTGTGACACCAGGTTGCTGGAGAACTTTGTCCAATGTGGTCTTCTTGATGGCTGCTGGAGAGATGCGCTCTTGATCAGCCAAAAACTGAAGTTCCCTGATGAAAGGAAGAAGAAGCTCTCGGTCAAACTCTAACCATTCTTTTAATTTGAAAATAAATAGTATCTAACTTAGTACAAAAAGATAATAGTTATGCACAGTTCCACTAAAAAGACCTATTGCAAATACACATATTGGAAAGGATTTTGCCAGGTCCAATCATCTTACCGTGTCCTAATACAAGACGCTTCTACTGCATTGATCAGAAGACTGCGGAACCCTCCGCTCTCCATGACATGGAGGGCGTGAATGGTAGCGCCACCTGGTGAGCACACATTGTCCTTCAGCTGGCCCGGGTGTTGCTCAGAGTCCAGCAGCATCTTAGCTGCTCCCTGCAGATGGGAAAGAAATATGGATGGCTTTCTCCCTTCAAAACAGTACTACACAGCTTATAAAAAAAAAAAAAGAAGAGTAATGATTTTATTTTCCAGTACTACAGCCAATGTGTTCATTTTTTGACTGAAATTTCTGATTATTTCCAGGATTAATCTTTTTTTCACCTTTGCAATATAATTAACGACTACCGAGATAACTACTGAAAATAACAGCCAAAGCATAAAAAATTACAGAATTAAATTGGGGGGCACAAATACGACTGAATACTACTGACCAAAAGGGCCTGAGCTCCGAGTCGGACAGCGAGTCTCCTGGGCAGACCCATTTTCACTCCTCCATCTGCTAGTGCATCCAGTGCTGTGAACGCCTGTTTAAACACAAACATCCCTTCAGGACACCACCGCATTATCCGTCTTCCAAAAAATCCACTCCAGCTCTGCTTATTTTGCGTCGTCTTCCTCTACATTTGGGATTATGCATGAGGAGATACTGCAGCAGGTATTCAAGTGGTACAAGTCTAAGTCTTTCTCTTTTATGATACAAAACGTGATCAATGTACCATTAGCAGAAGTAGTTACCCTCTGTGAGAATGACTGCACCTTCTGCCACAATGGCATGGTCAAAAGTTAATGTCTAACTCCATGACCACATGCTGATAGCGGTCATGAAGAGTGTTTCCAGGGAAACTTCAAAACCCACATTTCAATTTAAAATACACATAAATCAATTACATATACCTGAAAATGACGATAAGAGGGGGCATGTCATGAACATTATCTATTTAAAGCAATAGCCAACATCTAGTATAAATGACCCTAATGTGAAAGAAGGTTGCACCAAGTATACAAGTTTGCAAATTGCGATTTTGTAGACCTTCAATAATGAAGAAAATACTGTATAAACACAAAAAAATGACACCATTTGCGAACGTAGCCATTGTATGACAAACGTGACATCGCCAGGACCAGTTCGAATAAATGAGTAATCGGATTACAAACATTATGGGTTGCATAATAAATTTTAGGAGATGTAAAACAAATAACCAAGTGTTTATGCTTGCAATAATATTTATTATACTTTATACTATATATATACTTTATTATACTTTTTTATACTTTCAAAAGAGCATTAAATGCGAATACAAAATAAAATTTCTGACTTAACCTAACCTAACCTAACCTAACCTAACCTAACCTAACCTAACCTAACCTAACCTAACCTAACCTAACCTAACCTAACCTAACCCAAAAAAGCTTCTAAATATACTATTAAAATAAAATAACAAACATATTAGCTCAAACAACAACAAATTTATGTTGTATTCAGCCATGTTAGATGATTTATGGCATATTCACTGTCACCACTTTAGGGCTGTGTCCACCCAAATCAATAAAACTAAATGCAACACTTTCAAAACAAACCACTACGTCGCTCTAATTAAACGAATCCTCAAAGCAGCAAAATTTGATTCGAAGCGTTTTTCCTAATCGAATTACTTGAGTTAATCGATTAAATCGTTCCAGCACTACCCTAAACTGATAACAATTAGCTAAAAAAAACAGGCACATACTCTTCATACAGTAGTTGCTGTACCTGTGCAGTATGTCTCTGTCTTTCTCCATTATCTGCATGGGACACAGGTGAAGCCAACTTCACTTCTTGGAGCCATTAAAGCTTGTTTCTCCAATATCCGCGGATACAATAGTGGGTAGCCAATGCGTGGCAAGTAAGCACGGCAATCTGAAATAACTCGCATTTGCGTAGCTAAATAGCACTGTCATTTAAACATGTCTGACAATGGTTATTTTGCCGATTTGCGGGAATTATTTGCTATCATTTACATTTCCACTATTGCACATTAGAAAAATGAAATTCTGTGTCTTTTCACTTTATTAAACAAGATTCATCCGATGGGTAGTATTTGATCAATATCTTGTATATCCCTTTTAGGGCAGGTGCACAACTAGCAAGGTCGCTCGTCCGTGGTGCCCGCCTAGTGTAAAATAACCAAGTATTTTGTTATTAGCTGGTAAGGTTTCTGTGTGCAACTCAGGGGTGTTAAACTTTTTTTTTTCACTGCCCACATAGTTGATATAGTTTCCCTGTGAGGGCAGTCATGACTAACTATATGAATAATTGATTTTAAGAGAAGATACCATCTGTTGACCATGTACAGTAGAAGACCTGCATTATAATTTTAGGAGTGGAACTGTTCTGTAGGCTGTAGAAAGACTTCTTTTAGCAATACAGTGGTACCTCGAAATACGATCCTTTCGACATCTTACATCAAATTTGACTCGTAATTTGTCTCGACATATGACGACATGCTCAAAATACGACGATTTACAACACCGTCGCAATTTTAACGTTTTCCTACAAGACGGCAGCACGGCACATTTTCTTGTGAGAGAATTCAACATGGGTCCCAAGAAGTTTAGTGCAGGTGGTGAGAAAAGGAAAAAGGTGACTCTTACTATTGAAATTAAGATGGAAATTATAGACAAATATGAGCGGTGGGGGGGGGGGGGGGGGGGGATGGGGGTGCATCAGTGAACTGGCTTGAAATATGTTTATGATCTCGACGGTCCTCCTCCGAACGCCGTTTGCCAGTCTTTATAAATTAAGGTGACAATTATTATTATAACATTGGCAAGGAAGTCTTCAGATTTTTAATCATTTATTTCAGAACTTGTGTGACACAACTAGTGATGCACGATAATACATTTTTCAACCGATACCGATAACCGATAATTTCCTCCTCATTCCTACCGATAACCGATAATGTCAAGCCGATAATTCTATTAAAAGATTTATGTAAAATTTTAAACAAAAGAAAATATTACTGTGCAAAAATATAATTTATTGCTTTTTTTTTCCAACATAAAATATGAACAAGTCGTCAATTCCAACATCTAAATAATGACATTGTCTGACATTGTGTAATGGTAAACTTTTGGCAACAATTACTTACAGAGTAAATACCTAAGTTGCACAAAAATGCCTTTAAAAGTAAGCCATTCCTAACATAACATTAATACACTGCAAAACACACTTCCTTAAAACTAGTCAGTTTTAAGTGTAAATCTATTGGAAAAAATAAGTGAAATTATCTGCCAGCACTTCATGTGTATTTCTCTCAGATTTCTTGGAAGAAAAATAGCTAGCTGAAAATAATCTCAACAGCCCTTTTTTAAGCAATACATTATTATACTTAATCCTAAAAAAAACTTGGAAGAAGAAAAGATTTTGAATATTTGTGGCTACAGAATATTATTGTTATTTCATTACAACAGGAATGTGCATATTTAAATTAATAAGTGTTAATAAGTGCCAATAAGTTTAGATTATCTACTGTGACTGTAATTGAGCAGACAAATAAGTTAAATTAATTTGAAAAGTGATTGCTAATGTTATATGCTTTGTTGCACACTGTGAAAATGATTACCTCAAAAGAGCGAGATGTCATGTACCCATTCTGCAGCGCTTTGTTTACATTTGCGGCACTCACGAGTCGCGACATTCGCTTTACAGCAGCTAAACTGATAAACGGCAGTACTATTTGGATGCAGTTGGAGCTCGCATCTCCGTGCGTGTTGTTTTGTGCCTGAGTTTTGTTAAGCCGAAAATAAAGGCGGCATTACAAAGTCATCTGACCGCTCGTCATTTTACATACTGAATGTATTATTGACGGGCTGACTTCGTTTTCTCCATGTTTAAATTATCATCTAAACACTGTGCCGTCATGATAAGCTTGCTTACTGGACATCACTTTTCCAAATGTAGTGGTGAAAATGTGATTGGCATGTTGTTCATGAAGAATGGTGGTCGTATAAACTGCATTATTTTTTTATCCAGGGCTTTGGCTCTCGGGTCATTTCGGTAAAAAAAAAAAATCGTGTCTCGTCTCGGCGGCGGCTACGTTCGTACCGGATAATCCGCCCGCACCGGCCGGTTTGCCGCGGCGTATTCGGGGCCTGGCTCTGCTTACACGCCGTGAGGGAACGCTCGAGAAACCGGGGTGTTCGCCGGAGGTCCTGAAGCCGGGGAACCGGGCTCTGCCCGCCCCGCCGATGGCGAGGCGGCGGTGGCCTGCCGGACCGGCCAGAGCGGCGGGCTCCGTCGGAAGACGGCTATTTGCCGACTATCGGTCTCCAGTCGTGCCGGTGTTTAGATGCGGGTTTACCACCCGCCTTGGGCTGCTTTCCCAAACAACCCGACTCTGAATCGTCACAAGCCCCTAGTTTAACTTAGTGTTTACAATAGCTTTAGCATTCCCGCTAGCAGCAGCAGCCTGGCATTCGTTCCAAAAATCTTTGTGATGCAGTTTTAAATGGATGCTGGGTTAGTGATTTTGAATGAGGACGCTTTCTTTCGGCCTCTTGGAACTTCTGCGGTACATGTTTCGCAAATGGCGAGAGCGTCGTTTTTTTAGTAACAGCCGCCATAATATTCAACTATTTCTTGTCGTATAACTCCGCCTCCTCAACCCCTCCTCCCTCAGGGGCTTCAGAGAGGGGAGGGGTTGAGGAGGCGGCGTGCTGAATTCTTCGGTTGTGCACATTTGGAAGCTAAATCAAGTATATAATTATCGGATTACATTATCGGTTGAATTTTTTATTATCTGGATTATCTGTGTGACGTCATAATTGCCATTATCGGCCGATAATTATCGGCCACCGATATTATCGTGTATCTTTAGACACAACATAGCTATTGTCCGCTGTAGCCGACACGAACAACAACAGATCATGAAAAGAGAAAGAATTCTTCCGCAACTCTCTCACTTTCTCATCAGTTCACGAACAGCATGCAAAACACAACCGCCATATTAGAACTAGAGGTAAGATCGGGCCTAAAAAAATCCAGCCCGGCCCGCAGGTATTAAAGCCCGACCCGGCCCGATCAATTAACTTGATTTGCAGGCCCGAGTCCGAAAAAAATCTAAATTTAATGTTTTACATGTTGGCCCAAGCCTGAAACCCCCCCGAAATGTTATGTTTTATTTGTGAGGACTCAGGAGAAGGAGGAAATGCGGGCATGCGAGCCATCAGTCAGCACTGCTTGGAAAAAGGGAGTAGGGACTGGTTGCGTTTTGTGTGATCACATTTGTGTCGATGCCTGTGCTTAATGATAACAAATTAAAGTCTTTTGTAACTAATTCTTACAGTAAAATAAGACTTTAAGATGCATATTCAATAAACATTTATATCTTTTGTATTTGTGTGTCTGTTCTATCAGGCGAATAGTGGATTTGACATTTATTTTAATTTTTTCGAGTTGGCAGGAAAAAAACACAAGTTTTCTTAACGTTTAAATAGTCTATTTCTATGATTATTATAAATGCATTTACACAACGAAATAACGCTGGAGAAGTTTGTTAAATATATTTCTCGTATGAGAGCAAAGCGCCACATTCGTTTACATTCAGCGAAGCCAACACAGGTTTCTGTATAGCATTTTCAACAATCAATTTGAAGCTTTTCCATACCCCACTCCTACCGGTGCATGTTTGCCTTTTCAATTCACCAATCTTTAGTTTGTTTTTCACCTTTTGCTGCTCAATGTCGAAAAGAAAATACCAGGATGTGGACTCGCGGAGGTCGCCATGGCGGGCGGGGAAGATTAAAAAGAGGGCGGGGCCACGGCGTTCACGTGCGCAGCCATGCACTGGCTCTGCGGCTCCTATTTGCAATTACCATACAGCGCCTTCTCAGTTTCATCCAAATTATTTATTTTATAACAAGTATGCCTTAGTTTAACATCCATACATCATTTTTGTACACATATATAAATATATATTTATTTAAAAAAAAGTTAGTGCGATAGAAGTCCGGCCCAACCCGACCCGAACGTAAATAATTGACATTTTGGGATTTCGGGTCGGGTTGGGTTCAGGCTTAAGACCTCTCTTTAATTAGAACCCAAATTGTTACATTATTATTATTATCATTTGTATTTATAATCTATTTGTGTCGCTACGTGTAATTGCAACGTATATGTAATTGTACCTGCAGTATTTATGAAGGATTTAGCGTAGGTTTTTGGGCTGTGGAACGAATTAATCGAATTATAATGTGTTTTTATGGGAAAATCCCGCCCGATATATAACCATTTCAACTTACAAACCAGGTCCTGGAACGAATGAAATTCGTACGTATAGGTCCCACTGCAGAAGTAAAGGTACTTAGAACGTTCATTTCAAAATTTACATTTTTGAAATTTCAAAAATTAAAAAATATTTTTGTACAACTAACAAACTAGAATTTGAATTGATTGAATATAAAGGATCTTTTACGCCAAAATGACAAGAATTAAGTTTAAAAAATAGGTAAAAGAAGCCAAAAACTGTAAGAAATTACAGAGCAGGTGGCAAACAAATAGAAGTGGCCTGACAGTGGACGTTTGGCTTTAGATAGCACAACACACCTGCTGTGACAAACCGCAGGGAAAACAGCAGCAATGGGGCAAGTGTGCCATATGGAGAGAGGAGGTTGTCTTCAGTAAACAGACTCGTCTAATCAGTTGTTCACACACTATTATCTCCACTACTACTAAGACCTCTTTAAAAAAAAAAATATATATATATATATAGTAAGCAGTTATGAAGAACGTTACTTACATAGGCAGGTCCACTGCCACTCAAACCAGTGACAGCATCAATGAGGTCCTCCTCCACTTCAGTACAGAAACCGACACTGGCCATCAGCTGCTCTAGCAACTTCCCGTCCTCCACCTGGTTGGGGATCACACACAAAATAAGAAAATATTAGATTACTTTTTCCAAATTGGAATACAAGCAAACTAAAGCTAAAACAATGAAGAACATCCTTTGCTTGTTACCTCTGCATGAGTGCCAGTAGCATATACTGTAGCTCCTTCTCGCACTACCACGGGAGTATTAGTCATACACCTCATGACTTTTGGGGCTGTGCGATACTGAAGCAGTTTCTAAGAATTGACACAGGTAAAGGATAAGTCTGTATGAGTATGTACGATGCATTGCCGAAGATGAGGGGAGGCTGACCTTTTCTATGGAGCTGATGGTGACACCTGCAGCACACGAGACGATCAGATGGCGGTCTTCAATGTCTGGCCCAATTTCATCCAAAACAAATGGGATAATGTGTGGCTTGACAGCCAGAAAGAGCACATCGCTCTTGTTCACGGTCTCTTTATTACTTGTTGTCAGGCTCACACCCATTTTCTACAAATAAAGAAAGGGAACTGCGATGAGGCTACAAATGAAATCATAGCATAATAAAAGTATGTGCAGCAAAATAAGCCTGCCGACTTTTTCTGATATACTTATTTTTACAAGCTGCTCTCACCCTTAGACCAGTAACAGTGGGCAGGTCAGTGTCTGGGGAGCTGGCTGTAATCCTGTGTGTAGCGATCACACCTGCGAGTGGACATGAGGAAAAGGAGGGTGGAGTAATTCAAGATTGACAAATGAGAAACAAATGTTATTTCCCTTTAATTTATGTAAAATAGGACATGGATGGGATGGAGTTTGACCTCCAGTTTATTCAAAATTTTACATGTTCCCAATAGACAATCTGGAAATGCAACTTATACACTATAAAAATCAACCTCTCAACATCATAAAACCTTTAGAGCAGTGGTTCTTGTTAGGTGAGTAAGCTTCAAGGGTTCGGTGAAACGCAAAGCCTTATTTTGTACGCTGACTAAATCTAAGCAAAGTGGCATTTTAGACCAGGCTTTGGACTGGTTTGCCCTAAATTTAGAGGCTTCATTCCATTTCCTTCAACTGCTAGCCTTCTATCTAATGCAGGGGTGTCCAAACTTTTTGCAAAGGGGGCCAGATTTGGTGTGGTAAACATGTGGGGGGCCGACCTTGGCTGACGTCCTTTATATTGAACAATATATTTAAGCAAATTTTAGCGAGCCATTATGTGTGTCACATTTGCTTTATTTTTTTTTTTTAAATTAAATATTTTCAACAATCTCGCAACTAGCCTTGTGGCTAAGCTTTCGACTCTCGGGCTCTTGTGAAACACTGCTGCTGTAACATTAAACTAGCTTCAAGTTGCTTCAATTTCTCGCTACGTATCTTCCCTGTAATCTTGTCATATATGTCAGCGTGTCTTGTTTGGTAAAATCGCCATACATTGAACGCTTTAAAAACAGCAACTGTCTCTTTGCAAATGAGGCAAACACAGTTGTTGCGTATTTTAGTGAAGAAAAAGTCCAATTTCCACCTATCCTTGAAGCGTCGGCCGTCACAGTCAACTTTTTTGTTGTTGATTGTCGCCATTTTAGAAAATTGTGAGTAAAAGGTCACACGGGGTAATGTTGCTCAGAGTAATGTTGCTTTTTAGTGGGTAAATAAGGAGCAGCATTTAGTGTGTAAGCTACCTCATATGCTAGTAGCAGTTAGAGGTGTGCAAAATTTCCGATTAGTAGATTATTCGCGATTCGGCCGTAGAAGATTCGAGAACGATTCAAAAACATCCAAATTCCGATTATTGAAATATGCCAAGTAAAGCGGATGTACAACACACAGCGCGCCGCGCGGTCAATGAGCAACGGAGCGAGAGTAGCTAAACATCATGCTTCTCATTACCCGGCCCCTCGGGTAATGCCAATGCTCAACTCACGGCTCTAGCTCAACTCATGCCACGAGATAAAAAAAACACAACATACCTGACTGCTGCTAAAAAGCTGCTACAAAAGTACGTCATCCACATGTTACTGTAGATATCATTTATATAGGACTAGATGCACTACAGTAGCGGTAGCGTTACCAGCACATCTACAAAAAGCTAGATGGGGACGTAGTAAACGGCCGCCATCTTAAGGCAGTACACTTCCCTGCAAGGCTGTTGTAGCGAACCTTCCAAGCAAACCTAATTAACTATTTATCTAAAATACTCCTAAATCGGTAAAATATTGACTTGAATCTATCTTTAAAATAGTTTTAAAACTTTCACATGTCGAAAGTAGACAAAAGGGAAATTATGGATTAACGGGAGCAATTTTAACAACTTTAACGGTTGGTTCACAACATTAAATTAATTGAATATAGTTTAAAGCTGCTGATACAGAATGGGGACTGGAGTTTTTTATATACTGTTATTTTTGTATATTTGTTTACTGCTATATGTTAACTTGATACTGAAATAGTAGTTTGGTTTAGCCTGAGAGTATTTTTGAACAATTTTGGAACTAATGTACAAAACATTAAAAAAAAAAAAAAAAAAAAAAGGAGGAGGGTGCATCAATAATCGTTTTAGAATCGAATCGGAGCATATGAATCGTAATCGTAATCGAATCGTTAGGTGCCCAAAGATTCCCAGCTCTAGTAGCAGTACTGCTGACCAATTTATTAAGTCTGTGTGCGGGCCAGACGTTATTGATTTAATGACAGAGGCTGGAGGCCGGATGAAATTTGACCAGGGGCCGCATTTGGCCCCCGAGCCGGACTTTGGACATGTCTGATCTAATGGGAGGAGAGATCGGTTTGCTCAGCGGAAGGTTGACTAGCACTTGGTATGAGGAAGTATAACAGACCTACAGACAGTGTGAACTGTGTAGATAATTAATTAAAACATTTGCATCATTTTCATATGTGAAAATCAACAGCAAAAGGCAAAATAATTTGTAGTAAATTTAAAATCTGCAAAAATTTTGAACAGGAATTCACTTAGATCTTAGCTTTCTAGGTTTTGAATTTGTGAAAAATGGCTTTATTATGAAATTCCAAAGGGTTCGGTGAATGCACCTATGAAACTTGTGGAGTTTGCTACTTTTAGCAAAGTTAAGAACCACTGCTTTAAAAGCAGTAAAGTGCCGTAATTTTTGCACTATAAGGTGCGCCTGACTATAAGCCGCCACCCACCAAATTTGACACAAAAACGGCATTTGTTCATAAATATGCTGTACTAGACTATAAGCTGCAGCTGTCCTCACTGTATTATAAGATATTTACACAGAAAAGATATTAACCGGTAACACTTTATTTGGCAGCGGCATCATAAAACTGTCATAATAGCAAATGAACCACCATGAAGCTTTGAACCAGTGTGCTGCAATGTTTCATTACATCAAGAAGCTTCAATTTGGCCATCATTGTTCTGTTGGGGTAGACGGTCAACCTCTGCTGCCACCTGCTGTCAATACTGTTGTCGTCCAACATGCCTCCTAGCATGTATTTCAGCACTACAGATGCCAATAAAAAATCAAATTTCATGTTCTGTGCTAATGATTTCTTCAGTTACTCTTCTAGTTGTTTCATTCATTGCTAGTTATGAAATTTGGTAACTATTTGACAGTGGCGCATAATTATGACATGCCACTGCCATGAGACCAAATGAACCACCATTCATTACTTCAAGAAGCTTCAATTTGGCCATCACTGTTCTCTTCGGGGTCTAGTTGTTTCATTCATTGTTAGTTATGGAATTTGGAAACACTTTATTTGTCAGTGGCGTATAATTATGACATGACATCGCTATGAGTAAAGGCGTGTGAAATTTTCGATTCTTAGATTATTAGCGATTCGGTCATGGAAGATTCGAAAACGATTAACAAACATCCAAATTCCGATTACTGAAAGATGCCAAATAAAGCGGAAATAAAACACAGCGCGGTCTTTGGGACGCAATGAGGAACGGACCGACAACTTATGCCGCTAGATTAAAATAACAATAAAACCTGACTGCAGCCGACAGCCGATTCAAACAACGCCTACGATGCTACAAACTACGTCCACATAATGCTACGGTAGATATCTTATGTATATAGAACTACATGCAAAATTATGGAGTCGGCGGCGTTAGCACATGTAAAGAGAACTAGATGTGAAATGACAGACTTGCCGATGTCAGTAAACAGCCGCCATCTTAAAGCACCAGACTTCTCTGAAAGGCTGTTGTCGTGAAACCTTCCGAGCGAACCCAATTAACTTTTTATCTAAAATACTACTAAATTGGCAAAATCTTGACTTGAATACATATTTAAATGATGAACCAGTTTTTAAACTTTCACACGTCGAAAGTAGACAGAAGGGAAATTATGGAAAGCGGGAGCAATTTGAACAACTTTAACGGTTGATTCACAACATTAAATTAATTGAATGTTGTTTAAAGCTGCAGATACAGAATGGGGACTTGAGTATTTTATTTACTGTTTTGAACTGTTAACTTGATAGTGAAATAGTAGTTTATTTAAGACATAGAGAATTTTTGTACTATTTTTGTACCTAATGTACGAGACATTAAAAGCAGCTAATAGCTGGGGGGGGGGGGGGGGGCATCAATAATCGATTTTTAATCGAATTGTAGCCTCTGAATCGTAATCGAATTGTTAGGAGCCTCAAGAATCCCACCTCTAGCCATGAGCATTAATGAATGCTTATGTCAGGGGTGCCCAAGTCTGGTCCTCGAGAGCCCATATCCAGCTTGTTTTCCATGTCTCCCTCCTCCAACACACCTGAATCAAATTATCAGCTCACCAGCAAGCTCTGCAGGAGCATGATAACGGTCCTGATTATTTGATTCAGGTGTGTTGGAGGAGGGAGATATGGAAAACAAGCTGGATAGGGGCTCACGAGGGCTGGATTTGGGCACCCCTGGCTTATGTCATCTGCCAAATTAACTCCCTTTTGAACGGATATAAAAGATCCGAGCTGGACATAAATGGAGTTATATGCCATAATTTGCCGGATGACACTTAATGACATCTGTCATAAGCATTCATTAATGCCCATGATAATGTCATGTCATAATTATGACTGTCTTATGACGCCGCTTTCAAATAAAGTGTTACCTATTAACCCATATAAATCAACAAATAAGCCGGACTGGAAAATAAGCTGCATGATTCAAAATGAGGGAAAAAAAGTAGCGGCTTCTAGTCTGAAAATTACGGTGTATGTTTTCTAATGAAGATAGAATATGCACTTGCCTCATTATAGGTTGAAAAATCCTGCATGAGGATGAATTTTAGAAGTACCACTGCTAATTTATGTACTTGTACTTAAGGTAAAGACAAAATGTCTTTTGTTGGGTCTTTCCTTGAGCATGAACATTATAAAGTATCTTCTGGCAAATGAAAACTGGCTTTTTACCTGCAGCCGTGAAACCTTTGACCAGCGCATGAGCCAGCTGGCCCGCTCCAATGAATCCAACACTCATACTGATGGATGATGTGGCCTCTCTGCTTTGAAGGGAAGAAAAGTTTTATGAAGTAATTTTATTAAAACGCCATTGATAACAATGCACCCATGTTTTAATTACCCAAAAAATAACCGCCAAAATAGCTTTCAAACAAAACAAAACAAAATTCTAACCAACAGAAAACTTCCTGAGCCCACGGACTCTTTACATTCGTCACAGCTAGGTGTAAGTATTAAACAGTTTTTTATTCATCATGTGAACACTGTATTCTTGATGTGTGAGCAACATTTAGTTAATGCTGATACACCGCCATGCTATAAATGACAGCTTGTCCTCTGCTACATAGCTACACTGTTAGCAAGAATTCATGGCCACTTAGTATTAACAGGAAACAAGACTAATACGCGCTTAAACAGGGATGCTTACCTTTGGTTGGATAAACGAAACGACGACCCGTAACTGACAAATGAGATGTTTGACGTGACACGTATCTGACAGTCAGGGGAAAAAAGAGAAAAGAAGCACTTCGGTGTCAACGTGGCTTGTCGCTCAGACCAACCACTAGCAAAGTGCTCCACAATCTGACTTAGACAAAGCTGACCAATCACATTAGGGATACTAGGAGAAGCAGCCAATGAGAAAATATTTTTTAGGATTTGGGCGGGACTTGATGTTACGTCACAGCCAGTTTCATCATGCAAAATGTGACCAATGGGGTGCTATGTTTACTTTGGATGTGGAAATTATGCCATCATGTTTCCTGTAAAGCTAACTTGACCTAATTCTAACATGTAGTTTTAGTGTCTCAATTAACCAGAAAATAATTTAATAAAGTCCTACTTTGCTTTAAAAATTTTCAGGTAGCCTACTTGAAAATCGTTTTCTGATTAATTTTTGCCTTTACTCCCTGGATTTGAAAACGTTTATCTTTTCATCATGTCTCTTAATTTGTCAAAAATCATATGTAAAGTATGGCAAATATTTATTTAATATCTTCTTATGTAAATATCATGTTGTCTGCTGATGTGTCCCTGTACTTCTGGTAGACTTTTGGTCCCCAATTGTTTGACAAAATTATTCAGCTATTACTTTCCTTGCCACTCCTATGTGACATTTCTGCACATTATTACAGCAAGTAGTATATAAATAAAACGTTTATGGGTGCAATGGAAGAAACATTTTATGAGGTAAAAGATGAAATGCTCCATTCAACGAGGCAGTGAGGCACAGCCAACCTGAATGGAGCTCGATTCAATGAGGTGAAGTCTATGATACCTGAGAATAGATAGATCAATATAGATGGCTAGCTTGGTAGAAGGTAGGTACGAAGTACTCGGCCAACATGCTATGTCGTAGCTCCGCCTAATGTGCAATTAATCCAAAAATGAATCCACAATTGCATGCTAAATCGCACAGTTGATGACATCATTGTAAATTGGAGAAAATAATTGATAGCAAACAACCAGTCAGATGATGAGGATTAGTCAAGTGTCATATACTGTATGTTGCACTAATGGAACATACAGTACAAGCTTTTTGTGAGATAAAATCTAACAGTGCACATCTCTACTAATACTAAAAGTAATGTTTTACTGCATACACCAACTCATAGTTTTATGTGGTCACCAGTGTTGGGCACGTTACTTTAAAAAAGTAATTAGTTACATTACTCACTACTTCTTCCAAAAAGTAACTGAGTTAGTGACTGAATTACTCTATAGTAAAAGTAACTAGTTACCAGGGAAAGTAACTATTTCCGTTACTTTAAAAAGAACTTGTTGTATGTCAAAGAATTTGAAATTTTCTGAGCAGTATTCGAGTCAGTGGAATAGAGAAGAACAGACAGGTAGTTAACTTGTTAGGTGCTTCAGCAGATTTGAATTGCTTACCACAGATGTCGACAAAAGCTTTGCCCCGGGACATAAATTACACATTACATGCAGGTTCTTTCCTTTAATTTCGACAAACTTGAAATAGTGTCTATATCTCCACCTCTTAAAGGACAATCTTTCTACTGAATGTTCTGCCATCCCGACCCTGTGCATCTGTTTTGCGTGTGTGTGTTTGCTGCACGCGCTGTTCCGGTTTGCTTGTGAAATCACCGGCTCTGATTGGCTTACAACGAGACATGACTCTAACCCTCAGCCAATCACAATCACTTCCATCGCATCTCTCAAGGGGGATTCAGGTAGGCTCGTTTCCCGACAATTCACGTCACCTTTAAAGCGTCTGCCGTCCTCAAGATGGAAGCAGAATTATTGCTGGCTGACAGTGGGAGATGGGAACGAGGCTAGCATCAGGTGTAGCAAACACAGAAACGTTACCAAACTTTGGAAAGCATTGTCTAATTGAATGAGCAGGGACAAACAGCTTGGAGTCAGAAGTACGTGTGCTATTCTCGAACCTGAACGCACCCAAAGTCTTGGATGACAAATCAACAGAGCAGAGAGTCGACTCGACACGGCTGGTAGTTTCTTTAACTTATTCAGCGTAAGCAACGCACCGCTTTTGACCGTCAGTAACTGTAACGGCGGAAAAAGTAATTGGTTAGATTACCCCTTACTGAAAAAAATAACGCCGTTACGTAACAACACTGGTTGTCACTAGAAGGCCTAATAGTTGCACACAGTTGTCAACTAGTGCAGTCTAGTCTCCCTTGTAACATTTAGTTTTACTTCTAGTCAATTTATAGATTTAAAATCATTTATGACTTTATATACAGTCAAAGTAAAACATTTGGACACCTCATTAAATATTCAGTTCTTTATTTAGAAATGTTCACATATCAATGTATGATCTTAATTTTCTTTATCTCTGGGAAAGAAAGTGATTTAATTGAGGGTAAAAAACAAAAATATATTTGGTTTAATGAGTAAAACAATGCCATCAACAAAAATGCATATTCTAACTCGGGCTGCAGCTACCGATTATTTTAGTAGTCGGTTAATCAATGAACTAGTTCGTTCAATAATCGAGTAATCGGATAAGAAACATAAAAAAAATAAAATACCTGAGCTCAGCCTCAAACAGTATAAAAACGTAAATAAATGAGGATCTATGTACAAACAAAAGGACAATTGGCTAACTTACATAGCAAAAGTCCGCTAGCTTACATGCTATAAAATGCTAACTTTTTTATTTTATTTTACAATGCTCTTAACAAATGGTTCAGACACATATGCCCACAAATAACAGCTGAATATACCTATAAACATGGGTGCACATATTTCTTTTGCTTAGGTTCTCCAGGAGGACCTGGAGAAGTGACTTGAGCTTGAGAGCCGACCCGCTTGATCCGATAAAATTATGACAAGCTTTACTTAGAACCAATTACCTTTAATTAATTATATTAACAATTAATGCTTGATTATCATCAACTGGCACAACAAAATTGCCATTACTTTGAAGTGAAATGTAAAGAAATAAACATAAAAGCACTATTTGAAAATAAAGGGCATTATGCGGCTCCCACATTAACTCCAAGCCCTTGTAAAAGTGGGATGTCCTCCTCATAAGAGCTCACTGAACGTGCATGTTTAGCTTTGTGAAATGAGAGCAAAAACACGTTTGTCAGTGCATGGCGCTGGTCTTCAGTAACTTTATTCCGCCACTTGTCCATAGGGCAAGTGGGGTGCTGTCTGACATCGATAGTTTGCTTAATTGCCACATGCTGGTTTTTTCGTGCTTTTCAAAGTTTGGATGGCTGAAATTTTATAACTCTACATAAAATGCGCTGCTTTTATCAGCGACACTTGGGATTCTCACGGCAAATTTTGTACCACATTTCCGTGCGAGCATCATTTGCTTCTAGCCATGGTACATCCTGCAGCCACTTTTCAGCAAAAGTCCTTTTTTTCGGTAGCTCCGGTGACGTTTCTGTCGTCTGTCTTTTGTCGGGGGTGGGGGAACACTTGCCTGGCACGGCCAGACTGTTCTCCCTGTGTTTTTCCAAACACTGAGAGTATAGTCTGCCAGCCCATTAACGGCTTCTCGAGCAAGTACAAAATCAATCGACAAATCAGATTCATTTATTTGACGTGTTCTTAACGAGCAACTTCACTCTTCCGCGTCGGAAGTCGCCTCCACTATAACACAGATGGCAAACAGGAGAGCCGAGAATATGTTCCAATCCACGGTAAAATCAGTTTTAAATTACCAAAAACACATCGACACAAGTCATTGACAACAGTCTGTCTCACGCTAGCCATGTTGAACAAACTCCGCTCTCCTCGTATGTTTACTTCCGCGCGCAAGTCCCTCGTCCCGTCCGTCGCTGATTGGGCCACTCCGCTGTCTGTTTGCTGTGGCTTGCTCCGCCCTGGAAATTTTATCCGCTTAATGGTGGCCAGACTCAATAGCTGGAACAGCGTTGAGTCTGGAGTACCTGGCTAGGGGAACACGGAAATAATTACTCGGCGGGGCCTGCTTCTTTGACATTTTGAGAAGTGATTTTCTCCTGTCCGCCGCAAATACAGTGGTCAGCCTTTGTACGCAAAAGCGTATGGAAGCCGTTGAGGGCCAGCGCGTTTGTCTACGTCCAGTACGCATGCGCGCATGCGGACCACTTATGGCACCCCTGCCTATAAACTAAATTACAAATGCATAAAAAAACTAACTCAACAAAAGCTTATGTTGGTCTTAACAGGGAGTAGCTGGATTCACCCATGTGAAATGAGGCAGTCAAGAGGGCAGTGTATCCACCCAAATGAATAAAACGAAATGCAAACACTTTCAAAATTAACCATTACAACACCACTTTAATTAAACGAATACTCAAAGCAGCAAAATTTAATTTGAATCTTTTTTCTAATCAATTACTCGAGTTTATCGATTAATCGTTGCAGCACTAATTCCAACTGAGGAAAAAGTTAGGACACCCTACCACCTAATAGCTAGATAACTTTCAGTGAGATGCTTTTTCTATCTACCAGTCTTTGACATCAGTCTGAAGAAAGTTTGTCCCACTCCTCAACACAGAATACTTTCAGCTGTGAGATGTTTGAGGGGTTTCCTGCATGTACAGCCCGTTTCAAGTCACCCCACATTATCATCTCAATGGGATTAAGATCTGGGCTTTCACTTGGCCATTCCAGGACTTTCTTCCTTTTCAGCCAGTCCTTGGTGGATTTACTGGTATGTTTTGGGTCATTGTCATTTTGCTGTGTCCAGTTTCGCTTCGGCTTTAATTTTTTTCACAGATGATCTCACATGTTCCTCAAGCACCGTCTGATACACGATAGAATTCATGGTGGAATCTGTGAGGGTGAGCTGGCCAGGTCCTTTTGCAGCAAAGCATCCCCAAACCATGTTGCTTCCACCTCCATGCTTCACAGTTGGTATGAGGTTCTTTTCCTTGAATGCTGTATTGGGTTTATGCCAAAAATGTCCTCTGTTCTGGTGTCCAAAAAATTCAATTTTAGATTCAACTAACCAGAGAACATTATTGCAGAAGCCCTGGTCTTTATCTACATTCACTCTGGCAAACTTCAGTCCGGCCTTCATGTTCTTCTTGGAGAACATGACTGTAGATCACAGTACAATGCGTAGAAACACAGCAACTACTTTAGCAGTGTGTGAGTGTGTGTTGCAACTACCAACTTACTTCATGTGTGCCATGTCCATTGCTCAACAAGAAAAATCCACACCCACACAGAACCTGTTCTTAAACATTTCATGTGCTGGTGTACCTGAATAAAACAATAGCCACCCAATAGCAATCATTTAAGTGTTGAATGCCACATTGTGTGTCATCAATATTTTACATAGTGGGGAGAACAAGTATTTGATACACTGCCAATGGGTTTTCCCATTGGCAGTGTATCGAATACTTGTTCTCTCCACTGTACTGTACATAATGAAATCCTTCTGCCAGGACTGTAGTTGGGCAAAACAAGAACTGGGCATTGTACTTGTAGTGTTACAAGTGCAGCAGAGTAGTTTAATTATAAGATTTAATTCTGTAGTAGTAGTCCAAAAAAAAATTGCTCTAGTGGTGAACTCTTATGTCAGTTTGATGCTTCAATCTGACCTTTGCACACTTGAATGGGAGAGGCCCTCCCCATAGCATGCACTGCGTGACTGACTTTCACATCTATTTTCACGCCATGCCGCTGGACAGGAATGCAAGGCTGAAGGATTGCTTGCTGCACACGTCTATATATAAAGCAGAAAGCACACCCCAGGGTTGGACTGTAAAAAAACACCAGCTGTTACTATCCTTTGCATCTTAAAAGAAAAAAAAAACATCTAAGACTCTTTTTTAAAAAAAAAAAAAAAAAAAAAAAAAAAAATTACCCACAATACTTGTGGAAATTGACATCTTTGGTTAAAATGATTATTGGTCTTCAACCAGGATTTTTTTTTAAATGATTGAGGTTAATTAAGGTGTAACTGTACGTGCAAAGTAAGTATAAAATAAACAGGTTCTTTTTCAATTTACATGGTCAAACTCAATTTTACATTAAATGTGGTTTATTTGTCATGCTGAGCGTGACTCATCATGTGAATGTTTCTCCCTTACATGTTGCTGGAAGAACTTTTTTTTTGAATTTGTGTGATGTCTTTGTTTTTCACTTGACTTCAATTTGTCTTCATTTAATAGAAAAACTGCGTTGATAATAGTGGCTATAGGGGGTTCAGAACGGACATTTCACTTCCATTAATATCTAGAGCCCAAATTTTCATTTAAATTATTTTTTGTCTTCCCTTTAGCAGTTATAGAGACAGACTCGATTGATATTAAAAGGGTTTACTCATACCAAGTATGAAAATGAAAATAAGTACTTTCAGATGACTTGGATTTGTATTTTGTTAATCTTGTGAGGTTTTGCCTTGCAGAATCCATTATGTTTTGTAATTACGTTATTTAATTTAAGCCTGTGCAATCACACTGGTCCACCTGAAAAAGCACTGAGCTAGCATGAACCTTCACACATTCATTGAATTTTAATGACCACTCTGTATTTTAACTTTTTAAAAACACATAAAGAATCAATAACTGAACATAGAACAATAACAAAACAGTTTTCCAAGCAGCATTTGAAAAATTGGACACATTCAGTGATGCAAACACTCTCACAAATTCATTGATGACTACCTCCCTGTTGTAGCTATCACTCAAATATCACTCTGGATGCCAAGATGTGGAAACATTGTTTTTGGGACAAAACCAGAGGAGAACATCACAGCAGATGAAATCCCCCCCTCCCCCTTAAATTTGGCACACATTAGGCAAGTAGGCAAAAATAATCCCAACAATTTGGTTCTTGCAGAGTTAGAGGCCCTACGTTATGTAGAAGTAAAAGATGTGAAAAGACATCCACGTTTAAGATAACAAAAATGTTACCCTCATGTTTAAAACACTAAAGAAATGGTTTTAACTTTCAAATACATTAATCACACTATTATCAATGCATTGTGCAACCTGCTGCTGGCGGTTAATTCAATAATTAACATAGAAAAATAAAACATCCTTAGCAGAGGTAGTACCTAATGCAAAAAGGGTGTATACTGAAGGACATATAGAGAGCACTATGCAATTATAAAACCAAATAACACCCATTTTATAAAAACTCCCAAAATAGCCTGCCATTGTGTAGGAAAATACAGTGGTACCTCTTCTTATGAAATTAATTGGTTCTGGAAGTAGTCTTGTAACCTGAAAATTCTGTAAGTAGGAATGCGTTTTACATGTAAATGCTCTAATCCATTCCAAGCACTACTGAAACGCCACATTAAAATTTAAAACCGGAATAAAACAGCCAAACACATTTGAATCATTCCAAATACCTAACCTAACTGTTAATCGGGGCCGGATGTAGGGGGGGCTGGAGTGGGCAGAGCCCACCCAGACTTGAGTCGTGCCCACCCAATCAAAATGTCGGGAATATCTATTGTAACATCGCACTGGATATAGAGAACGCAGGGAGGGTTGGTCTCACCTACTTTTTTATTGCAGGATTAACGGTTACTGTTGGCCGCAACCACGCCGGACAAGCAATCACCAAAACAAACTGTTTTTCCAACCTTGTTTGTTATCCGCGCTCTTCCCCCGGACACATTCTCGCAGTCGGACATCCGGGCATTAATGATGTCACCAGCCACAACAACGCGTCGCCCTATTGAAATGGGGGCAAAACACGAGTCACAAGCAGTTGCTCTGTCATGCATTGTAGTACAAACGCGTTGAACTTTTGTCTTATTTGCGGTCTTTTTTCCGTCGGAATGACTAAAAGTTGCCGTGTTGCGGGTTGTAACACAAGGAAGAGTTCGGAGCAGCATTTGAAGTTCTTCATTCTTCCTCGTGAGAAGAAAAGGACAAACAAATGGCTGAAAGCAATCAATCAAGGAACAGTAAAAGAAGAGGGTTCCGTGGCCCATTCTTGCCAGTGAGAACCTAAATCCAGGCACATTTACGTTTGCAGCCGACATTTTATTACTGGTGAGTAAACTTTAACCGATTTTTTTTTTTTGCCCCAATTAGCTGCTCGGATTCAATAGAGTAGGCAGTGATTATTATTACAGTAACCGACAACTCGCAAAGCGTTATTTTTCTTTTGCCGTGAACTGCTCTGATCGGTCAATCGGTATATTGTTGGCCTAGTGGGAATTGGTTATTTTGCTGTGACGTGTTCACGGCTAAATAACGCTTGGGGGCGAATTACCGATTACGGCAGAAATAATCACTCCGTATATACTACCAGTTTTCTTAGTTCCACACAGTACATATTCCATGTAATTGATGAAGGTCAACTTACTGGGTGACTTTATGAGGTAGTTGTAGATGTTTCCGAACTCCACTGCAGGCAATTCCTTTGGATTGTTTATCCAGCTATCAGCTGCGACTTTGTATGGGCAGATTTGCAGGCCAATACACACTAATTTTAAGTTGTATCGCCTCCTCGCGTCTGTCGGCAGTGACTCGTGATAATAATAAGTCATGTTTAAGACGCTTTTATGAAAAAAAGACGCAAAACACAGCTGAAATATATGAATTTCAGACGTTTGTCTACGGAGTCACGCCGACTGCGAGAATAAGTAGATAGATGAATGAAAAAAACCCAAAACAAAAAAAAAACAAACCCCCCCAAAAATTAATGCAGCTTCAACGGGACACAAGCCAGTGTCCTACTTGCGCCGGTCCCAAGCCCGGAGAAATGCAGAGGGCAAAAAAAAAGCCTGCATTGGGGGTGCCCCCTCAAGATTTCTTAGTGCCCACTCTGATGGGTAAACCTAGATCCGGGCCTGCTGTTATTATCTGTAATGGAGTAGATAATACCTTCCTTCTCTTTTAAAATGGTGCCTATTGCCTATCCCACTCATGGTAACACAAAAACGCGAGGAGACCTGTGCTCTTTTGGCGAAGACATCGAGCCCGCCCTACAACACCATCGTGCCTGTGCATGTCATCATACTGCGACACCCAAATTGAAATGTCATCAACAATAGTCCAATAGGAAAGCAAAATCGCATTACTGAAGCATGATGGGAAAGATTATGACAAATAGGGCAGCATGATCTTATGGCGCGACATTTAAAAGCAGAAATCATGAAATACATACGTAGCTTTTACAGTACTGTACTGTATTTTTGCCTCTCGTATCGTGAAATTTATTTCGTAACAAAAAGCAATATTTTCCTGTTGAGGCGTGTCATAACCTTAAAATTAATAAATATAGAGATGAGGTACCACTGTAAATTAACTGATTTATCTTCTATACCGCTTATTCACATGACGGTCATGGGGGTGTTGGAGCTTATCCCAGCTAACAACAGGCAGGTGGCAGGGTACACCCTGAATAGGTTGCCAGCCATTCGCAGGGCACAGAGATAAACAACTATTCGCTCAGTGACAATTTGGGGTGTTCAGCCTATCATGCATGTTTTTGGGATGTGGGAGGAAGCCAGAGTAGCCAGCAAACTCCACAGGGTGGTCAGAGCTGGGATTGAACTGAAAATTTCAGAACTGTGCGGTAGACATGCTAACCACTCTTCCACCATCCTGCCCAGGAAAACGAATATTGTACATTATTATTGATGATTGCTTAGGTCTTAACTTTTTAGTTGTATTGAGTTCATTTTGTCTAAACTTACAGATTAGTTGATTTTTTCTTTTATCCCAGACAATTGTTTTAGGTTGTTTTAATTACCTGACATGTTTCGGCGACTACTTCCGCCTTCATCAGAGTGTCTCCGGTGTTGGTGTGATGTGTCTTTATCAGCTGATGGATGAAGGTGTGACTCACCTGTCAGATTTGACAGGCGAGTCACGCCCTCTGCTGACCATTCACTCTTCCAGGATGCTCGTCCAGGTAGTAGAGGGCATGTAAGCCCCCTCATCCTTGTTGATGGCCTCCCTGATCCAGCGCTGATGTTTGTTTTCTTCGCTGTGGTTTTCCCTTTTGCCGTGATCGGTGATGGCTGACTTGTGATGTTCCTGTTGTGCTTGTTCTTTTATTGCCCTTGTTTGTCTTGGACTACTGACAGTTTGTGGATAGTGGGGTATTCAGATGTCCAAAGGAGGTATTGGTCGGTGCGTGTGGGGTTCCTGTGTAACATCAGCTGATAAAGACGGGTCACACCAACATCAGTGACATTCTGATGAAAGGCGGAAGTAGTCCCCGAAACATGTCAGGTAATTAAAACAAGTTAACAATTGTCTGGGATAAAAGAAAAATTCAACTAGTCTTAACTTTTTGTTTACATTTTAGTTTCAAATATAGTCATGCAATTGTCGTCTCCCCATTTGCCTGTGTCTTCTATATTTTTGCTTATTGAGCCAAAACTATTTATGATCATCTTCTAGAGACCAGATACAGAATATGACTATTCCTTACATAATTATCCACAATTCTAACCAACACTATTTAATTAGTTGGAAATGGACTAGATTTTGAATATTACCAAAATGACATGTTCAAATCTCTAAAGCAGGGGTGTCCAAACTTTTTGTAAAGGGGGCCAGATTTGGTGTGGTAAAAATGTGGGGGGCCGACCTTGGCTGACGTCCTTTACGTAGAACAATATATTTAAGCAAATTTTAGCAAGCCATTCTGTGCGTCACATTTGATTCATTATTTTTTTTAATTAATAATTTCAACAATCTCGCAACTAGCCTTTGTGGCATTCTCTTTCGACTCTCGGGCTCTTGCGAAATCCTACTGTGAAATTAAACTAGCTTCAAGTTGCTTCAATTTCTTGCAACGTATCTTCCCTGTAATCTTGTCGTAGATGTCAGCGTGTCTTGTTTGGTAATATCGCCTCACAATGAACTCTTTAAAAACAGTGACAGTCTCTTTGCAAATGAGGCGGACGCAGTTGTTGCGTATTTTAGTGAAGAGATAGCCCAGTTTCCACCTATCCTTGAAGCGTTGGCCAACGCAGTCAACTTTCTTTTTTTTGTTGATTATCGCCATTTTAGAAAATTGGAAGGGTCACACGGGGTAATATTGCTAGAGTGCTGCTGCCTTTTAGTGGGTAAATGAGGAGTAGCATTTAGTGTGTAAGCTACTTCATATGCTGGTAGCAGTACTGCTGACCAATTTATTAAGTCTGTGTGCGGGCCAGACGTTATTGATTTTATGACAGAGGCGGGGGGCCGAATGAAATTTGTTCACGGGCCGCATTTGGCCCCCGGGTCGGACTTTGGACATGTCTGCTCTAAAGGGACTTCTCCGCTTTTGTTCACAGGTGGAGGGTTTTTTTTGTTTGTTTTTTAATGAAAGAATCTATGACTCATTTTACCTGACATTAAACATAAAAATGCTCGTATGTACATAGAATGAGGCAAAGAGTCATTCTTTTTGCTGTCAGTGCAGTGTGGCCAGTGTTCCTGATTTTATTGGGAGGCATCTCTCTGTGCTGAATTGATGCTCGATCTTTTAATTCTGTCGGAGAGGACGGATGCTCAAGTGATGCAAGAGTTGCCTCTAATGGGTAACATCCCCGTGGGATTCGTCAGAAGAGCGACCATTTCGTATGCGGCACATATTTGAGCAGCAAATGTTTAACCAATTTAATGTGAGGATTTAGCAAAAATCGTCATGTTTTGCAACACTACTTGAATATTATGCATACTATGCGTGACCAGTGAACCCTTATGAAGGGTTTTTCACAATAGGTATTGTCACGAGAGATGAGAAATGAGTCATTATGCGGGCAAATTTTCACGATACAAGCAACGAGCTAAATCCATGAAAGCCTCTCCCTAGCTTGGTGCCTGAGTGTCTCGGCATCCCGCCATGTGGCATGCGAGCTCTCTCATTCGCTTTTTCTCCCCCAGTGTGTCAAGATTCTGCTAGAGGGCATACGAGCATCTCGCATCAACAGAACCCCCCCCATTGACCCACCTGCCGCTCATCCTCGCTGTATAATTTTGAATCGAAGTGCATTCGAATCATTTGTGCTTACAAGTAAACATTAACCATGTCTTTCAATTTACCAAAATTTTGTTTTGTTCATCTAATGCTAGCAGCTTAGCTGGCTGACACTTTTGTTACGTAAGTAAGGTTCAGCCCTCGTGTTAAGTGCTTGTATACAAATAACATGTTTTTTTTTATACTTTTAATTTCTTTTTCAGATTATTTTGCCTTAAAATGATGTCCTGAATAATTATTTGGGTTAACATGGGGGTTCGTGGGAAGTGTTCCATTCATTAACTGGAATTCAGTTATTTCGTATGGAGAATATAAATTCATGATACGAGCATATTCACATTATGAGCTTGGTCGGGGAATGGAATGTGCTCATATCATGAGGGTCCACTGTCCAGTACTTTGCAAAAATATGGTGCGGTATGAAATTGCACAACACACAATGGAGCTTTCTTAAATCGGGACAGATTTAGATGTGGAGGGTGCAGTGTAATGTAATGATTCCATAGCTGAGATGAGATTGAGAACATTGTTTTACTGTCAAAATGACTTAAAGTATTCTTTGTCAGTGGTCCTCCTACACTGAAAAAAGTTAATAAAATGATGAAGGAGGAGTACCTCCAAAGTCTTCATTAAAAAAAAAAAAAAAAAAAAACTGGACACAATTGGGTACACGTAGACAATGAGCCTATACACATAAAAACTAATTTTGGAATGGAGCTGTATACTTATTTAAAACTTGTGGAATGGACTTCCAAAAGACCTGACCTCAACTTTATTGATCATATGTGAACTGTGCTTAAAAAAAAAGGTCAATGCCAGGGAACTAATCAATTCAGATGGACTCTACTCCCTTTCTATTTCTCTTTTTGCTGGTTTATGACTGGCTTTGTGTGGATTTGGGGACTGAAAACTAAATTCACATTTGTGCAACCACGTTATGTTTAAAAAAAAAAAAACATGATCACTAAACCCATTAAAAAAAAAATCAATATTACACTGAAGAAAATAACTGGTGGATTTACTTGATAAAATCATTGTAACAATTTGCACCCAATTTTATTAAGTAAATTTTACTGCTTGCAATATTAAGTTCAGTTCACAAGTTCAGTGTTTTACTGCTTTCAATTAGGGCTGTCAAAATTATCGCGTTAACGGGCGGTAATTAATTTTTAAAATTAATCACGTTAAAATATTTGACGCAATTAACGCACATGCCCCTCTCAAACAGATTAAAATGATAGCAGTGTAATGTCCGCTTGTTACTTGTTTTTTGGTGTTTGGCGCCCTCTGCTGGCACTTAGGCCCAAATGATTTTATGGGTTTCAGCACAATGAGTGAGCATGGTGTAATTATTGACATCAACAATGGCGAGCTACTAGTTTATTTTTTGATTGAAAATTTTACAAATTTTAATAAAACGAAAACATTAAGAGGGGTTTTAATATAAAATTTCTATAACTTGTACTAACATTTATCTTTTAAGAACTACAAGTCTTTCTATCCATGGATCACTTTAAGAGAATGTTAATGCCATCTTGTTGATTTATTGTTATAATAAACAAATACAGTACTTATGTACCGTATGTTGAATGTATATATCCGTCTTGTGTCTTATCTTACCATTCCAACAATAATTTACAGAAAAATATGGCATATTTTATAGATGGTTTGAATTGCGATTAATTACGATTAATTAATTTTTAAGTGGTAATTAACTCGATTAAAAATTTTAATCGTTTGACAGCCCTACTTTTAATATTAAAGTTCAGGTCACAAGCAGTAAAATTTACTTAATAGAAGTAAGAGCAAATCGTTACAATGATTTTATCAAGTAAATCCACCAGTTATTTTTTCAGTGTAAGTTCTGTGTGACTTCCAACTACGCAGTTTAACCCCTTCAGACCTGCATTTTTTCTGCTGGGCAAAAAAAAACTATAAAAATAAAAAATCTGTGCTGATTTTTACTCTACTCAAACACCACAACAATGTACATTTCTTTGGTCGGGGATATTTCATGCTTTTAAGAGCTATTTTTAATGTTAATGTGTTTTAATGCTAAATGGGCACTTTATCCACATTGTCCTTTTTGAAGATGTGTTTGGTCAGCAATTTTCAAAGAGTTAAAAATAGCAAAGAGGGTGTGCCAAACCTCGTGATTTGATTTCAATGGGTAAAGTTTTATCCAATCATCTCCCAGAAGTGGCAATAGCAACTAAATTCAGTGTATTTATTGGTTTAGAGATGCTGATGCATTATGTCCTTCAGCAGCATAGGTCTGAAGGGGTTAAGCAGGATAAGAATACAACACGTGGTTTTTTGTGCCTTTATGTACTTTTCAAAGTCTGTGTTAAATGCAAGGGCGTAGGTTTGGTCTCAACATTGGTAGAGACGCTATTGCAGCATAACCTGCATGTACCATTTTGCTGGGGACGGGACATTAATAAGACCAAACAGATTGGGTACATTTCTGAAAAATAGCTGGTTACTACATAAAAATGAAAAAGGTTAAAATTATTTTAATAGGGAAGAAGTCATTTTTCAAAATGCTTGCTTCATATAAAGGAAATTTACAGTGGTTGTGTTTTTTTTTTTGGGGGGGGGGGGGGGGCAGGGGCTTAAAAAAATGTGTATAGGCTGCTAAAATAAACCTTTTTTAAAAATGATGTAGAAAATAAATACAATTAATGAATGAATGCACAAATGCACAGTCGAATTAAAGACTAGAAAACACAGGAAGACACCTCTCTAAGCAGCTTTCTACTCTTGTTTTACAGGTTAGCAAGTTCACACAGTTTAATATTATGCGAAATCTGATGCAGGTTGGACTTTCAGCAGCAAAATTAGTGGTGTGTTCCCACTTCCAGAACAATGACATCTTTTTACATTACTTACAGTGGCTGCTGCTGCTGGCTGAAAAAAACAAAACAAAAGACTTCTAATATCCCTCCTCTTCAAAGGGGGCAGAGGAGGCGGCATGACATGCATTTCTATCGGGATTGTGTGAATGTAGGGGTTCTAGTCATCAGCCAATCAAACATGCGTTAGAGGGGGAAAAAATGGACCGGCACATTCCGCAAGTTAAAAGGGGTCAAGTCTGAACATAATGAAAGTAATTCACTCAATAATGGTAGGGTCAATTCTAGCCTAACAACACAAGGGAAGAAATTCTAAATTACCTTTATAGCTGAACTCATTGTACAATGCAAATAAGGTTGCTTAAAAGGTGGTGGGGACAATATGAGCATCCTGAAAAGTTGCAGTGTGATGTCCCTACCGTCCCTAGGTAAACCTACGCCCTTGGTTTAATGGTCTGTAATAAAATTGTGCAATTGTGTGTTTAAAATTTTGCCGTTATAATGCGCACATTTAAAACAGCAGCCAGACCCCCCCCCCCCCCCCCCCCCCCCCCCATCCCCCTGACAGCTTCCTAAGTGAATAAACCAGTGTATATTTTTAGAAACATCATTTCTGTCACCTGGTATGAATTTTTCAGATAACAGCCATACCACAAATGCCAATAGCAGATTACATTTCGGACTGGCATGCGTTATTTGGGTAAAATACAAAAGGAAAGTTAGGGTGAGAACACAGCAGTCACCAGTTTAATGCTGAGGTGACAGCACATAGCAACTGGCCGCTTTGGTGAGGCTGTCTAGTCGCACTAATCCCATAAGAGGGTCAAAGGATCGAGCTGCATCTTTATCGGGGAGTGTTAGAGCAGATGTTTTGGTTACATTCCCAGTTCACATTCTGGAGCGCATTCAAATTGAAGTTAACTGTCTTTTAAAAACAGGAACTTTCTCCCTTTGGTTTCTTAAAAAGATACAAAACAGCCCCACACCTACTGCAAGTATGTTCTAAATCCCTTTTGTCATCCATGAACATACTAGTGTTACGGCCGCCGTGGGGTGTTAGACAGATGAGAAGAGACAAATCGTATCCTTTGGGAGTAGATAAGGTCCGCCATATAAAGCACAAAGTTGACAAAGGAGAAAACTGCCACCACGACTTTGCTGTCCCACGGACACTTCCCTTGAGGACACGAGTACGGTCGCCAAGGTGATCCGTATTTGGTGTCAAAGCAGAACACAGGCCACACCACTGAAGCGCTCAGGTAGAGCAGCACCTCCAGCAGTGTACACACCACCACAAAGCGATCAAAGGGCATGCAGCGCACGGTCTTGGTGCGCCCGCACACAGTCATAATGACCACCAGTGCAGTCAGAGTAAAGCAGAAACCGTAGACTACCACGCAGTAGATGGTGGCAGCGTAGAGGGTATACTGGCTCCCGTTTGCCAGAGCGCCAAAGATAATGCAGGCCACAAAGCCTTGGACCACTTTGAGAAGACCGGAGACCGTGGCCATGTAGCCCACTACGGCTTGGCCCGGTCTGGCTCGGCACAGGGCCACTTCGGCCCCGTAGGCCAGAGTCCCCAGGATGGAGCAAACGGTGACAGCGATGCGAAAATTTCGGACGTCACAGCCGGCGTAGGGACACTCTGCTCGGACGAAGAAGAGTGGGTAGACCACGGAGGCTGTCACATACCTGTGAATAAATAAACACGTATACATAAATACAGATGAGTCAATCCAGAATTGGAAGACATTTTACATCCCACTCTGCTCATCTTAAGTAATCCACATGAAAAATACTAAAAACTTTCTGAGTAAATTTACAAGTCCTGACACTAAATACAGTGGGGCAAATAAGTATTTAGTCATCCACCAATTGTGCAAGTTCTCCTTCTTGAAAAGATTAGAGAGGCCTGTAATTGTCAACATGGGTAAACCTCAACCATGAGGGACAGAATGTGAAAAAAAAAAAAAAAACAGAAAATCACATTGTTTGATTTTTAAAGAATTTATTTCCAAATTAGAGTGGAAAATAAGTATTTGGTCACCTACAAACGAGCAAAATTTGTGGCTGTCAAAGACGTTTAACAAGGCTCCACTCGTTATCTGTATTAATGGCACCTATTTTAACTCATTATCGGTATAATAGACACCTGTCCACAATCTCAGTCAGTCACACTCCAAACTCCACTATGGCCAAGACCAAAGAGCTGTCGAAGGACACCAGAGACAAAATTGTAGACCTGCACCAGGCTGGAAAGACTGAATCTGCAATAGGTAAAACGCTTGGTGTAAAGAAACCAACTGTGGGAGCAATTATTAGAAAATGGAAGACATACAAGACCACTGATAATCTCCCTCGATCTGGGGCTCCATGCAAGATCTGACCTCGTGGCGTCAAAATGATAACAAGAACGGTGAGCAAAAATCCCAGAACCACACGGGGGGACCTAGTGAATGATCTACAGAGAGCTGGGACCACAGTAACAAAGGCTACAATCAGTAACACAATGCGCCGCCAGGGACTCAAATCCTGCACTGCCAGACGTGTCCCCCTGCTGAAGAAAGTACACGTCCAGGCCCGTCTGCGGTTCGCTAGAGAGCATTTGGATGATCCAGAAGAGGAGTGGGAGAATGTGTTATGGTCAGATGAAACCAAAATAGAACTTTTTGGTAGAAACACAGGTTCTCGTGTTTGGAGGAAAAAGAATACTGAATTGCACCATAGCCACTGTGAAGCATGGGGGTGGAAACATCATGCTTTGGGGCTGTTTTTCTGCAAGGGGACCAGGACGACTGATCTGTGTAAAGGAAAGAATAAATGGGGCCATGTATCGAGAGATTTTGAGTGAAAATCTCCTTCCATCAGCAAGGTTGTTGAAGATGAGACGTGGCTGGGTATTTCAACATGACAATGATCCCAAACACACAGCCAGGGCAACAAAAGAGTGGCTTCGTAAGCATTTCAAGGTCCTGGAGTGGCCTAGCCAGTCTCCAGATCTCAACCCCATGGAAAATCTGTGGAGGTAGGTGAAAATCCGTGTTGCCTAACGACAGACCCAAAACATCACTGCCCTAGAGGAGATCTGCCTGGAGGAATGGGCCAAAATACCAGCAACAGTCTGTGAAAAGCTTGTGAAGAGTTACAGAAAACGTTTGGCCTCCGTTATTGCCAACAAAGGGTACATAACAAAGTATTGAGATGAACTTTTGGTATTGACCAAATGCTTATTTTCCACAATGATTTGCAAATAAATTCTTTAAATATCAAACAATGTGATTTTCTGTTTTTTTTTTTAATCCACATTCTGTCTCTCATGGTTGAGGTTTACTCATGTTGACAATTACAGGCCTCTCTAATATTTTCAAGTGGGAGAATTTGCACAATTAGTGGCTGACTAAATACTCATTTGCCCCACTGTATGTAATATCAAACATGTATCCATGTTCGTGTCCTCCATATATTCCTCTGAACATTCACAATGGGTATCTGTTGACCGCCTTATCTGATATGACTCCCTCTTGTATCAGCTAGAGCTAGTGCTCAAGGTCATAACTCAAAATGTTTTTCAGCGGAAAATCACCAGAGGTGGGCTGTAATAAGTTTCATTTCTGCTTTCATAGTAGGTGTCTTTCATAGTAAGTAACGCCCTTTCAACAAGCATATAGACTATAGTCTTGTCGTGTACTGTCTCATTGTACTTTTGCGTGATCACAACCCTTGTCTGGATCACATCATTTGCACCCTGATTATATCGTGTTAAGTCTTCAAAGCAGTCAATCCTTGGCCGAGTCTAATTCTTTTCTCTCATTTTGAGCTATTGATTAATACTTGTCTTGGTGTTCAAAAGTGAACTTCCCTGACACATGTCCTCTCCATGTTTGGGTTTTGGGGTTTCCTCAAATAAGTTACCAGTACTTTTTCCGGCACCAAAAAAAAAAAAGTAAAAGTTTGGTCAAAATGTATAAACTAAAAACTCCTGCTGGCAACTGATCTGCAAAAGTCTTTATGTTGCCTAAGGCAGGTTCCTTCCCTAAGGCCTTGGAAAATACATTAGCAAAAGCAATGCAACGTCTATGAGAGCTGTAACATATTCTTGGCTTCAAACATTTTGATCTTTGATTAAGTGGGCTTCAGTTTTATGAACTGCAATCAAACATCCAGTAGTATAAACACGTGCAAAACACAACAGTTATTGATTTGGGAATTGTCTTTTTGGTTAAGGGATTTTAGTTGATTACAACGCATTACTAGATAAACACAATAAATTGGACTGGGATGTTTTTGGCACACAGACTACAGTAATTTGAATTACTCTTGAAGGACAAGAATAATAGAGTTCGTGCATTCATTTTTTTTTGGTTTTTACCTTTGTTAAACATTCACGTATAGTCTTTGCTGTTCAAGAATACACAACAAAACTCAGCTTTATTACAACCATTGGAATTAGCATACTGTAACTTTAAGCTAGTGCCCTTTAAAGGGAACTTCAGACTTATATGCTCTAATAAGCCACAATGGCGTAATGTTTACTGCATATGAAATGTGAATAGCTTCACCTTGCTGGCATTAAACTGGTCTTTTGGATGTCCGCGCAAGTTTATCCATTCTTCATGTTTTTTCCTCCGAGTTTTTGGTTTCCGGAAACTTATGAAGAAAGCGTCGTTCATATGTCATAATGTCTACAGTCATTTCTACAAGTTGCATAGCAGCAGTGTTTGATCGGCATGTTTTTTGTTGTTGAAAAACTACCAGAGAAGCAGAAACAACACGGATTGTATGCGAGGGCGTGTCTATAATGACCCACTTCTGCATTACGATGACAATGAGCGTTTTTGTTTCCCATCATTCTTGAGGGGAATTGTAAATCAGGCTGCTTAGGCAATACTTTTCGCCAAGATTATCATCCATTGAATTTGGTATGCCCGCCGGTGTTGTGCCAATGTAGTTACCTCAGTGAAAAAATGTATCCCCTGGGCAGAGCCATATTGAGGTAGATTTGTGTCTTTATTATTCAATCAAAAAATGTTGATGAATTAAAATATATATTTTCAGCCCAAAAAAGTCGCTTCATCAAAAAAATGTTTGAATGCAAAAATAAATTTGAAACTCAAAAAACTGCATGTGAAAGCTATTTTTCTTTGATTAATTTTATTATTATAATTTTTTTTTTTAATTGTCTTTTTTTTTTGATTGAAGCAACTTTTTGATTGAAGTAATGTTGATTTGTGTTTGGGTCACATTTTGGCTGGGACATTTTTCTCTATTATTCAATCAAAAAATAAGTTGCTTCAAAAAAATATAGATTTTCAAAAAGAAAAATCACTTCTATCAAAAAAAAAGAGAAAATTTTCAATCATAGAAAAAAGTTTTTGAATGCGAAAAAATATTTAAGATTGAAAAATTTGAACATTTTATTTTTCATTGAAAAACTTTTCTTTGAAGCAATCCTTTTTGTGTTTGGGCCATATTATGATTAGGACATTTGTGTCTAAATCATTCAATCCCCAAAAAAGTTGCTTCAATCAAAAAAAAAAAAAAAAAAAAAAAAAAAAAAAAAAAATTCCAATTAAAAAAAAAATCATTTTTAAAAATATTTTTCTTATATATATATATATTAATTATAAGCAAAGCAAAATGACTGTCTAGGGTGCTCGAAAAATAATTTCGACCCATTATAAAAATGTTTTGCAGTTTTATTACTTTACAACTTTTATATATATGTAGGAAAGTCAATTACATGCGATGACACCTTTCAGCCACTAGGGGGGGCCTGGCCCCCCCTAAAAATCCACTTATGATCTTTAGTATGTTCTGTCTGTATGCATCTAAATAAAACAAGGTGAAAGCGCATGGTAGTACTTTGGGTTTTGAATTCGCCTCTTGCAGACTTTTTGCCGGTGTAGTACATTTTGACAGAACACTTTTTTTATTGCTACTCTTATCTTGTCTCATCCCGTCTTTCCTGTTCATTTTGCTTTTGCTGCTCGTTTTGTGAAATATCGACAGTGCTGTCATTCTCCTTAATGTTTCTCTCGGGTTCAAATTGAAAGGGTTGAACAGTTGATATGTTTATGTCGCTAGTCATACTCCGGAAGCCCGGCAGCGTAACCATGTGACGTCACCGCCCTGCGCCGTCAACAAAAATGGTGACCTACTAGTTAAACTAATTTGATAAATTGTATAAAAACGAACACATCGAGGGTTCCAATATAAAATTATTTTAACTCAGAATAACGTTTATCTTTAACAACTACAAGCCTTTCTTCCTGTAGATCCATTTAAAAGGCACTCATTCAACTCATTGGCTGCTATTGACGGTGCTACAAGAGGCTGCAACCATCCCAGTCAAAATGGATTGGTCATCTAATTGCACTGGAATCTGACCATTCACTGTCAGTCCTCCAAATTTAAATGAACTGGACACCTATTGAAGTTAATGGCAAGCAATGTTACTGTTATTGGGTTCAGTTTTTTTTTTTTTTTTTTTTTTTTTTTTTTTTTAAGAGTTAGGGTTAATTCATATCTTATTAATTTGGGAAATTAAATACATAAAACCTATTAATAACAGTGTATCAAGTGGTAATAAACTAAAGTCACAGTATGGTCAATGTAAAAACAGTTAATACAAAACAGCTCTGGTTCATCTATCACCATCATTGGCAGCAAATTGGTCAATTGTAGGTACAATAATCTAACTGTTACTAGGTATGTTTGGCACAAAATTGATATTTTACATACAATGTTTCAACACTGGGGGGTGACTTACACAAGCGTGGCAAAGGCAGCACACGTGACGGTGAGGTTGTCCCAGGATATGGGCAGGCAGCTATAGAGACGAGTGGCATCCAAGAAGAAGACCACCACCGACATGGCAAAGCAGAAGCACCACACGGCCATGCAGAAGATCCCATGCGAACCGCTATAGCCCGCACTGTGGATCACCATGGCGATGACGGAACAACCCATTGCTAGCTGGCAAAAGCGGGCAGCGCCCAGAGGTGAGAGGAGTGCCTTCATGTTCAGATATGGGCCACCTGGTGAATCCATCACTAAGTGGTTGAACTGAATCAAAATTCCAACTGGTGATGTAGTCTCTTTTCAATGTTCTTTAAAAAATCTGGAGGCCACCTGCGCTTTGAATTTTCATCCAGTTTAAAACATTCGTTATAAATTCAAATTCTTTACCTTTCTTGTTGTCTCAAAGGTAAATCTCCCAGAGTGCATTGTCATAACGAAGGGTTTCCACACTTCTTTAGGCCTTGTGATCAGTGCATGTACAATGAAAAAATGAATCCACTCCTCTTCCGCCAAGAGATCACACTTCCATTGTCAAAAGTCAGACGTTTGCAGGTCACTTGTAGAAAAAGTTCTTCTGTGTTCCTGTTGTTCATTTTAATCCAAAGAAAAGTCATCATTCAAAAACGAAATATGACCTTTCTGTGACTGGACTGCACATGAGCTCTCAAATGTTAACCCACATCCTCCTTCCCCTCATAGACTTGCTGCGTTCTAACAGCATGTGCTGTGCGGATGGTATGCTGGGGCTCAGTTGCACCAGAATGGAAGTTATTTAGGGTTGGGACGGGTCACTGCTTAATGAGTGTGAGGGGTGTAGCTAAGGACACACATTAGATAGTCTAGAAAATGAAAAGTGACTGAATCGTTTAAGAATATCACCAATTAAGCAATTGGTCGTCATTTCAGAATGAATCGCTAAGTGTGCAATATACAGTACAACTGAGCAGCTCGATTTTGGAATGTTAGATTCCTGAAAGAAAACTAGGACTCCGAAGTCATTGCTCTCCTTTTTCATAAACACAAAATCAATATTCAACACCATCAAATGTTGTTCAAACAGCATTTTTAATTGAATGATTCTTGAACCATGTTGGATAAAACAAATCCAGCAGTCTTTCTTCACACAAATCAATCAAAACGAAATCACATCAGTCTTCCCCAACCAATACTAATTCTTCACTCCACCAGTCATTACCTCACACAGTTCAAAGTGACAGGCATTTTCCAAGTTGAATTTAAGTGCGCAGCTGTCACAAAGCTGAGTTTGAAGTGCATAATTGGCCGTGCAAGGCAGTGAGTTTAAGACATCTTGCTTGGTTGCAATTCCGTCTTATTTCTTACCTGTATGGAAAACAGACAACCAATCAGAAATGGCAAAAAACAGTTCTAGTGAAATACATGTACTGTAAATTGAGTACCATGGAAAAGTATTAGCACTTTTTCTATTTTGATATTTGGAATCCTAAAACATCAGACAAATATAACTCGAGCAGAAAATGTGTTGAAGAGAGTTTCTTTTTTGCACGTGGCCTTAAACATATTTTCCATAAAACCATTTCAGAACTGGATTTTATGTTTTCCTGGGTTAATTTTATTAAACATTGAAGTGGGGAAAATAATGTGTATGAACTTCTTTTGGGAATTGACTTTAAATTTATTTTATCATATCCTTATTAACATCCTGTTTTATGCCACTTATTTGATATGCATTTAAAGTGGTATGAAAAAGTATTTGAACCTTTTGGAATTTCTCACATTTCTGCATCAAATCACCATCAAATGTGATCTGATCTTTGTCAAAGTCACACAGATGAAAAAACAGTGTCAGCTTTAACTAAAACCACCCAAAAGATTTATAGGCAGCAATAACTTCAACTAGATGCTTCCTGTAGCTACAGGTCAGTATGGCACATCAATCAGGAAAGTCAGGCCACCCCAGAATGCGTATTTTGTTTTTCTGAAACTATTCTGAAGTTGATTTACTTCTGTGTTTTGGATGATAGTCTTGTTGCAGCATCCATCCTCTTTTTAACCTCAACTGTCTGACAGACGGCCTTATGTTTTCCTGTAAAACATCCTGATTAACTTTTGAATTCATTCTTCCATTGATGGTTGCAAGTTGTCCAGGCCCTGAGGCAGCAAAACAGCCCCAAATCATGACGCTACCTCCACCATGCTTCACAGTTCCATTTTTCTTCCACACATGAAGTTGTGCGTTACTCCCAAACAATTCAACTTTGGTTTCATCAGTCCACAAATATTTTGCCAAAACGTCTGTGGACTGTCCAAGTGCCTTTTGCGAACATTAAACGAGCAACATTTTTTTTTTTTTTTTTTTTTATCAGCAGTGGCGTCCTCCTTGGAATCCACCCAAGAACACCATTCTTGGCCATAGTTTTACATATAGTTGACATGTGCACAGATATGTTGGACTGTGCCAGTAATTTCTGTAAGTCTTTAGCAGACACTCGAGTTCTTTTTTACCTCTTTGAATATTCTGCGCTGAACTCTTGGCATCATCTTTGGTGGACGGCCACTCCTTGGGAGAGAAGCAACGGTGCCAAACTCTCTCCATTTGTAGAGAACCTCTCGGACTGTCGACTGATGAATATCCAGACTTTTAGAGATGGTTTTGTATCCTTTCTCATTTTCATACAAATCAACAATCCTTGATTGCAGGTCTTCAGACAGTTCTTTTGACCGAGCCATGATGCACATCAGACAATGCTTCTCATCAAGACAATTCTTACCAGGTGTGTGTTTTATACATACCTGTTAACCCGAGGCCGTTGGCAATCTTACAAATAGTGACGTATGCCCTTACAAATTGGTGACTAATCTCACGAAGTCGTATACAGCATGCAATATGAAACAAAAATAAAACTCAATTTTAAAAAAAAATATGAATTTATTGGTAATATTGTAACACATAACCTGGTACAATCAAAGAACAATCAATATCTTCAGCTACATCATGATTACTAAAATTTAACAGTGACTTTTGTTATAATTGTATGTAGCACTTTTGTCATTTTCTATCATGTCTTTTGATGGCTGCACTTCATGGCACTTCAGCTCGCAATTCAGTTTGACTTGAAGGTAGTTCGTTAGTGTGTGCAATTATAAATTAAAACGGTCAATTGATAAAATTAACTTACCGATGCAATCTTTGAGTCAAGGAAAATTTATTTTGCTAATTCCGAGAAGTGATCAGCAATAGTTGCGGGCAAATTGTTTTCGGCAACAAATTGGCAAAATAAAATCTCCACTTTCGTCACTTTTCATTCTGCAGACTTCATCTTTATGACCGGTGTTGTTAATCTTACTTTAAAAAAGTAATTAATTACAGTTACAAATTACTTCTCCCAAAAAGTTATTGAGTTAGTAACTCGGTTACCTGAATGTAAGAGTACTTAGTTACTTGGCAAAGTAACTAGTGTTACCTTTCATGTTTTTTTTCCCTCGTTTTTTAAAAAAAAAAAAATCAAAACAAAACAACATAACCTTTGCTATGTTTGCAAGTCATTTAATGTTGTTAATCAACCGTTAAAGTTGTTAAAATTGCTCCCGTTTTTGCATTAGTTCCCTTCTGTCTACTTTCGACGTGTGAAAGTTTTAAAATTGTTTCACCATTTAAAGATGGACTCAAGTCAAGATTTTGCCGATTTAGGAGTATTTTAGATAAAAAGTTACTTAGGTTAGCTAGGAAGGTTCACTACAACAGAGCCTTTCTGAGAAGTCTACTGCTTTAAAATGACAGCTGTTTACCAACGCCGCCGAGTCGGTCATTTCGCATGTAGTTCTATATGCATGTGATATCTAGGCGTAGATTGTGGGCCGTCGGCTACAGTCAGGAAATATTGGAGCCACCTAGCCTAGCATTGCATTTGCTACAGCATCACAACATACACTCTTCTCTCTCTGTGTCTCTGACTTTCTCGCGTCATTCAACCAACGCAACGCATAGTAACGCACATTGTCTCGTTGCCGAAACGGTGACAAAATCCGAACGGAAGAAAAAAAAAACAATGCACGAAAAACGTACAGATTTAGAAGGTACGGCGTACACATTTAAAAATCAGTGCTAACGTTTACAAATTACGCCGAAACCGTACAATTTGACAGGTATGTTTATAGTGGGCAGGGCAGCTTTAAACCACTCATCAGTGATTGGGCACACACCTGACTTAAATTGTTTGGTAAAAATTGGTTTCAATTGCTCTTTAAGTCTCCTTAGGCAGAGGGTTCACTTACTTATTTCCCCCCTTTCTGTCATTGTTTGCATGCTATCCTCATTAAAATATGAAAACCTGTAAATGATTGGGTGGTTTTAGTTAAAGCAGACACTGTTTTTACAACTGTGTGATTATGACAAAGATCAGATCGCATTTGATGGTGATTTTATGCAGATATGTGAGAAATTCCAAAAGGTTCATATACTTTTTCATACCACTGTACTATGAATGTTTTATACCCATTTATAATAATTTTAAAAATGCTTTACGGTATTCATCATTCAATAGACAAGTAAAAATAGATCTGGAAGTTTGTGTCGACGGCATATGAAGTGTGTGAGCAGCTGCTTGTACAAGTTATATACTGCCAAGCATGCAGAAAATCTAATCAGCATAGTCTCGGAGATCAAACAGCAAATATTCAAAGCAGAAGTAAACAATGTGTGTGTGTGTGTGTGTGTGTGTGTGTGTGTCTTCTGTCACATCCTCACCTGGAAGCTTGAGCCACTTGGGCACCTTGCCCACGTCAGAGCCGCTGGGCTTAGGAGACTGAGCGTTTCTTGATGGCTGTGTGGAATCATGCTGTGAGGATGGGCCACTGTCAGCACTTGGCTTTGGAGAAGGCAGCAGTTCATCAGTAGTTGAAGGGCTAGGGGAATGTCTTGTTGACTGGTGCATAAAGCTGAGATGAGAAAAGGCATATGTAGGAACATGAACATGGCAGGGCGATGTGGCCTCAAAATGACATCTCAGATTTTTTTCTCCCTCCTACATTTTAAAGGCAGCAATAAGTATAAATGACAGAGAACATTCAAAATAAAGCATATACTTTACACATAAATGATACTTGCAAATACAGCACTTGTAACACACCAAAAGTGAAAAAAAAAAAAAAATCTAATCTGGGACGCTGGTCGTGACCCAAATCCTTTGGATTTTGGAACTTTCAGGTTCAAATGTTCACATGCCCCTAATACAGAGGTCGGGAACCTTTTTGGCCGAGAGAGCCATGAACACCACATATTTTTAAATGTTAATTCTGTGAGAGCGATATAATATGTTTAAAACTAAAAATACAAGTAATATGTGCATTTTATGTAATTTCAACACTTTTAAAGTACAGTAAGTCTCTGAATTCTTTTTAAAAAGTTATATAAATAATCAGTTAAATGAAATAACTATTTTAATATTGCTTATTAATATTTTGTTGTGTCCACAGATCGATTCACCTTATGTTTAAAATGTTTCATCTTATTTTGTTGTGTTTGTGGAAACTATACACACAAGTTTCAGCCTGAAAAGACTGTTGTACTTAGGGTTTTAAACCAGCAGAGGCAGCGTTCGCGTCTTGGCGTGCACGGGCAATAAATGTTCGCATTTTAGAGCGAATAAGAAATGAACCGTCATTGTAGCAATGCGAGACGGACGTTGTAAACTAGTACTGTATTATTTTTCTTGTTTCAGGTGAGAGAAAGATTATAATTTGACTGTGTATATTAGCTAATTGCTTTATTTTAGGATGATTGTGACGTGTACTGTGTGTTAATCTAGTCCAGAAATATGTTAATCGTTAAGTATGTTTATGTATGACTGCAGATGTGTTCGTAATGGTGAGCGGACGACGGGTGAATGCTAGTAGGGTCTAAAATCCAGAAGTTAAATGTTATGTAACAAAAACTTGCATTTGTTTATCAATGACATAAGAATTCACATTTTAGAGCGATTAAGAAATGAGCAGTCTGTGTAGAGCAATGCGAGACGGACGTTGTTTTTTTTCTCTTGAAAAATGAAAATAAAACTAAATTAAATGTGTCGCAACCGACTAAAGCATTTAATCTGTTTGCACCACGCTACAGATGCACAGGTATTATTTCAACCAACTGCCATGCATCATCAGACCATTCAGATGTTCTCCACTGCCGCACCTGTCCTGAATGTCGCCTGATCACTGGCTTGCAAATGGAAAAAATGTGAACGTCCCTTACTGGTTGCTCTTTTTAACACTTTCGATGTGGCCCTTATGCCTGCCAGGTTTTTCCCGAGGTCCTAGCGCCCCACCCATTACATAACGCAACTTTTTTTTTTTTTTTTTTTTTTTTTTAAATAATTGAAGATTTGTTTGCTAGCCAGATGCAGCCGTCGAAAGAGCCATATCTGGCTCGCGAGCATAGTTTTTTTTTAGGGCTGTCAAACGATTAAAATTTTTAATCGAGTTAATTACAGCTTAAAATTTAATTAATCGTAATTAATCGCAATTCAAACCATCTATAAAATATGCCATATTTTTCTGTAAATTATATATATATTCTGTAAAATAATTTGTTGGAATGGAAAGATAAGACACAAGATGGATATATACATTTAACATACGGTACATAAGGACTGTAGTGGGCATTTCACTCTACTGTCATTTAAATCTGTCTATGCTGTCCTCACTCCGAAGCGTCTACTTTTTCCAAAGCTAGACAGCTAGTGAAGGACGCCTTAATAATCAGACTTCTTCCTTTTTCATCTGATTTATTAATAAAATGGCCTCAAACCATTGTCCTCTTTAGACCGTGGTGAAACTACAAAAAAAAGTACACAAGCATTGCATTAGCAACAACGTTAGCTTAGCACGCTATACAGGTTCACAAAACAGAAACAAAAAGCATCTCATACAAAAAATATAACATAATAACATAATATGTACATTCTTTACAACAACCATACTTACGGACAAATCTTGTCCAAGGATCATATAAGCACAACATTACAACGTAGGCGTCAGCCCGAGACGTCGTGCAGCCATATTGAACTGGCAAGAAAGCAATAAACCATGTCGCAACGCGACCACAAGAGTTTGCTGTTAGACAGCACAAAAAACCTTGCTGTAAAACTTACCAAAAGGCAGAATACTGTCTGAGCGGGACATGTGCGTTAATTGCGTCAAATATTTTAACGTGATTAATTTAAAAAATTAATTACCGCGCGTTAACGCGATAATTTTGACAGCCCTAGTTTTTTTATTTAAATAATTGAAGATTTGTCTGCTAGCCAGATGCAGCCGTCAAAAGAGCCATATCTGGCTCGCGAGCATAGGTTCCTGACCCCTGCCCTAATGTGATGTGCAGGTATTTTATGACAGCAAGTGTGATGGTGCCAAAGTGCCAAAGTCTGACATTTGCTAAAGTGAGTTCTTGTTTTATATCTCAACCCACAAAAACATTTCATTTGTACCAACTAGGGCTGTCCCAAACGACTAATTTTCTCCCGATTAGTCAGCCGACTATTTTTACGATTAGTCGAGTAATCTAATAATATATATATATTTTTTTGAACTAATTTAGCAATGAAATTTTTGTTGACGCTTATCAATTCACAAAAACATATTGGAACGCTTATTTATTAAAGTACAAATAAACAAGTAAATAACAATAATAAATCAAAAAAATAAACAATGAGTTCAAATGCTGATAGAATTAACTAGTGCAAAAGAATGGAATGTAAACAGATTCAGAACACTGACTTGCCTTTCCAACATGATTCAAAACAATTCTTAAAAAAACACCTAGCAATAATATTATAGTATAGTACTATATATAATAGTATTATTATAATTCTAATAATTATTCATTGCCAATCAGAGTTTTCATAAAGGGTGTCATTTTAAAGGTATTCTTAGTGTAGAATCTGAATTCTTAAGTATGTGGGATTAACTCCAGAAATCGCTTTTTATATGACGAACATGACATGCTTTTATTTTGAAATGTTCACCGGAAGTACGTTCGCTAAACCGCTAACTTGAGCTTTACACTCCGCAAAAAAGCACTTTTTGTAATTGCGTGTAGTGTCAGTAATAGATTTTTTGGTCTTTTTTTTCGTTTGCAAATGCTGTTAACCAGCGATTTTTCATGTTTGAAGTGTCACCTTTTAACCTTAAGTTTGCTTTCATGAGACGACTGCCAATGTTTTACAGCAGGCTAAAGTAAGTTGCCCCCCCCCCCCATTCACCTCAGTGTCACAGTGTTTAATATAGATGTGTTTTCTTATTTTGTATGTCTGAACTTTAATTCTACAGCGTGTTGATAAGAAAAAGGAACTGGTGTCTCATATGCCATCAGCACGCACGCACCAATGTATGCACGCACGCACGTGCGCAGCGATAGAAGGCAGCCGTGAAAATGACCGCCCTCACTTTTATTTGCCGTGCGATAAATGGACTCAATGCATATCGTGACAGGCTTAGCAACTTCAATAAAACATGTCGTTAGTTAGTTAGATGGACTTACAAACTGGGTGACGGCGCTTTAGGTGTTTATTCACGGCCGACGTGCAGCCAAGCTTGACATTGAAGAGACGGGACACAGGAGTGTACCCTCCTTTGTTTCTTTGAAATAAGTCAATGTTTTTGGACACTCCAGTGCGCTTTTTTGGCTTTGTGCCGCTTTCCCCGCTTGCATACAGAGCGTCGAACATTCTGAACTTTCCACGCATATATTTTTTTAACCCCTCATTAACCGTCGACGGGATGTTGTGCTTGTCGACGGATTTACGTCATCGATGACGTCGACTATGTCGACTAGTCGGGACAGCTCTAGTACCAACACCAGGACATTTCATTTTGGTGATTTCACTGAATAACACATATTTGTATGAAAGTACCTTGCAATGGATTCATTTGCTTGCAAAGCAGAGACAGAGGATTCAAGGAGTTCCCTCTTTAAGTAGAATCCTGTTGATACACAGAGTCAAAAGTAAAAAAAATGCACCACTCTGGGATTTACTTCGAATGAACACTGAGAAAATAACACAGATAGAAACCTGTTTGCAGATCAGAACCGAGGTGCACCACAGCACCAGGAAACAGGTCAGCCTGGAGGCAACAGATTAAAATGCAACAAATTAATCTTTACAAACGGCAGAAGGCCAAATACAGCAAAAAAAAAAAAAAAAAGCCAATAATTCACTTCAAAATGATCTCCAGCTCATCGTCATGGCCAGGGATATGCTATTAGAAGAAAAGCAAACATATTTCCAATGTCTTTTTAATGTCAATGTACAGTGGTATGAAAAAGTATCTGAAAGTTTTGGAATTTCTCACGTCTGCATTAAATCACCATTAAATGTGATCTGATCTATGTCAAAATCACACAGATGAAAAAAAGTCTGCTTTAGCTAAATCCACCCAAACATTTATAGGTTTTCATATTTTAATGAGGATAGTAAGGAAACTGACAGAAGGGGAAAAAATAAGTAAGTGAACCATAACATTTAATATTTTGGCAGCAATAACTACAACCAGCTGCTTCCTGTAGCTGCAGATCAGTCTGGCACATCAATCACGACTAACCTTGGCCCATTCTTCTCTACAGAACTCCTGCAGTTCAGTCAGATTCCTGGGATGTCTGGCATGAATCACTGTCTATAGGTCATGCTACAGCATCTCAATGGGGTTCAAATCTGGACTTTGACTTGGCCACTCCAGAACGTGTATTTCGTTCTTCTGAAACCATTCTGAAGTTGATTTACCTCTGCATTTTGGATCATTGTCTTGTTGTAGTATACATCCTCTTTTTAGCTTCAACTGTCTGACAGACGGCCTCAGGTTTTTCTGCAAAACATCCTGATAACCTTTTAAATTCATTCTTCTATTATGAATGCAAGTTGTCCAGGCCCTGAGGCAGCAAAAACAGCCCCGATCATGATACTCCCTCCACCATGCTTCACGGTGGGGATGAGGTGTTGATGTTGGTGAGCTGTTTGTTTTTTTCCTCCACATATGACATTGTGCGTTACTCCCAAACAATTCAACTTGGGTTTCATCAGTCCACAAAATATATTGCCAAAACTTCAGTGGAGTGTCCATGTGCCTCTTTGCGAACATGAAACGAGCAACAATGTTTTTTCAGACAGCAGTGGCTTCCTCCGTGGAGTCCTCCCATGAACACCATTCATGGCCATAGTTTTACATATAGATGATGTGTGCAGAGAGATATTGGACTGTGCCAGTAATTTCTGTAAGAATTGTCCAGGCCCTGAGGCAGCAAAACAGCCCCAAATCATGATACTCCCTCCACCATGCTTCACGGTGGGGATGAGGTGTTGATGTTGGTGAGCTGTTCCATTTTTCCTCCACATATGACGTTGTGTGTTACTCCCAAACAATTCAACTTGGGTTTCATCAGTCCACAAACTATTTTGCCAAAACATCTGTGGAGTGTCCAAGTGCCTTTTTACGAAGATTAAACGAGCAACATTGTTTTAGACAGCAGTGGCTTCCTCCGTGGAGTCCTCCCAATAACACCATTCTTGGCCATAGTTTTACATATAGTTTATGTGTGCACAGAGATATTGGACTGTGCCAGTGATTTCTGTAACTCTTTAGCAGAGACTCTAGGGTTCTTTTTTACATCTCTGAGTATTCAGCACTGAACTCTTGGCATCATCTTTGGTGGATGGCCACTCCTTGGGAGAGAAGCAACGGTGCCAAACTCTCTCCATTTGTAGACAATTTCTCTGACATCGATTGATGAACATCCAGACTTTTAGAGATGGTTTTGAATCCTTTCCCAGCTTCACACAAATCAACAATCCTTGATCGCAGGTCTTCAGGCAGCTCTTTTGACCGAGCCATGATGCACAGACAATGCTTCTCATCAAGACATTTCTTACCAGGTGTTTGATTTGCAGTTAGCAGGGCAGCTTTAAACCACTCATCAGTGATTGGGCAAACACCTGACTTAAAATGATTGGTAATCCCATTTGATGGTGATTTTATGCAGAAATTTGAAAAATTCCAAAAGGTTCAGATACTTTTTCATACCACTGTAATATATACTTTATATGTGTTGTCAAAGGCTATATTTGAATAAAACTGATAATGATAAAAGTCCAAACATGTGGCCCTTTTCATTGTGCTTTGAATTGAAATGAGTTTGTCACTAGTAGACATCCAATCAATTTGAACTCGGAGGGTTGGCACTGAGTGAACATATGTTCATCAATTGCAGCCAATGAGGTAATGCACCATACGATTACGTAAGAAGAGAGCAACACTGCATTCTGTAGGCCAAAACGTGTGTGTTGGCTTAATTAGAGCTGATGAATTTCCGGTAAATTACTAATTTTTCATATCGATTAGATGCGCTCTTACCTGGAAAAGTGTCATGGCTGGATCGTCCAGAATTTTTTTCGGAGGGGTCACAACTGGAAATGGAAATTGAACAGTTTCTCAATGTTGCTAAATGTATACTAGCCTGTAGTTGACATGTATGCACACATTATTACTTATTTTGCCCGTGAATAGAGTTAGCTGGATACTTTGGATTGGCTGGATTTGCTAAACATCTTGGATCTTGAATAAAATAAGGTTACTGGAGTAGAACATTATATCCAACATGTTCCAAGTTCCTCCATTGCTTTATAAGCCTGGCAGGCTTTCTTCATGTTTTTTGCCTTCTATAAGGTTCCCCTTTGTTGACAATGCCTTATATTGAAGTTAAATAAGGTGAAAAGTATAATGTGTTGCCTTACTTTCAGTAGGCCTGTCGCGATAACAAATTTTATTGTCTCATAAATTATTGCAGATATGGGAGATTGTCATTTTTGAAAACCAATTCAACGACTAATGTAGTGACAATACATCGTAATTAATAATCACCCATTTAAATGCAATAAATTGTTATTGTTGAATAAAACACAAACTATATTAAAAATTATATAAAAAAAGAATGCAGAACGAGTCATTTGAAAGATAGCTAAGTGCAGAATATGAAATAGGTGAGAAACACAAAGCCATTTTTGTTCTCTGCCTATTGAGCCCATCAAAAGTGTTTATTTGATCCAAAATGACTGTCATCTTGTCCTGCAAAGTGAACTTTAGCAAATTTGAAGCCAAAATATTCATTGCCAATCAGATTTTTCATAATGGGTGTCATTTTAAAGCTATTCTTAGTGTAGAATCTGAAGTATGTGAGGTTAACTCCAGAAATCTTTATTAACTTGTTGAAAATGATGTGCTTTTATTCTGAAATGTTCACCAGAAGGACGTCCGCTATGCCGCTAACCGCAAGCTTTAAACTAATTTTTTTTTTTTTAAAGTATACTTCTCTTTTCATCATGCATGTGGTGTCAGTAATAGTTTTTTTCCCCTTTTATTTCCGCATCGTTTGTAAATGCTGTAAACCAGCCAGTTTTCATGTTTGAAGTCTCACCTTTTACCCGCAATTTTGCATTATGGAGAAGACTGTCAATGTTTTATAGCAGGCTAACATTGTATTTTTTTCCATTAATCTCAATGTAGCAATGCTAATGTTTTAACAATGTTTAATATAGATGCGTTTCCTTATTTTGTATGTCTGAACATTAATTCTACTGCGTGTTGATGACCAACAAACATCTGTGAAAGGAGTCTTATATGCAATCATCACGCATGTGTGCCAAGTCGCCGACTGCACGCAACACAGGCCAACGCACACGCGGGCATAAATCGCAGTCGGGAAATTTACAGCCCTCAATTTTATTTGCAATGCGATAAATTGACTTTTTGCATATCGCGACAGCCTTAATTTTTAGGTTTTAAATAACAGTGAGCTGCTAATGGGCTTCTCTATCACTAGGCATTCTAAGTTTCTGTCGAAAACCTGTGACTAACTTACCCATTTGGTGAAGAAGGTGTTTTTAAACAACTTTTTTAGACCACCAGGAGGGAGGTCTCAAATTTTCACTTTGTTGTTGATCTTCTTGGTAAAGACACAAACTAAAATTGCTACTCCTCTGTTATTCATGGACCAATCAGAATAAACTGTGGTAGGTATAAACTAGGAATGTATACACATCTTTGGAGCCCGAGTGTTTTTTTGTTTTTTTTGTATGAGGGCGGAGTTATTGCATTAACTAATTGCAAACTTATTGTTCCCTGTAGTTTTCCAGTTAGCTAGTAGAGGGGATGCAGGCTCTTCGGTTGTGCTTTTCATTTCAATGGGCTGATGGGTTTGGGGAACGAGCCAGACAGACGTAGTTGATTTTGTTTATAAAGGACGTAGTGAGTGTGATGTGAGTAGCTGACTTTATGGAACTTACAGAGGTAGAAGCTGAGGTTTGGATTCTCTAGGTGGCTCCTTACAAAATTTGTTAAAGCACCAACTACAAAAAAAACAGATTCAAAAAGAAAATAATTTGCTTAAAGAAGATTTATGTTTAAGACTTGAACATTCTTAAAATCTCTGCACTCAGCCATCACAACAGCAAAAAAAAGTTATGAAGAGCTTGAACATTGCGGTCTTGCCAGCTGACATGAAAAGTTCCGAGTCAATGTGACGCAGACAAACCTGTCTCAAGGGGCTTGAAGAAGCCCTGTAGAACATGCCGATCTGGAAACTGGATCCTCAGAACAACCTGGCAAAAAAAAGCACAAGCGAGCATAAGTTGATATAGTGATATAGTACAGTGACATGTCACAACAGGGAAAAGAGTGTAATCTACATACTTTGGGGTATCGTTCCATCTTTTCCTTCATCTGTGCTTCTCGAAGACTTTTGGTCATCAGCGGCGCCTCCTCCAACAATTTCCTGAGAAGGATAGGATTTTTTTTTTCTTTAAAAATATTTGTCATCTGATCACTGTCTGTCTAGAAGTAATTGAATAAATTGTGTTCTGTGGAGATAATGGAAATATAACAAAACACCTTTTCATAGGCCATTTTGCAGTGGACGGGACACTTGCTAGTCAGTGTATAAATGTTACATCCAGGAATAACAAACAACATATCATAGGTTTGATATTCTGTTTCACTATTTCCACTTTCATTCTCTAACCTCTCGCTCTTTAGCTGGGCAAAACGCTTGCGTACATCATCCACGGTAACTTCAAAGAACTCATCTGGCAGCTCCACGTCATTGTCAGAGCGATGGGACACACGCTCGAGGTGGTAGATGAGAGGCTCTCTCTCTATTGGCTGCAGCGAGAGAGAAAGGGAAAGCCAAGATGAAGACATGGAAAAATTCCAAACAAGTCTCATCTAAAAATTACTAGTGTTGCACAGATACCATTTTTTGGCCCCGATACAGATACCTGGCTGTGCAGTATCGGCCGATACCGATACCATACCGATACCACCCCAATTATATATATAAATGTTTTTTTTCTTTTTTCCCCAAAGAGCTACATAATTGGATGTGAAATCCTTGCTATCAAGGCTTTGTCAGGCTGTTGCTTACCTTTGCAAAATAGGAAAAAGACTAGTACAAAGTATAATACTAGCCCAACAGTAAGAAAGTAAAAATAAGTTCATAATAATAAACTCTGAATGAACTGAGTAAACGTTTTTTAAACCTCTCAAAGACCAAACAGTGCAACTTTCATGAAATTATTGTCACATTCTGCTGCTGGTTAGATTGTGTTTTGTTGCTGGGCTGTTAGTGGGGGCGTTCCTGACGTCGCACCTGAATCCAATGCGGGCTCATCAACGCAGCATTTAAGCACGGGTGAGCTCAGAGAAGGCTGCCGAGATATTTGCTTTGCTGATCGCCATTTGACATCTCGCACTATAGTCTCGCTACATTTGCTTGTTACGCCCCTGCATTGGGTTTTTTCTGTTAGTGTGCTGCACTCGTTTGTAACCTCTACCCTGTGCAGGTATTTGAGTGTTTTTATTTTGGCTTTTTGGCTCGCTGCCTATCGTCTTAGTTAATCTTCGAGTTTGTAGTATTGAGCTCCGTCGACCTGCTGTCACGGACTCCTTTTGTTATTTCTACTATCCCGCAATCGCGTGTTATTTTTTGTTTGCAATCATTAAACCCTTGTACTTATCCCCCGCTTGTTGTCCGCTTCGAGGTCCAACCTTGTTTCCGCATTTGCGGACGCTCACAATTATAAGTAATAATAATTGACCACAGCATCCCGTCTCTCTATTAGCCTCGTTTTTTCGGGAGGGGGTGGGTCCCTTATTTCTATTTCTGAAAGGTGGCAACCCTACTTTGGAAACAGTTCCCAAATTACTGCAGCATTTCTTTCAGTAAAAGACAATAAAAGTAAAGTAGACGTAGTGAACTGACCAGAGATTGTTGCACCTGTCCAGCGCCCTTCCTCTGGATAGCAGTCCTGCTTTTGCAGGCTCAAACTCGTTGTGTTCGTTCACGTTTCGTCTTCACATGTTTTATCAGGTTCGAGGTATTGAAAATGGCCGATTTAACTCCACATCTCGAAACTTTCAGGCCGCAAATCTTGCACGCAGCCATTGATTTTAATTGACGGGATTTCTATTTTGAAATATTTCCCGACCGCCGCCATGCCGCCATGTCGGCCATGTCGCCATGTCGGCCATGTCATTGGTCAGAAGTGGCTATTGGCCCGTTCTCATTGGTCTGGAGCACGCCAATAGCGATAGCTGTTTGGTGTTCACGTGTCATCACACAACACAGAGACAAAGTGGAGTGAGCGCCAGGAGAAAAAAAAAAAAGCTGCGGTCAAATGTTATAATAATGGACCGGTAAATGGTATCGGCGCCGTCTTTGTTGGTACTCGCCGATACCGATACCACCATTTTGGGCCGACTCGGCGCCCCCTGCCGATACTAGTATCGGTATCGGTGCATCTTTAAAAATTACAAATATTTACCTCAGAGAACTTTACTGCTCCATCCATAATCTCATCTGACTTTTTGGCAGTAACTTGATGCTGCAGAAGATTTTCTGACTAGAAATGGACAATTTGAGGAAAAAAATACATTGTGAAAAAAGATTGTCAAAGTTGATTGGAAAAAAAATCTTGCTCAATCCCCATTTCCCCAAGTTTTTTTCTTCTTCTATCATTTATAAAAAAAAATATTTTTTCAAGAGTGCGGAAATGACCAAAAATACTCGCTTACACTAAAGTTTAAGTGAAGGGAGCCATGTTTAAAGTCATAATACAAAATAAAAATAAATAGTCCCTCCATTTTCAGATACCTTGGCAGAACTAGTTGAAGGCTTGGCTTTCTTGGCTTTGGGTGATTCTATGGCAGACGACGATGAAGAAAACAAAGGTGAAGAGTGTGCGCTTCCTCCTGAACTTCCAAGGCGCTGACCGCCTCCAGAAAAGGGAATGAATGGCACGATGGGATCAAAAGATGACGTTGATGGTTGAGAATTTAGCCCTGATGGCCCTGCCTCCTCAACGGAAGCCTCTGGCATTCGTACTACAGGGGTAGCCTTTGGTTCAATTTTATCCTGGAATTTTTTAACACTTTTCTTTTGTACAGGAGCTTTACTAGGAGAAGAAACAGGAGTGAGCGCAGGTTGGGTATTTATAACGTGAGTGGGTTTAGAGTTTTTGGAAGTCTGATGTGATACTGAAGTTTCAGAATGTGAAGCATTAAGGTAAGGCTGAGAGGCTGAGCTTTGGGGGAATTCACTGACAGCAGGGGGCATTTGCAAAGTTGTGGCTGTGCAATCTTCTGGTGATTTATGCTGTTTCAGCAAAAACCTGTGGAGAGCAACATATAAACACACCACAAGTAAATGACTTACACAAGCTTTGAGTTTGATGGTTCAGAATCTGAAAACACAAGTAAATCTCAACAGTTAGTTAACCTGACAATGGCATTTCCTCCAGTGAGGCCCAAAGACTTCAGAGTGGCATTCTTGAGGGCCTCTTCACCACACACCTGCATACAAACACACATATCCCCTAAGAGCATATGTCCTACTCACAAAATATTTTTGTCTTGACAGGTGAATAAACATTTTGTACCTCATTTCTCATGTAAACACACACAGGAGTGGACCCAGACTTAGAAAGCTCTGACACACTGAGAAAAAGTAATATTGAGGAAGCATTAATTTAAGCAACTTATTTTCATGAGGAAACAAAATAAACTTGCTTGTACATGATACTTCAAATGAAATTGGACAAAACAATGAAACCTAGGGTTGTTCTGATCACGTTTTTTTGCTCCCGATCCGATCCGGATCGTTTTAGTTTGAGTATCTGCCGATCCCGATTTTTCCCGATCCGATTGCTTTTTTTTTTTTGCTCCCGATTCAATTCCAATCATTCCCGATAATTTTTCCCGATCATATACATTTTGGCAATGCATTAAGAAAAAAATGAATACAACTCGGACGAATATATACATTCAAAATACAGTACATAAGTACTGTATTTGTTTATTATGACAATAAATCCTCAAGATGGCATTTACATTATTAATATTCTTTCTGTGAGAGGGATCCACGGATAGAAAGACTTGTAATTCTTAAAGGATAAATGTGACTTTGTAAATTGTGACTAAATATTGCCATCTAGTGTATTTGTTGAGCTTTCAGTAAATGATACTGTAGCCATTTAACTTCTGCCCAAATGCATGATGGGAAGTGCAACCATGACTGTGCGTTGTGGTACCAATTGATATATCTTCTCTGTGTTGGGAAATAACATAGGGTGTCAAGAAAAAGATCAACTACTACCTTTCTTCCCCACATTGCTTCCCACAATTATTCTAATCGTTGGGAGAGGGATTGTAAGGCTTTAGCCATTTAAAAAAAGGCTCCAAAGGCTGCCAAAATTCACGCTACTTATTTTACGCTGCCTTACAGCTCTATATACTGTATGGGTAAAACGGCACCATTATAGATTGAACGCGACAATGCGTGAGTGGGTCATGCAGCGCATGCGTTAATTGCGTTCAATACAGTAACGTGATAAATGTAAAAAATATTAATTCTCGCCGTTAACGCGATACAATTGATAACCCTACCTTAAGCTTAAACTAAAGACTCTGGAAGAGTAACACATTATGTCTGTAACGTTAAATACAATTAGAAAACGATTTAATTAAAAAAAATATATACAGTATATTAAAAAAAGGCATGTCAGCTATTTTTTTGCCGATTCCGATACTTTGAAAATGACGCGATCGGACCCGATCGATCGGCATCTCTAATGAATCCTCATGTGAATAGCATCATAGTCAAAGAATGTGTTAACTGTGTGCACTGTCGCATGTTGAAAGTGAGTTAATCATAAATGTTTCATCATATAAATCATAAATGATTGACATAAATGACATAAATCATAAATGTTTTATTGTAATTATAACTGTGTTATTGTTAATATTGTATTGTTTATTTTATTTGCTTCAATTCTGAAAATCTACACTTATTTTACTACCATCTTAGATGAAAAAAAAGAACTGTGATCCTGCTTGTACCGTACTAGTAGACCAGTCCTTCTCAAATAGAGGGGCGGGCCCCCCCAGGGTGGTACAGAGTGATGCTGGGGGGAGCGCATGTGACCTCGGGGAACATACTTTTTTACCGTACTAGAATAAAGTGAAATTGCACATCCATTCAGTTGATGGCAGTGGCACTCTCATTTTCAGAGTGTGCGCAGTATTTTTAACCAAACAAGAGCACACAGCAAAGAGCAATGGAGATATGAAGAGCTAAGACGAGGAACTATGACAAAGCGTATGTGGTGTTTGGCTTCACTTTTAACAGTGGGAGAAGAGGAAAGACGAATATGTTTATTGTGTCTAAAAATGTTGGCAGCGGACAGCATGAAGCCAAATCAATTAAGACCTCACTTAAAGACATTAGAATCCAATCATATTAATAAGCCACTTGATTTTTAAACGTGCCGAATATTGCTAACAATCGTCCCGCTTCGTGAGTGTTACATCAGTAAACCAGCGAGCACTGTTAGCATCATATAAGGCGGCATACAAAGCTGTTTAGTTAAAAAATAACCTCACACAATAGCGAAGCGGCTGATACCGCCTGCAGCTAAAATAAAAATTCCCTCTGTCTGATGACACTGTCGTTTTTATTCAAATAATTTTTGTTTTTTTCGGTCAAATTGTTTGGCATATTGTACACTTGAGTTATTGTTGCTAATCAGTGTGAATTTACTATTATTTATGAATTTCATTAAATTTGATTTTTCAGTATGAAATGGTCAAAAAAATATCTTGAGTGTGTTGTTTGGGTGCGATTTTTTTTTTTATTCAGGCAAAGATGTGCTTTAAGTGTTTTCCGTTACAAAGAAAAATGTTACAGTATAACTTTATTGTAAGTTGATCAATATTGCTTTTTTATGTGAACAAGGACAATGCTATGCAGTGGTGTACTCGTAATAATTGTATTTTTTTTTTTTAATTACTTTTAATATTTTTTGGGACAAATTTATATAGCCTATTTACAGTGGCAACAGAGAGTTGAAGGAGCGCGAAACATTCACGTATTCCTGAGGGGGGTAACAGAAAATAATTGAGAAGCGCTGTACTAGACTGAGGTTAAACAGACTGAAATTTTACACTTAGGCTTTCAAAGGCAGGGGGCACACGATAAATAAGCCCGACTCATACCTGATCTGTGGAAAATGTGTCAACAGTTCCCAAAGACTCTGCTCACAAGAAAAGGAACCCTGGAGACGAGAGCCATCCTCCATCTGCAATGCAATCCGCACCTGGAAAATAGGTAAGGATACATGTTTTTGACCAGTTTTCTTATGAAAAAAAAACCACAGCATTGTTAATGCTAAGAAGACACTCTTCTGTGGTCTGACTGAACAGATAAGCACGCTCTTTGCAAACAAATACAGTGGTACCTCTACATACAAAGTTAATTTTGTAAGTCAAAATGTTTGTGTGTCGAGCACGATTTTCCTATAAGAATACATTATAAATCCATTAATTCGTTCCACAGCCCGAAAACGTACACTAAATGCTTAATAAATACTGCCAGCAATACTTACAAATGGCAATCACACGTAGCAAAACAATTAAATTAATAAACACCGGAATAATAAAATAATAATAATAATTCCTGTTATAATATAACGGATCGGGTTCTAATGTGGCGGACGTGTTTTGCGTGCTGTATCTGAATGCACCACGTCGCTGATGTGACAGAGACGGAGAGGTGCGGTTGATATTTTACTCTTTTAATGTTTGTTGAGAACACCATCAAATGCGGTGGACAGTAGGCTTGTTGTGTTGCACAAGTTCTGAAATAAAGGATTAAAAACCTGACAAAGCTGGAAATTTCTTTGGCGATGTTACCACAATGATAATTGTCACCTTAACTCATAAAGACTGGCGAACGGAGATCCGAGGAGGACCGTGGAGATCGTAGACATTCAACGGCCGTATTGTTGAGCCAGTTCACGCGCACACGCTCATGTTTTTCTGTTATTTCCATCTTCATTTCAATGGTAAGCGTCACCTTTTTCCTCGTTTCACGACCTGCACTAACCTTGGATGTCAAAAAGATCATGTGTCGAAGCGATCATATGTCGAGGTACCACTGTACTTCAATAGCGCAAGACAAGCCATAGCATGTACATTTAAAGGTTTCTTTTCAGGTTGCCTTTCATAACCTGTTACAGCAACCAATATAATTACCTACTTAATGACTAATTGCATATGCATAACAGTTTGAGCAAACAGTGAATATACAGTGCCTTGCAAAAGTATCCGGCCCCCTTGAACCTTGCAACCTTTCGCCACATTTCAGGCTTCAAACATAAAGATATAAAATTTTAATTTTTTGTCAAGAATCAACAACAAGTGGGACACAATCGTGAAGTGGAACAAAATGTATTGGATAATTTTAACTTTTTTAACAAATAAAAAACTGAAAAGTGGGGCATGCAATATTATTCGGCCCCCTTGCGTTAATACTTTGTAGCGCCACCTTTTGCTCCAATTACAGCTGCAAGTCGCTTGGGGTATGTTTCTATCAGTTTTGCACATCGTGAGACTGACATTCTTGCCAATTCTTTCTTGCAAAACAGCTTGAGCTCAGTGAGGTTGGATGGAGAGTGCTTGTGAACAGCAGTCTTCAGCTCTTTCCACAGATTCTCGATTGGATTCAGGTCTGGACTTTGACTTGGCCATTCTAACACCTGGATACGTTTATTTTTGAACCATTCCATTGTAGATTTGACTTTATGTTTTGGATCATTGTCCTGTTGGAAGATAAATCTCCGTCCCAGTCTCAGGTCTTGTGCAGATACCAACAGGTTTTCTTCCAGAATGTTCCTGTATTTGGCTGCATCCATCTTCCCGTCAATTTTAACCATCTTCGCTGTCCCTGCTGAAGAAAAGCAGGCCCAAACCATGATGCTGCCACCACCATGTTTGACAGTGGGGATGGTGTGTTCAGGGTGATGAGCTGTGTTGCTTTTACGCCAAACATATCGTTTTGCATTGTGGCCAGAAAGTTCAATTTTGGTTTCATCTGACCAGAGCACCTTCTTCCACATGTTTGGTGTGTCTCCCAGGTAGCTTGTGGCAAACTTCAAACGAGACTTTTTATGGATATCTTTGAGAAATGGCTTTCTTCTTGCCACTCTTCCATAAAGGCCAGATTTGTGCAGTGTACGACTGATTGTTGTCCTATGGACAGACTCTACCACCTCAGCTGTAGATCTCTGCAGTTCATCCAGAGTGATCATGGGCCTCTTGGCTGCATCTCTGATCAGTTTTCTCCTTGTTTGAGAAGAAAGTTTGGAAGGACGGCCGGGTCTTGGTAGATTTGCAGTGGTCTGATGCTCCTTCCATTTCAATATGATGGCTTGCACAGTGCTCCTTGAGATGTTTAAAGCTTGGGAAATCTTTTTGTATCCAAATCCGGCTTTAAACTTCTCCACAACAGTATCTCGGACCTGCCTGGTGTGTTCCTTGGTTTTCATAATGCTCTCTGCACTTTAAACAGAACCCTGAGACTATCACAGAGCAGGTACATTTATACGGAGACTTGATTACTCACATTTGGATTCTATTTATCATCATCGGTCATTTAGGACAACATTGGATCATTCAGAGATCCTCACTGAACTTCTGGAGTGAGTTTGCTGCACTGAAAGTAAAGGGGCCGAATAATATTGCACGCCCCACTTTTCAGTTTTGTATTTGTTAAAAAAGTTTAAATTATCCAATAAATGTTGTTCCACTTCACGATTGTGTCCCACTTGTTGTTGATTCTTGACAAAAAAATTAAATTTCATATCTTTATGTTTGAAGCCTGAAATGTGGCGAAAGGTTGCAAGATTCAAGGGGGCCGAATACTTTTGCAAGGCACTGTATGTGCGGTTTAGGATTGCCTAAAAATGACCCTTTATTGTGTTCCGTTTGCAATTTCATCGCTCTACAGCAGTGTTTTTCAACCGGTATATAGGCGGCACGGTGGCTGAGTGGTTAGCACGTCTGCCTCACAGTTCTAAGTTCAAGGGTTCAATCCCGGGCTTCGGCCTTCCTGTGTGGAGTTTGCATGTTCTCCCCGTGCCTGCGTGGGTTTCCTCCGGGAACTCCGGTTTCCTCCCATATCCCAAAAACATGCATGGTAGGCTGATTGAACACTCTAAATTGCCCGTAGGTATGAGTGTGTGCGTGAATGGTTGTATGTCTCCTTGGGCCCTGCAATTGGCTGGCAACCAGTTCAGGGTGTCCCCTGCCTACTGCCCCGAGTTAGCTGGGATAGGCTCCAGCACCTCCGCGACCCTCGTGAGGAAAAAGCGGCATGGAAAATGAATGAATGAATGAATATATATATATATATATATATATATATATATATATATATATATATATATATATATATGGATATGATATATATATTGTAATGTCCGTAACTGTGTGCGGGCCCTTGAAGGGGCCATCAGACTGCAGAGTGGTGACGTAGAGGGAAGCAAGCAAAGAGGGAGGGAGAATGGCGTGTGAGCGAATTTAGCTGTCGCATGTTGCAGATGCCGTTGTTATTTTGTTTATTATTTTCCATTGTTGTCACAATAAAGAGGGAAATTCATCACCGACTCCTCTCCTTTCTATTTCCCCATTCGGGGCTATTACAATTTTTTTTTTTTACGTCGTGGGGGGGGGGGGGGGGGGGGGAGTTGCAGCAGGACGGAAGGAAGGAGTAGGTAGAAAGTTCTTGGTCGTGTGTAGATGAGCGAAGTATTGCATGTGTCGCGTTCAATAACTGCTTGGATTTTTAGCCATCAACGACCTTGCTGTCCGCGACAATGTGGACCCCAGCACGTCTACTGCACATCATTTGGTTAGGCTCATCATGTGTCGATATACTCGAAAGTGTCCTTTCTATTTTATCCAAATGTAACGACCGTCAACCATCCCCCTGTGTTTTTTTTTTTCCAACACATTGTTGGGAACAGCAATGGCGCTAATGGCTAACAATCCGAGCAGTTCTTGAACGCGACACGAGCATCAATCCATTCCAACAGCGCCATGGCACCAAGTAAGCTTAAACGTCATCTCCAAACGAAACACCCGTCGCTTCAAAACAAGTCGATGGACTATTTTATTCGCCTTCGTGAAAACACAGAGAAACAGGCAACTTTTTTGATAAAAACTACGAAGGTAAATGAGAAAGCCCTCAAAGCCAGTTACCTTGTTGCTAAATCAAAAAAATCCCACACCGTGACAGACATTAATACTACCTGCCTGCAAAGCAATTGTCTGCGAGATGCTCAGCCCTGATGTGGTTAAAAACATTGCTCAAGTCCCTCTGTCTGATCATTCTGAGCTTTTTCAAGCCTAACTGCTATAGAAAAAATAATAATAATAAAAACAGAGGAAGACTGAGAGCTCTTGAAGAATAAGGATATTTGTGTTCATCTAAACAGGCTCAAGTTTCACACTGAGTAAGTATACATACTCAGGAATTATTTTATAATTAAATATACTGTACAAAAAATAATTTTGGAACATTTTTGGTTTGTGGTGTGCCGTGAGATTTTTTCCCATGTAAAAACGTGCTGTGAGTCAAAAAAGGCTGAAAAACACTGCACTACAGCAACGTTGTGGGAATGCCCACCAAGTCTTGTAACTTAGATCAAGATAATAGCACGACAGTTCTGATTGAGTCAAACCCCACAAACTTCAATTTCTTTAGTGCGTCAAGAACCCATAAGAAAGGAGGTGGGGTTGCCAGTCTGATCAGGGACAGTTTTCAATGCACGAATATTTCATGTGGTCAGTTTGATTCCTTTGAATATATTGTCATTCAGCTAAAAAGCCCTTGCAGAGCTGCCTTGGTAACAATTTACAGACCACCAAAGTATAACACAATGTTTTTTGATGAGTTTACCAAAATACTGTCTTCTGTCTGCATGGACTTTGATTGTGTTGTTTTAGTGGGTGACTTTAACATTCATGTTGATAATCCTGAAGAAGGATGTGCTAGAGAGCTTTTAAATATTTTGGATACATTTGGTTTATCTCAGCATGTCACAGTTCCAACACATAACAGAGGGCACATGCTGGACTTAATAATATCCAAAGGTCTTAAGATCTCTGAGGTTACAGTGAATGATGTTGCTCTTTCTGATCACTACTGCATTATGTTTAAAATGACCACCCCTGTCCATCCTCTGAAAAGGGAAACAAAGGTCATTAGGAAGCGTTACATAAGTGATAACACTTGTGCATTATTCACACAGGCCTATGCCTCACCATTAACCCCTACACCAGCTCCAGTGGAAGAACTTGTAAATAGTTTCAGCTCCAGTGTGATGACTGTAATTGACACTATTGCCCCGATTAAGACAAAAGCCTTGTCAAGAAAGAAGAGGTCACCCTGGAGAAATGCCATACTAGCTTTAAAACAAAAGCAAGATTGTAGACGAGCGAACGCAGATGGCGAAAAGACAAACTCCTAGTTTTTTATGATATCTACAAAGAGTCTTCGCAAATACAACCAGGAACTGAAAAATGCTAGACAGTCATATTTTTCAGAGATCATTAGTAGAAACACCAACAAAACTCGCACACTATTTTGTGTTGTTGACAAACTGACAAACCCACAAGCATCAATACCTCAGGAATTGGCATCTGAGGTGTCCTGTAATGATTTCGCAGCATTCTTTACACACAAAGTACTAAAGATTAGACAGACTGTGTGCAACTCCAGATTAACAATTGTTACACTAAATGCCTCCCAAAATGTCCCCCACGTCAATCTTAGACAGTTTAGCCTCTTGGACTATGCCACTTTAACAGAAATTGTGTCAAAATTAAAGCCCACAACATGCTGCCTTGACATCCTTTCTTCAAACTTTTTCAAAACTGTTTTTTCATTGCACAGCCCCAGACATACTTCAGATTATAAATACTTCTCTCCAAACAGGAGTTTCCACAGACTTTAAAAACTGCAGTAATAAAACCTCTCTTAAAAAACCTAATCTGGATGCCCCAACCATTAGTAATTACAGGCCAATATCAAATCTGACATTCCTGGGGAAAATTATCGAAAGGGTTGTGTTCGAACAGATCCAGACTTTTACGATGCAAAACAATCTTTTTAACTCATTTCAGTCTGGATTTCGGCCACAACACAGCAACGAGACCATGCTTATCAAAGCCCTAAATGATATTCGTCGGAATACCGATGCAGGCAAATCATCTGTTCTGTTACTATTGGATCTCAGTGCCGCATTCGACACAGTTGATCACGACATACTACTCAGCAGATTGGAACAGTGGGTAGGGCTTACTGACACTATTCTTCAGTGGTTCACATCCTATTTACGTGATAGGGATTTCTTTGTGTCAATCGGAAACCATCAGTCAGAACGAACCAAATTCACGTGTGGAGTCCCTCAAGGGTCAATTCTTGGACCACTCTTATTTAACATCTATATGCTTCCCTTAGCTTAGATAATGGAATAGTATGATATCTCCTATCACGCCTATGCAGATGACACACAACTGTACATTTCTGTGTCCCCACATGATTATAGTCCCTTAGTCTCCCTGAGTAAATGCATTCATCAAATCAATGAATGGATGTGCCAGAATTTTCTCCAGTTAAATGTGGAGAATACAGAGGTGATCATTTTTGGGCCAAAAAAGGAAAGGTCAAAGATAAGCAGGCAACTTAGCACAATGTCACTTACAGCTACAAATCAAGTCAGAAACCTTGGCGTAATTATTGACTCAGACCTAAAATTTGATAGCCATCTGAAGTCCGTCACTAAATCTGCTTATTACCACCTAAAAAATATAACCAGAAATCAGGGGCTTCTGACTCAACAAGACATGGAAAAACTTATGCATGCATTCATTTTCAGCAGATTGGAATATTGCAATGGTATATTTACGGGTCTTGATAAAAAAATCAGTCAGGAAGCTGCAGCTAGTACAGAATGCTGCAGCCAGAGTCCTCACAAATACAAGGAAGCTGGACCACATTACACCGGTTTTGAAATCGCTACACTGGCTTCCAGTGAGTCAAAGGATAGACTATAAAATACTACTGCTTGTCTACAAAACACTTAATGGCCTTGGACCAAAATACATGCTTGATTTGTTGGATTCCTATGAGACCTCTAGACCCCCAAGGTCGTCTGGAACCGGTCTCCTGCATGTTCCAAAAACAAGAATCAAGCAGGGTGAGGCAGCATTTAGTAATTATGCTCCTCACCTCTGGAACAAGTTACCTGAACGTCTGAAGTATGCTCAAACTGTTAGCGCTTTTAAATCAGGGCTAAAAATGCTTTTGTTTAGCACTGCATATCCATAAATCTCTATTTCAATCTACTTGCTTTCTATTCCTCTTGTGCTTACCTCCATTGCTGATTTCAATTATTATTAGTTGTAGTAGTTTTTATTTTATTTTTCTTTATTTATTTTTATTCTATTTGTGATTAAATGCGATTTTTATGTATAATTTTATTTCCAATTTTGATTGTCTTGGTTTTTACATTGTATTGATTTAAATGTGATTTTTATGATCGTCATGTGATGTAAAGCACTTTGAATTGCCTTGTGTTGAATTGTGCGATATAAATAAATTTGCCTTGCCTTGCCTTACCTGACTATCAGATACATTCTGCATCCTTGTACTTGGCACCACTTCTAGCTTAGCATTGTTGGGCAAATTGGCAAACCTCCATTGCTTTGTCAGGTCGAGAACAGTCCTCTGAAATCTGTCAAAAAGAGCAAGGTGGAGTCCATAGAACTGCATTTAAAAAGCACAACAATCAATAGACTAAATACACTTCAAGGGCAGGATAGCAAAACGTCCCTTGTAAGTTGTGAATGGGAACATCAATATTAGATTTGTTGACATCGAAACAAAATACTGCCCTGATGTCCAAAGGACAATATCATGGAAGAGGAAAGCACTTGAGAAACAACTGCCTTTTACGTTTTACGCTTCTCAATTGCATAACAACATCAGTATAATATTGAAAAGGATTCAATACAGAGTTCTAAACGTCAAATGATTACTTACTTCATTAATTACTTACTTTAAACCGTGACTGTCGGGGTTGAATCCGTGCTTCTTGCAAACCTCCTCCAACACCTGCACGAAAGACAACTAAACGTTGACTTGATTCGACAACGCATGTGGTAAAAACAAATAAGCATTAACACAAATCCTCACTGTCACTGCCTAGCTAAAGTTAGCCACACAAGCTAACTGAGAGTAAAATGCCCAATATAAACACTTAAACAAACTGCACCCAACAGGAAACATGCTCCTTTGTTTAAACCTATTTTACCTGTAATAACGGCGTGTTTGGGGACACTTTAACTGTCTGCCTTCTTCCATTTGGCGTTAGCACTGTCACGGAGGTACCGCTGGCCGCCATTGTGTTGCTTGACGTCACACTGTTTATTTGAAAAACCTTTATTGACATTTTTGACATTTATAAAATTGAACTACATTCCATCCCAAATATTGTATTGTTTTGTATCGTTTGAAAGACGAGAAAATATGCCGTGTCAACGTCTTGGTGCAGTGATTGTCAAACCTTTTACACCTTTTACACCTACTTTTTACAACTTTTTTTTTTTCATCAAACGATTAGTTTTCATTCTGAAAAAGTCATACCAACCAGAGCAACATTCTGAGAAAGTTGAACTTTCCACGTGAAAATAAAATTATACGTAAAATGCTAGAAAACTGAATTTAAAAAAAAAAATTTTTTAAAGTTGATTAATAGTGATTTTTGGCATGCACACATACCACAAGTATGTAGTAGTCGCTGTAACACTTTAGAGATTACCTGATTTAAAAAAAAAAAAAAAAAAAAAAAAAAAAAAAAAAAAAAACATTTGTGTACTGTTCAACTTTTTTAAACCAAGTGGTCCCAAAAACTCACTTTCTTACAGTAATTAAAAATGCTACCCCTATGTTATTTGCGAACATATCACAGTGAAAATTGGTAGTATATTCTAAGGTTGAATCCACATTGATCCTTAGAGCCAGATTTTAGATGTCTTTTTTTTGGTCTCAGAGCTGATTGATTAGATTAATTGATTGCAGAATTAAAATTGCTGCCCTTCTTTTATATATGGAAAGATCATAATGATTGGCTGTATTTTTTGGGATGCATCCATATCAATACTTAGAGCCCTATTTCAGATCCTCACCCCTCCCCAAGAGCTGATTAATTAGTCATTAACTGCAGGCTTATTGTTGCCTGTAGGTTCCAAGTTAGCCAGTAGAGGGAGCTGTGAGGCCATAGTTAATTTTGAAGTGGTTCGTTTCTTTTATGGCTCATTGATGATTCTTTCAGATGCAATACATCGGGTGCTTGTTTCATTATGTAGGCCTATTATGTTTATTGTTCTTATACAATTTTGTTATTAACCTTTAGGCCGTCATTGACGGCAATAGACGTTCAATCCATTTTGACTGGGCTAACAGTGATCACTTGCTGCCAGCCCTCTCAGTCAAAATGGATTGGATGTCTATTACCATTAATGGGTGTTTTCAATATTTTCTTCTTTTACCGAGTACCACAACATATGCTTGTGAATACTATAGCTACATATGTCAGTGCTGGATGAATGAGTTTATTTCATATTCACTATATTATAATAATCACAGAGCTTTCAAAAAAAGGCACCTTCTGACATTTCTAGCAAGTACTGGCTGTTTAGCACATCAATGGTCTGATACAGTAATCACATGGGTTATCTCTTGATCAGGTTCATCCTATGTCCCAGTGGTTTATTTTTGTTGTTATTTTTTGTGGAATTTTGCTGGGTTTAAACATTTTCGAGAGATATTTTTGCACAATTATGAAAACCCTGTACCCCAATTTTAGAATCTGTAAAACACTTAGAGAAGCATGTCTCTAGAAAATGGATGGATAGAAGAAGTACACAATAATGTAAATAAAATATAAGTTTAATAAGTATTACAGAAGAGTAATGACTTTAAAAATATACATGATATAAAAATTCAAGCATCCAATTGTTTATACTTGAACTACTTAAAAAAGACCACTGTTTATATTTCACACAAGAGGTAAAAAAAAAAAAAAAACATTAAAAACAATTCACAGTTTAAATGAAAGTGCATCTACCACTTTTCTTATACTGATGTTATCAGTTTTAAAAAGTTACCTAATCACTTACTGTACATAACTCATTACCTCGACTTCCTAAAATTGAATCAAGGTATTTCAACTACCTTTTCCTCAGAGAATCAACCTTTCTCATCAAATATCCCTAAATTCAGTTTATCAAATGCACAAAACATTTGGAATTTAGGTCAGATGTCACTATACTCTTGTCAAGTAATTTTTCCAGTTAAAAGGTCTTCAGATTTGAAGGAAGCATATCTGCTGGAGTACAGAAGATGCACTCTCAGCAGGCAGAATCCTAGAATAAAAAATGTTAAGAGGTTAGCAGTGTCAGTGTTCTTATACAGTGGAGATTTAATCTCTCTAGATGCCCCCAAAAAGTCACAGAAATCACTTGAACCCGCAGCGTAAACCCAATGCACCTGGCTTGTGAGCCTTCGGCCAGGTGTTCGTTTCTGTTCATGGATGGATTGCAGGCGAGTGATGAGAAATTTCTTGTCCTCTCCCTCCTGAACAGGGGAGAAATAATGGGATATGAGGAAATAATTATCACCAAAAATATTAAACAGAATTATACAATATACATTGCCTTGCAAAAGTATTCGGCCCCCTTGAACCTTGCAACCTTTCGCCACATTTCAGGCTTTAAACATAAAGATATAAAATTTTAATTTTTTGTCAAGAATCAACAACAAGTGGGACACAATCGTGAAGTGGAACAAAATGTATTGGATAATTTAAACTTTTTTAACAAATAAAAAACTGAAAAGTGGGGCATGCAATATTATTCGGCCCCCTTGCGTTAATACTTTGTAGCGCCACCTTTTGCTCCAATTACAGCTGCAAGTCGCTTGGGGTATGTTTCTATCAGTTTTGCACATCGAGAGACTGACATTCTTGCCCATTCTTCCTTGCAAAACAGCTCGAGCTCAGTGAGGTTGGATGGAGAGTGTTTGTGAACAGCAGTCTTCAGCTCTTTCTACAGATTCTCGATTGGATTCAGGTCTGGACTTTGACTTGGCCATTCTAACACCTGGATACGTTTATTTTTTAACCATTCCATTGTAGATTTGGCTTTATGTTTTGGATCATTGTCCTGTTGGAAGATAAATCTCCGTCCCAGTCTCAGGTCTTGTGCAGATACCAACAGGTTTTATTCCAGAATGTTCCTGTATTTGGCTGCATCCATCTTCCCGTCAATTTTAACCATCTTCCCTGTCCCTGCTGAAGAAAAGCAGGCCCAAACCATGATTCTGCCACCACCATGTTTGACAGTGGGGATGGTGTGTTCAGGGTGATGAGCTGTGTTGCTTTTACGCCAAACATATCGTTTTGCATTGTGGCCAAAAAGTTCAATTTTGGTTTCATCTGACTAGAGCACCTTCTTCCACATGTTTGGTGTGTCTCCCAGGTGGCTTGTGGCAAACTTTAAACGAGACTTTTTATGGATATCTTTGAGAAATGGCTTTCTTCTTGCCACTCTTCCATAAACGCCAGATTTGTGCAGGGTACGACTGATTGTTGTCCTATGGACAGACTCTCCCACCTCAGCTGTAGATCTCTGCAGTTCATCCAGAGTGATCATGGGCCTCTTGGCTGCATCTCTGATCAGTTTTCTCCTTGTTTGAGAAGAAAGTTTGGAAGGACGGCCGGGTCTTGGTAGATTTGCAGTGGTCTGATGCTCCTTCCATTTCAATATGATGGCTTGCACAGTGCTCCTTGGAATGTTTAAAGCTTGGGAAATCTTTTTGTATCCAAATCCGGCTTTAAACTTCTCCACAACTATATCTCGGACCTGCCTGGTGTGTTCCTTGGTTTTCATAATGCTCTCTGCACTTTAAACAGAACCCTGAGACTATCACAGAGCAGGTGCATTTATACGGAGACTTGATTACACACAGGTGGATTCTATTTATCATCATCGGTCATTTAGGACAACATTGGATCATTCAGAGATCCTCACTGAACTTCTGGAGTGAGTTTGCTGCACTGAAAGTAAAGGGGCCGAATAATATTGCACGCCCCACTTTTCAGTTTTTTATTTGTTAAAAAAGTTTAAATGATCCAATAAATGTTGTTCCACTTCACGATTGTGTCCCACTTGTTGTTGATTCTTGACAAAAAAATTAAATTTCATATCTTTATGTTTGAAGCCTGAAATGTGGCGAAAGGTTGCAAGATTCAAGAGGGCCGAATACTTTTGCAAGGCACTGTATATAACTTGCTTTACATTTTCTATCTGCTCTTGCAGTAAATTGATGATCTTCCGTTGGCCATCTACCACTTGGCTGTGGAAATAGATGACAATCCTAATGGGAATAACAGACAGTGTTTCAAATTGTGTTATATTAATAAAATATTACTGTAATTATTGGACTATAAGACACTACTTTTTTCCCTTCATTTTGAATCCTGCAGCTTACAGGGTGACCCCAAAAAAAGTTTATACTCAGTTGACTGCTTGTTTAAAAGCCATTGAAACATATCTAAATAGGTTGTCATGCTTAAGTGATTCATTAAGGTCTCTCAATGCAGCTGGTAATCTCTCGTCTCTACAATTCCTGTGCTTCTGCTGAAAATGAAGAAAACTTTAGCTGCACCTGAATTGCTGCGTGCCGGTCTGACACCTACTGAGATTGCAGCAAATCTGAGATTATCCAGATGTGCAGTCTGCAAAGTTAAAAAGAAGCTGAAAGATACTGGAACAGCCTCACGAAAACCTGGGTCTGGAAGTGCCGATCTGTGCGGACCAAAAAGTTGATTGACAAGGTGATATGTGGCCACCCCAGAGTCCAGATCTCAATCGCCTGGATTATAGCATATGGGCAACTGTGGAGGACAGTGCCTGCAAGAAGCCACAAACTTCTGTGGCAGCCTTGGAGAGGTCCATTGTTAGATCTTGGGAAAAGATGACAGCATCCTACATAAAGAAGACCTGTCAAGCGTTCCGCAGGCGCCTGGAGGCTGTTGTGACACTTAAGGGAGGGCACATTGAAAAATAGAGTGTACTGTACATGTTCTTTGCAATAATGTATAATTTGTGATTAAATTCTAATTCTAAGATGAATAAACATGGCATTTAAGTTGTATTATGGCAGTGTAAACTTTTTTTTGGGTCACCCTGTATAGTCCAGTGCGTCTTATTTGTTAAGGTTTAGGTTAATAGGTACCACTTTATTTGACAGCAGCGTCATAAGACTGTCCTAATTATGACATGACACTATCATGGGCATAATTGAATGCTCATGACAGATGTCATTAAGTGTCATCTCCTATGTCACTAACTCCTTTTATGTCCAGCGCAGATCTTTTACATCCATTCAAAAGTGAGATAATTTGCCAGACAAAATGATGTTTGTCATAAGCATTCATTAATGCTCATGGCAGTGTCATGTCTTAATTATAATGGTCTTATGGCACCACTGTCAAATAAAGTGTTACCAAATACCATAACTCGCAATTAATGAAACATTTGGAACAGTAAATGAAGAAATAATTAGCATAGAACATGAATTGTGATTGTTATTTACATTTGTAGCGCCGCAATGCATGCTAGGAGGCATGTTGGACGACAACAGTGTTGACAGCAGGTGGCAGAAGAGGCTGACTGTGTACACCAAGGGAGTAATGGCCAAATGAAGCTTCTTGAAGCAATGCGTGGTTCATTTGGCCTTATGACAGTCTAATAATGCCGCTGTCGAATAAAATGTTACCGGTTAATATCTTTTGACATAAATATCCCATAATACAGTGAGGACTGCTGCGGCTTATAGTCCAGTGCGGCTTATCTATGAACAAATGTCTAATCATGTCAAATTTGGTGGTTGGCGGCTTATAGTCAGGTGCGCCTTATAGTCCAAAAATTATGGCAATATTTTCATGAATGAGTACTTACAGAAAGATGCCTGCTCCTAGAAAGAGGAACAGTGGGTTTTCCACCAGATACAAGTGAGCCTTGGCCAACATCGATAAATTGGAATTTTCTTTTTCTATGTCCTCTACCCAACGTTTTCCCGCCTGAAACATTGTTTTGAGTTCACGAAAGGGGCCACAAGATGAGGATGGTGTGATGCTGGAAAAAAAAAAAAGATACGAAGTGAATGAGGCTCTTTAGAAATAGTGATTAACGAACATCAATCTGTGTGTTACATATGTGTAATATGCGTCTACCTCCACATGGAGTAGGTGACACAAACCGAGGCTCCAAGGAAGGAAGGGAAGCAGAGGAGAGTGATAAAGATTGTGGTCATCTGGCTAACTCTGTATGGCCTACTGGGGGCCTGACAGTTCATCATCACGCTGCTCTAAAGAGGGTAAAATGGCATGAAGAAAACATACTATAGTTTGTAAAAGAGTAGTGAAAGTACATTTATTAAGTACAATTTGCACAGTTCATCAGCTCTTTGGCTGCCATTGAGAGCGATAGACATCCAATCCTTTTGAATGTGGAGGGGCTGGCTGCGATTGAATGGTATGCTCCCAGTTCAAAAGAATTGGACATCTAACGGCGTCAATGGTCCTCAAAAAGGATCATACACCGAGAGGTTTGGTAAGAAATGTAGTCATCTTTTTTTTCTTTATTTACTTGCTTTTATTCTTGCATTTTAAAAGAAATGTGTATTATTTCTGTCATATTTTATTAACAAACTAGTTAGCAGAGGTGGGTAGTAACACGTTACATTAACTCTGTTACATTTACTTGGTAATTTGAGATAAATGTACTTCTCAGAGTTGTTTTACCACACCATATTTTTACTTCTACTTGAGTAGAAACGCTACTCTTACTCCACTACTTTGGCCTACACTACAGTCATGTTTTTTCTCTTCCACATTATATTTGACATTATTTTTGCCAGAGTTACCGACAGTGGTACTACCAGTTTCACCAATGAGACGTAGCAACAATAATCACATGACTCCATTTTACTAACCAAATGTAGTAATACAGTCACATGAGCACACTTGATTATTGACTATGATTAGGCCGGCCTGTTCAATCATGCAGCGTATTTAAAGCGCCATAAAAACGTAACTATTTGACATTAAGTCAACATTACTCAAAGGCACGGATTTCAACCTCTCTCCCAGTTTTTATTTAGCACCGATAGACCACAGAAAACCAGAGATATGGTCGTGTCAATTTCATGGTAGGAAATGTTTTTTCCTTCCATTAGAGGGCACTCATGCTCTTTGGATGGTGATGTTTCATTTTTCTTGCCTGAATAGATGATTATTGTGTATTTTCTACAGCTAATTTGGTCATGTAATAGGTTACATACAATATAATAATAATAACAGTTCATATAGATGACGCTGTGTTGAGAAAAAAAAAATATTATTGTTGAACCCTCATATTGTGTTGGGGTAAAAATTGACCCTTTTTGTTAAATTTTCGCATGCAAAAATCAATGGTACTTTTGACATAACCAAACTTGAAAATGGGTGAATCTTGACCCGAAAACAATATACTGCAACCTCTCTGCCAGTTTTTATTTAGCACCAATAGACCACGGAAAACCAGAGATATGATCGTTTCAATTTCATGGTAGGAAATGTTTTTCTCTCCATTAGAGGGCACTCATGCTTTTGGATGGGTAATGTTTCATTTTTCTTTGGATGGGTCATGTTTCATTTTTCTTGTCTGAATAGATGATTTTTGCGTATTTTCAACGGCTAATTTGGTCATGTAATAGGTTACATACAGTATAATAATAATAATAACACTTCATATAGATGATGCTGTGTTGAGAAAAAATATATATACTATTGTTTAACCCTCGTATTGTGTTGGGGTCAAAATTGACCCTTTTTGTTAAATTTTCGCATGCAAAAATCAATGGTACTTTTGACATACCCAAACTTGAAAATGGGTGAATCTCGACCCGAAAATAATTTTAATTTTAGGCCAAGTTAATTTAAAGATCAAATTTAATTCACTAGCAAAAATTTGGGCTGATTTCTAACACAAGGGTTGAAAAAAAAAAGATCAGACTTTGTAAGCAGTTACTCACAATGTTACTCGTTACTTGAGTATTCTTTACACTGAATAATTATTTACTTGTACTTTTTTTGGATGACTCTTTCACTTGAGTAATATTTTTTTAAGTAACAAGACTCATACTTGAGTAAAAATTTTAGCTACTCGTACTCTAACCACCTCTGCTAATTAGTTTGTCTATTTAAATGTTTTATTATTGTAAAATATATTTTCATGATCGTCAATGGCAGCCATTTAGTTATATAATTTACCTTTTTAATGTAAAAGAGCAGCAGGAGTTTCAGTATCTGCACTGCAGGCAGCAGGGGCGTGAAGAGAAGGCCAAGCCTGAACAATACAATGCCCACCATAGTAATAAATTAGTCAATCCTCAGTGAGGTTTAATACAGTGTACAGCAGGGGCAGAGTAGCTCATACCAGGCCAGCGTTTGCCCATAGATGAGGTCAAGGACATTCTTGGCGATATCAAACACTGGCTTCCTCTTCTTCTTCAGCACCTTCTCTGAAAACAGCCTGAGAAACGGGGAAAAATCGAGAAGATGAAGGGGGAAAAAAAGCTGAAAAATGGAGGGTGGGGGGTAGTAGCGGCTTGTAGTAAAAAATTACTTTAATTTATCTGAACTGTTCTTTTACCACTAACATGTTTGAGCATCTATGTTCACAATAATATGTATAAATAAATGCATGTTTACGTTTCCTAATGTACTGCTGTGCAATTTCTTGCTCAAATCACTATGAAATGAACCTGCAGCCTCCTATGTTTTAAAATGTTTTAAATATTACAAATAAATGAAAGTATATACATGCAATTCTATGACCAATTCCTTGTTTCATTTAAATTGCTTAATAAAGTACATATTTTTAAACATACTCCAAAAATTTACAACATAAAAGTTGTAATGTAACTGTCATTAACCACCCAGGCCCTTGATGTTTTTTGCCTGAACAAACCAATAAACAGTAATCAAAAGACAACAAAAAGCGTATTTAATTATGACCAACCTCCAAAGAAATTCTCCAAACAAGCTGTTTAGTAACGTGAAGATAAAATCCATTAACAGGAAGCGATAAAGTTCTTGGCCAACAAAACTCTCCCAGCACTGTAGATGACATTTTCAAATGAGCACGTTACACAAATAAAAAAATTAAAAAAGAAAATGCAAATAAGAATTTTTTTTTTTATTGTGGCGATGATCTGTTACCTTCAGGCCAATACTGCTTGGATCAGCAGCCACTCGACCCAGCCAATGATAGCAGAGTACTCCAAGCACACTAACTTTTAACATCAGGTTTCTAAAAAACAATTTTATAAGTTGCCATTTAACTTGCAATTTTATCATTCTGATGTACAGTGGTAGCTCAACAAATACACTAGATGGCAATATTTAGTCACAATATACAAATTCACATTTATCCTTTAAGAATTACAAGTCTTTCTATCTGGGATCCCTTTCACAGAAAGAATTTTAATAATCTTAATGCCATCTTGCGGATTTATTGTTATAATAAACAAATACAGTACTTATGTACAGTATGTTGAATGTATATATCCGTCTTGTCTTATCTTTCCATTCCAACAATAATTTACAGAAAAATATGGCATATTTTAGAGATGGTTTGAATTGTGATTAATTACGATTAATTAATTTTTAAGCCGTGATTAACTCGATTAAATTTTGTAATCGTTTGACAGCCCTAACTTAGACATGTCGAAAGTAGACAGAAGGGAAATTATGGACTAACGATAGCAATTTTAACAACTTAACGGTTGATTCACATCATTAAATTAATTGAATGTAGTTTAAAGCTACTGATACAGAATGGGGACCTGAGTATTTTACTTACTGTTTTGAACTGTTAACTTGATAATTAAATATTAATTTGTTTTAGCCTGAGAGGATTTTTGAACAATTTTGGAACTAATGTATAAAACATTAAAAGCGCAGGGGGCGGGTTTTATAATCGAATCTGAGCCTCTGAATCAAATAATCGAAACGTTAGGTGCCCAAAGATTCCTACCTCTAACCAGCAGTATTTATTAATGATTTAGTGTAGGTTTTCGGGCTGTGGAACGAATTAATGGATTTATAATGTATTCTTATGGGAAAATCCTGCTCGACATACAACCAATTCGACTTACAAACAAGGTCCTGGAACGAATTAACTTCCTATGTAGAGATACCACTGTATTTGTGTAATTGCGATCAATCTGGTCGTACCTGCCAATGGCAACATATGTGCGCACAGAAGGTGACTCGTAGTCCTCCATCCATGCCGCCAGGTTGAACATTAGAGGCAGCAGCACGTTTATACAGGACACCACCACAGGAAGAGCCAGCAGGCTGGCCTCGTGCAGTAATGGGTCCTTGGACAGACTACGAGAGCTTTGCTGGAGGTTCTAATGATGATAATTTGTACATTAAAATGAGACTAGAACCCCGCATGACATTTCCTATAGAGTACTATACAACAATTAAAAGTTGTAGAACTAGATTTCTGGCTTTAAATTATGGGCCGAAATGTTTCACTGTACTTTGAGTAAGTAAGAGAGTTGCCGGTGTTTCAAATGTTACTACAAAGCCTTACCCGGTGTATGTATTCAGAGAAGTAGTAGATGGCAAGCACACAGGCGGTGGTGCTAGCTACACAGATAGTCCATGAGAAGAAGTGGACCGCCACCCTCCACAGGTTCTGGCACAGACTGTTTTTGGAACGTTTATGATTCACCTCTGCTAGCAGCTCCTGGGAATTTAGAGACAGACGTGAGAATTGTTTTTCTATGGCCCAATATCCAACAGGTATTTGAATCTCAATCCCTTTTGAAACAATACTCACATTTTGTACTTCAATTACAATTATGCTTGGGTTCCAAGAAGAATGTGAAGACTTCACAGCATTAATTAAATATAAAGAAACAAAAAATGTTGGTAAATCGAAATGATCTAATTCTTTGTTAAATTGGCTTTTTACGTCAGACTAAAATCTAAAATTGGCATGCTGACTCAGAAACTTCTGAATTTTTAAAGCATGACAAGTTTTTCTCCATAGTTTACCTATTTATTCTGTTACTACTTGTACACAACTAGTCATATTCTCAGTAAAATCAGTGTTACATAAAAATTTGGAGTCATGCCTAGTTTATTACCATTTCATTTTATGTCAACATTTATTCATTTTAAATTAGCACTATGTGAAGTACAGTAGTTGTCTTTTTTTTATACGAAAACTGGGATCCTGTAGTTAGAATACTTCACATGATAGAGAAGTCGATACAGGTAGTCCCCGGGTCTCATCCGCCATTTGGTCTCCAGTCGTTTTTTTTTTTTTTTTGTCGCTTAACAGTGTACGTTGTGTGTTTGAGCTATGTATTTTTCTCAGTCTAACAGCTGTCAGTTCCCGTGCAAATATTTGTTTTGCCAATAAGGGAAGCTGTTGTCTCCCTAAGGTTAATTGAATGTTTACATGATACACAACTTTTTTTTCGTGCATGGTTTTTGTTTTGCTGTCGTCATTGTACAATTCTTGAGACTATATTGTTAATAATAATTTGTTTACAAGTTCAATTAAAATGGTGAACTTTTTTTTTTTGAAGTTTAATTGTAATTAGCACAGACAAAACACAGACAATCAGGTCGCTCTCTGCTTTCTACTAAGGAAGTAGAGAGCGATGCAGCAAGCAATTGTTTAGCATAAGCAGCTCGACCTCGGTTAAGTTGCTGAAATCAAGCTCTACATAAGCTTCATAAGTCACATCGACTTACTTGTTTGTTTACTAGCAGGCCGAAGTGTTCTACAGTGTGTCTTTGGTTTAAAAGTAAAACTCTTATGTCTCCACTTGTAAACAAGCCGGCATCCGCAGTGTACCCTTTTCACCATCCACCAGTATTAATGGTAAGTACAGTATCTTTTTTTTTTTTTTAACTTTATTTTATTAATATGATGGATAAAACATGTTTCTGGATAGCTATTTTGAAGCTTAGGGGGGTATTTTTAGGGGTACATAAAGGGTTAATTCTGACTAACGCGGAAATTCCAGTCACGTCGCCAGCGTAGGAACGGAACTTGTTCGTAAACCGGGGACTCGCGCTCGGAACAGATTTAACAACTGCTGTTAGACCTAATTTAACAAAAAATGTGTTACCCAGTATAATAAGTGAGCTCAGCTCAACTCTACTGCATGGTGGAAAAACAGTTAAAGTAAATGTAAATGTATAAGGTTATTTTTTCTTTTACCTTGAGTTGGATGCAGATATTCTCAGACATGAGTTTAACAGAAGATTTTTTGATGACCTTGAAGTCCCAGGAGCAGAAGGCCTTCATGGCCAGGATACTATAAGATTTATCAATCCGGAAGCTTCGACCAAATGATTTTGACATGCTGGTGGGAGATACATATACATCAGAAAATGTACAGTACATGTAAAATATATCTTTCCATTAAGAGAGTTTAGTATTCTAATAATTTACAGGGCACAATTCGCTACAAAGAATGCCTACCTGTACACAAGGATTATACATGTGACGAAGAAGGATGTGCTTATAGTTAATAAATAGGCGAGTGGCATCTTATAAGGCAAACGCTTCATCACGCAGTCCGCATTGGTTCCATTTGACACAGATATGTACGACTCTCCACTTTCATTCCTGCAGCTCAAACGTAGCGTGTAGTTACAGTAGTAGCCATAGTACATCACTGTGTCCGAGAAATATCCCTGAAAGATGATGAGATAGAGAGTTCTTAGTACACTGAAAATGGGGGGAGGGGGGCTTAGGCGTATAAAGCACTGGGGTGTTGCATTTGTCAAAAAATAAAAAATCCACCAATTTCAAAATAACCCCATTTCTATTCCTTTTTAGGCTCATGGGTGAGCTCGAAACTATCCCAGCTGACTTTGAGCAGTAAGCATGGTATACCCTAACCGTTTGCTAAAAACATAACATACAGTGCCTTGCGAAAGTATTCGGCCCCCTTGAACCTTGCAACCTTTCGCCACATTTCAGGCTTCAAACATAAAGATATAAAATTGAATTTGTCAAGAATCAACAACAATTGGGACACAGTCATGAAGTGGAATGAAATTTATTGGATATTTTATACTTTTTTAACAAATAAAAACCTGAAAAGTGGGGTGTGCAATATTATTCGGCCCCTTTACTTTCAGTGCAGCAAACTCACTCCAGAAGTTCAATGAGGATCACTGAATGATCCAATGTTGTCCTAAATGACTGATGATGATAAATAGAATCCTTCTGTCTAAATGCACCTACTCTGTGATAGTATCAGGGTTCTGTTGAAAGTGCAAAGAGCACCATGAATAGGCTTGGGCTTTGTTTGAAATTGAACGATTCCAGTTCCGATTCCGAATGATTCTCGATTCAGATTCTTTTAAGAGGCAGGGTTCTAAAAAAAAAAATTATTTAAAAAAAAAAAAAAAAAAAAAAAAAAAAAAAAAAAAAAAAGGCAGGGTCAAAAAATCTATAGTTTAACAATGTATCAGTTTATATTAATGTCTTAACTTCTAGATTTTAAAAAATATATATATGAATTTAAAAATTATTATTATTTATATGAATTTAAAATTATTATTATTATTAATCAATATAAATTTTATAAATTATATGAACGTCTCACAGGGTTATTTTTAACCTGTATCTAAATACCAGTCTTTGAACTCGAATATCATGACGGTTCTTTCCACAGGAGTGCACTTTCACAATGTTTATTTTTCAAAAGCTTACAGAGAAAACATTAACTTATATTCTTTTGCCATACATCATTTACCTTAGCTGGGAGCTACGACAAAGCATTAGTAGTAATTCTTCCATTGATTATAATTTGATGTAGATGAAGCAAAATAAGGTTTCCTTATTTGTAAAACCGATTCTGTTGTGTTTACAGACACATGCAATGTTTATGTTGTGACAATACAAGTTACGCCAGTGAGTGGCGCTGTAGGAGTGTGTACGTATAATGCGGAGAAGAAGAAATGAGAGCGTCTGGCTAGGATGCGTTGTAATGTGATGCTATGTTTTCATGCTACGAGTTAATTAAAAAAAGTAATCGAATGCTTCATATGGCTGATTCTTTCTAAATAAGCAACACAACAGATTCCAAAACAAAAATCCTTTTAATACTGTTGATTTTAACGGGCTTCTACTGCTTTAAAATGGCGGCTGTTTATTACCGCCAGCGAGTGTGTCATTTTGAATCTATTTCTCTTTAAATGTTCTAACGCCGCTGAATCTGTCATTTTGCATTTCTATAGACATATCGACTATAGCCCGATGTAATAATACGACTTATTCTCGTACTGTTTTCCATCCATCCATCCATCATCTACTGCTTAATCCGGGGTTGGATCGCGGGAACAGCAGAAGACAGACGTAATGTATTGTTTCACTTACCTGGTTCTGACGGCGCAGCGTGTCAACTACGTTGCACTCGGCTAGCTTTGCACTTGGCACTTAAGCTATATTCCATGAAGGTGGTCGTGCATAATTGGTCGTGTAGCCACCTTTGTATGATATAGTTGTGTTGCAAATGTTGCACCGAGCTGACCGGTCATTTTGTTGTTGTTGTAAAATTAAGCCAAACTTTTGAGCGCTGCCGCATTGTGTCAATGGTTGTAATCAAGTTGCAATGCACAAACACGCGTTTCTTGTGGCTTCTTCATTGTTTTCGGCAGCATTTTTTTCCCGCTCAGCGGTCAGGGCATCGAAACATGGAATTGAAATTTAAAAATTCGAACAGTTCCGGGAGAACCGGAGTGTTAGAACCGGGTCCCATCGATGCTCAATGCCCAACCAATCCAATTGAGAATCTGTGGGCAGAGCTGAAGACTGCTGTTCACAAACGCTCTCCATCCAACCTTACTGAGCTTGAGCTGTTTTGCAAGGAAGAATTGGCAAGAATTTCAGTCTCTCGATGTGCAAAACAGAGACACACCCCAAGCGACTTGCAGCTGTAATTGCAACAAAAGGTGATAATTGATAACATTGCACGCCCCACATTTCAGGTTTTTATTTGCTAAAAAAGTATAAAATATCCAATAAATTTTATTCCACGTCACGACTTTGTCCCAATTGTTGTTGATTTTTGACAAAAAAAAATTAAATTTGATATCTTTATGTTTGAAGCCTGACATGTGGCGAAAGGTTGATAAGTTCTAGGGGGGCGAATACTTTCGCAAGGGCAAATTATAATTGGCAGCGATGGGCTTATGTTCTACAAATACAACGTTCTATATTAGTAATCGTGTATCTAAGTGCATGTTAATGGTTTTTTCAATCTTCTGGTTACAAAAATGGTGCAAAATACTAAATAGTGAAATAATGATCTGATTTCAAACTATTTAATCATTGTTAAATCTGGGCCTGCTCATTCTGACAACAATTGTTATGCTGCATAAATAGTAAAAGGATAATTAGGTATACATGATTGGATTACACCTAATGGAGAAGTATTTACTGTATTTTTTTTTTTTTGCATGTCCCAATTTGGCACTGGGATAGCTAAATCAATGTGCTGCACCTATGTTTTAGGCTAATTTAGTGATTTGATAACTCCCCAGGCACACCTGTTGATTCCTCATGGCACGCTAAATTGTAGCGGTACAGCGGGTAGGAACCACTCTTAGAATTATCATCTAAAAGGGCACTGGAAACACATCTTACCGCTCCAGTCAGAAGCTCTAGTCCAGTGAAGGAGCGTCTACCGTGAGGCAGAGCTGGAGGGTACACTGCCTGAGGAAGCACTATAAACGCAGCAATCACCAGAAAGAGGAAGAGGTTGAAGAAGAGCAGCGTCTTCAGAAACAGGAAGTACGACAGGACCCCGCTGCCAAAACGCCCGCTCACTCGCTTGAGTGCCACTTGCCACAGCTGGAGGGAGTGTACGAAAGACAGCCAAGAGTACCAACTCTGTCTTGCGGCCTAAGAGCAGGATGTGACAGTAAACAACCTGTTTTGTTAACACTGTTCCATTTCTCTATTTAACTTGTCATGCAATGAATAATATGGCCATTAGCAAATGTGATCCATGTGCATAAGTGTATGAAAAAGCTTACATTTACAATAAAAAAGGATACACTTAATGGTGATATTAAGACCGATTCAAAACGGGCAAAAGGTAATATGAGGTGAAACTCACAATGATGATGTAATATTTGAGTCGACTACAGCAGGGAATCTGATTGCCAGACAGATTGCGTCTCTGTTTTTGCAAAGCTAACCCTCTGCACACAAAAAGGGAGGCAAGCACAATAATCAGTGGACATGTGAAGCCACTCATAAAATTAGGATTAAAAAAATATATTTACCAGACCTGAGTTCACTCTTTTCTGCTACACTGAGAGGCATGGCCCGAAGCATCTTGATTCTGTCACTCACTGACAGGTTCTGCAAGTTGTTCACCAAGCGTTCCCTTTTATTTACTACAACACATTTGTGTAAATAAAGACTAAATAAACATGCATAAAAGGCAGCAATCAATAGCCATTTGACTATGCCCAGATACCATATTTTTCAAACTATACGGTACACTGCATTATAAAGCGCACCATCAGTGAATAAGATTATTTTCATACATAAGATACACCTGATTATAAGCCGCATTAGTGCATCAATGTACAACATTTAATTTATTCTTATCTTTTAACATGTTAATTTTTATATTATATATTCATTATCTGTGGATTTGAAGAATGATAAATAAGTGTCTTAAGCACTTTACTGGAGCAGTATAATACTATTCTGCACCAACAAAGTAGGAACGAGTTCATTAAACATAACCAAAATTCACGCACTGGATTATGCGATGCACTTTCAATTTTTGGGAAAAATAAAGATTTTTAAGTGAGCTTTACAGTCTGAAAAATTGAGTGTAAACATAAACACATCTAAAAAACGTTCCTTTGCAAAGAAAATACAGCTCTGGGTCACTACACACAGACATATATCTATTACCGTATTGGGCCGAATATAAGACGGTGTTTTTTGCATTGAAATAAGACTGGAAAAAGTGGGAGTCGTCTTATATTCGGGGTCTAGACATTATACCCATTCATGACGCTAGATGGCGCCAGATATCAACTAAGCGAATGCTGAACTTTAAGAGTGATGTTCTTTCATGATAGATCTCAGCTACTCTCAAGTTTAACCAGTTTGCATTATTTTATTGCAATGTTTTTCCTTATTCAGATTTGTTTCAAGACTACAGTTACAGTTAGACCTCATTTTGATGGTTAATGCAGTTATTGTAATTTTGTTGTTTTATCACAATAGATTGGTTTGTTACATTTCAAAAACCAGAAGCCATTCATTTACGAATGTGATTGCACTTTAGTTTACATATTTAAATGTTCAGATATTAAGATTTGAATAAGGCAAAATAACATGATTTTTCTTTCAAATATATTGTTATAATCATTTGTTTCAGATGTACTGTAATTATTTTCTGTATAAAAATTAATTTGGTGTTCAAAAAGTCTTTTTTCAAACTTTCTTGAAAAAAGAGGGCGTCGTCTTATAATCAGGGTCGTCTTATATTCTGGCCAATACGGTATATATACAGTGTATCACACATGTGAGTACACCCCTCGCATTTCTGCAGATATTTAACTAACTTTTCATGGGACAACATTGACATAATGACACTTTGATACAATGAAAGGTAGGTGTGTGCAGTTTACATTAATAGAGTTCATTTATTTTCCCCTCGAAATAACTAGAAAATATAGCCATTAATATCTTAACCAATTTGATGTAGAGTGCGGCGTATGGTCCGAACACTAATAGGCTGACCCCCCACCTCTTCAATCTCTGCAGCAATGCTGACAGCACTCCTGTAATGAGTCACATGAGATTTTGGAGGGAAAATAACAAGCAATACTCAATTTGGACATTTAGGGATGTATGTATTTACTAAGGGGTGTACTCACTTTTGTTGCCAGGGGTTTAGATATTAATGGCTATATTTTGAGTTATTTTGAGGGGAAAATAAATTAACTGTATTATATAAGCTCCACACAGACTACTTTTCATTGTGTCAAAGTGTCATTTTGTCAGTGTTGTCCCATGAAAAGATAAATATCTGCAGAAATGCGAGGGGTGTACTCACTTTTGTGATACACTGCGCGCACACACACACACACACGCACGCACACACACACACAAACACACAATGAATAAATAATAACATACATAGTACACAATGTATTTAAAATGACTACAATTATGAACGTGTTAAATTAATACAATGATATCCATACCCCCTTTTTTGATGTGTAGCTATTGTATTGTATTGTATCACCAGATTGTGCAGGATTACCTGCTTTAGCAATAGTACATTCTCCTCACCTTCTGCATCTGTGCTATCCGTCTCTATGCCGTAACCTCGTATGGTTGGTCGAGCTGACCGTGAGAAGTCACGGATGGAGGGTCTGCTCTGCTTGCGCCTACGAAGCCGCATGGTTCTGTTGTAATACTGAGAGATGATGGCTCCCCTGTTGCGACCTGAAAGAACAGACAAAATTCAGCAAGTCATGTCCAAACAACATTATAAATTCAACAAAGTACACAGATAACAGCTGAACTCTGTTCTCGGTGGACTAGACATGGTGACCTATTTTTTTTCTCTGGTTGACCAGTTGTACTGGGAAAGCGATCATATGCTCAGATGTCAATGTACAAGAAGTCTACAAAAATTATTTTCTCTTCATATTTGGAAAGACCAACCAATGGTGCGGCTGGGCATGGAAGACAGGATCTTTAATGTAGCTGAAGACCAACGTTCACCAGAGGAAGGGTCCGTCTCTCTTTCATCATTCTGATTTGCTAATCGTCTTCTGTGATTCCGCCGCTCACCCCGCTCTAGTCCAGGGCTAGACAGGCCGGGTACATAATCTTAGGATTTAAGAAAAAAAAAGTTACTGAAATTAGTATAGATATGGGAAAATCCAGTGCAGATAATTCCACGGACAATTAAGCATGCTATTTATTCCCTCAAAATTGAAGTGTAGCCGTTCATTTAGCAAAAACATGCGACTCTCAGAGTGAATCGAATGCATCCGCGAAGTGACACGCATGCACACGGCGACATGTGAAATGTCATCACGTATCAGAGTGTTTACTGAAATAAATATGATCCTATCGAGAGGTATATGCTTTTGTAGCAAATTTGAGGACTTTATAATACCGGAGTCAACATTTTTTTTTTTTCACAGGGTGCAGGTCTGTCAAGTCGCCACTCAAATAATTGTTGTTATTCTTCTTGCGGACACAAACTTTGAAGTCCTACTCCTCAGTTATTGAATTTGAAATATGAAACAATTGTCTTGAAATTAGGTAGCTTTGTAGCATGGGCCAGTATCTATAAATCCCCAGAGCCCAAAATTAAGATTTTTATGTCAGAGTTGATTAATTTTAGACTTATATTTGTGTGTAGGCTAAGATTTACACTGTACACTGGAAAAAGAATAACTGGTAGATTTACTTGATTGATTTTATCAAGTGATTTGATTTTCTCAAGTAAATTCACCAGTTATTTTTTTCCAGTGCAAAGGGAATACAGTGATAGCTCGCTACTTTGCACTTCAAACACGCGCCCTCAGTCCATCGCGGATTTTTTTCAACTACAGAAAAACAATTGCAGGATTTTAACGAGATGTCCTATCCGAACACGTACAGCCTCTCACTCTCCCTCCTGAAGCTTTTCTTTCTCACCAGGCAGCTGCAGCTTGTTAAAGTTAAAGATGAGTGACGAGGGAGCTTCTTGGAACTTGCCAGAGTCCTACTTTTCAAAGATGCAGCCTCATTTAAATTGTTAAACATTGGCTGTAGTCGCCAAGGAAACTCATTGTGTTGTGTGCTGTTGTAAACAGCATGCGTTGATTTGAGAGGACTCACTCAATGAAGCATTTCATAAAGAATTATACTTTGGAGAAAAACATGTCTTATATGTACCTCTTTCGAAAGCTACATAAAATAATTATACACACCAAAATACATTGAACACACACACAAAAAAAAATGTAAATAAGCTTCACCGCTACTTCGCGGATTTCAATTATGGCGGAAGGGGGGGGACATTAACCACGAAAAACGAGGGCTCACTGTACGCGGTCTTCATCACAGTCTTCAGCTTGCTGTGTGATTAAGCATACCCGTGCTTTTTTAATCTGATGGCCTCAGGTACAGTATCAAGATGGAAAAGGTATCTTCTTCGTCCGCCATTGCTCATTTGCATCTGTTGTTTGTTTTGCCAAACAGAGGTGACATATTTCACTTGTTGATGTCTTATAGTTCACATTCATGCAGAAAGGCCTTCACAATGCAGATGTGTAGGATAGGCATCCGATTTTTATACACATACGAATGAGCCCAGGTCGTATTTAAAAAAAAACATAGGAATTGGACCGTTCCGATTCCATTAAAAAAACTATATATATACTGTGTATAAGAACGTAGCCAAACATGCATGCTTTTGGAGACATGTGAGGAACCACAATGAATCTGCAAAAAAAAAAAAATTCATGTACCTTGGCCCTCCTCATCCAGTTCTTTCTGTAGTTGTTGAAGCTCAAATGCTTCACTCAAGTCTCCAGTTTGACACTGCTCCGCTAGCAGCTGGTGGAATGAGTCATGAACACCTTCCTCATCAGCAGGGCTCCTGACACAAAGACAAGAGCACATACCCAAAAACAAAACTTAAGGCAAAGAGATACAAAACTTTATGAAGTTAAATGTCAAAGCAAAAACAACAAAGAGAAGTTGAAGCCTTAGAAAACAGGCCAAATGGAAAAGAATAACCTAGTCATTGTCATCAGTGACCCGAATGGAAAAACTGTTTTAAACAGATATTGTGTCATCTTACAGTACAGTCAAAATCAACAATATAAGCTTCCAGAAAAAAAAAAAACAGATGTAGTTCACATTTGTGCTGTTAGGCCACATTTATAGAGAGAAACTCACTATTTTCAGCCAACAAAAAAAATAATTTATATTTAGTGTCCATTAACCATACAGTTAATAACAAGACATGACAATTATATCATGCAACACCTTAAAATAGTGTCAATCCACATAATTTTTTTTCTAACCATGTTCACCAGGAAAACATTCAGTACTTTAATTTTATTTCTTTATTTTTATGAATAATCTACCTTTATTTTAATTTAAAGTTACAAATAAGTACAAAAATGTAGCTGGTTGAGGTTATTGTCTATCTACGTGGTTGTATGACATTAATTATAGTAGAGCTGAAAGGAATACTCGAGCAACTCGAGTAACTCGAGTTTAAAAACTGAGCCGAGTAATTTTATTCACCTCGAGGAATCGTTTAATTTTGCCAGCTGTAAGCATCAAGTTTTGACCGGACTACTTTTAATGCGGGACAACGCACTGATGTCACGTGCGTAGAGGAAGAAGCAATTAAAAAAATATTTTAAAAAACCTTACTGCAGCCAACAGCCGCTACAAACTACGCCGACGTTGCTAAAAAGTAGCCCGCATGAAGCTACGGTGGTAGCAGGTAAGGTCTGATGCGTCTCATAGATATCACATGTATGTTGAACTAGCCATCTTAAAGCAGTAGACTTCTCAGCGCTAATAAGTAAGATTAACGTTACTGTCACTCGCTCACTTAGCTGTCACTTAGCGTTAGCCCTGCGGAGGGCTAGGTTTCTATTAATTATGACCACTAACGATGCATGGCTAACGTGTCTTATATACAGGCTTTATTTAATCTGTGAAAACATAGCACTGTAGAGTGATGGGGGTGTAAAATAAAAACTTAATAATGCTAACTGTCAATTTTAGCTCCGTAGTCATTGCTGGATAGAACATCGAGTAGCACTCGTCCCTAATCTGCTCCAATACAGCAGGCATCATACTGTAACGTTGACAAAGAGTCACCCGCTTCGTTAGGTTGCAATTATTTATTTTTTGGGAACTTGTAGAACAACCAACACACGACTGCTGTCTGCCGCAGCCGACGCACACGCGCCGGCCAGAACGACAACAACAACAGGAAGGCACGTCTCTCGCTCTCCCGCACCTCCCTCACCCCCGCACGTCACACAGTGCATTCAGGAACGCATGCAAATATCCCCGCCATATTATAACCTGATATGTTACAATACATTTTTTTTTAACACTGCAAAAACTCAAAATCCTATCAGGACTTACAGTTTAGACTAACTTAAAACGTAACTTAAAAATAGCTTGACAAAAATGGAAATTCAATTGAAACACGAGGAAAAAACACCCAAATTTTAAGGGTTGTGTGTTATCAAGCGTAATGACATTTTTAGGTAAGAAATAAGATTTTTTTTTTTTTTTTAATACGATCAATAAGTTTTTTGAGTGAAAGCAGTGTATTTGTTTTTTTTTTTTCCTGGTCACATCTGAGATGCAATTGTTGGCTGTTTTCAACAATGTACATTGACTGAAAATGGTTCAATATTAGATGAAATGTCTTGTTTTCTCATCTATATTTATAATTGCTCTTTACCTAAAAAAAAAAATATATATATATATATATATATATATATATTAGGGCTGTCAAAATTATCGCGTTAGCGCGCGGTAATTAATTTTTTAAATTAATCACGTTAAAATATTTGACGCAATTAACGCACATGTCCCGCTCAGACAGTATTCTGCCTTTTGGTAAGTTTTACAGCAAGTTTTTTTGTGCTGTCTAACAGCGAACTCTTGTGGTCACTTTGCGACATGGTTTATTGCTTTCTTGCCAGTTCAATATGGCTGCACGACGTCTCGGGCTGACGCCTACATTGTAATGTTGTGATTATATGATCCTTGGACAAGATTTGTCCGTAAGTATGGTTGTTGTAAAGAATGTACATATTATGTTAGTAAGCGAAATGTTATATTTTTTGTATGAGACGGTTTTTGTTTATATTTAGTGAACCTGTATAGCGTGCTAAGCTAACGTTGTTGCTAATGCAATGCTTGTATACTTTTTTTTGTAGTTTCACTACGGTCTAAAGAGGACAGTGGTTTGAGGCCATTTTATTAATAAATCAGATGAAAAAGGAAGAAGTCTGATTATTAAGGCGTCCTTCACTAGCTGTCTAGCTTTGGAAAAAGTAGAGTGAGGACAGCATAGACAGATTTAAATGACAGTAGAGTGAAATGCCCACTACAGTCCTTATGTAGGCCTACCGTATGTTGAATGTATACATCCATCTTGTGTCTTATCTTTCCATTCCAACAAATTATTTTACAGAATATATATATAATTTACAGAAAAATATGGCATATTTTATAGATGGTTTGAATTGCGATTAATTACGATTAATTAATTTTTAAGCTGTAATTAACTTGATTAAAAATTTTAATCGTTTGACAGCCCTAATATATGTTTTATCCAATTACTTGATTAATCGATAGAATTTTCAGTCGATTACTCGATTACTAAAATATTTGATAGCTGCAGCACTAACTTATAGCGTTGCAAAAAATGAAACAGGAAACTGTCTAATCAGGGGAAACTAGCGCTTTATGGAAAAAAGGAGGGCTCTAACAAGCTACCCTCGAACACACAAACATGATGTCAAAAGAGCAAAACAGTCCAATCACCTGTGTTGCTGGTTCTCTGCCCAAAAGGCAAAGACAGGTGAGCATAAAACAAACCTAAAGTACATCGCAACACTACACTGTATAAAAAAACAAATGTTAACACTTACTCCAGTCCAGCTTCCATGAGGGGGTGGCCCAGGTCAAAGTTAACATTCCGAGCCATTTTTCTCTTCAGTTGACGTGCGTTTTGCCTTTTTGCTAAATGGTTCACACCCTTACCGCCTCATAAACGTACTCCACTCCCGCCATGGTTCAGACTCTCCTTACCTGCTGAGATGGGCGGAGACACAAAAGAGGAGGCTCTTGAGAACACAACACGTAAAGGAATAAAACCCAGCACACTACTTTGGAATCTGGAAGCACAAGTTGGGACTTGCCCGGTGAACTCATTCAGCTACATGTCAAAATGAGACCTTGAGGTCTATTAAGCTTATGATCATTAAGATTTTGTTTAAGTATTTGTCTCAGTCATACTGTTTATCTAAAAATGTATCTCGTCCACAAATGAGTGCTCGAAATTAACAATTAACAGCCTTATCCTGAGATGTTGGGCTGAGTCTCGGTCACTGGAGTTGCTTTGTACTACAGCACGTGATGAGGACTGAGTCAGTCACTTATAACATGAATAGTCATGAATGAAAGGAGAATGATGTATTGTCAGAATTGCGTGTAAGCGTTCATGACAAATGAATTCAGAATCTCAAGGGATCAAAGTGCAATACTGTCATGTGCTATCTACAAAGTGGTTATCAGTTTAATTCAAATGTAAATCAATGTGCTTTGTAACCCCATAAACAAGTGAAACACATAGAATTGTTATTAATTAATTTAATTAATAATTATTACTATAATTCTTAAAACAAACTTACGGTGCCTAACATTTTTGCTAAAGTATCCAAGAAAATAAAAGACTCATCATTTCAACAAACAAAAACAAAACTGAAAAAAGTTAGTCTAGACTTTAGACGCCTGTCAGACAGGAATTAGTCACAGAAAGGCCAAAAAAAAAAAAAAAAAAAATGACAACAAGTAACCCCAACTATATTGCAACAGAACCACATCCCCAGAATAAACTGATTTCAAACCGTGTGGAAATTGAATAGAATTACAGTGGTATGAACAAGTATCTGAACCTTTTGGAATTTCTCAAATTTCTGCATAAAATCACCATCAAATGTGATCTGATCTTTGTCAAAATCACACAAATGTAAAAACAGTGTCTGCTTTAACTAAAACCAGCCAAACATTTATAGGTTTTTATATTTTAATGAGGATAGCATGCAAACAATGACAGAAGGGGGTAAAAAGTAAGTAAACCCTCTGCCCTAGAGACTTAAAGAGCAATTGAAACCATTTTTTCCCCAAACAATTTAAGTCAAGTGTGTACCTAATCATTGATGAGTGGTTTAAGGCTGCCCTGCACACTATAAAACTCACACCTGGTAAGAATTGTCTTGATGAGAAGCATTGTCTGATGAGCATCATGGGTCAGTCAAGAGAGCTGGTTGATGACCTGCGATCAAGGATTGTTGACTTTTATAAAGCTGGGAAACCATCTCTAAAACTCTGGATGTTCATCAATCGACAGGGAGTAACACACAAAGTCAAGTGTGGAGGAAAAATGGAACAACATCAACACCACACCCCCACCGTGAAGCATGGTGGAGGGAGCATCATGATTTGGGGCCGTTTTGCTGCCTCAGGGCTTGGACAACTTGCAATCATTAATTGAAGAATGAATTCAAATGTTTATCAGGATGTTTTGCAGGAAAAACCTGAGGCCATCTGTCAGACAGTTGAAGTTAAAAAGAGGATGGATGCTGCAGCCAGACAATGATCCAAAACACAGAGGTAAATCAACTTCAGAATGGTTTCAGAAGAACAAAATACACGTTTTGGAATGGCCAAGTCAAAGTACAGACTTGAACCCAATTGCGACTGTGGCATGACCTAAAGACAGCGATTCATACCAGACATCCCAGGAGTCTGACTGAACTACAGCAGTTTTGTAGAGAAGAATGGGCCAAGATTAGTCCTGATGGATGTGCCAGACTGATCTGCAGCTACAGGAAGCGTCTGGTTGAAGTTATTGCTGCCAAGGGGGGAGGCACAAAATATTAAATGTGATTGTTCACTTACTTATTTTCCCCCTTTTGTCATTGTTTGCATACTATCCTCATTAAAATATGAAAACCTATAAAAGTTTTGGTGGTTTTAGTTAAAGCGAACAGTTTTTTTCATCTGTGTGATTTTGACAAAGATCAGATCACATTTGATGGTGATTTTATGCAGACATGTGAGAAATTCCAAAAGGTTCAGATACTTTTCATACCATTGTTAGATACTAACTTCTTGTATTTTCGCGGAAGAATGTCAGGACACCTAAGGAGCACTTTAAATACGAAATTGAGAGAACGTGTATTTACACCATTACAGTGCCCAAAGCACTTTACAGGCTTAATCAACTTCACCCATTCACACATATATATCCATACCACTGTAATACTGCCAAGCACATTGGGAAATATTAGGGTTCAGTGTCTCGCCAAAGAACACATAAACACGAAGCAGTCAGACCTGGGACCAAACCACTGACCCTTGCGTCAATATGACGTGCTCTACCAAATTTGCAGCGAGCAATTCTGAAAGCTGCATGCACAAAAAATTTCCCCACACAAGTAAAAGCAGAAGTTAATAAGAAAATGCAATTTCTAGAGAAATTGTGATGGGAGCTATGCCGTGATAGGTGGTATATTTGGTCACTTCCGATTAATTTTGAGGCTCTCTGACTTTCTGTAGATATTGAGTCAATTCCCGTTTATTTTGGGGGCATTCCAGGGTCACTTCCTATTGAATTTGAGACATTTCAGGGTCACTGTGTTCATATTGGGTCACTTCCTGAAATTTTGGGGGCATTTCAGGGTCACTTCCTTTTCATATTGGGTCACCTCCTGTTGATTTGGGAGCATTTCGGGGTCACTGCCAGTTGGGTTGGAAATCAACTGGAGTGAATGGAGGTTTTTGGTTTTTTGAAATGAATGACGAATAAGGCCATTGGAAATCAATGGGAAATGTTGGCCACTTGAAATGAATGGGTATGTTTTTGGCAAATTTTGGCCGAACCGCATGTTGTTAGCAAAAACTACTGTACATCAAACTTTTTTGCCCCCTTACGTCCTGATTTTTTTTTTTTTTTTAATGTATAAATGATGCAATTTAGACAAAACTTTTCGTACAAGTAGAACCTTGAAATTTTACATTTAAGAAAAAAATGTGTTTTTTTGGCAAATGGTCCAAACGACAGAGCCCATGTCACATGAAAATTCCGGTCATTGTGGTGTATAAACTATGTCAGTGTGTCGAAATGTTTTGGCTTTGCTGCACGCCGAAGAAACGCCATTGCAAAAAATAAAATAAAAAATAAAAATATATTATTATGAATGCTATCGTTTGCATTACATGCAAAGCTACCATCAACTAGTCAACATTAATAAGTGTGAATATGTTCAAGACAATAAAACGGCCTTAATTTTACAACTGTCATAATGATTCAATATGATTGTAATATTTGTGAATGAATGAATCAATAGAAGGGCAATGTACACACCTCATAAATCTCATTTTAATCCATTTAAGTTGTCAAACAAGGTAAACATTATTATACACGCACATTCTTTTTACAAGTGACAAAAATATGCCATCTCACTCACTAAAGTGAGGACAAAAAAGCTTCAATCAGTGCTACTTTTTTCCCCTGAACAGCACAGACAAATAGGAATCAAATGCACAAAATATTTTTTTGGGGCACAGCAAATTATAGCAAAAATACCAAAATCATTTTTTCCTTACCCTGTAGTCAGTTAAATTGGTTTCACAGGTTAATACGTGAGCGCTTTCTTTTCGTTGGTAATGGAAGATTTATCTATCATATCTAGTGCACATGTGTCATAGGGGAGGTTTGCATGTTAGTACTCCTTATACCGATTCTGTTCATAATTTTTATGGACAGAATTTCTAGGCGCAGCCGAAGCGTTGAGGGTGTCCGGTTTGATGGCCTCAGCATTGCATCTCTGCTTTTTGCAGATGATGTGGTGCTTCATCAAGCTGTGACCTCCAAACTCTCACTGGGGCGGTTCGCAGCTGAGTGTGAAGCGGTTGGGATGAAGATCAGCACCTCCAAATCCGAGACCATGGTCCTCAGCCGGAAAAGGGTGGCATGCCCTCTCCAGGTCGGGGATGAGATCCTGCCCCAAGTGGAGGAGTTCAAGTATCTTGGGGTCTTGTTCACGAGTGAGGGTAGGAGGGAGCGGGAGATTGGCAGGCGGATCGGTGCAGCGTCTGCAGTGATGCGAACTCTGCACAGGTCCGTTGTGGTGAAGAAGGAGCTGAGCCAAAAGGCGAAGCTCTCGATTTACTGGTCGATCTACGTTCCTGCCCTCACCTATGGACACGAGCTGTGGGTCGTGACCGAAAGAGCAAAATCCCTGATACAAGCGGCCGAAATGAGTTTCCTCCGCAAGGTGGCCGGGCTCTCCCTTAGGGATAGGGTGAGAAGCCCGGTCATCCAGGAGGGGCTCGGTGTCGAGCCGCTACTCCTCCGCGTTGAGAGGAGCCAGTTGAGGTGGCTCGGGCATCTGGTTCGGATGCCTCCTGGACGCCTCCCTGGAGAGGTGTTCCGGGCATGTCTCACCGGCGGGACACGCTAGAGAGACTATGTCGCTCGGCTGGCCTGGGAACGCCTTGGAATCCCGCCGGAGGAGCTGGCTGAAGTGGCTGGGGAGAGGGAAGTCTGGGCTTCCCTGCTAAAGCTGCTGCGCCCGCAACCCGACCCCGGACTAAGCGGAAGATAATGGATGGATGGATAATCCTTATACTCTTTTAAAGGCCAAGAAAACATATGCCCTGCTACATTACAAACACATGTCAAAGAAACTTCGAACATAAACTCAAATTTTCCCATCAATACAGTATGGAATTTATTTCTAGGTACATTCTTTTCTCATTTGGGGTCCTAAATGTCTGGCCAGTACCAGAAATCCCAGCAATGTCAACAACATTTGTTCAGTTTGTTTCTCTACGGCTACACTATTATAATTCATTTATGTGTGGGGGAAGTACAAACAGCTGGGCATAAAACATCCTCTTCGCCAGCTATCACTACACTGCGACTGTTATCTGCAGTTTTGATGATGGTGTACAAAACGTTGTATAATAAAACAAATACAATTTGTATGGTTTTTAGAGTGCTTTATAAAGCAAAGTTGAATTGAAGCCCTTAGATTCATTGTATTTTCTGTAAAAGAGTAAATATTTTACAACCATTGATACCTTAATATTTCTAGAGTTTATTTCTACTTTAATTATTTCCTATGGGTAGACTTGCTCAGAGTCCTCAACGAATGGTCAGACAAGTGTGATGGAATAAGCTGCAGTCTCCCCTGTATATTCAGTCTAATGGTTACTCGTCTGTGTACTCAATTATACACTCAATAGATGTACGGTGTTGACATCTATTCCTCCATTAATTTTTGACATGATTTATCCTGCTCATCATTTACAGTATGCGTATTCCAGCTGACTTCAGGCTAAGGCAGACTTCACCCTGAATTGGTCTATAGCAGAAGATACAGAGAGGAACAAGCATCCATGAATTCATACCATACCATAACATAACATGCCGGGCTGCATGCAAGTCAGCCGAGTGAGCCATTATACTGCTACAGTACTTGACATAATTGGGGCACAAATGGATGTACATTTAGTTTCTGATTAGCCTGTAAAAATCCATATATATATATATATATTAGGGCTGTCAAAATTATCGCGTTAACGGGCGTTAATTAACTTTTTTAATTAATCACGTTAAAATATTTGACGCAATTAATGCAGATGCCGCTCAGACAAATTTAAATGACGGTACAGTGAAACGCTCACTTGTTAATTGTGTTTTATATATTGAGTTTTGCCGCCCTCTGCTGGCGCTTGGGTGCGACTGATTTTATAGGCTTCAGCACCCATGAGCATTGTGTAAGTCAGTACTTCTCAAATAGTGGGGCGCACCCCCCCAGGGGGGCGCAGAGCGATGCCAGGGGTGGCGCATGTGACCTCGGGGAACATGCTTTTTTTTTCTTTTTTTGCCATACTAGAATAAAGTGTACTTGCGCATCCACTCAGTGGGTGGCAGTGGCGCTCTCATTTTCAAAGTGCGCGCAGTATTTTTGAAGTAAGCAAGAGCACACAGATGAGAGATATGAAGAGCTGTGCGCCGTTTTCGAAAGCCGTTTTCCGGCCGGACTCATGCAGCGACCCACTGTCTTCTCCGGTTCTCACGTGTCCGCCCGAGACATGCCATTTTCGGCTCGGGATCGTCACGACGACCGCCCTATGGTTCTCCATCGGCCGCCGAGAATGCGTTTTTTTCAGGCCGTTTGCCTTTTGGCTTTGACATTTAATACAGTGGTAGGTAAGGAAAGACCACTGTTTACTGTGTCTAAAAATGATTATAGCGGACAGCCGGAAGCCAAATCAATTAAGACGCCACTTTAAGACATTAGACCCCAATCTAATTGATAAGCCGCTTGGTTGTTTTTCAGCGAAAACGTGCCGAATATTGCCAATAATCGTCCCGCTTTGTCAGTGTTATATAAGTAAACCAGTGAGCACTGTTAGCATGCTCAGTGGAAAATACTATTGCAAACTGGAGGTGATACTGTGAGCAGCGAGCAGCAAAAATAAAAACTGTCCTTTTGTCCAAAGACACTCCCCCCTCCCCCCTTCTATTCAGTTTTGTTTTTTCGGTCAATTTTTTTGGCATATTGTCCTCATGAGTTAATGTTTCTAATAAATTTGAATTTGTTATTATTTACTGATTTTATTTTTCAGTATCAAATGTTAAAAATGTACCTTGAGTGTATTTTTACAGTTTGGATGTGACTTTTTTTTTTTTTTTTTAATTCAGGCAAATTGATGCACGTTAAGTCTTTTCTGTTACAAACAAAACAATGTTGATAAAGTTATACTTTATAAGTTGATCTCTGTTATTTTCTGTAATAGAAAAAAAATGACAATGTGAGGCAGAGGCGTACTTATAATAGTAATATTATAGACAAATGATACTATTTACAGTGGCGGCAGAGTTTGGGGGGGGCGCGAAACATTTACGTCTTCCTTGGGGGGGGCGTAACAGAAAATAATTGAGAAGCACTGGTGTAAGTAATTATTGACATCAACAATGGCGGGCTACTAGTTTATGATTGAAAATTTTACACATTTCATTAAAACGAAAACATTAAGAGGGGTTTTAATATAAAATTTCTATAAATTGTACTAACATTTTTCTTTTAAGAACTACAAGTCTTTCTATCCATGGATCGCTTTAACAGAATGTTAATAATGTTAATGCCATCTTGTTGATTTACTGTTATAATAAACAAATACAGTCCTTATGTACCGTATGTTGAATGTATATATCCACCTTGTGTCTTATCTTTCCATTCCAAAAATAATTTACAGAAAAATATGGCATATTTTATAGATGGTTTGAATTGCGATCAATTGCGATTAATTACATTTAATTAATTTTTAAGCTGTAATTAACTCGATTAAAAAAATTAATCGTTTGACAGCCCTAATATATATATATATATATATATACATACAGTGGGGAGAACAAGTATTTGATACACTGCCAATGGGAATGTATCAAATACTTGTTCTCCCCACTGTATATATATGTGTATATATCACTGTCCAAAAATTACAGTACCGTATTTTTCAGACCATAAGTTGCACCTGAGTATAAGTTGCACCAGCCCAAAAATGCGCAATGAAGAGAAGTTGCACTGGAGTATATGTCGCATTTTTGGGGGAAATTTACTTGATAAAATCCGACCCATAGAACAGATATGTCATCTTGAAAGGCAATTTAAAATAAAAATACAACAACATGCTGAATAAGTATACAGTATGATAATGTTACATGATGCATGAACAACGAAATGCAAACGTGGCCGGTATGTTAACGTAACATAGTTATTAAGAGTTATTCAGATCACTATAGCATCAAGAACATGCTAACAAGTTTACCAAACCATCTGTGTCACTCCAAAACACCAAAATAACATGTGAAATTATATAATAATGTGTTAATAATGTCACATATAAGTCCCTCCAGAGTATAAATCGCACCCCCAGCCAAACTAAAAAAAAAAAACTTATACTTATAGTCCGAAAAATACAGTAATTGCATTTCAATTCAAAGCGGTAAAAAAAACTATAATAACTGGGCAAAAGTAAAAAAAAAAGTTAGAGTAGCATTTTAGGATTTTTTTTCCTGAACAGCCCAACGTTTTAATAGTTAAAAGAACACAATAAAAAGAATAGCACAGAGCACATTGTGTTTCTTGCGGAAGCTAACCGGGAAAAATGGTTAGATGATTCAGACCCCCAAAACGTCAAGTTACATTAGCAAAAATTATGTGAGTGAATTATGTCAAGACAAGAACATCACAATGCATATACGGTACTTGCACAAACCTACATTTTTGATTAAGGTATCTTTTTAAGATGAAAGGTGGTTATTTAATCGAATATCTTTATTTCGGTAGCGGAGAGCTGTGCATCATTTTAGCAAGTGTACTGGAAAATTATGCAACGACAAATGTTTCATATATTTGAAACATAGCCTGCAATTAAAATGCTATAACTATTTTAACTAATTTATTCTTCTGTGATTAATAAACTGTAAGTTATGTGTAGGCATTTTGATTTGAAGATTTGATTTATTTATCTAAAAAAGTTCTAAACACGTTACTGTACTGTACTGTTTACAGGACTACCTCTTTTTCTGGGAGTGTTGTGGAGTATAAAACATACTTTATATAGTTTTGTGTCTTTTGGCAGTGCCATTCTATCTTGGATTACTTTGTTAATTTTTAGCTCCTAAAAAAATATATATTTTAAATTTAAAATCAGATTCCCCTGAAAAATGGAATGATCCGCCTGATTGGATCGGGGACATCCCTACTTCTAATATATGTAAGCACGAGCTGATACTCTGCGTCTGGATATTATTCACCTTAAAGGATTATAGTATAGTTTAATGAAACAATTGTTTTGTGCCCCGCAAAAATGAAAAGTTTTCAGTGGATATGAATTATTAACGTTTTTCTGTTGAAATGGCATACGAACAAGAACAAATCGGTGCAGTTCAGAAGTGCTTCGAAAACAAACTAGGCAAATAAATGGCACAAAAATGTCATTTTGCCGTGATCAATTCAATTCCCTGTTTCCAAGCTACAACTTGGAGCGGCCATGGCACAGTTGGTAACTCGAGTTGTCGTGGGACCGAAGGGTCAGCGGTTCGATTCCCGGCTACAGCTGCCCACTAACGAGGTACCCTTGGGCAAGGCAGTGAGTCATAATTTGCAGTGCCTTGCATGGCAGCAGCCCCATTGGAGTTTGTGTGTGAAAGGGTAAATGTGTGCTAATGTAAAGCGCTTTGGGCATTGTAGCAATGTAGATAAATGCACTATATAAGTACTCTCCATTTACCATTTGCTCCTCATCTTTAAATGGTGTTAATTTCATAGAAATTAAAATGAGTGATTTGGGGAAATAAACATAATTGTGTGGGGATGTGGAGTTCCTGCCCTGTGTCCATTACAAACCAAGAAATGTGTGCAAGACAGACATTTTGACTTATGCAACGAGTTTCTGATAACCTATTATATACATATATAACATATTCCATTCGCTATGTGTGGGCAATGTGCGACTTGATTGAATGTCTCCTTCAAGTGGAAATGTCTTTATAGGGCTCACTTTTCTTTTCAGAATGGGTTGTTTGACAAAAGGTAGCCACTTGCCTAAACAAAACGTTAGTGCTGTTGACGTGAAATAGAATGTCCCTCGGCTTCACAGAACGAGGGCTGCGTTAGAAGAGATTCATTTTACTGAGATAACCTGTGGGGAAAAGTTACGCCACCTTCATAAAGTTAGCATATTTCTCATGGACAGAACTGGAACAGAATAGTGTGGGGGTGACATAGCAACTAAACAAAGCCTCTTGGGGGTGGAGGCTGCTCTACTGCCAAAAACAATACTGTAGTCTGGACAACTGAAGTTAGGATAGAGACAAAGCTGATAGCCACAATGTTCAAAGTGGCGTGCGAGCTGATTAAATCAAAACAGGAAAAAGGAGTGGTGTCACATCTGTCATAGTAGAGAAGAATGGGATATCAAATTCCCAAAAGGATATCAAATTCCCAAAGGGTTAGATAAAAAATCAGATTAAAGGAATCCTTGCAATCCTAAGTAAAATCCTAATAAAGGAATCCTTGCAAATGGAAGCAGCTAGAAGGGAAACTGTTTTAAGTCAACCCTTTATAGAGCACTCATTCAATTCACTGGCTGCCATTGACGGCATTAGACGTCCAATACATTTTGACTGGGAGGGATGGCAGGACGTCAAGCGGCTTTAATGACACTAAAAGATTCACAGCCACTCCCAGTAAATTCTTAAATAAAATGATTTTTAAAATAAAATAAAACAACTTTTTAAAAATTAAAAAATAAACAAATAAATAACTGTAGAGCCAAAAACAATAACTGTAGAGCCTTACTGTTCTTACCTTAACAAAGCAATTATTTACAAAGGTAGGTATGAGGTAGAAGAAATGAGGGCAGAACAATTTTGCAGAACAGTGTGCAATGCTGCACCAAATTCAGGCATGCGGTTAATCCTTTTTACAAAGTGGGTCTTCCCGCCTTCAACTAGACCCAAGGGGGCAAAACTATAGGTTCAGTCTTAACTTGATCGGAAGTGGAAAGCCCACAATGCAGGAACATGGAAAGCACAAATACGCTTGGAACCTTTCTTTAACAAAGCATCTGTCCATTGTTCACCAGAAGACACAACTCATTCACCCGGCTCGATTTTGTTTCAAGCGCCTGCATTGTTTCCTCCTTGCTGAACAAGCTGGCTTCTTTGAGTGACAAGAGAACAAAAATAATAGCTACATTACCAGCCTTTTGTCGTGAATTCATCAGCTGTCAATCTGGAATGTCATTCGTTGCCCCGGGCAGCTACTTCGTCACATATTTTGTTTTAAAATGTCGCTAAAAATTTCGTCGTGACGACGTAATATATCTGCTTTTCATTCGTCTGAATATTTGACAGTGTGATATACAATTAAAGAAGACAACCATATGCACTCACCAAATTGGAAACTTTTGAAACTTGCTGAGTCTCAGCGAGTGACCAGTCAAAACAATCCGCACTGGAAACTACAAGGCTCGGGGAAACCATTAAGCTTAAATGGGTGTGTTAAATGACGTGGGAGAAAATGCAATTGAGCAAACAAAAGGTAAGCCATATTTTCATCTAAACGTCATGCAACCTGTTTATGGCCATTTTACTCCGGCAAATACTGAAATATCTGTTTACCGACATGATCATTTGATTGATTAGTAAGTAAACCAACCGCACCCCCCAGGCATTTCTTACAGTGGTTGCGCCTGATTCGTAACAGTTGCTCAGATGTTTGCCAAGATTGTTAAGAATCAGCAGTTAAAGAGCAATTGTTTTGTACAACCTAGAAAGCATAGAAACTGTCTGAGAATGGGTCTAGGTGTTGAAAATTCTCATGTGCAGGGGTGAAAGTGGCTAGAATTTGTTGCCGGAACTCCCCGACGTGAAGGTCGCCACATAGCCAGAAATTTTATTTATTTATTTATTTATTTATTTATTTATTTTCTATCTATCTATCTATCTATCTATCTATCTATCTATCTATCTATCTATCTATCTATCTATCTATCTATCTATCTATCTATCTATCTATCTATCTATCTATCTATCTATCTATCTATCTATCTATCTATCTATCTATCTATCTATCTATCTATCTATCTATCTATCTATCTATCTATCTATCTATCTATCTATCTACTGAAATGCAAAGAAAACTGTTTTGGCACAGTTAGCACAGTTATTACTAAAAAACATGCAAAAACTGATTTTCATTCAAAATTGTTTTTTTTCAATGATTTGCAAAATAAAACAAAAACAGCTATAACCCCAACTTCCATCTCCTAATTTTTATTTTCCCTCGTTTCCTCATATACTAAATGCCAAATCTCAGTTTTAACTACTTAAGAACATAGGATGTATATTAAGATTGAAGATGATGTAAAAATGTACTTTTTGTTGTGTTTTTTATACATAAAGATATAAGTAACATACATTCAGAAAAAATATGTACAAATGACTTATATTATGCAGAGTTAAATGGAATATATTTTGAAGATCGCACAAACATTGACTTTTTTAAATCATAAGGAAATGAATAAGTAACCTAACATAAATGAACAAATGTAAGTCCAAAGTGCACATAGTGAAATAGATGTCGATTCTAAATTTAGTAACTGTAGTTTGCAAAATTACTTAATCAGTACTTGCAATTAGTAGAAATAGGTAGGACTTGTACACCTGTATATTATAATCATTTCACATTTATTTATTTACTTATTTAGCCATTAATCACATGTCTCAAAAGGCTTTATAGGCTTGTAGTTGGTTAATTACGAATTCCACTGAGCTGAACCGTGCAAAAAGAAAGGAAAGCCCCCAAAACAGGGAAAATAGAAAGCCTTATTGGTAAAACTTTTTTTCCCAAAAGACATTTTGAAACCTCCGTGAGGTTAGCCCCCTAGAGGACGCACATTTATATAAAAAACGATGTCAATCGTTTGTGCTACTTTTGTGCTTGTTTGTGGTGTACAAAGTTTTCTTTTGTGCTGCTATCGTTTTTAAAATTTACAATTCCTTTATGGGTCAATCTGAGGTCAACCAGCCCGCCATTTAGTTAAAAACAGCTGAAAATGGTGTCAATTGTTCAAGCTTGGTTTGTGCTGTAAAAAGTTTCGTTGTGCTGCTATCGTTTTGAGACACAGTGATCCCTTCTTTTTCACAGTTAATGGGGACCCGAACCCGCCGCGATAAGTGAGAAAAACACGAAGTGGCACCCCCCCCCCAAAAAAAGTGTGTTTAATGTATTTATTCAGATTAGGCATTGAAAAGAGATACATATAAGACATTTATTTTCACTTTTTTCCCAAAGTATAATTTTAAAAAATGTATATATATTTTAATAAATGTTTTTAAGCACTTCAAATGTAATAATTATGATAAGTTTTAAAAATGTTACCAAATTATTTTTTTAAACAAGAATAAAGTAGTAGAAAAATCCCTGGCTTTATTAAATGTTTCATTGGGTGAGTCCACTCAAATCTGCTGAGGCTGCTCACTTACACACAATGAGTTGCCACAATAACTGTCTAACAAGTTTAACAATGATTGACACGTGCGGCGCTATGAAGCGTCGGCTGACAAGCACCTGTGGCAAGATCAAATGCGCGATGGACTGAGGGGGCAAAGTTTGAAGCACGAAGTAGCGAGGGATCAATGTATTCAGATATTAATTTCGAGTGGTGATGTCACGCAGCCCCCCATTTGCTGCAAAATGGACCCGAAATGGTGCCATTCGTTTATGCTACGTTTGTGCTGTAAAATTTTTTGTTGTGCCACTATTGTTTTATAGATATTAAGATATTAATTTCGAGTGATTACGTCAATCGCAGCCCCTCCGTTGCAACTGATGGAGCGTACCGACTCTTTCAATAGCAGTCCATTTTGCAGTAAATGGGTGGCTGCGAGTCACGTCATCACTCGAAATTATTATCTCAAGCCCCCATATTGCAAAAGGGACCCGAAGAGGTGCCATTTGTCTATTGTCTTTGCTATGTTTGCGCTAGTTGTTGGGACACCCCTCTGATATCAAGAGAGTTGATATGCTCCGCCAGCCGAATACGGAAAAGCTGTGAGTGATGTTATCACTCGAAATTAATATCTCAATATCTCAAAAACGATAGCAACAAAAAAAATTTACAGCACAAACGGAACATAAACGATTGACAGTTTTTAGCCATTTTTAACCAAAATGTGGAGCTGGTTGACCTAAGACTGACCTATAAAAGAATTGTTAATATCTCAAAACATGAGCAGTACAAATATTTTTTTCCCAGCACAAACAAGCACAAACCTAGCACAAATGAATAACATAATTTTTATATAATATATATTTGCATCTGATGGGAGGCCGACATCACGGCGGTCATTCACAAATGTTTTCAAAACCTAAAATGTGTTCTTTCTAAAAAAAAAAATATTCATTCATTTTCAACATCACTTATCCTTGTCATGGTCACTTGGTTCTTGAGCCTATCCCAGCTGACTATTAACTTAGCTATGAATAAAAACTGAAATTTTTACTTGTGTGTGTTTTTCTAGTCTAAACAGAAAATGTGACTTGAGTTTTTGCTTTTCTGACTCATTTGCATCGATATTGTTAATAGTTCCTCTTTTTGCTCTCTTCCACGATGCTGGAATACCTGCTTTTCCTAATAGTATCAATCAGTCAATCAATCAATCCATCCAGCCATCAATCAATACATTCTCCATTTACAGTATAGCTTATTTTTTTCAATCAGGTTCCAATTTCAAAAGTATGTGTTTGTTGCTGGGCATTTTTGTTCGTTCATTTGTTTTTTGTTTCAGTTTTTTTCTTAGGAAAAGAACAATTATATTTATGTAGGACTTGGCTAAATGTTTTAGATGTATTTGTCTCATTTTAGAGCACCCAAGGTGGTTGTAATGGTCCTGTGTTTAAGTGCTTGAATCATTGATTATGTACATATTAGTAGATTTGCAGCTGTATCTAAATCTGTCTTGCATGCCATATTTCTGCATCCTGTCATATGACTTCCTGTCAAGCATCAAGTCTGTTTGACTTTTATAAACGACGCTATCTCTTTATATACCACTGAGGAACTTTAAATATGACTCAACAGCCATGTCCAAAAACAGGATATTGCAATTTAGTCTGCAGAACTAACTTTTCTCAAGACGAGGTGGCTGCTAACAAGTTTGTTTTCCGTGTGAATAATTTATGCTTTTTATTTTTTGCTGAATAACTCAATCTGTGGGACAATATGGAGAGTAAATACAATTTAACAAGACTCTTATCAGGTAACACAACATTATATTCCCAATTTAGCTGAACATTCACAGTGTAATCTATGCGAGAGACTAGATAATTTTGTTCTTACACTTACTTTGATGAATTTATTTTAAGAAGCACAATTATCATGTTCTCATATGGATATGTTATTTTGGCTGCAGAAGAAAGCACTTCCACCCTGTCGTCAGACTCCTGCGAGTATTATGCAGAGATATTTGACCAGCTGCCCAGCACCCAGCAGGGCAAACAGGATACTTCAGAAGCTGGCGACGGGCTTGGACACATGTCTAGAGGACACAAGATTTTTACACAGCCGCTCAGGAATCTCACCTTGTGCATTCAAGGAAAAAGACATGTCAGGTGGATTCATTGAACACTCATACACTAAAAGCCTCTTTATATTTTATTTCTTCACTTTTGCACAGCAAATGCTGCAATAACCTTTCATGGCTGGTTAATGTTTTTTAACACACTCAATTTTTACAATGCTGCAGTAGGAAACAAAACATGCTTTATAGTTTTGTCCTTTAAATTAAATTAGAAAATAAAAATAATTTTTTTTTTTTTTTTTAAATATATATATTTGTGTTTTTTAGGGACAGAAGAAATATGCGAACCAGCAACATTGGCTTCTGGGAGTCGTGGAGGCGGAGCCAGAGTATCAGCACCAGGAGGGTGCGGTCTAAGTTGGGAGGAGCTATTTCAGAACTGTTACCGTGGCAGCACACGCTGCACGTCATTGAAGGTATGAAAGAAATTGTTCGGACCAGTGGCGGGCTGTGGATTTTGTACCTGGGCCTTCAGTGGTGACTTACCCTACTTACTTAAACCAGCTGTTAAAGGGACAGACAACACCTAGTATAAATGTCCTTCATGTGAGGGTTTTTATAAAAGCGAATTGGGAAATTCTTAGGCCTCTAACGCAGAAAATAATGTTCAAACACAAAAAGAATGACACCGTTTACGAGCACTGCCATTTCTTGATGTCACTTATACCCATGCACATACAAGCTCATAGACTTCAGCACAGGTGCATGAGAGTCTTACTGTTGTCATGAGGGAGGGCGAGCAACCTAAGATACTCGTATTTGATTTAAAACTAGTAGAGTTGCGGATAAAATGTCTGCCCACACTGACAGCGGGCACTTCCTTGTACAGTATTTACATATTTCTCCACTACAGTATTACACATCAGAAAAATGAAATTCTGTGTTTTTTCATTTTATTAAACAAGATTTTTTTCCGCTGGGATGCGCATGGTAAATGTGTTGTTGGTGTCTTTGGTACAGTATCTACCAAATCCTAATAATAAAAACCATCGATACTCTGCTATATAGAGTATAAAAACACACAATTTTTAATACTTCAAAGAGACTGAAATCTAATGAGATAAAAAAGAACTATACATTAAGTAACTGCTATTGTGAATAATTAAATGAAGTTACAAGTTATATGGTGGCTAATACATTTTAATAGTATTCAAACCAGAAGAGAAGGCTTAGCGTACACTGACTTCCCACCACTGGACAATATATTATAATGATCAATTACTTATAATGTATAATACAATGACCTTCCCATTTATTTGTTTCAGGACGTTTTGGTGTGGGCGTAAATGCCTATTTTGTGTTCCTTAGATATCTGATATACATGAATTTAATCCACTCTGCTTTAATATGGGCTTTTATCCTTGGACCTACAACATTTTATGGTAGAGGCAACCAAAGTGGTGAGTCAGCAGAAAGAACAACCCACCTCAACTAGCTTGGATTCAAAAATCACTGTCTGTTGTATGTGAATTCACAGAACTATTGAGGTTTGGCGACAATGACTCAGTCCTGGATTTCTTTCTCGGATCGGTAAAGTTTTTTATATACAAGATTTGTTTCCTTGTTTTTGCTATTTGAACTATTTTATTCACGCTCAGGGCTACCTGGATCGAACTCCGGTCTTCTATGGATTCCATCAACGTGGTTCCCTCAACTATGCTTGTTTGAATACTCCACTGTTGTACCTCATTGGAATCCTTTTTATATTCCTCCTCAGTGTCGTCATGGAGATTCGTAGGTCAGTACTTCAACAAATAATTAGGGACAGAAAAAATTAGTACACTGGCATGTAATAAGTATCAGTGATTGCTTTTGCCAGGGGGACTTTCAAATAATAGCAAAACCTACAAGTACAGTGATCCCTTGTTTTTCGCGGTTAATGGGAACCAGAACACGCCGAGATAAGTGAAAAACTGCGAAGTAATGACCCCCACCCAAAAAATTCAAAAAAAAATTTTTTCCCGTGTTTGTTCAACGTATTCATTTAGATTTAGCATTGGAAAGAGATACATATCAGAAATGTTTTTTCACTTTTTTTTCCCAATGTATAAATAAAAATATATACATATATTTTGATAAATGGTTTTTAAGCACTTCAAAGGTAAAAGTTTTAAACATGTTACTGTCCCACCAAATTATTTTTGAACAAGAATAAAGTAGAAAAAAGCTTGTCTTTATTAAATGCTTTATTGAGTGAGACCACTCAAATCCGCTCAAGCTGAGATGAGTTGCCACAGCAACTGTTTAACAGGTTAAACGATGATTGACACATTTCGGCTTACAAGGATCTCTGGCAAGATCAAACTTTGATATCCGTCAATTATGACTAACTTTAAAAAGCAACTCTAACACACTGCCTGACCAAGAAAAGTGGCAGGAGAGAGAGACTACGTGATCGGATTGGGAGAGCTCTATAAAGTATTGCATTTATTTATTTAGTTTTTAAATTGAAAAAAAAAAAAAAAACGCGATACACTGAGGACGCGAAGTTTGAAGCGTGAAGTAGCAAGGGATCACTGTGTTCAACAAATATGAATATTTCTAATGTTGTGTTTCAATGAGTGTCATTGCCAATTTCAAATTTGAAATTACTTGCGGTATGTAAATTCCCTAAACTCAATGCTGTTCCCTCTCCAATGATTCTTTCCAAACATGGCAAAAATCCACTTTAAACAATTGTTCACCAAGTGTCTTCTTCCTGCTTGTTGAAGGAATCTGACCTTTTAGCCAGATTGCCGGAATCACGCCAGCCGAACCGCCGGACCTGCGCTGGCGCGGCTTCAGCGATCTGGGCCGGCGAGACCCCGACAACCCGAGCCAAAAGGCCAAACTCCGCGTGTTCACCTTAACCCCTTGTACTGACTCCATTTTGAAAGCTGGAAAAAGGCTTCGAAGCACAAATTGAGAATTTATTCAGGTCAACAGCGATCATACAGCACGGAGGGACCCAGGCGAGGATTCAGGGTCACCATATCACAAGTCAACAAAAGGTTCCCGAGAATAAAATGACAATGATTAGTTAAAAATTCAGTCTTTTGAAGGCTCTCGAGGGGCGGGCTGTGGGCAAAACAAGGGTGTGCTTGGGCGTTGTTTAGGATTATTGCCTGTTTGTGGATTGGACAGGAAGATTTGAGAGTTACTGTTGTCAGGGCAACGAGGATTGTGGATTTTGCCACCTCAGCGTCAAAGGGGCTCATGTAGTCTTATCATTCGTGTTATCAGTTGCATATCAGGTGTTCTCCTGTGTTCCTTGTGTTGGGACAGGACGTCCCTCCGTTTTTTTCTGGACTGTCCGGGAGAACTGATTGCGAGAGTTGGTGGTGCAGACGTGGGGTTGTCAGCGTCAATCTTGCTCATGTCAGTTGCATGTCGCACACGTTGGGCTTCCGTGATAAGAAGGTGTCATGTATCTCTTATGCCCTATATTCTTCTTGTTTTCCTTAAACTATGGTTTAATTGCAATTTACTTTATATTGGGTGTGTTAGAGTAATACAAACAATCAAACAGTAAATAGGAGAAAAAGCACTATTCCCTGATTGATTGTATTAAATGTGTTAGAGTAATACAAACAGTCTATCGTTAAATACGAGAAAAGATACTATTCCCTTCAATGTTAACCCTGTTGCTTTGTCAATTTAACAATGGTAAATAGAACAGCATTTGGCTACAAGCACACATGGATGCTGGGAAAGCGTTCCAGAATGAATGTGAGCTTTAAGATCTTTTGTGGCTGGGACTTCACCATCCAGGATGCCAGCACATCAGCGCTCAAACACAGCTTCGTGAGGAATGATCTCAAGGTATATTAACAAATATTAATGTACTGTCTAAGTAAAATCAAGTCTCGGTGCCACTGTAATTATATTCAAATGACTATTCTCAATTGTGGTATTTTTAGGGATGTCAAGATTAAATTTGGTATTTAAATCTGATAAAACTTGTTTTAGCTATACTTGCAGGAACAGCGTTTCTCCCAGTATGAGGCGAAGAGGACAACGTGCCAGTGGGTGCGTCTCTACCTGCTCCGGATCATCCTCAATCTCCTCGTCTTGTGCCTGCTGGGTGGAGCTTTCTACCTTATTTACTTTGCCACTCACACGTCACAGTCAATCGAAAAGGTAGAAATCTTTAAAACCTCAAAATAACCTCTTAATTATGATGATTCATGATAAATTTGACATCTCGATAAACAGCCTTCTCCTTGTGTCACCCTTCTAATCTCCATGTGATGTCCAGAAAATGCACCACTGGTTAGTCAGAATCGTCCTCCAGTACCTGCCTCCAATGACCATCACTTTTGTCAACCTCTTCCTCCCTCACATTTTCCGAAAGATTTCATCTTTTGAAGACTACTCTTTCACCGTGCAGGTTAACGTTACGCTAGTGAGGTAAGAAGTGTGGAATACTGAAGCTATTTGTTTCTGCACACCGATGAACTCGCAGGACACTGTTTTTGACTGGCGCAAGTACATCTACAATATGTGGAGAGTGGTTAGATTGGGTGTTGTTGATAATTTGACAGACACATGCTGGTAGAAGCCTACGAAAGAGGGGATGATGGTCCTATCCCTTTTAAATGTGGTGCACTCCAAACTCACACTATGACATCTTTATGAGGATTGTGGATAGGAGGTGGTGATCCAGTCACAACTGCAGTATTGTCACTTCACTTGAATGGCATGGCAACAGATAATTTTAGCGGACATTCGGTGGTTGGTAATAACTGCTGGCAACTTACAGTATATATGTCCATTCTCTGTTAAATTCCCCCCAAAGTTTTTGCGCTGGCAAAAAAATAAAAACGCACTGGTTTTTAATGTTCAAGCTCAGCTCATATATGGAAACAGAGTCTACATTTCTTTCACTAGGAGCATCTTTTTGAAGCTGGCCTCCCTGGGAATCTACTTATCTTTTATCTTCACAGTACCACAAGAACAAGTAAGAAGTTTTACTTTCCTGGTAATGAATGAACCAACCTTTTCTCATTCTTCCACATGGCTCTTTACAATAAATTCACCTTGAGAGACTCAAATCAACTTTGTTTGCAGAATATTGTATTGGGGGACAGCCAAGGGTGGAAGTTTTTTTTTTTTTTTTTTTTTTTTCTTTTCTTTTTTTGAGGGGTCAAACTCCCTAAAATCACAGAAATGAAAAAAAAAAAAAAAAAAAAAAAAAAAAACCCATGTTTTACACATGCATTAGGCTGCTGCATTATACTTGCTGTAACAAATCATATATGAGAAACTGAGTTTCATTCAAAATCATATTTTAAAGTAAAATACATGAACAAAATAAGTACAAATGACTTACATTACGCACAGCGAAATGGAATATATTTTTAAGATAACACAAACATAGACTTTTTTAAATTATAAGGAAATAAGTAGCCTAACATAGGTAAATGAACAAAAAAAAGTCCAAAGTGCACATAAACTGCAATATATGTATCACATTTGAGACAAGCATTTCTGGAACTCATTGCAGTAAAAAAATTGTTTAAAACCTGATTGTGTTCAATCTCACTTTAGTTATATTTGTTTTGCCACGAGAACTGCATGTAGTGCTAAATGTATCAGTTATAATACAAATTAGAGAACAGTTAAAAAAAAAAAAGTTCTTTTTTTTTTTTTTTTTTTAATTACGTTTAACGACCACATAAAGCTTTCAAATTGAAAAAAAAAAATCTGAAATTTCTGTTCATTTTTTCTAGGGTCAAGCATTACATGGTTAATATTATGTTCTGAACCTCTCCATCAGAGAAAATAGAATAAAATAAGTCTATTCAACTCTTTCCTTTCTCTTAAAGATCTGAGCAATTTTCCGTTGCATTGCCCTTTTTTTATCGCATTAATTCAACAAGCATGTTTTTTTTTTTTTTTTTTTTTTTGTCCCAAAAAACATTTGTATTTGAACCAATCAGAGCTAACTATCCATGCTGATCACATGTCAGTATGTGAGCCAATATAATTGTCAACTGGATTCCCGGTGTTATGTCAAATTTTGCTGTCATGCCACGTCGCTTCCTGTTTTATTTTGAAGGCTTCGCCCTCTTCATAGTCACGTACTTGCCCTTCCTCTTGTCACCTAATCACCTATTGTTTCCACCTGTTCCCCATTACCTTGTCTGTATATAATGCCCAAGTTTCCCTTGTCTTGTGCAGAAGTGTATTTCTCAGGTTAGTCACGTCAGCCTCTCGTCATAGCTTTCATAGTAATTCTGTATGTTATCCTCTATTTGGAGCGCTTTGTGTTTGTACATTTTGATCATAGTAATCCTGACTTTTTCCTCCTTTTGGAGCGTTTTTCGTATTTACCTTTCCTCGCTTTTGGAGTGCTTTGTGTTTGAACATTTTGATCCCAGTCATACTGACTGATTCCTCTGTTGGAGCGCTTTTTGTTTGTACTTTTTCTCATCCCCGCATGTCAGCGGAAGAACCTTAGTTTTCATTAATAAACTTCATTGCCTGTACTCCACATCTGAGTCCGTCTCGGTACCACAGCCTGACATTTGCAGCCCATCAGAAATATCAACTTTGCAGTACTGAGCATGCGCTTAATGTTAAAAATGGCCGCGAATGCAGCGGTTCCGAAGTAAACACTACAAACTTTCTTTAAAGAAAGGAATATTTACTTATTTTTTATCATATTTTGAACATGTAGAAAAGTTCTCCTCAGACACATCCTGCCGTGTTAGCTGCATACAACAACTGAACGCCGCTCTCTCACTGTTAACGTCTTCACCGTGTCATTAAGCATTAAATTACGCCGTAGTCGTGTTGCACATGCATGTTTATGATGTAACTTATTACTTTTATTTAGCACCTTTGGATGACATTGAGAGTCCAACCGAATGTACAGTGGGGAGAACAAGTATTTGATACACTGCCAATGGGAAAACCCATTGGCAGTGTATCAAATACTTGTTCTCCCCACTGTAAAAGAGGGCTTATTCACTTCTACAACAGCTTTGGGAGCAAAATATTATAAGGGTACAAAATTTGACAGAACACTGGCCAGGGAGAGTGGTTATCTGAGCGCATGCACATATTAACATGACACATCAGACACACGCTCTGAGAACTCCGTGCTCTCCGTGGAATAAATAAATAAGTATCAGTGGAAACGTATGACACTACACAAGCACTTTCTTATGCTTGTTGTTAACACTTGTGTATGTAAATCTGACATTAGTAGATTGTTTTCCTCTTGGAGATGCCTGTGTGGTAGCCAGACTAACTGTTTTTAGCTTGGGGTTTTGATGTTGACGTCCTATTTTCGGGATCAAATCTGGGATCAAAGCAACATTCTGCCCTATTCCGGCGTCAAACGTCTTGCCGGAATGGTGTTCCGGCGCACTTTCACCCATGGGAACAGCAGAAACAGAGTGATGTCCATAAAGATTAAACATAAACACGTTTATAACCATATTATGGTGCAGACTGTGTTTTTTGGGCTGCGGGGGCATATATTTTACATGTATTAGACTATTACAGTATACCCAATCTAATACATGCAAAAACATGTATTAGTTTGAGCATGAAAAATTAAAAAACTATGGCTATACATATCAAATGTTTTGAATCTGATAGATTTTTGTGGTAATCCTGATTTTTGGTGTTCCATATAAATATAAAAAGCATTTTTTGCTTAAATTGTTTAAAATCTTTTTGTTTGTATCAAGGGAAGAGCGCTATATGAAATGTAAAGCTTGATGGGTAACTAAACTATGTTGACTGGTAGTTGCTATTTGGCGACGCCTAGTGGTTGTAGGTGCTCAGTCTGCTTAAAACCGATGGACAGTTCTTCATGGAGACTGTCATGGACTCATGGTGTTGGCTGCTTCAAATGTTACAATATAAAATCACTATTGCATCTCAAAACTCCACTACACCTTGTTATTTCTGTCTCGTAGTGCTCAGAGAATCAATTTGGAAGAGAGATGTACAAGCTCTGTATTTTTAACTTCCTTGCCACTTTCTGCAATGCCTTCTTCTTCAACTATCCCAGGAAGTAGGTTTGTTTTAATATTGTGTTTTCAATAGGGCTGTCAAACGATTACAATTTTTAATCGAGTTAATCACAGCTTAAGAATTAATTAATCGTAATTAATCGCAATTCAAACCATCTATAAAATATGCCATATTTTTCTGTAAATTATTGTTGGAATGGAAAGATAAGACGGATATATACATTCACCATACTGTACTTAAGTACTGTATTTGTTTATTATAACAATAAATCAACAAGATGGCATTAACATTAACATTCTGTTAAAGCGATCCATGGATAGAAAGACTTGTAGTTCTTAAAAGATAAATGTTAGTACAAGTTAATAGAAATTTTATATAAAAAGCCCTCTTAATGTTTTCGTTTTAATAAAGTTTGTAAAATTTTCAATCAAAAAATAAACTAGTAACTCGCCATTGTTGATATCAATAATTAAACTATTCTCATTGTGCTGAACCCATAAAATCAGTTGCACCCAAGCGCCAGCAGAGGGCGACAAAACTAAAAAAAAAAAACACAAGTAACAAGTGCACATGACCCTGTGCTGTCATTTTAATCTGTTTGAGCGAGGCATGTGCTTTAATTGTGTCAAATATTTTAATGTGATTAATTTAAAAAATTAATTACCGCCAGTTAACGCGATAATTTTGACAGCCCTAGTTTTCAAATGAAGGATCAATCTTAACTTGTATTAATCCCTGAGTTCTCTGTGTGTTCGATAATCAGGCTGGTCCAAGAGAAGTTCCCTTCATCATTCCTGGCTCGGTTATGGGGGAAGCAACTCTTCTTGGTCCCCTTCAATGTGCTAGATCTGGTTTATGGTCAAACTGTGTCTTGGGTGGGCATCTACTTCTGCCCTGTGCTGCCTTTGATAGGAACTGTCACACTGATAGCGACATTCTACATCAAGAAGGTTAGGTTGGTTATTATCATATCATCTACCATTAGAAAATACAGCATATATAATATTTATGAACGAAAACAGCCCCCATTAAAGAAACACTTGGTAGCTTTCCAGTTTTGGTCGATTATAGCGACGCCGGTGGACAAAAGCGGGAGGGTTTTGCCTTAAGTAAGACTGCATTTCCCATGAGGATGATTTTACGACACCCACAGTGTTGTAAAATCATCACTCAATCAAAAATCAATCTCCCGGTCGCCTGCAGATGGATTAAAGTACATTTCTGTTTCCAGCGGCTGTGTGAAGGATGAATAGCAATAAGGTAATGAATCCAGTTGTGGCTAAACAATAGCATATGACGGTTAGCAACTGTGTGGCTTAGTGTGGCTAACCCCCCACTCCACCCGAACTCGTCATCGCTGACGAGTTCCGTTGGGGGGCATCACGCCAGCAAAGCCCCTTTCACATACACCAAAACACTGTTTAAATCCGGGGATTTAAACGGGCAGGCCTTGTATGTGAAAGCAATTTCCCGGGTCGACTGACACGGAGATTTAGCGGGTCGCGTCTTAGTATAATGTCTGGGACTTTCCCTGGACGAGGTGTAGGTGAAAGCAAGCGTTAAATTCCCGGGTCACAGCACAATGGCTGATGACGTAAATATCATGGCGGGCCGATCGTCTCTTCCTATTACTTTGCAGTAAGAGGAAAAGCGTAAACAAACATCGCAATTATTAACATAGCAAGCTGGAAATAAACTTTAAACTGAAAACATCACAAAATTGAATTGCTCCTGGATCATAGAGCCGAGGAGAAGAGTCAATCGTCCACCTTTCGAAATGTGTGGTTTATTTTATTGCCAACTGCGGAAACAAGGTTGTACCTCAAAGCAGAAAACAACGGAGCGATGCGTTTAATGGTTGATTAAACACAAACAAAAATACACGCGATAGCAGAAAATGGGGAATAACACAATGAGTCCGTGACAGTAGGTCAACAGGGATCAATAATACTAACCTAAGCCATAGGCAGAGAGCCGATAAGACAACAAAACAAATACACTCAAATACCAGCACAACGTAGGGGATTTCAAAAAGAGGACAACAGACGAATAAGCTATAAAATGCACAAAATTCGAGAGTACAAGGTGTCGAATGGCGCCCAGCAAGTTAATATGTCAACACCCTTCTAGTGAATCACCTGGGCTTAAATAGAGTCTTGATGAGCTTGAATTGGCTGCAGTTAGGATGTCGGGAACGCTCCGACAACCGGCTCTGTAACAAAACACGATTTGACCAACATTGTGACAGCCGATGCTGACCAAAAATGACATAATGTTCATTATAAAATCGCGGCAGTAGCCTTCCCTGCACAGAGAGTGCCAGTAGGCAACGCGGGACAAGTCAGTGAAAGTGTCCAACCGGCGTCATTCCCGGGATATATCTACATGTGTGAAAGCAATGACGCGAGTAAATGCTGCGTCACCTTACATGGGAATTTACCGGGATATGTTTGTGAAAGGGGCTCAAGTGAAAGCCAGGCCCATGTTTATTCTGTATATCCTGGTAGCCTGCCTTTTTTTCCTCCTCAGACAAAACTTTTTGTCTCTTATTGCTCTGCCATCTTTGTAGAATTTGCGAGAAAGCATTTGCATCGACTTCCGTCTTTATAATGAATGGGGAAAGGCAGAAGTGATGTATTCTGTAAAGCAGTCAGCACATTTGTAATTTTTAGCAGCGTTCCTGCCACCCTCCTCAAAGTTAATTAGTGCTAGTGAAAGCGATACAGACCCCCTCAAGACATAAAAGAGGTGTCATTCAACTAGTTTTCAGTTGACATCCCAAATGTTATAATAATATTTTATAAAGGTTAAAAAGTAACCAGGTGTCGCTTTAAATCATCGTAATTTACAATCATCTATAATTTAACAATCATCTATCAATCAACTATCATTTACAAAACCTTGAAATAAGACGAACGGTTAGAAGAAATTTCCAGAGTAGAATATTACAGCAAAAAGATGGGAAGATACTGTCCATTGAGAAATTTTCTAGTTAAGGTTCAATTACCGTATTGGCCCTAATATAAGACGGCCCTGATTATAAGACGACCCCCTCTTTTTCAAGACTCAAGTTTGAAAAAAGACTTTTTGAACACCAAATTAATTTTTATACAGAAAATAATTATAGTACATCTGAAACAAATGATTATAACAATATATTTGAGAGAAAAAGCATGTTATTTTGCCCCATTCAAATCTTAATATCTGAACATTTAAATATGGAAACTAAAGTACAATCACATTCGTAAATGAGAAATGTAAATAAACCAATCTATTGTGATAAAACAACAACATTGCAATAACTGCATTAACAATCAAAGTGAAGTCTAACTGTAACTGTAGTCTTGAAACAAATCTGAATAGGGAAAAACATTGCAATAAAATAATGCAAACTGGTTAAACTTGAGAGTAGCTGAGATCTGTCATGACAGAACACCGTTTCAATGATATCTGGCGTCATCTAGCGTCGTGAATGGGTATAACGTCTAGACCGCGAATATAAGACGACCCCCTCTTTTTCAATCTTATTTCAATGCAAAAAACACCGTCTTATATTCGGGCCAATACGGTATGTCTTGGAAAAATGTTCACATCTTGACCTTTTCAGTTCACAGTCTTGCGGTGCTGCATCACAGAACAGAGGATGTTTCGAGCCTCTAACTCCTCAGTTTTATTCCACTTCATGTTGATACTTGGCCTTTTCATGGCCCTCACAGCCCTGAGCATCACCCGCATGCAGCAGCAAATCTCAGTGGACAATAAATGGTATGCTATTCATCCCCATAAAAAAAAAATAACCTTGAGTCTCATTCTCATATTTGCATTTGACTCAACTGGTCAATTTCATCATGAATTCCGCTGTGTGGCAGGGTCTCTCAATATTCTCCTTGTGGACCATTTGCAAACAGCCGAAGCGTGTTTAACGTGGTAGGAGTGTGCGTGGAAAGTCTTCCGAGCCTGGCACAAACCATTTTACGCTCCCTGACTTCTGAGGTCTTTGCTGTATCACTCATACTTGCTGAGATGTAAGTAGATTTAACACCAATCCATGGCCTCACCATACATCACTACCTGCAGTTAACAGTGTGACAGATTTCTGTGTCGAATCTACTGGTAGTGCCTGAATGAGAAATGTATCATTTTTTCCCCCTCAGTATTATCTTAACCTCCTGTGTGTCACGAGGACGAGCCAATCAAAAGACTATTGAAAGACTTAAAGAAATTCTGGTTATGGTAAGTCAAAAGAATATGCCTGTTGATAGGCATCATATAAACATCTACATACTGTGAAAAAGTATTTGTTTCTTTAGAAATCCCACAATGAGGCCACTTGAACATTTCTCAGTGTATTTGCCGAATATGTGTTTGTTGTTTCTTTTTCCAATAGAACTCGATGAATGGCATTTTCAGTGTTTCCCCACAGTAAAAAGTGGAAAGGGGAACAAGATTTTTGGTTTATAATTGACCATAGATTTTGTAAAATGATGGAATACCACTACTTTTAGACAAGACAGGGCTATGGGATGACTAAATGAAGGTACTCCTCACACTACAACATAGTTCTTTGGCACCAAGATGGCGCCAATCACGCTTTCCTCCTTGTTGTTGCAAAAAAGCCCGAAAGCAGCAATGCAGTAATACTTTTGTTTAGAATATGTATTATTTTGTATAAATACTAACACTGACATTTTTTTTTTTTTTTTGCTGTCTTCATTATTTACAGTATGTAGTCGTGAAAAAATGAGGACACCCTATAAAATATTCAGTTCTTCATTAAGAAATATTCAGATGTCAATGTCTCATCTTGCTTTTCTTTATCACTGGAAAAGAAAGTGATTTAATTGCAGGTAAACAACAAAAAGTAACATTGTTTTACTCATTAAATCAAATATTTCAACAAAAATGCATATTCTAACTGAGGAAAAAGTTAGGACACCCTAATAACTAGTGTTACCCCCTTTGGCTGACATGTTCCTCAAGCACCCTTTGATACACAATAGAATTCATGGTGGATTCTGTGATGGTGAGCTGGCCAGGTCCTGCTTGAGCAAAGCATCCCCAAACTATGACATTTCCACCTCCTTGCTTCACAGTTAGTATGAGGTTCTTTTCCTGGAATGTTGTATTGGGTGTACGCCATGGCCTCTGTTCTGGTGTCCAAATAATTTAATTTTAGATCCATCTGTCCAAAGAACATTATTCCAGAAGTCCTGGTCTTTGTCTACATTCACTCTTTTCTACATTCACTGTGGCAAACGTCAGTCTGGCCTTCATGTTCTTTTTGGAGAGCAAAGGTTTCCTTCTTGCACACCTCCTATGAAGGTTAAACTTGTGTAGTCTGTTTCTGATTGTAGAGGCATGCATGCACTTTCACATCAACAGTAGCAAGAGCCTGCTGTAGGTCCCATGATGACATTTTAGGGTTTTTGGAGACTTCTTTTTGCACCATGCGGTCTGCTCTCGGGGTGAACTTGCTTGGACGGCCAGTCCTGGGCATGTTGGCAGTTGTTTTGAATGTCCTCCACTTATAGACTATTTTCCGGACAGTGGAATGACAGATTTTATATTCTTTTTAAAATCTTTTTAAATCCCTTACCAGACTCATAAGCAGTGTTGTTCATCTTACTTAAAAAAAAAAAAAAAATCAATTACAGTTACAAATTACTTCTCCTAAAAAGTAATTGAATAAGTAACTGAATGTAAGAGTAATTAGTTACTTTTTAAAGTAACTGGTGTTACCTTTCATGTTTTTTTATTTTAATTCCAAAAAAATACATAAATAAACATAGTAACCTTTGCTATGTTTGGAAGTCATTTAATCTTGTGAATCAACCGTTAAAGTTGTTAAAACTGGTCCCGTTATTGCATTAGTTCCTTTCTGTCTACTTTCGACATTTTACAACTATTTCATCATTTAAAGATAGATTCAAGTCAAGATTTTGCCGATTTAGGAGTATTTTAGATAAAAAGTTACTTAGGTTCGCTTGGAAGGTTCGCTACAACAAAGCCTTCCTGAGAAGTCTACGGCTTTAAGATGGTGGCTGTTTTCTAACGCCGACGAGTCTATCATTTCGCCTCTAGTTCTATTTACAGCACATGTGATATCTACCGTAGCATCATGTTTGTAGGCTATCGGCTATAGTCTGATGTTATTGGAGCCACCTAGCATCGCGTTTAAAACGGCGTCACAACTCCCTACCCTCCTCCCCACTCCTGTTCTGCTCTCTCGTCTCCGTGAGTCCATGTCTCTCAAACTTTTCTCGCGTCACTCAACCAACTTAGTAACGAATGTGTTAGGTTTTGTGTTTGGTTTCTCCTTGTGTGACTTGTCCCTGTGATTACCCATTGCTCTCACCTGTGTGTGTTTTCCCAGTGTATCCTGCAATCTGCATCCACCTGTGTTACCCAGCTGTTCCTTGTCTCGTTACCCCTTGTCTGCGTATTTAATGACCCAGTTTCTTGTCACTCCTTGTTGCGTCATTGTCTATGTCCGTCTTTGCCAAAGTCGAGTCCGTTCCACGCCCTCGTGTACCAGTCCCTCTGTTTAAGTAAGTTTTGGTTTGAACCTTGCCTTTTGATCCCTAGTCTTTTTGTTTGTACTTTGTGCTTTTGTTAGTTATAATTAAAACCATTTTTTGAGTTCTCTGCCACCTGCTTTGCTGCTTTTGTTTTCCTGCGTTTGGGTCCTCACACACCTGCCCGCCCAGCAATCCCTGACAGAATGCCTGTACATCCACAGTAACTGTAACGGCGCTGCCAAGATGAGAAAAGTAATTAATTAGGTTACTCACTATTGAAAAAAATAACGCCCTTAGTAACGCTGTTATACTCTTAACACCGTTATTAACAACACTGCTCATAAGTGTCTACAACAGTGGTTCTTAACCTGGGTTCGATCGAACCCCAGGGGTTCGGTGAGTAAGTCCAAGGGGTTCGGCAAAGGTAAACGTAAAGTCCAATTTTTGTACGCTGATTAAATCTAGGTAAAGTGGCTTTTTTGACCAGGTTTTGAACAGGTTTGCTCCCAATTTACAGGCTTAATCAATTTCTTTTAATTACCAGGAGGAGGAACTGGTTTGCTCAGTGGAAGTTTGACTTGCACTCGGTATGAGGGAATACAACAGACGCATGGGCAGCGTGGTCTCAAATTTTCACCTGTTTATAAAACATTCTGTCAAAATGAGAAGAATTTTGAACGGGAATTTGCTAAAATACTAGCTTGCTAGCTTAGATATATTTGTTTTGAATTAGGAAAAAAAAAATGCTTTATTTTCTAATTCCGAAGGGGTTTGGTGAATCCACATGTGAAACTTGTGGGGTTCGGTACCTTTAGCAAGGTTAAGAACCACTGGTCTACAGTATTCTTTCTCAAGGTTTCAGACAGCTCCTTGGATCTCACATGCTGTTTTCTCTCACTTCAACAGTCAGTCACTGTTGAAAGTATTCTATGTTGAGGAGTGGGACAAACTTTCCTCAGACCGATGTCAAAGACTTGTAGATGGCTACAAAAGCGTCTCACTGAAGTTATTTCAGCCAAATGGGGTAACACTAGCTATTAGGTGGTAGGGTGTCCTAACTTTTTCCTCAGTTAGAATATGCATTTTTGTTGATATCTTTTGCCTAATGTGCAAAGCAATGTTAATTTTTGTTGTTTAACTGAAATTAAATCACTTTCTTTTCCAGGGATAACGAAAAACAAGATCAGACATTTGAATGTGAACATTTCTTAATAAAGAACTGAATATTTAATATTTATTATATATTTAATGATATTTAATATTTTCTCATGACCATACATTGTTATGTTTTTCTTCACAGAACACTGCAGATAAGCGTTTCCTGGTGAAAAGGCATGTTGTAATGCTCCGACATAAGAACATCCACTCTCAGCAGCCCGGAAGAATACCCTCTCAACCGACATGAGCCATTGGCCTTTTTTTTCCCCCCACCGAAGTTAAAAACATTTAACATAACCACGCTGTATTTGAACATCATACTGTTAACGCTTTCATTTTCTTTATCATGTCAGACGAACAAATTATGTAACACCCTTTCTTTATTGAACACATATGCTGTATTTTCGTGTTGGCCCGAATATAAGACGGTGTTTTTTGCATTGAAGCAAGACTGAAAAAGTGGGAGTCGTCTTATATTCGGGGTCTAGACATTATACCCATTCACGACGCTAGATGGCGCCAGATATCAATTAAGCGAATGCTGAACTTTAGGAGTAATGTTCTTTCATGATAGATCTCAGCTACTCAAGTTTAACCAGTTTGCATTATTTTATTGCAATGTTTTTCCCTTTTCAGATTTGTTTCAAGACTACAGTTACAGTTAGACTTCACTTTGAACGTTAATGCAGTTATTGCAATTTTGTTGTTTTATCACAATAGATCTGTTTATTTACATTTAAAAAAACAGAAGCCATTCATTTACAAATGTGACTGCACTGTAGTTTACATATTTAAATGTTCAGATATCAAGATTTGAATGAGGCAAAATAACATGCTTTTTCTCTCAAATATATTGTTATAATCATTTGTTTCGGATGTACTGTAATTATTTTCTGTATAAAAATTAATTTGGTGTTCAAAAAGACTTTTTTTCAAACTTGAGTCTTGAAAAAGAGGGGGTCGTTTTATCATCAGGGCCGTCTTATATTCGGGCCACTACGGTCATTGTTTCAAAATGTGTTTAGTTTATCTGAAATACTTCAGTTTGCTTGTCTATGCGTTTGTAAGCCAATCCTTAACATTCAAAGTACTCTTCATTAAAACCAGCCATAAAACCAAAGATGACGCCTACGTTCTTATCTTTTTCAAGCATGTGTTTCAGAAGTAGAAGTCACGCATGCACATGTTAACACTCACGAAAAAAAAATGTATAGAGATAAATGTGGAGCAGCAGTGTTATGAGGAATCTATACGCATTTTTTTTCTTGCCACTTCTGGGTGAGTAAGATAAACAAATGAAAAGGAATTTTAAATAAATTGTGTTTAAAATTATTTAGCTAAATGATGTTGAGTTAATTATCCTGAATGTACTATAGCTGCAGTGATCATACAAACATAATTATCAATCGTTTTTTTTTTTTTTTTTTAATGTCCATTGTTTTCAGTACACGAAAACTATGGCTTAATCACTTAATAATGGTAACCAACTGTTTTCATTTTCATTTCAGTAGGAATAATCTATTTTTTAATTTCTATGAGAGTAATATCATTGGAATAAAACAAACAGACAAAAAAAATCTACTTTTACCACAGTTTCATGTCAGTAATTAGTTACAGACTATACTTTGGATTTCTTCAGGTGGATCATTGGATCTTCACCCAGTGCTAAATGGGCCTGACATGGCATACCTTGGTTCGGAAGTAGTTTTTCAATGCATGGCGCCCGACTCCTTTCTGCCGGTCACATATGAACTCAGAAGAGACGGTCTACTGATTGACATGAGAGAACATCACCATGAGAAACGGCCTGCATTCTTCTCACAGAAGGCCACAGCCCATTCAGAAGGGTTGTACAATTGTGAGGCAAAGACCGAAGGAATCACGCAAGTGAGCAACAGCATTCGATTAAGTGTAGTCAGTGAGTATCAAGATGAAAGTTGCTTATTTAAGTTAATGTCTACGTTGATTATTTAGCGTTTAACCTCGCTTGCAGTTCCACCACGGCATACCAGGATAACCACTGACCCCTTCCCTGCAATCCTTTACGAGGGGTCGAGATTGGTTTTGAACTGCGAAGTTGCAAGTGGCTCGCACCTCTCCTACACCTGGTTTTTCAACAGGATGCAAATTACTTCTTTTACCTCGCAACAGCTGCATGTTACTGGGAACAAACTTGTAATAGAAAGAGTCACTCCAAAGCATGCGGGATATTATTCATGTATGGCATGGTCCAGAGTGCGAGATGTCCAAAGCATTTCCAGCAGCTCAGAAGTCAAGGTGGCAGTCAAAGGTATAGATAAATGGTTCAGAAAAAAAGTATCAATGCTTGGCTTTTTGAGTACCACCACCAGCTCCAATATTAAGTCCTTGGCTGGTTTTGAAAGCACTAAACGTCCAATCTATTTTAACTGGGAGAGGGTGGCAGCAAATGATCGTGGCCAGTAAATATTTCCTAAGAACCAGGATTTGACACCGACCCTTTGTATGAGCTGAGCTGAAATTTTTTTGCCCTCAGCAGCCACCAGAGCAGGTCACGGGGGTGGAAGTGCCTAAATTTATTTTACAGTGGGGCAAATAGGTATTTAGTCAACCACCAAGTTCTCCTACTTGAAAAGATTAGAGAGGCCTGTAATTGTCATCATAGGTAAACCTCAACCATGAGAGACAGAATGTGGGGGAAAAAAACAGAAAATCACATTGTTTGATTTTTTAAAAAATTATTTCCAAATTAGAGTGGAAAATAAGTATTTGGTCACCTACAAACAAGCAAGCGTTCTGGCTGTCAAAGAGGTCTAACTTCTTCTAACGAGGTCTAACAAGGCTCCACTCGTTACCTGTATTAATGGCACCTGTTTTAACTCATTATCGGTATAAAAGACACCTGTCCATAACTTCCGTCAGTCACACTCCAAACTCCACTATGGCCAAGACCAAAGAGCTGTCGAAGGACACCAGAGACAAAATTGTAGACCTGCACCAGGCTGGGAAGACTGAATCTGCAATAGGTAAAATGCTTGCGTCAAAATGAAATCAAGAATGGTGAGCAAAAATCCCAGAACCACACGGGGGGACCTAGTGAATGACTTGCAGAGAGCTGGGACCACAGTAACAAAGGCTACTATCAGTAAAACAATGCGCTGCCAGGGACTCAAATCCTGCACTGCCAGACATGTCCCCCTGCTGAAGCCAGTACACGTCCAGGCCCGTCTGCGGTTTGCTAGAGAGCATTTGGATGATCAAGAAAAGGACTGGGAGAATGTGTTATGGTCAGATGAAACCAAAATAGAACTTTTTGGTAGAAACACAGGTTCTCGTGTTTGGAGGTGAAAGAATACTGAAATTTATCCGAAGAAAACCATACCCACTATGAAGCATGGAGGTGGAAACATCATTCTTTGGGGCTGTTTTTCTGCAAAGGGACCAGGACGACTGATCTGTGTAAAGGAAAGAATGAATGGGGCCATGTATCGAGAGATTTTCAGTGAAAATCTTCTTCCATCAGCAAAGGCATTGAAGATGAGACGTGGCTGGGTCTTTCAGCATGACAATGATGCCAAACACACAGCCAGGGCAACAAAGGAGTGGCATCGTAAGAAGCATTACAAGGTCCTGGAGTGGCCTAGCCAGTGTCCAGATCTCAACCCCATAGAAAATCTGTGGAGGGAGTTGAAAGTCCGTGTTGCCCAACGACAGTCCCAAAACATCACTGCTCTAGAGGAGATCTGCATGGAGGAATTGGCCAAAATACCAGCAACAGTGTGTGAAAAGCTTGTGAAGAGTTACAGAAAACGTTTGGCCTCCGCTATTGCCAACAAAGTGTACATAACAAAGTATTGAGATGAACTTTTGGTATTGACCAAATACTTATTTTCCACCATGACTTGCAAATAAATTCTTTAAAAATCAAACCATGTGATTTTCTGGGTTTTTTGTTGTTGTTTTTTTTCACATTCTGTCTCTCATGGTTGAGCTTTACCCATGTTGACAATTACAGGCCTCTCTAATATTTTCAAGTGGGAGAACTTGCATGGCCAGATACTTATTTGCCCCACAGTATGTAAAAGTGTACTGCCTAACACAATAAAGAGTGTTGTTCCCCAACCCAGTCTCTTTATTATGAGAAACTGACACAATGGTAGAACACACAACAAGCGGGAAAAATAGTGAAATGTTCTCTGCTCGAGCTCAAGCGCTAAGCCATATGCTAGTCAAGGCTACTTGTTTGATAGTAAACTGTAGCGAGTTGCCGTGGACAAACATGAACATGTAATAAAGAAGCCACCGCTGCAACACCAGCTCAACTTGTGATGGCGAGTTACAATGTCAACTGGCGTCTACAAGGGAAGTTGGAGTCGGGGGCCACTTTTGTGCTCCTACTCAACTCATTGAATGCCGCCATTCGACTGTCACTCACATGAGCTCTCCCCCTAAGCTTCACCATGATAACCGAGCCCCCTGACATAGATAATGCTTCACTGGCCCTTGCTTGGCCCGAAAAGGTGTTGGTGCCTCCTCAGCACCTCTTTTCAGCCCCTTGAGAAAGTGCTTGGTTGGTGGAAACAGAAAGAACCAGTGCTAACCTAAGCACAAGCCCGTAACTAGCACAAACACAAGTTTTGAAAACCAATGTAACCTAAGACGGAGCATTGACCAATAAATGTGACCTAAGACGGAGCACTGACAAATGACATCAAATGTAAACATTTTTGGATGCTGTCTAACACTACTTTTCATCAATCCTCTTTTTCATCTTTCTTCATTTTTAGCCTATCTTTTAAAACCGGAGATTTCTCTTTCCATCTTCAAAGAGGGAACCAGTTACCGTGGCAACGTGACCTGCTGGTCATCCAGAGGAACTCCTCCTGTCAACTTCTCTCTTTTGTTGGATGACAAGGTGGTGGCTTCTGTTCTAACTTCTGACTCTGCTAGTGCTTGGTTCAGTATAGACGTGGTTCCTGGGCTGGATATGGGCGTGGTTCGATGTTGCGTGAATAGTGAAGTGCAGCAATTGATGAGTGAACCTCTGACACTGGAAGTGGGTATGAGCAGATTTTTTGCAGGGGCCTGTTGTGTGTTGATGTGTTTTAATCAACAATTCAAGGTGTCCATTCTTCTCAACTTTTCAAGTTCCAGTTGGAGGTGACGTAAACGTTGAAGTTGAATATCTCTACAGCTCGAACTCCAAACCGGCTGCGGCCAGACTGACATGCCACATCAGTCGAGGGTCTTTTCCTTTAATTTCTTGGCTTCATAATGACTCCACTCTTCTTTCTGAGACACAAATGAGCTTACAAATTCAGAATATCTGGCCTCAGTATGCTCTGATAGACTGGAAACGTACTCTTATTCTGGCCAAGCTGCGCCACGAGGAGTCAGGGTATTACCGATGCAGGGCCAGGGATAGCTATGACGAATCTGCTGCCTGGCTGGAAAGTGGAGCTGTCCTAATCCAAGTAAAAGGTGAAAAGATCAAGAAGTTGTACCCTGTTTAATATTTGTTGCTTGTAATTGAAGTTCATCACAATTTTAGCAAGCCCGGCGATGTGTTTTGTGATTATGCATTTCAATTCTTAACCAGACTGGATGATTGACAACAAACCCCAAGAAGCAGTGTCTTCAGCAACATCAGCAAGTAAAAAGCTCCTGTTATATATTTTACCTTTAAAAATGCCCTCTACAGCTGAGTATATAGAAATCCTATACAGGTAGTCCCTGGGTTACGACATACTCAATTTACGCGATTTCGAATTTACGATGCCTGAGTCTCGTCCGCCAACACTGCCACCAGAGGGCAGAGTATCCTTCATCATTTAGCAAAATGCAATACTTTTGGACTTTTGATTTATGCAGGAATTACGGTTACATCATCAGTGTAACGAACGGAACTCATGCGTTACCCTGGGACTAGTCATGTGAAAAAATTAGGAAACCCCATTAAATATTCAGTTCTTTATTAAGAAATGTTCACATATCAATGTCTGATCTTGTTTTTCAATATCACTGGAAAAGAAAGTGATTTAATTGCAGGTAAACAACAATAACATTGTTTTACTCATTAAACCAAATATATCAGCAAAAATGCATATTCTAACTGACGAAAAGTTAGGACACCCTACCACCTAATACAGTGGGGAGAACAGGTATTTGATACACTGCCGATTTTGCTGGTTTTCCCACTTGCAAGCCATGTAGAGGTCTGTATTTTGTATCATAAGTTCTCTTCGACTGTGAAGGACGGAATCTAATACAAAAATCCAGAAAATCACATTGTGTAATTTTGTAAATGTGTAAATTTGTATGTAACTGCATGAAATAAGTATTTGATACATTACCAACTAGTAAATATTTCGGCTCTTAGTTCTTTTTTAAGAACCCCTCCTGTTCTCCACTCATTATCGGAAGTAACTGCACCTGTTTGAACTTGTTACCTGTATAAAAGACACCTGTTCACATGCTCAAACAAACAAACTCCAACCTCTCCACAATGGCCAAGACTAAAGAGCTGTGTAAGGACATCAGGGATAAAATAATAGACCTGCACAAGGCTGGGATGGGCTACAGGAAAATAAGCAAGCAGCTTGGTGAGAAGGTAACAACTGTTGGAGCGATTATTAGAAAATGGAAGAAGTTCAAGTTGGCGGTCAGTCTGCCTTGTTCTGGGGCTCCATGCAAGATATCACCTCGTGGGGCATCACTGATCATGAGGGTGAGGGATCACCCCAGAACTACACGGCAGGACCTTGTCAATGACCTGAAGAGAGCTGGAACCACAGTCTCGAAGAAATTCATCGGAAACACATTACGCCGTCATGGATTAAAATCCTACAGTGCACGCAAGGTCCCGCCTCTGAAGCCAGTGCATGTCCAGACACGTCTGAAGTTTGCTACTGACCGTCTGGATGTTCCAGAGGAGCAATGGGAGAAGGTCATGTGGTCAGATGAGACCAAAATTGAACTTTTTGGTCCAAACTCGGCTCGTCGTGTTTGGAGGAAAAAGAAAGATGAGTACAACCCCAAGAACACCATCCCAACCGTGAAACATGGAGGAGGAAACATCATTTTTTGGGGCTGCTTCTCTGCCAAGGGTACTGGACGACTGCACCGTATTGAGGGGAGGATGGATGGGGCTATGTATCGCCAGATCTTGGCTGACAACCTCCTTCCTTCAGTGAGAGCCCTGAAGATGGGTCGTGGCTGGGTCTTTCAGTATGACAATGACCAAAAGCACACAGCAAGGCAACTAAAGAGTGGCTCCATAAGAACCATCTTAAGGTCCTGGAGTGACCCAGCCAGTCACCAGATCTGAACCCGATAGTAAATCTATGGAGGGAGCTGAAAGCCCGGCAGCAGCCCCGAAACCTGAAGGCTCTGGAGAAGATCTGCATGGAGGAGTGGGCCAAAATCCCTGCTGCAGTGTGTGCAAACCTTGTCAAGGACTACAGGAAACGTTTGGTATCTGTAATAGCAAACAAAGGTTTCTGTACCAAATATTAAGTTCGATTTTTGTGATGTATCAAATACTTATTTCATGCAATTAAAATTAAATTTATTATTTAAAAATCATACAACGTGATTTTCTGTTTTTTTGTATTAGATTCCGTCCCTCACAGTTGAAGAGAACTTATGATACAAATTACAGACCTCTACATGCTTTGCAAGTGGGAAAACCAGCTAAATCGGCAGTGTATCAAATATTTGTTCTCCCCACTGTACCTAGTGTTACCCCCTTTGGTTGAAATAACTTCAATGAGACCGTTGTTGTAGGCACCTACCAGTCTTTGACATTGGTCTGAAGAAAATTTGCCCCACTCCTCAACGCAGAATACTTTCAACAGTGAGATGTTTGAGGGGTTTCTTGCATGTACAGCCTTTTTCAAGTCACCCCACAGCATCTCAATTGGATTAAGATCTGGGCTTTGACTCGGCCACTCCATGACTCATTTCTTCCTTTTCAGACAGTCCTTGGTGGATTTACTGGTAATTTTACGGTCATTGTCATGTTGCAGGGACCAGTTTAGCTTTAGCTTTAATTTTTTTTACAGATGATCTCACATGTTCCTCAAGCACCCTCTGATACACGATGGAATTCATGGTGGAATATATGATGGTGAGCTGGCCAGGTCCTGCTGTAGCAAAGCATCCCCAAACCATGACACTTCCACCTCCATGCTTCACAGCTGGTATGAGGTTATTTTCCTGGAATGCTGTATCGGGTGTACGCCATGTCCTAATAATTCAATTTTAGATTCATCTGTCTAAAGAACATTCTTCCAGAAGTCCTGGTTTTTGTCTACATTCACTCTGGGAAACTTCAGTCTGGCCGTCATCATCTTCTTAGAGAGTAAAGGTTTCCTCCTTGCACACCTCCCATGAATGTTAAATTTGTGTAGTCTCCTTCTGATTGTATTGGCATGCACTTTTATATCAACAGTATTAAGAGCCTGCTGTAGGTCCAGTGATGACATTTTAGGGTTTTTGGAGACTTGCGTTCTGCTCTCGGGATGAACTTGCTTGGACGGCCAAAGCTGGGCATGTTGGTAGTACTTTGAATGTCCTCCACTTGTAGACTATTTTCCGGACAGTGGAATGGCGGGTTTTATATTCTTTTGAGATCTTTTGAAATCCCTTACCAGACTCATAAGTGTCTACCATCTTCTTTCTGAAGGCCTTTCACTTCAGCAGTCAGTCACTGTTGAAAGTATTCTGCGTTAAGGAGTGGGGCAAACTTTCTTCTGACCGATGTCAAAGACTGGTAGATGGCTACAAAAAGCATCTCACTGAAGTTATTTCAGCCAAAGGGGGTAAAACTAGCTATTAGGTGATAGGGTGTCCTAACTTTTTCTTCAATTAGAATTTTTATTTTTGTTGATATATTTGGTTTAATGAGTATAACAATGTTAATTTTAGTTGTTTACCTGCAATCAAATCACTTTCTTTTCCAGAGATAAAGAAAATTCAAGATCAGACATTGATATGTGAACATTTCTTAGTAAAGAAACTAATATATAACGGGGTGTCCTATTTTTTTTCCACATGACTGTACGTATAATTGTTCTTTTTCTACCACTCAAGCAACTACGGAGATCATCGCAATAATTTTCTGCTGCTTTCTCCTCGTCACTTTGGCAGTCAGTAGCTACTGCGTGTACATGATGATTGGCCACAAAAAAGGTCAGTGTCCACTGTTTGCGTGTATGTACATGAGAGAGATTTGCCGTGGCACTGAATTAATTTAAAATTTTCCACAAATTTTACTCAGCTCGTCGCCTCAGTTCATCCCCAAAGTAAGTAACAATATACTTCGCTAAATGTATTATTACATCAAAAATGACAGTGTGTTCATTTCAGGATTGTTCCTTCCAGTGCCTCTTCTGATCGACTGCCTTTTTCTGTACCTGTCTTACCCTTGGAGGCCAAACAGGGTGATGCGTGCTTAACAGACTGCGGTATAAACATTCAGGTAATACGAGAAAGTAGAAATATTCCGAATTTTTCAAAAGTAATCGTATTTAGCAGTAGAGTAAAACTGATTTATTACGGCTTAAAAAAATAGTTGGTTTTTTTTTATTTCTTTTTTATCAGTGAACTACATATATTTCAATAAAAATATACTAGATGAACTAGCATCATGACATTTTTCCTTTTGCTGTTCTAGATGATGGAGATCACTGTATGAAAGTGCACATTTCTTCAAACACATTCCCCATTTCATTTCATTTCTGCTCTGTTAATTATGATGTTATTGTAATTAACACATTTTGACCTGAGTTGCTATAAAGACATTAAAGCATTTATCAACAAAAAAGATTGAGCAGCATTACTGTACATTTGGAATCTCGGACAAATGAATTTGTCATGCCTTGTGATGAGTTTTGTTAACATTTTGCCCTAGTATGTCTGGTCATTGTGATTATCCATTGATTTCACCTGTTGTTGCAATCTCCTTGTGTCTTGACCAATCAGCTGCCTCATGCATCAACCACCTGTGTCTCATCGTCTCGTTACTCCATGTCGGTATTCAAGTTCCCCATGTGCTGTCTGTTCTTGTTAGGTCTTCGTCAATCCAAGTGTCTATCTGATGTCTTTCCTCCGTCCAAGCCCTAGTTCCTCTTTAAGTAGGATTTGATACCTTTGTTAGTGCCCTGAGTTTTGTTTACTTTGCTGTTTTGGACTTTTGTTTGAGCTTTGTGGGTTTTTAAAAAAAATTTATTTAACATTATTAAACCATTTTGGAGTTCACCACCACCACTCGCCTCCCCGTTTTCCTGCTTTTGGGTCCTCCATTCCGCCTCCACGTGCCAAAATTGTGAAGAAAAAAAGATGCTGTTTTCTTTCCAATCAAGGAAAGATAAATACATGTTTTTACATTGATATGTCTGTAGTAGGAATATGAAATAACAATATCACAGTGGGAAAGAATTAGAACATGCTGCATTAGTCTGTGACAGAGGGGTTGGCTATGGGAGGGGCATCTATGCTATCAGTTATTTGCACTTGTGTATGTTTGTGTGTGTCTCTCAAAAGTCATACCTCACGCCAGTTTATAACAAAGCATAAACAATATTTTCCTTAGCATATTCAAGAATGTTTCCATACCTTCTTGTGGAAATTCTTCTAGGTGAGAACAATTTCATGTGCACTGAGGTGATCATTGTACGCATTCAAACTGTTCTTTTTCCTCTTAGGGTCATGCTACTGCAGCAAAGAAGGTAGTAAGTAAACCCTTCATCACAAAAGTGGTTTTGTTTATGAGATTATTTTGTACACTGTGGAGATTTTAATTTCATTTTAATTTTCAACTGACTCCGACCTGAAGTTCTACAGCCATCTAAAATTTATCACTAAATTTACAGTGGGGCAAATATGTATTTAGTCAACCACGAATTGTGCAAGTTCTCCCACTTGAAAATATTAGAGAGGCTTGTAATTGTCAACATGGGTAAACCTCAACCATGAGAGACAGAATGTGGGAAAAAAAAAAGAAAATCACTTTGTTTGATTTTAAAAGAATTTGCAAATCATTGTGGAAAATAAGTATTTGGTCAATACCAAAAATTCATCTCCATACTTTGTTATGTACCCTTTGTTGGCAATAACGGAGCCCAAACGTTTTCTGTAACTCTTCACAAGCTTTTCACACACTGTTGCTGGTGTTTTGGTCCATTCCTCCATGCAGATCTCCTCTAGAGCAGTGATGTTTTGGGGCTGTCGTTGGGCAACACAGACTTTCAACTCCCTCCACAGATTTTGTATGGGGTTGAGATCTGGAGACTAGCTAGGCCACTCCAGGACCTTGAAATGCTTCTTACGAAGCCACTCCTTTGTTGCCCTGGCTCTGTGTTTGGGATCATTGTCATGCTGAAAGACCAGCCACGTCTCATCTTCAATGCCCTTGCTGATGGAAGGAGATTTTTACTCAAAATCTCTCGATACATGGCCCCATTTATTCTTTCCTTTACACAGATCAGTTGTCCTGGTCCCTTTGCAGAAAAACAGCCCCAAGCATGATGTTTCCACCCCCATGCTTCACAGTGGGTATGGTGTTCTGCGGATGCAATTCAGTATTCTTTCTCCTCCAAACACGAGAACCTGTGTTTCTACCAAAAAGTTCTATTTTGGTTTCATCTGACCATAACACATTCTCCCAGTCCTCTTCTGGATCATCCAAATGCTTTCTAACGAACCGCAGACGGGCCTGGACGTGTACTTTCTTCAGCAGAGGGACACGTCTGGCAGTGCAGGATTTGAGTCGCTGGCGGCGCATTGCATTACTGATAGTAGCCTTTGTTACTGTGGTCTCAGCTCTCTGTAGGTCATTCACTAGGTCCCCTCGTGTGGTTCTGGGATTTTTGCTCAACGTTCTTGTTATCATTTTGACACCACGCGGTGAGATCTTGCATGGAGCCCCAGATTGAGGGAGATTATCAGTGTTCTTGTATGTCTTCTGTTTTCCTAATAATTGATCCCACGGTTGATTTCTTTACACCAAGTGTTTTACCTATTGCAGATTCAGTCTTCCCAGCCTGGTGCAGGTCTACAATTTTGTCTCTGGTGTCCTTCGACAGCTCTTTGGTCTTGGCCATAGTGGAGTTTTAAGTGTGACTGACTAAGATTGTGGACAGGTGTCTTTTATACCGATAATGAGTTAAAACAGGTGCCATTAACACAGGCAACGAGTGGAGCCTCGTTAGACCTCGTTAGAAGAAATTAGACCTCTTTGACAGCCAGAAATCTTGCTTGTTTGTAGGTAACAAAATACTTATTTTCCACTCTAATTGTTAACTAAATTCTTTAAAAATCAAACAATGTGTTTTTCTGTTTTTTTCCCCACATTCTGTCTATCATGGTTGAGGTTTACTCATGTTGACAATTAAAGGCCTCTCTAATCTTTTCTAGTAGGAGAACTTGCACAATTGGTGGTTGACTAAATACTTATTTGCCCCACTGTACCTGTTACCACCTAAAAAAACACAAACAAAAAAACAGCCATAATTAAGAGGCTTCTGCGCAAAAAAAGACATGGTTCGATTTACCTATGCATTCGTTTTTAGTAGATTGGATTATCAGAATGGCCGGTTTACAGGTTTGAACAAAACAATCAAACAGGATGTTGCAGCTAATCCAGAATGCTGCTGCAAAGGTCTCTAACAAATACAAGGAAACTGGACAATATTACCGATCTTGAAATCATTACACAGGCTTCCTGTGAGTCAAAGGATAGACCAAACTGTAAAAGCTGGTCAACAAAAAGCTTAATGTCATTGGACCTAAATACAGTACTTGGTTTATTTGTTTAACCCTTACAAAGCATCCAGAACCTTGGTGATCTTGAGCTGATTTGCTCTATGTTCCAAGAACAATAACCAAGCAGGTTAAGGCAGCATTCAGTTATTATGCTCCTCATTTCTGTCACAAATTATCTAAACATCTGAGGGGTGCTCAAACGGTTAGCTCCTTTAAATCAGTACTAACAATGTTAATTGCTTACTAGAGTGTATTAAAAATTGCCCCTTCTATTTAAATAAGCAATTGCGTTGCTTTAGGTTTTCATCCATTTATACTACTTTTTTTTTTTTTTTTTTTTTTAATGTTTTTTCTAATTGTAATTGTATATCAAAATGTGTTTTGCTTTGTTTTTTTCTTAACTGTATCTTGCTGATTTTAACATGACCTTTTTGTATCATTTTATTTGTTTTTATGTCTACAGTGATCCCTCACTACTTAAAACTTCGCACCCTCAGTCCATCGTGGATTTGTTTCACTTAAAAAACAAAGAATTTAACGTTAAGATACAGGGGTTGGACAAAATAATGGAAACACCTTTAAAAAAAAAAATCAACAAAAACGAATATTGTGTAGGTCCGCCTTTTGTGGCAATTACAGCCTCAATTCTCAGAGGTATTGATTCATACAACTTGTGAATTGTTTCCATAGGAATTTCAAGCCATTTTTCAGTTAGAATACCTCCTAACTCTTTTAGAGACGATAGTGGTGGAAATCGACATCTTTTAATTGAATCTCTAAAACCGACCATAAATGCACAATCATGTTGAGGTCTGGGAATTGTGCCGGCCATACTATATTAGAACTACATTAGAATGTTCCTCATTCCATTCTTTAAAAGTTCAATGATTATGATGCCAAAATGTTATGTGTTTCCGTTATTTGGTCCAACCCCTGTATATGCATGCATACATGTACAAGTCATTGTTGTCTTTTATATACAGTATATCTCATTTCTATCACAATTATTAAATTCGCAGTGCTTAAAAACCATTTATAATTTGTATATAGCGGAAAACACTCAGGTGACTTGAAGTTCCGATCTGAGACCGCCAATTTGGCTAGATTTCAAAATTGTCCACTCAGAAAAATGGGGTGTTGAACTGACATTAAAAAGTTATGGAAAGAATTTGCACCTGACAATATTGCTTTCCTTCAGCACTTAGCAATTGTGTTCATTTAACATAAAGCACACGTCTAGCCAACATTAGGCACTCATGTTGCACGAACATAACGCACTCTTGTTGTTGTTGAATACATGTTGAACCGACATTAAAGAAATACATAATTTGCACCTGATTAAATTGCTTTCCTTCAGTATTTAGCAATTGTGTTCTTTTAACATAAAGCACACATGTTGAGCCAACATAAGGCACAACTAGGGCTGTCAAATTTATAGGGTTAACAGGCGGTAATTAATTTTTAAAATTAATCACGTTAAAATATTTAACACATGCCCGAAACGACCCACTCACGCATTGCCGCAAACAGACTACAATTGCGCCGTTTAACGTATTTACAGACAGGCATGAAAATCTCTCACCTTTCGGCGAAATTCGCCGTTTTGAAGTCAAAAAGGATGACCTACGTGAATCGTGTAGATCCGAGGAGAAAAATTTTAAGGGGGGGGGGGGTCGTTTGTAGGCATGTGCCAGTTACCTTCACGGATTACCATGCTATGAAAACGTCGCGGTTACAAAACCACTAAAATTTTCCGTCATACAGTAGTACGTATTCGTTATTTTTCATGTGTCGAAAATGCAGCCAGAATTGGCTTGGCGCGGCAGCGCTTACCCCTTCCCCTGTTGGATGCTGCGTGTGTCAGTGACGCTATTCCAGCAAACCCAAAAACAAGCACTCCAAACGCAAGGCGTAAATTCTTCAATTTATTGATCTCTCAAATCGTGGTAACTGAAATATACCAAATGAATACATTTAAAACGTTGTACACTCGTATTTTTCCACATGTGAGTAGCTTCAACAGTTTAGCTTCATGAAAAAGTTCGTCAAAAACAAAACACATTTTCCTTTCAAATTCAATACACAAAGTTACTAAAAACTTACAAAGACGAATGATAGGCAAGGCTTAGCTAGGACAGCAACTTCATTGAGGTTAATCACAGCCGCTGAGAGAGAAACAAGTTTGTATGCGGGGAGGAAAAAAAAAAAAAGAGCGTCAAAGATCGCTAATTGCGACAGATGAACTTGTACTAAGCACAAATTCACATTCGCTGGAGGAGGTAAAGTATCACTCCCAATTGTTTTTAGATGAATGCATTTGCCAGCATATTGAATTTAGTGAGTAATGGTTTTCGTTTTCATATTTTGTGGTATGACAAAGTTACTGCCGTTGAACACTGCCGGACCGTCCGGTGAAAAAATAGCTCCCGTTAAGGTAGCGTCAAGCTTGTGTATTTAACGGTAATATAAAAGCAGTGTTGTCAATAACGCGGTATCGTAATGCGTAACTAATCTGATTACTTTCTTTCAGTAAAGAACAATCTAACGCGTTCATTTTTCTAAATCAGTAATCTGAGTAAAATTACTTTCCTTGATGCCTGTGCGTTACTATTACTACATAATGTGTGTAGAATGAAGAATACTGTAGTAATGGGAGTGACATCACATGTCACATTTTTTAATCGGGGATGGAACAAAAAGGGTCACGTGTATTACCATGATGCGTGAGCGCCGGGAGTTTGCGGCCAAAACAACATAGCCTTGCTACCTCGCCAGGATGCAATGAAATAGGCAGGAGATATACTACAAATGGCTGCATTTGCACACTGGAAACACAGCCATTACTTCACATTTTTGTCCAGTAAAGATAACAAAAATATCTCCGTGCGCTGCGAACTTTGCGCTGGCTCAAAAAGACTGTCGACCGCTATAAGCATCCAATTCAAGCACCACTTGGAATTACAGCACAACAGGTAACACAACAGCCAGGACTTTTTGATACTGCTCGTGCTCAATCCTCGGTTCAAGCTCAGTTGTTGTTGAGGGTTTTGAAAGCTTAGGTTTAAAGAAATTCTAAATATCCATCTTGCCTCCTCAGCTGTAGTTTTGGCTAAGCAATGCAAACGGCTGTCTCTAAGGTTCTATAGTCACATGATCTGTTTGAAAAATAATTTGGACCCATTATGAAATACTTTGAAGGATTCCTGTTCATTTTATTCATTTTTGTTGTTTGTTTTATTGCTCTAAAACTTTTATAGACAACATTTTAATGGCCATATTCAATGGTCTTTATTTTAAAGGGGAAGTTCAGAATTTTTTACATTAGGCTTAATCTTTGAGTTAGCCGGGGTTTAATTAGTCGTTGGAAATGATTTGAACAAATTCTGTGCAGTTTGACAGTTATTTGTTAGTTTCAGGGCTCCGGAGTGGCTAAGCTAGCGCGAGTCAATGGTGGTTGAAATCAACTCCTTCAACTAATTAAACCCCCGTTAACTCGAATATTAAGCCTTATGTGAAAAATTAAAATGGTCAAATTCGCCACATGTAGATGTTTTGCCGACGGCGGACATTTTGGCAGAACGCCGGAACATATTTACTCCACACTTTTCTCACCTTTTTAACCCCTGACCCATTTTCATGCCTGACAGAGCTAAGAGGCAGTGACAAGTGAGTGGAGTGGATACAGGCATTCATTTGGACCGTGCTTTTAATTGGCAAAAGCTTTGACATCTCTCCCACAACAATTATTACTATTGAAGTGAGCGAGCTTTTTCTTAACACCCTGCATTGTACACAATGCACAGAAGATATAGCATTTGCAGCCACCACACACAGTCATGGTTGTGAGATTTCATTTCCCATCATGCATTTGGGCAGAACAGTTTAGTCACTACAGTTTAATTTACTGAAAGCTCAACAAATACAGTAGATGACAATATTTAGTCACAATATACAAACACACATTTATCCTTAAGAATCTGTCTGTGGATCCCTTTCACAGAAAGAATGTTAATAATGTTAATAATGTGCATTTAAAAAAAAAAAAAAAAAAAAAAAATTAAACCCCTAAACCCTAACTCTGAGTGAGAGCATGAGAGAGCATAATTAAAGGCACCATGATTTTAACGAGATATTATTGCGTACTTACCATCTTTTCATCCAAAAACTCGTGTAGCATGTTTCACTGAGTGTCAATACACAGCTGTGAATGGCCACAGCCTGACTTTTTGGGCATTTTATGGGTGAAACACGGTAATATAACACGGGTCGCAATGCTGAAATTGCAGATATATACACACACACACATATATATATATATATATATATATATATATATATATATATATATATATATATATATATATATATATCCTACAATGTAAATAAGCTTCGCCTCTAATTCACGGATTTTTGATCTTCGCGAGGTGGGGGGCAACCCCATTAACCGCGAAAAACGAGGGATCACTGTACTTCTACATTGTGATGTGATGTGTGATGATGTGAGTGGAGTGGACAAAGAGAAAATCACCTTGTGTTGAATTGCTATTCAAATAAATGTGCCTTGCCTTGCTTCAGGTAAGACGTTGGGACGTCCAGAGTTGTTTGGCCCTTCAGTGGTTTTAGTTAATGACATTGTTGACTTTAAATGTCAACTGCTGAGCTATCCAAAGAATGAAACTGTCCTGCTGGAGTTCTTCAAGTGGGTACTTTTCTGTTAGAAAATTGAGCTAAAATGTTTTTCCGCATACAAGTCCCCCTCCGATTTATTCACAGGGAGGGAAATCGTAACAAGTCACTGGGGTTCTACAGTTCCTCAGATGGGGAAGTTGCGACGTTCCCCATTGTAATCAAAACTTATCATCAAGGCAACCTGGAGTGTGTGGGCACAGTGCAAAACAATTCTCACGTAGAGCCCTCTGTGAGTTATCCTCATAACCTCAAGGTCATTGGTGAGTTTTTCCTCAAGGGAATACATAACAAAATTGCATCCATACTGTATGCCGACATTTACAAAAGCTGTGATTCATTACTACACGTCATAATTGTATAAAAGAAGCAGTATAACTAATATTATCATCAAATATTGCGATTTTTACTCATATGACTGATTTTGAAGAAGCATTCTAAAAAAATATTATTGTATAATGCATACCATTCTAAACTCACACTAGAAAATTGGATATGTCTACAATGACACAGGGTTTGAGCTACAGAATTTCATTTTTTTTTCTCAAAGCTCATTCACCCATCTACACTTGAGCACTAGTGCCAGAGTGCGCTGGAGCCTATGAGAGCTGACTTTAAAATAGGAAATCTAAAGTAGGCACAGATAAACTGACATCCATATTGACATTAATGAGTAATTTAAAGTCTTCAATTATTTAAAATGATAGTTGTTGAAATGTGCTGCATTCAAACCTCCTTTTAATTGTTAGGTGGAAATTCCAACCAGTAACTATAATAATAATAATAATAAGAAGAATTGCTTCCTAACTATTGGTACACTGGTACCTCGACATACGATCGCTTCGACACACGATATTTTCGACATCCGACGTAAAATTTTACTCGCCATTTGTTTCTAAATCCGACAACATGCTCGAAAATACGAATTTTATTGACAGCGACGCAGTTTCTTTGTTTTGCCAGAAGACGGACTCATGGCTGATTTTCTTGTGAGAGAAATCCACACTGGATCCAAAAAGGTTAGTGCAGGTGGAGAAAAAAAGAAAAGGTGACCCTTACCATTGAAATGAAGATGTAAATGATAGCATAATATAAGCATGGTGTGCACATCCATGAACTGAGTCGACAATAGGGCCGTAGAATGTCGATCTCGGCCAGTCGTATTCCTCCGTTCTCCAGTCTTTATAAGTTAAGGTCACAATTCTCAAAGAAATCGCCAGCTTCGTTGGGTTTCTAATAATTTATTCCATCAACTTGTGCAACACAACACGCCTAGTGTCCGATGCTGTTGCCGCCAGCATCAAAACAGAAAGTAAAATTGGACTGTGGTCTTTTGCTCACCGTCATGTCAGCCACGCGGTGCGTTACAGCAAAAAAAGTCCGCCACATTAGAACCCGATTTGCTCCATTATTGCAGGTATTATTGTTATTATGACTATTATTATGATTTTTATTCATAGTTTATTTGTTTTGCTCTTTGTAATTGCTATTTGCAATAGTAACAGCAGTATTAAGGATTTAGTGTAGGTTTTTGGGCTGTGGAACAAATTAATGGAATTATAATGTATTCTTATGGGAAAATCCTGCTCGACAAGCGACCATTTCGACTTACAAACAAGGTCCTGGAACAAATTAAATTCGTATGTAGAGATACCACTGTATTACTTTTAGATAATACTGCAGTTATGTCTCTTGCGGTAAAGGTCCTTTGTCAGATTTTATGTATATATATTTTTTTGGGGTGGCGCCTAGTGTTTCTATTATTATTAATTGTGTGAGTAAAAAAAATATATATTTCTTTCCTGGCCTTAGCTGTGTGAATTACGAACAAACACATCAACATTCTCATTCAAACATAATATTGATCAAATACAGCTGCTTGGAACATGGTAACTGTGTTTACTTTTTAATAGGGCTGTCAAACGATTAACATTTTTAATCGAGTTAATTACAGCTTAAAAATTAATTAGTCATAATTAATCGCAATTCCAACCACCTGTAAAATATGCCCTATTTTTCTGTAAATTATTGTTGGAATGGAAAGATAAGTAAAGTAGTGATTGAAAATACACCACAAGGTGTCAATGGCGAGTTTGAAATTAATTAGAGATCTAGCAAAGGCAAAGTCTGAGTAAGATTGATGTGTATTTTGCATAGCTATTTTGATTGGAATGTCAGTTCTCTTTACATTGAGCGCTTTTCTTTTTGTGGACATTATTTTTTTGAGAGATAGGAATATTATTTTTGTTGTGCTTTCACTAAATGATACTGTAGTGACTTAACTTTTTTCCACCCAAATGCATGACGGGAAGTTGCGCAACCATGACTGTCAGTAGTGGCTGCAAATGGTATACAACATGTTCTGCGTTGTATCCAATTAAGAAAAAGATGGTCTAATCGTTAATGCACGCCTGTGTCCACTTGCATTTCTCTGCCTTTTCGCTACCAATGTGCTAAAACGGCATCATTGTAAACTGTTGGAGGCAACGCATGAACGAGTCATTCTGTACATGCGTTAATTGCGTCAAATATTTTAACGTGATTAATTTAAAAAATTAATTACCACCAGTTAACGCGCTAAATTATACAGCCCTACTTTTTATTTGATGTCATTTCTGATCATTTTAATAATGCAGAATGATTCATACTCTTTGGATGCACAAAACGCAAGGATATTTTTATGCTGTGAGAAATACGCTGACAAACATAATCTTAAAGCAATCACAATGTCTTTTTTTCTACAATCCAAACTAAATGGTGCCAGAGCATTGACATGTAGATTTATGCCCAAGGAACATACTCGATTTTTAAGACATACAGATACTAGGGCTGTCAAAATTATCGCGTTAACGCGCGGTAATTATTTTTTTAAATTAATCACGTTAAAATAATTGACGCAATTAACGCACATGTCCCGCTCAGAAAGTATTCTGCCTTTTGGTAAGTTTTACAGCAAGGCTTTTTGCGCTGTCCAACAGCGAACTCTTGTGGTCGCTTTGCGACATGGTTTATTATTTTTTTCTTTTCTTCATTATGGCTGCACGACGTCTCGGGCTGATAATGTAGTGCTTATATGATCCTTGGACAAGATTTGTCCGTAAGTATGGTTGTTGTAAAGAATGTACATATTATGTTAGTAAGTAAGCGAAATGTTCTATTTTTTGTATGAGACGCTTTTTGTTTATGTTTAGTGAACCTGTATAGCATGCTAAGCTAACGTTGTTGCTAATGCAATGCTGTGTACTTTTTTGTTGTTGTTTCACTACGGTCTAAAGAGGACAGTGGTTTGAGGCCATTTTATTAATAAATCAGATGAAAAAGGAAGACGTCTGATTATTAAGGCGTCGTTCACAAGCTGTCTAGCTTTGGAAAAAGTAGACGCTTTGGAGTGAGGACAGCATAGACAGATTTAAATGACAGTAGAGTGAAATGCCCACTACAGTCCTTATGTACCGTATGTTGAATGTATATATCCATCTTGTGTCTTATCTTTCCATTCCAACAATTTATTTCACAGAATATATATATAATTTACAGAAAAATATGGCATATTTTATAGATGGTTTGAATTGCGATTAATTGCGATTAATTACGATTAATTAATTTTTAAGCTGTAATTAACTCGGTTAAAAATTTTAATCGTTTGACAGCCCTAACAGATACCCTAAAATATTCTTGGATTATGTAATCATGATAATGATAATATATACAATGAACTCGCATTTATCCATTTTTACTCAGCAAATGGCAGGGCAGATAGAGTACATGTACAAACATCCATTACTACCAATTGACAATAGCTGTAATCAAGGGTGCTAACATGTTTTAAAAATGTAAGATAAAGCTAGAACAACTGTAATAAATCCATGTAGACTCAGGGAACACACAAAATCTCTACATGTACATGAATTTTAATCTCCTACATTCGGAACTGGAGAAAAAGGGGGAAAAGAAACACCAACATTTTTATCATCTAGCAACCAAATCTAATTGGACATTGCAGGAAAGAATCGCAGCTTATATGAACATGTTGTTGGGCTTTTTCGTGTGTGTGTGCATCCGTTCTACAGAGCCAGTTGCAGGCGCAAAGGTCATCATTGAATTTGGTGGAGATGAGTTCTTTGAAGGGGAGACACTGCAACTGAGGTGTACTCTGACATCAGGAAACCATGCCTTTTTCAAGTGGCTAGTAAATGGTCAGCCTGTCTTACAGTCGCCGCTCCATCATGTTGTAAAGGACCAGCTTTTTATTTACAGGTGAGCAATCTCCTAATAACAACCACCTTTGCCTGAGACGAGCATGTCTGGTTGAAAAAACATCAACGAATTGAGAGATGATGTGCCTCCTTATGTGTTACCCTCAGGTCTACCTCCGCAGACAGCGGCTCGTACATGTGTGTTGCTACAAATCACTATAATGCAACAAGAGTCTTCACATCCAACAGCTTAGAAGTACAAATCACTGTCAAAGGTTGTTAATTAATTGTCAGTCAATGTTTATTTTGTAGGTTTTTTATTTCCAATATTTGATTTCATTTTTGAAATATGTATGGATGAAGGGCGTTGGTTTGCATAGGGACGGTAGGGACATAACACTAGCAACTTTTCAGGATGCTCAAATTGTCCCCACCAACTTTTACGCAACCTATTTGCATGATATAATGACTTCATTTACGTATATACAGTGGGGAGAACAAGTATTTGATACACTGCCAATGGGAAAACCCATTGGCAGTGTATCAAATACTTGTTCTCCCCACTGTAGGTCATTTAGATTGTCTTCTTATTGTTGTAAGGATAGAATAGACCCTACCATTACTAAGTCAATTACTTTTATTATGTTCGGACTCACATTTATCCCTTTTCACTTGTTAAATGTGCTGGTCCATTATTTCCCCCTCAAACACATGTTAGATTGGCTGATGACTTGGGCCCCCCTCCCCTCCTGCCACACAGACACACTCACACAGCCAAGACAGAGTCATGTCAACAACATACAGCCTCCTCCGCCCCCTTCGAAGGAGATATTAGAACTTTTTGGGGGCCAGAAGCAGCCACTGTAAGTAATATAAAAAGATGTCAATGTTGTGGAGGTGGGGTTAAAAAAAAAACACTGATTTTGCTAATGAAAATCCGACCTGCATCAGAGTTAGCATAACAATAAACTGAGCGAACTTGCTAACCTGCAAAACTACTGCGGTCAGGCTAGCCTCCACAAGGAAAAACGAAGTCAAGCTAGCCGTCCCTCATGAGGCTCATTGTTTGCATTATGTGCATTATGGTAATGCAACGCAGTGGCTTCATCAATTAAAATGGCAAGCTATCCAAAAATGGGTCCACTTCAGGGGGACACTAACATGAACATGGACATGAAAAAAAAATTGGGGGTAGTCTAGTATGCCTCAGATGTAGCTCAGTCCTTGGATATCACAGATATTTTTTCATTAATTTTTTTCCTATATCACTATTATACTGCAATACTTTACATTGAGTCTAAGAGTGCTCCAGTGTCCCCCAGAAGTGGACCCATTCTTGGATAGCTCCCAGTTTTTTAAATAAAGGGATTTGCACTTCAAAATGTTTATTTTTGTTGTTTTTTAATACAAAGGTTTCAAGTGAACGTTGTATCACCTGAACCGATACACATTGATATTAGTATAAGTAAATACAGATGTATTTTGCATTGATCATTTAGCCTATTGATTAATTAGGTTTATATTCATGAGAAACGTAGCCCTGACCCCCCCGTTCAATAATATTTTTGGTCTTCTTAATGTCCCGTCCCCAGCAAAAAGTGTACATGAAGGTGATGCTGTTATATGGTCCCTCCCAATGTTGAGCCCAAACCTACGCCCTTAATGTACAGTATACACTGCTGGCCAAAAGTATTGGCACCCCTGCAATTCTGTCAGATAACGCTCAATTTCTCGCAGAAAATGATTGCAATTACAAATGCTTTGGTAGTATTATCTTCATTTATTTTGCTTGCAATGAAAAAACACAAAAGAGAATGTGAAAAAAAAATTAAATCATTATCATGTTACACCAAACTCCAAAAATGGGCCGGACAAAAGTATTGGCACCCCTTTAAAAATCATGTAATGCTTCTCTAATTTGTGTAATTAACAGCACCTGTTACTTACCTGTGGCACATAACAGGTGGTGGCAATAACTAAATCACACTTGCAGCCAGTTAAAATGTATTAAAGTTGACTCAACCTCTGTCCTGTGTCCTTGTGTGTACCACATTATGCATGGAAAAAAGAAAGAAGACCAAAGAACTGTCTGAGGAACTGAAAAGCAAAATTGTGAGGAAGTATGGGCAATATCAAGGCTACAAGTCCATCTCCAAAGACCTGAATATTCCTGTGTCTACCGTGCACACTGTCATCAACAAGTGTAAAGCCCATGGCACTGTGGCTAACCTCCCTAGATGTGGACGGAAAACAGAAAATGGCAAGAGATTTCAACGAAAGATTGTACGGATGGTGGATAAAGAACCTCGACTAACATCAAAACAAGCTGCCCTGCAGTTCGACGGTACAACAGTGTCAACCCGTACTAACGGGCCGCGTCTGAATGAAAAGGGACTCTATGTTAGGATACCCAGGAAGACCCCACTTCTGACCCAGAGACATAAAAAAGCCAGGCTGGAGTTTGCCAAAACCTACCTGAGAAAGCCAAAAGGTATCAACATAGTTACAGGGGAAAAAACTAGGCCTTCAGAGAAAAGAACACACAGTCAAACATGGAGAAGGTTCCCTGATGTTTTGGGGTTGCTTACTGCCTCTGGCACTGGACTGCTTAACTGTGTGCATGGCATTATGAAGTCTGAAGACTACGAACAAATTTTGCGGCATAATGTAGGGCCCAGTGTGAGAAAGCTGGGTCTTCCTCAGAGGCCAGGGTCTTCCAGCAGGACAACGACACAAAACACACTTCAAAAAGCACCAGAAAATGATTTGAGAGAAAGCAATGGAGACTTCTAAAGTGGCCAGCAATGAGTCCAGACCTGAATCCCATAGAACACCTGTGGAGAGATCTGAAAATGGCAGTTTGGAAAAGTCACCCTTCAAATCTCAGAGACATGGAGCAGTTGGTCAAAAAAGGAATGGTCTAAAATTCCAACAGAGCATTGTAAAAAACTCATTGATGGATACCCTAAGTGGTTGTTCGCAGTTATTTTGTCTAAAGGTTGTGCTACCAAGAATTTAGGCTGAGGGTGTCAATACTTTTGTCGAGACCATTTTTGGAGTTTTGTGTAAAATGATAATGATTTTACTTTTTTTTTCATTATCTATTGTGTTTTTTCATTGCAAGCAAAATAAATGAAGATATTACTACCAAAGCATTTGTAATTTCAATCATTTTCTGGGAGAAATTTGACAGAATTGCAGGGGTGCCAATACCTTTGCCCAGCAGTCTATACATTAATGTTTATATTACTGTTAACAATCCCTCAAACAGTAAAAAAAAAAAAAAAAAAATGTAACCAGTCTTGCGATGTCCAGCTAATCATATTGCAGCTGGGATTGTCCTATCTCGGACTCTTGATGGTGATTCGTAAATTGATAAATTGAAGACATTTTTTTTAAAATGTAAATTTCACTTAGCAGTTATATTTTGAAATTTTGGTTTTTAAACATTTAGTTTGATTGATTGATTGATTGATTGATTGATTGATTGATTGATTGAACACGTTTATTTCGAATACTTAATACATAGGTACCGATAATCGATGACAATAATGAAAAAAAAGTTACCAGTGCTCTAGATTTCACAAGCTAAATTTTCCAGGGATGCTGCTAGGTTAGATTTCTTTGGAATAAGGTTAAACAATCCCCTTTTCCACATTCCCACAGATGTCATATCAGTCCCTGACATTTCCTTTAGTGTGCTGACAGAGGATTCCTTGAACTATTTTGCTCTGGTCACATGCCAGTCAATAAGAGGCACACTGCCCGTCACCTTTTCCCTCTACAAAGGAACAGAATTGGCTTACAATACGACAGTTGATGAAAGAAAAGCTACCTTCAAGATTCCTTTGGTTTTAGACAGACACTTAGGATGGTTCCAGTGCCAAGCCAATAATGGTAATGAAGTCGCATACAGTCAATGGCTGCCCTTAGAAGTTGGTAGGTTTGTTTTCCAAGGTTTGTTTTTCAAGATTTTCAAGATTGACTGCTGTTAGTGCCTGCCTGTTTGTTTTTTCTTCAACAGTTAGTGTTGGTGGGCCCGTGGCCATGCACTATGACTATGACATTGGAGAAAACTATGCTGTAGTTGGCCTCAGGTTCTACTGCAAGGCGACAAAGGGATCTTATCCACGGTACCGGTGGTTCCTCAACAAAACACTTCTCCAAGATCGAGGAGACTTTTATTACATATTCAATCAGCAACCAGACCAGTCCATCCTCATGCTCTCTGTAGAGGGGAGCATTGCTGGGACATACCATTGCGAAGTGTTTGACATGTTTGACAACACCACTACCATTAGCAGCAAAAAGAAGTATATAGACAGAAATGGTAATGTTATTTCAGTTTGGATTTAACTGATTGTTTTTTGTTGTTGTTTTGTTTTGTGTTTTTTTGATTGATCTCCGGTCTTCTTTTTCCCAACATAGTGCTCAATCGTCTCCCAGTTTCTGTGGTGGCCGTTGTGTTCGGATGTTTCACTTTTTTGGTTGTCCTGGTCTCTGCTTGTTGTTTCATTGGAGTGTTGTTCAGTAAGTTCTCAATCAGTTGCAGGCGTGTGGTTGAATGTATTCTGGCTTACCTTCTTTTAACACGGAATAATGATGTTAAGTCTTCTTGTAGGGGAAACAAAGAAAGGAGAGAAGTCTATGTGAGTTATTGTATTTTATATTTTAAATATACAATTGTCATGTAATTCAACTTTAATTTTGAATTCAGTACATTTTAAACCAAATGCACTTAAAGAGCTCTGAATCTGGCAGAAAGTAATTTTTAGCTAAGCAGCTGATTCATTAAGAACCTTAGGCTTGATTCATACTGCAGGTCCCAATGTACAATTCCGTTTTTTGGTGTGCCAATTCAGACTGCCTTTGTCCATTGAGCCCGTTCAAGTATTATGCATACGCACGAATTCGCAGTCCATCACGCGCTGAGCAAACTGACCCGCATGCTCAGAAGCATCAAAACAAATGACTACACATGCTGGCTGTACGTCATTCCAGGGTGATCATATTTTAATTGCCAAAAAGAGGACACAAATAACAGACATTAATAATCTAATTCTAGTCTTATCTTTAAAGTATATTTGGATTGATAGAACGCATGCAAGCACTGTGCGTGCATGACGCACACACACAAGTGTGCGTCAGTTTACCCCGACTCGCCCATATAAGCATTAATGAAATATTGCTTATTTGGTGCACAGAAAGAAAACGGAGCATTATCAGGCTAATCCTTTTCTACATTTTTTTTTTTTTTTTATGTCTGTGGTCAAGCCCGCCTTCTCCGTAAAAGCAAACTTCAAGCTATGCGCTAATGCTAATGCACAGCTACATCGTTAATGTCCTGCCTGCCACTCTCTCTTATTGCTGACGAAATTGCTGCATGAAGTCCCGATTTAGGAGACTTGACAGTTCAGACTGCCGTCACTTTCTGGAAAAATGTGACTGGATTTAAACCACATACAAAAGTGACCCAAATCGGATTTGAAATGGTCCACTTCAATGCGACTTGTCCTGTTCAGACTGTCAAGTTAGTGCATCACTCCAGTTGGAAAAAACACGAAAAAGACGTATTCGTCCATTAAGACCTGCGGTCTGAACCTAGCCTTAGTCTGTCATGCAGCAACAGATAACAGATAAGAGATAACAAGCGCTAGCCATAATTAATGAGTTCAAAGTATGTTTTTCTGGGGGTTGGGTGAAGAAATGTTAGCATAACATGGTTACTCTTACCTCACAGTTTGAACCAGAAGCTGAGCCATGCATATGAAGATGAACTGGTTTGTCAAATTTCTGGATCTTCGTCATCAAGGCTGATCATATCAGGTATCAAGAATGCCATTGCACTCATGCTTAAACTACCCCCTGGATCTACCCTTACAGGACATGTCGGAGTACCATGAGGACATTAATATGGTGAGGTTGGCCAGATGGGAAGAATTAGATTCGGTAAGATAAAATCTCATTGCAAGAAAAATTACACTGACCCTCTGGAATCAACTGGGTTTCTATATTAATTGGTTGTAATAAAGTATGCGATCCAATCAACGGCTGAACATGGTCTCCTCAAACAAAATTTTAGGTGTGGAACAACAATGTGCAGACTGCAAATTGTTCATAAAAACATTAAAATATATTACAGTTGGGGTGGTATGAGTTGAAGTTTCCGATTGTCTATTGCTGTGAAGATCAGATCACATTTAATGAACAATTTATTAATTTAGAAATCCAGGTAAAGTATTTCTAAAGGGTCCATGAAACTTTTCTTGCAAATGTTACCAATAAGTTACCTCAATAAAGCAAGTGGACTATTGCGTTACGAAGTGTGTTGTGTGTCAGGTATCAGAAGCTTCTGCAAATGATGGGATGTTTGTGGACGAAACAGCTGATGAGCCCTGAGGGAAAAATCCAGTTTTTTCTTTGTTTCTTAAAAACAAAGATGTTGCTTGACGGAGGACGTGCATCCCAGTCAAAAGGATCCGGGTTTAAGTAGTCGCTTGGGCCTTTCTTTGTAAACTACAAAGATATACTTTGAAGCTAAAGAAGTTCAACCATATAATAATGCAAATATTAAATACAGTACTATCAAATGTCAGGTCAAGATTTAGGCTGTGTGAGTCACAAGCGATTTATGAAGCAAAAATAAATAAATGTCTTTCTTTTGATGTCTTTTGCTTGAAGTTTTTATTTTATTTTAGTTTGAATTATTTATTTTATTATTTATCTTTTTTTATTTGCATTTTTAAAATTCCATTCTATTCATTACTTTTTGAACAATTCATTATTCCCCTAAATGGATACTTCAATTCCTCCTTTCATTCATCTTCCGTGCCGCTTATTCTCATGCAGGTCGCAGGGGTGCTGGAGCCTATCCCAGCTGACTATGGGCAGTAGTCAAGGTATACCTTGAATTGGTTGCTAGCCAATCCTTTACCTCTGAACTCATTACTCGCCGGCGGGAAGCTTTGAAATAACTACACCTTCTAGACTGGCATTATTTTGTGATCACAGTTTTTTTTTTATAAACGCAATTGAACGCATCACGCAGAAGCCAGGGTGAAGGGAGATCTCGCTTGGCTTTTACGAGCAGTCGCTGAGTTGTGATTGAAGTAAGCCTGACATCGTTACTTGGGATGTTACAATCGATTAACAGTGGTGCTCTTACCACTTGGAAAACAAATAGAAGCATACGGTGTGGCGCTGTGGGTATTTCCTGGAAGCCGCAACCAGGAGTGCTTGTGCATAGCAGTGGCGATCCTGGAAGTGGCGACAGTTTTGACAGGCAGAAATGTCATGGGGAAAAAAACTGATCGCGTGCCTCTTTGACTGGGGGTACCACGCAGGTCACTTTTCGGGGTTTAATTTTACGCATTTTTATATACTCATGTTTAGCCAGCTTTGAGTTGGGAGGGGCCAGCCCCGCAGCTGGCTGATCGGAGACAAAGCGTGAGACGAGCTCTGTAAGAAACGCTCATCTCCGCGTCATCCGCGATGGGAGGACCACAAATGCTCACTAGATTGAAGCATATTATTGAGACGTAGTTTGAAGGTTCAAGAAAAATGTGTGGAAAAGAAAAGAGGAACAGGTATGCCACGTCGTGATCGTCCGCCTTGCAATGTCTTTTGGTCCTTATAGCCTTAGGGTTCTCTCGCTGTGGAGTGTCTATTGTGCAGTATTTTACGTCACATTTCCGGGTTTGGGAAGGAACCATTAACGGAGTGCAAAAAAAACTGGAAAAAAATAAAAAAGCGAAAATAACCCTTGCAGTTACGCTTTAATAATGACACGGTTGTTTTGCCGAACTCGTCCAGATTATATTCGTAAAATTACACCGAAATCCAAAAACTCTTCAACTGCCCTTCAACAGAAGTCAACATTGCTGTCCAGCTGTGACTTTGTATGGGCAGATTTGCATTTTAAGTTGTATCGCCTCCTCGCGTCTGTCGGCAGTGACTCGTGATAATAATAGGTCACGTTTAAGCAGGGGTGAAAGTGGGCCAGAACGGTCAGGAACGCAGTTCCGGTATAAGATTCACGGCCAGAACGCAGTTCTGGTATAAGATTCAGGGCCGGAAAGCTGTTCCGGTATAAGATTCAGGGCCAGAATGCTGTTCCGGTACATGGTGCTTTGATTCCGAAAATATGACAGCAACTGTCAAAACGCTGTGTAAAAAAAATGCTAAGCTGCCACACATGCATTTCAGCTCCAAGAAGAAAACAATCTACCAACATCAGATTTACATACAAGTGTTGACAACAAGCATAATAAAGTGCTTGTGTAGCGTAATCTGTTTCCACCAATGCTTTAAATTGATTTTATTCCACGGACGGCATGGAGGTTATCCCAGCTGCTGCAGTTATCGGAGTCTGACGATGACGAGTCACGTCAATGTGCGAATGCACGCAGCAAAGCAAAAAGCCTAGACTCATTTATACGTTCAATTGGCACACTGAGATGTGATCAGCAGAGATGGTTAGCTCTGATTGGTTCAAATGTGCATGTTTTCTGGAACAGCGAAAAAAAAAAAAAGCTTGTTGAATTGATGCGACAAAAAAAGACAATGCAACATAAAATGGATCAAATCTTTAAGAGTAACAAAAGAGTTGAGGAGGCTTATCATATTTAGTTTTATTTACTCTGATTGGGAAGTTCGGTTTGGACTTATACTTATTGTTCATTTATGTTAGGGTACTTATTCATTTCCTTATGATTTGAAAAAGTCAATGTTTGCGTGATCTGCAAAATATTTTCCATTTCACTCTGCATAATATCAGTCATTTGTACTAATTTTTCTGAATCTATGTTACTTATATCTTTATTATATATAAAAAAAGGAAATGTTTACATTAACTTCAATTCTAATATATATCCTATGTTCTTAAGTAGTTAAAATTGAGATTTAGTATGTGAGGAAATGAGGGAAAATAAAAAATTAGGAACTGGAGGTTGGGGTTATTGCTGTTTTTGTTAACGTTTATTTTGCATTTTGGATGAAAATCAGTTTTTATATGTGTTATAGAAATAACTGTGCTAAAAAAAAAAAAAAATTCTGGCTATGTGGCGACCTTCATGTCAGGGAGTTCCGGCAATAAATTCTAGCCACTTTCACCCCTGCGTTTAAGACGTTTTTATGGACAAACGATGCAAAACACAGCTGAAATATATGAATTTCAGGCAACGTTTGTCTACGGATGTTTACCTGTGCGTGCCCCCTTCTTAAAATGGCGACACGTTGCTATGCGAGATGACGTCATAGTGACATCACGCCGACTGCGAGAATATGTATCTGTTGGGGGGTTTTCACTTATCGCAGCGTGTTCTGGTCACCATTTACCGCGAAAAACGAGGGATCACTGTAGATAATTCAATGGCAGTGAATGGGTTATAAATACTGTTATAAATACTGTTCACCAGTGTCAACCAGACTCCGCCCCCTTTCACTGGGGAGGAGGCGGTATTTGCATGTCACTACGAGGGACTCTCGAGTCTGCTGAAGATCGAGGGAGTTGGCTGGTCAAAGGAGTCACACATGGAGGGAACCGGGACTTCGAGTGCTTACGGGATTTCGCTCGCAGGAGGAGGCTTTGACTTTCTAAAATTTGTCCGACAACCGCAAACCATTGTGCGGCTACTGAGCTGGGTGAGTACCCGCTTGGATCTGTAAAACTGTATGTAGACTTCTGAGATTATAAAACAAGGACAATCGGCGTGGTTTCCAAACAGGTGCACTCGGCACTCG